>NC_135001.1:10543895-11793895 GCF_051020985.1 Nomia melanderi | reverse complement strand
AAAGAAGTCAGGCCCTGTTTTTGGATGCATACTTGGTGTGCTCCTCTCGCTGGCCTATTTCAGTCTGATCAGCGTCCTCGCTTATATATCTCTCCTCGTTCTCACCGGCACCGTCGCGTTCAGGATCTACAAGACCGTCTTTCAAGCGATCCAGAAGACATCCGATGGGCATCCTTTCAAGTAAGCGTTCCTCTGTCGCGAAAGGGATTATCACGGATAAACGGACAGACAGACTGGGGTTGGGGATGGGGGAGATTGTACTTAATTTTCGTCGAGGCAAAGGTTGTTTGTTCCGATATTGAGGGATGATCAGCGAATCGATTAACAATGGTTTTGTTGCCTTCGAATTTCAGGGACATTTTGCAGCTGGACTTGACAGTGCCAGCGGAAAAGGTGCACGAAGTTGCGGACGTAGCCGTTGCACACGCAAATGCGGCGGTCAGTGAACTTCGCAGGCTCTTTCTCGTCGAAGATTTCGTCGATTCGTTGAAATTCGGCGTCCTTCTCTGGTGCCTCACCTACGTAGGTTCTTGGTTCAATGGCATGACTTTGATAATCATTGGTAAGTAGCACGGCAATCGAGTCGCAATTGTATCGGTTCGCAGTGCGTATTTACGCGCCCGCAAAGATATTTATAGGGTCCGAAGAGCGTATGCTCGAGAATCAACCTAAATTTACGATTTACTATGTCGAATCGTATAAGAGGATCGCTGTCCTCCTCGTTTTCGTTGTCTTTGCGGTAAATCGTGTCTTAATCATGGTTCGGTTCTGTTTGCTTGTCCAATTGTATAAAATAAGAAGATCGATCGGCTCGAATTAACAGCTTGAACTATTCTTGTTTTAGGAGTAGTTGCCCTTTTCACGCTACCAAAGGTGTATGAGACGAACAAGGCGCAAATCGATCAGAATTTGGCCTTGGTCTACGGCAACATCAACGAGCTCACCGCAAAGTAAGCAAAATTATTATTAATTATATGTAATATATTAATTTACTTATTTTTTTACCAATACACACGCGTATTATTTTTCACATCTCGTTCGATGAGATGCGAATCTGAAGTTTGCAAGCGGGGCATCGTCTAAATTATCGTCTACCGACGTCATATGATGGGTGTCCATCGCGGAACAAGTTCCATTAAAACGTACACTCCCGCTCAAAAGTTTCGAACACTTTTTACTTCTTCGTCTGTATGTGAATGATTTATTAAAAACATTGTAAGATGTTAATATTGTAAAAGATATGTATGCCTGTAAGAAGGGAAGAATATGTAATATTACTTCGTTCCAAAATAAGTATTCACATTATATATTCCCATTATGTATAGATGGGACACTTATTTTGTATCGTGCGTCCGTAGTTCGTGACGCCGGCATCTAATACGTGTATCATTGCATATAGATGATCTAACGGTAAAACATCCATCGCGTAATAAAATTTCACTAAAAGAGACGGAATATGATTAAAGTATTCGAAATGGTTACAACCAAGCTGTTGCGTGTACAGTCGAGTATCCAAACTTTTTAGCGGCAGTGTAAGTACGTATGTAGGTATGTGCATCTTGAGTTGGTTTCTTACCAAAGTGTAAAGGGAGAGTGTAAAGAAATGCTGGTCACTTGTCTTCTTGGAATGTGATTCTCGCGCGATGTGTACAGAGGAAGGGGGAAGGGTACGGTATGCGATCGGTCAAAACGGAAGTACATTCGTTTTTATTGTTGTTCCAGGGTGAAAGCCGCGATACCGCTTGGTAAGAAAGAACCAGCGAAGGAAGAGTAAATTGTAGAATACCTGTACCACCACCACGCGGGGGCAAAGAGTTTTAGCAAATTTGTCGGGCAACTGAAGAATCCAAGAATCCAAGAATCCACGTGTAGAATAGCCATGGGTCAGAGAATGAACGATACAAACGATCCGAAATGGTCGCGTAAACAAACACATCGGCGAAAAAACTACGATAAACTCGGGAAGTCGCGGTCAGAGAGATGGGCTGATAGTAGACAGAGAAACAGAGGAGAAGGAGAGACCGAGAGATGGAAAGAAAGAAACAGGGAGAGAGTGTGTGCGTGAAAGAGAGAGAAAGAGGGTGAGAGGATAGAGAAAGGGAGGAAGGGGGATGGGGCAAGATTCGTAACAGTCGGAACGAAACATATACAAACTGGTAAGAAAAGAAGGACAACAGGAAATGAAGATCGGTTTATCGTTATTGCGGATGGAAGAGGATTCACCCGTATACGGAGGTCTCTTCTTCACGGTTAAACAGCGACGGCTGGATTTCATTGTCCGACGGATATCCCGTAAACGCGAGTTTTCCTTTTTCGGATTTGCACGGTGTCCCTGTTGATGGAAATAAAAACGGAAAGAAGTAACAGTTTAGCGATTATGTTAATTCGTTGCGACACGAGCGAAATGATAGAGTTCTTTATACTCTATACCACAATTCTCTACGAACCATGAACGGTGCAATGTGTGCGCGCGCGCGTGTGTGTTTCTCTGTGTGCGTGTGCGTGTGTCTGTTTATCTGTGCGACTGTACGTGCGTGCGTGACTGCGTACGCGTGTATGCACTAGGAGTTTACCAGGTTTTTTCCTCATTTATTTTCAAATTTTATTTTCTCTCCCATCTCCCACACCACGGCTCAAATTGATTTTCCTTTTTGAAATGTAGGTTGATATGCGATTCCATCCAATGTTCCGCAGTTATTGAGAATTTAAGTTTACGATTTAATTAATGCGTTTCACGAGAAACGTGGCGACAATTTTCCGTTGGAAAGATGACTATTGGTGCTTACTTATTTTATTTATTTTTGTTTTCGTTTATATTTGGTAAGGACAAGGAATTCATACATTTCACCTACAAGGGAAATGGGTTAAAATGTTACACAAGCTTATGGAGGTATGTAACGATATGTTTCGTTAAGAAGGCAATGAATATTTTTAGCTTTTTCGATTAATTTTGTTGTTATTAGGAATCTAAATAATTTCTGTTACGGGAAACTGGTTTAAAAATCATTGTTTTAATGACTTGTTCAAATGCAATTTCCTAAGCTCAAACTATTTCAAAACCGTGTACGCTTTTGGCATATGGTTTTTTTTATAAGATTGCATTTAGGGTAAGTGACTTTATGAATGTTTATCGTTTTCTACCTTAGCTTAGATCAGTTTCCTGAATTCTTTAAGTCGAACACTATCACTTGGTACGCGATGCGAATAGACGACATACTTTTTTATTTGTTTGTGCCGTGGACGGCGATTAAAGTTGAGCGGAAATTGAGATTTATTCAATAAACGAATCGAACATTTCGAACAAAGCATCTCATTTTTTCAAGCAGTATCGGTGTCATTGGAATAATAATTATAGATATTGTTGAGTATTCGAATGCGAATGCGAAATATTACGGCTTGACACAAATCAGCCACAATGAAGATAATCTGAAAATGACTTTTGCTTTTCTAGCTGCTTTTTAATCGTTTTTTCGTGTCATCTTTCCAACGCTATTTTTAGAAATCAATTATTTCTCGCGTTGTATGGTATACGAAATATTGTTTTCGTTCACAGAATGTAAAAAATCTTCGCCATCGAAGTCATATGAATTATTAAAGAATGGACACAATCGAAAAGCATAGATTACACATGATTTTTTAATTAACTGTTAAATCGTATGGTTCCTGATTTTTTCATTAACAACCATTACTTTGTAAGTCCGAGCAACAGAGAAGTCGATGAAAGACAAAAATAATGAAATGCGATCATTTGTGAGTACATTGTACGTGGTTATCGCGAGACGTATTAATTAAAAAAAAAACCCTTTTTTTCTTCTATAGGGTAAGGTTGTGTGCGTTGTGTTGCTTGCTGCGTGTGCGCGTGTATTCGACGAGAAGAGAGCCAGTGTAAAAAGGGAAAAGGACAGGAACTTGTGACATTATTTTGCAATGTTTGTTATTAATTCGTATTCATGTCGTCGCGAATGTTGCACATTTATCGTAAACATTATTTTTTTAACTTGTGCTCCACATACTTTACGCATAGATAACATTTCATTAAATTTCAATTGATCTTTAAAATATTTAAGATATACGGTTTTTATGAAGTTTATGGACAATCGCCTTTTATTACGATAATTTCGTCTTTTAGCGATCAAAGTTTAATGGGTCGGTTAGTAGCTGATTAGTCCGTTTGCATTACATTTCATATGTTTCATTCTATAATAAAATAAAGTAGTTTTTATGGCGTTAAAGATTTGTTGGTCGATGTGCTGTTACAATGATCGATTTATTCGACTCGCAATACCATTTTATTCGAGCAATGTAAACGTCGCGCAGAAATTTAATGCATTTCAAAATATATCCAAGAATTTCACGCTAACGCAAATTTCAATTTTTCGTTGCGTTACATGTCTGTTTTATCAACTCATATCGCCGTTGTTCTTTACCGACAGTTTGATCGACTGAATTTGAACACGATCGTTCTTCTAGTAATACGAGATGGCACGTGGTTGTGCATACCTCGTCTTCTTCTCAATCGTATGCCCCAATTATTTCAATCCCACCCTTTAATAATCAGTTTTAAACAGGTTTTAAATTGAAAGCTATCGAATCGTTTAGTGGGTTCGCATATCAATTGATCCATCATCGATCATCGGTCCTCAATTATGCGATCGTCGAGGGATCGTTCAGTGAGAATGATTTAGCGAGCGAATGTGCGCGCGCGAGAATACGAATATGGATCAGCGCCGTCAATTATCGCTATCACATTACTAAATGTCACTATACAGTTAAACGATACGATGGAAAATTGTTGGCTGAATTACGAGTTTTTATTACAATAACGTCGTTTCGAGTAAATCGATGTTGGTACTGAAATTTTGTCAGATTTTTTAAAATCGTGTTACATGCATTCTATTTGATGCTATGGTTTAAGAAAGAAAGAGAGGAAGAAAGAGGAGAAAGAGAGAGAGAGAGAGAGAGAGAGAGAATGTGCGAGAGAGAGAGAGAGAATGTGCGAGCGAGCGCGAGAGAGAGAGCAAATTACTGTTCGATCCAAATCTCTTATTGTTCAGAGTGATGTGAAACGAAACTCCTGTTAGAATTTCCAAGTCCTTCCTAAACTCTCCGAAACAAATAAAATAATTAATCGCTTGAAAAACGGAAAGGATTGTACGTTCCCGCAATACGTAGCAGATCATCCTGAACAATACAATTGTAATGTCTATTGAAACGATTCGATAGAATCTCTTTGAAATTGCGTCGAGTACCGTTGTCGCTCGCAATTTGAGGGTACAGTGTCTCGAAGAAGGCGACTATGAAGAAAGGGAAACGAGAGAAAGGTGGATACAAAGTAACGAAGAAGAAACTATTCTTTTTCAGAATGCGAATTGTAATACGCGTATCGCTTATTGACGTTTTCATTATTGCATCTGCATCCGCACGATTAATTTATAAGCAAATTATATTAAATAATACACTGAACCGATGTATCCTCTTTTATTAGATCAATCCTCTTTTCAGGTAGTTTTATCTTGAGTTTTTTAACTTTTTCATTGAATTCATTTTAATTAAGAAAGTTGAAACTAGTATGCTTGATAATTTGCAGAATATTTTTAGCTACAAAGTGACATAAGTAACATCAAATTCGCCTTGGGTATTGTTTATGATTTTTCCTTTATTTTATAGTTTGAAAACTTTCTCAATTTCGGATTAAAGTTTGGAACGCACTTTCATGTACTCTGATATTTAAGTAACAGATTAGGTAGGATATTCAATTCTGTCTGCTTTGCTATCCTCGTATATGTACTAAACATCTTTCCGACATCTGTAATAAAATGTTCTTTCCTTATGCTCTTCTCGATACATAAGAAGGATTCTTAATTTTTTTTTAAGTAAACATTACAGGTCAAAGAAATAGATTATTCGAAATTGGTTTTTTCAAACTAATCGACATTTATGGATATCCATAAACATTTAATATGTCTCGAAACTTAACCTCACGAAGTCTGGATCATCTTCATGAATCTAACTTTACGGACATGCAGCGATAAATTGCTACTAACTTTAACTTTACTGGTGTTCAGTCCCTATATAGTTTACTGGTGATCGTTTCATTTATAGGGGATATCTATATGAATAATGCGCCATCTACTCCGCGTTGTTCAGATGTGCTTTAAAAGAAATGCGAATCTCATTGGTCAACTTTCACGTTTTCTCATCTCAATTGCAATATTAATTTTCTATTCGTCAATATGGCTACACAAAACGAATCAAAACCATAAACAAAATCTCTAGCCAGAGACCCTTCTTGCACCTGTGCCGACCCGCGACAACTCCTGAGCGACACGGAGTAGTTATAACTCTACATAGTCGGTAGTGAATAAGTTAATTTGTAAGTTGGTAGCATGGAAGCCTGCATATAATATTTAAAACTGCTCTTATATAGCGGCTACCTATATACTTAGCTTTGTATTGTTTATAGAGACAGGATGTATGTACAAATGTTATAATCACACTCTGTCATATCGACTAAGGCTGGTTTTGCATAGCAGCGCTAAAAGTGATAGGAATAAGAATCAAAAATATTGAAATTTTAAGTGGCAATCAGTAAGTGTTGTGTTGATATCGAAACTTCTTTATTCACTGAATCATTTTATTCACAGTTGAACGAAAACGAGAATAATTTTATTATTGTTCACTTATAATTATGGGTACAATGTATAAAAATCAGATGAACGGTTACCAGGACATAGCAAATAAACAGATTTCAATGATCTAATTTTTATAAAAAATGGAAAATTGATTAGATACTTGATTATTTCGAAAAAGCTCAAAAATATTTTTAGTTCGAGTGTCCTGTACCCAGTGTCCGAACAAATTTTTGATGCTCGAGTCGTGTCAAGTTTGAAATCAGTCGAGCTTTTGGAACTGTTTTATCCATCATGAACCCACATACTCCTAGGAAAGAACCGCGACTTTCCGAAATTCTACTACACTATTGCGATACTACCGCGATCGGTTTGCTTGAAAAGAAACTCTTTACAGTTTCGCGGGTGTATAGCGGTAGCGTACCCCATTGTACAGTGCATGAAGTGCGTAATGCGATACGTATTGGACGACGTGAATCGCGATTCAAGAATCGTAGTATGAAATCAACCCTATACATTTGTTGCCGCTAAATCATGACACACTCGTAGCAGAAATGAAGTATGTGGATAATTTAATTTCTACTAACGTCGAGCACGACACCGAAATGGTAATATGACTGCAACATCTGTACCTACGTATCTTAAACCCTTTGCACTCCAAATTTCTTTTGCATTTTTCGCTGGATAACTCTGTATTATTACTATATTTAATTTGAAATTTTATAAAATAGTTAGTTTGTAGAGAGCAATGTAAACGATTTTTCTTACTAATAATATTGAAAATAACATAATATAATCTATTTTAAAAATATCTTGACAAACGCTCGACATAGGAACGCAAAGGGTTAAGTCTATGTGCCTAGTCTATTGTGTTCATCATCGATATTAAAACTGAGTTCAAAATCATACCTAAAAGTGTATTAACTTATCCGTTAAGTCTGTGCCCGGTAGTACTGTAAGAATTGTCCTCTCGAGGCACATACTTTTCATGTCGCAATCTTATATAGTTCAGCAGTTAACCGTTCGATTCAGGTAGAGTCCGCTAGTGTATCAGGGCAGTTTTGACGGTGTCGGTATTTCAGAACAGCGGAGAGAACTAGGTGTGATATTTGCTTTCTTAGAAATTACCATATGGAGGTAATATTCTAAATGAAAGATTTGCTTCATATGTTTTAAAATAATTTTTTACACATATTTATGTTTAACACATATTGTTTCAGTTGCTGTTTGTATCTTTAAACATTTACATTACTAAATAATCCTATTAAGAGATAATTAAATATTAAGCGATACGATGTATCGGTTTATAAATTAAACCGTGCACGAGTAATTGAACTAATACCACCATTACATAATTGATTAATCAGCTAATTGTCGTAAACACGCGAATAATTAGCTGTTTATAGCAATGTATTAATGATGAAGACGTTTCCGCAAATACGAAAATCAATCGATACTAAATTATCTCGTTCAAAGCTGCATGTCAAAAATACAGCTGTTTGCATCGTTAAATAATTACTTTCGATCTTTATATGATCGAAAGTAAAACAATCGTCCGTTTTGTAAGAATTACCTAGAAGAATAATTTTACTCGAACAGTAGAACTAAGTAACACGAATGTCGTCCATTTCGACGTGAAGTCGACATCTAACCGCGAATACCGAAGTTCTTCTTAAGGTATGTTTTCGCGCGCATCGCGAGCACATATCATCCCAAATGGAACACAAGCCGTTCTTTGTGTCCAATTTCGCATTTACGAGCGATTAAAGTTGTACAATGGTATTTATCGTTCGCTCGACGCGCGACGATTGCGCCGTGACGAGCAATAAGTTAGATCAATGAATAGGGCTGTGTGTGCAACGTACTTGATTTCTTACCTTTTTTGCCAGCGGAGTCGAAGTGCTTCTGCGAAGTCAAACGAAATACGTCTGCGGCCGGAATTTCGACGGAAAAAGGTTGCCATTTTTTCAGAATCGATCACTGTTTGAGACGTAAAGGCATAAGGGGCTCTACTATTCTCGAAAGGGCGCGCAAAAAACGGGCATTCCAATGTCGAACGCTCAATACGGCCAAGAATTGCTCGACGAATATTCGAACGTGCAAAAAGTTTTTTTGCTTACAGTCGCCAGGCAAGATGTTGCGAACTCGTAAAATTTTTTTCGCCGGCCGTGAGGATCTTTTTCACTTCGGGACGACCTTCTTCGCACAGATTTGATACGCAGTGGCCTGGATGTTGGTCCAGGACTGCAACGACTTTTTCAACTTGAATTCATTCTTTTTTTTATTTTATCGTCCATCCATTTGTTTTCACGTTATTCACAATGAAAAGTGGCCACAGTGGTATGGAAACATAATATAGAAATAATTTTAAAAATATGAAAAAATAGATTGACGATAGAGATGTTTTATTGAAAAATCAATCATATACCCTTTGATATTGTTTTAAAAGTCTGTTATAGAATTTCTACAGAAACATATTTATTACTCAGAAATGACTAAAATCCGCTATTTCAATCATTAATTAAGATATTTATTTAATTTTTCCATTAAGAAATATTTATGACCAGACACAAAATGTTAAAAATAAGCTTCTTCCTATAATCAGAAGATAAAGGATTAAGTGAGTAATTTTCATGTAAATTACATTGATGTGAGAATTGAGAATCTGTTGTCGTAACATGTGTGTTGATATAATTAAATCCCAAACGCAAGTCGATGGGAAGTGAGAAAGTTATTTCTTTCCTCGTGGATTGAAAGAGCCATCATTCATGGTGTTCGTTTCGCCCGAGCACATCGTTACGCAGCTTCATGTTCTATTACCAGAAAATATTCAACCGGAATGATCGAACTGAATATCCTATCGTTACTTCGCGAAGCTACCGGTGGTAATACTGACGGTATACTTCCGTGCTGGTGGTAAGATACTCTGCCATTCATGTTTCTACTCTTCAATCTCGACTGCGAGCAAAAAAACTCTTTACAACGTACCGAAGCATCAGACGTTGAATTCGCTTTCCTTATAACTTTAAATTAATAACTCGCTTTAAATTAAAGATCAAAAGGATAATATGACTTCATTGTTCTTTCAATTCATTCTGTGAAGCATGACATTAATCAATTTTAATTAATTTCCTCGCTGTATTTAACATTACATTGTAAGCAACAAATGTAATGAGGACTAAAAGCTGTGATAATAACATTCTGAATAATGCAGTTTAAAGTTTTATTCTAAAGATTAAACGGATGTGAAGCTATCGTCTTTAAATTAGTCCCCTCGAGACTGTATACTCGCATTCCAACATCGGACTTCTTGTTCGTAATATTTTTGGTATTTACTTTTGGGAGTCTGTTGCACAGTAAAATGCGGATTTATAATGTTGGTAAATTTACCTTAAAATTCATTAATATTATGGCCTTTCATCTTTTCGTGCAATATGCGTTTAGTGTCTACCTGTTTTAGTATTCATTTGACAGTTTGAATTTCAAAAGCTGATTAAAAGCGTGTTCTTTTACAGCTCCTTTCATTTAAGGAAATGGGAAAAGAATATTAGAAAGAAATGGATCAAGCGAACTCGAGGGATATTCTGGCATTGTGGTTAATGTTAAGTTTTACTAACAAGTCAAGCTAACAGCTGAGTAATTGTTTGTGAATGTCGTTTTTTACCTTTTCTTCAGATTTTATTGCCTTGATCAGCTCGCCTTTCCAAACATATATTTAATACACCAATCGCTAGGGTTGAAATTAAAATTACCCGAATACGACAGGAATTTCGACTTTTCCCAATTAATTGAAGTAAACTGTAGTGGAAGTAACATCAGCTTGTCTTTAATGCTTTGTATCTTCCTATAGATTTTTATATTAGTAATCAGCATTGTACCATTCATAGCAGTAACTACATTTTCTTTCGAACAAAACAAACATTAGATTATCGTGTAAAAACATTTATAACGAAGACGAAGTGCATGGCTTCTACAATGAACAATTTGATGAAAAATCTTCCTTCTAAAAGTACAATAAAGTACGCACCTTGACAAAGTAAGGGATCCACGTATATCGTAGAATTTCATTATTTATGAAATATTGAAAGCTCAATTCGATTTCATTTCCCGTTTATCGATGTAAGTGTCCCGTGCCCTACTCCTCATTGCGTTCCTCGCAATTTGAATCTACTTCAATTACACTGTGGAACAAATTTTTACCTATGTTAGTTTTTGCAATAGCCACTATGTATAAGAATTACATAGTGGCTATTGCAAAAACTAACATAGGTAAAAATTTGTTCCACAGTGTTATGAGTCTACCGTCGCACAGTGGAGTATTTGATCTGGGCGGCCAAAATTAAAGACAGTGTAAAATAACCTTAGTAAAGGGGAATGTGTCGTCTGTGTTTCGTCAATCGGTGATTTCTTAAGGGAATGCGTCCTTGAGTCTCGGGGCGCAGTAAACAGCCAGAGCTACGCTGATAAGAGGGGATCCTTCGGCTAAACAGTGTCCTTCTCAGAGCATTCTTTCTGTAGCTTTCGAGCGAGTAGTATTGCAGTAGAAAGATTACGATTACAACCAGTTTTCATCATTTTATTTTACCCCTACAAAATTCTGTCTTACAACAGGTTTATATAAACTTTTTCCAAGATAATATGAGATTGTAATATAATAATATTCTATAATAAGCAATTATATGATAAGTAACAATAAATTTATTAATGTAAATTATATACAATTGCATATAAGTTTATAAAGAAATATATACTTTATATAATATATAATACATGATAATACACCATAAATAATATATAACCGTTTAATTTATTGATATCCTGAAAATTTTTCTATACTAGTCTATTTCTGTTGAAAAATTGCTGTTAAATTATGTTAAAATGACGATATTTACATAAAGATTCATGGGAAAAGGGTAATGAACTATTAAAGGTAGAGTGTAAACTTACCTGAAAACTTTGATACCGAAGATGAATTCAACAAATTTTCCAAAATATATGGAAAGTGTTGTGAGAAATTTGAAGAGTGAAACGCGTAGTTGAAAAATGCCTAACTTTCGGGATAGCTCAGGACTTTTTGAGTGCTCCAAGAATAAAAATATTTGTAGGACATTGTTCCTTACATATTCAGCTATCTCAAGCAGCAAAATTTGTTCGGTGTAGGTAAATTTTTTAAAATGGACTTCTCGTGATCACGAATACTTTCTTGATCCGGTATATATTGAATTCCTTTCGATGACGATATCGTTGAACTGGGTGAGTGATGTTTAATCCCCACTCGAAGTTCCTCGATCCTTTCTTCCGTGGTATATCGGTGAAACGAGATCGCGTCTAACGAGAGACCACGCTGCGTCTCGAGAGTCGAAAGCCGCGGCGCGCATCTTATCGGCTTCATTATGCGCGCCGTAAAGAGTGCGTGTTAACGCTGATTAATTATTTGTTGGCAGCTCGTTTCTAAACGAGCGAAACGTGCTCGTTTCTCGTTCTCCGTCAACTTCCCTGCCTCGGTTCTTCCCTTTCTTTCGGTTTCTCTCTCGTTCCTCAGCGTTCCTCTTATTTTCTTTCCCTGCTCCTGCGCGTACCTATGTAACTACATAACTAGATGCTGCGAACGGGAACCACAATGGAGCGATTTGGTCGTGTTCCCATCGCAATTGAAATATTCGCACGCGGAATGGTTCTGTAATGGAAAGAACGCTAACAGGAGTCTCATAGATAATTCGAAAAAAATCCTGTTGTTTGGTCAGCAGATAATGTTAGTATCAATAAATTTGAAACTAGCACACGTGCTTTTATAGCAAATTTATTAATACATAGTATATTGATTTTATTATTTTTTATAGTTGTGTTGCTTTTGGTTCCATTTTTCTTTTTAGATTGTATATTATATATTTTATAATATCTATGTTTTAATATTTTTTCAAATGTATTTCATTATAATTCTTTTAAATATTTATAATACATTTGTAATACTTTTTCTACGTGGTAAATTGAAGCTTGATTTTAGGATCGAATGGAAAAGGGATTAGTTAATTGCGTTTGACAAGTATACACGTGACATTAAAGCTTGAAATGATACTAATTCTTTCAACGATGAAGTCTTTATTTTCTCACATAAATATAAGTGCATTCTTTTATTTCACAAAAAGCGCAAAGATTTTTTAAACTAAATTCTACTGTTAACAGGTTAATCTTCTAACAGGAAATTAATATTTCTTTCTACCCCACTGTGTATACAAATATTATACAGGCAACGAATATCGTTGTATGGCAAGGGGTTAAAGAAAAAAAAAAGAAAACTGACAACCCGTGCGCGGAGGCTTTAATTCACGCGATTCCAGCTGTCTCGCTTACATGAAAAACAATCGCTGAGGGAGGTTAACACATTCCGCCGGAGAGCTCTCAATATCCGTAGCAAAAACCGCGCCCTGCGTTTCTAGGGTTTCGCTGGCCGAGAGTCGGAGCTCCACTTCGCAGGTGTCACAAAAATTTCCTCGAGATCGATTCCGGCGACTAGTCCGACCGCATGCCAGGAATTCTTAAATGATCCTCGCCAGCCGGACAGGATGATGGAAGGGAACACCGAGGAAAGCGGCGACTAGAACGGTAGGCGCGACGGAGCGACGGGAACGGGGACAGAGGGGGTTAAACTCTGCGATTTTAATTAATGTCGCTAGGCTCGTCGACGATCCACTTTAGAGTGGCACCCCTCTATCGTAACGTAGGATCTTTCAATCGCGCGGAAACTTTCCACGTTAATTATTTTACCGTCGAAGCTCCTGTAAGAGCAGACTGGCATCGTTGCGGCGGGGGTTGACGCGGAGGGACCGATACCCCGAGAGTTTTCTGCGTTCGCAGCGCTTCGAGCGCAGGAAAATTAGAAACCGAACGCGGAAGAAGAGATCACGCAGGTTGAAAACTTTTCACCCGACACTGCGATCTCGTTTCGCGGTTTCGATTTGTAGAAAAGTTTTGGAGGACGACACGCAGAAAAATATTCAGGGATGGGGTGTTTCTTACTTGGAACGGTATAGGAATAAGGGAATTTGTAATATCCGGTTTCCTGGAATATTGTTTGTGATTGTTATTTGATCTATCGAATGACTGGATATCTTTGAAGTTTTTGGATACGCTTCCTGTGTGAGTGTAGGATTACGAAAATAATTTTCGAGTGCTGGAATATTTGTTGTTAACTGTTTTATCAGGGGAGATTTTATAATAATACTGATTCTGAATAAAGTATTGAATGTGTGAATGTAAAGTACAAGCTACAATATCGGTAGTATAATTGCAAGTCTAATTGCAATGATTTATATCTAGATTTCGACTTATGGGGGATTTTGGTTGAGTTGAAAAGATAAGTTTAATATTACATAGATATTCATTCCGTTTCGTGTTGTATAATTTTGTTTTAACTTTTCGATGTATATAAATATCTTTTGTTATATAATATTTTAGTCGAATCTTTGGCAGTGAAATAAAGAAACGAAATTTATGGAGGAAAATATGGGAGAGTCTGTATAAAATTGCTTGGCGAGTGTGCACTCAACAGTTTGGAAATTGGAAAAGTGTAAAAAAGTACTTTTTTACGAATTTTTTGCCTCTTACACCTTAATTGTGCTGAGCGTGTTCTCGTTTCTTTCTTCCTCTTGTCGGGATCCAACAAAATCGTGGAAATACGCACGGTCGTTTAAAATATTTCACACTAATTGTAGCAAAGTTTGCCTTCGTACGTTGGCTCATTATGTAACGGATAGCCGTGGAATCCCGCGAGCCAAGCGCGCCATTAATTTCAACCCTTACGATCCGGTGTAGCTCTTATGTGATGCTTCGCGTATTCCAGTTGTGTTTTTATCCCTTTTTAGAAGGACAAAACAGTCTGGTTGCTTTTTGTTATATATATATATATATATATATATATATTCGAATATATCTACATATTTTGCGAAGTAAATTAAAAATGAACACAAGAAAATTATTAAAATATAAAGAACGTACGATGAAAAAATATAATTGTTTGAAAATTGGTAGAATCTTTTACATTTGATAGACATGGTTACGTTCGACCTAATTGTTCAATGCAAAATATAAAGAAAAATGTTCGTAATGCATGAAGAAAAATTATGTTAATTACATAAATATTTCATAAACATATTTCGTTTCGTTTACGCAGGATATGCATAGAAAATAAACATTTGTTTTATTCCATAACATTTGCATGTGTATCTTTGAAATTTGTTGAATTTTTTAGACTCAAATGATAAAAAACGTTTTAGAAGTTAGATAATTAATTTAGAGAAGAACAATGGGCCAACAGTATAAATATATAAATAATTTTAAAACCTGAAATGAACGAAACTGAAACTTTAGAATTTGAAGCATTCGTAACATTGCTACATATTCCCATCGCATTTCATTACATCGCGATTTCATGAAACCTTATATTTTATTTTGTCGCATACGGTATTATTTGCATAAATCGAAAATTCACATTAGTTTTTGCAGCATCAGATAAACATATAAATTCCAATTGTATTTTTCGCGAGGTCCCAGATCTGACGACGCCCCACAGAAAGTAATCAGCAATAGTCCAATATACGAATAAAACTACGAACAAATTTATTCTGTTCACTTTAAATCTTCCACCATTATATTTTATAATATTCCTTTGTCACGTGTTCTACATTTTCATTTCTTCCAAATATAGACGATCATTTCATGCAGTCCAATTTCTCTAACGTGCTCGAAAAATATCAATGAACATTACTCTTACCGTGTAAAATGAAATACTTCAATAAAATTTACATACATTGTATCTCTCAAATTCAATTATTCACTTACTTCCATATTCTTAAACAAACCTCTCAATATTAATAAATATTCTATATGTCAATCTATCGAAAGAAGAAAGAAAAATAAAAAAATAAATAAAGACTTTTTATAAACCAAATAAAAAAAATGAATAACTATGTAAAAATAAAATGATATGAAAAATTAAACGAGAATAATAAACGTTCGATGTAAATGTTTCATCGATCCTAGCTTCCGTAAAGTATAATACCGTCCACATTCGGCTGACCACGATTCCTATTAAAAGAGTGAATATTTCAAAATGTCCACTTACGTTTACACAGGGTGCCGGCTGCGTTGGCTTTTAGTACAAATTTTGCGGTAGACTGTATTGCTCGATCAAATTTGCTGGCGAGCCTACACGGTTTCGGCGCGGGCGGCCGGTGCACAGTGATTCCGCCGGGCTGAAATTTGGATTGTGTCGAATTGGTTTCAACAGCCGGCCCGGCTCATTTGTTTTCCATCGGTCCGTCGTGTAACGCGGACTGTTCGTTCGTGCGTGATGTTAACAGAGAATTCGGTTTTTCCCCCCGTACCTTCAGAGATTATTCTCGTGGAGGGTTTCTGTGCAGCGTCGACATGCACTTACCCTCGGATAGACAGACAGGGTTCCTAAAGGGTGATCCCATGACAGTAATCCGATACTTGACCGATACAGGTCGTTGCGTGGGATATGAAACACGTGTTTCCGTGGGCGACGGACCCCGGCCACTTTTGGAATATTTATCAATATGTGTATATACCGGGAAGCGACACGTTGCTGCGTCGGTCGTCTTTCTAAATATGAATTTTACCATTAACATTATCGATCGGACAGCAACCATCAACAGGTTGCGTTTTACGGTTTTCTTTTGCGCTGTTTAACGGTGAAACCACCGAGCGATTCGAATTACTTGTTTTCAATTTTTTGGAAAAATTAGAACGACACGTTTTTTGAGATTCGAAGGGTCTCCTAGTCTTGTATCTGTACAAACACACAGGTGCAATTAAAAATCTTCCTCAGAAGCGCCTTCGTAATTGAAATCCTTGCAAAAGAAACCTGCTGAATTGAAGAAAAGTTATTAGAGGGAGATGTTTAAAATAACCTTCAAGTCGACGTAATCACTGTTTTCAAGTATATTACGAAAATAATTTTTGAGCGCTGCAATGTTTGTTGTTAGTTATTTTATCAGGTACGGAGAGGTTTTTAATTTCAAGTAGTCCATGATTTATTTCTAGATTTTTACTCATAGGGAATTTTGACTGAATTGAAAAAATAAATTTACTATTAACCTAGATATTAACGTAGTTTAATATTTGACACTGACGCAGATATTCATTTCGTTTCGCTTTCTATAATTTTCTTCTAACCTATCACTAAAACATATACGAATCTTTTACTACGTAATATTCTACTCCAATTTTTGGCGATAGAATAAAGAAGCGAAATCTACGCAGAAAAATATATAATCATACTCTGTAAAAAATTCCTTAGCGAATATGCGCCCAACAGCATAGAAACCGAGGAAACGTAAAAAAGTGCTTTTTTACCAATTTGTGCCCCTTCTACGACAGTGCGAATCTACATGAAACGAACGCACAACAGAAATACAACGAGACCAGACCAAACACGCTACGGTCCGAATATTTTCGTCAGAAATTCCCTAAAATATATCGCGTTCTGGGTCTGGGTTAGACAAACGAGTGGCGTGAGTGCCTTTCGGGTGGCGAGGATTCTTTAGGGTTCGCTCGTACCCGAGCCACGGAAGCTCGGTCAGTGTCTCGGCCACCCTCGTGCCGTGCAGGTTTGCGAGGGAGGAGACTGGTTGTTCCCGGCATCCCCTCTAGATGTACATACACATCCCCTCCCCTCATCCCGCTGTCGCCTCCACCTCCGCCAGCTCCACCTCCTCCTCCTCCTCTTCCTCCTCCTATCCCTCTCTCGACTTAATGCCAGTACCGAGCGCGCGCTTTCGAACGACGCGCTTTCGTCGTGTCGGGCCGCTTGAGGGACGATCAGTCTGTTCTCCACGTTCTCCACGCAAGGACGATCTCTCGCCGCCGGCGATCCGGCGAGTCCTCTAATCTGTGACACGAACTTTGACCGCGCGCTCTCTCCCGCTGCCTTTCCGACCGCCACCGGGATCATCTCCTTATCGGCGTCGATGACGCGCGCCGCCGAAGCTGGCCGGATCGCGACCGAACCTCAGTTGCGATCACGTACCCGACGCGGCCTGTCGTCGCGTTATGCTCGGACAATTCGACCCGTGACGGTTCTCCCGTGATTCGTCGCCGGCCACGTTACCCGGTCACGTCACTTTTCCACGGGAACGTTTCAACCTAGGATATTCGTTTCGGTTTATCGTTTGACGCCGATACAGACCCCTTAGCCGTAGATAGTTTTTTAGCTTTTCTTTTGTTGCTTTGTGTCCGAACGACAAGTCTGATCCGCTAAGGGTTGCTCGGTCGGGGAGATGAACGGTGTCCTCGGTTTGGGGATGTGATCGGTGTTTCTACCCGGTTAGAGGAGAGTTACCTTGTTCTTACCTGGCGCGGTTTCGGGACTGGTATCAGTGGAGCAGGAGACCAGTAAGTTGAAAGGTGAACCCGGCACGGTGACAGAGATACGAGTGGCAAATGCATCGGTGCAGACGGTAGTACGAGATCGGTCTTTTATGGCCTAGGTGACCGCGCGAGGGTGAACGTTCGTTTTGTCGTTTGCGCGATCGGCGATACCGAGATGAGACTGCTGCAGGTGATCACGGTCCTATGCCTGGCGAGTCGGCATGCCGATTGCCGGGCGGTCGACGCCGATTCCGCGGAGGAGTCCGTGGGAAGGCACAGGCGCAAGTTCACAGTGGAGGAGCTTCTCACTACGAGCTTCCCGCACGGCATCAGCGACGATCTGGACGTGGACATCTGCAAGGCGGGTAAGCGGAGATTTTTCTTGAGGTAGCACGCGTTGGTTGGATGCGGACGAGGCTGCAAATAAACACTCGTCGCAACATTTTTCTACAGCCCTTGTCATGTGATTTCGCAACTGTGCTTGGTAGATCTACTTTGTCGTTAACATGTTCCATACCACCATAAATATTTTGCTTATAAAGTATATTAATCTTTTACATAAAATATTTCATTATATTTCAGTTTTTGTCCTGTGACCACGTGTATCGTAAAAATATTTTCTTAGAAAAATCAGCATGCACCGTATGTGGTACTCGCGGCATTGAATGCGTTAATAATTTAGTGGGAAAGGATTTGATGGTTATTCCATATCTACGTTTAGTTTAAAGGTTGAAGATTGATAATGGATAGTGGAAAAGTAGATAAATAACATTTTGCTTTGGCGAATTCGGTTCGAAATTTTCGTTGCAAGTTTAACTCGATATTATAGGAGAAGGAGTTAATAAATCGGAAATTATAAGTTAAAGATTGAATTCGCGTGACGTGCCAGTCAAAGTGTTGTAGAGATAGTCTTTGTTGTTAGGTTGTCCCATAAATTTTTTTCGCGCGTTCTTTGCAGTGTTTTGGGAAGATGTATATTTCTGGATAAATGAAGAAGGATGATAGACCAAAGTGGATCATATATATTTCATAATTTAATAAATAATGTAATACGTAATTTAAAACAAAATATTGTGCATCCATTATGTATTAATAAAATGAAGGAAACTGTTGGGGTGAACTAACATTTGGGATACACGACTTTTAGGGTATCTAGAATATATTAAATTGACGATAATTCGATCACAGGGAAAGATCGGATGTATTTAAAAAAAACGAAAGTTTCGATTTATTTTAAAATAAATCAAAGCAATTTATTTAAGTGAAGGAAATGGACCGATAAAATGATAATTATGATTTATTGTAAAATCGTAATTAAGTTATAAGCTTTATTCCAGTACACTTGAAACTTCATGAAAATGTGCTCAAACTATTCCAGACTTACTCTATTATAATTTGTTAATTTGATTAGACAGTTTAATTACTTTTTAAACTGTTTTCGCTTAAAATACTTCGCAGCTATTGAAATAATGTTCGTTATAAATTGAAGGATATTTTATGTTTTGAAATTATATACAAAAACCTGAAATTCAAATTGAATTTCGTTAAGTTTAATTGGAAATAACGTGTATGCAATGTGTAACGTGTTCGTAGATTTTTAATGAAAGGTGTATACTTTGACACATTCGTCATTGCATTTGCTTTGAAAGAGAGATCTCATTAGTTTGCTGAGTGTTACACTATGAGTTGCAGTTTTATTTAAAAGCGCAAGTAAAAGTAATGTCATTATTTTTGCGAAAAGTATAAAACTGTGGTTGTTGCAAATGTGTGAAAATGATGGCGAACGTGTTGAAGTACCCCTGGAATATACATGGGAAATTATCGCATCCTATCCTACTGGGCAAATATAATATCAATAAATCGTTACACATTAATATTTCTGTTTTTTCTTTCAATTCGTTTTTCAACAATATTTTAAATTTAATTTGAATTCGTTTTAAGGAATATTTTCCATACAGACTTTCGATACAGTTTTTTTTTATATACTCTCCCTTTCTGTTTTTCAATTATGCTTTAATACGTATTATTTATTTACTCCTCTTTTCTTTTTTCATGATTCCTATTTACAATAGTATTTCAAATAGAAACAATTAAAATTAGTATCAATGTCACTTTGAAATTTAATAATATCGAGTATTTCTGACGGTAAAACTTATTACATGATGAGTTAGACACAAATTGCATTTGAAGAAATCTAGTAACACTCTTTCGAAGTGATGCTTGTAATTTTAGAATGTTAAAACAGCTTATAAATTTGAATTCAATATCTTAAAGAACCTTTCAACATAAAAACATAGTGAGAATGTTATTTCAAACAGTTATCGGTACCTATAATCGCAATTAATTGTACGATCAATACTACGATCAAAATCGATAATGAATTAAGAATACTGAATTGGTTATTTCAAAGTAAAAAAAATTGTATAAATTACATATTAAATGGAATAGATAAATATTTAATGAGCAAGCGTAGTTGGTAAATTGTTTTTAACACAAATATAATGGTAGATAAAATGGTCATTCTTGGTAGCACGATTATGTAAAATACAGATCTATGTTTCGCGACGGAACTGATAAAAATACATAAAGTATCACTCGAATAATGAATGAAGAAGAAATTTTCCCTCGTTTTCTGTTAGTTTCGTAACGCTTGTTGCGAAAAGACTACCGAGAATCGATTGATTACAAAAAAATACAACAAGATAGTGGCAATTATATTAACGCTCGATCAAGGTCTTGATAAACATTATTCCGATATTTATTTTTGTTTTTTTTTTAAATTTTAGTGTGTACGCAGAAATGTATGTATCTTACTCGAATGCAAATATCTGAATCATGTAGGTTCGATGGTTGCTTTGTCGAAGTGATATAATAATAATAATAATAATAATGATGATGATGATGATGATGATGATGATAACAACAACAACAACAACAACAACAACACATCATAATAATAATAAAAATAATAATAGATCATAATAATGTTTTTACAGATTCTGCAGTTTTATTTCGTACATTCGATTTTAATTGATGCAATTATACGTACCTATCCTAATTCTATAGTGTTGAAGTTCAAATTTCCAAGAAATTATGCTACATGAACGAACATCTATTTTTCTAGTTCGCTGAAACCATTCATTTCTTTTCATTTATATTTCATTTCTCGCTTTATCATTTCTAGTCGGACCACTAATAAAAATTTGAAGTTGTATTTAATGTATATAAACATGATCCACTGAACACCGTAAGTATTATTTTAAGATTATAAAGAAATTAAACTGCCTGCATCACTCACATTTTACACTAATTAAACCTGTATTCACAGCAAGCCTGAAATACACGTTTCGCTAAAAATTAATTAAAAATAAGAAAACTTCCGTCGGAATTTTATCAGAGCAAATCACAAAACGACGTATCAAAAAAAGTAGTTTAGAACTGCAATTACGTGAACGTGAAAGGAATCAAGCAAGCCACGAAAAAAAGAACAACCAAAAAGAACAACGAACAGAACGAACGAAAGCGCATTAAAGTAATTCCTCCGCGATAAAATTAAAACGTAGCGCTCCCATAATTTCTAAACTAATAAGAAAAAAGTCAGAAATTAACAGGACGAGTTTAATAAAGGCGAAAGAAATTAACGGAATTCGTAGCTTCCCCGAAGGCTCAAATTTTCCAACGTGAATTGTTTTCGATCCCTTTCGGCCCCCTCGATTCCGCGGTAACCGTTCAAACTAGTCGTCGAAAAAATAGCTTAAACATTAATAGGTTTACGGGACGCGTCAATCTGACGCATGTCGAATTCTACAATCGCTATTTAGTAAATGTTTCTATCTATTTTGATTGATGCAGTAACACAAATAGAATAAACACCAATAGAATAAACTGTACAATAAATGTCTGTAAACCTAGTGTTAACCCTTTTCCCTCCAGAGGTGACTCTCAGTCACCACTTGATTCGATATAACAAAATTACAAAGTCTTATATATAATATTAACGCTCCATAAGCCCGTGTGACTTTGAAATCACAATATACTGGGTGAAACAGATTTATTTAATTTTTCACAGTAAAACGACGAATCAAAGTAAAGAAATAATCAACGCAGCCGTAAAAGTTCAACGTCATTGTTACTTCTAAATTACAAAATATATTCGTTTTAATTAAATTCTTAAGATCCTTGAATACATTGTTAATTTGTATTCATAGCTTAACACTTATTGATTTCACACCTCATGGATTTTGTTATAGTCACGAAAGAATATTCGGTCCATAGAGGATTAAGTTTCGTATAACACATCAATAAGTGTTCGTACAAAATAGCTTTGTTTCTTAATTCACGTATGTTTTCTCGTTAGTTAGATTAAAGCAATATCGTCTATGTCCCGTCAGAAAGTGTTGAATATTTGTAGTGAAAAGCTTTTGAATGCCAAGGGTGAATTATTTAAATCGTGAAACCGCGCGAGCACGAAAAGTCGGTACACTTCGCCCGTGTGCGGTAAGCTGTGCCTGATCAGACTGTCTAAGTAAATCAAAGACAAAGGGATCCCGTTTATCGTTGCGCATTGATTCCATTTCCCTGGCTCGTCGTAAACCGTGCACGGGATCGAATCAAACGGTAACGCGGGGACCGAGCGAATCCGGCAGCGCGTTCCGAGCGTTACCGTCAGGAAAGGGTTATGTATTCGAATTGACGGGACAAAGCTGTGGAAACACTGTCCATTATTAAAGCAGTTGATCCGACGGTCTCATTCTCTACATCAGAATCTGTCGTCTTCTTTCTGCCTGACGCGAATTACGTAACGCACACGACGAAGGAAAGACTTTAACAGTGTGCTCGTTCAGCGGCACGTTGCTGTAAGATGCAAGAGGAAGAAACATTGAATGTGGAGGAAAGTGACAGAAATACATCTATTGTAATGGGAAAAGCTTACGTTCATTTACATACAACCAGCAACGAAAGTATTTGAACGTCATGGCAAGAGATGCTCATTAAAAAAATTGTACACCGTAACATTGATATTTGCTGAAACGAGTTGCACTCGTGGTATGTGCATGCGATAAAATTTTAAAAATATTTAGCGATATGTAAATAAATTGTAGAAGTTTTATTGCGTCGAAGCGTGCATAACGTTCGGATAGTTTTGTTGGTGATTATACGTCATTGATCTTTTGCGTATATCGGGTGATAGGGTCAGGAGGTATTGAGATTTTTGTGCCCCGTAACTCCTGAATAATGAAAATCTGTTTGAAAATGTTTAAAGATGTTTTGAAATATTGTAATAAGATGTAATAAATATGTAGTTTTTACCTTTCTTTTGTTAAATTTCTATTTTAGATGGTTTACATTTTGCGAATGCTTTGTCACAAAGGGTTAAGATACATTGAGATATAGAAAGTGTTTTCATATAAGAGATGATTTATTAAATATGTAAATATTAATTTGAATAAAATGTTATTGTTTTTGATGTGCAGGGCATTGTTGTCTGATTTTGCCAGGAAAGCAAGGATGCTTTGTTTTCCTCTGAAAAATCGTGTGATTCTTCAAGGCTATATGCTTTTGGTAGTTTTTATATTATTAGAACTGATTATGATTGTTAAAAATTTGTTATTACTCATGTACAACATAATTATACGATTTAACGTGATTTATAACTGTCCTTTTACACTTTACCAGATTTCGTGACGGATACGTCAATAATATTGATTTCGTCAATATTAAGTCTTAATTAATTATTCCATCAAATATTATTTGATATCGCGTGGAGTTTGATGGGTGTTGATTTAGTATGCGAAACGTTAAATTAGTACAAGAACTATGTATACAGAAACCATTGCTTGAAATATTAAGTGTACACGATTTCAGGAAACATTGATATGATTTAACAGCTGGTAAATAGAACTTCATAGAGATCAATAAGAAGAAAACAGAAACAAAACGAAAAGCAAGAAATAAATAGCGAGTAAACGTAAATTTGAAAACATATATTTTACTTAATATATAAATAAAATAGTTGTAAAAATCAACTTTCCGAATATCTACAAGTACAACGCTCTCATTAAATATTCAAATTACCCGATTTTTCTGTATTTTTGCAGTTTATATGACAGTTATCCGCGTCACGTAATCAAGATAAAATTACAAAATACAATAAAAATATACCGAGTGAGCGTGCACAATTTATCAACACAAGTTCAATAATTCGAATCAACAATCATAATGCATTTCAAAGATACTTCAAGAATTTATTGCAATATATATACAGTGCGTCCCATTAAATCTGTTACAATACAACATATACCTCGATTATTAAAGCCTTACAAAATATGACCATAAAGAAAAAATACTCGCACCGTTACATGCATTCCCTCAAACTAAATAATTATTATCTTTAACATGCCATAAAAACTGACGAACACATCGTACTGCAACGAAATTAATAGATCACCCTATATATTCTGCTACTCGTCACTCTCTATCGTATCTTCAAGTACGTACAGTCCGCCTCTCACGTTCTCTATGAAATTCTATTTACCGCCTCAATCGGCCTTAGGTTTAATATTCCTACATTCTTTTCCTGCAATTGAAAAGGATCAGATGCTTCTTATGGAAATGAGTAATAAAATTGATTTAAAAATACGTAAACTAAATTATAAGTCGATTGAAATCTTAACATACACAATGTTGGAGTTTCTATAGAAAAATTAGGAAATCTAATTGAATTAGTTCTAGTGTTAAAAGTGCACAGAGGGAAGGGGACTTTTCCACTCACGACACTCGACTTTCGACGCATGGTCATTATTGGCGTGCGTCGAGGTCCGAGCGTCGTGATTGGAAGAGTCCCCTTGCCCCTCTGCACTTTTAAACTTTAAGGCCGATTGAGCTAACGCGAGAGGCGTATTATAAGTACCTATATTCCAGTGACTAAAACTATTCTCAAATATTTATAAAAACGATCAAGCATTCGTAACCTCACATTCGAGAGGCATCGTTAGGAGCCCGTATAGAATCATCTCACAGAAACCCATTAAAATCGAAGCCGGACAATCGAGGTCCTTCCTTAGCGAGGATCCAGCCGTCGTTGATGGAGGGAGTAGATCCTTTTATCTTCTCAGAGTGATTATGTTGGGCGTGCCTCGATAGAATCGCGGTAGAGCTGAAACTAGAACGACCGACGCCGAGAAGAGAATGAAAAACGACGCGTTGATCCACTGGCCGAGCGCTGTAACGCTTCACACCGGGAAAGAACGGTCGTGTCGCGGAACGCTCGCTCGGAAGACGTATAGGCGGAATCCACCGAGAGCGCTGTTTAAGCGGATATCTAATCTGTATTTGCGGCGAAACGGCGGACCAAGATGCCGTTGCTCTTCCAGGGCATTATCTTATTGTCAGGCGCGTTTGTCAAGCGTTCGGTTATCGTTTTCGTCGGCTTTCTGTGTATGTATGTATTTTCGTGTGAACGCGTGCGTGGAAGCCGATTGCCCGCCCGCGGGAGCACTTACTTACGTATAACAGGCCAGTGCTCACGCTCGTGAACGTTGCAGGCCGTTTCGTAAGTATCCGAGTGTTTTGCTGCGCGAACTTTCGACTTATTCTACGTACACACTGGTACGCGGATGATTGGATTCTTCTTTTCTGTGAAGAATCGTGAGCGCTTCTTGGGAGATGAATTGTGCCTATTTTTCCTGCTTTATGCTGTTCAGACAGTTTCTGTGAAGATTTGAAAGTGAATTTGATAAATGTTGATAATATTTGTTCTTCCTTCTTTTAATGGGGGTGAAATGTTATTCCCTTATCGTGGATATTTAATTCTGCTTTAATTTAGGCGATTTTGAACGAATTTTGATGTTACTCGTTCTTTTATCTTTTTGAATGGGGATTAAATCGTCTCTTACCAGGGATATTTAATTGTCGGAGTAAAATTATTTAGGAGGTTAGATAACTTTAAATAAGCACTTAAAAAAACGTTATAAGTTCGAAGTGTCAGTAATAATTACTGAAAGTATTGAATGTTAAATTAAGACGCAAAGTATTGAATTAAAAAGAATCAACAGTTCAAAGTTTCAATGGTGTTCGACGAATACGCTCTGTTTAAATAAAGGGTTTTAATGATAATAGATCTTTATAATTATAATGACACAGATATTTTGTGTAGCTAACTGTAGAAGAAAGAAAAATGTTGGTTACCGAAAATATACAATAAATCTGCTACAGTGTAAAGACTCATTAAGAATTTTATTTCATTTATAACCTATACAATAGCATCGAGTTTTGAAATTTCATTTTTTAGTTTCACTTTAAATTACAACTCAGTCACAGTAGGCCAATCAGCGAATGCGATGGGTGATAATAGAATGTGCGTGAGGGTAACACTCATTAAGGTCCCCCGAGGGCTTTGTTCTATTTAGTCGCCTGATTCTTTTTGTACTATTGACGTACCAGCTAATAAGTTCCGTGTGATTGTCCACTTAATGGTCATAGAATGCAGTGCATTTTTGTGCGGATTCGTGAGATATTTAATTTTGCAGATTTTTACACTGGGTGCCATTAGACCTTTAAGGTGCGCGAGGAATTTAAGAATATTGGGGGAGGTGGGAATTATTTTCATTTCTTCGATGTTATAATAATTGTATAATCTATAACACGTTCGTTTCCAATATCATATACTTGTGACGTTCACAATTATATGCTTTAAATAATAAATAAGTTACTAAATAATTAATAAACGTACATTCCAAGTAAAATTCAGATTCTGTAGATCCTGTTCAATTTTGCATTTTCAAATTACCCATAAATGCAATAAAATTCGCAGATTTGTAGTATCTATTAATGTAACCATGCGCCATCTTTTAATATTTCCTTGATACTCGTATCATAATGATTTCACACCGTAAATGCTTGATAGGATTAACGTCTGGGCTTTATAGTGGAGTGTTTAGAATATTAGAGTGTATTATATATTGGGTGGTCGGGTACATGTAGTAAATATTTCAAGAGTCGATTGTACAAGCTAAAGTGACACGAAAATTATGAATGACGTAACCGCGGTTTCGGCTTCATTATTAAGTTATTAACGATTAAGAGTCTATGTAAAATAGGACAATAAAGCTGCATGTGTAGCAAAGATCAGATCAGTGTTTGAAAATGGAAACGTATATTGGAGTTGAAATAAGCGAAAGTCAACAGTAACGAAGTTTATTTCCAGATTATTAACGATTAAAATCAGCCAATAGCAGCGAGTAAACCACATTTTTGTCATAGTACCTTACTGTTCACACTGATACTGACCAGCCTCACACGTACCTCAATTGGCAGATTACTATTGGTCACAGAAATTTTTAATCGTTAGTAGTCTGATAACGAAACCTGAACCATAATTACGTTATGGTTGATTCTTATTTTAGTTTTGCTGGTAAAAATATTGGAACTAGAGTTACCTTCATATACAATGTACGTATTAATAGTTTAGATATAATCTATCCTAATAAACACCAAATAATATAATTTAAGACAGTGAGTGGTTTTATAGTAATAAATATAATAAATGAAAAAATCTTCTTTTTAACTATTTCAATTATTTTGTACACTATGAAAAAGATTTAAAAGGAACTGAAGATAGTATTTGAGACAGTTTGTTGTTAATATAAAAATATATATCCGTACAGAGCAGATCTGTACACCTAGTTATAATCCAATTTTTCCAGTATTGTATGCAGAATTCTGCTCGGCAATGTACATATACGTGTAAAATTGGATACATATTGAAACAAAACAAATCAGTTATAATAACATTAAATAAGAAAAATTAAATAATAAAAGCGTTATTATGTTTTACGGTCTCTTAGTGTTAGTTTGGGATCTCCGTTAATGTATAAATTAATTTAAAGTAAGGATTAAATTTGGATCTCTATTAATGTATCAGGGTTAAGTAAATTCTGAATGTATTTCCAGTAGTCGTGTATATCTCTGTGTAAATTAGAATTACTGCTTGTGAGTCATATTTACTTTATCTTAGTGAGACACAGAAAGTATTAGTTTAATATGAGTAAATCATACTTCGACGGATGTAAGGGCAGATAAGCGTCGTTCAGAGTTTCTTCGGAGACCCAAATACGACAGTCACGTCAGGAACTTCGCAGTTGGACTATGTTTGCAAAAATATTTGCAGAGTATATAGCTCGAAGTGGGACAAACTTTATTGCGGTCGGAAGGGATGAGTATTGCCAGAGAAACATTATTTTCTCATGGGGTTGATATTATTCGAATTGTTTCGTATAAATATTTAACAAAGCTAAATAATCTTTTTATTTGTATTATATATCTAAATAATAATTGTTGCAACCTATGCAGTAAATTAGTATTCTGTTTATTAGAAGAATTTATCCTTGTGTATGCTATTAGTATATTCAAATACTTAATCCTTATTTATCGCACTTATTTATCTGAATAATTTAACTTCGTTTATTCCACCATTTACTCGGAGAGAAATGCGTACAATTTTAAATAAATATTTCTCTTTATAAATGTTTATTCGATTAATTATTTACTTAGGAATGCTCGTTAAATGTAACTTCATATCAAATTTATTTGTAATTAATTTAACGGAAAATCGTGGAGTTCATTTCTACATGTAACATAAAACAGGTATTCACCGTCAATCTTTTTTTAAATGATACCAATTTGGTAATTATAAAAAGTTGTAAATGAAAGTAACAGAAGATTGTTTCATAGAAATTTCCTTCATTTGATTTCATTTCTGACTCGAACCATTTGTATCATTAATAAAAAAAATATTCCACGCGTTATTCATATATAATACATACTCATTAACAAAGTCGGAAATTAAATGAAGAAAATTTTCATGAAACCGTCATATTCTCCGTGCAAATATCAACGGGTACAAATCATACAGCATTAATTACGAAATAAATCTACAAATAACGTACGGAATATTTACTTTAACCACGAAGAAAAATAATTAAACGCAATCGAGGAACATGTCACTGGTACCTTATCAACAAAATGAAAAAAACGTTCTTTCCAAAATGAAGAAAAAAGACAAACGTTACCGTCACCTATCGTGACTTCAGCCAAGCGATTCACGCACTCCCGCGGAAATGAATTAAACAGTCGGACGAGGATTAAAGACGAGGAGCGGAGAAGGATCTACGTAGACTGGCCGTAATAAAGTGCTAGACAAATCGGCATCGATTATGTCCTTCGCTATTGCTAATTGCAGCTCGTCAGGGGTACAAACGGTCGGCTTACTTCTCCGTCATTTGCAAATTTACTCGATGAACCGTGGATCAGGAAACGGTAGGGAAAGATCGGGCTGAGAGAGGAGAAGGGGGTGAAGGTCTTTGAATTATCCTCTTTCACGGGAAGTTTCAGCAATTTAGATTAAGATCAAAAGCCGCGGGATAATGTCTCAGATACCTACCGGCGATGAGTCTGTTGCGAACAACTTGTTATGCCTAGCTTACACTTGCTTTCTTAAGCGCCCCGGAGGGGAACAACAGCCTCTCGATTCTGACTCTGCGGATTCCACGAAAGGGAGCAATAAGCTCGTTGCGTCGCCGCGTCGCATCGCGTCGCGTCACGATGATTCAAAAGTGGTTCGTTCTTGGTCTCCAGTTCGTTGCTCGCCGGTTGATTGTCTCCTTACCAGAGATACTTTCCATTGCGAGACGGGACGAGTAGAATGTCGCGCGGATCGTCTTCCTCGAAACGGCAACAGACATTCTCATTTTGTTTTAATTAACCAGTTGACTCGCGATTCACGAGTATACACGTCATCTTCAAAGTTAAAGTGATAGTAGATTTTTCAACGACAAATTGTTTATTTTTTCAGGTACACGTGCAATTCTTTTTCGTTTTCAACTTATACAGTTGTAGAAAGTTCTTGGAGAAATTATATACACCAATAGTTTTTATTTTAATAATTGACATTTTGATAAATACAATTGAACTTCAATATACATTTTTTTTTTAACTATAATATTTCTAACAAAATTGTTAAGTATTCAGGATTAAAATGTATAACACATTTTTACGTATTATTTTCAATTTGAATATAATGATTTTGCTTAGGTCTGTGCAAAAAACGTGTTCTTTTTTATTTTTTTTGTCTCAATATTATATTTTTGTATATAATCGTAATTTCTTATAGACATTTATCAGAATATTAAACAGAATTCGCACTTTTAAAGTAAAATACAATATGAATACTAAAAATGTATAATGTACTTGTATAATATAATCGGCGAAGTTCTTATCGTTTTTCGAACAATTAATTTTTATATATCTGGAAAAATCAGAACTGTTGGTTCCATAAAAATGTTGAAAATTATTTTCCATGAAATTTTTAATCATTAATCTGTAGAGTGCATATTTCACAAAGTGAATATATACTATATAACAATTTCCCTTGCCTTCGACCTCAAAAAGTTAGCGATTTTCTATTTATTTTAATTATACACCGGAATAATGAATATACTATTAAAGCACACAAGTTAAACAACTTTCTCCATCATCCACAAAAAACGTAAATATTGTCTAAATACTTTTACCTGCAGATGATTCTATATTTCACATTTAAATTCCAAAATTATCACAGCCAATTAGCCTAACATAATCCTTCGCAGAAGATATTCTACTCAGGATAATGTTAGTCGCCCAGGTCTCACCACGTGTAGGTTACTGCGAGTGGAGACTCCGGGAGGTGGATAGAAATTGAATTCCATCGACCTCCCTTTCTAATTCTAAGTCTTATGTTTAACACACTCATTACTATCGCACTTAATAATACTCCCACGGCGGCTGTTTTCTTTCTTGAGCCTGAAATGAAGTATTCCATGGCGGACGATCGATGTCTTCTTTTGCACACTCAATTCTAACTTAGCTTACTTAATGAATAACTTAAACTATACAGTCATCGCAGTAGAAAAGGGGGCGAATCAAGGAAGAAATCCTTGATTCGAGTATGAGACGAATTAGAGAAGAAGTCTCTGATTCAACAAGAGCAAAATGAGGGATACAATACGCCGAGCAATTATCGGGCCAAGAAGCAAAGGGGGCGAATCAAGAAAGAAATTTTTGATTCGACAATGACAGAAGTCAGAGAAGAAGTCTGATTAAAAAGGGCAAAATGAAGGTGACGCGAAGCAAACCGAGATCAGACCAGTCAAACCACAGTGCCAAGTTACGATGCTCCCTCATCTACGGATCAGAGGATGACCTATTATTGCCAATGCCAGGATCCAGGTTTCGGTTAACAGAACATCTTAATACTATTCGAGTACAAGAACAATGAAAGTAATTCGATTCGAAGGTGACGCGAAATAGATGTATTACGACGCAAGATAAACGTAATAAACGTTGGATGAAACAATCGTAGGGAACCCAGTGTGAAACTTTCATTTAAACGTGATTCGAAAATTTCACGAGCGTGCTTCCGCGTAGATGACTTGTATGTGTAGAAATTTTTGCCGGAACGGGCAAATTTTTTCCCACCATCGAGCTCCGCGGGCCATTATGGACGCAATTATCGGTACGATGGACTTTTCTCTATCTCGATTTGCAGCAACTTCCATGAAATTACCACTCCGACGAGAAATGGAAGATTTTATTCCCCATATCGATCTTCCCCACCGATCTCTTTTTTTCTCCCCCTGCTTCAGCTTCTTGCCGCCTCGTTAAATATGCTTCTGCGCCATTTTCCTCGATTTTTCACGTTGTTCCGTTAGAATTGATTCTGAAAATATAATCTCCGCGCGGGAAAAGGAAACTCCTTAGAGAGCTCCTGTATCCGACCGTAGTTATTAACGACGCGGCGTTGCTGGTTGCTTTTCGCTCTACTAAAAATTGTGAAATTAAGTGATTTGCATAACCGGCGACGTTAATGATGGGTTCAAATTTATAGGAAGATCGTCCGGGAAACATTAGTTCCGCCTATCGAGGGAAATCTTTTTCGAAAATCGAGGAATCGGCTTTTATCCTCCGTGATTGTAGAAACCGTGATACTGTAACGCTAATTGGAGGTTAATTATCGAGCGAGATAAACTGCTTCGGCAGTGGATCATACGAAGAACATTTTCCGCGCAATAAATTTCCTGCAACTTTCTTCGGGCTACTTTGCAATTAAATTTGCAAGTATGAGGTGTACGTTTTCTTGAAGTGTACGAGGAGTATGCCATCAGGTAATCAGTAATTATTCATCTGAGGATTTAACTTACCTTAGTTTCAAAATGGATGATTGAAAGTGTGTTTCTTATTCTCCTTTTCTGGTTTTCTCGTTTTTGTTCCAATGTGGCGTTTTTATTATAACGTACTAGTAAATAATAATTAAAGGAATGAATATTTACTTCAATGAAATTAACGAAGAAATTTATTTGAGAATCAGAACACATTTAATTAATTTTAAAAATGTTATTTTTGAGAATAGCATTAGTTATATAATAATAAATTTTCGTATAGAATATAGTCGAAGAATATAGACGAACAAAATGGAAAACATATTGCTCAATTAAATTTAAATTAATGTAATGAAATTTCTGCTTAAGCTTATTTAACAATGCAAGAAGATTTTACAGGTAATCTAATATATGACAATACGTACGTACATGCTTTTGTTTCTATATGCAATTTCTATTGTTTGTTTGTATAAGCGTGAAATCAAAGCAGCAATTATAGTAAATATGTACTGAGTTTTTCATAATTAAGATGAAGTTGTAGAAATATTCGCAAAAAAATTAATTTATTGGTGAAAGTCTTGTGTAGAAAACATTGTATACGTATTTTAGAAAAGTGATGAAAATTCATTAAGGAAATAAAAGAAAGCAATCAATAATTGAGTCATTAACAGCGGCATCTTCACGATTATATAGGATGTTTCAAAAATATACAAGATGCTTACTTTATTATTGTCCAACGCTATTCTGAAAACTGATGAATGTTCGGAAAATATGGAAATTCGAATTTTATTGTAAATAAGACGAATTCCTAAAAGTTCCTACAACGTTTTTATTAAATAACTAATTAAATGTCATGCATTACTTTATTTTATGTTTTAACTAATGTATTAGTTACATTCCAAAAAATCAATTAATTTTTCTATTAAAAAATAACAATGCTGATATATAGAGACGATAACAGTAATAATAAAAATGATAATAAAGAAGTGAAATTAAAAATATTGAATTAATTACTTATTACCACATTGTAAACGTAATGATGATTCTGTGGTATCCATGTGCTGCAACAGTAAATACCTATGTTCAATTCTCATTATACTTGACTTCAAAAAGCGAACACATTATGCCTAAAACAATCTCTGGAATTTATGGAACTTTAACTTTTTTTTCAAGAAAACGGTTGAGTTCCGACCCCTTCTTCTTCTGGGATTTTTTTTTCTTCGTAATGAGTAGAATACGTGGTAATAAATAAATTTGAAGTTGATATTCAAGTTTTCACCGATCCAGTGGTGTAGAATCACGCAACAATGCTTCAACAAGTTCAATACTCTTTCGAACTTCAATAAGAATTTTTTCTTTAATATTGTTTAATAAGTATTATACGTAGTTGCAAAGTGCTATACTCTTCCAGAAATTTTACATCCGATTAAATACGGAAAATAGAACAAAACCTTATAATCCGAGCTTTCCCTCTAAACTACCCTCCCTGTCAAGTTAGAGGTTTGAAACTTGGCGCACAATGCTTTTTCTCGGTAAGCTATCGAACGGTTCATCGTCGATTTAATTCGGTTGAAGAGCACTTTTGACCCCCTTATTCGTTCTTCTTAAGTCCTCGATGAAAGGAATTCTTGGAATGTAGTTATTCTCTCTTCTTGATTATTAAGCTGTTCGTCTTTCGAAAAATTATCCAAACTTCTCTATAAATGAAAATCTGTTGCAAACCAGTTTTGCAAATTGAGATCATAGAATAGAGTTTAACATTACAATGCGTGCAGTTTTTGCACAATAAAATTTCAATGAATGAAGAACAGAATGAAACTACATTAACAATAAGTACGTAACAATTCGTGTTGGGTCCAACAAATTATAAAATATTCAAATCTTTCAATACAAATGCATAAGAATCTTCAATCCAAAGATCTTTACAAGATTTTCCTGTAAAAAAATTCAATTACAGTACAAATAACATGTATCTCGTATGCGCAGCTGTTTTATCCAATTAATTACATAAACGACTCGTCTTTCCAATGATTCCATTTCATCGTCTTACGAATCTTACGAAATCTTACGAAACCATTAAACGAAAACAAATCTCATCCCTGGCCAGGAAACATCCACTTCCCAATGGGCGTACAGATCGCCCGGCAATGTAGCCAACATCATTGCGATCGTGTGTAATCCAGAATAAACAGTTGACAGACCGGCGGACTGTAAAATCCTCTAAAACACGCGAAACCCTCGAAGTACAGCTTTCGATTCCACCTTTCTCCCGCGCGGAGGAAGCCGGTCCCTGGAACACCGGTTCCGTGTGATCGATATTTTGTGTGTATCTTTCGCATCGGCGGCTCTGTGTAACGAATACGTTTCGGTATCGAAGGTGGGCTCTGCGATGGGACTGTGTTTCGGCAGAAAGTTTTCGATAATAAGCTGCCGTTTCGGGCTGGGCTCTTATCGGTGATCGGTGGTCCGCGTAAAAAAGAAGAAACAGCGGATTTGTCCTGGAAAATTCTGGTCTGAGTGTGGCAACACGCGATTGGAGAAGATCGTCCGTCAACACGTTAACTGCCACGAGAATTTGGAGCGTTTAAACAGACCTTTGGCTATAAGAAAACGAAAGACTTTTTTAATAAAAATATTTAGTTACGAAGGAAAACACGATTTTCTAAAAGTATTGAAATATCCGCTTGTATTAAATCAAAACTGTTAACTGAATATATTTAATCGTTAGCTAATGTAAATAAAATATAAATATATACGGTTTCATGTACAAAAATCAGAAATAAATGTGTCATCTTCATTTTCTTCATTGGTGTAATTTAATTGGTCAGTTTTGATCTCATCTACGATTCTAATTTGCTATACACCGATACGGTTACACATATCGAGCCAGTCAATGTTCGAAAAGCTCTGTTATTTTGTAATGTTAAGTGAATAAGGAAATATAAATATACAGCTAAGACGTTGGTGAATATTTCTACAAAAATCCTCGCTCCTAAGTAGTTACAAATATGTGGTAAAAAGTTGAAATTACCAGAGGCTACAAGCCTTCTATCATTTTGCTATATACTAGGTACATAAAAATATGTAAATATTATCAGAGGATAGAAGATCTTTATTAATTTGCAAAGTATTTTATCAGGATTCATTATAAGGACAGAATTTGATTAGGATATATTAGAAGAATTAAAATTCCTGCTTCCGATCAATTATTCGTAGAAAATGAAAACAGAAAATGTTGAAATTATCCATTTCCTTCAGGCTTCCAATGCTGCGTACTCCCTTAACGAGCAAAAAGCACGGGGTACCGTTCCGCGTGCGTTCTAAACTCGGCCCGATGAAAGGACTGACCATGCACGAGTATCGCGTGCACTGTAATGCAACCCGGCGCACACCATTGATGCACGGCTGGAGGTTATCCGCGTTTCTTATCCCAATCGCGGCGCTAAGCTCGCTCTCCGCGATCTTTCGCCGGAGTCCTTCGACGTCTATCTTACCTTTCCTCGTACCTGTCGTCTGTCGTCCTTCCGTGTATCCCTTTTTAAACGTCGCAGTGATAGTTTCTTACCCGAAGAGGAGCGACTTCTCCGTTTTTGTCTTTTCTTCGGGTTCGACGCCGCGACGGAATATAAATTCGAGGAGCTAACGAGGTGCAGTGATAGAACTGGATACTTGACCTCTTCAAAGGAAACGCGTACTGCGATGAACAAAAGCGGTGTTTCTACTTGAGAAGGAAATAAGAACTGGTGGCTTTTCTTTTTTATTTAAAGGGAAGATAAGAACGGGTTTTCTTATTTAAAAAAAAAAATTAGAACGGGCGTCTTCTTTATTTAAAAAGAAAATAAAAAGCGAAGATGGCAAATGGTTATATTATTAGGGAAATAAGGAATGACAAGTTTCCGTGGAACAACTTGTATAACAACTGGACAATTTGGATTTTTTATTCAATTTGGGTGAATCGTTTTGTGTGCTAATGGGAGTACTATAATAGACAATTTAAGTAAAATTTTGCTTCCATAAGTAATTATCGATAGTGTTGGAGTATGATATTTTTAGTATGTCTAATTTGATGTCGAGTAGCTTCTTCCTTAACTAAATTGATTCTTTAATTAATTTTTCACTGAAAAATTTAATATTGGTGCTATAATGTTTTCTGTGAGTATACTTCAAATAAGTTTAGTTGGAAGCGAGGACGTATGCAGATGAATATTAAAATCGTATTTTCGAAAATAATTATTTTTGTAAAAATGTGAAAAAGATATTTCGTTCGTGTTATTTAGGTTTGAGAAATTTGAAAGTAAATGTGTAAGTGAGCTTGAACGTTGAATCGGGGGAATGAGATGAAATAGCTGAACAACGTTATGGGAATAGTAAATCGATAGAGGGATACTATGCCCTTCCTATAATCATGATTCATCGACCTCCATATAATCACATCGCCATTCCCGCTACATCATGAGGTTAGCTGACAGTAACCTCATGCTTCAGTCTCGTGTACCGCGAAAGAGGGGGTGAAAGCACGAGCTGACTTCTGACCAATGAGACGATCGTAGAATCGTGTCCGTTGCTCTCTATAATTGTGTTGCCAGTCCCAAGAGGAGTCGCTATAGAAGAGTATCGTAGCTGGCTACTAACGTCGTACAGAATGTACACTGCTGCTCAAAAGTCCAAAGCGAACTACAATTTCAGAATGAATATATTTCACAATAAAAATTCAACGATTTTTACGTAAATATTACTTACAACATATTAAAGGACATTAATATAGATACCTTATACATCGAAAGTACCTTAAAGTGCCTACTAATTTTATTGAAATGTAGCTATGCATCAATTAGACACGTGTAGATCGTTTTCCAAATTTTATTTAATTATATTTCAAATATTATTAATCGTGTGCATTGTGTAATGATTATAAAAAGCAGTTATAGTAAGGTTATATTAAAGTATCTTGAAATATCCTATTGTGGATCGAATCTGGTCAGATTACTTTTCAAATTTCAATTAATTTTATTCAAAGTAGTGCTATTTGTATTTATGTATTAATAATTGTAAAAAATATTTATATTTATCATTGTATTATTTGAACGGTTCTGATTTATATAGAATAAACATAAATATACGCCGCAGTACGAAGTTACAAATTATAGTTAAAAGATAAATTATAAATTATAGTTATAAAAGAATTTATTTTCTAAAAGAATATTTGGAACATAAAAATCATAATATTCAGTCTAATCAAATTTTTGAAGGACATTGTACTTAGCAGACCGACAGTCACTTATACTCGAATTATGCGTTGTATACAAGGACCTTTTCTTTTTTTATCTTTCCGATCTATTTATCTTTTCTTTTGCTTATTTCGGCGAAGGTTTCGGCGGAATTCGGACGAAGCGAGTTTTGAAATATCGATAGAATAAATTGCTTCTGGACTGGAGTTTTAGAAACATCCGAATCCAGTTTCTTCCCATCCATTCATCAATTTCATTTATCGGACAATGCGATTTATTGCTGGCAAACTGTACGTGAAAATATAATACTGCTCAAGAATATTGGACTATTCTCCCCGCTGTATGATTAATAGATATCGCGTGCTAACATCTTCCCTGTTCACCGCGTAAAAGAAAAATGATACTTTTATTTTCAAAAAAGAAGTGTTTATCACGTTCTTCCCGTTTCATTCCCTTCGTTATAATTAAAACACAACGTTATTACTTCGGAGGTGTGCACAGGTAATAACTTCATTCGCAACCCCTTTTGCAGTTAATTTATAATAGCGAATGCTGTTTTTTAATATTGCCTTTCTGAAAGGGAATTTCAAAGGTTCATTTGATCATCTCTTCTTATTTATATGTATTTTATTCGGTTTACTTCAGTAAGAATAAATCATCTGATGCATAAGAATCGCGCTGTTTCACTATTTTAGTATTCAATAGGTTACCAAATCAGAGATATCACGGTCGTAGCTTATTCGAATGATATCTAGGTACACCACGGGTAAAATTGCTACGATCTCTATTTCAATATAAATGTAAATCTTTTCATCTGTGCATTCGAACGGTCAGCTTCGTTATAAATTATCACCCGTGCGAAACAATCGTCGAAGATTAAACCAGTAGTGACGTCAGAATTACATCATAATATTCTCATTCTAACCCGTTGATTTACGATTTCTTTCGCGATTGTACTCACCAGAATTGTGTATCATTGTTAACAACTTATTGGACATTGGACGCTGGACATTGAATACCGACAAAATTGACGATGCAAAAGCATTAATAATATTTATAAAACTTACTTATTCATAAACTAACATTTTTCAGAAAGAGTTGGTGGTGGAGGCACTTTGGAAAATTCAATTTTTCAATTTTATAGACATGAAAGAACAATATATCTTTCGTTTAATCTTGTTTTCGCTATTTCTTACCGTCCCAAGATCATCCACGGCAAAGAAAAATTTGCATTTTCTTCAAGGGGTGGTTCACCCCTTCAAAGAGAAATTCGACACGGAACAAATTGCAATGTATCAGGCTCCACTTACTGCACTTGCACACAAAGTTTCATAGTTTCTCGAATTTCCGGGTTCGATAAATTGTCATCTTAGTCTTCAAGTGATCTTCCAGCTGTACTATGTATTGTCCAAGGGATGTACCCTGAAATGAATACGGGTCTAATTGTTCAGCTTTCGTTTCTCCTCATCTAATTTTCGGTACTAAATCGCTACTCGTCGATATAGTTACACGTAACCAATCAGAATCATAAACAACAGACATAGCGAGAGAGCAATCTTGTCTCATGCCGTTTGGTGGCTCATCTGCTGAACAATACACAGCACTTTTGTCTTCTTCTCTTCCCGCCCCATTCAGGCCAGCTCACTTGTTTTTCGTTAAACTTTCATCTCCGCGAAACATGCGGTCAGGTTTTCCCTCCTGTCTGTTTCGCTCTTACGCCTCTGGCGTATTGTTTCCCCGTAAATCGACTGACTAGTGCATAATTCACGTCGAACGCCGGCGAGAAAAAAAACACGGACCGCCGAATGACGTTTTCGTTTTCGCGCCGGGTCCGCTGCTAACTGGTCGTTAGGTAAACGCTGCGCCGCCTCGATCAATCCGCCGAATCAGCGGGAATGTTTTTGCAATTCCATGCCGATTCGCGGTAGAACGTGGCGCGTTCCCTTGACTTTTAACGACAAATATTAGATATATAACGACATGTGCTTGTCGGCTTGATTGGCTACGATTTGCGAGCTTGAAAAGGATATTTTTATTTTCATCGTCTGTTTTCATCGTGTACAGCGATATTGTTGTTTTGGGACTAGAATACTTTCGATTTTTAGCGATAAATATGTGCTTTATCGATTAACTGATTGCGAGTGGAATGGGCTTCTCGTATGGTTGGCTATGATCTGTAAGCTCGGAAAAGGAGAAACGTTATAGCGATATGCTTTTGTGAGTTATTCATTGAAAATAGACTTTTGATTTTATTGGTTAAGTGAATAGAACGCATTTTTGGTATAATTGACGATGCGTAAGTCCAAGAAAGGGAATATTTTGTAGCAATACATTTTTGTGAATTGACTTTTCACGGAAAGAATCCTGCATCACTTTTGTCTTATTTAGATTCCTTTTATGGATCTGAATAATGTTTATCAAAAGTGGTTTCTTCTTTTATTATACTGTATTTCCCAGTATTTTTACAGATGTTTATTCATAAAAATTCAATTCAAGTGTTTTTCTATATTTTCTTTCACATGCGATTTATTATTATTTTCGTGTTTCTCTCGACTAGTTAAATTACTAGCTGACTAGTTAACTTACTTCTTCCCTGATTAATAGTCGCGATACTTTGCGTTCGCAATGAAAGGAATGGAAGCAATGAAATATAAATAAATCCGCGTTCCGATGTGCACTACGAACTCATCGAAATATGTAACGGACTAGAAGAGTGCGTGCGTGGGTGGGGGGTGGAGATGCTTATCATTGCCGCGAGAACTGTACCAAAGTTACCGACGATAGCGCAGTAATATCAATAGGAATACCATACGAGCTCAAGATAATGCTTGTTCTTCCGTATTTATACACTTTGTTCGCAGTTTAATGGTGGACGATCGCAAGAGCTCGTGAACATTCACCGATAATCGCTGCCCGGAAGTTTCTAGCTTTTTATTTATTAAATCGCTTCAACCGGAAACACCAGAAAAAAGTTTCACAATTATCGATACCTAAAAAGTGTTAAATATTCGAAATGATTTTAAAAATAAATAGTCTCGTTCGAATACTATAGTGAATACATGCAGAAACTGAAAAAAATCGATCTCTACAGTTTTTATAAAGGTTACATACTAATCGTATTAAACTTCTAGTTCTAGTATTAATGTTTTTGAATGCACGAGGAACAATTTACCACAATTTTCCTTTTTCTTTTGCGTATTCGGCAATCGGTAAACTCAGTCGAAAGTTGGAAGACATCATAGCATGTGCTGTCTTCTCAACCATGCTACGAGGCATCCGGCGTTTATTAATATTTTTTTGTATATTTTTAATTCTTTGCACTGGGGCTGTGATTCTCAGTCAGAATTTGATTTGATACAGTAAAATCATGAAGTTCAATATTTAATATTACAGGTTAATATTAAAATATTCAGATAAAATAGTTTTATTTCTTAATTCATATGCGACCTATCGTTAAATTAATTTCAACAAACATCGTCTGTATCTCGACAGGAACTGTTGAAAATTTCCAGCGAGAAATTTTCGAGTGCAGAGGGTTGAAGAGGTCGTGTAATTTTCTACATTATGGGTACTATGTGCATAAGTATTTACACAAGGGGTTAATCCTCAGCTATCGGCTCCAGGAGGAGCCTCGTCATGCTGAATGGTGCGCGTCGATGTAATGCAGATGTAATATCACACCGCGTAGTAGTTACGTGCTGCATAGTAGTCTGATACGTCCGCGCGCAATCACGCGGTTACGTATCTAGAGAACACCTTCGCTCCAACCGGCCGCGCCTCGCGAAAGTTTTCAAAATATACGACAGGCAGAATTGCAGGTATCAGCAGCTGATTTTCGCTAAAATTTATTCTACATAGTTTAAACATAATACCGCAAACATTTCAAGGTGGAACTCCGTAGAACCTTTTAGCTCTTCAACGTTTAACACGTTCACCCCGGTGCTGTAATTTCACGTTTCTTCCCACCTAGCAGCGAAATTGTTAACATCTTTGAAAATTCTGAAATTATCAGCGAGTAAATTCATTTTCAACTATACGATAAAATTTTCTGTTTACCAAACCTGTTTAACTAACTACATATTTGATGGTACACGCTATTTTATGTGATATCAGAATGTGAGCAATCAATTGTATGCACCCCCTAATGGGTGTAAAAAAGGTGAATCCGAGTGTGAAAAAGTTCTTGTAAAAGGCACTATTCAATTAAATACGGATATGTAATTACCTATCATTCCTCTGTTATCAATGATTAAAAAATTTCAAAGGTGTCTTTTGACAGTTTCGGTAGAAATAGTGTTAATGGTTTTCATACAGTTTCCCTTATGAGTATATTATTGTGCCCATTATTAGTTTCAATAAGCACTCCAGAAGGAGAATCAGTGGAAAATATATCCATGTTCCGACCTTATTCTTTTCGACCTAAAATAAGCTTTTGTCTCACTGCACGGCCAAAAGATTAGCGAGGTGTCTAGGTAACGGAGAAAATTTCGTGTCACGTGAGAACACCTTTCGTTTCTGCGAAAGAAGAGTGACCGGTCTTGGCACCGTGCGGCCGTCGTTTGTCTCGATTTACATCGGTCACGGTACGATTACGATCCGGCCGCTGTTGGTGTGCAGTATCATTGCTTCTGTGTTCGGCGCGGCTACCGGGTACAATGCCCGTCAGCGATTCTCGCTACGAGCAAACATTTCGACGCCCTTCGCCCGGCACGAAATCGTTGTGCATACCGCTCGTTGCACGAGAGTTGGCAGGAATCCGGAAAAAAGTAAATTACTTTTACGTGTGCTTTCATTCAAATCTATATTGAATGATATAACATTTAGACAGTTGACAAGATTGATGTCTTAACCTTTTAGCTGCTATACGCCACTAGAGTAGCTTTCGTGTACAGGTAGCCCTCCTATAGCACGGCATCCTACAACACGGTTTCGAAATTACGAAAACCTTTCTATAACACTGCACTTCTACAGCACTAGATAACATGATTTTTGTTTAACATATTTAAAAATTAAATTAGCTTAGAATAATGACGGGAAGAGCTATGAGGCTCATAAAATACGGTTTCACACAAGACGGCATTTTTTAGGAACTTATCTACCGTGTTATAGGAGGGTTACCTGTATATCAACGTTTTGAACGGTACGCCACTATTATGGCACAATTCTTTCTCTGTTATCGATAGCTATGCCCATTATTGTCTAATCCAACGTAACTGCACAGTGGGAAATTTGATTAGTCTCAAATCGCAGTGCTACATTTATGATATGCGGACCGCGTCTTGTATAGAGATATAGCTTCGCGGCTAGCCTCGCTGTAGCTAAAGGGTTAAATTTCATTAATGTTCCGTAAAGATGATATGTTGCATTTAATTAAGTATCATAGCAATGACGACTTATGATTTGTTTGAGGCTTTCACGGCCAGGAATTGAATTGAGTCCTCAAAGCCCTTGATGATGCCAACTGCAATGCTGGCGAAACGTCGGGAAACAATTCCTAATGGACACGGCTTACACCCGGAAACTTTGAACATTTCTCATAACAATGACTTACTAAAGCAAATGTTGAAAGCCAATGTGTTAATGCTCTGTACACATCGACCTGATGTCGATTTTGTCAGCATTATTTAGGGGAAATGCCTTGAAAGGAATGCGCGTTTCAACGGTCAGTTTTGCCTATGTTCGCTCAAAAGGTTGATTGATAATAGAAAAGTAATATTTGATTTAGATTTTAAAAAAGTAACATTTATATTTATCAAATGCAGCTTAAAATTTTCGTCGCGAGTTTGACACGATTAGGTCAAGAAATTAAGACTGTTTGAATTGTATAGGTGGTTCGATGATTGTTTGATAGGCAATCAAAGTGTTAAAGACGAACGTCGTCATATTGACGAATGTTACACACTTTGAAATCGAAAATCACAAACAAGTAATTTAATTATTCGAATGACAAAAGATCAAGCTATACTTATACTATACTTTTCTTCTTTTTTAGTATTTAAGAGTTCGACGTGTAATTTAACTAGTTAATAGAACGGTTTTTAATAGTTTCTGATTTTCAAGTCAATTAATTTCTTTGTACTGCTATAAGCGAAAGAATGTAATTTAGTGTACGAATCTGCAGATTTATTATTATTATCAAAAGAAGGGGACGTATGAAGTTAACCGTCCGTCAATTTTAATTAAATCAAGTAAGAATAAAATGTAAGGGAAAACGTAATTGTGATTTCAATTGCATTTCTACGGAGGGTATATTTTATTATATTGTGCATTTGCAGATTGTGCAGAAACAACTGATTATTTGTACATTCCGTTTATCTTTTCGGTTTTACCAATATTTAATTAAAACGGAAAAAAGTTTGGAAAGAAAAGATAGAGTATTCAAAGTTTGGAAGATTAATTCAATGGTGGAATGAATGAATAATTAATTGACTGAGTCACTTGGCAACATTAAGGCACGTTACTGTGTAGTAATATCTCCGGTGTAATAGATATCAGTAACATTTAACCCGAAAGGATTAGCAAGCACTTGTAACAATTTCTCGGAACTGACGTTGATAAATTCGGTTTCCGTTGTTATCATGCCGATGCGAGAAAACGCGCGAGCATATTGAACAATAGCAATTTCCTTATTACTGCCCCTTCATCATAATTACCCATACGGTAACAACATTAGAAAGCGTGAAAAAACGCACAGCGAATAGAAACCTTGAACTTTTTAAAAATCTGCGATTTGAATTTTATTCACTTTATTTTAACTTTTCTTTCCATTGCGAAAATATCCACGAATAATTAAAGAAACCATAATATATAATATATATTAATAATAATAATAATTAAACAATAATAAATAAAACAATAATTACAAAAATGTGAATGGAAGAACCATGCATTAATAATGGAATACACGAATTAATGTTTTGATATTATCGCTAAACTACTGATTTTTATGTATTTAGAGAAAATTCGAAAGTGCAAAGATAGAGAGTGCACAAAAAACGGAGAAACACGTAATCTATCCAAAACTCACTGCTTGTTATAACATTTGTAATTAAAAATTGTTTTCTATCGTAATTCTATTCTTTCAATTATTCCCTTGCAAATTTAAATTTGCTTAAAGATCCGCAGTCGAGTTGTCACGTTTACTATTGCCATGTTACGACTAATCGGTAAGGAACCGCGATCGCGAGCGACCGCTGCGAAAAGCGGGGAATAGGGAGAATGAGATAAATACGTTCCCGGGTGTCGGAAATAAAATATAATAGGACCATTTGATTGTGCGATTAATCAAAATTCACCAGAAGGTATCGCGGCTTCCCCTGTTCCCCTTTCTTTTCGCGTTCGTCCAGCGTGTCTGTTAATTAACTCTGTGAAACAAGTGTTTCGAGCGAGCGGATCGATCCGAAAAAGGCGGATCAAACGTTTCTTGCGTGCGACACCGTCGAAACGGGTTAACAAGATATGGAGAGAAATAACACAACGGGGACGATTCTCTCGTGACACGATGCGGCGTTTACCGCTAACGAGCGCGCTAATTGGCATAAACGAAGCCGCGCCCGCGGGAGTGTAATCAAGTAATTCGATTAACGCTGTAGTCTAGTTCCTGAATATTTTTCTTTTGACTTCGCGATCTCCGGGAACGAGACCATTCTTCGCTGGGCTTTATTCGGCTTCGAATGAATAAGAATTATCAGGAAATATAATATTTTTCTATTGAAACGTAACTGGATTGGAATTACCGCGAAATATGATGTTTTTCTATCAAAAAGTACAGAAATCGTGTAATTTATTCTGAAATAGTATCACAATTTCTGGGATTCGAATCGATAGTTTGTTTCTTATAAATAATCAGCACTTCGAGGTTATCGAAATGCTTCCTCTTTTAAAAGCACGAAATTCTGTTGAAACAGTAATTCTTTTATAAAAATAAAAAAATATAGTTTTTCTTATTAATAAAAGTGGGAGCAGCAAAATATTTAGTATCAATATTCCTTACTATTTTGCATATAGCTAAGCATAATTTAGAAGGAAATAAAAATTCTAAAGGGAATTAGCTTCTGTTACCAGCGATGACTTTAGTTAATACATGTATATGATTACTATTATTATTGACTTGATTAAGAAACACATATTTGTTAAGAATACACTTTTCTGTATATTATTTTGTATATTATTCAGTATTGTATATTATTTTGTACATTATTCAGTATTGTATTGTATATTATACAATTATTTAGAAGTATAGTAAGGAACGTTAGAAAGATATTTTGATGGTCTATGTCTGGCATCTCGAGTCACTTTTCCACCACTAGAATTTCGAATATATGCTACATTCACTTCCAGCTCCGATTTTCCCTCTTTCGTCTGGCTTTGCTGGCACTTACCACTTGTTACTATTTTTTTCTTCGTGCTCCTGCTTTATTTCTTAACTCTTCATTCGCCTTGTTATAACGAGATACACTTACGAGCTGGTGTTAACAAAGCAACAGAATGTCGAGGACTGCGGCGACAGGATAGGCTAAGGTCAGTATTCTTGAGATTGTTAAGGATATAATTAAGTGGCGTGGAAATTAATGAACTTTGATGACAGCCTTTCTCTGGCGAGAAACACATGTGTACAACGTTCGATTGTGGAGTATACGTAATGAACAATACATGTATTTTGAACGAAAGTAATTTTTGCGATTATTCGTATTGCATGTAAATCAATAATTAACCGCAAAATAAATCAATAAATTATACAGTATGCAATTAACACGATTATTGCGTTTCCAAATTGTTTTCTTCGTTAATAAAAATAAAACTTTGAAAAAGTTGAATAAAAGTTTAACTGTATTATTAAGCATACGAGTCGGTTTCATTTATCAGAAAAATTAAACGTCTATGAATATAAATAATATTTCATAGAAAGAATTTAAAGTGAATATTTTACTATTTGTTAGAGGAGTTGAAGAAATTAGATAATACAGGTGTAATAATGAATTATTATAAAACCATTATTAACCGTTTGCCTAAAAATGCCAGTCTATCGGTTCGTAGAATCAGACGAAGCTCATTTATTTCTTCTCTTTTTAATTATTCATTTTTATTTTCGTTATTACTCCCTTAGAACTGGAAATGTAACGACCGCATTGTTTAAAGTTTGTTTTTGTAAAAATAAAAAAAGCGTAATTCAGTTTCTGAATTGGAAGGAAAGAAGCGTTATCGCGCCGCTTGCTAGTTTTCGACCGGACTTGCAAAAACCCGCGGGACTCAAACGGTTAAAAATCTGTATTACGAAAAGTTAACGTGTAACTATAGAATTTCTTGTTTTCATTTATTTCTCATAAGCATACGAACATTTGTATTTAACTTTCCAGCGCGAATGAAGAGTCTTTTATTTTCTTGAATAATATATCGCCTCTCTATAAATTATAGATCATAAAGAATTTATTGTGAATCTTTATATCGGATCAAAGCTCGGATTTTCAAATGCATATACGGAACTGACATAAAATCAATCGATAATTTTATGAAACGCTTTAGAACGAGCGACATAAGTATCAAAATTAGATCCATTCTGCGCCATTTAATGGAAGCAAGTTCAAAGCGTGCAAAGTGACAGGAGAAGTCTAATGCATAAAAAGTAATGGATCCGTTTATGAGGCTGGCGATAATTTCATAGAAAATTGACATTAGTAGCCAATGTTTTAAAAAAGCTATATATATATAACAGCTACAGAATCGATACAAAACCGATATAATACCGATTCTTCAGAACTGAAACTGATATAGTTCAGAACCGATTCATCTAATAACAGTTATGTCTCTATTTCGATTCACTATAATTGTTTCCAGAATCAAAACCGATATCATAACTGTGTTCAACACCTGGTATTCACAAACAACAAAACGAAATATCGAAAACAAGGCATCCCGCAGAAACGCGATTCAATCGGTGAAGTCGTGACGCGGACAGTCTCAGATGGGGATCCGGTAACCCAGAATGACGACGACGAGTCGTATCCGCGTGTCCCTCCCTTCTTCCACGCGGGGACTCCACGAAGTAAACAGAAATTAAGGGTAGCTCCGACCCTCATCGGCGATTTCTGCGGATGGCGTTTTCCCCGCTGCACTTGGCAGTCGTCCAGTCATTTCTCTTTCTTTCTCTTCTCCCCCTGTACTCTCTCCGGCCCCTTCTACTGCTTTCCCCCCTCCCGCTCACCCCGGGCTCCGTTTCTTAGCCCGTTTTTACGCCGGCGTTTTCGCCCCGCTGAAATAATCGGGCTGCGAATACCGCTTTAATTATTCCATTCTACTTAACAGCGTTCCACGATCGTTCAGTCCTTTTCCGGTCGCGTGATAACGCCTTTATCCTCATTTTTCCGAGCCGTTGGCTCGCCCCACGCCTGCCGCCAAAGGGATACGTGACTGGGTATTGCGACTTTTTAAATCGTGCCGAGTAAAAAAGTCCCGCGACGGAAGGAAAGCCTTTCTTCCTTCTTTTTCGCTCTCTGCCGGCGAAAGCACGGAACTCTCTGTTTCCACGTAAGCTCCTTTTTAAGTAGGCCTCCAGCCGGGAGGCTTGAGAAAATTCGATGTTATCGAGTGTAACCAACCTTTCCTCGGAAGGAGCTCTTTCTTTCTCTCTTCCTCTCGCTCTGTTCCCGGGGTAGGAACGAGGCTATTCGATATGGGGTTTTTATTACGTGGAGAAATGGTAAAGAACGTTTTTACGTATAGGTTGTGTATCTCTTTTAGAAGAATTGCTCATGTAAACTGTGTTAAAGGAGAAAAATAATCAATAAAAATAAATAATAATTCGATTTTTTCTAGGCATTCGTTGCCAAGGGCCCTTTAGAGTGTCTCCTCAGTGCGATTTTTAATAACGCAAATTACGTCGAATAATTCACAATAATTCACAAAAATAACAATTATAACTGATACAGAACTGATATTATGAAAGAAGAACCGGAACCGAAGCCGATGTAGCTCACAACGGGTATATCTAATAATAGTTATGCCTTTAGTTTTTTAATGTAGAAATCGCACGGGAAGTTTAATAAAAAATATATGATTCCATTGGAGAAGTGCAACGTATTGATTCCCTCTGTTCTTTATGAAGCAATAAAAATATGTTTATTGATGGAAGGAACACAAGCTATCTTTTACATTGTGTAATGTTTTACATTTCATTTTTAGCTTCGATCGTAATAACGTATATTAATATGTTGTCGATAAATAACCATGAAGTCTCATCTAAATATTACTGTTACTTATGTTAATGATTCAGACTGATAATTACCTTTGCTGAATAATGTTCACGTATACGTGACAGTGGTCATCGAAGCGTTAAAAATACTGTGAAGTAAGTTCGACATAAAAATTCGAACATTCGGAGGAGTTGTACAATTTTTAAACGAGTAATTCACTCGGCTGGCCGACTCAGCGGAGCGCTTCGTAACTGTTGTGCTAATGCTACTGCGTAAAAACTGGATTCGTAGATTCAGCCAACGCTTTTAGCATTTAGAGGACCATTCTAGTGCTATTAGGTACTTTTTACTTACGAAGCAAAAATGCACACGAGGAATTAACAAGGAGTTCAATTAATAAACTCGTGAGTTGTTGTGGGAAAATTATAAGAAGCTCTAATATTGTTGAAGAAATCAAAATGTTACTGTAGAAACGAATTCGTGATATTTCTGGTTCAGAACCAAAGATTCTACCAAATTGATCCGAGAAAAATCAAGTAGCGACGATTTATGAAAATCACCCTTGAGACCAGTTCAGTGACGCGAAAATGGTTGCGAAAACGGTTATCATCGATGCTGCTGGGTTCAATGATGCGTGCTAAAACTTTGTAGAGATAATATTGAAACTTTGTTTAAACACTATATGCTAGGTTTCAGCCATGAGTAAGGGAAATGTATCTTTTTTTAAATTAATGTAATCTAATATATCATTATATATTATTGAATTTAATAATAATGATCTTTTATTTCTTAAAACTTTGATGAAAAGATTAGGTACCGGATAGTCATTTATATACTCGATGAGAAAATTCTGTTTTTTAATTTCAGATATATTCTATGGCTGTTTCTTGGTTCATTTTGCAGTTGTCTGAGAAACTTTTTCCGATTAAACTTATAATTTAAGGACTTTATCATACTGCGCCAGAATCTTCTGTTAAGACAAGAATAAAATATTATCAATTTCAATAAAATTCGAGCTTTTTACGCTTCCTTAATATTTGATGTCTCAAAACTATTCTCCCGAAAGATTTTGGTTGAAATTTGAAGTTTTAACCAAGTTGTAGCCGTCTTAAGTAAAGGACGCACAGACACTGCTAAGCTAAACTGAAAACTTTAAAGCCGTTTCCTTCGAAACTTCGGACGCGATTTCTTCGATTTGATTAGAGATATCGATCTGAAACTTTTTCAGCGTGTACATAATGAAAAAGATACTTTATTATTTTAATTAAAATATTATACGCACGTTTATTTCTATTAATTTAGAAATAAAAAGGAGCACCACAACATTTTCGTAATATTTTCAAAAAAGTCACCAAGTTTTCAAATTTCGAGAACGCGTACCGCAAAAGAAAGTCAAGATTATGAAAAGCGTAGAAACAAATTACATACTTCTGACTTCTATTTCCTATATGTAAATAATTTTCATTAATTTGTTATAATAATAATGATCAATATTTTAGAATAAATGATACATGAGTGATGCATTATTAGTGCATGCAATAAGTGGGAATATGTCATATCTTGGAAAATGTCCACCTCTTGAAGTTGCTAATTATCCGAGCATGCATAATGGTCCAGAGGATTCCATTGAAATGTGACTCCCATGGCAACACATGCTTTTAAAAGAGATCAAAGAAAATATAATTCAGTTTCACTTCATTAACCTTGTGGAAAAGTGTAGCTTTAATTTTCTCGCCCCCAATATGAAATTAGGAAAGCCCTTCTATGAAAGTGTGTTCTAGCTCATGATAGCCTGAAGTGTCCTAATAGCTCATGATTAACCTATAATTTAATCAATACCTAGGGAATTCTAATTTCCATTGGAAGTAAGGACATTTTATATGCGAAAAAAGGTTACTTTTTTAAACAATTGCAGTTCAAACGTTACTTGAGGTCTTTGAAGATAGGTATTGCATTACAAAAAAAGAAAAAGAAAAATAAACCATAAAACCTCAAATATTATACATATAATATTGATTTATTATAGATAAATAAAAATTTCTCACGCAAATCACATAAACTTTATTTACACCAAATATATACTATACCTTTCTTCTGATACATTTTTTTCTATTATCAATAGTTTCGAAGATATTCGACTGGATCGACGAACAGCAAATTAGTATTGAAAATGAAATGAGAAAGGTGACCACTGAACAAATCGATTAACTCCGCAAAACAAATTGTAAATAAAACCGATCCAACAGTTACATATTGATTTAAAAAATTTTCCTTTAAATGCAAAATCAGATCATCATAATAGAATGTGTAATATTTTACTTGATAAACACAGGTATAGCTTCAACCTAACAAATATACAAAATATATAAAACAGTGTACTCTCGAAGTAACTTTCTTTATTATTTCCTGGTACCAAACTCATAATAAAATGTATATTAAATATAAAAGGTTAAGAGCTATCGAAACACTTCAATAATAAAATCTTACCACGTTGAATGCCATGGGAGTCACCGGTGACTAACCACTCGAACTACTACAGTTCACTCAATTAAGCCATGATTATTTGAGAACATTTCGATCTTATAAATAATGCTAGTTAATGTGGTGACACTCAGCTAGATGAACCTGCAATAATAACAATGCAATTCAATCAAATGACCCAATATCATATTTTTTCCATTTCGAGTATTTTGTACAATGAAATCGTGTGGCGTTCGTGTTAAAAAATGCACAAAAATTTGAGTTTCTCGATTCGACCAGTGAGCGTCTCTCATTGATGCCGGCTCGTTAAAATAATTCACAAAATGTCCTTACAGGACAAATTCTAAAGCTTGCAGGAACAATAAAGAAAATAGAAAATCATATAGCGCGTCAATTTTAAATCCACAAGTTAACGGTAGAGAGGATCAGAGGGAAAGAGGGAGAAAGTGGTGTCTCTGACCCACATAGATCCGTGTGCGAGGGTTCAAGCCGGAAACGGGCCGCGGATGATACAGAGAAAACGAGACGGAACGGCTGAAGGGGAGGGGGCGCGGAGATAGAAAAGTCGGGGAGAACAAAACCGTACGCAAAAGGAAACGGGCCGAGGACGGGGCCAAATGGAACGAGGTTGACTCTCGTCTACGCGACCCTCGCTCCTTTGCTCTTTTCCAGGGGAACAAAGCGCGCGGGACCCGGCCCCCGGCGCGCGGTTAACGCGATTCGCGCCGGACAACCCACCGAAAATTATTTCGCTGTTCCGGCGGCCCGCTTCCGCCCCTGGTATTTGAACAAACGACGCGGTTACTTGTTAGCGCTACATAATGCGCGGGAAATCCGAGTTTTCAACGGGCAGGCGTGACGCAAAGTTAGGACTTTGCGCGATGAAGCATCGGAATAATTATTTCGGTGAACACCTGGATACGGTAGACGTGTGGGGAAGGAGATGCTTGGTAAATATTCGTTTCAGGGGATCTTCAGCTTGAAGTATGTTGTTAGGCACGTGATTCGAACACTTTGTCTGCCGAGAGAATGTTAATCGAGGATTGAAAAACTTCCGAAAGTAACTGTTTCAAACTGTTATACATGGTGGACCACCAGGTGAGATCAGCGTAGATTATTCTGTTACTAGTGGTTCGAGCGGAAATTTTCTCAACATTTCTTTTCTAGAGTTATGGAATCCAGATTGTTGTAAATAAATGCGATAATGCTGCATTTACACGAACAAATGAACGCTATATAAGATGTGTCCGAATGACGTCAAATAAAGAATGAATTATTCTATATTGTCCCGATGGATTTGATGTAAACTACAATGTAAAACTTATGTTATCCTAATTTAAAGTCTAAATTTTATTATATATTTTATATAAATTTTGTTATATATATTACATTTTTATTGTACTATACCATATTAATATTATATAGTATTTTGCACACTATTTTATCACATATTTCTATTATATATTTTATTATAAAATAATTTTAAACTTAACTAATATTTTACATATACTTTTTTAAAAATTGTTCGTAACCCATTCAGGACAACAAACGAATTTTGAGTTGCGTCCTATAGGTTAAACACCATTGATTCACACTATTGATTCTATAGCAAGTACAGCTTTTAACTTTATACCTCTGGTTCATTGTTACCCAAAGATTGAATAGCGAAACGGAATTTTTTAATATTTCGTTTTTTGCCGTGTCAGCGGTACGCGGCAGTGGAATTGTTAAACCGGATGATCACTAGGAACCCTAGCGGTTTTCTTTGTGTCGAATACACCGAGAAATTCTGGCAATAAATTTCTCGGAAGATTGATGGGCCACTATGCCACGCCATTACCTAAACTACAATATGGGGAAGACTCGTGTCCTTTCGTGAAAAATAACAGTAGCCGTAACTTGGGCTCGCGTGCATATTATATGAAATGTTTGAGCCGGATTCGACCATACCCGTATACAACGAATGTCACTTAAAATCGTTTACCTTAATACTCGCCGGGCTTTCCTTTACAAATTGCTTTTATTCTGCTGGCGAAGCAAAAATCTTTTACAGATAAATACTTTTACACACTATTATTTACTATAAATAATATTAATATTATTGTATATATTATTTATTTAATAATTCCGTATGTGCCGATGTTTCCATAGCTTTGAATTAATACAATTATACAACAGACAAGTTTCTTTATTTAGGTGTGTTTCAAGTTTATTTTCATTATAGAATTTATTCTATTTTTTTTCTTTCATATATATTTCACATTACTTCTAATATATTTTACTAATACTTAACATTACTTAAGGGTTTTCTGACCTAGAAAAATCGAAGAAACTAGTAAATCCTTTAATAACTCAGAAGAATATGATTTATTCCAATAAAATTAAGAAAAATTAGAAAATATCAAAAAATCGACTTAATCGCATTAGCTTCTGAACGACACAATTGCTCAAAGAAAACAAACAAATTGAAACCAGTCATTTTAATTGGTACGGTAGTTATAGTATTAAATGAGAAAAGGAATTCAATAAACGGTGGTCCGATTCGAACGAGCCGCTCCGTTCTACGTTGTACCGGATATATCGACTGAGGAATTGCAGATCAATCAACGTCCATCGCGGCATCGGCAATCGGAATGTTCACCGAGCGACTTTTCCCCCGTTCCCTGATCGCAACGTGGCCAGAGATAGCCTTTCAACCTCTGACACCAACGTGACAACTCGCATGGATCTCCTTTGGCTGAAGCTCGCGAGGAAACGGTGGCTTCGACCGACGACGCGACTCGACACGCGCGACGTCTCCCTATTTATTCGCGGCAACGCGACGGTTTGCAAACTGTCGAAGAAGTTTTCGCGGTAAGGGAGCCTGGAATTCCGCCATCTCCGTGTAAATCTGTTTTCGTGTCTCACGGAATATGAGGCCGACGTTGAATAATGCATCCACGGCTCAGTTTCTTCCGGCCGTCCTCCACGGCTCGTTTTCCGCCTGGCCGTGATCGAATCAACATTTAATTGTGCGTACGTTGGTTGAGTTAGAAGATACCGCGAAGTCGTACACACTAGACGCGTTAAATTTATTATTCGTTTATTTAACACTATCTTCCAACGCTCTTTCGTGGAGTTTGTTTGGGAAACTGGTCTTCTAATTTGGACTACGAGTAATATACACGTAGCATACGAATATAACAAATATGAACATCTTTCAGTGAAAGAACAGTGAAAGTGACACGCTCTTTAATTCGTAAAATTACTGGATCACATCTCTTGGAATGTTCATACTTACATGAATGAACAAATTTAGTTCACAGTTTCTCGTGAAAGCATTTTAGTAGTTAATATGAACATTCATTTTCAAAACCAGTTCAATAATTAATTTCTAATTGTAATTCGATGATTATATAAATATATATACATATTAAATTATATGTATTACATTATACAAGAAACGCGAATTGTTACCTGAAAACATTTCGTTTAATAGTTCCCAATGGTCGTTTGACAGTTCCCAAGATTAATGATTTCACTGTTCGATTGTCCGAAATATTCGAGTATCCGAATCACCTTGGTTCTAATTGGTTCCAATAATTGCGGTCCTGCTGTCTAAACACAAAATACCTTGTGAACTAGCCATTCGTCGGCCAAGTGATTCTTTTACGAATCTATTTTCCATGTGGAAAACGCGCGATGATCATTTGAAACGGACGTGGAAGACGGGCGTTCAACAGAATCAAAGTCAGGAAGCGTGCTGCCACGCAGAAGCTAGCCGGACGTGATGAAAACTTATCCCTTGGGATTAGCTCGACTTCTCACCTGGGATAAGAGTCGAGCCGCGAATAAGGAAGACTGAAGTAAAAGGGAACGTCTGATGATCTTTGACACTGGAATATTCCCCGCTCCCCCTTCCATGGCGATCCGAAGCAATCGTAGAAACCATTTGTCGTTACGGCCCCGTGCCCTTTTTCCACGATCACACCAAGAAAAATCCATTACGAAGGCTCTTCTTCTCGAAATACTTTTCACGCGATCGTCCTTCAACTTGCGGCCGTGGAATCTGCGGTGGTCTGACAATCAGATGAATTGTTTCATATTGATCGGATGATGCTTTCGTACTGAAAAAGGTGTGACGTAAAATATAAAGGTGGCTGATGAAAGTTACGCGGCTTGTTATGGTGTCTCTTTGGATTGGAAAGTTCGTGCAATGTGTAGGTGAATTATGTTGTGTTGTGTTAGACCTTTTAGTGAATATTAATGTGATATAATTATATTATATAATACAATATAATATATTAATATTGTTAATACTATTAATATTAGTATTAATAATAAAGTGGTACTTCTTCAGTACAAAGATGTTTATAAATATTCACATTCTTTATACAATGAGGTACAAACACGGTCATTAAAGGAAAAGTGCCAACATTTATATTCCTACTTCTTTTTCAAAATAATATCATATTCTTCGATTTGTACTGTAAATAGACTATGTTGAATTTTGTGCGTTAATGTTAGTTGTGATATCAATAAATAAAAATTTCTCCAAGTATACCAACGGCGAGCCACAACTTGCTAAAACATAAAATTGAGAGTGAACGTATTTGTACAATAAAAGAAACTTGACGAAAATGGTTGTAATTCGTCCATGAATCAGTTTATTTTAATAAATATCCATATTCAGTCAACATGTGAACAGAGAGTTTATATTCTGTAATGTATTAACTAATTTAAATAGAAATTCATGATACCTTAACGTATAAAGTGATGGAAAGTATTTATAAGTGCACTATCAGACTCGTTAATGAACGTAACGAGCAAGGTGAAATAATAACTTTCATGCTCACTGCTGTTACGGTAAATGAATTCGCTTTCAGTATATCTGAACCCAGCCATTCGTGTACTGTAGATTAACAGCTATGAATTTCTATTCGAGTTACTTGTTAGTCAATTACGCGATACAAACTATATATCTTTAAATTCCTTTCAGTTTAATATTGTTTTAAACTCTATACAAAATCCATTGCAGTACAAATTTAATTTATCATTTATATCCATCATTTTTTCAGTTTTAGTACCCTATAAACAGGAAACTCTTTATGTAACTATTCTTTAATTAAGTTTTAATAGCGAACAGATCTTTAAATAGATTTCATTTTACATCTTCACTTAATCATTATTACTCTACCAACGATTCGTTTTCTTCTGCTTTGCCGTGACAATAATATTTATAACTCTGCTAAACCTTTAAATTCATTTCTTTTTACTAGTAATCATCACATATCCCCATTACACTTAACACGCTGAAAGCCAAATCGTCATTCATTAAATTCAACACACAATTGACGATTTAATAATAATTTCGTCGTAGACAAATGAAATTATTTATTTTTAAAATTATTTCCAATATTCAATGCCTTTACGGTAGTTCTAGTATTAACACATTGTTGACCGGTCACGAGTTAACCCTTGTTTGCTCCTGCATTAATGTTAATTTTTTAAATTCAGGGCAACATAAAACATTGCAAAGGCAAAATATTCAAAGCTATATAAAAGATATATCCAAAGTTTCGTTTCAATTCATTATGTATAAACAAAGTACATTGAAGTTTACTTCGATTGTTTCACTTTCATATTTAATTACAGAATAATGACCAGTACATGGGATAGTTTCTGCGTAAAATTGCCGGTGAACAATGTGTTAATAAAAATAACGCTCATAACCCGTGAAGCCCATTCAAATTCATTTCTTTTCACCGGTAGACATCGCCAGCCTCCATTGTCTCCCCCACCGCGCCGGTTCCACGGCGTAGCCGAGCGGCTTCATGTCTTATCACCCCGTCCAGCAGCGTAGGTTTAACCGGAAGTGTCGCGGCGGCCGTGTATTTTTGCAGTTCCGCCGCGGTTTTTCCGTCTGAACACGGAAAACCGGCGCCGTTCGTCCGTCGAGTGGTCGGCTCGCGAGACTTCCGCCTCGCGACGCGACGGATCGGAAAAGAAGACGACGATGAACGACGCTACGGCGGCAGAACGGCGGCAAGGAGGGAAGGGGGAGGACGGCGAAGAGATCCACTCGAACGTATCGACAAGTTTGGCGGCGGATTGCCGCTCGGCCAGGAAAGCGAATCGGACAGAGAGAAAAAAGGGACAGAAAGTTGACGTCAGTAGCGTACGCAAGCGTTTAATCCGACGCGATAGAGGCTCTCGCCGCGAGCGAGAGGCTTCTCCATTCGAATCAATACGACACACGCACACCGGGCTTCTATATCTGTATCACACGCGGAGCTGGACGGACGACGCGACGCTACGCGATATTCAAAAGTGAAACTTTACTTCTGTGCGTTCCGCGGCGTTTTCTACCGCTTCGAGCGTGACAACAAGCGGGTTTTCACGGTCGGACCGTGGGCTCCACCAAGGGTGCCTAAATCGGTGCCTGCCGGCGCTCTAGTGACACTCCCCTCGCGAAAAGTTACCCTTTCCATACCTACTTTTACCTGTTTGTATTGAACAATGCATGGAACTGCTCATATACACGGTCTCGGGCAGCTACTAAAGTTGAGGTAGTAGGGAACGCTGTTTTTGAGTTACCAGCGTGAGGGGACCAAGTTGGACACCTCTGGGCTATACTGTGCTACAGCGAAACGAGGGGGAGCCTTGGCACATGAATCATTGAGACAAGAAAATAATTTGTTGTTAGGAGAGTATGTATCATATATAATGGTAGAATTGTTGATGATTTTGATGAATCTGATTTTCGTGATGAAATTCTGTTGCACTTATCTAACAAAGAACTGCCATTCAATGTACCACCAGTAATCACATTGTTTCGAATAAAATGGTAGTATAATATTTTTCTGCTAGAAATCGGTTGTCTGTGATAGTTTTAACATGTCATCATATGCTGAAACAGTTAATTAAACGAATCAGTGTATTACTGTCATCAATATTTAATAGGTTATGTTGTAAGTTATATTGTATATAATATGTTAATTGTAATTTAATCTGTTAAAGTTAATTGTTAATTTAAACCGCAATCTTTTCCAACAATCTTTTTCTGGCGCCCAACATGTTAAGCATCTTATCTATTTCTATCGCAAAGATCGTTGGTCGAAACTGACCGCTCGAAATCTCCGATTAAGCGATAAGCAAAACACGCGTGGTCACAGGGCAGCTCGGGATCGAGCGAAAAAAGGGGACACTGCGGATTAGAAAGGCAGATCCGCGGGACAAAAATTCATCGGAGATTGAATCGAAGATGCGATTGCTCGACGGGTTATCCGAAAGCTCTTGAATAGGAAAGCCCGGACGTTCTACCCAGCTAACCGGAAGTAGCTCTTGTCTGCCCGGCTCTGCAAAGTGTTCTGTCCGTCCCTCTCTTTCCCGTGACGTCGAGATGCTCTTGCAAATGTCCTGGAAATGGAAGAGGAGACTTCTGAGATCGATTCGGAGATTGGACCACTTCCGACCTTCCGTTTGGCTGTCAGCCACGATCCTGTGGTTGCACCGATCGCAGTTTCAATGTTATTTAACCTCCTTACACGTTTCGGCATTAATCACAATGTAATTTGGGGGGAGTGCGCTTTCAGCGTTGAGCACGCTGCGGCTAACAAGTGGGGATGCGAATGGGTGGAACCATAATGAAAACAGTGAAAGGATCACGTTTCCGGGGAGAGGCAAAAGTTCCTTTCCATAAATATTCCTAAAATGAAGAAAGGATATGGTTAAATAAACATTTGTGCCCTAATGAGGTACGACAAAAATTGTGACAACAGATTTCTTTCGGTTTCTTTGTCTATTCATTATGGTTTTCAAATGAAACTATTGATTTCCACAATCATTCCGGATATTTAACGCTTTTGAGGTATCACTAATTGCGGAATGAAAATACTGAGACCTGTTATTGTGACAGGTGTGGCAGTTCTAATGTTAAATCAAATATAAAAGCTTACACAAACATCGCGTTTACCTTTTTTTCCAATTCTCGTAAAAAGGTGACCTACCTTTCTCGGTGTATCGTTGTGTTCTAATTCTTTACGATTTCGATATGATAAAAGAAGAAACGACAGAAAAGGGTGAAGCAAATTTTGCTTTTCTTGCGATAGAAGTAGGAAGTGAATGATAGAACGAAAATCTTTTACCAGATAACGGACGCAATCTGGCTGTCCCGGGAACTTTCATTGAGTAAATGGGAACTGACGATAATCTTTCGGGATCATCAAGAGAATTGCAATTGTCGGTGATAAGAGCTTTGAAAGAATAACCAGTAGCTGCTGGCTTTTGCTTCTAATAGAAGCTATTCGTTTCCTTGTTCCGCTTTTGGTTCCCGTATACATGGTGATTCACCTATTTAAACCAGTTAACTGCGTTTGACGAGTACGCACGTCATCTTAAAGCTTGAAATGATACTAATTCTTTAAACGATTAATTATTTATTTTTTCAGATACGTATGTAATTTTTCTTTGTTTTGCTTTTGTTTTTCATTAGATTCATTTTTTTCATGTGATCTCGTATCAGTATCTGTCTTTCTCAGTCAAATCGTATTCAGTCTCGATGTTTTTTATGATCATCAAAAAAAAGGGAGTATATATGAAGCTCACGAGTTAAGTAGAACACCTTTTACACAGTGTTTCTGCTGTTTTCATTATAATGACGCCAGTAGATTGTACGAGTAAAAATAAAAGAAAAATATTACTCGTATAAAGTATATACTTTATATTATAAATTTTATAATGTTTATATATATTTATATTCTAAACATAGGCTAGAAAATTCATTAAATAGTATATCAGAAATATCAAGTAATATTTGATAACGTTTACTTACGTTCTCAGAATACTTTCTAAATTATTTAAATTAAAATTTTAACATTTTCTGACGCCTGTTCAATTCTTCTATATTTTCTTGTAATAATGTACCGACGATAAAAGGAAATTCATGGAAACGAGAACTAATACGTTACTATCTCGTGATTTTGTGGCAACATTTTAACCGAGCATTGTTGGGTCTATGTTCATACGATATTTTCCCTTCATTTTCCGTCGTAGAATCTGCTGGCATCGTTATGTGGAAAAAAGTAGGGACACCTTGTACAGTGTAATAAGTAGAATGTTATCTCTGTAAAAAGATATTTCTATCACAATACCTCGCTAAGGCACATCATCAAATATTTCTTCTACTTAAGGTACTTACGTTGTATTTATTATTCCCGTCTCCATCGGGGAAACACAATCTTAATGGGGCTATCTTATGTCAGTGAATATTAATACGTGCAGGTAACTCTCACATAATGCTATAGTTAAGTTTGATAAAGTTTCATGTAGTGTGCGAGGTATTACGCGAGATCGACGATTGAAATTATTAGCAAAGAGCTAACGTTAAGAAATCTAACGACGTCACGGTTAGCTTTTGATTACAAATAATTACTTAGAGTTTTATCAACAATTTTTGGACATTTACATTATTGAATATTTATTGAATATTTATTGAATATGTATTGAACACTTACAAATTTATTGAAAATGTTCCATATGTATTTTGTATTTTTATATATCTATAGAATATAGATATTAAATAACAGAGTCTTATTCTTTATTTGAACATTTTTTTCACGTAGAATTATCTTATCTAAATCAATTATCAGTTACAGGTCATCCTATAGAATATATGATAATATAAGTAAACCGCATTTACCACAATAATAATAATTATATAACATAAACACAATATTATTTTTCATTAAAATGTCCCGCGTATATTTTCCACTTTTCTCGTGAATGTATCACAGCTCAAGATACTGAATTAATTATCCGAGAACGACGATGGAACGTCTATGTTAACTACCGAATAAAATTCTCGTGTTGCGTGCAACGTGACTATGTGGTGAGATAAGAGGGATACTGATGGTTGATATCACTATAAAGTTCTTCAAAAGGTGTCAGCTAATGTGTGGGGGAGAGGGGCAAGTTGAAGAGGGATTGAAAAACTATTGACCTGACACAGGTACAGCACTTAAGTGCCATTAGCGAGAGAAGTTAGCGACACCGAATTGCTGACCCCTGGTTTGACTGTATTCACACTTTACGGAGATAGGGAGAAAAAGGTGAGAAAAACTGCCCCTCAGAGCCGGAAACTTTCTTACAATACCAGGTGATTCCAAAGTAATGGAGCAGAGACTTCGAAACGGAGATACCGTTTAAAGTTTGAAATTTCACTGCGAAAAGTATTTGTTCTGTTGCTTGGATGTTGTCTGCGTTATCCTGCTCGAGTTCGGTTCCAGTTCTTTAATAGTTTACATGAAACGTTCGCGAATTTTCGATAATTCGTCAGAGATTATCAGTAGCTTAAATAACCAATTAGGGGGATTGAATCATTTAATAATAGCGTTGTACTGATATATTGTTAATTAATCACGTTTAACCGACAGATAATTATGGATAATTATGTTCGAAAACTAGAACAGCAACAGGAATAATGTTATTGTTATAAAGTTCCTTCCTTTTTTTACATCGATTTTTATGTTTCTTTTCTTGAAATTTTTCATGCTTGACAATATTTAATTTATGCAATAATGCATATGCTACAACAATCATACAATAACCATACAATTATGTGCTGATTAACGTAATTACATTATACTTATTCAGTAAGTACTATTACTAGTAATAATAGCTATCACAATTATATTGATTAAGTAAGATAAGAAGCGATATGACCTGGTACAAAATAGTGCAGTTTCTTATATTATAATTAAATCTAATGATAATACCAGCAAACATGTTCATGGAATATGTTTCTGGAATGGGAATAGTAATGTCAATGTTAATAATAATAATAATAATAACGGCAACAACAACAGCAAAAATAATAATCATAATAACAAAAAAAAGAAGAATGTCCATGGTAATAAGTAAATAGTTATTACGGTAACGCACGATGTAACAAACGTTACGCGCCGTCGGATCGATAGCCAGGCGACGATATTTTTTGAAACGTTAATGGAGATCGGTGGAGAATAGGGTTGGTTCATGAATTACGATCGTGTTGACTGAGAATTGCCCGCGGTAAGTGGAGTTAATCGTTTTAGTTCATTAAAGCGAGGTCTAGAATCGATGCGATTTTAGCCGGGCATCGAATATTCCGGCGAGTCTACGGTCTGAATGGCACGAAATCACCGATTCGAAGCGAACAGGGGTTTGGCATTATGCGGTTTGTAAATGACTGCCATCGTACCTACATCGGGCCGCTCTACGACAAAATTCATAGAGTTTCTGTATTATCGGGCCCTGTGCGTGACGCATCGAACAACCGAATTTAATATTCGCCGTACTATGTAATACACCGGGACCCTTTTTAAAACCGGCCGCAAGGAAATCGACGAGCGGAATCGATGTGTTTTTTCGGTTACGCGAAAGTGCCCTGTTCATCGCTTCTCGTTATGCGAAAATATCGACTCGTCGGGAGATAAACGATCCTCGATGCTCGTGTCTATAGTCCGTTGTAATTCAACACTAAACGCACCGCGATCGGTCAAATGACCGGTTGTAAAATTTCATTTAACATTCTGCGTTTCTTTCTTCGTTCATTCAACCCTTTGAGTGTTATGTACTCGTACACGCGTCCAGCGAAAATCATTGCTGCGGTCTATGGATACAAATATGCATTTTTCGATCTGTTTGATCTGACACGTACCGTGATGACAATTATAAGTGTATGATATTAATTACACGTTTCTTAGCATTAAGCGTAGCCCTCAATTTACACGGCATTCGAACTGCACGATTTCGGTTGAACACGGTTGAGGAAGAGCGGAAGAATTTCTATTTACGCGACACTTGCATTTCACTTTAACCTATTAACTGTGGAATTTAGTTTAAAATATCTCTCGTTTTGCGCGAAATAAAAATGAAAAAATGAAGTGTGTAAATTAACCGCCGCGCTGGTCACCGATGATCGGCGCGTCAAAATGACTGGGAAATAATGACAAAAAGGAAGCTGATATAGAATTACAATGTTTAGCAACATGAGTAACTAAATAATAGTAGAGTAGACATTGGTTGTATCGCAAATTATATTTCTCATGTTTTGTGTCTTATTTATTGAAGGAAGATCGACAAATTTTTTCCGCTTCTTACCATTGACGTTCAAGTACCTTTAGTTCTCTGATGTCAAACAGAAAATAATCCGATTTGCTCCGGTCTACCCTGTAACTTGAGAATTATGATACCAAACCATTAATAATTAATTCTAATACTATTTGCCTTTGTTATGATACGATAAGTAATGCCATACGAAACACTCTAAATATTTGCGTCAATAACCGAACTGTTGTCTGGTGTTCTGTTTCGGTGAATCAGATGTGTGTGATGGATTTATTAATGGAATCGTGCATTAATAGGATTCCATTTAATCGTCGGTCACTTTCGGTCCAAATGCTTCTTGCGGACGGGTACAGTATGTTGTTTAATAATTCAATGTGCACGCACCGATGCATGTCGAACGTTTTAGAAGACATGAATGTTCTTTTTTATTATTTTGATTATCTAATTGGGTAATTATATTTATATATTTTACATAGATACTTATATTTATACGATTTTGTTGCTAAACGTTTTCGTGAACTATGAATCTCAATCATGTTTTTTAAGCCACAATCATTAACTATTTGACCAAACAGTGTTGTCATTTTAATTTTTAATGATATTTATATTATAATATACGAATAAATATTACGAAATAGGAAACCAATCCATAGTTCAGTAAAATTCAATTCAACGAAACAAAATTTTTCTATTCTATTTTTTAGTTCAACATTTTTGCACTATTTCAAATGAAATTTGTTGCTCTCCGTGTATTATTAGAAACATTTTTTTATTATACTTTAAAAATTCTGTATAATAAATTCAGACAAAAATTTTATAGCTGTATATAAAAGACGTGGCAGTTAATGCGTTAAGCATGAAGCATACGTTGGACACTAGGAAATCGAGTTCGTATTTTCCATGCAAAGCAATCATGGGTGTGAATAAATTCTGGAATATTGTACGATATATCCCTTTCGATGACACGAACGTTCAAGCACCACGGATAGAAAATGACGAAGTAGATTCTATACGTGATATACAAATTGTAAATTCGAATTTAACTAAATCACGTAAATCGTTAGCAAAATGGCAATAGACGAAAAAATTGTCTTCTAAGATCGAGTAGAATTTATATTATACTGGGTGTTTCATTTCAAGCTTGTTACCAGTCGACATTTAGGAGATATTTATTATGCTTATAATACCTATATAAAATGATATTATAATATCATTTATAATATCTAAACAAAAAGGAGGCAGCAGGTAACTTCAGTTTTTCAACACTGAACGTAGGCTTTCGGTCAAATAACGGATTTTAAAGTTTCATTGAAAATTCTGCGTTTTCTTTCGTTCATTTAACTTTCCATCAAATATTATATTATCCGAATAATAAATTTTTCAATGTTTGTCTTCCTTCTTCTTTGTGTTTCCACTAAGCGAAATTTATCGTCTAACTTTTATCTTTATCGTGCCGGTACATGTAGCGTTAAACGGATTATAAAAATGAAATTTCAAACGAAATAAAGATTTTTTTTTAATAAAATCCGTTAGTATCAAGTATGTAAGTATATATCATCTTTGCCAAGGTAAAGTAGCGAGTGCCATTTATTTAAAATCAGATTTCAACATTTTGCACGTAGAAAAATCTACGACACCAACGATCTTCTAGTAATTTCTCGAAACATGAAAATATACTAAAAAAGGAAATCAAAGCTTAACAAGATAGGAGCGAATTGAATAAACATAACGGAAAAGGGAGAAACTAGGTGAAAAGATACTCGAGAGGCCATAGCGGAGAGAGAATAATCACTGACGCGAGATTCGAAGCAGACAAAAATCTAAAATCGTCACGAGTGCCATCAGAAAACTTTGGTACGCCGAATTATGGGTAACTCTAGCAGCGGGCGCGAGAAGATAAACATCGGAAAGTCTTGTCTGCAGAATTTAATAGAAACTTGCTGGAAGAAAGCTGGGAAGAAATTTCATTTAAATATTAAACGTCACCGGTAGAAAAGTTCCGGCCATCTTGTAGCTCTCCTCCTTTTTGCTGCTTGTCGTGGTGGAACCAAGGGGCCAAACATAATTATTTACTGGACAGTGGATTTTATGCATTTATGACGAACGCGAGTGCATGGAATGGGAAGTAGGAAATTGTTCGTAAATATTTAAGAATTATCTATCATGCTATTTTCAGCATACTAAGATTCTTAGAATAAGAAACTAATTTGTACTCAACTCCTTGGCTTACAATGTCACCGCGAGGCTCGTGGCAAATACTTCAGATAGAGAGAATAAAATTTAACAAATCTAAATGTCACTTAACCCCATTCGAATTGAACATTGCTTTTCTATTATCAATTACAGTGCTCTAAAGTAATTCACGACAAATATTTCAAAGAGAATTCAATAGAATTTAAATTTAACCAACAAGTAGATATTAACGTAACTAGGTTTACGAGTATTTATTGTACAGTTTATTCTATTGTTCCTAGAAAACTCGTTTGGGATACATATAACTGTATCAATCGAAATCATCGTAAGCATTTACTAAATAACATTTATCAAACTGAATATGCGTTAAATGAATGCGTTTCGTAAACCTATTGTGAACAAGTCTAAATATCGTTTAACCTCTTTCGAATACGAATTTAATATCCTTTTCCCTTATGAATTATAGCAACGAATTTACAGAACAAAATTATAAAACGCAAAATCCTTTTTTCAGGGAATTGCAAGTAAGGAAATAATTCTATCCATCGAGGTGAAGGGAATCACAGGACAACAGGGTTAATCCCCGTTCTCTGGATCACATTCGTAAATGTTTATTTTTCATAAAGATTCACTGTTTAATAATTGCGATATGATGTTACGCTCGCCGGAAGGGTAATTAAAATATCGGTGTCAGGCGGTACGCCGTCTGCGGAGGACATAAACCGGGGGAATGGACGCGGGGCTTGCAGATTTAGCCGAATGATCGCGGAACACCATAAATTAATGAATCGCGGACGCTTGCACGGTCCGTTGAGTAATACGTACGTTCCTAATACTCGTTGGCAGGAGGACGTATTTATGAGTGTATCGCTGTAAATCTACAGATTTCGGGGCTGTTCGGGCGCAAGGCACCCTCACGTGTGCGTGCGCACGCCTGATTAATTAACCGGATCGGACGTCTGAATGCGGAACCGCGCGCCCATTCGATGTCGCAAATTGTAAAATTCCGATGATTTATCCGGGTCTTATTGTTCGGTAATAATTTCGTTCGATTTATGTGGCGATCTTTTTTTTTATTCGATCGAAATAATCGAAAATAATGGGAACCGGAAAGAAAACGGATAATACAAGTGGTTAATATTGCTTATATAGTATTATAAAATTGAAATTCAAATATACCGTCAGTCGTCCGAAGCGATTGTATCTGAAGTGAATCGAAAGGACTGAAAGCGTTTTTCTAATAATTTAGCTATATAAATTTATTAAATTTCTAATAATTTTTACTTCATACTTTTTGATATGAATGTATAATATTGGGATTGACGGTATGATACAGTGCTGGTGTATATTACAGTGTATATTACAGATTAAGTATACTCAAAGTGTAAGTAAGAAGTTATGCCCCGTTGCTAATGACTTGAAGGTAATGCAACGTTGAAACTTCATTAAAACGGAGTCTTAACCTTCCCGTGGAACTTCGTTGATCGATATATTTTCACTTGTTTAAAGCTGTAATCTGTTTACAATAAATTTAAATTTATAGTTGCACGGAGAACAATATTCAATCTTGGTACTTTTTGTTAAATTTTCACTCAATTCGTGTTGACAAACTTGTTTTATACATTTTGTAACTGTTGTTTATTGTTCAAATTACTTTGTCGGATCGATGTATTAAATAGATATCTTCGCTATTTATAGTCACATGAAAGAATTTTATAAGGAAATATCGAAAACCCGAATTTCTCTTTTAATATACTGCGTATCTTAAGGAAAAAACGCTGCTCTATTTGAAAGCTGAAATCAAATGGAATTTAATAATGTTTACACAGTGAACTGAATAGAGATAAATATAATTTAAACGATAATTCCTGTGTAATTATGGAAAAATATAAGATTCAGCCAAGAGGATATTAGATCTGATCTCCGCGCGTGAGAGATCTATGCTAAATGAAACTGTACGCTTCAGTATTTCTGTAAAACGTAATAGTGAAATGTAAATGATGCATTATGTAAGAGATGATTTGGAGAATTTCCCAAAAATGAAGAAAACACTGAATTTTACAAATGAATCGTGGTTGGCACGTAGTGTGTTGCATAACATAAGGTTTATACAGCTCAGTAAATACATTGATCCTACGTAATATCTAGGTCAATACAAAATCCCGTACGTCGTGCAATTGAACGTAAGCCAATATTCGATCGACACAACTGGAAAAAAAAGAATTCTATCAGGGAATAAAAAAATATATATAAATCGAACGATTTTGCAACAACCACCGAAACCAAATATATTCGTAAACCGATGTCCTCTGTGGCAACGCAGCGCAATTGTTCTGACAAATTACAGTAATCGAATGCACCATAAAATTTTTCTAAATATTTGCTTCTTCGCTGCTTCCGCTATGATTGTATTTTTCTGTTTGCTTGTAAACGATAAATATTGGACATACAATACACATCGTACAGGATTTATGAAAAATAAAACGAACGTATTGGTCATACGTATTTTCAATAAATTTATTGGAACAATAAATTTCATTTCAGTGAAGTTATGTTATCTTTATTGTTCGTTAACGCTAAGTCCTTTTTTCATTGAAATTTTAGGAATATATTGGTTCCGATATTTATCAATTTTAGTGTTGTTTTGCGTTTTATGCTGCTATACAATGATGACAATAGAATACATAGAAAGTTATTATTTATAATCAAGTTTTATTGCATATTTTTTACCATATTCTGTGAATTTGCATATTCTGCTCTTTCCTTTTCAACAAAAAGTATTTTTTAAATCGAAATATAAAAAATTTGGGAAGAAACTAATTAATTTAATTGTAATGTAATTTTTTAGTTAGTTTCGTTACGCGTCAAAATATATATTTATTTATGGTGAAACAGTTTGGCTTTTAATGATTTTAGGCAACTTCTAAACAACTTTTTAATTTTAGTGTACGTGACTCGTATCACGTTACAGATACTTTATGTCTTGGCGCAGATTTTTTCCTTCACTTCACAAAGAAATACCGACGAAGGAAGTTCGCCAGATGTTAAATTAGTTTCCAATCAATAATGGTCGGAAGTTATAAGATTCAACTTCATAAGATAAGAAATAAACGTTATTCAATTGGAAAATTCAGTATCAGCTAGAAAAAAAAGCGCGAAAGTTCGTCAGAAGAAACTACGAAAGTGGATATAAATAACTTTATTTGTATAATTTCCTCGACTTTTCAATTAAGTTGCCGCAGAAGTCGTAGTTATCAGATTCTCGCCTGGAAGTATATGTTTCCTGAATCGGGTCAATATGATCGACTTCTTCACAGTAAAGTACTATTTCTTCCAATGGAAATTGCTGAATCTTGCATTGTTAGTGTGCTAATTACAAAGCAATCTTTGCAGAAATTATTTCTTTATTCTTCAATTTTATATTGGAACCGGTATTCACTTGCAAACTGTTCTCAAACACGAATTTTCTTATTACAATCTGATTTAGTATTGGATTCAAGATGAAGGAGCATTGGGTAATTTAAGAAATGGATTAATTGATATTTTTATGAAATAAAATTTATAAAATAAAATGTATACCACTTGCACTACTTTTTCATGTTGAAATTAGTTATAGCTTTACAAAAATATAATCATTCATGCATAATTAATTACAAGTTATTATACACAAAATGTTGAGATTCGTGTAGCTTGTAATCATCAGAGCTTGAAAATTAATTAAAAATCAAGAATTTAATGATATTCGATGTCTACGTTGATAAAATTAATTGTTTATACGATTAATGGCATATTAGTTCGATTTTAATAACTTCGTATACATTTAACGAGCTTTTGCGAATGCATATAAATTCCTTCATTACACTACAATATTTGAAAATTTTCATATAATCGATAAATTATTAAATTTCCTTCTGCTCCGATATTTTTCGCATTTTCTGTGTTCACTAGAAAATTGATGTATACGTGGCGCTAATCATAAGCAATGTTTTTACCAAAACACAGATTACGTATTCACGCTGAAATATATTCATACTGCAGCGTGCACCTCAAACAAGTTCATGTTTGATCAGCCGTAGTTCTATGCAACCTAATGTGACATAAAATCGCCCGCAGCAGGGATACGAGAGCAGTGCATTCAGCATAAAGGTCAATCCTCACTATAAACAACACTAAGACAGTTGTCACGTGCACGACAGTTACGTTAACGCTTAAGAATATTGAATCACTTGCTCGTGATCAATAGGTTCAGCGTTTATCATTTAAAATGCGCAAATAAATGCTTGAATTTCATATAACTGTAATTAGTATTTACGTTTTCATAAAAACAATAAAACAACTGATAACCTCTATCTTCTCTTCTTCATTAGTGAACTTTGAACAAAGTTTCGTGCAGTGTTGTACACGATTACCATAAAAACTAAATTAATTAACTCTGTAAAATGAAGAATGGCCAAGTCGAATAATAAATACACAAATCTTAAATAAAATAGCAAACGTTTCTGAAATACATTATTACCCACATGGAAATAGAAATAACAGCCGAAACAAAAATGTTAATCTAAATAATATTGGCATACAATTTTATTTCACTGGCATCTTTCTGTATGTTAATTTTCAATTTAATATCACCGTTCTTTTAATCCATTTTTTCAGTTCGGCTATCTTTTTCTCTTTTCCCAATGAATGTAAATTAAACAAAGAGTATAATTGAAGTCTGTGTACGCGGTTATCGAGTTCTAATCTGAAATTGAAACTCAATTCACGAAGATACACAGCTGTCCTTGTATAAGTTGAAAGACTTGGATACATACGACGGTACTGTACGGGGATACAAAATAATATGTACTTTCACCGTAATAGTTTACTCTGCGATATAATCTAGCTCTGACCGTATCGTAATCCCGGTCAAAAGCGTTCTGGTGGCCAATGGAAGCTTAGTGTAACTGTAGTAACCACTAACCGGCAGTTTCCAAGTAGTGTACAGAGCGGTTTAACCAACTCAGAACGGATTACAGATGACATAAACGTAACAGTAATTGGATTACACTTGAGCAATTCTTTCAAGGATATTAAATATGCAAGGTGTCTTCTAACGCATGACAAAGTCAAGGAAGGGATGATTCTAAACGTGAAATATGTTGTAAACAAGAAATGGAAACTTTTTGTTCGACTGTTTTTTTGCAGAAATTAATACGAGGATTATATGGTGGAGTGCTACAAGTTACAACGTACTGTTTAAACAATTTACACACCGTGGATAGTATGTTTTAATATAATATAAAATTTGTGTTTTATTATTCGTATTTAATCTATATACAAAGTAGCTTGCAATTATTCTTTATTCTGAGTTGCAATGAAAAAATGAAAATGTTACTGTATTTAGAATGGATTTACAAAGTACTTTCTTCAAAACTTGAACTTATTGCTACCTATTAAGACGTATTGTAATAACACTGCAGAATCATTACTAAATTACCCGATTTATTTAATCTATGTTTATATTAAAGATATATAAGAAACTTAAATTTCGTACCAATGATATTAACTATCACTGCTAATCAATATTGTTAATAGATAACAGCACATTTGAAAATGTAAAATCGATGTTGAACTCTGTTACCCTAAGGTTTCATTTTCAGAATACTGTTATTTTAAAATTTCATTTATTCGTTAGGAATTTATGAAATTAGTCCGAACGAAAGAAACATACATTTCACTTGGTATACTTGTATATTGCTTGAATTTTGTGATTCTATTCAGGAATGTATTTCAATGTGAGGAAAGAGACATTAGAGTTTAGGTACGATCCTCATAGGGATTGGCTTCGCAGCAGCGAAGAAATAATTAAATCGAATAAATCGATGCACACGTCCAGGGGAATCCAATAGTTGCCCAAGTAGTGTACCTAGTTGGTATTTACGGCCCGATGGAAATTCATCGTCGCGAATTCAACGATTGGCGACCTCGTTAATAGAACAGTGAGATATTGGCGTTGGGATGGGCCACTGGGCAGAGTCATGCCCGGTAATTTCCACATCGACAAATTATTCGACGCTGTTAATGGGATACACGCCAACATTACACCCAATGTAAGGGACGATCCGTTCGGAACCGCTAATATATTAATTAAACCAAATCGAATCGAAATACCGGTAAGATCATAAACGAAACACTAATTGTTAACGAGAATATTTCTGGCTTATGTGACATTAATATACACGGTGGTTCGTTTAACACGTTGGATGCCATGGGGGTCACCGGTGACCTCAACCAAATCAAATTACTGTAATTCATTCGATTAAGCGGTGATTATTTGAAAACTTTTCTATATTATAAGTAATACCACTTAATGCACTGACGTTCAACAATTCAAACCTGCAGTAATAATAACATAATTCAATTACATAAGTTGATATTACATTATTTTCATTTTCTATATTTGTCTCGAAAAAATCGTGCAGCACTCAACGTGTTAAGTTTAGTTTTAACGAATTCAGTGTTTAACCGTATTATTGTTTTATTCTTTTAATGAACCGTTTTATTCAGTGAGTTTAAAATTCAGTTGTTTTTCGTTTGTATTTTTCACTGTTTTAATGAGTTTATATTGATATGAATTTAAAGGTTAGATGTAGTATTTTCGAAATCCAAGGTCATTTGAAGGTCACGCCAGAAACATGTCTGAATGTAGTTTCTCATGAGCTGCACAGTGAAATTGGAAAAGGCAAGTAGTTATTTGCGAAGAAACGTCGATGAGATTGAGGACTTTGAGAAAACGTAGTCTTTAAAGAAATCGATACCTTCAAGACATTGGTTGTTTAAAATCATTCAAATTATATACAAAATGTTTTTTGCATCACTAATTAATGCCACTTTGAAAACCGTTTTTTCCACCAGATAGAATTTTTTAATAAATTGGCTTCGAAGAATAATTTTCATTTTATGCAAAGATTATTTATATTTGTTTATATATTATAAAAACTATATAAATGTTTCTCGTGGAAAATGCAATCTATTTGAATCTTTTTATAATATAATTAACATTTAAATGTATTCACATTACCAATGCAGTGGACATGCTTTAAAAAAATCATTGTAAAATTATTCTTAATAGCAGCTCAAGATCATCATAGTTTTTTCCACATTTTAATATCTGCTGTTTATAATGAGATATCGTAGTCAACGTTAAGACAAAGCACGGGCATCAGTGCCTCGTACAACAGTAGCAGATGTTTCCAACAGTCTTAATATTAGAACACAAAAATGCATTGTTGGTAATGGAAGTCATATTGAATGCGACACGTAATCTTATCAATACGATGCACTAACAAATACAATGTTACGAAACATAACTATTTCTTTCATTTCTGACCTTACATCACTCTGTAGGTCATTGTGTATTACATTATTGTGTTCCGTGAGACATTTTCATATCATTTACAAAAAATATATAGCATTTCAAAAGTGCATTACTAAAAATGGCTACTATGAATATTACTGAAATTTACCAATATTACTATAAATATTATCCATATTAATAAAATCAATATTACTACAAATATCATCAATATTAATAAAATCAATATTATTTTTATTACAATAAATAAATTTTATCAATATACTGATGACAGACAATATTATCAATTTTATTGAATTAAAATATCTACTAAAATATTTAGTGAATATAAGGTTTCCACTATAAACATATCGATTTTAACACTAGAACTATCAGATGGTTCAAAATGATCCATTCTTCATTTCTTCTTTCCTAATTTTATTCAAAACGTATAAATGCTTCTTTGAGAAACGATTAATGCAGTTGATTCAGTAATGTGAAAATTAAAATATAAGTCTCGATATCTCAATAAATGCACTTCTATGGTTCCTATAAAAAAAATGTTTAAAAGTAAGTTTAACCGCTCTAGTAGCTTTAGCGTGAAGTTCATTCGTGGACCACCGTAGTCCTTGCAAACCTGACACCCAGTATACCATAGTCTGTGTTATAAAAGTTGCCCGCCGCGATCGTTACCCTAGCTCACCGAATTTGTGAATGGGAACGAAGGCTCTTAATACGGAGTTACAACGGCGTCGTTGACACGAATCGCCGTCAAGTGTCATTGAACACCCCCGCGACGCAAAGCTCCGTTAATACCGGGCCGTTCGAAGTCGGCGCAAAGGAATTCGCGAAGAATTCCGTCTCGGAATTTCTGAATATGCAAGTGATTCCGCGGAAGAACCTCACGAATAGCGTCGAACCCGCGGCGACGATATTTCCAAGCAGTTAAACCACTTTGGCCGCCTCGTCGAAGAAAGAGGCCGCCCATCGAAGCTTCGATAACAAGAACGATACGATCTAACGTGCTGGAATCACGCAATTTTTCATCGAATAGCTAACATTCTTCACGATTTTCTGGAAAAACCATTATTAGTACGATTACCGGAATATCATTGATTGATACGATTGCCTAATATCTACATATTATTGCGAGAATACTTAATGAAGTTACTTGTCATTCACTTTTTAATTTTTGTGTTTCAGTGAACTGTGGTGACATCATTTTGCAAATAGATTTTGGGTAATAATGGTCATCAAATGTTTCGAGTTTTTCGGATATTATATATTACATGTGTAATTTGTAATAGGTATGTTGATATTGTGTTTTTAATGGTTTATAAGCTTCTAGTTCTGAGAGAATTTCAATGGTATACAGAAATGAAGTTAGGTCTGTAAGATTGATGTATAAACGTATAATTAAATGATAACAATTAATGAAATTAATTAACAAACTGAATGACGACAATTAATGAAAATGATGAGCGTTTATTCGGCAAGTTATTAGAATTTTGATTGAAACTACATTGGGGAACATAGTAATTGCAATCGTATCGAAGAACGGGCCCTGTATTTTTATTTTTCATAATAAATTGAATCAGAAGTTTCGTTTTTTTAATAAGAACAGCGAAATTACAAAATATATAAACTTAATGAGTAATAAATGTTACTAAATGTTTTATTGGATTAGAATTTCCGTAATAACTTGAATAATACGAGCAACAATAGGATTTAAAATTTCACACCGATACGTTAGACTGTCGGCATGTAGTGGGTCTGCAGCGTTAGCAGCATTGCAAAGAGGAAAAACTGATTCCGGGTAAGAACGTGTGATGCTCAACTACGTAAAATGACTTTGAACTTTTACAATGATCTTCTGTCATGTAAACATTGATAAGCCAGCATCGATAACGATTTCGTCAACGGTATTAAGCGAGGCGATCTGAAATTAGAGTCAAAGGCCGGAGGAAAGAATAAAAACACCGTGCCGAGTGCTGCAATCGTGTGCATCGAGCGTTTGCAACTTTACTTCATTACGAACCTTTTTCGTTCGTTTCACAGCCGTTTACCGCTTTGTCGACGCATAATTTACATCGCATGCGGTGCAATATGCAGTTGTTTACCTTTCGCGATTTCTGATGCAATTTACAGCACGCCCGAATCTTTTTAATGCAACGCGCAACGCAACGTTTAAACAAAGATTTAAAGTAATTCCAGTATTAACCCAAACTGAACGAACCCCTACATTGGATAAATAAATAAATAAAATTCCCTTTATAGGATGTAAACTGTTGTTCATCGTATTACAGAGTTTATTAATAAATTCCGTGCACAAAGGATTCTCTGAATTAAAAATATCGATGATCATTAATTTGTACACTGCATTCGAATATCTCTATATTTTTCGAATAAAAATTCATGCACGATTATTTGTAGGGATTTTATATATTGTTCTCCTATTTTATGAATTGCGACAGATATACAAGGTGTAAGATTATAAAGCGTACAATCGGATACAGAGTGATTTCATATATTTGCAAAAATAAGTCTGAAAAGTAATCAAATTTTTCCATTCGAGGTGTACTTCTTAAAAGTGTGCATTTCGTAAACAGTGAATGTAAAATTCGACTGCGCGCGAATTCGATTGATTTTCAAACTAAAATGAAAAGATAATTTTCAGTTACATAAAACAAGTTTGTTACCAAATAACTGAACAAACGCGAAACAAAACTTTTACCCCGTTTCGTAAACCAAACAGGAGTTTCCATTCATTTACCTTGTGCAATACAATCTACCGATATTTCCACTCTCGCAAAGCTTCGGTCGCTTCAGCAACAAATCGGAGAACGTATCCCGCAGAATCGGTAACGCGGGCAATATGTTTGTTTCTCGTTTCGCGCGGGAGCATGGTTATCGTTCGAAAAAAATTGATCAGCTTCCACGAAACGGACCCGTCCGATTCGAATGAATCAGCGATGGACGAAAGGGAAACTCCGCGTTCAAACGCCTTTCCCCCTGCTCCGATCTAATTACAGTGGATTATCTGAACTATTTGGCCGACCGAAAAGTCTCGACATATTTCTGAATGAAGTTTAGAGAATTTTTATTTCGAAAACGAAATAATTGTAAAATAAAAGAATATTACAGTTGATATAAAAGTGCGAATGAGGTTATTTTCATTATCCCTACATCTAACTATAACAACGTAGAAGTAACCTTAAAAGAATATTATGTAGGAAAAGTATTAGATTAATCAGAAAGTCTCTACATATTTCTCAAGGAAGTTTAAAGCAAAATTTCACTTCGTTGTATCGAACTGCATTGAACAATGGGTTACTATTTCATTTGGAAACTTTCTATTGTCTTTTAGACTTATTAGCCAATCTAATAATTGGGAGACAAATCTGTCTAAGTAAACGGTTTGTCGGATAATCGGTTTAAAAGGATCAAATTGAACATGTAAATCAACGAACAATTCGCATAATCGATCGTTTACATAACCGAAAGTCGGGAAATCGGTGTTCGGATGAATCGCTCATTTGTCAAATCGTCTAAATCTAGAAAACAAAAACTAGAGAAATCGGCGAAGGAAATCGTACGACATTGTTACAGCTTCTGACTCGAATCTTTGGGCAAATTATAGCGTAACAATAAACAATAATACAACGCAATCGATAAAAAGGCCAAAAGACTGCTTGCTCGAGCTCAATTTGTACTGATCATGTGAAGTTATGATCTTTAATCGCTTTGGCTTCTAAAGTCAATTTAAAAAAGTGTCATTTTGTAATGTACCAAACAACTATTAAGGAAATTTATTTCAGATAGAGAAAACATTCAAGAAATGAACTTGATCGATCTGTAAGCGAAATGACGTTCCACTGTATCCCCATGTTGCGTCGGTGGCCGAGCACCTAACCCTACCGCCTAAGAAATCGAACGGATCGTCGGTACGGAATTGGATAATCGCTTTTTCTTCGCGCTCCCGCCGCTTCTCGGCGGTTCTCTAACGAGGAACCCGGTCTTTGTTCCTTCTAACGAGATCTTTTCCCTTTCACGCGCCCGGAAAAACGGATCAAAGCGGCAGCTTGCCGTTTTCCGCATCCTCAACGCTAGGTTTACGGACGTTTATTTTACGTACAGTTTAGGTATTCTATTGCGCCAGAAAAATTGATGTTCGTGTCTTTAAATCTAAAAAATTAGAGGATTAAACGTAGATAATTAGGGTACATATTCTTGTAATCACGCCGATTGAAATTGCCGCAACCACCTACCAAAGAACGTCCGTAAAATTCAATATGCATCAGGGTAACGCATTGCATGAAGGAACGTGTTAACCCTTAAATTAACAACCGAAATGTTTGCGTTTGTCAAACATTGTTACTGCAATATTCTTACGTAAATGTTTTATTTTTAAAGCACAAATCGACGCGAGGGTATTAACACATTGATTACCACGGTGGTCACCGATGACCGAAGCTTCCAAATTGGTGAAGAACAGTTACAATAAAAAACTTGATTTCAGATAAAAATATTTCTTAACATATGTAGCTAGATCATAGCGTAATGTGACTATCGTGATACTAAACCATTAATAATTATTTCCAATATCATTTGCCTTTGTTATTAAAGAATAAGTATTATTATTCGGAACGCTAGAAATTTTCGTGGCAGTCAACGTGTTAAGAAAATTGATGAGACAGATCCAAACATACTTCATCAAGTTTTCACGAGAAACAACAAGTTGTATAGAAGAAAATTTATAAATGGGCTCTGGAGTTGCTTAAATAAGGGTTAATCCCATTAGGAGACCTTTTATTCATTACTCCGTTATCATAAATATAATATATCCGTATTCCATTATCAGAGATAGTCCTGTCACACTTTTGCAGTTTGACTCTCATGTGTCTCTGTCTTTTCTGAATCTTTCGTTGCCTGTCCTTTTCCCGTATCCACTGTCCGCTCCGTCTCTTTTGTTTCGTTTTCCGTGATTCAACGGTCCTTCGCTCGTTCCTCTACCCGCTTTTCTCGTCACGTCTCTCCTCGAACTCCGCGACGGACGATAACAACAGAGCTGTTTACATCGGTCACAACAACTGCACAGTCGAACAAACTCTCTTTTCAAACGATAACGCGACCCGTGATTTATGGCCGATGATAGCTGACGATACGCAATACGTTGCACCGGCCGCGCAGCGTCTCGGAAATACGCTTGTTCGGTAGTTCGTGTCAATTAGCCCATTCGAGGCTGGGGATTTTTAAAAAAGTAAAAAACAGTTTCTTTCTGTCTTTCCTGTCAATTTAAGGTTAAAAGGTCTTACTTAATAGAACTATAATATTGTTACTTAAACACCATGTAAATTCTTTTTCCCAAAATCTCTTTCAGAGCTGTTAAGCGAAAGAAATTTCAGATTTAAATCTAAGAATAAAAGCAACGTTTCAATAAACACTGACGTTTCTTTCCTCTTTGGAACTTTATGCTTTATTTAAGTTACCTCGCCCCCTATTTCTCTACCACTTACGAATAAAACATCAACAGTGTAATGTCTCCACAAATTTGTGAAAAATGCAAGGTAACAATTATATCTTACTATGGTCCTGTTCCAGGTGGTTTTCTTGGCGACATAGCACTGCCAAATATTCAGTACGAGACGGAGTGGCGGCAGCAGAAGCTGAACAAAAGTTACTTGGAAGAACTGGAGAAATATCGAGAAGAAGTCCTGAAAGAGGGTCTTCAGGTCGAAGAGGAGGGTCTCACAGGTAAACAGAAAATCGATGTTCAAACACGTTCACTGTTCACACCTTGAACATAGAATCTTCCCGTACATTCCACAGAACTATAAGACACACAATATACTATTAAGGGAACATGATTTAACACCAGACCCACCGAGTGTTCAATACGCTTAATATGCAATCCCTATAAAAATTGTAACAATAAATTATTTTCAGTTTCTTTAGAAATTCTTTATAGTATTCAAGTGAAACTATTTATTTTCAAGATCGTTTCGAATATTCAATGCTTTTCCAATATCAATAATTGCGAAACAAAAAGCAGAAACCAATTATTTTTACTTGTTAAGATAAGTGTTAACACTAGAACTACCAAATGGGTCAAAATGACCCATTTCTACATTCCTCTTCTGCAATTATTGAAAAGAAACAGATGCTTTTTGGGGAAATAAGTAATGAAATTGATTTAAGAATTTGCGAATTAGATTATAAATCGATTGAAATCTCAATACAACTTTGGAGTTTCTACAGAAAAATTAGAAAGTCTAATTGAACTACTCGGTAGTTCTAGTGTTAAACGTGTTTGTACCCGCCATGATGGCCCGACGACATGGCCATCATGGACGTAGAATTGGGATGTGGTGAATCAGCCGAACCTGAAGGTCTACCAACATGCTCCCAAGGGTGACAAATCCCATGGAGTTAAGTAGACTATTGTGGCGCTGAGTTCACTTTCCAAAACTCTACCAGCTTAGCAGACCGATACCTGAGCTGTTGGAACCCAGCTCATCCACCGGCACCCTAGAAAAAAAGGAACCTCGGCAGCATTAGAGCTGTTAACTACTGCTCCTACAAGTCCAACCCAATGTCCACTGTCGCAGGACATCGGTCCCCGTAATACCAGTCAATGAAGGTCTAAAGATCCTTGTACACATTGAAACTTGCGGCGATGCAGACCGCAATTTTACTTTTACAAATTTCGAGTTAAATCCCACCGACGTAGTCTTTTGAATGCTAATTCATCTTCTTCTTCGGCTTGTATTGAATTATTCGGAAAGTTCGTGCCGATTTTTGGCAGGTGGCGCGGCGGACAGGTCTGAATATATCAGAATGATTGAAAACAAATGACATGCATACATATCGTAAACGACGGTACTTCAGGCATATTTGGAAAAGCGTAGGTTGTTCTCGATCAATTTTTTAATCTGATCTTCATCTGTGGTGGAGGGCCTACCCGTGCGTTCTTGACTTTTAAGATTGAAATCACGAGCTTTAAACTTAGCAACCCACTTCCGCACTGTTCTTTTAGCTGCAGCACCTTTACCATAAACAACGCATATCTTGTTTGCCGCTTGTGTGGCATTTTTGCCTTTCCTGTAAAAGAAAAGCATTAAATGCCTAAAATGCACTTTGTTTTCTTCCATATTCAAATGCGTATAAAACTGACAAAAATTAACGTATCGTAACCAAATTTTTTCCCAAATATGCCTAAAGTACCGTCTTTTACGATATGTATACATGTCATTTGTTTTTAATCATTCTGATATATTCAGACCTGTCCGCCGCGCCACCTACTAAAAATCGGCACGAACTTTCCGAACAACCCAATATTATTTTTTCACTTTTATAGTTATTTTCCAAGCATTTTTTAAGCGTGTTGTAGGGTCGTCTACTGTAACTTGTTCCATAGAAGTAATTATATAAACTGGCGATTGCTCACCGATTTTGATTTACTTCGAAATATTCTGCCAGACACGTGATTCTTAGCAAGTTTTTAAAGTCTATCAAAATCGACGAGGAATCGTTATAAGACTTTCGAAAAAATAGAGGGTAGTGTATTAGAATGAATTGTGCATAATTCAGTAACGCAACGTAAAACGTAAAATATTGTACGTTCATTGTGTATCGATAAAACGAAATAAATTTTTGAGGCAATCTCATGTTTAGAATTGATGACTTTTGAGAGATTGATCAGTTGATATTTCAAAATAAATTAAAGCGTAATTCGTATCTCGTATAAATAAAAGAAATGAAGTAATGAGTTACATACGTCACATATATACACATACAACATGTGAATAATGATTTCTCATTCAACCGTAATTAACTTACAAGCTTAATTTTAGTATGTTTGAAACTTTATGAAAATGTAGATGTACTACCCCTGCCTTACCCTATTATTATTTTCTAATTCGATTTGTCATTTTAAATGAATTCTTCAGATCTTAAATGTTCAGTTTGTCTCCCTTATAACTGTTTCTACTTAATCATCATATATTTCGGAGTATCTATTTATATCGACATCTTTAGCCACATGTCGTAATCTGCGTGCTTGTATACGTGCGTTGTATGAATCAACGGTGTGTATCATATGTGATACACGAGACGTAACAGAGCAGAACACTGTACATCACACATGATGCACGGGGCAGTGAACGTGTTAACACGTCCACAGTCCGTTGTTCTATACGTATGAACAGCGTACTCCTGACTCACACGTCACCTGATCCACCATGGAACAGAAATGTCTGAAATTAAAAGTCGTATATTGTTAACACAGAAGGGTACTTCATACTTTAACCCATTCGTCATCAGCATTTGTTTCAGTAACAGTCTCTACAGTTGCAATACTTCACCAATTAAAACATATCATTTTTACGAAATACGAATAATATTAAACAAAAAATAATCTCTTCGACTTTCTTATACCATGCTTTACATTATTAGATAAAACCACGCGTAAATATAATTCACTCTTCTTCGCACAAAACATAAAATATCGATCGTCACAAGTATGTGACGTTTACAGTCAATGTGTTAATTCCCGTTTAACGCTGTTTCGGTATGAAACAGTTTTCTTTATAATTCTATAATTATTTTTATTCACTTTAGCGCGATTTTTCAAATCATTATACTCACATAATGCATGTAGAAAAATGGTATATTCTATTATCCTGTTTCATTTATCATTATCATTTACCTGTTAAAGCGTCGTGTAATATTATTTCGTTTTACGTTTGGCCTTTTTGGTTCGTATCCCCCGCGTGAAACGAAGTCTTACAAACATTTACCGATAAGTAAATTGTGCTTCGATTCAGACCTGTAGCAAACATTTTCAATAGAATTTAATAAGCATAAATATTACTCGGTATTTGTGCATTTAAAGTAAATATTATTCTTTTATTATCAATTATTACAATCTAGAACAAATGTGGGCATAGAATATATCTACCATTTGTCTCTGTCTCCAATAAATGAATGTTAACGAAGTAGTCGTATAGATGATAATTGAAAAATAAATCGTAGAGCGAGAGCTGAACATTAAACGTGCCAGTCAAACGATTACTTTTAAAATTTGACACAAAATTCCATGTTCTCCTTCGTTCATCAACTTTATCGAAATTCCTGTATTGTCCGATGATCCAGTTAACTGCGTTTGACGAGTCTACACGTCATCTTAAAGCTAGAAATGACACTAATTCTTTCAACGAAGTGCATTCGTCCTGCGTTTGACGAGAACACACTTCATTTTTTGATTTTATTGCACGCAAAACGAGAGATTTTTCAAATTAAATTCCACAGTTAACAGATTAACACGTTCGCTAGCAGCGTCACACATATGTGACGGCCGTAATGCTATATTTTACATAATAAAAGTGAAATTAATCCTATAGATATTGTTATTAGAAATTGTGAACTACGACATTATATTTACGAACTCAATGACTCATTTCAGTTTCATTTTTTAAATATTTTATTTACAAGATTTATTCCATTGAAGAAAATCTTATAATTGAGGAAACCGCCACCGAAATAAGCGATGGTAGCAAACGTGTTAATCAGTTTTCCAATGTTCGCTTTCCGTTTGTTTCTGTTTTCACTAAGAAAAAGTGATCGTCAATGATCAAACATGTTCACCTTTCATTTGTAACCAGTTATTTAACACGTTGACTGCCACGAAAAACATTAGCGTTTTATGTATCACTTACTTTTTCTATAGCAAAGATATAAAGCAAGACTTATTAATTCTTTGATATGAAAATTCTTATGTTACCCAATTACCTAGTTACTTACGTTACGGAAGATTTGTATTCGAAATCAATTATCTTCCAAGTCATAATTATTTTCTTGTAATTTGAAAGCTCCGGTCATCGGTGACCACCGTGGCAGTCAAAGTGTTAAGTGGTTACGTCAACAATAGGTATGTATATACAAATCACCGATACGTTTACTATTAATTATTTGCTGGTGATAGTTATTCGAATATAGTTATCCGAATAACGGCCAACGTTGCATACATATGTCGTCTCAATTGTAGTTTGAATGCCTTTCAGAACAGACAGTGCCGGGTCAAAATCACCCGGCGTTCGTTGTCCGAAGCTTAACACGTGGTGTGTGTGTGTGTGTGTGCGTCTGGTTTCAGAGATTCTTCAATTTAAACATGAGCACGACGCTAACGAGACGCACCAGGAGAACGAGGAGATCGTTGCCTCGCAGGAGAAATCCGAACCAATTATGGTGGACCGGAATCAATACAGCATGGACGGCGAAGTCGCGGGCGGATTCAGTTTTAACGCGAGGAATGACGACGCCGGGCCCGGGGTGAGGGACGAGGGCGTTGAATTCAGGTAGACCAAAACTCTCGAAACTTTTATGCAGAAATTACGCGGCCGCGCTCGCGCGCTTGCCGGAGCGGACCGGGAGATTTCCCTTCTTGAACAGATGTCCCACGATGTGTGTTGGAACTCGACTGAGAAATTTCAAAAATATATGCATATTTATGTATATTCTGTGCCGCGGAAGCAATTAGAATGGTAAAAACGCCTGTTCTTGCCAGTGTCGGACGGAGGCTGTTCGAAACAACGAATACGGGGCGACGAATAAATTCAATCTGATTGGTAAAGTGAATGGAATTTATTTAGTTTCTGATTACTTTGAATAACTGTTGGCCAACGCTGCATTTGACAATGTAGGATGTGTAAATAGGAAATGATAACAGGAATAACGAATAACATAGGGAACAAATATTCAAATAAAGTTTGTCAAAAGTAAACATTGACTCTTGTTTTACTAAAATATTTTGAAATGAATAAATTCATTGAATTTCTGCAGTATTTCGTTCGTGATTCGTGATTTTGTTGCAATTATTTGTTTTCGCGTTTGGTAACCGTCCGATCTGACTTTTAAAAAGTTTGTTTATTAGAATTTCAGCAAAATTACAATTTCCTGAAACGATTTAATGAATCAGAAATGAAATATTTTTTTACTTTTGCCGTTGAAGATTTTGATTTGTTGAAAATGAAATGGCAGAGTACTTAAGGTTTTCGAACACTGTTTAGACGAATATCAATTACTAATACTTTTACTATTAAAATTGTTAAAATTTGTTTTGATTAAAGTTTATATTTTTTTTGCAGACCATACAAGTCACTAATTAGCTTTCGGTAATACTTTTCAATTTTTAAATATCCAAACATAATAATCTGTAAAAGTAGGTATATGTAGATGTATTGAGGATTAAAATCCTCCAATGCAGGGAATTATTACAAACCGTTTAAAGTGGAGCTGCAGCATTGATTCGTGAAATCTATTGTAAAGACGACACGTGAACACTCGAACAAATATTGTGAATAATGATAAATTTATCTCACGGGCCACTCGTTTAGCCGATATGTGCATAATACCAATTAAACCAATTGAGGTGATTCCAGTATCTGTAACATAAATTAATTGTAAAGGATAATTTAAACTGCATTGCATTCTGTTTATTACATTTCGCATTATTATGGCAACAAAAATATCTTTCAAGAGAGGTGTGTGCGAATTTTCCAAATTATTTTAAATCGATAAAATTGAACGGAACATATATTTAAAATTTTCAATTAAGGATTCCAATTTAAATTTATATCACTTGTACATACACGGTGTGTGTAAAGCAAACGTAACCGATATATTTAAGTGAAATTAAATCTGTATAAGAAATCAATATTTTAATTTATTTCAGTTGTACAATGTACCTTCAAGTTAGTGATACAACCAGGAAGAACGTAATTTCACATTGAAAAATAGATCGAGAACGTACAATAAAATTTGCCTTTAAACCCTCTTATTCCAGGAATTACAACATGAAACTTGTAAAGTACACGCGTTACTTAGCTAATTGGATTAAATACGGTTGATATAATCGATAAGAAATTATTTTATATGGAAAAAATGAGCGAACAATGTAGAATAAAATTTTGTTCATTTGGAATTTCGTTTCCAAGGAAATTCAGCTTGAAATCCAATCACACACACACTACATACATAGGATTCAATTAATTTCCGACAGAACGTATTGAAACCCGATATTATCCATAATGAAACGGATACAGAACCTTAAGCAAACAAATTTTACGGCGAATTTTCTCTTTATTTTTACGCGCTCAATTGCGTATTTTTGCTACGACTCGACAAAAAAATTTCATTTCACATTATCGAATTACTATAATTTTTTTCCGCGGGACCACATTTGTTTCGGTTGAACCACCAGTTACAAAACAGCCTATACATTTATGAAGACTACATATTTATTGAAGATCTCTGTTGCACGTGTATTTACTTAACATATTCAGATTTTTTGCATGTTTATTAATTTACAATATAGTTCCAATTACCGACGAGTATCAAAACCAATAAGTAATGTAATGATAACAATAAATAATAAGTAAGGTCGTTTCTTATCTTACTTTCCATAAACGAAGGTATCGGATCTAGACATTTTAACACAAGAAGTTGGAATCAAAAAACGACATTACTTATGAAATGATTTAACATTAATTAAAACAAGAACATATTCATTATATGCGTAAATAAATACACGTGTACATCTCTGATAAATGTTTTAAGTTGGGACCTCCAACATTTATCTTCATTCTATTGTTCCTAAAAAAATGAATCTCCGTTCGTATAGATCTTAGAAAACGTATCAAAAATAGAGAATTACGATACACATTCCTATAATAGCGCCAATCAAAATCAACGAAAACTATTATCAATATTAAATACTATTAATACTGTTAGAAATATTCAAAAATCCACGTCGTACTTCAGAAGCATTGATGAATCGATAAAATTTTCGTTTCGCTTGATATCGTTTTTGTGTCTCTCTGAATTGGTTAAAATATAATTTGTCTGTTCCAAAATATTTGTTTCTCTTGATATAATTGATTAAATGATCATCCAGTTATGACAATCGAGTAAAGTATATTTAAGGAAATACTTCGTCCCATTAAATGCTATTAAATTTGATAAAATCCAATCTGCGTCGAATTGACGTGTTCCGTGAACTCAGTTGTTAATCTTTTAGGTTGGAATCGACAACCCCGCCAGCAAAAAAGAGGCACTCCGCTCGGAAGCAGAGTCGTCAGCTACAGCTCGCGGTGAATGTAAACGGCACAAAGCCAATGAACACTTTTCTGAAGTCGTCTCGCGAATCAAACGCTTCACCCAGCACGACCGAGGGCACAGGCCAGATGGAGAATATCGAGGAAGTATTCACCATCGGAAAGGAGACCAGCAGGCAGAACACATCGAAGCGGCGTCATCGTCGTCATCATCGAAGAAGGTATTTATACCCTTCCATTTTCTTCGCTAATATTTGACAACCACTTGTCGTTGAAACGTATGACAGTTCGTAATGATTAGACTGCAGATTTCTATGCATTTATCAGAAAGAAAGTACAGAATGCACAGAATGCACACATGTAAAGAAATACACAAAATATCTAAAGTGCAGTGATGTCCATAACGTTTGTATATACTAACGTTTTTAAAAGTTTTCATTAAGACTCGCAGTTTAGTAATGATGCCAGCAACCCTTTGCCTTTTCCCTGTCGGATTTGTAGCGAAGATTTCAAACAGAATTTAACGAACATGAATGTTACTCGATTTTGTTGAGAGATCTTTAATTTAAAAATTTCTTTCAATTAAATTTGATGGTATGTTACATTTCTCTAAATTAAATTTAATAGTATTACACTTTTCTAAATCAAATTAAATAGTATTAAATAGGAAAGAACTTCTCGTGTTCTCTAATTACAAAAATTAAGAATGTTACGTGTTATTTCTCTTGCCTGGAATATTTGAGAAAATTTATTTAGGTATTTATTATCACTTACAGTTTCAAAATTGATATCGAATAATCATTTTTAATTTAGTACAAATACTTCTTAAAACAAGCACAGAGAACAAATACACAAATTTCTAATCGCATCAGTAATACATAGTTTAACAGTCAATTGATCTTTTTAGAATTAACACGTATAATCCTTCGATCATTTTTAAATGAGAACCAAACCCACAATGAAGAAAGGTGTTATGTAAGTGAGATCCAATTAGGATCGACACAGAGTTAGAAAGAAATACGAAGAATTCAGAGAATTTACTGAAAGTGGTATCGTGAGGAGAATAAGTTCTATTCGGTTCGATCGCGTGTATTGCACTCGGAACGACTCCATCGAGCAAAGCACATTTTTCAAGGAAAGTTGTCACGTCGATGCGGAAGGATTTAGAAGCCGGCAACAATTTATGACGCTTAGGATATCGGAGGGATATTAGTATTCGATATAAGCATGGAGGACGATACGAAAAATCAAAGAGTTATAAATTAAAAGCGTTGCCACTCGATCGGGTTTCATATTCTCGTTTCGCATGGCCGCGCCACCTGAATGCGAATCGGATATTCTTACCTTTTATACGAGGACTCGTGGGTTTTCATCCTTTTCAACTTTTATGTGGCGGTTCTATTTAAGATATTCTTAAAATAAATGATACAGTTTATTGGACATTTTCAAGGAAACTAGAGTACTTTTGTTACAATTACGTTAATATTATTATAACATCGTCGTTTTGAAAATCATGCGAGCATGTATCATTAAAGAATTGATATAGATTATTGATCATTTCCGGGAAAGCTAAAATGTTCTTATTATTATAATAGTAGAATTCTCAAAATCATGTAGTCAGATGTCATCCTTGAAATAATTGATATGGTTTATTGATCAGTTTCGAGGGAACGAAAATACGTACTCCTCTTAGCATTGTGTTTATGTTATGATATTGTAATTTATTGGAGCATAAATTTACTTAAAACAACGCAATTGATGCAATCGATACAATTGACAGCAACGACTGTTACATGGAACTTCAATAATATTATCAATTAAAATATTATTTTGTTATGTAGGTATTTATTCAACATTATTGACGAATTTTACACGATTGTAAACAGTATTACATTATTATGCAAATGTACATATTAAAATGAGGCAAATTGATATTGAAGAATGTAAATTAATACCAAAGTCATCACTAGCAAAGTCATGAAATTTGCAATGAAAATGATTGGAAGAATGTCACGACACAATACAATAATAATCAGTAACAATAATAATTCTCTCTTTGCTACGCTAATAAAAATGGCTACTGAAAAAGGGGAACACTTTAATAAAAGAATTAGTGACACATATATTATAAAGTAACCAAAAAGAAACTATTATTATTTGCATCAACTTGGGACAAACTATGCATTAATAAAAAAATTCGTTGATACGAATCGAATTACCCAAATAATAGTTAAACAAAGAACTCCAGAATTCCAGAACATTTGAGGACATGCAATTTTACCGATGAATATAAGTTTGATACGTTCATATCTCATGGTAAAGTTATAGTATGCAGAGAATCAAATCATAGAGCAAACATTAAGAATTTCTGACCGGCCCACGCGTTTGCAGCGTATCACAAATACTTCAACGATCCATTTGGACTAATGGTACTAGTAATTTACTATTTAAATACGAGAAAACGTATAAACGAGACAGCTAAAACATATTAAAGAACAATGCCGTACAGCGTGGAGAGAAAATGAAAACTAGGAAATTTTAAATTCTACTGCCACGTTAACATGATACATATTTCCTGCAGCATTTATTAGTTTATAATCAGAATAAAATAATCTGTAAAAGTTTCGCGAATTGACAGTGAATACAAGTACTTTATACTTTAATAAATTATAACTCTAATAAATTCACTTTACGTTTCAATTCAAGAAATAAACAAATTTCATTTCTTTTAAGCCGACCTACGCATCTGCTTTTAAAATTCAATTATTATTTTGAATTTTCCAATTATTTCAAGTAAGTATTTGTCGCGAAACCTCGAAACATCTTTCAAGAAAAAGAGACCCCAACATCTATAATTATTTAACCGTTACCATGCTATACCTCGATCCGTTCAGACCCTGAATTGAAAACTATTACCTTATTTATTATTATTACTATTACCTTTTGTCATTTACTTAACATAACATTTCTTATCAATACAAAACGATCGACAGAATAACAAAACATAAATTGAAAAGTTTGTGTAAACCCGGACTGATTATGGGTCACGTGACCCCAGTCAGAGCCGTCAGTAGAATCGCTAGAATCGCCGGTGATGTAGGGGTTAATACTAAAAAAAAGACGCTATTTCTAACAGAGTGGTGTGATCGAGTGTATTGTGGAGGGTCATAGTCAGCTTCATCGTTTTAACTCTCACCACCCAACCGATCGCCAACAATTTTCCGTTGGTGGGGCTACTATGCCAATAACAATGGTCGTCATCGTAAAGCTGGAAAATGGGGACCGATACTGCCGGCCGGGCATTTTCAGCCCTTGAACTGCCAATAACCTGTCAACGTCGGCCATCGTGTCTCTGACCAGGTCGAGGGTGTGTTTGTGTATAGATTATGTGCGTATCTGCTAGAAACATCGGAGGGGAGGATGAAGCTCGGAAGGAGGAACGAGCATGGCTATTGGAAAACTGTATTCAGGGAAATCAAGTTTTCATCGCTACTTCGATAAACTTCTTCTAAAGTACTTTTCCTGCACCAATGTCGCTGAATTTATATTACACCGAAAGGTTATAGTTATAGGCACACGATTTCGATTTAACGCTAAAACTTCCGAGCAATCAGAGTGACTTGTTTTCAATTTCTTTTTTTTCATCAAAATTAGAACAATACGTTTCTCGAGATTCGAAGGGTCTCTTAGTCTTGTATCTGTACAGATGCACAATCTTAATTGAAAATCTTTTGAAAGATTTGTTTAATTTACCAGGGATTAGAAATAAGATTTGTGCCCTATTTTGACGATTTGGTTCGATTTAACGCGATCACCGATATTCTAACGTGAAGTTTCATATGGGGTACTGTTTCTTAGGTTTGAAAGGAATATGTATTTTTCTATAAGTATACTGTAGATTTTTTTCATATAAAACGTATCTATCGCATATAAATATTATAGAATTGAGTATAAATGAATATTGTAATTATTTGAGGCGCGTAATAAAAGAATATTACTGAAACTCGAAAACAGTAGATAAATGTCTATTTACATTATGTGCTCCTGTCATGTTTTTAATATTTGGAACAAATAGTGATTTTGATTGTTGAAATTCATTTGCTTATTAATTAATATTAAATTAATTCTGAGAAAATGATGTTCCTTACATTTGGACGGGAACAGAAGATTATTAGATTCTTTAAACGATCAATAAGGCTTTGTTAAACTATACAGATTTTTTTTTAATATTATGGTGATCATTACGATAACAAACTTTATGTATTTCCATGTGTGATGAATGGGTGAATTCTTACTAAATGTCGGAGACTCTTAATGTCTTTGTTCACACTATTTCAAAGGTAATAAAGATGAATTTCTGTCACGTAGTATTTTCTGTAAATACATTATAAATCGATATATCGGTTTTAAAAGGACATCGTTTGAAGTAGTCAAAACGACATAGCAGGCGAATCGTTTTTTAAATCACTTTCCGATGCACCGTAGAGGCGAAATTGCTTCTACCATTCCAAACTAATAATATTGAAAAGATTCTAATGATATATCACAAAGTCTAGTTTATATATAGTCATTACACATGATCGCACTGCAATATTCAAAACCAAATAAAAAGTTGCAATTTACCCACGATCTGCACTCACAAAAATATTTTATTAACACTTTTTTTCATTAATTTGGCTCGGCTTACACCATATAAATCTTTTGATAGATAACCGGGCGTAATAAAGAGTAATTAAAGTCGAACAATTATTAAGTGTAGCATAAACAACTTCAATCTCAAATATTGCTGTGCATAATAAAGAATTCTTAAAGTTGAACAATTATTTATTGTAACATAAATGACTTCAACCGCAAACTCCGTAGCATTGTAAGAACAAGGGAATTGCGGCAAAACAATGAACAGTGGGTAGGACTAATAACAAAAGTAAGTTTAATTTACGTGTTTGATGGTAAACTTTTCAAACACGTTGCTCGGAAATCAACAAGCGTGGCATAGTATTTCGACGAGCGTTCCCCGCTACGTTGACGCAGGCTTACGAAAGCGTTTGTTTATGGCCTGTATCCGACACTATGAAACGCGATCGTTCTGTGATTCTCCAATGAAGCTCCAGAGAATTCTGAAGAGGATCAAGCCCGACCCGATAGCTTTGACGTGGTTAAACCTTGAATCTGCAGGCATTTCTCCCCACGTTTCCGCGCGACTCACCCTTCGAGCTACGTCACGTTAACCCTTTATAGGGCAAAATTCCCGAAACACGCAAGTATTTTCTTTCCTTTGAACATTCCTAACTCATTCGAGAACATGATTTTGTTTAACCTCTTGTCCTATGATTTCTTTCCTAATTTTAACTGATAACACTATTTTCTCATTAACCCTTAACGGACCGGAAGTGTTTCAAGTTTACTTACCGTCAAAAAGTACCGTAACATAGATAACAAGCGGAAACAAATTCACAGAAGTGACCTAGCACAATACTTAATACTACGCGATAAAAATAATAAAATGATTTTGACCGGCATATACGTGACATTGGACCCAGTAAATAAAAGTGCCATGTTAACTACATTGCGGCATTGGTTCGTTAAGGGTTGATAATTTATTAAAAAAAGAGAAAATTTCTAGGCATATTCTATGTCTATGTTTGCTCATAAATATAATAATTGATTACAGAAGAATAATATTTACCTGAAATTACAATTAAACGTTCTCAAAAAAATACAGCACATGAAGAACGTCTACTCAACACACTCCATTTACTTTCGCATCGATGATCAGCTACCATTAATTGAATCCCGTGCAACGCTTCAACCTCGATCGTCTCAAGCTATCAACAATATCATCCCTCATTACTAATTAAATTCTCCCAACTTATCGCGGGGCCAGCCAGAAGTCTGATTACGCCGTCGTTATCTCGATCGAGTTACCGCGGAAACAGTTAAATTCAACCGAAGGCAAAAAGAACCGCGAGCACGTTAATTACTTAGCGATAACAAGCTCCCGTAATTCACCTCTCCCGGGGTCGTCCGCGAAATTTTCCAAGTTGTAAACGCAAGACAGCACTGGGCGGAGAAGGACGACGGCCGAGTCGCATTAATTCCTTTCGCGGGATTGGAGCAAAAAGAAGAAGAGGAGAAGAAGAAGAAGAAGAAGAAGAAGAAAAGAGACGGGCCAGTGCGGGGACGAGTAAAAGTCCAATCTAATCGGAGCTTAAACGTTTTTCATTGAAGGACCCGCGGAAGCGATCGTGTCACGGCTAACTTCACCCCATCCATCCTTCCCCCGGTGTCCCGCATCATCCCTTCGCTGTTTTTCCCTTTCCCGTTTCAACTTTCTTCGGAATGAAGTGGCAAAAAAGGTGAAACAGGAAAGCGGGCGCCGCGGAAAAAGTCAAGAAGAGGTCGAGGGGGGAGGGGGGAGGCAGTGAAACGGAGAACGAGTGATTTATCGTGATCGATCCGGGGTGAATTTCGTATTCAGCGAATACGCGGTTCGATCGGTGGATCGGCGTGCCGTAACTCATCATTTTCCGCTGTCCTCCGTGACTTCCGTTCTTGCGTCGACCGGCACTGTCCTGCTCCTCCCCCAACTCCCCTGGCGTCCCTCCGCCCATTCGGCTCTTGAGTTATCAGGGACACCGGGTTATCGCGGCCCGTTGTCTGTCACCTGGACAATTGAATGGACGTGTGAAAGGAGAGGAATTTAAGGCGCCATTCAACAGACCTCGATTAAAACGATGCCCGCGTGCGAATGCCGGGGAAAGCTCTATTAACTCTAGATGGGATCGAATTTAATTTGTTGTCAGTGGAAGGAGGGCGCAGCGCGAAAGCAATGCGCCCGTGTTTTATTGTGTTTCGGACTTCGCAGATAAGAACGCGAAGAATTCAATTAACAGCGGATTTACGAGGCCCGTCAATGCGACGGGTATTATATTCCATAAACATTGTTTGCCGAAGGTTTACGTTGATTTCGATTGCCGCCGATCCGAACGAATGTTCTTGCGCTGTGTCTTTCGGAGCTGCTTTATTTTGTTTCCTTCACAATCGTTGAGGAAATATTAGCGTTTACCTGGAACATGATTAAAATAGATAATTACTAAAAAATTAGTAATATAGAGTTTACAATTTTACATTTGAAAACATCGAAGATTCTGCGTTAATTATCGATGGTTTTCCAAAGTATAACATCAGCGTCCCATTTTCTGCATCAATGAAACAATTTTCTTTCGCAAGTATATTAACTGTCGAAAGATAAAACTTTCTTACACCTTTAAAATGCCGTATATTAGGCTGTACAACTTCCGTAAACTGTATCAAAATCCGGCTACGAATCACCCACCAAGTTCGTTACAAATGAAGCAAAAGAAAAAAAGTAGGATCAAAAACGAATTGAATGTATCGAAATAATTATCATTGTTCTCACAGAATAATCCCGACCGAAACATTTACACAAGTTCTCCGCGGAGGAACATAACGTGCGCAAACGATGCGTTCAATTTTTCCATTGAAAAACCTCCGCTCCGAGCTCCAAACGGTTTTATCGTTGTACAGAAGTTCGAGCCAAAAATTAATTAAATGCTTGATTAACTGCGGCTAGCGGTGCGCGGCCAGGTAATTAATTAATTTCGAAATGATTGCGACGAAACGTATGTACGTATAATTTGCGTTGGTTCACGTTTCACCTCGAGGCATCGTCGAGCCCGCGCGGTTCGCTCGGAAACGGAAGTTGCATCAAGGGTCGACGACAGGTTAAAGTGAGGATTGAAATATTCGTAATATAATAAAAAAAAAGAATAAAATGGGAAAAATGAAAACAGAGGAAGAAACGGAGGAAAAAATACACCCCTCGCGCGCGGGGACCATTCTATTACCGGTGATTGATGAAAAATCGTGAATCGCGGAATTCCAACGGACTCCGAAGGATTATTTCGATTTGGCGAGGACACTGATATATTATATTGTGGTTTATTGCTTGCCGGTTATAGCGGGGTGCGTGGCGAGGCGAGGATGGATCGACATCCGAAAGGGGTGGTAACTAGCGCACGTCAAAGCTAATAGAATGATCTATGCGTCTCGCGATCGTTTGATTGAAATCCACGTCGCGCCGTGCACCGTTCCCAATGGAACCGAATGGAAGAGAAAAGGATGACATTTCGAAAAGGGCGAAGCCACGCGACGGGTCACGTGACTCCACCATGAATTTAAGATCGCATCTAATGGGATTTACGTGCTTCAAATTTGCTCGCGGCCGTATTCGGAGAATGCCCTATGAATTTTAAATCGAATTGGACATTTATGTGATCCCGTGAATTACGGCGCATCTTGTTGTCAGTTGTTTAGATTGTTTAGAAGTACGGTTGAACCTGGATGAATCGAGAGAGGCTATCATGGAATAAGGTTTTAACGGTGACCTCAAACGAAATTTGTATTCGCTAATCCTTTGGACTCGAAAATTACAAGAAATATTCAACATTTTCTAATCAGTGGGGACATTCTTTGAAACGAATTGAATGAGAGAATACACATGAGTTAAGAAACATTGTTATTTCAATATTTCACATATTTATGGATTATACGAAGCTTAACCTGCTCGCCGTAGAATTTAGTTTGAAAAGTCTCCTGTTCTGAGCACAACAAATTCAAAAAATGAAATGTGTACTCGATAAAAATGCAGGACGAATGCAGCTAGGGTATATTTGAATAAAAAACCAAAGCAAAACAGCGGAGAATTACATATTTATCTGAAAACGTAAAGAATTCATCGTTGAAAGGATTAGTAACATTTAAAGCTTTAAGATGATGGTGTATATTCGTCAAACGCAGTTAACTGGTTAATATTGTGTGTAAGACTTTATAATTTTGGTATATCAGATAAAATAGTGACTGAGAGTCACTTCTCGAGTGCAAAGGGTTAATAAATGGGTGTTTGTGATTTTGTTAATTAGGTTACTCGCAGTTCAAAATTTGGGAAAATTACGTATGAGCAACTATACGAATGTAAAAATATCAATGTTGTCTGTCGATAATTTATTAAGAATTCGGATAAGTTTAATAGAAAATTCATAGATGTATAAATACTTCTGTCATTGTGTAGAATGTTGGTCACTTTTATCGTGATTTTCTATAAAGCCGAACGAAAGGAATGAAATAAACATTCATCGCCGCGTTGAATAACTAGGAAATGGCGGAGTTCGTAAATTCATTGAAGAACATGCACCGCGTCATTGCGCATTCGTAGGGGAGAAATATAGAATTCATTTCAATTGTGGTCATACTTCGTGACGAAATTCACGTCCGCGCATACATGCGGCCCAATGAAAAGGTTTCGCAGGCGTGGGGCATTTGTTATCAATGAGAATGCAGCATTACCCCCGAAATCGGACGAAATAGCACGAATGACATTTTCCGAACAAATTCTGCTCGTAAATATTTCTCTTCTTCTTTTATAATCCCCGCGATAAATTGATTCGAACCAAAACACGTTACACATATTGCCTCATAAATTCAGACAAATAATATATGCAAATAATTATACAATACAATACACGTGCCGTTAATTTATGAAATAACTTATTTATATAAATTTTATGAATTATTTATAAAATCGTGCACGAAGCTTATGGAGAATTCATGAAACAATTTTTATAAATAATTCTATAATATATACGTCATTAATTTCTAAAATAATTCATGTAGACAATCGCACGATAAATTTAAATGACACTTATAATACAATTTGTATGAATGAAAACTCATTTGGATACAATGATCTGATGTATACATTTGAAATAATTAGAAACTATAAAATGCTCTTCAAATTTTCGAATAATGTTTCGAACGCTTGAAACGTTATTTCAATGTGCTATAATTTCAACGAACATTCTTTGACGAACCAGGAAAAACGATATTCTTGATAAAGGAAGAATTATTTTCTTTTAGTACCACTTCCGTTTTACGATAAAACTATCAACCACGAACGACTCCGCTATCGGCAGGACTTGGTTAAACCTCTGAACCGGCGGAGGGTTGAAAGTTTCGACATGGGGATTTAATGGGTCCCGAGATTAGAGCGAATTGCTCGATTATCGTTACATTTTATATCACGGAGTGCATTTGCGGCGCACCGTACAAGATCGGTGCAATCGAAACAATGGACCGTGTTTTGTTGCTTGCAGTACTTATTGTTAGATGCGGTCTTAAGCAAGACGCATCGCTGAAGCCTCCGGCTAGAAGCCAGGGTCATGCAATTAACCCTAAATCCAAGAGAAACGCGTTTCTATGTTTGACGAAACACTTTCTCTGAAACTATCAAATGTATTCTTTGAAATAATAAATGAAATTTAAATAAAGAAATCTGCTTCAAGCTTTCAAAACGAAACGCCTATTATGATTACAATATGTATGTCGTTATTAAATCGCGGAATATATATGTACAGAATTTTATACATGCTACCGAAAAACAGGAGTTTTCAACTTTGGGAACAGTTACTGATATTTCTCCGAAATTTTTACCCTTTATCGTATTCTAATTAGTCGTAGTTATTCAAATTGACTTCTTAAAAAAATCTTTAAGCACTTTCACGTGTTCATCGGGTGTTCTGAAACTTTCGGCTAGTACTTTATGGTAATGTGATCCGAAGATTTTAGCTTCGTAAACGAGCCATGGAGAACACTCGGATCAAAACGAGTGAAATCCTCGGTTTACTTGTAACTTGAATCGCGTAATAGGAGAAATTGGCGGAGAACACGAAATTGCATAAATATCCTCTGGTCTACTTATTATTGAATGTAAGTGATATTGTACGTCATCTCTAACGATACGCACTGATGCACTATCCTGCTGAAAAATGAGGCTCCATCTCCGTGGAGTTTTTTAGTGTTTTTAATAACTCCAAACTTCTTCCGTAACATCGTAACATAATTACTTAAAACGTAATGAAACTTTACTACCTCTCCGATTTTACGCTTTTTAGGACTCTGTCTCGCAGAAAATGCGGGGGAAGTTTAACTATGATAACTTTTTTATAATGCAAAAATAAAAACTTCAGTTTATTCGTATTTTGTGCTTCAGCACACACTTTTCACAGACAAACGTTCAGGAAAACGGATTTACGTTTCATGAAGAACATTAAAATTGTTATTTTTTCATATATTACTTAAATAAATAAAGTTTTTTTGATATTTACTATTCTTATAAATCTTCAATATCTTTATTATCAAAATTAACAGTTTTATCGCTTGCGATGTGTTTTAGCTCCAACAATTTCTAAGATTTTCGATTTAATGTACTTGTCAATACTGAGAGTTGCTTTTATCTCTTCAAATTTCTCTAAAAATTGGAAATCTTTCATTTGGTAATAAGCTAAAGATGCTTATTAGGAATATCAATAAAACATTTATTTTAATTTTAAGTTCTGACACATGTTACCTTATATTTAAGTTATGACACTAATTTTCGATAAAGGGATTACAGGTATTCATAAAGTTTCACATTTTCGCAGTATCTACCTATTTTACTTAACCTTCTATTATAAATATATGATATAGGGAAAATTTCGATTTTGCAAACAAATTTTCAATATGGTTGTGTAAAATGAGAAAAATGTGTCTGGCAGTCAGGGGACTATTCGAAGATTCAGGATAAAAATGAAAAAGAAGCTTCACCGTTTTAATTGAAGTGCTCGTCATGCTCCACCGAATTACATACGCATGGAGACTACCAATCGAAAGTTTGGAATCACTCTGTGCTTCGCTCTGTCCTATGCAGATGTGTTCAGAATTCCCGTACACTAAACTAGTTTCAATACACTAAAAACTCCAACATATCCCATCATTTTATCGCGGAACACAGTTAACGATTCGGCTCCTAAGTCAGGAATAGAGTATTACATATTTCAAAAGATTAACCCTTTGCAGACGAGGAATTTTAGAAGCATTAAAAACGTTTTCATAGATAGCTAAATTAGATATCGATTTCTTAAATATTAGAAAATAATGAAATTATGTACCGACAATTTATTTTTTAGATAATTAAATTCTTTACTTGCAACTTCCAATTCGAGATATTTAAAACTGATGTTCCCATTAGAAAGAACCTGGCTTTGAAAAACTTAAAGATACTCTAAATGAAATAGATTCTAATCTTTTTTTAACTTGTTTGGAATTGACATGGCACAATAGGAAAAAGATGAATGTATAGTTGATACATCTTAATATCCCTTCTAAAAATCTTTGTTAATTGCACGTATATGAAACAAATGGTAAAATCGCTTTCATTAGGCTTCAGAAGTCAACATTTTTCACAATGACTGTTCCTTTAACTTTCTTGCATCTCGTACACTCAACAAAATTCAATTCATCCAGTATGTCACCAAGAAACTTAATTTTTGAATCTATATAAAAAGTTATGACGCGTGTTGACATGTTGATACGACGGTCAAAGTGTTAAACCGTGAAAAAGCCATGCATTCCAGAACATCAGTGACAGCTCTACAAAAGACACAATAACTTCAATTCCTCACTCCATATTCCCCTCCCCAACCGCGAATACTTGTTTTCATTTCATAAGAACCGGGAAGGGACTCAATCGTAAAGCGTAAGCCGACCCGGTGGAGTATCTAGCGGATGCGATCGTAAACCCGATAAACCTCGAAAAGCACCATGGGACGCCGTTAACCCTTCAAGCACCGCAAAGAAAAATAACGGAAAAGATCGGTAGTGTCCAGCGAAACCACATATGAAGAATTGTTAGGAGAAATGTGTTCATACGTTTTTTTATTATTTTGTTTACTTAATCCATCAGTTCATTCTGCACATTCAATTGTGACGACCAACATTCTATATACTGCGCAAATAAAAGTAGATTACTTTCACGTGTGCTTTCATTCAAAGCTCTATTGAATGATATAACATCTAGAAAAATGACAAGATTGCTGCCTTTTTCATTAATGTTCCGTAAAGATTATATGCTGCGTTTAATAAAAAATGTCTAACTGATCAGCATTCATCTTTTCTCATCTCATTTTCGATGATAGTTTGCTCTTTAATGATACGGTTACATGTAACCAATCAAAACTACGAACAACACAAATAGTGAGAGGTTTAACCTCTCTCATACCTAAGTCGTCACGAAGCTCTTATCCTTCTTTCCTTTGACCGCTTACACGTAATCGCATTTACAAATAGCGAATCAGTATCGAAGTAACATGAGAACTGACCAATCAGATCCACATTCCTCAACCCAGCCATCAAATGATTTCCTAACGGTTAATCAAAATGGGTCCAACGGATGCCCCGACCATTCAAGAGTTAACTTTTTTAACGCGGTCTGCGTATCATAAACGTAGCACTGCAATTTGAGACTGATAAAATTTGTCACTGTACAGTTACGTTACATTAAACTGTAACATGCACAGCTATCGATGACATAGAAAGAATTGTGCCACTATAGTGGCGTACCGTTCAAAAAGATGGTATACACGAAAGTCACTTTAGTGGCACTATAGCAGCTGAAAGATTAAAGAAACACTTTTCACCGCCATTGGAATCCTCCTGCGTGTCTCCCGATTTTTTCCGGCACCTGCGCGAAAATTTCTACGATTCGTACGCGCGAAGCATGGTTGTTGCCTCTGTTCGCCAGCCTGCGCGCACCCTTGACGCAGCTCGCTAGCTAGCTAGCTCGCTCGTTCGTTAATTAATTGTAATGCCGGCACCGATTCAGAAATGCGTGGAGCTTGACTGCCTGCCTGCCTGGTCGAGAGTCGCCGCTGGAAGGGTGGTTCACCCCATACGCGGCAGTCGGGCGCGGGAGGAACGGAGAATCCGAGGAGAATTACGCCCCCAACGGTAATTAGTACTAATAAACGAGGGGCAGAGCCGGCGCCACGCGTGAGCCTCGTTCCGCGGCTTACTCCGATATGTTTACGCGAGAGCAGGGCGGTTAGCGGAGGGACGGGGGCGGGGGGTGAAAGTATTTTTCAAAGTGTCACTCCCCTCGGCGCGCACCCCACATTTTTCCCGCGCCCCTTTGGCACCGGTCGCCCCCGTTCCGGCTCGGGTTCGGGCTCGTTTTCTTGCCCGCGGGCTCGGTGTCACTTGTTCAGTCGGATTTAAACGCGGACACGCTATAATATTGTCCGTTTACCACTTGACAGCTAGGCTAAGGAATGCGATATCAATTTGCTATTCATCGAGACGGTTACGCGTAATCAATGAAAGCTACAAATAGAACATTTAACAGAAGATCCTCCTTGCCTTTACAAGATCTTCCATTAGTATACTATCTATCATTTGATGGCTAGGTTAAGAAATACAGATCTAATTGGTCAACTTTTGTTTTTTCTCGTCTTATTTTTCGATATTAATTTACTATTCATCTTTTTCCATCTCATTTTCGATACCAATGTGCTATTTATCAAGACGGTTAATAACCAATGAAAACTACAAATAGAACATTTAGCGAAAAATCCCTCTTACCGTCTCGCTAGACATCAAGTCATCTCCGATGAGTATAGTCCGTCTATCATTTGATAGCCACGCTGAGAAATACGGGTATGGGTGGTCACTTTTCATCTTTTCTTAATTGATTTTCCATACTAATTTGTTATTCGGCAATACGATTAACGACACGCTCGCGGAAGATCCCTCTTCCTGCTCTGCTGTTCCATTAGCCGTCAGGTAGTAAACGAATAATAAGTCCTAGATGACACTTGCCTTTGACCACTTAGAGCTTTCTTGATCTATCGGTCGTGATCAAGGTAACGGACAATTAGTTACCAATACTTCATGATAGTTTCATAGTTTTCATGGTTTAATAGTTTCCTGTTTCTTTCTTCATAAATTTAGAAATATATGTGCATCACAAATGCGACAACAGCCTTATTCAAAGATATGATTGGGGACACTAACTGATGTGGATCATAACATTATTTATAGAAAAGTCTGCACGCATAGTTCAACGATGTTGTTCGACTATCGACAGACAATGTATGCGGACAATCAGCAGACGAAGTTTGTCAGTTTGAATTAGCCTTAACTCTAGTTCTACCACATCGGTCAAAATAACGTATTCTTGATTTCTTCTTCTGTAACTACTGAAAAGATACAGCTGCTTTTTTGGAAAACTAAATGAATTGATATAGCAACACGCAAAGTAAAATATAATTATAATTCATATAAAACATAATTCACGCAATACATAAATGTACTTTCATAATGTGTAAAAATACTAAAAATTAATCAGTTCGACTATTCTGTAATTTTAGTGTTAAGGTGTATGAAATATTTACTTGGTAGATACTAGGCACGCTCTTGCTACCGTGGGTTAAACTGGCTTCGAGAGAGCAGTGTTCCTAGAGCTAGCTTAGCATTCTTTTTGCAAGTTTATTTTGTTCTTGCACTACCACTGTACATGAATATGTATCGCGAGAGGATGGACAGGCTGTCTGACCGCGAGATACACGATGGTAGTGAACGCTTTGTTCAGATTTTTATGGTTTCGTATATAGGTGGACAAAACGTGGCATAATTATATAAAAATTAATAATTAAAATAGAACTTTTATTACATTTTAACTTAGTACCCGTAATTATTAATTAGAACTCGTCGTAATCAATTCAGTTTCAATCGTAAATTGATGACAACTGAAAATTACGAAAGATAATTTATTATCGAATCAATTATTATGCTTGAATCATCGTTAATAATCATCGTAACAATGTATATAACATATACAAATGTACGTAATATACACATTAAAAATGCCATTAGAAAAATAGGAACACTAATAACGACATTTTTTATTCTTTTCAAATTAAAATATAATTAAAAAAAAAGATGAGTACTTAATAAAGTAGAAATGATTCGAACAGATTACGCCGAAGAAGACCCAGGATGCAATGGGGTTAATAGAAACGCTGCGCTAGATTACTACAAATTGTTACAAGTATACAAATAGTCTGTTCTGGAGAACACGTTGTAAGCTTTCATTTTACCGCGAGTACATTTACACGATTAAGGGGTTACACGTACCAAGAATTAAACCAACATACGGATTTTCTTTTGTGGGGAGGATGATATGTAGTTTTTTTGTCTCCAACGGATATAAATAGCAGCGATTTTAAATTTTCGATAAAATTTTGTTCGTTAAAAATTCTGTTTACTTGACGTCATACGGCGGTTATTTTTGTGGAATACTTTTTTTAGTGCAAGGCTTACCAACGCCAGGAAAATTGAAAAGCTTGTTTATCTGACACATAAAAATAAGCATATGATCACAGTCGTTCGAAAATATTGAACGTTCTCGACTATGATCTGTGAAATGATATACGTGTTTTTCAATTAATAAAATGAACTAATATTATAGAAACGGTTTCACAAAAACTAAATAATTATAGATGAGCAAATTTAATGAAACTTTTGCTAAGTGAATAGATTTTAAAGACATTGTTTCGAAGGAAATGCGTTTAAAATTGGAAACACGAGTTATAGATGCTGGTGCATAATGAAATTTTTTCCTCTTATATGATATTATCAATACTACTCTCATGTAATCATTTTTATTATCGTTCTCTATTTGTTTCATTCTCTTTTTCAGCTATTCATCGCTGTTTTCAAATCTTTATTCTTTCGAATTTTCCACTGTTACTCGATCAGAAACGCTTAATTGTCTGGCGTTATCCACGACCACGTAATTATGCGCATTTGGACCAGTTAGTAACTTCAACGCGTTCAGTATCCTCAATAATGCTGTTAATCCTTCATCGAATACATCTGCAGTAGGGACGCCATTATGAAACACTATCGAGGCTATTCTCTAATCCGCTTACTAGAGTTACTTTCTTCTTAACAATTTACTAGAAACAAAGAGACTTCTATGGTCATTAAGAAGTACACGTTCATTATGAAGATTAAATACGAATGCTATTCATTAAGTTGAAACACAATATTACTTTTTTGTTACTAATAATTAAACTTGACTTAAAAATCTTTATCACAAGTCTGTCTCGACATTAGAAAGTTAATTATTTATATTACAGTTACTAGAGTTCCAAACACACCATTCATTGCAGTGAATTTAAATATCGACACCTATGCAAATAAGTTTGACAAGTATTTAGCGCACGAAAATGTACAAGAATCATTTATTGAATATTAGCGCACATAAAAGAAATTCAAATCTGTTCGAGAGTACTATTATTCAAAAGATCACCAACTCTACCAATCTATACATCTACTTTATATCGTGTTTTTTCTTCGTTGAATTTTGGTACTTAAGCAAAAGGTTTTAAAAGTATTGATCATCATCATTATCCATCTTTACATTCCAAGCTATACAAGTAAAAAGAGGTAAATACCAATCGTAATTTCATAATTTCTTCAGCTCTATCAGAAATATATTATTTATAATATTTCAAATAATTATTCTCCTCTAATTCAACAAGAACAAATATCGTCTTACTAGAAAATGATATTTGAATCAATAAACTTGTATCACGTATAAGAGGCAATGGTTGAAGGCAAGAAGGTTAACAAAGACACAGAAAAAGTGGGAATCCGATAACGTTGATCCCGAAACAAATGACACGATACTGTCGAACACTTTAGCTGGGTCTTACCGACTATCCTAGAGTCGTGACATTCGTTGCTGCCGACCGCCAAACTCTTGGCACCTATTCTCTGTAACACCGACACCTGGTAATCCTCCTGTCCTTACTTTCCGCCAATTCCAAAATTATCCGTGTAGTATTTTACGATATAACCCTAGGATCGTGCGACCCAATAGTACAAATAGATCCCTCGGAATGTAGGGCACATTACTGCCAACTCTGGGGATCATGGAATTCGATACGATGGATTCTTTGGGTCGTGAAATTCGATAGAACAGATGTCTAGGGTCCCGAAACCTGAAACTGTATAGTGTTAAAATCGTTGCATTGGTGAGTCATTCGAGGGTTTCAAAGGTTTCAGAATAAATTCTAACTTCCAGTACTGTGCTGCTTGAGCGTCCGGACAGCTTCAAGGATTCTGCGCATACTTTTGTTTAGACCGGAGTACCAAGAAGATCGAAGAAAATAGAAACCGAAATTATTCCTGGATTTTGAGAGTCGTTTAGGGTCTTTTGGTTTGCAGATTTTTTGGTGATAACAGAGAATTTCGAGAGTTTAAGGGTGCCGTTAGATCTGGAATTTTGGAGATAGAGGTATGAAAGATTCTGATAATTTCAGATCGGCGAGAAAGCATTTTTAACGCTTGGAGTATTTTATCAACTCCACAATTAAATGTATTTCGTAAATAAATATATTTCATTTAATATATTTTTATAAGTATTAAAGTGTAATTTAGTTGTATCGTCCGGTAATTAAAGAAGCACAAGCAAATATGCTTAAGCTTTTTAACACTTAAAGGTAGAAATGATCAAAATCACAGCTTTAAACATCGGAGAAATTTCTTGAGAAACGTTCCCAAAGAAACTTCTACCCTTCCCACTAAAAAGATACACAAGCTGCAAAGCAATTATAAAAGTTTCTGTATCTGATAATTAAGAAATCACTAAAACCACCGTCCATAAATTGATTCAGAGCAGAAGTTGTTTTTCCTACCGTTGATCACCGTTCATCTCCATGAAATGCGTATTACACCTTTCGCCGAACTTTTGTTAGTTCCTTCGTAATTTTGTCGGAAAGAAGTGTGTCATCGAAAAAGCTTTGAACTTTTCCGGGGGATGGTATTATGCATTCCATGAATATTCAGCGTTTCATCAAATTTGACGCTTGACACCTGGCAATTGTCTGTTATCTATGACATTTTTTTGCTGCCGTTGAGAAGAGAGGAAAACAGAGGAAAATGGAAGGAAACCGTGCCTACGGGTTCGTGTGACCGGAAAAAAACTAGTTGGTCCGCGGCCGGAGTAATTTCAACCGATATCGTAAAAAACTGTGGAATCGTGTTGCATTTGATCCACGTGTATCGCGATCCACTCGCTTTATTGGCGCATTTCGTGTGCATTTTTATACCGTGAACAGCTGTTTTTGAGGCTGACTCGTTCTACCGATTCTCTGTTGTATTTCTTTTTGGGTTACACAATCGTGTATTCAGCACTTACTTGGTCCCGATGTGCGCGGTTGCTCATAAAAGTATTTATTATACCACCACTCCATGAAATCGGGAGGATTCGTTGATTTGATTCATTCATTGAAGATGAATTCAGAGGTTTGTCAAAGTCTTGTGCGACGAATTTTGTTTTTACCTATTTTACGCAAGTATGTAGACTAATTTTCTTTACAAACATGTTGAATGCCATTGGGATCACCGGTGACACCCTACCAAATCGAATTACTATAGTTCACTCAATTAAACAATGATTATTGGGAGATATTTCTGTATTATAAATAATATTACCGTGACATTCAGCTAGACGAACAATAATTCAATTCAATTAAATGGTTTAATATAATATTTTTCCATTTTGTGTATTTTGTACTACAAGTTCTAGGGAATCATTGGAAATAGTAGACTTCAATCTTCAAAACCGCAGTAAATTTATTTATACAAAAATTATTCAGTATCATTCAACCCCTTGCTTTATAAGTTATTTCATCCCGAGTGTTTTTACTTAAGTTATTCAATTTTGTCGTAACACTGTGGACATAACTATTACAAGAAAAATCTGAAACTTTGACGCTTCATTTAAATTTATTTATGAATATAGGACAATTATTTTGCTTATGATACGTTAGATTTAAAAAATAACAACATAATTACAAAATCAAGCTACGCACGGAAAACACGTGCGTGTAAGACTCGTCATTTCCACGCAAGGGGTTAAAGACATTTGAATTTTTACAATTTACATACAAAAAAATACTGTTACTTTTGTACTTGCCACATGATGAAAAAACAAGTTTGAAGATGGCAGAGTAGGGACAATAAAATTAAAAGCTTTTCGCTTGAAAACAATCCCAACCAGATTATTGTACAATTTTCTCTCGCGAAATCATAAATGGTAAAATACTGACAATTCTCCGCAGAGCCTACGAACACTTTCGTGCTCCACTGTGAGTGAAAGACTGAAGGCAACGTATATTCCTGCAATTCATAATTCCTTCCCGACTATACTCCAATTATGGTGCCGGATACTTGGATGGTGAACAGCACGCACACAATGGTCCTGTATCAACTCCCGCGTTCGCGGTGAACTATTTTGCCGGAATTCGAGTTCCGAACTCGGCGGCTGGCTCGGTCAACTGTACCGGTGGTTATCTGGCCGCTATTTACTTAGTCAACAACAATGACCAATGTTGATTATCCGTTGAAACGTCTGATCATTTTACGATCAGATACCGGGCCGGTACGCATCGCGGAAATTGCTATTTACACGACAATAATGGTCAAGGGAGTACTGGTGAACCGGGAACTTCCGATAGCAATATTCAATGTTACGCAGATAGCGTATTACTACTAGAATTACCGCACCGTCAAAATGTCTGGTCTCAGTTTTCTTATTTAGCAGTTATTCATAGCAACTCCTTGCGCTACGATCTCTGCCAAAACTGCGCGCGACAGAACTATTTTATTTATTATTTAGAATTCATAAGGAAATTTAAAAATTTCATGCTCATTCTATGTCTACGTTTGCTCCGAAGTGCCACAATTCATGATAGAAAAGTAATTTTTCTTCGGCGAATCGGATCGGTTCAGATTTAACAGCGAGAAACTAATATTTAAAACTTAGAATCAACCTATCTTTTATTAATTTCTTATTAATACACATTCGGCTTCAATATCAATAGAGGAAACTTTTTCAAACTTAAAAGTCTCTGTTTTATGAGCAAAAAACTGAAAAGTGAGAGACATCCGATTCGCCCCAAATTCCAAGGATTTCAAAATGAATACGATAAATGAACAGAATACAATATAATAATCGAAAGTACATTAAATACTGAACTCAAATACCTTAGAGACTGATAATAACAAACACATTTGATCTTCCAAGCTTAGCTTGCCATTTTAAATGTGAAGTTCCAACTACAACCTAATACGACGGAATCTCATTATGTTACTTTGACTTCTTTCGTTTCAGAGCAGCGCAATTTAAATATATTATCGGTTGTTCAGTATTCGCAATCTAAAAACCAATTAATAGGCTTGCAGCGGATAAACTGTTAATAAGAGGGAAGCTGTTTCCTCGAACGAGGTCCGTTACATTCTGGACAACGTGAAACATTTTGACGGTTACCTCGTAAATTTTCCGGTTTTACAAGTCTATCCGATCTTTTAACGAGCTCTCTCACGTTGAACGTTTCGATGTCGGTGGCGAGTAAATTTTCCGGGGGTGGAACCGTTCTTTTTCAAACGGGACCGGATTCCTCTGCTTCCTTTTTCTCTGCAGGGTGGAAAATGATGGTAGAAAGAGATTGAAAAAAGAGGAACGACTCAACGTCTTCCGTGTTGTATAAATAACGTTACAGATCGTAAAGGATGCAGGATAGAGTGTGGAAATTAACTCAGAATTTCTTTTTTTAGGACGCTTCGATGAGAGTATCAAAAAAAAAGAGCGTAACTCGGTTATGATTTTACGATAGGACGGGGTGGAAGTTTGCCGGTCGATCAAAGTTTCGTTTAATTGAAACATCTTTTTGCGAGTGGTTCCATGGGGTTTTGTTCGGTGAACGCTGCTTGATACGCTGGGGCTTTTTGTAATTGCTCGAGCTGCTCGATGAACGATGGAATCTGTAATGTAGAGTTTCTACGTGGAGGAAATTTGGAACATGGCTTAAAATGTATAAAATTAATGTGAACGAACATATAGTGGTATTGTTATCATTCGCATAAGATAATAATCAGAAGAGCTAATGTGAAACGAACCATCAAAATTACATTTTTATGTGTTTAAACAGTTTTTAATGTTAAGAAGATTAGGAGAGGAATCGTTGTGAAAAACTTTGATTTCTCAGTGCCTGTTCCATTAAGAACATAGTTTCAACTGTTTGGAATTTTTAATAATTGCTGATTTAGCGATCAACTTGTTAAATCAGATATTGCTTCCTTGCTTTAATAGAGTCACAACTCAAAATTTTGTACTTTTCGAAAAAAGCGAACAACTGGTTTTTAACATAAATAAATATTATTACTTAATTATTATAATCTATTATTATAGACGATATTGCGTAAATATAATTTATGAACGTGAGAAGTAATGCGTATTCATTTCTACTGATCATAGTTGACATTGAAACTGTCAAATATTTTCAATTTCCTTAAGTATTATACAAAATCCTCTACGTTAACCTATTTAACTATTCTCCGTATAAATAAATATATATATATTTTTTTTTCATAAATATATCTTATTGTTTGTTAAGCATCAATAACATTTAGAACGTGGCAGCTTTTTACAAAATAACATAACCATGTTTATAATAAAAGATCTCAACATTTTCTTCGATATCACCTACCCCTATCGCACGATTTCTCTTTGTCCAATGATCTAACTCAAGATCTCCGTTTGTCGTAGATTATCGAGAAGGAGGCATCGACGTCGCAAGGTCCCGGACATTAGACCCGACAACGTCAACGACAGTTCGGACGAGGTGGTGTCGTTGCACGACCGTCGGCTCCGTTCGATCGAGTTCTACGAGGTGGAGCACAAGGCGAAGTACCTGGCGAACAAGCGGGGTACCACGCGGCAAGGTTTCCCGAGCAGGACAAGGAGGGCAGCGACGGCGCGCAAGGAGCGCGTGTGGGACCACGGGGTGATACCGTACGAGATCGACGGGAATTTTTCCGGGGCGCACAAAGCGCTGTTCAAACAGGCGATGAGACACTGGGAGAACTTCACTTGCGTGAAATTCGTCGAGAGGGTCCCCGCGGAGCATCCTAATTATATACTGTTCACGGAGAGGCCGTGCGGGTGAGTTTGCCAACGCGTGGCCGTAAATTTGGCCCCGGACACGGGGAAAGCGAACGCCCGCGGAAGATGGAAGCTAATGGGAGCTGGTATTCATCGGAGATCGCCCATCAATTAAACGAACCCTTTGTTTACCGAAATTTCCTCGGAGACCCTCTGATACTTGGCACTTCGCGAAATTCGATTGGTTCGTGGAGTGTCAGATTTGTTATCAGCTGTATATTAATTAACCGGTTAACTGCGTTTCACGAGTACACGCGCCTTCTTAAGGCTTGAAATGATACTAACCCTTTCAGCGATGAATTGTTTATTTTTTTCAGATGAACATGTAATTCTTCATCGTGTTGCTTTGGTTTTTCATTGAAATATACCCTGGGCGCATTTGTCCTATGTTTGACAAGTAGACACTTCATTTTTTGATTTTATTGCGCGCGAAACGAGAGACTTTTGAACTAAATCGTACAGTTAACAGGTTCAGTGAATGGTCGGAAGTTACAAGCTTCTGATCGATCGGCTTTCTGAACGAATCATTTAATATTGGGTGTATAATGACTTTAAACAGGTTCGACAGATCGTGTTTATAATTCTATACTTTTTTGTGATATAATGATGATAACAAGGGAATATTTGTCTAATATGTTTAACTATTCACGCATGGCTGTAGATCTGTTAATTTAAAGATTACCGTGGACACTCGACGTGTTGATTTTAAATGTAAAATTTTAACCGCAAATGGATGAATACTTTGTATTAGTTAAAGAACATAAAAAACGATCGTATTTCGAAATTATATGTCTAGTACAATGGATGATTCAAGAAATGAAGGATTTTGATTAAAAGAATGACAAAGGATGTTTAAAAATATTAAGAATATTTACGCTCCCTGTTGTAACGCAACTTACTTGGCTGTACTCGGAAAATGATATTCCAGATGCTGCTCGTTCGTCGGGAAGAGAGGAAATGGGCCGCAGGCTATAAGTATTGGAAAAAATTGCGACAAATTTGGAATAGTGGTCCACGAACTGGGTCACGTCGTTGGCTTTTGGCACGAACACACTAGACCCGATCGAGACCGTCATGTACAGATTTTTCGTGACAATATCATGTCCGGTGAGTGGAATTCTCGATCACCCTTTACAACGTGTAGGACAAAAGCATGGGAAAGTTAAATTTTCGAAAAATATTCTGTGAGCAAATAATTGTTACACACGTGATAACTTGCAATAACTGTGAAATTGTCTATTATATATCCAGTAAGTATAATTCACTTTCTTTTAGGACAATAAGATTTATGATCTACACTGGAACGTTGATTTTCTCTAAAATACCTCGAACCGATCAAACGACCGGTTTTAAAATTTAAAATTCAAAATTCGACTTTTTTTCCTTCGAATATTTAACTTTATATATTTTGTTTCTGCATCCGCTAAGAAATATTCATCAACTAATTTATTTACCTTTATTTTGTAGACAGTTTATCGAATGGTTGACGTAGGAATAAAAATTCCTATAAACATAACTTGCATAATAAAATACGCTAGGATATGTTAACTGAGAATAATAAATGTATGCGCATTACGGAGGTTCCATTTTACTAATGCGAACATATGCGAGACAATAAAACTCGCAGCATTATATTCGGCGACAGTAGAAAAGATAATGTCCCCATAGTATCGCACAATAAACACAGCCTACGATGTAAAATTCGCGATACGAATACCTCGGCTCTCAAGAGATCCTGTAAGATATTCTCGACACAAGGGATCTAATGTACACCACTCTGCACTCAATAGATTCAATATACAACGTGTTCGTTTACGTACTAGATATTGCAGTTCTTCTTCCATTAAGTATTAACACTAAAGGTACCATATAGATCAAAATGACCTATTCCTGATTTCTTCTTTTACAATCATTGAGAAAATACAAGTGTCTTTCATAGAAATAACTAAATAACTTGATTTGATAATGTACAGACTATAATCCAATGAAGATCTCAATAAATACACTCCTAGAATATCCCCAGGAGGATAAAAGAAAGTCAATTTGATGGTGAATTTTGAAACCAGTGAAACTTTCGTTATACGGTTGACGCTATTCCTATGTAGAGCTATTTAAATAAGTAGAAACAAATGAATACAATAAATTTTCGTATTAGTTCCTTCAAACGAGAGTACTTAACATTAATCGGTAATTTTTAGACTTCCATACTTTAAGGTTAATTTCACGTCTATATTTAAAGGTTAAAAAAATGGATAATATTTGTTCGTATTCACTAAATTTGCTTTAAAAGACTTGACATTATAAATCAAGAGGTTAATGATTAAGGATACACGTAAAAATAAAATGAAAATTAAGAGTGACGAAATTGAGGTTTCGGTTTCGTTATCAAATTATTTATGATTAAAGGTCTCTCTAAAATATGTATACGCCAACAGTAGCGCACGTGAGGCAGGTCAGTGCTTGCGCGGACGAGCTAACTTATACGCCGCTGTTCGCGGAGCTTAATCGTTAATAATTTGGAAACGAAGTCGAAATTGCAATTTTTTTGCTGTTGGCGTCCGCATTATTTTAGCTTCCACTATAACTGCTTAAAATTCTTACATAATTTAATTAAATACTACGCGTGTTACCCGAATCTCAAGAGACTGAATATTCATTACCTCTCACTCGTGCGCAGATTACCCCAGTAGTAAGTTCCTCGAAAATTCCCTGACCTCGAGCATTCGGAATCTCTGGGATCAACAAGACTCCTTGACCTTCGAGACCCTTGATATTCTCGGACTATTGAAACCCCAGAGAACAGGACTCACGAGAGTCTGAACTCTCAAGATTTCCTAGGACACTCCTAATATCTGTTTTGTGGCGAATATTCTTGTTACCTATTTCATTGATCTTTCTGTCATCTCTACAATAATTTAAAAATGATACCTGTATAAGATATTACACTATGATCGTTTACGTAAATTTTCAATATCTTCATCGTACATGAACAAAATTTCTTTTGAAGAAGATAACTTTAAAACAAACCTAAGTATAGTAAATGTTTCCATCTGAGATTTTTATTTTACGAAAATCATAGTTGAAACCTCGCAAAGTACGCGTAAAGAAGATGCAGAATAAAATTGGTTATATACGAATGAAAATGTATCGCAGTTTCAGTGCATCGAATATTTGCGGTCAACAAATGACACGAGCTCTTTAACCGCGTTAACACTAAAACTACCAGACGGATCAAAATGATTAATAATTAACAGATGTTTCTCCGAGAAATTATTAAAGAAATTGATTTAGCGATATGCAAACTGAATTATAAATCAATTAAAGTCTCAACGTATACACTCTTGAAGTTGCTATAGAGAAATTTTGAAAAAGTAAATTTAACTGCTCGGTAGTTTTAGTGTTAAGTGTCATCGATGTTTGTAGAGCGTGAGGAGTTTCCTAACGCTAACTTCTGGTCCGGTGTCCGTCTGCGCGTTTGCTTTCGCGGCGAATAGGTCGCCGCTTTAGATTAATGGACCAATTTGCCGAAGGTATCGCACAAATCTCACCCATCATTAGCGATGACAACTAACCGGGCCGCTGTTCTAATATTTATACGCTGGGTGACAGTCTCCGGACGCCCACGATCACGGTTCGATTAATGGATACTCATAACGGGGAACGGTAACGAGCTGTTTAATTAGCGGGCCGGCTCGATCCAACGCCATCTGTTTGCCCCCCACCTCCTTTTCAGCCAGAAATTATGCCTTGAGCCGGGACCCTCTGACGAAACGTCACGAATTCATGAAATTGCACGTGCGACTGTCCTAGGACACGTTTAACCAGTTAACTACGCTCGACCAGTATACGCATCATTTCAAAATCAAAATGATATTAATTCTTTCAACGATGAATTATTTCTTTCTTCAAATAAACCTGAATATGTTATACCTGCATTTGGGTTGCGTTAATCGAGTATAAAGTTCATTATTTGACTTTGTTGCGAGCATTATCAGAGATTTTTGAAATTAAATTCCATAGTTAAAAAAAACTACAAGTTCACGAAAATTAGAAGAGTTCGAGATTCTTGTTAGTTGTTTTTTCGAATTCACGATTAAATGGGTTTTACGAGAATATAGGATTTTCGTGAATTCTAAAGTAAAAGTGTTCAAAAGTAACGTCTGCAGTTTAGTTGTCTAGGGCTAAAATACATGTAAACAATGCAAATACGTCGATATTGGTTCGTTGCCGGGCTGATTTGTCCTGTCGAATGGGCGACGACCTTATGGCTGCCATTTCGATCGCTCCAATAATCCAATGGCAATTGAAAGGTAGCGCCTGTTTCGCAACGATCGAGCAACATTTCGCGGACCATGCAAGAAATGTCGGCGCAGCGACAATCGAGAGCTACATACGTCCTTCTGACGTATGTCCCGGTTGTGTACCGGAAACGATCGACACTGTCGAGCGCTGTTTGCCGCCAGGAGTTGGACATCCGATCGAATCGATCGCCTTTGTTTCTTTATTCTCGTCAGTAGCGCGTTCTGTTAGTTAGCGTCTGTTCGTTGACCGAGATCTCTATGATTTAACGTCGGACGGTTGGTTTGACGTGGCTAGCTGACGATTAAATAGTTTAGGTGAACAGACTAAAGGGTCTTGTGCCGTATGTTGTTTCAACGTATGGCATATTTATGTTTGAGCGTAAAGCGTTAGTAGGGAAAAGTAAGGTAAAACGGCACGATTTTTTTTTTAAATCGTGATAACAAAGTATCTGGAGCAACGAACGCATGAAACCTTTTTGAAAATCGAACGTAAATCTTTGGTTATAAGGAAATAAAAGATTTGTTTAATAAAAAAATTTAGTTACGATGGAAAATACGATTTTTTAAGGTATGGAAACATTCGCTTCGCAAAAATGGTAAGGTAAAACGAAACACTCTGGTAAAATCATATGATAATACAAACTCTTGATTTCTACTAAATCAAAATTGATAGCTGAATATATTTAATCGTTAACTGATATAAATAAACTGTAAATATATATGATTTATAAACAAAATTTTTCATTTAGTTTTTATCTCATCTTCGATTCTAATCTATAATAATCTACATCTATACGATTACACGTAACCGATTAAGACTATAAACAAAGCACTGTGATAAAGTGTTCCGTTTTAATCGTTTTGTTTTACCCTACTTTCTCCTACACTGTAATGTTAATAATAACTAATAGTAAATTAGGGTAACGCATTAAACCTTTCAGAATAGTGTAAAGTAGAAAAATAATGGCATACGTTCAGTACATGTTTTTTCACTACAGTTTAGTTAAATCTACGTTAGTAGAAATTTTAAATATTATTCGTATATTTTCTTCTTTTCCTAATCGATCTTTGGTACATATTGTTATAGAATCAGATAAATGACGTATTTTATTGGTACTCTTCACAGGTCAAGAATACAATTTTAATAAGCTCACGGAAGAAGAGGTGAATTCACTTGGTTTACCGTACGATTACGACTCGATCATGCACTATGCGAAAAATACATTTTCGAGGGGCACATATTTAGATACAATCCTTCCGCTGGAAAGGGACGGAAAGAAGCGTCCTGAGATTGGTCAAAGGCTTCGGCTTAGCGAAGGAGACATCGCTCAAACGAATCTTTTCTACAAATGTCACAGTGAGTTTTCTTTATACTACAATTACATTGCATTTATTAATTTTATCAAGCAAAACGAATTAAATTCTTCAATACATGCTAATGTTAATACACTCGTCTTTCGTTTATTGGATTGAAAATTACGTAATAAAGTCTGCTTCGAGCCTGGGGTCGAGCTCTTGGAACTGTTTTACCCATTATAAATCCACACACTCCTAGAACAGAATCCGTGACTTTCCAAAATTCTACTATTACTATTGCGGTTCTACCGCGAGCTGTCGGGTTGAAGGGAGACTCTGTAGTTCTCAAACGTATCTATGGATAGCACCCCCTTCTATACAATGCGTGAAGTGCGTAGCGCTATACGTATCGGGCGACGTGAATCGCGCTTTAAGAATCATAACGTGAAAGTAGCCTGAAAGTTAATTTACGTTTCCAGGGTGCGGCAGAACGTTTCAAGAGAACAGCGGAACCTTTGGGTCACCGACTCATCCGAACAGTTCGCCAGCGATCGAGGGTGAACGATGCGAATGGCGAATCACGGCGACCCACGGCGAACGGATCGTATTGAATATCACGTCGCTGGACATATTTAAGAGCAACTTCTGTCGCAGCGACTACCTGGAGATTAGAGACGGATATTGGTACAAGAGTAACGTTCTAGGTAAGCTGAATAACGCATGATAACGAAGCTATAAACGTGCTGGAAAATTTACATTTATCCCCGAGCCCCGTTATATCACGATACACACGTGTGCCGCGAATATTGCGTTCGTCGCCGGCGAGAAAATAACCGGCGGACTTTTTTCACTTGTTCCTACAGGAAATCCAATGTTGCGAACGTGTTTATTCTGTCGCGTATGTTGGTAATTAACGAGCAAAAATTGCCTCATTGATGTGTGTGTTCGTATAGAGGGGTGATAGCGATTCTCGACCAAACGGTAATCCCCTTATTTCTTCGTTAAATTGTCGTGTGCATTATTTCCTTCGATTATCTCAACTGTTATCTACGGCGCAGTTAAAAAAAAGAAATTGACGGAAACGTTGAGATATACAGAGTATTTCCGAAGTTGTTGTACAACAGGAAAAGAGTTCCTTGAAGAAGAGTAAAGTTTCCTTATGGAATATTTTATTTCTGAGATAATCATGTCTGAATGTTTGTTAAACCTTTGCACTCTTATGTAAAATCTGACTTGACATCAGATTCATTCGCACGTGTCCTTCTCTGTTGAGACATTTTTAAATTGTATTATTTTGTTATACTATTTTCAGGAGTATTAGTAGGAAGAATTGCTCACGCTAATTTCTACTAACTCTCTTTCGAAATTCATTTTAAATGAAATACTTAAAATGATATAAAGTGATCAAAAAGAAAATGGAACTCGGAATGCGAAAGGTTAACTGTGCGTGCTTATCAATTGAGATTGGTTGTCATGTCTGTTTATTACTTGCAATTTCTACTTCTAAGTAGTAATGCGCGCGTTTAGTGCGATCTTTTTATTTTTTATTGTTTAGAGAACGTAGTGCCATGTGAAAAAGTTGTATTTTGTGTTTTTAACTTGTTTTTTATGTTCAATATTTGTTATTAAGTTCTATCGTGATTTTGGGGACACTTTACATATTATTATATGAAAAAGAAAGCTAGAATTGAGAGTTGTCGTGTTTTTTCTGTTGTGGAAATTCTTGTTTTCATACATCTTTTTATAGGAACAAAAGTTCAGCAGATAACAAGTAACGAAACTCAAGTTGCTGTTCTGAAATATGCATACAATTTCGATAAATGTTACACTTTTCAATACGAAACGAAATCGTTTCGATAAAACAATTATCATTACCAAGAATTAATTAAATAACTATTATTATACTTGATAAATTTTTCAATGTCCTAAAAAATTTCAGATTACTTCCTGTTTTCGTTCATAATCGATGTATGCCTCGTAGAAACGAAACTGCGAAGAGCTTAATCGTACCAATTAAATAAAATTTCTGATTTAATAAACAACTTCTTCGTGTAATCAGAGCGCTGTGAACTAGTATCTCTTCAAGAATGATGTTACTGTTTACATTTTTTCAAGCGAACCACTTGAACGCTATTTTAAGAACACGTTTATTAAATCGAGAATAATCATTTGACTTCGGATCATTACGCAAATTCAAATTTCCAAAAATATCATTAGAAAAATAGAACTGCCATAGAAAACGGTATTGCACTGCACATCGTGTGCAGTCTATACAATTTTATATTTTTAATTTTCTCATAAGTGCATACAAATCTGCAGGCTAATAATAATTAATATTCTAATAATTAATATTACATATAGATACAGAATTTATGTTACTTTGTTAATAAGTTTAATGCCATTATGTAAATTACATTAACAAACAATTACAATTGCATCACAAAAGGCAATATTTTATTTTCTCGAACAGATATTTAACATAACGTATATTTCATTATTTACAATGACTAAGAAATAACATTACAAATCGAGAAACGCTCGTATTTCTCGAGTCCAACTTTTTCTAAAACCGTCACGTAAATTTTCCAAAAAAGACCGCGCAATCTTTATAGCCAGTAACATTGATCTCTATCATAACGCAGGTCATCCCAGCAACTATACGTGCTAAAGAAGTTGCATAAATAAAATATCAACATGAACGTATTATTTACAACGAACAGAAAACACATTGTACACTGTAACCCAAAAAAGATGCTCGTATTGTCCGAGTTCAGCTTTTCCTAAAACCGCCAGTACAATTCTTACAGCCAGTAACATTGATTTCTATCATAACGCAGGTCGATTCTGCGGGAGTGGCAAGATCCACGAGCCCATCGTCTCTACCGGAAGTCGGATGCTGGTAACCTACGTGACGTCTAGCCGTCAGAGCGGGCACCGTGGCTTCACGGCGAGCTACGAGGCCGTTTGCGGCGGCGAGGTCGAGCTTGACGGCACCGGCCATTTAGAGTCACCGAATTACCCGGAAGAGTACCAATCGAGCAAAGAGTGCATCTGGAAGTTGTCCGTGCCGGAGAACTTCCAAGTGGCTCTAAAGTTTCAATCCTTCGAGATCGAGAATCACGACAATTGTGTGTACGACTACGTCGAGGTCCGCGACGGTCATAACCCCGACTCTCCATTGATCGGGGTTTACTGCGGCTACAAAATACCGCCGGACATTAAATCCACCGGGAACAAACTACTGGTGAAGTTTGTTAGCGACGTGTCCGTGCAGAAGGCCGGGTTTTCGGCCACGGTCATGAAAGGTATTATTCCATTCCGCGTACGATAACTTCGATACAATTGAACTTCGACTAACCCCCTGCCATTAGGAGTTCGTGTTCCGTTAACGCGGTCTCTTAACTCTTCAGGGACGACGTTAATGCATAATATTGTCTCGGGTATTCTGTTCGTAGCGGTTGACACATTTTCTTTTTTAATATTTAACACTGGGACTAACATACCGGTCAAGATGACGGGTTTTAGTTCTGTTATTTTGTAATTGTTGAAGTCTTAAAAGTGTCAAATATTCGAAATGATTTTAGAGATGAATAGTTGCATTTGGATATTATAATGAATATATGAAGGAATCGGAAATAATTAGTTTTACTATTCCTCTTGCAAAAGAGACATTCTTTGTGTCTTGTTTTGTATAAATTTGTTGGTGTTCCTTTCTGTACAAAGTAAAGGATAATAACATTGGTGGAAAATCGGTCGTATTCTGATTTTTAATTGATACGTGATGGAGTTAATACTATATTGTGAAGGGTTAACTACTATTTTTTTCTACCATTTAGAATGAAAGATAGCTATGAAAAAAATGAAACAATCTAAATGATCAACATTCGTAGCGAGGAAAGGAAAATTTGACGTCGTTCTTAAAGCGTTAAACATTGATTCGTTAATCGATCTCTTTATGATGATATCATGGTGATTTTATTTTATCTTAATTATTAAAATCATAATTGTAATCATTATAGTAAATTAATATAATTACTAATGTCAACTTAATGGATTACCATAATGTAGAGCACGGAGTTTAAAAGGGAATTGTTCTTTATTTTTCATAAACAATTCAGTCTTTCATAAGCTTAAGATTGGACGTTCAGATAATTATCGTATGTATTAATGTCAAATGGACTGAGTGTACACCTTAATGCACGCGAGAGTTTTACGTACGTGCCAGCACGATTTATATGTTCAAATAAATAGGAATTATTAAAGAAAGTCAATTAATCATATTCGGAAACAATGTAGCAAAAACATTAAACATTGAAAAAATGATTTTCAATAACTTGAAAATGACAAGAAATTAATTGAATTAAATCAATTGAAACGATAATGTTAAATGGAGTCGTAAACACACCACTACGCGACTAATCATCGTAGTATATGCAAACCTTTGATCACCAATAATATAAAACCAAAGTCGAAAATATAATTTTGTTAATTTTCGTTTCACTTTGACATGGACAGACACCCCATAAACGAGATCTACATACAGTCAGCATCTTAAAAATGTTTAACGATCATATTTATTAAAATTTAATTAATATTATAGAATTCGACGAATGTGTTCTAATTGAGCACGGGTGCGAACACGACTGCATTAACACTTTGGGTGGCTTTGAGTGCGCTTGTAAACCAGGTTACGAGTTACATTCCGATGGAAAACACTGTGAAGGTAAATTTTTCTTATAAAACAACATTGCCTTTGCTATTAAGAAATGCTTAAAGTCGAACTTGTATATTTCTATTTCATTTGATCGACCAATTATAATTAGAATAATTTTACTGTTAGATGCTTGCGGCGGAGTCTTCGAAGACAGTAACGGAACCATCACCAGCCCGTCATTTCCGGTTACCTACCCCGAAAACAAGGAATGCATTTGGGAAATCATTGCTCCCCCCCAATATCGTATCACTTTGAATTTCACGCACTTCGACCTAGAAGGTAACAAAGCTCGACCTCAAGAATGCGAATACGACTCCGTCGAAGTGAGCAGTAAGCTTGGTGACGATATCCTGAGGAAGCATGGGGTTTTCTGTGGCTCGAGGCTGCCGCCGTTAATTACATCCGTGGGAAACTTTATGAGAGTGACTTTCACATCTGACAACAGGTATTATTATTTCTTCTAAAAGTGTTATAATGAGATTTCTCACTAGTTTTTATAATCAGGTGTATATAGCATTCTGCGAATACTGAAATATGTAATTATTTTCAAAGATATTACTTATGTAAATATTTATAATAAATTATTATCTTACACAGTTTTTAATGAATCAATTAATTCGTAAAATTTGTGAGGAACTTATAAAGATATATTAGGGTATGTAGTTACTTCAAATAAATTGTAGTTGGATAAATTACTTAGTTCAACCCCTTGCCCTATGATTGATTTCTTAACTATGATCGATACAGCTACTTTATCGTTAATGATTAGTTAGGCAAGGAAAAAATTTACTCCAAATAGTAACGAATGATAATAGAAAATTAATATTTAATTTAAATTAAAAAGAATAAATAACATTTAGGTTGGTAAAATTCAGTTGAAAATTTTCGTCACGAGTCTGACACAATATTGTAGGTCAAGAGATTAAAAAAACTCTTACAATGTGATAATTACTTGTATTTTTACGTGTCACTGTTGCTAAAACACTGTCCCGGTTTGTTTGCCGCAGTATTCAGAAAACAGGGTTTGCAGCTGTTTTCTTTACGGACATGGACGAGTGTGCAAATAATAACGGTGGCTGTCAACACGAATGCAGAAACACAATAGGCTCTTATCAATGTTCGTGTCACAACGGCTTCACGCTTCATGAAAACGGACACGACTGCAAGGAGGGTGGCTGTAAATACGAAATTGTTGCGCCAATGGGCACCATTACATCGCCAAATTATCCAGATCATTATCCAAGCCTGAAGGACTGCGTTTGGCATTTTGTTACCAAACCTGGCCATCGTATTAAATTAGTTAGTACTTTTTAATACTATTTCGGTTATACACTCTAATGTGTTTAATATAGGATACAAAATTGATTACCCTCATATTTTATTCATCATATTTTATAACGCTTTTGTAAAATATACTGAAATGTGTCAGTAATAGCTTTAATAGATTCTATATTAACATTTTTATGTGTTGTTCATAGCATAACAAAATATGAGATATTTTCGTATTCTTCAATGTATTTTTAGTTCATCCTTGATATACATTTTCCTTAGGTAAAATGATATTGTTAGTAAAGAAATATCAAAAATGTACTTTGAACTGCATTCGACAAAAGGGAAAATTTAAGGAAGTTTAAATGCCTAATTTACAGTATCTATATTTTTAAATCATTTTAAATGGAATAAATAAATGTATGATTATAAATGAATCTAATGTTTCACAGATTTTCAAAGTCTTCGAAATGGAGTCCCATCAAGAATGTGCTTACGATCATATCGCTATTTACGACGGAGACTCTCCAGACAGTCATATCCTTGGGAAATTCTGCGGTACAAAAGAGCCTCATCCAATTCTAGCTACAGGAAATCAAATGTACATGGTTTTCAAGAGCGATGTTTCCGTGCAGAGGAAAGGTTTCCTAGCAACTCATAGCACTGGTAAGAAACAGCAATTGAGAAATTACAGGTAGAATAATAATGTTCACCAAAATAATCTAATGTAATGGTGTTATCGTTCTATTAATCATATAATAGTGCAGGAAATATTTCAAAATTGTGAATATTATATTCGTAGCTATTCTGTGGTTTAAATCTAAAGAATGGAATTCTTGTAGAATATGGAACATTATGAACAATGTGTCTCATTTGCCTTGACCATTCCAAATATTTCCATAATTTTTGATAATATGACAAAGAGATTCCAACAAAAATTTATACGATCTAAAAGGAAAATTGTTGCTATAGGAAATATTGTTTTAAATTTATAAATAATTTTAAAACAGTAAAATTTTAAATTTTAAACAGTAAAAATTTTATTTTAAACTTTTCGTGATAAGTAACAGAACTATTTGGAACAATCATAATAAATTAGACACCTTGTATAATGGATTTGTCGACCGAAATATTTTCTGTTGTACTTATCAAACTGATACAAAACACGGAATATTTTACGGGTCGCTATAATAGAACACTGTATTTCAACACCGGAGAGATAGGGAATTACAATCATATATCTACAGTAGACGCGCTATTTATGTCATAAAAGTCTTAAAAGTAACAACGGATAAAAATAATTAGAACGTAGTGAACTTTTCAATTCAGAGTAGCTGTTCTCAAGATTGTTTAAGAAGTTATTAAAATGGTACCTCGGATTTATTAGGTTGGCCGAAAAGTCATGTTGTTTTAGTTTTCAATGCAACGTTTACATTATAATGTATAAATAAATATTACAAATCAGTAAATTAAGAGGAAATAGAAAGAATCCAAATAAAATACGCAACGCACAGTTCAATAAATCTTAATTCAACGAAGTGACGTTTTTCTTTAAGCTTCACTCAGAAATGTGACAAGATTTTTCACTAACCTAATATTTTTGTAACTCTATTCTAAATAGAATTCACGTTTAAATGAGCACTCCGTTGCAAATCGTTTCGCTTTCATCCTCGTTTTCGAGGCACGAACCTTTCCGTGCTTCTATAAAATCTCAGCCGGCCATCGAAATCGCATGTGACCTATCAAGCGGGCCGCGCTCCACTCGCAATTCCCTAGGCTTTCATTTGGAGTAGTTAATCACTTAGAATTAGATAATTTAGATGGCTGACAACCATGGTTGCTAACATAATTGTGTCACACAGCCTGCGGTGGTCACCTTGTCGCAACGGATGAAGTCAAGTATTTGTACTCGCATGCGAAGCACGGCTATCATAATTACGACCACAGAACGGACTGTGATTGGGCGATCGAGGCACAGCCTGGAAAGAACGTTCACTTGACTTTCCGCATGTTCCAACTTGAATACGAGGCTGAGTGCAACTACGACTTCGTTGAAGTTTATTCTGGGTTGGACACTTCCGGTCCTTTGTACGGGCGATACTGTGGTAACAGCGTAAGTATACCTTTACTGTAGAATTATTATATTATATCAAATGTAATATGTTAATGATTGTTCTATACGGAGTCATTACGTTGTATATAAAATTAGCTTTCCCTTCTGACCTCAATCACCTTAAGAATTATATTGGGAAGTAGGTATCCAACTATTTCAAACATATTACGCTTTCGCAATCAACAACTGCTGAATACTATTTACAAAGTAAAATCAAACAAAAAAAGACGTTTCTATCATTCAAGATATGCTTAACCTTTTAGCTACGGCGGAATTAGCCTCTGTGCAATCTGCATATCATAAACGTAGCACTGCGATTTGAAACTGATAGAATTTTCCACTGTGCAATTACGTTAGATTAGACCATAATATGCACAGCTATCGATGACAGAGAAAGAATTGAGCTGCTATAGTAGCGTACCGTTCAAAAAGTTTCCTTGGTCTAAATTCTTATCTGGATAGGAATCTCTTTTTGAAACTCAAACCAATACCTCATTTCCAGTTCTTACCGTTCTCTTCCATTTCTTCAAATTCTTACTATGACCATAATCGTGTTTCAGAACACCACGGATTTCATATCGATGAACGACGCGCTATTGGTGAGATTCCGAACGGACGACACGATATCAAACAAAGGGTTCGTAGCAATGTTCGTAGCTGTCGACTGGCAAGACAGCGGCGAGAACTATGGAGGCTCGGAGAACGAAGACGCCGACGAGGAGAACCTCTGATCCCTGGCCGGCCTCGTTAATCGACTCACCTACGACTTGTACATCGATTCAGTCTTGCAGAGTATCGATCTAAGTGAAAACGAATAAAAACGTCGTTATCCAATCGTACGTCCAACGTTGAACGGAGTCGCAGCTCGCACACGAATTCTGCTCGATCGCCGAGGCCATCAAGCTTGTTCTTCCGCGAAAATATCCAACGCGAAGCGAATCTCGTAACCCGATGATCATCCGTGTCCTGGCGTCGATTCGCGGCTAACTAGAGAATGAATCGTGGATAGTCCAACTTCTACGAAGATAACTTATTCTCATCACCGAGGCGTTAGATAACGGCTTTCCATTTCGGATTAGCGTGTATGATTTTTGACATTCAGCCTGCCGGCGGCTCAAACGTGCCATCATACGTTTAAGTAGCATTTGCACTACACAGTTGACAATTATAAGTTTGAATTCCATTGAAACAGCATGCTCCGTTTGGAAGAAAGAAAGAAACGCGAAGAACGAACGAAAAGGATATCGCAATGCGCCGAAGTGATTGTCTACGTCCACAACGTTTACGGGATTTGAATGAAGTGCCGAGGAGAAGGCGCGCGACAAGTCGATAGAAAAAGACAGTTCAGTTCCTTCGACGTTGTTCTCACAAACACTGCCCTGCGAACGTACCAAAAAGGAAAACGACTATTCGACGAAGCCGCAGAGATCACTTTCCTCCCGCTGCCTCTCGATCCCCCGCCCTTCTTTCTTCTTTGACGAAAGTGCTTCGCCATTCGTTGTACTTTTGAAGAAGTTTCGTCTTAAACGTATGCTGACAAATGGTTCTAAACTATAATGGTAACACGACGAAGGGAGACAAGGGTCTGACCACCCTCGGACGCGTTCCAAAATGACAACTTGTGCAAATATTTGGGTAATCTAGATATAAAATTTAGTAATAGAGCTGATCGATCCTACAATCAGCGATAGAAATTTTAAAGGCGAGCCCCGATCGAACTGTTCCGTACGCGTGTGCGTGCGCGTGCGCTCGGGGCTCCCGCGTCGACCGTTTATTGTACATAGATAAAATTTAGATGTAGACGTCGTGCCGTTTTGTATGTAGTCATAGGATCGACGACCGATCAAATATTTCGCTATTCGAGTGTTTTTTCCGACCGTTCTTGACTCTGTACTTTCATCCGATGAAACGTTGTATCAGTAACGATACGTACGGTGTTCCAGTTTATTCAATCGACACGAATCCGTTAGTGATATCAATGAATGAATTATGAAAATGAAAATATCCGTGGTTCTATCGGATAAAACGAAAACGTTTGAAATGTTCTATGTAGATTTTAGAAGACGTGTATTTATTAGTTAATTGAATTAAAGAACGGTTTGTTACGTATACACAGTGAATTGGATAAGATCTACGATCGATCTGTTATCATTCTGTAACGGTAAAATTGATTAAAAGTATACATAGGAACGGTTTATTGTTTCTCAATTAGAAATTTCTGATTAACGATCACGCGGTGTGAATGTAATCTACGTTCTCTGAGTAATATTTTTTATCTCTTTATATGCATGTGTATATCGTCCCGTTCTGATCGCGTTTATCGTGCCACGTACTTCTCAACACCTTTGAAATTTCCTTTGGAACGTTCTTTTTAACATATCACGCTTTTATTGTATCATAATTGTGTATAATATGTGTTAAACGAATTAAGAGAGTATTATAAAAGAATAAAGTAAGAAATTTAGACGTAGAAATATGAATACAACGCAAGAGGAAGTTACTAGTACTTGTAATATCGCTAAGAACTATAATCATATTCGTGTGGATCGATTAAAATGGGAAACTATATCAAACAAGATCAAAAGTATCCAGTCAGGAAAGTTAAACAGATAATAGTGATAAGTTTAACTGCTAACGATTAACGAAGGAAACATCGGCATATTATACTCCGACATTAAGACAGCCGAAGTAACTAAAGATCACGGTAATTTCAGCTATACTTGTCCGTCTACCGAAAATATGATTTCAACGTTTCAACTTTTCAAACAGCTCGCAACTGAACACTAAAGAAATATATTTATAAAGTGAGGTTGCGTTCAGCGGTAGCCGATTCACGGAAACGAAATCAAATGACATTTGATGGCAAATTCATCGTTCCAATGTATGATTCCAAATATATCATTCCGAATTCATCAAGAGACTCGTGTTTTGAACAAAAATAAAAGAAGAAAGGGAAACGTTATTCTTTATATATTGTATTTAAAAATCGCGCGATTGCGCGTAAAACCATATCATGTAAAAAAAAGAAAACAAAACACCAGAACAACCGCGGAAAGAAGATTATCCGAGTTAAGACCTCGTTTCGAAATTTCCACAACTTTTCTATTCTTTCTACATGATGCGCTCTACCATTGCGAAGATTTTTAACAATACTCTGCCAAAAAATTGTTCTTTATACTGGTGTATCTTTTTCTTGTCTTTTTTACGTTGTATTATATTGTAAGACGAATACGGCCTACATTGATCAAATGTTTTCATCCCAACACGAGTGTAAACACATGTTACAGTGGTTTTTCCTTGATTTGTAAGTATGCATGTATGTATCTCAAGTACACGCATATATTGTTGGTCCTTTAACAAAAAAAGAGTTCATACGCCTAACAAATACGTATAATATCTTATCTATTTACAGATGATAAGAACAATATTAGGCGCCGCGTCAAGTTCCTTTTTGTAAATTATATGTGATTTATTTGTTCTCAGAAATACACGTTATAGGCACTCTACATATTACTAAGCAACTACATACTTTGTTTGCGTTTCATAAAAAAATGACCCTGTATCCATAAATTCTCCTCCATCTTACTTATATTTTTCTTATTGATGTCCATTCTGGACATTTATAATTAACGAATTATGCAATGATTTAAATAGCAAAAAATGTGTTTCAAAAGATATAGATGCAATAGACAACCCACGCGTGGTAAGAATAAATGTGATCAATTCTCACCATAACGGTAAAACCTGTGCCGTCGAGATGTAGTAGATATGGAAATGTTTGAAATTGAGAATATCACTATGTAGTTAATCATTCAGATAATTCAATGATGATTTGAAAATTTAGAAATCTTGATCGATGAGTTAAAAATCGAAATACTATTGATCTCAATAACATCAAGATCAATCAATTACAAATACGGTTCCTGTAATAATCATACAAAATATAACGAATATCAACTTTGAACCAGGTAGGTATTGTTTTATTACTGTAATAAAAAATCTTAAGAAACTAAACAAATTCGGTAACTACTTGTTATAGTATAATCCTCGATTTTTTTCGTCTTTATCGTCAAAGTCGAATATTAAGATATATTTGTTTATTAATATATATTAATATTATAAATTATTTTATTCTCGCAAACAAGTATTTATTTAACTACAGATTCAAATATATTGTAAATATTCAGACTTGTAGAAATTCTTTTAATGCTACTTAACGTTGATGCTACTATATTCGGTCAACGAGATCGGTACAGATGCAAGGACAATGAAGTGCGTGGTCGATAGGTTACATCACCGGATACATTCGTGTCGATATTATGTTAATGTCAGTGATCAACTTTCATGATCGTACTTGAAACCGATATGCCTGTAGTCTGAGTTTATTTATTATTTTCATTTCCTTCTGGAGTAAATTCGAAGCATTTTAAAACGAAGTAAATGCTTCGAATTAATTTGAAAAGAATTTGATGCGCGATATATAGGTATTATAATTTAAAGCTTTTTATGTTTGAGATTCTATTAACAGTAATTGGGACAAAAATTCAAAACATGAAATCGAAATCCATGGCTCGAGGTAAATATAAGGAAACGTTACACTAACGATAATTGCGATTAAAATTTTGCGTTAAAAAATGGATTGAATTAACCAATAAAATTTGCCACCGGGGTGTTTTAATATAGGATTTTGCTTTTAAACGTTATAGTATTTGTTATAAATCTAATTGTAACGATATTTGAAAAGTAAATTATGTATCTGTACTCAAATGGTTATCCTTTTAGGTAAACATGATAATTTTATAATCAGAAGAACTAATTACTTATCATGTCTGTTGAGAAAATCTAGTTTAATTTGCATAAAACCTTCAGAGACATTTGCATTGCTAAGAAAGTTATTTTAAGAAAATTGTATCATGCAGGTCACTACTACAACTTTAATTTTTAATGAAATTTAAAAAATTTATAGACAAAGTTATAATTTAATTAACAATTATTTAATAAACAGAATATTTATAATGTACCCACTCAATAAATAGTATATGTACATAGTGTACGTATGTTGCTTTCTATTCAGAAACTACGCATTTAATTCGCGTAGACATTGTTGCACGGTTGAATAATTTGAACGCAATTACTTTGTTTCTCACTCTGCATGCTTCGTGAAGAATGATCTTTGTGATTTACCGCTTTCCTTACTAGAGATCCAACCGTCTGTGACCAATTTTAGAAAAAGTGAACGGTCGAGTGGCACATGCGCTCTCCCATCGATATCTCTCATCCATCCTCAGATCTTACTTATTGTCACTCTCGAGAAAAAATATTTTCATAAATTGTCAACGAAGAAAAACAAAATGTGTACTTATATCTAACAACCGTACAAAATACAGTTACAATAAATTTGATATTTCTAGAAATAAATTTACAACAGTAGAAATAATAAAATTATTTTTTTACAATAACAAATTAAATATATCAGGAAAAAGATGAAATCATTGGTAAAAAACTACAATTACATTTCCAATAATTGATTTTACCATTAAGGAATAAGTACGATTGATACATGTACGAAGACTGTGCAAATGCAGATCAGTGTCTATTCTTAGCTAGCGGATAAGTTCAACGTCCATAAGAAATTGTAGTAGTTTTGCAACTAAGAATAAATGTCGCGATTTTTTGTTTCGTCCCACAGGAAAAAGTAAAATATACCTGTGTAAGAGAATGTTCATTGCACGAACACTATTTGAAAATCGTTTAATCTAAGGTTTAATTATTTGCAAAATACATCGATCAATGTGTCTACTTAAATTTTATATTATAAAATCTATCAATGTTGATAAAATGAATCATAAAATTGAATATATATATTTTCGTAATAATCAAAAAATAGTTTGTAGCTTTAGGAAACATTGTCAAAATAATTCGCAAAATTTTGATTTCATTGTTTCCATGCGAAAAGAAATAATAAATTGCTTTTTAACATGACAAAATCATGCAATTGTATATCGTAGTAAAAACAAATAAAATATTTACTTTACTGACAAAAGAAATGTATAAAAAACTTTTTTAACGTACAATAACAGATCTTATAATAAAATATTTTTTAAAAGCCAAATAACAATTTGAAAGATCGACATTATCAAAAAAATTAAATAAGGACTACTTCATGCAACTACACGATTTTCTCTCAAGAGTCTCGAACATCTTTGTTCATGCACAGCGTGAAATCTTAACGACAGTCATTTCAGAATGTACCGCAGTGTGAAAGCCAATTCCTACAGTGCATAAAGAATATAAAAATTATTAATTTCATTTAATTCTATGGTATTATATCTGTACCATAAACCCTATCCCCACGGAATTAAAATGCAATTATCCCCAAAAAACTTAAAGAGATTATTATCTTCAAATATCTGTAACATTTAGCATTTTATCCATTACATAACGTGTAACATAATACAAAGACTCATTTCATTCATTAGGATTACAATTTGTAAATGAGGTCGAATTCGCGCATCGCGAATGTTCAAAGGACACGCTTCGCATACATGAATACATTCATACTTATTGCCAGCGACATTCTGCAACCTCATATTTATATTTTTTTTAATCTAATTACTGTGAAATTATTTCATTTCTTCAGTAACAATCATTTCAAAATATCCACTTTCTAAACACAATTTCGATAATAGTCGTTGGCAATAAATGTAATCCCCAACGTATCTCATCGCCGATAAAGTATTGCAACTACGATGATACTTATTTTCGGGGATTCGATTGACAATTAATCGTTACCGAGTCAACGAACAGGACATTCCATACTAATATTCTCGTTGAAATTTGTAAAATCAATAAAATAAATGTCGCATGACAGAAACGTGGTACTATATTTCGCGAGTAAGGAACATGCGTGAAGGCGTCCTGGCGTGTTGCGGTCGTGTATCGACCAATCAGAGGTAAGGGTGAGGTCACTGGCGGCCAATGATCGTGCGCAGAAGGAGTCGATAGTCGAGGGTATAAGAGCTCGTTCGTGGCGTCCCTCGCGTATTAATCGTTTGGTGTTCGATCCGTGCATTGTGCGTGGTTGATAGCAGTAGCTCCATTACTTGCTCTAACTATCGACTACCCAATTTTTACGAGGACGTAAAACACTTCTTCAGACTTCAAAATGGTAAGAAAATATTGCTTGGTAGTTTCGTGTGCAGAAAACGTGTTCATAAGTTAGATATTGTTGATTGGATGCAGCGTTACATTGAGACGCTTGTACCGGCCGGCTCCGCCCTTCTCATGATGAGTCGTCTCGAGCATTTCGACATTCTTAAAATGGATTTAATGCATTTGTTTAAGGATACATTCATTTTAGATTTTGTCTACAGAATGGATTTATTTTAGGGAAACGATAGTTTTGTGAAAATGGTAAACTGTTCTATTTTGTTTTACGCTATCATGGAGCGGGGGAAGTGCGCGTCGTTTTGCTGACGCGATCGATATTTCTAAGAGGCTGACGTTTTCTGTTAGATATGTTTAGTAAATATCATAATTTAGATGAAGTAGAAATAGTCTGATGTTACAAATGAAATGTAATATAATTTTTTTAACTTTAAACATATTTTTGGTATTATACATACATACTTTATGTAATATGTGATTTATGTGAACTATTAAATATACGAATTTAGAATAATTTCAAATATTTGAGCTCTTTATGGGATTATTTTGTGAAGAGTGACAGTTGTGCGATCATATAATATACTTATAATAATTTTTTCTTTCCAGCGTGAATGTATCTCAATCCACGTTGGCCAGGCTGGAGTCCAGATTGGTAATGCCTGTTGGGAATTATATTGTTTGGAACATGGGATTCAGCCTGATGGCCAAATGCCATCAGATAAAACCATTGGAGGAGGTGACGATAGTTTCAATACTTTCTTCAGTGAAACTGGTGCTGGAAAACATGTTCCCAGAGCTGTTTTCATTGACTTGGAGCCTACAGTAGTCGGTACGTAACTTCCATTGAATATTAATTTATAATATCCTGATTTAATATGTAGTTGTTTCATGAATTTGTGTATTCTAACAAAGTGTATCATCGATAAATACTTTTCTTTTCAGATGAGGTTCGCACAGGCACTTATCGTCAGCTCTTCCATCCAGAACAGTTAATCACAGGCAAAGAGGATGCTGCGAATAATTATGCTCGTGGTCATTATACAATTGGCAAGGAAATTGTTGATCTTGTCTTGGACCGTATTCGTAAACTCGCAGATCAATGTACTGGACTCCAAGGTTTCCTTATCTTCCATTCCTTTGGAGGTGGCACTGGCTCTGGCTTCACATCTCTATTGATGGAACGCCTTTCTGTGGATTATGGAAAGAAGTCGAAGTTGGAGTTTGCAATCTACCCTGCACCCCAAGTTTCTACTGCTGTGGTCGAACCCTATAACTCTATTCTCACCACCCATACCACTCTAGAACATTCCGACTGTGCATTTATGGTTGACAATGAGGCTATTTACGATATCTGTCGTCGTAACTTAGATATTGAGAGACCAACATACACAAACCTGAACCGACTGATTGGTCAAATCGTTTCTTCGATCACTGCCTCCCTTCGTTTCGATGGTGCCCTTAACGTTGATCTGACGGAATTCCAAACAAACTTGGTACCGTACCCAAGGATCCACTTCCCTCTGGTGACCTATGCTCCAGTTATTTCCGCAGAGAAGGCTTATCATGAACAACTCTCTGTTGCTGAAATTACGAATGCTTGCTTTGAACCAGCTAATCAGATGGTTAAATGCGATCCTCGCCACGGAAAGTATATGGCCTGTTGTATGTTGTACAGAGGAGACGTTGTACCGAAGGATGTTAATGCGGCTATTGCAACTATTAAGACAAAACGCACTATCCAGTTTGTCGATTGGTGTCCAACTGGTTTTAAAGTTGGTATTAACTATCAACCACCTACTGTTGTACCGGGTGGTGATCTTGCCAAAGTACAACGAGCTGTCTGCATGTTGTCAAATACTACTGCTATCGCAGAAGCGTGGGCACGACTTGACCATAAATTTGATTTGATGTATGCAAAGAGAGCATTCGTACACTGGTATGTTGGTGAAGGTATGGAAGAGGGTGAGTTCTCTGAGGCACGTGAGGATCTCGCTGCTTTAGAGAAAGATTACGAAGAGGTTGGTATGGATTCCGCTGAAGGTGAGGGAGAAGGAGCCGAAGAATACTAAACTGACTCCCGTCATGGTTTTTCAATGAGAAACTATATGAAATAAACGAGCGGATTTGCAAGCGTTATTGTTTTATATATGTTACCTGTCCTACATATTTTCCTAAATTACTATTCATTTCATAATTACGTGATTTATGGATAATCTTGAGTTACTTTTGTTTGTACATAAAAATATTTAAGTAGTATTTTTTAACTATAGAATGATATTTCACATACATAATTATAATTTTAATATAATGACTTGGAAAAATTACAGTAATTAAGAATAGTGATGAGTACATATTTTAGGATTTACTTGCTTCACTAAGTTTCAATATAAAACAAACGTAGTATGAAGTGCGAAAAGAATTTTTTTAATCCTGAAGAAATTACAGAATCATATGTTAATGTTATAACAGTAAACTATGTTATATAACCATTTAGTGTCGTATAAAAAAATATATGAAAATTTATGGTTTTCATGTTATAAATAATATGTAGCAAACAATCTGACAAAAAGTTTATTTCTTTACACATGCTTATAAAGATAACAAAGAAATAATTATTTATAATACTAAAAATATTCCTATCGAATATTATTCAAAATTTATAAACTTTCTGTTCTGAGCGTTTATTAATGCACGAACAGTTGTACTACAGTAAAGATATATGCTACTTATATCGTATAATTTTTATTTACAGTATACTTAGCCTATGTCATAAAACGACTGCTACTAACATTTGGCATTCGAATTTTTATTTCGTACATGTCGATCCCCTTCAGTGTGAAAAGTTTAAACGTGTCATCTCGAGCAGGTTCAACAGTCTCGATAGAAATACATTTAGAAAATAAGCGTACATCGCATGATAAGTATGCGACTCGGAATACTTCGTCTAATAATTTGTCGCGGCCATTTGCGTTCTCTTATTGCAAATGTAAGAATATCCCTTCTAATTCTGTTCTATCTCGGTTTATTGGACGTCAGTTGGTTCTACTTTACTCCAATAACAAGAATAGATATCTTACTGAGAATTCGCCATGAGCCATAGGCTCTTTACATTTGTCGCGGGCACGCATGCGCGTCACGGCAGTGCACGTCGGTGCATGTCGGTGTGCACAGCAGTGTGTAAGGTGGCATTTTGTTAACAAAAAAAAAATTGGCGGACTCGTTGTTTTAAAAATTGTGTAAATGTTACCGACACGTCATTAATAGTGTGTCCGAATGGACCGACCATGTGTTCAGGACCACGGCGTGTAATATGAGTGAGTGGACGCAGTATTACTTAAAGTTTTTCAGTAACGTTTCCCTCGGCAAAGAATGTAAAAAGTATTGCACGGATATCGATACAATATTAAATCGATGCATCGAGACGGAGGTGTCGATGCGTAATCAACATCGAATAAAATATGTTCGAATCGGATTCAGACAAGTGGCTTGAGACAGGTGTATCGATGTCCTTTGGCGTATCGATATATTGTTTGCATACTTACTTGCAAGGCAAGAAGCTACTACCTTGGATGTATGCAGTGGAGTGCAGCCCCTCCAACTCGAGTTCTCGTTGCAACGTTCTCCGGTTTCCTCAATCACGTTTTTTTCTCGTGTGCTGAATAATGCTTTTATAGTGAGACCGTTTCTAAGAATGTTAACTTTATTTCATGACTGCTTACGATAAGAATGGGAGTGAGTATTCCGGTGGGTGTCATGAATACTTTCGAGACGATTCTGTAATTTCTTTATGTACTTATCTCGTAACTTAAGCCGGAGTTCATACGAGGCCTCTTGTATTTCTGATAAAAACATTCACTATGCCACCTTACCTGGACGAAATACATGTGTACACGGTGTGTACACATCACACGCCCAAATGTTGTACCTACACGTGTGACTGACCAATGTGTTCGAGATAACACAGTCTGAAGAAATTTTACGTAGTGCTGCATTTCACGCATTAAAATAGAAAAAAAAGAAAGTAACATTTAACTTAGAAATTGAAAAATGGCGTGATACACAATTGTTAATTTGTTTAATATTTCCGTGTACCTGGGATACAGTTTACCATGCTTGGTAGGTGAATTATGGCAAAAATACTTATGACAGTATTAAATGATCACAAAGCACTTTTTCTGCACACTTATCTTCAGGTTGTACTCTTATCTCTTTTGTTGTCTGCTTGTAAATTTAAATAGTGCTAAATATAACTACCTTTGTTTCTAATGCAAGCTGAAACCTATAAGTAGAAATGTTATGTACACCACCTTCAGTAAATGTTTCATAATATTGAAATGATATAAAATCATATTAAATTTTTATGAAGTAAATAGCCAAATATTAATTATTTAGATTTGAATACTCCTTTGTTTTTGTGGTAAGCACTTTATTGTATATAATATTTCCTTTAAACTGTTTTATAAATATGTTTACATTGAAAATATCATTTAAGTGATTTTGTATCCGTATCAATATTTTTTATATGCAGACTAATGTTTGGGAATTTAATTTTTACTTGAAATTATAATATAGCTTTTGCATGTATCATATAACTAATCTTGCTATTTCCATTTTGAAGTATTATTGTAATGAAATGATATTTTAAGTATATATTCTATTTATTTTAGACCACTGCAAAGCCATGAAGATGAGCTTTTCTTTATCATCGCTTCAGCCACTCGGTCACGGCTTAGACAAGCATGGCCAAGTGGGAATGGCGATAGAAAGACCATACAACAGCCTCACAAAGAAACGGTTTGTTTTGTATTCTACATCTATCATATATAATTCTTCTTCGCTTATGTTATTAAATGTACTATAAGAATTTCTTGAAAATGAACTAATTTGTATATTGAAGTGATTATGTCATGATATATTTATTTATATTATAGGAAAGATCCTAAGCAATTTTCTAATCAGCGTTTGTGGACAAATCGAGAAGACTGCAAAGATGACTTTTGGGCAGCAATACGATCTAATTATGATTATATTATGAGTACTAATTTAATAGATAGTTGTAAGGTATGTACTTCATTTTATGTATGTGATGTAATTTAATTTAATACATGTTTTGACTCAACACATGATATCATAACTATTTCTGTAATACTAACAGGAAGCCAACGGTGAATTAATATGGGATGAGACTGATGTATCTACACAATCCTGGAGTCTAAAAGAAGTTAGCAGTCAGTTCTCAGAATTATATTCATGGTTATCAGTTCTTCAAGAATTAGTTTATTCTAAAGAAGAAAATCTGCTAGATAAAAGTCTGCGTGCGGTATGTATTACTTGGATATATTCAGTTATAATAACGAAACTTACTTGTGTCAGCGATAATTGTTTAAGTAATGGCATAATAATAAAAATAATATCTATATTTTAGGCTCACATGGAGGAGCTGCGACGTAGGGCTTACAGAAGAAAGTTATTTAATGAACAAGCTGGAAAATTAGTGTCACGTGCCCCTGCTTTAAAAGATGAAGTAGCGTGGCGTGTTGACCATTTGAATGCAAAATGGGAATTAGTAGAACAAATTATGGCACCTGTTGAGCGGCCAATATCCAATCAACAGGACATATCAGCAGGTAAGTTAGTTTCTTAAATGTGAATAGACTGAATATTTATGCATTTGTAAGTCATACAAATTTCCAAAAATTAATAAAATATAAAATCTCATTGAGTTTATTGCAATTATATAGTATTTAATTCCCTAAAGCTGTTAATGTGAAAGATAATATTCCATGTTATTTTTAGTTTTTCCTCATTAATTTACGAAAATGGAAATTTGCGTACACATCTGCATTCTAATTGTAATGTATTAAAGTTCGGAATCATATTTCTTCAATTCACTTGAAAATGTATTATAGATTTTGAACATGAAGTAAAGTGTTTGAGAAAATGGCTTCGTGAGATGGAATCTCGTCTTCAACCTTTGAGTTTTCACATAGATTGGACTTTAGCAGAATTGGAGGAAAAAGCAGTGGAACACATGGTGAGTCACATAGAAAATTCATTTTTATAGAATCTTAGTTGTGAATTTAGAGATAAAATAATAAGTTTAATATTTATTAAAACAGTTTAAAATTAAAATGTTTAAGTATATGTATTTCGTGGAAATAATACTGCAGATTGATGATACGTGATTTGATACATTTCGTCCTAAATAAATCAAAGAAAGTTTTTATAGGATGAGATGAAAAAAATGCTACGATATTAAATGAAATAATTGAATGCGTATATATTCATCGGAAGACTCATTAACACAACGAATCGATTTATATACGTTTATCCTTTCCGTTTGTAAAGCCGGAAACACGTCTTTACTGTTAACGGAAACGGACGACAGCTGACACTTAAACAGGCGTACAGTATGAATGATAGTAATAGTAAATAATTACTTCTATCATGCTTGAAATACATAACTAGCATAGGTCTTTCCGAACGATTCAAGCAGACGTAGATCATAAATTATTAATACCTGTGATTTTTGCAGCGATTTCTTGTTCGCGATGTTGTAATTCTGTTGCAAAAACTGCAAAATTATTTAATACTTTCCCCGAGACGAGACGTTACACTGTACGTTCAGTTTCAGCCCGATTGTCTTTCTACTCCTTGTTGTGTGACTGGGTGGGCGTCAAGAACTCGACTCGTTCGTGTTGGTTCCGTATCTTTCTACCGAGTTCTCTGTCTTCTTCTTTCTCTCGTTCTCTCCCTCCTTAATTGCATCTCGACACAAAACATGATACGTGCCGGACAATCATATGTACAACTATAGTATTATCTAGTATAATGTACATAGTAATATTTTAACAATTTTCGTTCTCCACATTTTCATGTGGAATTTAGTTCCTCAGGATGAAAATTGCTGTATTCAGCAATTTCGTTTTAACTTGATTTCCCAGTTGTAGTTTATCCAGTGTATCATGTAAAACATTGTGAATTTATAATTATACTGTGGAAACACGTGTCTGAGTAGAAAATAATTGATCAAGCGTAAACTATAAATAATAAAAATTGTTATATGTATTAGAGGTAAAAATAGTTTAGGTAATAGAATTAAACGAGTATAAAAAATGGATTAGTTGTAATTAGATAAGATAATAAAACAATAACAAAAGTAAGTGATTTTTTTAAGATTCTAAACGGAATATATAGTATAATATAATTATTTCGATCTAATGAAATTGGCTGGGCCAAATATTAAATAGCAAATGAATTACGGTAAAATCATTATAACTAAATTCTTAGAATTAAAACATGTTTTTACCTGCAGTTGAATTTATTTGTGTTACAACTTAACAGACTGTGTTTGGAAGTTAATAGAGGATGTGAACTAAAATGTTTTTGAACGAAGCACCGTTTTAGTATAAATTTAAATCGATTTACACCAGTACATATCGTAAAAATCAATGTAATACATTCCAGTATACATATTGATTACGTTTGAGTACATAAAATACATACATAATGGTTTATGAATGAAAGAACTACTGTAACTATCTTCATATGTTTCATTCATATGTTCACGAAGCGTAAATTTATTTTACACGTGTGTGTATTCTTCATTTCTTTTTAATCTCAGAATTTTTAGGACAAATTTATAATTGAAAAAAAGTTTATAATCTGTTTTCTATTCATTTTCCTAAAATTGTATAGAATTTATGTGTTCAGTATATAATGTGTGTAACTTTTTCGTTTTATCATTATTCCGACTTATGTCTTTCGTATATTTTTTGTTATAATTGTACATGTAATGTAACATATTTTTTAGTAAATGCAATATACTTTAGAGTAATTTGCAAAGTTTCGTGATTCTATAAAAACAGATTTGTGGAACGGGAAACGCGAGCCTTGTAATCAGTTTTACTTTGAATAGAGCGATCTATTAACTGTATACTATACTCTATTGAATAACCTGTAATTTAGCGGACCGTTATTGTCGTCGCAGAGTTATAGTTATATATTGTCTTCTTCCTTCTAACTGAACTATTGTATACTTGTTACTAGATATTTTATACTTACTAAGAGGTACATTTCATGTAAATTCAATATTTGTAATATTAATGCATATTTCATATATTAGTTGAAACTAGTTATTAGTAATTTTAAAGCTGTTGCTTAAAATTGTACATTTTATTCGATGATTTGAGAAAATATTCCTTTTCTCTAATTTCTGTTTTGAATTTGTTATTAAATTCGCTAATATGGAAATTTTAAAAAATAATTAACTTTAGAGATATCTTGTATTACAAAGAAAACGTGTATCAATTGTACAATTTCTCTGCAAAGTCTGTAAAATGTTCTGTAGTTAAATCGGTGATCAATAATAATAAGCGGAAGTATCCGGTGAATAATTTAATTTTAGCACCCCAAGCCGGTGCGAATAAATTTGTTTATGCCTAGTTCGTTGCTCTCTAACAAGAGCACGTGGCACGCGTGTTTGTTTTAAGGAAATTCCACGGAATTCGTTGGAAATTCTAAAATTGTTTGAGATTCGTGTTTCAAACACTCCGTAGTCTATAAATTGATTTCGGCCAGCGAGCGTAAAAAAGTAGTGAAGGTTGAAACGCTCTGCAATCGCGTTACGCAATGTGCTGCACGCAATGTTACAGTGAAAGCTGTAAAAAGGCTAGATTCAGAAATTTAGTTCAATTCTGTAGATCCATGGAACTTATTTTTCTTTGAATGTGTCTTAAATACTCTATAATACTCAAAACATTTATTTCACTTTCTTAATCAAAATTAACTAATTGTAAAAATATTAAAAAGTTTAATGACTTAAACATAAAAAAGATTAAACTTTTGTTAGATTAATTCAGCTTGAAATTTTGGTTAGGGTAGAAGTTAATGAAGTTCTCTTCGATATATTTTTATGATATGATTATAATTATGTGAATATTATAAAACGTAAAAACTTTCGTTTAAAATTAATAATTTGTTTCAATATTGTCAATAATTAGATATAAACATTTTGAAGGAGTAGTAATCTAAGCTTAATTCAAAGAAGTCGGTAATTAGCTTTAAATATAATAAAGTTTAAGGTAATTTTAAGCTCAACATAATCTTACTAGGAAAACTTATTTTTATCAATTCATTTATATATATAAAACATTTGTAACACTACCTTCATCGTCACAATGAAAACATTTAAATACTTTTGCTTCAACGACTGTTCATCACATATCCAAATATATTGTATCTCAGCGTAAAAAGGAAGTTTATAACATTTCAAATATTAAAAAAGCAAGACTCGTTCACCCATTTACAAGGCAACGAAGTTCAAACTTCATCAGTCAAAGTCGGAAAGAAATCTCGGCATAATTAATCGATTATCAGCCACAACATTCATCATCGTTACAGTGTCCATTACCCGCAATCACTCGTGGCTGCATTAAAAAAAATTCCCAAAGACGTGGTTGTTCAGGTGTTGCACAGCAGACGGGCATCGATTTTTCGGAATCGTATCGTTGCTCAACTGGTAGATGTTAATAGATTCGCTGTCGATCCATCTATCTGCCGTTGCCTTTGCGATTAAATGCGGATATACACTATGACATTAAAGCGGTGAACAGAAATGATTAATTTCCGAGCCGCGATGTTCTTCGATTTAATGGAGAACAAAACGAGAGTTGTTGTTAAGGCGAAGTAAGCAAAGAGTTCTGATACCCGATGACGGCTCGAAAAAGAAAGTAACGATATAGAGGCGTACAATAATGATCGACGCACGGGCACGCGTAATTTACTCCATGTCCTGTATCGTTCCACGTTATGTCAGTTATATTACCGTTGTTCAGACTACGGAATTTCAACAGGCTAATGAAGATTGATGACGATACTTGTGCCGATCAATGAAAATACCTGGCATCTGACCCCACTTCGTCGGAAGACGAATAACCTCTATGAGACATCTACTGTGTGGTTAAATCATTAATGTTCTCGCGTGATGAAAATTTCATTGAAATTTCATTGAAATTTCATGGAAAGTTGATGTCCGGTTGACATTGCTTTAACACTAGAATTACTAGACAGGACAAGATGACTCATTTCAAGATTCGTTTTCCTTTTCTTTTAAATCATGTTTAACATTGCAACAACTGCTGTGGTTATAAGCGATCATCATTTCTATTCTACTATTTTTATTATATTTTTTCTTGTATTAGAAAATTGATGAGGTTTGCCACTTCCTTAGTTATACTCTAGTGATAGTGTATTAGACAGATTATTTCTATCTGTAACGAACAGACGTTGGCATCGTAATAAAATACTAGTACAAAAGTCCCAAGAAATTCTACAAGATTCTTCGAAATGATTTCTCCTGTACTCTCACTGGTGGGTTTTAATTAACCGTATAAATTGTAATAATGAAAAGTGAATGTTCACAATATCTCCTCAGGTTCAGGACCCCCGCGATAAAACGATCGTACATAAATCGCGATGATCGTAAATCATGAAAGGATCGTGGAATGTTTAGTTTATATTCGACACGCGGACGAATAAAATTGACGAATGTATCTGTTTCGCGCGATTCCGCAAAAACAAATATATCTACGCGCAGTACGATTTACGATCCGTTGATGCCAATCGGTAATAACGACACTTTCACGTCGCTGCGACACGGACGGACTCGCGGCAGAACGTGGATTCGATGGAACAAGCATCCCCACGGAGCGTTGCATAAACCTTTCAACGACGTATGTAAATATTGATGTTAATATTGGTTCTTCGGCTCAGACTTGGCCGCCATAGTTTACGGCGCGTGCGGAAAGGTCAAGAGATCACTTTCGCGTAGAAATTTCATTTCGCGCGGATCGCCGATCAATCCCCATTCATCGCGAGAAATGAAATGTTCCCGCTTGCCGCGGAAAATCGCTGACACTGCTAACGTATCGCGTTCCGGTAACGAGAAATCTTCTTCTTATATAAATATTGAACAAGGGAACCTTTTCAACCAGCACACGTCGATTTTGATGAAACTTATGTGAAACATGTTTTCTCATGAATATATTTGACATGTATTTTTCCTTATTAGCCAAACATCTACTTTGAACGGGTGAAAACACCCCTTAAAATTGAGGGTTAAAACGTATATTTTTTACATCTCTGAAATTCAGGGGTGTGATGTCTACCGAATTCTGGGGACGCGGAAGCTACAGTAATGCTCGGTTAAATTTTAAAAGAATCTGCTTGTCTTACATTTTTTAGATACATTATCTTTCTACTCGATAGAGTATTTTTTTCTATGAAAATCATCGTATTGATCGAATCCAAGGAAATAATTATTTGTAATTTTATATTCTGTTTTCTTGAATATTTCGCTTTGGATAATAGAAAATCCCTAGATATTAACTAGTTAATAGTTGAAGATAGAAAAAGATTAAATAAATCAGTAGTAGATATGAAACGATGAAATGATAATTGGCGAATTAAAGGAATATTTTTACGTATCAATTTGATTACACTAAGGAAATTTAAATATTTGTAATATACGTGAAAGATCAGTGAGAATTAGGTACTTATGGATATTCGCTTTACAATGAAGCTGTAAATCTTTTGATTCCATTCCATCATGTCTAAATACTTTCGAACTATATTCTATACTGTAGAATTTACGAGTTAATAGTGTCCTAAATAGGCTACAAATTGTAATAAATAACAAAGGCATACAAGATATTAATATTCACGGACCATAAATACTCGTGGAAACATAATAAATGTAATCGTAGAAATTTACGTGATTCAATTTACTTTTATGTACTCATAGTTTTATTTGTTCTGTTGGCTTACACAACACGTATATTTTCCCATATCTACGCGTAGTCTTCTTATTTTCGTTACATCATATTACATACATATCCATGAAAATATCTGACATGATATCATAGAAGAATGGGTTAATGTTTATACTCAAGAACATCATTTCCTGATACAGATTAGAGAATTACGAAGAATTGTTGTAAAATATATTATAGAGGAAATTACTTGGCTTTTCCAGAAATTATTTTTATGATATCAATATCCTGGTAAAAATTTTATCGTGCTCTTTTTTATTAGTCGGACTGCGTGCTCTAGAGATCTACATGATTTTATTAAGTTTGTTGATCGCGAAATGATTAAAAAGGCGTAATAATCAATTTCACGTCGGCTCACTGCGATTCGAAATGATTTAGAAACGGAAGGAAAACATCTTCGTCTTATAGATTTCGATCGTTAAGGAAGTGGAATTAATGTAGCATTCTAACGACAAGGCGAACAAGATTATTCACATGGAAATTTCACACGGAGAATGCTCACAGGCCTCCTGCGTAGACGCCGGAATAATATTATAACTTCGTAAACTTTCTGCAATTTAGATTATCGTATGATTTATTACTTGAATATTTTGCCAAATAAGATTTACTTATTTCCATTTATTTCATTTTCATTTAGATAGTTTTCCGATAAAATTCTAACGCCAGGTAAAATAGAAATTTAATAAAAAGGAAATAATAAATACATTCATTATGTCTTCTTACGATATTTCAAGACTCTAACCTCAAGACTTACAACATCGTGTCAGGCTCGTGACGAAAATTATCACCCGAATTTTAGAAATCTAAGTATTATTTATTTTTCTTTAATATCATGGCCCTAGTCCCGATGAGACCTCGACCCTAGAGTCCCCTCACTGCTAACTCATATGGCTACCCCTCGCCTTCCTGAGTATTCTGGCCGACAGAATCCAACTTTTGCACTTTGGAAATCTGAATTCCATAGTCTAGACTCATTTTCGACCAAAGGTATCCCGACCTTCCCATTGATCAGCCGGATGTATCCTTCGTCCCGACGAGACCTCGACCCCAGAGTCCCCTCACTGCTAACTCATATGGCTACCCCTCGCCTTCCTGAGTATTCTGGCCGACAGAATCCAACTTTTGCACTTTGGAAATCTGAATTCCATAGTCTAGACTCATTTTCGACCAAAGGTATCCCGACCTTCCCATCGATCAGCCGGATGTAGCCTTCGTCCCGACGAGACCTCGACCCTAGAGTCCCCTCACTGCTAACTCATATGGCTACCCCTCGCCTTCCTGAGTATTCTGGCCGACAGAATCCAACTTTTGCACTTTGGAAATCTGAATTCCATAGTCTAGACTCATTTTCGACCAAAGGTATCCCGACCTTCCCATTGATCAGCCGGATGTAGCCTTCGTCCCGACGAGACCTCGACCCCAGAGTCCCCTCACTGCTAACTCATATGGCTACCCCTCGCCTTCCTGAGTATTCTGGCCGACAGAATCCAACTTTTGCACTTTGGAAATCTGAATTCCATAGTCTAGACTCATTTTCGACCAAAGGTATCCCGACCTTCCCATCGATCAGCCGGATGTAGCCTTCGTCCCGACGAGACCTCGACCCTAGAGTCCCCTCACTGCTAACTCATATGGCTACCCCTCGCCTTCCTGAGTATTCTGGCCGACAGAATCCAACTTTTGCACTTTGGAAATCTGAATTCCATAGTCTAGACTCATTTTCGACCAAAGGTATCCCGACCTTCCCATCGATCAGCCGGATGTATCCTTCGTCCCGACGAGACCTCGACCCCAGAGTCCCCTCACTGCTAACTCATATGGCTACCCCTCGCCTTCCTGAGTATTCTGGCCGACAGAATCCAACTTTTGCACTTTGGAAATCTGAATTCCATAGTCTAGACTCATTTTCGACCAAAGGTATCCCGACCTTCCCATCGATCAGCCGGATGTAGCCTTCGTCCCGACGAGACCTCGACCCTAGAGTCCCCTCACTGCTAACTCATATGGCTACCCCTCGCCTTCCTGAGTATTCTGGCCGACAGAATCCAACTTTTGCACTTTGGAAATCTGAATTCCATAGTCTAGACTCATTTTCGACCAAAGGTATCCCGACCTTCCCATTGATCAGCCGGATGTAGCCTTCGTCCCGACGAGACCTCGACCCTAGAGTCCCCTCACTGCTAACTCATATGGCTACCCCTCGCCTTCCTGAGTATTCTGGCCGACAGAATCCAACTTTTGCACTTTGGAAATCTGGATTCCATAGTCTAGACTCATTTTCGACCAAAGGTATCCCGACCTTCCCATTGATCAGCCGGATGTAGCCTTCGTCCCGACGAGACCTCGACCCTAGAGTCCCCTCACTGCTAACTCATATGGCTACCCCTCGCCTTCCTGAGTATTCTGGCCGACAGAATCCAACTTTTGCACTTTGGAAATCTGAATTCCATAGTCTAGACTCATTTTCGACCAAAGGTATCCCGACCTTCCCATTGATCAGCCGGATGTAGCCTTCGTCCCGACGAGACCTCGACCCTAGAGTCCCCTCACTGCTAACTCATATGGCTACCCCTCGCCTTCCTGAGTATTCTGGCCGACAGAATCCAACTTTTGCACTTTGGAAATCTGAATTCCATAGTCTAGACTCATTTTCGACCAAAGGTATCCCGACCTTCCCATCGATCAGCCGGATGTATCCTTCGTCCCGACGAGACCTCGACCCCAGAGTCCCCTCACTGCTAACTCATATGGCTACCCCTCGCCTTCCTGAGTATTCTGGCCGACAGAATCCAACTTTTGCACTTCGGAAATCTGAATTCCATAGTCTAGACTCATTTTCGACCAAAGGTATCCCGACCTTCCCATCGATCAGCCGGATGTAGCCTTCGTCCCGACGAGACCTCGACCCTAGAGTCCCCTCACTGCTAACTCATATGGCTACCCCTCGCCTTCCTGAGTATTCTGGCCGACAGAATCCAACTTTTGCACTTTGGAAATCTGAATTCCATAGTCTAGACTCATTTTCGACCAAAGGTATCCCGACCTTCCCATTGATCAGCCGGATGTAGCCTTCGTCCCGACGAGACCTCGACCCTAGAGTCCCCTCACTGCTAACTCATATGGCTACCCCTCGCCTTCCTGAGTATTCTGGCCGACAGAATCCAACTTTTGCACTTTGGAAATCTGAATTCCATAGTCTAGACTCATTTTCGACCAAAGGTATCCCGACCTTCCCATTGATCAGCCGGATGTAGCCTTCGTCCCGACGAGACCTCGACCCTAGAGTCCCCTCACTGCTAACTCATATGGCTACCCCTCGCCTTCCTGAGTATTCTGGCCGACAGAATCCAACTTTTGCACTTTGGAAATCTGAATTCCATAGTCTAGACTCATTTTCGACCAAAGGTATCCCGACCTTCCCATCGATCAGCCGGATGTAGCCTTCGTCCCGACGAGACCTCGACCCTAGAGTCCCCTCACTGCTAACTCATATGGCTACCCCTCGCCTTCCTGAGTATTCTGGCCGACAGAATCCAACTTTTGCACTTTGGAAATCTGAATTCCATAGTCTAGACTCATTTTCGACCAAAGGTATCCCGACCTTCCCATTGATCAGCCGGATGTAGCCTTCGTCCCGACGAGACCTCGACCCTAGAGTCCCCTCACTGCTAACTCATATGGCTACCCCTCGCCTTCCTGAGTATTCTGGCCGACAGAATCCAACTTTTGCACTTTGGAAATCTGGATTCCATAGTCTAGACTCATTTTCGACCAAAGGTATCCCGACCTTCCCATTGATCAGCCGGATGTAGCCTTCGTCCCGACGAGACCTCGACCCTAGAGTCCCTTCACTGCTAACTCATATGGCTACCCCTCGCCTTCCTGAGTATTCTTGCCGACAGAATCCAACTTTTGCACTTTGGAAATCTGAATTCCATAGTCTAGACTCATTTTCGACCAAAGGTATCCCGACCTTCCCATTGATCAGCCGGATGTAGCCTTCGTCCCGACGAGACCTCGACCCTAGAGTCCCCTCACTGCTAACTCATATGGCTACCCCTCGCCTTCCTGAGTATTCTGGCCGACAGAATCCAACTTTTGCACTTTGGAAATCTGAATTCCATAGTCTAGACTCATTTTCGACCAAAGGTATCCCGACCTTCCCATTGATCAGCCGGATGTAGCCTTCGTCCCGACGAGACCTCGACCCTAGAGTCCCCTCACTGCTAACTCATATGGCTACCCCTCGCCTTCCTGAGTATTCTGGCCGACAGAATCCCACTTTTGCACTTTGGAAATCTGAATTCCATAGTCTAGACTCATTTTCGACCAAAGGTATCCCGACCTTCCCATTGATCAGCCGGATGTAGCCTTCGTCCCGACGAGACCTCGACCCTAGAGTCCCCTCACTGCTAACTCATATGGCTACCCCTCGCCTTCCTGAGTATTCTGGCCGACAGAATCCAACTTTTGCACTTTGGAAATCTGAATTCCATAGTCTAGACTCATTTTCGACCAAAGGTATCCCGACCTTCCCATCGATCAGCCGGATGTATCCTTCGTCCCGACGAGACCTCGACCCCAGAGTCCCCTCACTGCTAACTCATATGGCTACCCCTCGCCTTCCTGAGTATTCTGGCCGACAGAATCCAACTTTTGCACTTCGGAAATCTGAATTCCATAGTCTAGACTCATTTTCGACCAAAGGTATCCCGACCTTCCCATCGATCAGCCGGATGTAGCCTTCGTCCCGACGAGACCTCGACCCTAGAGTCCCCTCACTGCTAACTCATATGGCTACCCCTCGCCTTCCTGAGTATTCTGGCCGACAGAATCCAACTTTTGCACTTTGGAAATCTGAATTCCATAGTCTAGACTCATTTTCGACCAAAGGTATCCCGACCTTCCCATTGATCAGCCGGATGTAGCCTTCGTCCCGACGAGACCTCGACCCTAGAGTCCCCTCACTGCTAACTCATATGGCTACCCCTCGCCTTCCTGAGTATTCTGGCCGACAGAATCCAACTTTTGCACTTTGGAAATCTGAATTCCATAGTCTAGACTCATTTTCGACCAAAGGTATCCCGACCTTCCCATTGATCAGCCGGATGTAGCCTTCGTCCCGACGAGACCTCGACCCTAGAGTCCCCTCACTGCTAACTCATATGGCTACCCCTCGCCTTCCTGAGTATTCTGGCCGACAGAATCCAACTTTTGCACTTTGGAAATCTGAATTCCATAGGCTAGACTCATTTTCGACCAAAGGTATCCCGACCTTCCCATTGATCAGACTTTTATCAATCGTTAATCTTTTGAGTGATTACAGACATAGAATAAGTATTAAAATTTTTTCTTTTCCTAAGAAGTTATTAACGATGAAGTAGGTGTATCCTGTTAAGTCGTCCGTCCCGAATGACACACGTGCTCACCACGGAGATTTTAAATTACCGGAAACCTAGAAAACGTAACCTAGATAAACAACAATTGTACTACACGGGGATCTTTGTGTATGGCTGACAGCTTAACCTTTTTATTATTATTATTAATGCTCATCTTATTTTTTTCATTGAAGAGCTTTGATTTCACTTGATAGTAACTGTTCTTGGCCTTCTTCTTGATTCAGGGAAAAAATACATATTCATGGACGAAAGGGTTAAATGGTTAAGTTTCACGATCGATCGTGTGCAAGGGTGGTGAGCAATCCGATTAACTGTTATTTTTTCTGGGAGGAAGTGCTGCGAGAAAAATCACACGTTGCAGCAAGTTATTGACACGTTGCAAGTCGATAGGATTATGCGTTTCGCTATGCGGAGGAGAATGTGAGGTAGCGTTGATGGTTCGCTGGTGCCGCCGCGATGCAATCCAAGGGATTGAGTTTCGAAGTGATACCCATTCCACGATATATAATCGTGATACTTGTCCCCGAGTTATTTCTGTTTCCTGTACTCGGAAATTGATACGAAAGTTTCATCTGAAAAAATAAATATCGCAACGGGTACCCGTATCCTGTCGCGCCATCGCTCCTTGGACTGGACGAAATTTCTGGAATGATTAAAAGGTTTTTTTTTTATTCCTGATTACTCGTTCGTTTACGAGTTGGTCGTGTTTTAAATGCTACGGGTAATATTAATGAAACTTTTAATGATGAAAATATAAATTTTCTTAGAAATTCAATGGATAAAAGTGGACTATTTAATCTCCATTTATTCGAATTTTTTGAACAACTGCATTTAGCCTGTTTCTGTGGCGAGTACATTCGTCATCTCCTAAAAATGATTCAACGCATGGGTGCGCGCTTCCAAAGATAAATGAAACACTTAAAGGGTTAATGGAGCAATCACTTAACACGTTTACCACCGGTGGTACACGGGCAATTCACGAAATTAAAATAAATTAACGTTAATAACGAATCTATTACAATAGTAGTATTATTACATTATAATATATAATTCAAAATTATAATTTATTGTAATACCTAATGTCATTACTATACTTAATTATTCTTAAATATTATAATAATATATAACTACAAACCATAAGACATTATATTCTTATTATAAAAAAGAAACCTTAATCAGAATATAAGAAATCAAAAAACTTCGATAACAAAACAATACGCTCCAACATCGTTCTCGTAAACATTGCTAGTGTATTGTTACGCTCTATAAATGAAACATATGAAAACATATGCCGACACGTGTCAAACACCACGGTAGACTAAAAACCAGTGTCGGTTTCGACATCGATCCACGGATCGTAAAACCGGAGAGGAGAATTTGCCAGCGACTTTTCTTCTCGCGGCCTTAAAACATCCGGAACGATCGAGATAAGAGGAGGCAAGTAACATTGAAACCGGCGGTTCTTTGAGAGTCGATGTAGATTAGCCCGGCACCGGGAGCAGGAAGGATAAATTGCGCCGCAAAAGGGTTAATTAAACGCGTACGTGCGCGTCGCGACCGCTCGTTGAAAACAGGCCCGGCCAGAGTCTCTGGTCGCGCGAGCACACGTTTTGGTGATAGTGACCCAGTAGCTCCGGAGCCGACGTAACAATTCTGGTTTCAAGGTAGCGGTACACGCCGGTGATGCTTCACCCTGCGGACACTTCACCGGTTCTCGGTAAACAATTAGACGCGCGGCTGCTCCAGATGTAGCAACTACCGTTGCTCCGCTGCATGAGGACGGACGGTGTCTGCCGTTCCACGCAGAAATCGGAGTATGTAATGCGTGCCGCCGCGGCGGTGCCGTAACGCGTTAGATCGATGCGCGTCGAACGCGACTTTTCTTGCGTGCACACGGCGACACCGGTTCATTAACTGCTGCGTTGCCGATTAAAATGTTGCTATTTATGTGAGTTTTTGTGTAGCGATGTCGTTGGATCGAGATATTTTTGGCGTCGCTGTATTGTGGGATTAGAATATTGTGTTATAATATTTTTAGTATTGCGGTGTTTAGTTTTGCAATAGGATTATAGTATTAGTATTACTATATTGCAGTATTACAATCTCGTAGTATCGCAATATTAGTATTACAATGTTGTAATGTCACAAGTACTAGTATTATTATATTATAGTATCACAATATTGTAGCACTACTGTATTATAATATTACAATATTTCTAGTATCACAATATTGTAGTATTACTATATAATAATATTATAATACTTTCGGCATTACAATATTGTAGTATATAGTACCTCATAATTTTCTTCGTTTCGTAAAATCTGTTCGTTATGTTCTAATTGTTAGACGGAATATCAGTGTCCGGTAGGGGGAGAGAGAAGGGGAATTCCCGATATCACATCTTGCATCTAGTACAATTCCAAAAGCGATTTCCACACCCAGCCACACCCCTCGTTAAATTAATTCTCGATGAACGTTGCCCGTATAATTCTCACCGCGATGGATTAATGACAGTAACCGAGGAACGTGATCTATACTAAACACTTTGTTGTTAAAATAAATTTATGACCTTCCCCGAGTATCCAAGGCAAAGAAGTTCGAATCTGGTTTCGAAAGCGGCACTTTTCAGGCGCGGTTATGGGCCGCAGGAAATATTGATACAGCGTTAATCATAGCCGAGAATTTCACCGGCGTAAAATGTGGCGGAACGGGAGATTTGCATAATAATGTATATGAAAACCGTGGTTGTCAATTATGCCACGTGATGCAGCGTGTCGGTTAATTATATTGAATTCAACAGCTCACAGTGAAATTGCAGTCCACGAAAATCGTTGGTATTACAACGACCATGCTTTGGCAACCGCAGTGGTTGGAATAAAATAAAATGTTGAAACTTGTTTTAATATGTAAATACCTGGATTTTATTTATGTACTGTTTTTCCAAATTAAATCATTACATGGGCGTCGATCATGTTTTATGTAATAGACTTGGCTAGGTTGATTGCCGAGGTAATAAAAGTGATCTTTTCGTTTTTTGAAAATCCAAGGACGTATCGATTTTTTTTTATCGAGTCGAGTAGTATTTGTCTGAAGCGTTGTTTTTATACTGCATGTTGACAAATTGTGATTAGATTATACATTTTTGCGTAGTTCCGTGACATTTAAAGCGAGGAACATAATAAAATATAAATAATAATATTAGGTTTTTCAGAAAACATTGGTCAACTTATATTAATTTTTCATACTATTCTAAATGGTCGTCATATAGATTTTGTAGGCACCTTCGACGTTTCTCTACTTTTATACCAAGCAAATAGAAAACGTCGCGTACCGAGTAAATGAAAATACTGTTGATTACATGTAAATTGCAAATAATTCTGTACGCTGTGCCAGAATTAACAAAAATACTAAGAATACCAGGAAAAAATTATATTGAATTATGAGACTCACTGTATTAAAATCGACGGGGACCTTCTGTGCAGCCCAATGGCAATTAAATTTGACATTGTTCTCACTTCCATGTGTAGGAATAAAATCGGTGACAGGAAGACTGAACTTTTACTTATAAAGTCAGAGAAATCGTATTAAATGTTAAGAATAATATTTTCTAAACACGTTTTAATTGTTTCACGAATATTATTTCGAACTTTTAATAACGTCAATGGAGCAACCGAGGCGCAGCTTCTTTTCGTATCTTCTTTTGTTGCAAGATTAACAGACATCACTTCGTGTTTTCCTTAATCGACCCCATGAAAAAAAATGTAACAGGTTTAAATTCTAGCGATCTAGGTGGCCACAAAACAGGACTTTCATATCTATCCTGATTTGTTTTCGAATTGACCTAATTACGACTCCTTTATTTTAATACAAAACACTTATGATAATCCAAGTAGAAACTAAGTTATTTACTCGGTTCGTGGTGCGTATGTTGCTCATTGGCTGTCTGCGGGGAAACTGACTCGATCATTTCTGATGCACAAAATTGTGGAGCAGTGAGACGCGTTTTAAACCGCTGATTGGTGGAAATTGTATCTTATATCTAGTTCAGCATTGGTCGAAAAATCATAATTGTACAAGCGAAAAGTGAAAGCTGGAAATAGATGAAAATTTATGATCCTGAAACACTAGGTCTTATCCAGGATTTCGAAAAGGATGAAAGCGACTTAAATGCTCAATCAAATGTTCAAAATTATTCTTTAGCAAATTAAGTCAGCTTCAATTCAAAGCACAATTACATATTCCAGTTCATTCGTCTCGCTCCTCCGACTCTGGAATTCTGAAGTCGAGGAAAAGAACGAAAACTTGTTTATCTGCGAGATCTTGTTTCCTAGGAAAACCGTGTTTTTCAGTAAAACTAAAATAAGAAAATAAACAAAACGAAGAAGAATTACACATTCTGCCGAAAAACTAAATAATTTATCATTGGGAAAATTCATGTCGTCATTTTGTATTTTAAAATGACGCGTGTACTTGTCGAACGCAGTTGACTGGTTAATGTAAAATACTGTTCAGTTTCATAGAAGCTGTCGAAGCAAAGAGAAATTAATATATCGATCCGTTTAAAGAAAATGATTGTACCTGTTTGTCCCTTTGAAACTTGTTCTAGAAAAATATACCAAGTATCAACTAATCAACTGCCTGTTCCATTAGACTGAAACCAAAAATGGAGTAGATATCTGCTGCGGTTTTGCAGAAAACGGCGTGTAACACTTTATTTGTCTCAGCCTGTGCAACGTAAATCAAGCAACCGGCGTTCCGCGCTCGATCAGAGAAATCACGTTAAACGGGAAAAATTCGTGTTCGTGACTCAAGCGCAACGAGGAAAACGTAACGCGATAAATGTAGGCGGGGGCTTATCTGCCGCCGAGAAACAGTAGCCGAATGAAAACGAAAGAAAAACGACGGCGACACGCCGCGTTGTAATTCATGTTACTTTATTTATCGCGCGGTTCGATTAAATACTTCTCAAGATACTCACCGTGCGATTATTAAAATTTCATCGGTGAATCGAATACAATAAATTTACGGAAATATGTAAACCTGTTACGCGGCTCTGGATAGGTGGGTACGTTTTCATTCATTAACACCAGATTTACGGACATTTGCTGTACAGTTTGTTCTATCATTCTTCGGAAAAAATGATGTTCGTTCATTTGGATCTTGGAAATTAGAGGTTTAACCCTTTCGTGCTTGAATATGTATCTCTTCCCTTAAATCAAAGAGAGGGCAAAGAACAGCTAGTTTCAAGTGAAATTGAAGTTTCTTTCGAACCGAAGAAATTGTTTTTATTGAACCATGTGTGTACAATTCAATTTATTATAATAATTTATGACACTACCGTTAATTACTATATTTAGTTCTCATCTCTTATTTCTTTACTAATCCTTATACATTAATTAATATTCCTTTTAAAGATCTATCAAACTATAGAAATACTATTTTATCTGCTAATGAGTTCAATTAAAATAGACTCTTTCCAATTTTCATGGTCCACGAAACAAAAACGATAACGTAGAGGAAACATCGATTGAAATCTAGAGAAGGTACATTAGAAATATTCTCAACATTTGAGAATTAAGCGGGATATTAATTACTCGAGTCCCTGCAAATTAAATTGAATGGTAAAAGTGCAGACAATTTCTAGCCACTATACGGGTGTCTTAGTAATCGAGCCGAGCACTCGGTATTTGGAGCAACATGACGATACACGGAGAGTAGGATCGTTGATGATGAAAGATTGACCTGACACAGCACTTTCGAGTCCAACTCGACGAAACGAAGATAAATAAAAGAAAACGAGGTGCATCGTATTGTATGTACATACATAAGAATCCATCTCCTATTGACGAGCCACTTGTTTATGTGAAAGGTGTCTTTAATCATTCGAATTTCGATAGTCCGTTAGGTTTCACTCGACACGGTAGTGTATATGTCTACTGATTAACGCAACTGATCGAAACCCCACCACACATTAATACGTTAACACTTTGACGACCGTGCATTTAATAAGAGCACATTCTACCGTTGCGCCCATGCGAACCTTACGATTTGCTGTCGACACATTTCACGGAGTCGTTTGTGCAGTAATTACTGGCTTGTAATGTAAACACGTTCTGTTGTATTTCATTCTTTTTTACCTGTTAACAAAGTGGAGCATTACATTTTATTAACCATGTACTTATCATTATTATTTATGGCAGTTTCCCGTTCTAAAGGGTTTATCTGCGATTAGTTGTAATTCAATTCTTAGAACTAGGGCATGCTATGAACATGTTCGAAGTGTAGAATAAAATCTTTACTTTTGTTGATTAAATATAAATTATTATTAAATTACATGTTGTTCACACAAATTCCAGATTCTGTACGAAACTTCTCGATATTATGTTTTATAGGATATGATATAGAGTTTATTAACGATTAGATAGAAATTGGAATTGTAAAATGAAGTAAAGTATAATGAAATAAAGAAAACATTAAATTGAATGAAAATGGTGGTGTAAGAAACCTCTAGTACGTAATAGGTGACTATAATAAGAAATATATTAAACTTATTACGTACTAAAGGTTCCATAGGTTTATTATAGTCACCTAAGTTATTAATGTATTTGTTCGGAAATATTTTTATAATATTTACGTTTAATGTGAAAATGTCCGAATTTATTGACCTGTATGACATATATATATATACATTATTTATTTCAATAAAATAACATATTTTTTCTAATGTTACTAAACTCTTTGACACAAAGTCATTACCACAAAGGTGCCAATAATGGGCAGATAGCTATACTTTGACAATAGCTCGGCCCAGGAGGTCGACGCTCCTCTTTTCATTGCAAACGTGGCTGCGAGTCATTTCCTTCGAGATAACGGCATTTTTTGTGTCCGTAACACTGAACACATTACCTGGCAACAGGGATCTCGATGATCGTCTTCATCACTTCAACTATACGTACATTTAAGGTATTCTTGAAATGACCTGAATACGTCAGAATTCTATTTGTAATGTTACAATATTATTAGAATAGTAACAAAATGTACAATACGCATTGTTACATATCTTATGATATTTTTTCGTATAATGAAGTTAATATGTTATGTCCAGTTTGTTTATTTTATCAAGACTGTTACACATATTTCCCAACAATTCCTTCTACGTAAAAATTTCGAATATTTCTTACGCTACAGAGAAATATGCTTAAAGCAAAACTTTCCATTATAACTCTTGTTACTGTATTTACATCACACACTTGTGTAAAGCTAATCGTTAATAAGCTAGGTAACATTTAGTATGAATTACTATAAATTATTACAAATATAAAAGTGACAAAAACGGTTGAGCAAAAATAAATTGTTCCAATGAAGGGACTCGAGTATAAGGTTCCCGAATGATTCTACAAAATTGAACATTGTGAATTTATCTATAAAATATATGGAACGAGATTCAGAAGAGAACATCAAAATAATGTATCACCCGATTGCCTCGAATCGTTAGCCATATAGAAATAAATGATTTTATTTTTCAACGAAATGAATATTGAGATGAATAGAATGTACAATAATTTCCAGCTGTCCCCTTATTGACAACATTTTTAACAAATAATAATATTTATGTATATGTAAATTTCAACGTGAGTATAAAATTGTTATAATGTAGTATATATGTATATAATATAATATAATAATAATAATACAATATATACGATATATTATAGTATCACAATTTTTCTAATGAAAGTTCTTTTACAATTTCAAAGTTCGTAAAAGCTGTCCCACGGTCGGTGTGTCAAGGTACCACTTATCTTTGTATGAAAAATCGATGACCTATGCACTCACTCGACACTCGTCACGAGACGTCCGCAGTGAACTTTCTCGCAGTGGTGCGTAACGAGGGTGAAATTGAAAGCGAAATGAGCAAACGGATCGAGAACCGTGATGTTTGATGAACTCTGCCCGCTCCTGTAGACCCTGTTGCTAACAGTACGTCGAAGCTACTGCGATTTAACTAACCAGACAGCCGGCACATCAATGGCGGAACAGTGAAGTTGTAAATTAGACGAAGCCTGTGTACTGACAGGCCGAAACAGGTCTTAAGTGTTCGGTGTAACTCGGGTCTCAGGGGCCAGCGTTGTACACGAAACGCTTCTAAATGAGTGTCATATAATTAGCGAGCGTACCCTACTCCAGAAGGCTGAGAATCAAGCTCTGTTCAATTTATTAGAAAGTTCCGTCGTCTTTTTCTTTCGTCTGCATTTTAGTGATGAAATGGAGAATTCGTCAGTAAGAGGCTTTAACGATGCACTTTGGAAGATGAAATACGGTGTATCGAGGTAACAGAGGCAACAGACTAAGCAGCGGAGTTAATTTGTTGTAGGTTCCTTTGAACTAATTGGATTTTACCATGAGCTGTACGAGAAACATGAGAGTATTAACTGAATTTCTGGGTCACAATAGTTTCACTGACGACGTATTCTTTATTTTATCTGTTTAGAGCTTTCGATTTTACATTCTGCTTTGAGATGGGCTGACGTTTCGAGAATATTACATATTATAACATCTTTATATGCAATGTATTTGATAAATAGTAAGCAAGTAAAGAGTAAAACGAAAATAATCAATTATCTGTCCGATTGATCCGAAGAATATGGATTCTCTGGCATTTCTTCCAGAAAAAAACTTGTGAATGTCTTTCAGTTGAAACTGTCGATGATCTTGAAAAAATTTGAACTTTTACAGAAATTCTCATAAAATTTTATGGACGTGAAAGAATAATGTATTTTTTGTTGAAACTTTTTTCCTCTATCTCTTGCCGTTCTCAAGGTAATCCACAGAAAGAAAAATTTACATTTTCCTCAAGAGTTTCATTATTTTTTGAATTTTCAGGCTCGATACCTTTACTTCTTACTATACCAAATATGAAAATTTGATCTCGCCGAAATGTCGACATTCGTCCACAATGGATTAATAAGAACGTACTCCCATCAATCTAGAAACTGTGAATCGTTGAATCGGTTCAAGGAATCGCAGGCTTGCTCATTTTCTAAGTGAAGTTTGCCATTCATGTCCGGTCGGCGGACAGGGTAGGTCGGAGTTTAATTGGATTCGTCACGGCATCAGCTACGGGTACGTGAAACCAGCGGGAATCACGGACGCGTTATATAATATCGCATTAAAATTATCGTTGTGCGCCGGCAATAACGGTAGTCGAGAGGCTACTACTCTGATACTCGTCTATCCTCGTCCGCAGCGGAATGAATGGTCGCGTGCGGCCGCGCATTGTTCGCTGCGGATAATCCATTGTGTGTCGCAACTGGAAAAAGTTACAAGACCAATCGACCTTTTCGTTTTCAACGCGCACGCCTCCGACCTGCGCTGAGCGCAAGTGAGAAACGATCCTTGAGGCTAGTATCCTAGATGGACTTGATCAGGTGTCGTGACGGTCATCATTGAAATGAACACTAAACGTACCGCGAACGAGGAATACGCTTAGAATTTTCCTCTTTTTTCCAATAAAATAATAATGACACATTTGGCATTTTTTAAATAGTAAAAAATTGTCCAATTATGAAGATGTCAAAGATTAAATACAAAAGTATTTGAATGAAAAATCGAGGGATTTTTATAAAATACAAAAGCTCGTTTCCAGATGGCAAAATTAATGACTGAGTGTTTCATGCAGGGTTTAACAAATTTTGATCAACTTTAGTTTCAAGAAACGACGTTAGTTATGCACTCTTAATAATTGCATTGATTATATTTGAGAAATCGAACGTAGAGAGAGCTTGACGTTAAATGGTACCGCAACCGGTCAGGTGACCGGTTTTGAAATTTGTTTTAGAATTCTGCATTTGTTTCGTTCATTTAACCTTATATCAATTCCCATATTGCTCAATTGATGAATTTCTCAATTTTTTGTCTTTTGTTTCTGTTTCCATTAACCTCTTGCGCTGGAAAGACATACCACGCAAGTCGAAATGTTTTTGTTGAAAAATTGCTAATGACTTCTTACACACATCAATAGTCTTGTTGCATTACAGGTACCAGATTGTTTTGAAATGTATCATTCTATACAAAATTATTGCTAAATAAAATTAGCGTACACATCTGCGTAAAATAGACAAAAACAAAATTACTCGAGCAAGACTTTATCAAATCACCGAATCAATTTCCAGCGCAAAAGGTTAAGAAAAATATTTCGTCTAATTTGTTTACCTTTGTTTTATAACCAATCATTTGACTGGTTACCATAGGACTATATAAGTACATACACTATGCCGGTACGTTTAGTGCTAAGTACAGTGTTGTCTATATAAGACCTTCAATTGTTGCATCCCCACATGAATAAATTTCTGAGTCACCGTACCCCGTTCCCTAAAGCAAACCTGTTAGCAAGCGCCGGCCGTGCGCGTCGCTTTTACGTAAACGTGAACTTGCACGCGGTGCAGCGTGCGCTCATCAGCTGCCGTTCACTGCGATGACCAAACAAGCGGTGCATATAATTTCGAGGCAGGACTTGAAAATTGTTATAATATCGATCGTGGTTCCCGAAACCGTTATGAACAACCCTCATTCCGAATAACTGTTACAGAGAACTGAAATTTCCAACTGTCAACCGTTTTAGTTACAGTCCCCACGTCGCTTCCATAGTCCTTATTTTTTCCGATTTTATGTTTATATTTGTTGATCTTGGAACGGTTGGAAATCTATTCTCGTACCAGTTTAATATTTATATTAAATATTAATATATTTGGAACTATTATACAAAGCAAGATAAGTGTATCAATAGTTAACTAGTTATATAAATATTAAATATATTAACTACTCTAGCAACTGAGTTTAATGACACCACTCTATCATTGATAGTTCCTCAGAACAAAGAAAAGAATTTAATACCGGTTCGTAGAATCAAATAAAGTTTATTTATTCGTCCTCCTTCGAATTACTTATTTTCATTTCTGCTATTACCAGCTTAGAAATCGAAAAATAGAACGACTGTACTATTTAAGATTTTTTAATGTGAAGATAGAAAACCACAATTTAGTTTCTAAGCCGAAACAAAAGAATCTCGATCACGCCGCTTGACATTTTTCGACCGGGTTTTCGGAAAGACCGGTGGTGCTCAAAAGATTAATTAATATTCAAAAGAAGCGAACAAAATCTCGATTTGTCTAATATAGGACAAGGGGTTTAACCTCGTTCCGAAAACATCCCTCTTCTGCGCCAGGACACAGCCGCGTCCCGTTGCGCCGCGACCGTGGGCGTCGTTTGCATGGGCACAATGTGCAGAGAAAAATGTGGTCATCGGCGAGCATTATACTTCATTAGATACCAGTTTCGTCACGCTTTCACCCGTACTTGTCTAACAATGAAATGCTGAATTCAAAATGCATTTCGCCGTGGCACCGTGGGCCCCACGAATACAGGGGGAAAGTTGCCGTCGTGACTCGTGACTTTCCACGATCTACATTGTCATTCACTGGCTAGGCCGAGATAGTAACCGGCGCTCTTCGCCCGGTGACCCGGTTGATTAGTAACGTGGATGTAACGATTTTGTCGTGCCGCCTCCAGCGCTTACATCGATTCGAGACGCTCGGGAACCGATGCTTCTCGCAATTAGACTCGATACTCACTATCGGCCAGGTCTCGATCAGCTCTCGGTACGATCGGGTATTCTTCAGTTGTTTACAATGCATGTGTTTATACCAGTGTTGTAAACACGACTGCCGAGCCTCGAGCCTTGAAAGCTGTAGCCGCGATTCAAGCCGTAAGAGCTGGAGTTCTTAGATTGAAGCGTTGAGCTACAAAAATTGAAGTCTTTATGCTAGAAGAGTTGAGCTTTCTGTTGTTATTTAAACACATTTCGTTACGGTTCATGTTAAGAGAACTGAGAAATAGAGTATCTTGTTGTTTAATATATTTTAAACAGAGGATCGGTTTTGATAAAAGTTTGTATTTTTATAATCGTGCGGTAATTAACAAAGTTTTGGAAGTAGGTGTTTGTCTGAAAACGAGATTTCCCGTTCTCGGTATGCGACGTGTTGATATCGTATAGTCTTCGAGCCTGTGCACAAGTATAAGAGAATTTTACGTCTCTGTTCTTCTAAAATCTCTGCAACTGAATTACGTTTTTCTAATTCCACATAAAAAAATGCTAAACGACGCGATCGCTTCATTTTTCTGCTTCTAAACAGGTAATAAAATCGAAATAAACAATTGGAAGAGATGTACATAAGTAAAGTTAATGTGATTTTACGAACTCATAGCTTGGAACTTTTAGGCAGTGTTATTCAAATGGTTTTGACTGAAGATATGAAAACTGAAAACTCGAGTTTCAGAGAACTCTAAGCCATCAAGACTCAGCCTTTAAAATTGAGCTTCGAAGTTTCGAAGACTGGAACTTCATAGAACTCTAAGCACGCAGGACTGAACTTTTAAGTTTAACTTTTGAGTTTTGAAGCTTCGAGAACTCGAGCATTTTTTTCATAGTTGTACTATGAATCTCGTTCTGATCTCAGTTCGATATCGTTCTGTCTTTGTTTATCGAAGACAGTAGAGAAGGAAAGTATTTCGAACGGACCGATAGTGTGTATCGGGCCTCACGGTTTGTTACGTGTGCGTTTGCTGAGAGCGGGCGTACACGCACGCGAAGCGCACGGTCTAATCGATCAAGCGCGTCATTTGAAAATTCCATTCGATGATTTATCTCTTGGTATATCTCTTAATCTTCGACTGTCTGTTTGGTCTTTTAAGATGTATAAGACGTCTTTCGCAAAATTGCCGTGATAGCTGCGAATGTTATTGGTATTCCTAAGTGAAACAGTTTGGATATTAATCCTTAAAGCGACAGAGGAAATTTCCATGCATATTCGAGAAATACCAGACAATTTTAAACAGAGATGCATAAATAGAAGTTTATATTTCGGTCAATCTTGACGTGAAGTTCATACAATTTTTACGTAATACTAACAAGTTAGACTTCCTTTGTTACTAATAAAATAAAAAAAATGATATCACTGTCGCTATCATATTCACTGTTTGAATCCATTCGCGTAGGGCGTGGAAAAGTTAATTATAAATATTATTTAAAAATACTCACAATACCTACTCTCAAATGTCAAAATAAACTAAACGTATCTATCACTCGATATTTGAAAATATAATTCTCCTTATCAATATCTTAACACGAACATTTTATGCGAGTGCTAATGTTCAACTGAAGAAGAAGATAGATAATCAGACGATATATATTACAGGCATTGCGACATTTAAAATAAAATAAAAGTGTACGTATAAATCTATGTGTATTAGATATTGGCGTTCTTTTCGTAAAACAAAATTGACTTTTTAGAGTTCTAGTACTCACACAGTGATAGCCCCTTGGCACTCAAGGGGTTAAACAGGAAAATAGAACTATGATTTCTGTTGCATGCATGGGGAATGTACGTTTGTTGCAAGTATTTAATTATTATTTAATGATTCGATTAATTTTATCGTTGTTATTAAAAGGACACACTTGATATTTACCGTTCGACTGTGAGTCATAGTCGTAATGAAATTAGTCTCCATTAAATTGTGCGTTGACCGTTTTGTTCCACAGCTATTCAGTAACTTTCAGCGTACTTATTTATAATATTTATTTGTATGTTATAATTCAAATTCTCTAGTGAAAAGGAAAACAAAAAAACTTTTCGGTCGGTTGATTATATAATAAATGTGTACTATATTGTAGTAAGTACATTGTAACGAGTGTTTCAAATTATTCTATTAAAATTATTCTATTAAAATTATTGTATTAGAGTTATTGTATTTGAATTACTCCATCATAATTATTCTATTAGAGTTATTTTGCCCACTTACTACTTGTATAATAGAAATCGTTCCAGTTTATTCAATATATAGAGTGTTTTATAATCTATATACATAATTTCAGTGAATTCAGCACACAAAAATAAGAAAGAAAATGTTTATACCAACATATGTTACAGTTAAAAGGAAACCCATTAAACGTATAATTTTGTTAGTGAATTACAGTGTTATTTGTATTGCACCGATTATTCTAAGTCCTTGGTTCAAAACATGCCAGTCGATTACGTGCAAATATTTCTACGACAAGGACGGCGAATAAATTCCAATAACACCTAACAATTATGATCAATAGTAGAGATCTGCGATAACACATTTAGAAACTTACATTTATGTCGAAGGTGGAGCCTTTGAACCGATGAAACATGCTTCCATCGCATGCGCGTCCTGTTTTTAAAACATCGTCTGTTCTTCTTACGAGATAAATCTATAATTATCGACATTGCTGTTATATTTAATATGTTAAACTTAAAAATATAATTGCAGGTTCGCTTAATGCAATTAATCGAATTCCTTTCTATCTTTTAAACTACAGTTACCTAGTCCGCAGTCAGAAATACATTATTACATTACTTTTACAAATAAACATCCCTTGATACAAATCATTATTTCTTGTTTCTCCCATCGATCCTCGTAATCAAATTTCTCCATCGAACCCCTTAAATTCATCCTCAGTTGATAGGTTTGCTGCTACAATGAGGCTGCTCCACTTTTAGATTATCTTAGCTATCTCAACAAAAATCAATTAAGCATCAGGTACTGCTTCCAACGTGCTTTAAACTCATGGTCAACTAATATTCGTGTTAATAAACTTTCACACTGAATGCGGACTCTATTACTTTCTCATTATCCCAGTCAGTATAATTTCAGTGTAATAATAAATAATATAATAAATAATATAATAAATAATATAATAATAATAAATTACCCGAAGCTGATTTCTTTTCCCACCACCTGAGAAATTATATTTTCCAGAATAAAATTACACATTTCACCCAAAACTTGTCAGAAACGCTAGTCTCCTGCAACAAACCCTTCAATTACTCAATCAAACTATACTCTATCGACACACTGTAACCTAGTGTAACATATTACTCCTGCATTTCCATCGGTTTTTTACTCATCATTCCGCGAGCAAGCGAGCGATCGATCTACCTCCGCGTCTCGTTCGGAAATCGGTCCCACCCATTCCTTTTAGGAAAAGGTGGCGTCGCGTTCGCATGAGAGAACACGTTTCTTCCCGTTCTGGTGAACGGTCGTTTCCGTACCGCGCGTGAATCCAGACCCAGATCTAGACAATACGCCGATGTTATACCGACAAAGAGATCGCCGATACGTGGCACACATACGTCGGTACGATCGTCGGATTTATCAGCGTTATGAAAATACGTTATTCCCGGTCGTCTTACGGCTGGGAGTGAAAGTTAAGTCAGGTACTTCACGACGGAGGCAGTTAAGAGATAAGTGTGACTCACGATGGGGAACAATGGCCGCGTACAGGAATTTGTTGAAGAGCCAGTCCCGCATGTAAGACCAATTGAAACAATTTGAGGCTATAATAAACCGTGCTGCGAACAGTGTACCGGCTGCTGTTCGAGAGACACTGCTCGTTTCCTGTTGGAGTTACATTATTATAATGCTGGCTCGCGCGGACCTTTCGTTCGGAACTGTGTTCTGCTTTACGTTAACTGAATTCGTCGATGATTATTCAATCTTACTGTAGAATAGAATATTGGACGGTATAGAAAGAACTATTTGCTTTTACTACAGATTTTATAAATACATTCACGATTTCATATAAAAATACACGAATTTCTGATTCACATTTGTCTGTTCTAAATTATTCACGATTCCCTTGTTTGATTCGTCTGCTTCGAGAACAGTTGCCGCGTTACGTTTGTTTTCAATGTTTATATTGTTTTCGAAAACTATAGAAATATTCATAACAACAACTATTGTTACCAATAAAATTTTTCAAAGGTTTTGATCGTGGGGGTATTTTGAGAAATTTTGTGGATGTAAAAGAACAATGTATTTTTTGTTTAAACTTATTTTCGTTATTTTTTACCGTTCTCAAGATAACCACGGCAGAGAAAAATTTACATTTTCTTCAAGGGTTGATTTCGCCTTCCCAAAATGAAATTCGGCACGAAAACAAAATTGCATTGCAGTAGACTCGACTTGTTCCACTCACACAACAAAGTTTCATAATTTTTTCAACCTCCAGGTTCGATACGTTTCCTTGTCAGTCACAAAAGAAATTGTACGTCAAGGAGTTACATCTACAACACTATCGCATCGCAGCCTATCCTAAAGCTTGCCACGTAAAGTATTCGTATTTTTCAACAGTATAGCTGTATCTGCTGAGTTCCTAAAATCGTTGGTATAATTGCCGCGTGCACTGTATTTCTGTAATGTGGTTAATTCTAGGAAATCGGAATCACGCGAGATCGGCGTTTCGATATGCTGCAGGCTCGATATAATTTATAGAATGGATCCAGTGAAAGGTGAGGCTCGAGCACGCGAAAACAGCGCGGCGATGGACGCGGTTTCTTTTGAAAAATTGTAACGAGCCGAACTTGGTCACGGTGCTAAACAACCGTGGAAACAATTCTGGTTCCCGGCGTTTCCCTTAACGCGAAGCTAAGTTCATTTCAACCGGTTTATTGGAATCAACGTTCTGTCGTTGATTAATTAGCGGCAACTGGGAACCGAGATCGTGATCGCGACGCGATTCTCACGCAACGAACAGTAGTCTCATTCTCGAACGCATAAACTGCAGATAATAATCAATTTAGATACGTGGAAGTGATTCATATTTCCGTGGAACTGAATGAACGCTTGCGTTTCTTTCATCTCTTCTTTCCTTCCTTTTTTCGATTTTGTTCGTTATTTTGAAGGAGATAATTAATTCCAACAAGGAACACGCTGGGAGTAACGATTATCTTCTTCGAGCGATAAATTGAAATCGACAGACTCGCAGAAAGCACGGTATCGGTTAGAAAGCGTTGTCTCCTCTCCGCGCCTCGCATGTCAGCCTTTTTTCGAGAAACTTCTATTCTTTCTGCTGCATCGTAACTCTCTACGACCTACTGTTGTAATATTCGAATAATATTTCGCATTTGTTTGAGCCGTGGATCGTGAAATCCGATCTCTCACGGTTTTTGAACGTTCAGGTGTTGATAACTTGTTGACCTATTTTATTCCTGTGTCCAGGCAGATTTAATATTCGATATTGATATCAAAGAATAGAATATTGACAGATTCTATAGTAGATTAATATTATTAGATTATTTCATTTCATTTCAGTATGAAATATGAATTTACCTCTACAAAATAGTGACCATCATTTTTGGTACACCCTGTATGATGACTGTAATTCTTTGGCGTTACATTACGTAAATGAGTAAAAAGCTACACTAAAATATAGCCGAATTAAATATTGTTAATTGGATTCTAGAATTAAATACAGGTGTACTGAATCTATAATATATTTTTAATTGGCAAGAGTATGGGATATCCTATTTAGAAAAGTGACGGTAAAAATAAGTTATTGTAATGTACATCTCCCTTGAAACTGTGCAACTTTTGTTTTATAGACTTCTTTGTGCATGAGTAGTTTACGACTATTTTTAAGTCGTCGAATTAAGTGGATCTTCCTATGTATATACTGTTATGAAAATGTTCTTTACGGCACGCTTGGTCTCATTATCAACGACTGCTAAAAAGGTTGATTGACATCCAGGAAAAATGTTTATCCCGTTCCGAATGAATTAGATCGTATTAAAATGGCAATTAGTTATGTTCATTTCAAGTATGTGAATCTTTATGATCAAGGGAATTTAACTCCTCATAGTTCACCAGTGTACACGCTACACGAGTAAAATCCATAAACATTTTTAGCGTTAAAAGTTTTATTCCTCAATGAAAAATGCAATAAATAAATTACTATCATTCAGTAACGATATCCTTTAATACGACTCTAAATTTAAAGCGAAATTGAAATGAAAGAAATAACGAAAGAAAATATTTAAAGGTAAGGAATAATTATTTAATTTTTTTTCTTTACTACTCAACGTAATAATGCACAATCGGGAAACGAGTTCTTCATACGTTAGAAATTTCCCTTTATAAAGGATTAGACAACGCTTAATAGAATTCATATTCAATTAGATCCATAAAACTGCATTTAATCCAGACTTAGGAACTGATTGTGAGGTTGAAGATATGCAGTAATGGATAATCATCTGATGGTTAATTAGTTCCCCGTTCAAGAGGAAGAGCTGCTGCCTTATGAATTGCAAATTGATTCCTGAGTAGGAAACGTTGCTAGAAAAGAAAGCGTGGAATTTAACGATATTAATCCTGGATTACTTCCTAAACAATCCTAAATCATTTGTTCCATTTGAATCGAGCATGCAGCGTGATTTATTGCAAAGTTTGAAAGGAACTACTTATTTCTTATTCCCGCACGGAAACAAGGAGAATCCTTCTTTGAGAAATCTTGTGCAGGGAAAATCGAAAGTATCATTCAGTTCAAGACGGAGTTTCTACATTTTATGTATCGTTGCATAACATTCTAAAAAATACGTAAAGATTTTTTTGCCGATATTTTGTATATTATTCTAATTTATTTTTGTAGACAGTACGAGTGATATTTTTGACAATGAAATTGATCAAATAAATTTGACGTGTCGACATTAAATATACATGCTATATTAACGTAAAATTTTAATATATGAAAAATAGAAATTTAAAATATTTGTCTGATTATTGAAAATAGGGAAAGGTATGTGAGAAAAACATTGTTGTACGTACTATGCACTGCATATTACGCTGTACAGGTCATCAAGGTCAAATGTGAAGGTCATGATTGTCAAGGTCATCGATGTTTTCTCAAATTTCACTCGATATTTTTATTTTCATTTCGTCGTTCTTTGTGCACAGACAAGTTCAATGACTGTAATACAATATTTTTACCGCAACTTCGACTAGAGTTATTCACAGGAACATTTGAAATGTGAAGAGTAAGAAAATTGCTATTCTATATCTTCGACATACTTTTGCTTAAGAAATCATTCCTTTGATTTATAACGTGATTGTCGATATGCTTTGTATTCTGCAATGTCATAATTTCACGACAAATATCTTCGATCAAGGTCAAATGAAAAACACAATATTATAGGTCATTGAATCTTCATTTCTTTTTCTCAGACATTTCACCGTATTTCAGGAATAGAAATATTTCGGGATGCAATTTTCGGATGCACACCCGGTATAAGATGCGCGTTTCATGTTACGGTATAAAAGTAGATAGAAGTAAATACATATAGAAAATGAGATGCTGATGGCCAGTTCATGTTACCAGAACTTTACATGCACAGGCGATTGCAGTGTTTTTTTTTTCTGGAAATATTCGTAGTTCCAAAATGATTATTCAAGACGAACATTTGTACAAAGTTTCGTAGAATGTTTAACTGTAACGTAAAATCTGGTAAATTATTTTCAATTAGGTCATAAGAGGTTCTATATGAACCGTTTATAATGAAAATTGTGTAAACTTATTTCTCTTTGCTCCAAGGTAATCGAAAGTTTGCAGTTTAATCAATCCAAAAATTTTAATGAAGTTTATAAATTTTATCCTTATTTTCATAAATTTAAATATATGTAAATTCACTTTGCACATACTTTCGTAAAAGTTAAGTAAATTGAATATAATCTTTTTAGCATTTCCATGTATCAATCAATTGATCAAAACGTGCTAATACTGAACTAGATTATAAATTTATTGATGAATTAAAAGTTACGGAATAATATTTCAATTGCTTATTTTCTCAATTTCATCCGAAACAATTTTATAATATAAATAATCCCTATAATTTTCTTTCATGAATCTTAGAATTATTCGTGTGTGACTTGCAACTGGATGCACAGTATTATTTAAATTCCGCGAAAAATCGGAGTCCTTGTCTCATATTTAACGTCGGAAACAGGACTTTTGCAGTAACATAATATTGCTTCGGCTCATTCGAGAAGCAAGCGAAATGGCTCTCGCTTCTCCAGTCAACCTGGGCCAAAAGAAAAAGCGTCGCCGAAAGGACGCTCGATGTCATTGCGCCACCCGCGCTCTACCTGCTTGAACATATACAAGGTGTACTAAAAAGTTAATCGGAATTTTCGAGCCAGAAATAGTTTTCATACAACGGAGAACGAACATAGTTTTTATGGCTTAAAATTTCCTAACATGCTAACTACAATAATTTAAATAGAAACTTGAAATATTTGAACACTTTGAGTGGACATCAAATATTCCTACGTTATTAATATTAATTATCGTTCAGTGTATCGTAGCATTCGTAAATTATTTTGTGTGCATTTCGATTCTGATTGGTCTCTCATTATAGGGTGTATACTTCATTTACATTTATTTCTTTATTACTCTTCATACCTTATTCGAATTTATTAAAGATTGGTTTAAATTCATGTTATGTATATATATATATACATTTACCTATAATAGAATATTGATCACAAAATCTAGTAGATATCACTTAAGCTGAACTAGTTCCTTTAAAAATTAACGAAAGTGACAATACTTAATAACTGTAGAATAACTAAATATTCTTATTAAAGATTTCTTTCAGTATATGTTCATTAAGTGCACTATAAATACATTACATTCACACGAGATAAAGGAATTACATATATCGAATAATAAATTAAATATTACTTTTATGTTGTCAATCGTTAATTTTTACAGAAAACGTAAACATAGAATAAGTACCAAATTTTTTTCCTTTTCTAATAAATTATCAACGATGAAGTAGGTTCATCAAGCACAGTTGTGCAAGAAATCATAGGGCAAGGGGTTAATCAGCAAATATTGCATTTATAGATCAAAATGGAACACCCTGTGTAACTGTTTCCCATACTTTTGTTCTTGAACGTATTTTTCCATGTAAAATTTACTGTTACACCCTGTACAACTAGAACCCGGACGATTTCTGGCCAAGTCGCATCCTTCGGTTCAACGTGAAAGTAACTAGATGGCAAAAGATACATTAGTATCGACGGTAGACATTATTATGCACCGTTTACATGAAAGTTCATCGAAAGATCGATCGATTATCCTGATTTAACACGGAGATCGGTTTCCGATCTTCGTTCGCGTTCGCAAAGAAACGGCGAACAGTGGCAATATTTCGTTATTTTTGTGTTGAAATCGAAAATCTTTTCATAGACTAACCCTCTACAATATCGCGTCAGACTCATGAGGAAAATTTTTCACTGCATTTGACAAATATAACTGTTACGTATTTGTTCAAACATAAATTAAATGTTACTTTTCTATTGTCAATGATTAACCTTTTAAGTAAACATAGACATAGAATCAGCATCAACATTTTTTTGTTTCTTAATAAATTATTAACGATGAAGCAGGTGTATCATAGGTAGGAAATAAATCATAGGCCAAGGGGTCAATAGAAAAATGACGGAACGTTCCCCGTGCTCATGTTTGCTCGAGGAACGGTTGTCCCTCCGGCAGTTGACTTCTATGAAAACCGGCATCAGAATAGTTATGTCTCTTCCGTGTTTTATTATTTCCCCGTGAACGGCGTCATTTGCTCGCTAAATGTTAACCGGCCTGCCAAGCGACCACGCATGAAAGTCCTCGACGGGAAAGTGTTGGATAACCGGCACCGGAGGTCCTTCTGCTGTTTTGCTTCTCTTTTCGTCTCAGCCCCGTTCTCCAGCGCGTGTCGGCAGCGCCTTTGATAAAATTAGGAAAATTGCCGGACGCATGTATCGGCCGACCGACCGCGTAACCGTGACACCCGGCTTTGTAACCGGACTTTTACGTCCGCGCACACGGAAGAGAAAGGTATTTCACAGTCGGCGCGGCTGACCGAGGGAAAAGGACGAAGATTATCGTGATTAGGGTGATCATTCATTTTCACGGCGAATACATCGAACATAAAAATCGTAATTGGTTATTGAAAACATCTATTCGATACTCGCACGCAGCCTTTTAGCGCTGTCAAAGAAACGAACAGGTGATTTTACACGTTAAATGCCGGAAGAAGATTCTTCAAGGTTAATTCCTTGTCTAATGATTTATATCATAATCATGATCGATATAATTACTTTGTAATTAATAGTTTATTGGAAAAAGAGAAAAATTCTAGGCATATCCTATGCCTATGTTTGCTCTGAAGTATATTAAGTGATAACAGGAGAATAATATTTAATTTGCATTCGAAATGATTGAGTAATGTTTATATTTGTTAAATTCTGTTTAAAATCTTCACCACGTGTTTAACACGATAATGTAGGGCAAAGGGTTAAGGGATCGGAGAATGGTTTTGCTTATTTCATTTGCAATTGATGCGAATATTAATAAAAAAATCAGTAATTATTAATTAGTTTCTATACTTATTGTTGTATATAAGAGGGCATGGTTTAAATAATGATTAAATAATTATTTTACAGGAACATGAACTATTTATTATAGATAGAATGTGCAGACACAATTTCTTCCATATAAATTATAAAATTATCGCAGCCAATTAGCCTATCATGATCCTTTTACAGAAAATATTGTAATGAGGATGATGGTAATTGCCCAGGCCTCGCCACGCGGAGTTTGCTGCTAGTGGAGACCCTGGGAGGTCGATGGACATTGAATTCCATCGACCTCCCCTTCTAATTCTAAATCTTATTTTTAACGCACTTATCGCTATCGCATTTATGACTATCGCACTTAATAATAATCCCACGACGGCTGTTTTCTTTCTTGAGTCTGAAGTGAAGATTCCCACGGTAGCTGTTCTCTTTCTTAGGTCTGAACGTTAAGTATCCCACGGCGGACGAACGACGTCTTCTTTCGCAAACTTAATTCTAACTCAGTTTAGCCTTAACGGATAACTTAAAATATACATTGGTCTCAGTATGTCGAGCAATTATCGGGCCAAGAAGCAAAGGGGGCGAATCAATAAAGAAGTTCTTGATTCGATAATGAGAAAAATTGGAGAAGAAGTCTCTGATTAAAAGAGGGCAAAGTGAGGGTGACGCGGAGCAAACCGCGATCAGACCAGTCAGACCACAGTGCCGAGTTACGATGCTCCCTCATCTACGAATCAGAGGATGGCCTATTGCCAGTGCCAGGATCCCGTTAATTTCCCTACGCCCTACCCTCGGAGAGAAGAACGTGGGACGAATCACAAAGAAGTAGGATCCCAGCATAAACTCCAGCCCCAGTGTGCCCATCATAATCTTTCGAGTCGGTCACATCGATTTACAGGCAGAACTGATTGATCTTACGCACGGCCCGAATCATTTGCATATATGGCTAAGTGAACCGGAGTAAATGGAGAAACAAATAATGCTGGTTTCCTCCACAAAGAGGTTGTTGCGGGAGATCCATTTGTATTTACGAATTAACCTTGCTCTTTTATTGGGTTTTTAATTACGATCGATACAATTATTTTAATATTAATCATCTATTGAAAAGGAGGGGAAAATTCTGGACATATACCTTGTTGTTGTTTATTGTAAAGTGTAATGATTGACAACAGAAGAATAATATTTAATTGGTATTCAAAGGAATGGAATAATATTTATGCTTGTTAAATTCTGTTTAAAATCTTCACCGCGAGTCTAAGACGGTTATTATGAAGCAATGGTTAGTTAGATACCTCAAATAAAAATTGTCTGTCTAACTGAAATGGTGAATTATTTCATATTTTTTTTTTACCAAATCTTAATGATCGTTTCTTTAGATTTAGTCCATTATCCTTTGCTTTAAGATTGTTTCTTATATAATCTACCAACAATTAAGAGCCATTGAAAAGAATACAATTCGTTTGATTAATAATTGATAAAATAGTTGTACAACGGATGCTATAAATTCTTGAGAAATAAAGGCTGCTTCAGTTACGAAACTCACCTGATGAAGTTGTTCAACATTACATTTTTTAATTAAAAGGGAAAGACCGGTTAACGATATGTTTGAGATGGTAAAACACGTTTTAATATGTTATTACGAATGAATATTGACTCAACCAGCTACTTGTTTCGTCGAGTTCATACTCCGTCGCGTTACCGCGTAACGGTCCTTAAATAATACCGATTTTATTGTTAATACATGCGTCGATATTAAACCGATGCAAATAAAGCAATCGGATGGGATGAAAGGCTCGTATCACAGTAATGTTTCTGTAATGTCAGCAATTATTTCTTAACACGTTCAAGGCCGGATACACCCTGCTTCTCACCTCTCCGCGTAATTATAACTGTCCTGCTTAATTAGAACGTTTTTTACGTTCGAAAAAATACCGGCGAACGGTCTCAGTTAGCATACTTCGAATTGAATTTCCTGCATAAAAATGGTAACGGTCCACAGTCACGTTTTTCCGTTGTTCTCGACCGACGGAAGAAGTACGTACAGTTCACTTGTCCCATTTCGCTCTAGATTTGTCAAGGATCACTTTAGAAATCGCTCATCAAAGAACGAATACAGAAAATAATTGCGGATTTATGAATAGATTGTTTTAATGCCATGCTGTTTGTTCATTCACGATCAATGTCTAATCTTATTAGAAAGAGAAATTGAAATTCTCTTTAACTAACTGTTCGTTTAATTCGGAAACTTTGAAAATTAATTTTGGCTTGTGCTCATTTCTTCATGCAATTGTGTTTCATTTATTTTGAAAAATTGTGTTATGGAATTTTGTTTATTTACATACAGAAATGGAAACTAAAAATAATGCAAAAATGAATTTCAATGTTGTAAAGGATTGTAACAAATATTTCTGGGATTTATTACTTCGAGTATTCTCTAGTTAGAGCTTATATCAAGAGGAATTTTATTTTTTAATATACACATTAACAGATTAAAATGTTGAATTATATTCCCATTAGTTAGGAAGATCCTCAATTTTTCTCAGGAAAGAATATTCTCATGTTTCGTTACATGTCTATTATAGTTCAGACAGACATTCTTGTGGGTAATACGACGAGAGTACAGTAAGACCTTGTTTGAGAGTTTAATTTAATCTCATGTTACAGCAATAAAATCAAGTAATCCTTCAATTTTTTTGGAGAATTATTAATTAAGAACGTTGATTATTTTACAGGTACAAAGATACATTCAAGAATTAGGAAAAGAACAATTAAGAGTCTCATTTCCTTATCACTATCGAATCAGTTGTCGCCCCCTTCGACAGTGCAACGATTATTGACGTGTAATATCGCTCCTATAATCACCAGAATCCAAAGAATAAGAAAATTTCTTAAAATGATGTAGTTCTCGTTGGGATGATACTTCTGACGAAAACGACAAAAAATTACGCAAATTTCACGTTTTTCATCTGAAAACCTCAAATTGACCAAAGCTGATCCTCAAATAATTTTCCCCAGAAAAGTATCAAAGAATTACTTAATTCCACCGCAACAATATAAGATTCCCACGACAAATAAGCCCGAATAGTATCAAGCAATTTCCTTCATTCTAAATGTTGGTCACTAATGGCCACTTAATACAACCACCATTAAACAAATTCCTTCACTCGAAGAATTCCAAAAGTGGTGTGAAAACATTCTCCAAAAAACATTGACCAAACCACTGACATTACAATCGCATACTTCAAACGCGTTAGATCAATCTCGAAACGGCCGCTTAATTGAATCAACAAGCACCAACCGTGAAAACGACTAATCGAACGGAAACAAATGCGAGCGATAAACCTTTCACATTCTACCAGATACTCGATTTTGAAGAAAGCGTATAGACGGAATCGGAACTGGCGTCGACCAAGGGTACACCGAAAATGCATTGACCTTTGCGATCCCGGCCGTGTGTGTATTAGCTACGCGATCAACTCGGTACCAGGTATATCTCGTATTATCGTGGCGCTGCGTGATAAGCGGCCTGACAACTTGTCATTGACCCGTTATATATTGTGGTATTGAACGCCGTAAAAGGGTACGAGACGGTGGACACGGCTATGTTATCGTTATTACTCTCTCTCTCTGCTTCTCTCTCACTCTCTCTTTCTCTCTCTTTTTTTTCTCTCTATCCCTCTCGCTTGTGTTACCTGGGCGACCGGAGATAACAGGTACAGATTCATTTTTCAATCGGACGCACTAGTATTACGCAAACGGGTTTCCGATCGGTTTTTGCTTCCTCGTCGCACGATCAGCGCAATAACCCACTCGATCCCGCTAGCAGCCCGTCAGAATTTCGTCTAATCGGCTGCCGGTAATTAACCATCACCGGGTAATTGTTCGTTTAACGATGAATTAATTTCACCGTTTAACGACTAACTAATTCCATTTAATTGTTCAGCTTGTAGCGGCGTCGATTAACATTGTAATTGGTAACTGTATTTCATTGGTCTTCGATAGTCACGCTGTCGTTAACGCTTTGTCGATCGGTGAATTGACACTGAACGTACTAATGCTACGCAGGTATATATGTATTCGTACCGTAATTAAATGATTAGTTGTGAAATGGTGATGAACGAGTTAGGCGATCGGTTGTTCTTATTGAAATCGGAAACAGAAGGAAAGGACGGAATCGAAACATTGATTATTCGGACAATATACAAATTGATGTAGTTAAATGAACGGAAGGGAACGCAGAATTTTAAACCGATTTGGAGCATTTGCATCCGAGAGTTTGTTAATAGAAATATTCTAGATTTTCTGATGAATGTAGATGACATTCTTTGAAACTAACGAGAGAGCGTATATAAATTCAGAAATGAAGTTGTTTTAGTTCAACATTTCGCGTATTGATGCATTACATAATACTTAATTTTATATATAACATTTTATAGTTTTGATGTATCGAATCAGTGACTTACAGTCACCTCTCGAGTGCAAAGGGTTACAAACCGGTCATTTGACTGTTCGCGATACGTTTAGTTTTAACGCTAGACCTACGGGACCGGACAATTTGACTTATACTGAATTGTATAAACATTATTTGGTAAATATTTGAGTCAATTTTGATCGATGATCCATCTTTAAACCTTTAATACGTTGACTGCCACGGTGGTCACCGATGACCGGAGCTTTCAAATTACTCGACAACAATTATAATTCGTAAGGTAACAGGCGTCGAATGAAGATGTTTAATAACGCAAATAACTGGATCATAGTATAATCTAATAATCGTGTACCAAATAATTGATAATTATTCTTTCTTATTTTTGCTACAAAAGAATAAGTGATGCATAAAACGCTGGAGTTTTTCGTAGCAGTTAACGTGTTAATCTTCAAAACCTAAACGGACGAACGTCAGTCTTTTTAAGGACAATAGAATAAACTGTACAATAACTGTCCGTAAATTTAACATTAATGCGTGTCGCTGTTTTTCTAATTCGACGGTGAAACGGTGCGGAACATCAATTAGTTGATCGTTTGTATCGGCATTACGGATGCGAATGAAATACACGGTATCGAATACGGTGAACAATATTGAATTGGAAGTTATAGAATTTTACACGTATTTCTATAATTACTCGACGCAAAAGGAAACACGTGCGTGTATGGTCATGATCGGTCAACGACGTGTTGATTGGAATTGCGTGGTCGTAATTGGGGTATTGATTGAAGAATCCGCGCAGAATTGTTATTAGACCGTGATAGTTTATTTAAATTTTGCTTCACGGGCAGAATTTAGAGGAATTGGCATTAAACGAAACTGTCTTCCATGCATCAGCGCTCTCTTTATATTAAAAATGAAATAAGATTATACTGGATTCTATTCCAACTTATATTTTATAGCTCTTTGATGATTTTTATAAGCTGTAAATCCATAATGTTCCTCGGTCTATTTATTGCGTAAGAGTTTACGTTTTTTATTATTATCTTATGTTCTGTTGTTATCTACAGTACAATTGATATAAAACATCTTTTATCTATTAGATCCTTAAATATCTACCAAAGCATTAAAAAAATTGTTTCATTTCCTTTGAGTGTGTATGTATGGTAGGAGTATGGTATTACAAATAACTATAAAAAATATTGGTAACATACGCAACAAGTATGATACAAATGAATCCAAAATTGATATTCTATTACTATTTATTTAACCTCTATAAAAAATTTATATTCTGTTACCTTTTTGTTTAACTTTTTTATTTAACTCAAATAAGCAATGAAAGATAAAAATATGCAACCCTGAGAATTTTCGTATTTAATCGAATAAAGAAAAGTGCGTGCAGTTCGCCTCTTCTGAACTGGAAGCCGTTCTGTCGGCTACGCAGTAACCTCTGAAATTTTAATGTAACTATTTTGTCCTCATTCATCTGTTTCTCCTTTTACTGGGTTTCCTATTCGTTTTCATTATGGTTGCTTGTAGCGTTAGGTAATTAATGATCTCACTTCGAACTTTAATTACCATGGCAATACTTCCTCCTTTTTTCTTCAAATGTTTGGACCAATTTGATCGGTGCAGTAACGTAAATGTGTAGTAAATGTCCGTAAATCTAGTATTAAGAAATGATGATATTTTTGTTCCTTTTTGTCGAAACGAACTTTGATCACCCCCGTTTCCAGAAAAGACCTTTGAAATAAACGCAAACCTACGATGGACGTGCAATGCCTTTTCCATCCAACAGGCCACCAAGAATAATATAGGTAGTTCTAATGAGGACAATTACAAAACAAATCGTAAAACATGATGTTACGCAAACGGTTGCCTGTATTTTACAAATTTGCGCAAGCTATAAATGCATAAACGTCTGCAATCAAGGTATGACTCATTCAAACGCGCGTAACCGTGGTTAACAGGTTGCCAGTTATAGCCACTTCAAACCCAACACGGCTGTTTCATCGGTTTTAACAACTGATAACAACACTAAACGAAGAAAGAAACAGAAATTAACCCCTTGCCTTATGATTTATTTTTCAACTGTGATCGATACAATAACTTCGTCAGGAATAATATATTGAAAAAAGAGAAAAATATACATATGTTATGTCCACGTTTGCCCTGCAATATAATTACTGATAACAGAAGAATAATATGTAATTTGAATTCAAAGGAGTCGAGTAGTATTCATGTTTGTCAAACTCTATTTAAAATGTTCACCACGAATCTCACACGTTATTCTAAGGCAAGGGGTTAAAAAGACAGGACGTAATCGAATACTTAACACTATATTTAAGGACATTTATTGCACAGTTTATTCTATTGTTCTTAAAAAGATTGATGTTTGATCATTTAGATCTAGGAAATTAGATGTGTAGCATTAGAACTATCGAGCATTTAATATGATCGATGTGTAATCCATATAAAAATTCCAATAGATTATTTTCAGTGTATTCAGACATTCATTGCAGTATTTAAGTGAAACTGTTTATTATCAAGATGATTTCGAATATTCGTGTTTAAAATATTAATAATTGCGAAACAAGAAAATCGAAACCAGTCAGTTTTACTGGTACGTTAATTCTAGTGCTAAAAATGTGTTATTAGGCAACATTTTCGCGCCAATTAAAATTGTATCAATGAAAATTTACCCAAACATTTACCAGATAACGTTTATAAAATTCGATACAAGTCAAACTGTCTCGTCTCGTAAATCTAGTATTGAAGGTTAACACTTTAAAAAATTCTCGTTCCCGGATAGCTACCGCTAAAAACCCGACATTCCCCCAGTGATTCGCCAATACCTTTTCTGCAGGGACAACGCGTCCCGCCATCCCGTTGAAACGTGAATAGAGAAACCAAAGAAGTTTCAACAATCTTAATGACATCTCCGGTAGAGGGTCTTTAAGCACGGGTCGATCGGCTCGCATTACCGTCCGCTGCGAGCCTCTCAACCTCAGCCAAAAGGAACGAAATTATCATCGAGGCAGCGAGTTACTACCCCCGGCCGCGTTTATCACGAAATCTAAGTCGGGACGTAATTCGACCAGACATCGATAATTAATCGCGCATTCCGCCGTGTCGGTTCCGTTTCTCTGCTCTTGCCGCGCCGGTTTCCCGAAGCGTGCGAGCTCCGCTGACCGTCCCCCTCCTCTTTTTTTAGGTTAGGTGTCCATGAAAGTCTTCGCCATTTAATAAGTATTTGCGCTAGCGAGCAAGATTGAAATATCAGAAAATTTTCGTTGAAAAATTACTCGAGTTCCTGCCATTTTAAGTCTTCACCGTTTAATAAATATTCTGGTAAGCAGATTTAAGAATCAGATCACTTCCTTTGAAAAATCGCTCGAGTTTTTACCGTTTTAAGTCTTTACCATTTAATGAATATTCTGGCGAGCAAAGTTAAAGCACGGGATCATTTCCATTGAAAATTACTCGAGTTTTTACCATTTTAAGTTTTTACCATTTCATGAATATTCTAGTGAGCAAATTTAAGTATCGGATCACTTCCATTGAAAAATTACTCGAGTTCAAGATGGAATAACTTTATGAAAAGTCGGTGTACAGGGTACTACAAATGGTCGTGTCACAACCACCACAGGGAGATTTTATACTTTTCATTTGATAGAGAAGGATATAAGCAAGTGCTCGCAAAATTCATACTGACCTTGTAAAAGGGATTTTTATTGTTGTATCCTGTTCTATTCATTGCAGAATTAATAGTCCGAATGGAACTATAGATCGGAAATGAAACGTTTGCTTGCATATTGAATATTGAAAAATGTATTATACGTATATTTGAGGAAAAGTCGTGAAGTTTAAAGGCGATTTAATTACGTTGTATATAGGAAAATCTAATCGAAATTTTAAAAACGGTCATTTGACCGGTCGTGGTAGGAATAGTATTAAGAGTTAAGCTTGACTTACTCAACTTACACACGAAGTTTCATAACCTTTTGAATTTCCGGTGGTGAGTGGACGTCTTCCTCTTGCCCTTCTGCACTTTTAGCTTGACAGACGTTCCTCAGGGCATGAAAGAGCCTGCAGAGTGTGTCTACCCCTTCTGCTCCCGGTAGTCTTGGACAGACGCACGCCTAGCTTTATTATTCGCTCTCCAGTGTACCCGATTATGTTAACACGTGACTATTTGACTGTTGAACGTCCCCGGCTTCCTATTGCCGGGTTGATTTATTACCGCGGGCAAGTTAACGACAAGTCGCGGGATCTCGCTGGCTAGTGTACGACAAGCCGCGGCCGCCGCCGCCGCCGCGTATTCAACGCGCAACCTGTTTTCATATCGTACGCCGTTTTGCTCATGGCGGTTAGCGGCGTGCGCTCCGGAATGGCGGATCGTCCGTTCCGCCGCGATCGTCGGTCCCGAAGGATCCTAGGCCTAGCTTGCAATTTTACACATGGCTCGTTAGATTGATTGAAATTGATTTCGTTCGCCGCGGCCGCCTTCGTTAGCTCCGATCGAGCGCGTATAGGAAGTTCCTGCAACGGATGCGCCGAGCATGCACGGACGCACGGTGCATTGTTTCTGGCCTCGGGGCTGAGTTTGTTTGTTGGAACGATCGTCTGCGAGATTGTTGATCTTGCGATCCGCGTTTTGCTTGATTCGCGCCGGATGGATGGAAATAGGTCTTCACTCGGGTTCAGAATCTGTCGGGTTGCTGACATCGGTGAGTGGGGAACTGGGATTGATTGGCTGAGGCTTTCGAGACTTTGCGAATGATATTTTTCAAATGATTTCATTTCATTTTGTCGATACTATGTAAATGCGGTCGTGTTTAGAAGTTGGGTTTGTGGATGGGTCAATGGAGAATAGGAATTCATCGGGTAATGCTTTGAAAGTTTCGAAAACGAAATTTGTAAATTAATTTATACTACTATGAATTTCTTATAATTCTCTCTAATAATTCCTCTTCGATTTTCAGTATACATTCTGAATTTTCTATTTCGTCAGTATCATAACTTTTCCTTAGAGTTACACCATTCTAGAGAGTATGCTAAAATTAGCATCCAATAATTGCTTAATTCTGATAAATACTCTTAACAAACGTGTTATGTGCGTTAAAAATCAGTAGTCTATATAAAAATAAAGTAGAATAATATGCTTACAATGTCCAGTCACTTGTAGGCCATGATGTAATATATACCATAGCCATTAACGAAAAATTAAAACAAGTTCCGTTAAACTGACTGATTCGATGGATCGAATCAGGTCCTTCGAACTTGAAATTGTCTCGATCATGTTCGACGAGGAGATTGTAGTATCTTCGGTACGCGTAGCATCGAACCGGTATTCGTTGAAGTATTACAAGATCGGTACAATTTATTCAAGTAACAGGCAATGAAAAGTCAATATTTGTTGTAGCAATTACTTTAATAACCCATTGCATATCGTGTTCTATATTTTCATCTTCACTCTGTTTCCTTTTTATTCGGTTTAGATATTGAGTGGAAGAAGTGAAACAACGTTTTTATTGCTGTCTGGCAGTATTTCTCTTTATCATTTATAATTTATTATAAAAAGAAAAGAATTTGATACTTATTTGACATCTAGCTTACTTTAGAAATTACGGATTGATAATAGAAGAAACACGATGAAAATTTGAAACTCAATTTGACAAATCTAAGTGTTGTTTACTTTTTCAAAATACAAATTAAACATCACAAATCTGAGACGATATTTTAAAATAATAAATAAATTTGTTCCATAAATTGTTCTTCAGTATTAATGAAAACTTAATTGTTCGAATCAACTGATTCGTATACAAAGAATTCAGTTGCTCGTATTTTCATTGTGGACGATAATATGTTTATATTAAATTGCATATATCGCATTTGCAGCTTGAAAATTTGATCAACGCAGCCGAAGCTTGTTTCGTCACACTAGCTACGTCACATTATTGTTCCTTAATCATTTCCGGGTGCCACTTCCCACGTTCGTTCTTCTGCGAGCACTTTTACGAGAGTCACTTACATCAATATTGCGTCTGGCTGTATTACAGGATTTTATTTTCGACTTACGACAGTCGATTGTATTGTGTCGAACTTTCGCACGACGCAGATTCGCCCGTGGTGAAGCAGTACTTTCTAAGAAAAGCTTAGAATCTCCTGGAACAGAACTTTCCCTTGTTGTAAATAATTTCATTTCAGAATTCAATGCGTCCGTGGGCGATTTAAATCACAGCCGTCATTTGAACGCTTTACTGTGGGCACAGGAAACGGAAAGTAAAACCTTGAGTTGCTCTATAGAAATATTGTTTTCCTGTGGAACAAACGAGCATCTTACTGTCTACCACTGTAAGTGCAAAATCTTGTAGAATTTTTGTTTTCCATATTTTTTACCGTATAAGAAATAGGTTCTATAATTTAAGCAAAGATTGTAGAATGACCTGTCTTTTGTCACACTTTGAACAGTATATACTGGGTGTAACTATTGTTACAATCAAATGAATCAAGTGAATTAAAAATGTTAAATGAAACTTCTTCGTTTGAAATATTGCCGGCAAAATCCAGATTCAGAACTTGTAGCTAGATTAATGATCTTCAAAACGAGGACTCAAGTAACAAACTTTTATACTTCATTTCTGTCATATTGAAAGTATTTCTAAAGTATAAACATTTTCAGAAAACAGAGTGAGTACGATGCGTGTATAATAATGGAAAACATACTGTGCTTTCACGATTGCATGAATCGGTGCGTGTGCAACGAGCGCGCCAGTAGTCGGAAAATAGTGTATCAAGAATTGTAAGAACGTGTTGCAGTCGTTTCCAAAAATCAAGCGGGTTTCGCAGCGCACTTAATTCGTAACAATAGGCTCTGTTGAGTAATTAGGCTCTGTATTAACGCGCCGCTATCCTTTATCGACGCGACGTGCTACATTCACCATAGCGTGTCTACTTCCTTAATTAGTAAGATTCACTGTGATGGTTGCATCCGCCGCGACTCTGCTCGTCGCGTCTAGCTCTTGGTCACTACGATATTGTATGGAATATAATACTTCATCTGTCACTGGCAAGCGAGTAACTATTCTGTTGCATCATAAACGACTTGGCAGCATCAATATTTCCTTAAGGAAAATCCACCCAGCACTAGTATTTTAGTTAAAACTTGCCGATACGATAAATAATCGGAAAAATTACAAATCGTTAGTTCAGTTATGATAATAATTATAATTATCAATCCATAATTGTAACTAATAATTAAATAATCAGTGATTATAACTCATAAATAAATAACCAATGATTATAATGAGTAAATAATTAACCAATAATTTTAATTCAATTATACTTCCCGTTAGTTTTTTCATTGTTTTAACGACGTCCATGAAACAGATAAACGCAAATCTGTCGTTTTGTAAGAGGTTGTTAAACCTTCAGAACACATTTCAATTATGTACACCTGTAAATTCTATTTTAATTGTATTTTTGTCGTATATTCAGGTTTGAAACAAATAATTGCAATTACTTAAATTTTTTATATTTTCTATTACGAATATGTTTTGAATATTTAATTATTTCCATTTTTAATATTCGAACGTATACAACTTATATTCCTTTTTGGAGATCATTGTGGTTTTATTGGTGTTACATTTTACTTTGTTTGTTTCTATATTTATCCCTATTATACTGTTACTTTCATTATTGTAATAAATGTTTCATTGAATTATTAAGACTGATCAGCACTTTGCAACATCAACTTGTTTCCATAGTCGAGTGTTTCGGACATAAGATTCTTATCAGCGAGGAAGGATTTATGTCTAGTTTGTGTGAAAGCGTTGAGATATCATCAAAACAACTCATCAGACGTCGACTCTTCATAAATTAGATCAACGATTTCCTCCATCGTGCTATTTAGTGGTTGTTTTCTATGCAAAAACCTGTACCATCGACTTCCACGGTATACCGAATGCTCATCGAGATTCGTTTTATACCTTTCCTCCATGCGCAACTTCACACGCTGATTAAACCAATACCCCTGAAAATCTCACGAAGTTGAAGATACATATTTTATGAAGCAGACAACGGACAATTAAGGTTTCCCGCAGTAATTAATCCTTCTGGTATCTTACAAATCCTAATACAATTTCACTCTTCCGGTATATTACCAAAAAAATGATATTTTACGTTTGTACAAGAATTATTGTCATTCTTATAAGATTAGTACACCAGCTGATGTTTTGTATGAATTCATATTGATCTTTTTTTCTAGATCAAACTTTCAAATTGTCGATTTTTGTTTCGATCAACTCCATACTTAACAGTAGCGTGTTCTATTCAATGATTTTGACTAATAATCTTTCACAAAAATACTTCAATTTTTGAAATATACAATTGAACTTCCACAATATTTTTATCAAACTCGCATAAAATACAAGACCGTACATCAATCTGGTATTTGCATTCCTGTAAAAATGTTCGTTCGAAACCGTATGTTTCCATCGGAGAACGGATCCTCGAATACAGGAAGTGGACGAAACATGCGAACGCATGGCTCGTAATCGAGTGAAATCAAAAGCTTCCTTATTGTTAACAAATGAAATGTCAGAAGTCGTAGCTCCCATTGAATGGGGCAACCGTGCGTTCAATTTGTCATTCAGTCTCTTACGATTTTACCGTGTGCACCCCCTTGTTCCTCGCGATGCGACGCGTTTCGCTTTTGGCGGAGTGCAGAGGTGTCTCCGCCGCGTTCGTTTCACCGGTCCGCCTGACAAATAGATTATTGCCCCGTGATTAATGCGCCATTGTAAAATGAGTCGAGTGGACAAATCTGTTTCGTCGCGGACGAAACGCACCGAGCGAACTCGCGGGGGAAGAGGTGGCGATGTGCGCCCAGTTTTATGTTTCTCTTTAAAACTAACATCACCGAGCAGTTTAATCAACTTTTTTGAAATTCCTCCGTAAAAACTCCTAAGGCGCATCTATTGAGACTTTAATTGAGTTTCCGTATTGGTGAATCAATTTGTTTAACATGTTTAAACAAGTATAATATATATTATTCTTGTTTCAACGCTTTGTATGAGAAGTATATCTCTCAGAGGCATTTGATATCTCTACAAATTTCAGTTACACGTATTTCAGGAATTTCGAAATTGTTGGCTTATTTTATGACGCACCTGGTAATCTAAAATTTTTGTTATTAGAAAAGGGTACCGACATCTTCTTTTAGAGAACTGTAATGAAAGTCTGTTCCAAAGTAAACGCTTTTATCTAGTGCTATCTCGAATGGGGTGAAATTTTTTGTCCACTATCATCATTTTACATCTGTGTTTCCAAGAAAATTTGTGACCTCCAATTAAACTCCTAGTTACATAACTGTATAAACTAAACATTTACATAAAACTTTTAGGTATAATAAATTTATATAAATGTACATCTTATAAACATATACGTTCCATGGATAAAATTTAATATTAAGAATTTGTTACAGTGGACAGTTAATAAATATTATGTGAATCATTACTCAACGGAACAAAGATAAATTATTATGTAAAGCATTAATGAATTAAAGAGGTAGAATAATTTGTTTGAAATTACAAAGAATTATCATTCAGACATAGATTTCGATTAAGAATAATTTTTGTTAATATACTTTATTTGCTTTAGATAGAGGCAATGATATAATACGATCGATATCACACTATTAAGTGATTAAAAAGAAACTGTTGGTTGAACCAGATGCTCTTTTTTGGATCGTGATTTCTTTTGCAAACCACTCCATCAGTTCCAGTACAACCAGGCTTTAATAATAACCGTTTTATTTCACGACAGGTCGCAATTTCTTTAACGATCACGCGTTTACCCCATTATCGCTCTTTCTTCCGTATACAAACTGTTTCTTATCGGTCTATCAAAAACTTCGGCTGGGAACGTTTCTCCTCTCAGCCTACGCTTCGTTTATAACTCGATGAAACTTCGACGAAAGCTTACGTAACAGCTCGCAGGCGTTTCAAACACATTTAGTACCTTTTCGAATGGGCTTCTAAATGTTGACCCTTATCTAAGACGGTTAACCATCTTTTTCTCTGCTTATTTTTCAGTCTTTTTTAAATGATACAAGGATTGCGTAGTTCCAAATAATTTGGAAAATTAGGTTTTAACTGTTTTCCGTTTGTTACTTGAAACAATTACACAAAATAACTAAGCTGCGTGACAAAATATTACGTAGACAAATGTGTCACTAGCAATATTGGAAGATGATGGCATGCAGTCGTCTGTGTAGTGCATGTGCCATAATTTAATTTTTTCAAACATAAGTAGAATATAAGTTTTTCTTGTTAAACAGTATATTTATTCAAGTTAAGGATTACAAACATTTATTGCAAATTTCAGATAATAATAACTTATTATGTATTTTATCCACATTTGTCTGACCAAGATATAAGATGAATGCATCAATAACTAATTAGTTCAGTCTATAAGGGCAGCATATTTATAACATACATATAAATATCTACATTACATATTTTATATTAATATTTATATTAAAATATTTATATTAAATAGTTATATTTATATAACCTTAACTGGTTAGTTATTGGTACGTTTGCCTTACAGTCTTAAATTAAAACACAAATTTGTACGTTACACCATTCTCTTATAATTGTTCCTATTTATGCCACTGTCAGCAACCTTTTCCATAAATACTGTTTTTGCAACTCGTTTATTAAGACCAAATTAACAGAGTCTGTTGATTAATGTAAAGTACAGACATCAAAATGTTTATTACTCTCCATCAGCTTTGATTGCAAGTAATATCCTGGAAAAGTTTTTACTTCCACTCCAATGGCACAAAAAAGAAGACAAATGCGTTAGAATTTGTGCGATACAAAGAGTATTGGAGGCGAAATAACCTTATTATTTCAACATCCCCCGGTCATTCAACTTTATCCACTCTCTTGATCGTGGTCTTTAGAAACCCCAATACAACGGTACGGGAATAAAACTCACGCGTATGGGGAGTTCAAGCCCTTCGTACTGCAAATTCCCTTGCATACAATAACCTTATCCCACCTCCGAATCTTGGTCTCCCAAACCCCAATGAGATCAATCGAAAACAGAACACGTTTCTGTATAGTGAATTGGAGCCCTTTCAGGTCGAACCTCCTGCGTTCTGTTATAGACCAAATTGTTATGTCTACATTTAATGCTGAACAATCTAAACAGGGAAGTCTGCTATATTTAAAATATACGCAGTCTGTTTTTATTTATAAATTTATATGTTAAATAGTATTTTATGAAATAATAAATGTTTGATTAGGATATATACATCTAAATCTACATACGTACACGTATAAATACTTACAATTTCCAATCTGCAGTTTTATTGATTAATTGCAGAAAAGAATGTTTTAAAGTAATATCGTATCTCGCACTTAACATTAAAAATCCAGATGCATGTTAATTATTCATGTTATTTTTTTACAAAGAATTATCTTCGAAATTGAAAATCATTTTTCGTGCAGTTAACCATAAAGGATTTACCATTTGCAAAACTTTATTCGAATTAGAATTTTGTATTTTTATTGTTTTTCGTAAGTATCAGTGATTCGTTAAAATAATCGATAGAAATTAGTTGACTGAGTTTCGACGAGGATAGTTCTCAATTGAAAATGTAATTTATAAATGTAACAGTTGTTCAACCGTTTCGAAACTTGAAAGAGAAAACAATAATTATTGGATGACAGAAAGTGGTCGGTTAAAGCTTTTTAGCCCCTAATTAATCGTTCGAGTAGCTCGCTGCGTGATGATACTACTTGCATGACTTGTCGAAAGATATTAACGTATCGGGCTTCGATGTGCAGGGATTGCACTGTAGCATGTCGTCAGCTCTCGTAATTATTTCATTGAATATTTCATTACAATATATTACGCAGTACTTCATCCAAATAAAGAAATAGATAAATTTGTTCCAGAAAAATAATTATACCTATGATCTCATACACAATAAAACGAACAATTTTACTGACAAAATTCAATACGAAATTTTAAAACAGCTGTCATTAGTTCAACTTTTAGCAATACAAAAAATGAAGTAGCCAGTGCTGCGAGACTACAATATAGAATTCAACAAATTTTCGATTTTCATTTCGATCAATTCGATTCCTCGCCTACTCTTTTAACCCATTTTTGCGATCCAAGTCCTGAATCCTTCACCATCCGAAGTATATTCTGCTTTTTACTCCAAAACACGATCAGCGTTGTTTAACACAACTACAGCTCAATATTTTACTACGAACAACAGTTTACTACGAAACTTAAATTCATATTCTTACAACAAAAGCTTCTAAAATACACAGCTGCTAAAGCAACGTTAAATACCTACTCTATCCCACTATAGCGTATCTAACTCTCGAAAAAAATCCCGAAAGCGAATTCCACCGAATCCCTAAGTCCCATTCCAATAAGCTGAAACGTTGTCACAGTATTCCGCACAAAATAAATCCGCGATCATCGAGCGTGACGCGTGAAAGGACGCCGGTGGCAGGGTGTCCGTCGAGCTAGCATCCCGGAGAGAAGAATCTCGGTAGAAAACTCACGTGCAAGAAAATCCAAGAGCGTCCTGATCCTGGTCGCTGCCAGGAGCAAGAAACTCAAAGGAAGAGGGGCAGCGAGGTAGGGACGGCAGAAGCGCATCAGTGTTCTCCGGGCAGAGAGTATCATCGCAATACCTCTACCCGAGTGCTCTAACTCGTGCGCGCGCGCGTCGAGCCAAGCAACAGGAGGCGCTGGACAGAGAGCTCAGCCGAGGGGCTAGTCGGGGCGAAGGGGGCCGGGCGAAGTTTGTAGTTTTGTTTGAAGCCGATCTTTGCCGAAGGCGGCCGTTCGGCCGCGAACGACGGGCTTCGTAGCGTGTTGGAGCGCACCAGCTGGCTGCCGGCTGCACAAACCGGCAGAGTTCGCCGTTCCACGGTCGCCGTCGGTGGACGGACGCAGTGGCGCGCACCTTGCTCCAACTTTGCTCCCGTCCTCCTTTTCTAGCCAGCAGTGCCTTCTTCTTCCATCGGCCTTGTCCCGCCGTGCACCGTTCCCTTCGCTCGGGGCACGACCAAGGGACCTCTTCCCTCCCCTTGCCCCGTTGCTCTTCTCCCAAAAAACCTGAAGCGATCCCTGAACGCATCTTCGGCAACCGGCCTATAGAGAGCTCTGGGTCAGCCGGCCGTAGGCTTCTTCCCGATACTTTTCTCTCCCCTCGCAGCACGCTCGTGCCCATCATCCTCCAACCGTTTCTTTATTCCCCCCCAGTACCACTAGTTCTCCCCCACCTACCCTGTTGATCCTTCTCTTCTATGCGACACACGATCTCGACTTACCCGAACAGTCCTATTCTCCTTACAGTCCTAACTTCCCCAGTTCCTTCGCCGCCTGTTCGCTCTCCATCCTTCTCTGGCCGACGACGCGGTTTCCCAGCGAGAGACCAAGGAACCCGAGGAATAGCCGTCCCCGTACGCCGCATCGTCCGATGCACGTCGCGGGAGCGCAACCGCCGCACCTCGTCCCGAGCCAAGCTCGCGAAGAGTTGGCCGGCCGCCGTCGCTGCTCGGTCCCAGCCGGAGAACCGGCGGCGAGACACACGCGCGCGGGCATCCGACGAAACGCAGAGCAGAGGGATATTATGTGCCGGCAGCGCGGAAGGAGTTCGGTGTTACGCGGTGGTGTGCCAGCGTGGTGCGGCTCGCGACGATGATGCTCGGTGGTTCGATTGATCGTCTCGCTTCGCTACCGTTCTTCTCCTAGCGAGACGGGTTCCGTGACCATTGTTATGGTGACTGCCTTCGCGACACCGGACCAGTTTCGACGCGTTTTTGTGATTGATCGCCACGTGCTGGGGACCCGGCCCGTCGCCCTGGACCCTCGATCGACGCCGGAGAGTGGATATACGTTTTGGTAAGTTAGCCTTTTTGCTCCCTATCACCTGGACAGGACTCTCCGGGAACCCTGTCCTCGAGGCAGTGTTGCCGTTTCGCGTCGCGTGATTCTCTTGGTTCTAGAGACTTTGCCGGTCCCCTGACCCTTCCTCCCCGCGTATCGTGCCATTGTTATATTTGCGTACAAAGAGAGCATGATCGGCTCGATCGGTTTGATCGGGACCGCTTGTCGGCGCGACGGGTACGCGGCTCTCGCGTGCCTGTCGGGACGCGGACGCGTTTTGTTACGGAAATAAAAGTCGGGGGCTGGCTTCGGGATAGGTTCAGGTAGAAAAGATTCGAACGACCGGTGGCCGAGACGCTTGATCTTGGCGCAGGGCACGCTTTTTTAAATACGAACGTTGGATAAGGGATTCTGTGGTTGGGCTTCTGGTTTAGGTTTCTAGCTTGGAGCGTTTGGGAAAGGACTGGGGAATATGCTTAGTGCCGAAATTGTTAAGGAATTCTTTGTCTTGAATGCGAGTTTTGTTAGAATGAAAGTTACTTAGTTAGTCAGTTAAAGATACATGAAAGTTTAGTTTTTTTATGTAGACGTTGTAGAATTGTGTAGTTTGATAGAAAACTTGTTACCGTACTTCTATATGTCAGTGAACGTTGAATATACCGGAGAACATTCCGTTGATTTAATATTTCAGCTTGTTGAAATATGTACGAACGAACAGGGGTAGAATTTATAGTTATTTTTTTGTTCTTACTACTTGTACTGTATTGTAGGCTTATCATTTTCTTTTTCTCTCGAAGTTATTCTACACGTGTATACAATGAAGAATATTTTATACTTTTGTCGCTTTAAAACAAAGTAAAATGTGTACTATTTTCTGTCATCACTATAGAAAAATGTTTTTAGGCTCGCATTATAGAGACTTACTAAGTAATTATAAAATAATGAAATTGTTTTCTGTGTAACAAAAACGAAGTTGTTAATCGAAAATGTTACTTTGTTTTGAAATTCATTCCATTCTCGAGTTTCCGGAATTTGTTCATAAGAGAAGTAATATTTGCAAGGAGTAATTAACCATTTTTAGACTACGTATTTTACACATTTACTTCATGAATGATTCACTGATTCTAGGGCACGAAAAACGAAGCATTCAGTAAGCATTATAATGTTTATTACCTTTTAGCATAACTTTGCTCCGATTTATATTTCGTTTTCATGTTTGAAACAATAATGAAAAGGTATGTGTCAGTAATAATTTTATACCTTTCTTAAATTCAAGAATGTTCGTAAGAACACGAGAACGCGAGATTAAGGCGGAAAAAAACTAGAAAAACGTAACGGTGTTACTTCCGCGTTACTATAGTACCATTCTAAAGGACCATTGGGTTGTAACGTAAATAAGTCCGATCATATTCAGTTTCCTTGTTCAGTTCATTAACGCTAGGATTACGTGATTTAAATTTTGTCTTATTTTTCAAATTTTTCGAATCTCCGTTTTTTGAATATTTTCACATCGATTTTTACACAAAAATATCATAAAAACTTGAATAAATGCAGACGTTTTGGTTTCCAACAGAAGAGTTCACTGCTACAGTCAGCCTATCAGACCGCTCAATATTTTCCTTTATTTGCATTTTTTTCGTGCATAGCTTACAACGTTGAAACGCCATGTACCTATCAATTACACTATAATGTTCAATTATTCAAATCACGGATAGCTTATATTTCTGTTCATGTGTCAGCACTGACATACAATTCGTCAGTACTCTGTCCACTCAAAATCTTCATTTATCTCCATTCTCCTTCGTGGATGACTTGGGACGTTGGACTGTCATGTACCTATCACTTACATTGTAATGTTCAACCATTCAAATTATGGATAGTTTCTGTCTTTGTTCATGTTTTAGCACAAACTTCTAATTCGTCAGCGGCGGGACAGAGCCACTGTAGCAGTTAACACTTAGCCAACCGAAAGAGAAAATCTTCCACTTTTCCCTTAGCAATTCATCACCGTTCATTTTGTTCATTTTTTTTTTGTTACTTAGCAAGTCTTGAATCTGAGTTATTTGCAATTCCTCAAATATCTTTCTTGCTTTCATAAAACAAAGTCCTTAATCAAATCAGTTAAATAAGTTCAATCGATGATAATGAGAAAGGTTATAGTCGAAGTCTTTGTTAGGCGGTTGCCTAAGTGCGAAAACTCGCAACAGACTATATTTCGACCAGCATACAATTCCGTCCCTCATTTCCTGTTTCCACCGTGGAAACGAACGATTTCCGTTCCCGGGGTCGAACGGTCCGCGCCGGTTAACGCGTTTTCCCGGAATTCTCGATAGCCGGAACGGTCTCGCGGGTTTCGCCGCGGAGCGAGAGGATCGTGTTTCCCGCTTAGGGACGGGACGCGCGCGATGTGTTCCGCGAGATCGTCGCCACGGATAGCTTCTCCTATTCCTCGTTACGTCGCGGATGTATCGATTTCTCGGAGCGAGTATAATAGCGCGCGGCTATTTCCTTCGGGCTTGAAGGGGTATTCTAGTGCAACGAGTCAGAAAGTTCGATTTCTTTTACATATATCGAAAATATAACTCGCCCATACTATTTTTACCGTAGATGTTAAAAGACGCCTTTTAAGATTTCAACTTAAAATCGTTTTCCAAGTCTAACACATTCGTGGGTATTTATGGTACAGTTTATTCTATTGTTTCTAGGAAAATTGATTCTCGTCGATTTAGATCTTCGAATCTTCGCAAATTCGATTTATTCTTCAGTATTTTTGTTTTGAAGAATCATTAACTATAATAACCAGCACTTATAATAATAATCGTAATCTTGATATGAAATCCTCAGATCGGAATAATTTAAAAAAGAAGATACTAAAGAATTGATTAATTTCTATATAAAATGAGATTCCCCTCTTAACCATTTAAGGAACATTACTATAACAGCCATTATATAGAATTGCAATTGATTTCTTCTATATAATCGAAAAGCTTCTATTAGGATAAATTGAATATTAACAATTTGATATTGATAATCGAATAAAAACAAGAGTAATGGTTGACTTGAAGTTCGTATATAACGTTACACGCGGAGAGAATTTCTCCGTTAAGGAGTTAAACGGAGTTTTACTGTACGTCTGTTTTATTGCCCACATGAATATTTATCTGAATTGAAACGTTACGTGTGTAAAGGGATAATATGAATGCACGCCTGTACGAGCGTTGCCTGTGCAATTTGTAATTCTTCTTGCTACAGACGACGTGCGATGCTCTACGTGTGAAACGTCCGTATAGTCCTGCCCTTATAATCCACCCCTGTCGATCGTCTCTTTTGCGGCTGACTCGAAACGGAGTCGGTAATCCGCGATTACGCAGCCAGACGATGCGACGGGCAGGTTCGTCCGATGCGATTGATCTATCCCTGCGAGAATGGATAAAACGTTTTAGGGAGTAACATCTGAAGCCGTCGAAATTTCAGTTCACTTCGACGAAAGTTTTGTGTTCAGGTAGTCTTTCTTATCCTGCGAGATTTATTGTCAGTGCTCGTCACGGTTATGGAATGAAGTGCTCGTTAGGATACGATCCATTTTTGAACTTTTGTAAATTTTGTGATGAAATATGTTATATTGAATGTAAATATTTATAGAAGCAGTTTATATAAATATTTATATTAAATATAAATGGTTCTTTGCGGTGTTGGGATTTTGTCAAATTTTTCTGGATTTCGTTCAGCAAAGTAAACTTTCTGCTTTATATTATCGTGTCTGATTCGTGACAAAGATCTCTGTCAGCAGTTAGCAAATTTAAATGCCATTTCATTTCTTTGGGTTAAAATTAAATGTTATTTTGCTATTACAGATTCTAAATTTCTGAAGTAGATCTGAGAATAGAAAGATGATGCAATTCTCTTTCATTTCTAGGAAATAAATAACTTTCATTTATTTTTATTAATCATTTATTAATTCATTTTCATTGATTTATGGCAGTTGCATATTGTTGTGCGAAGGTTACTTATATTTGTTTATATTGATTTGCTTAGCGTACAATTAATTGATCTTTTGAATATCTTATGTGTTGTGGCTTCCAGTCGAAATTTACCTAAAGTTAATTTTACTTTTCCTGCGTGGTAATGAATATGTCGGTATGGTACTTTACTAATTTATTTGTAAACTTTTCAGAGAAACTAAAGTTGTATTTATATACGATTTAATACTATTAATAATTATTCGTTATTTTTGGTTTAGTTTAACGGATGTAGATTCGCAATGAACGTAGAATTCATTTTTCTTCTAGTTTATTATTATTAACTATTAATATAAAATCAATTTTTTTCTATTGCGCAAATTATTGGACATTCTATGCAAAAATTAACGTGGAACGTATATGATATTGCAATTGAATCTGGACGTAGATTTGAGGATCAAGACACGTGTACGTGAAAAGCCGCCATTATGACGTTAAGTGCAGTAAGGATGCTGAATACGGTTTCGTGGTATGATTATGAACGGTAAATACAGGGATTGTGTAAGGAGCACGTGCTCCTTTCATGAGAATGCATATCGTGAAACTGTTTAATCATGGCGAATGCATATGCAAATTTGTTTTCTCATAGTATAACTTGTAGGAACGAGACTGGAACAACAATTTACATATTATTCTCGAAGGTTTTCATTAATTATAGACTATCGTGTGCCTTTTTTCATCAGAGCAGTAAAAAGGAAAGACTTCGTGACAGCAAATTACTTCGTAGCATAGCAAAGTGAGGAATAAAATTAAGTGATTAATTGACTGAAACTTTTATACGCTCAGGCGCGAAAGTTCAACGTCATTGTAATGTCAACATTACAAGGTATATTCGTTTCAATACAATTGTTAAAACTATTATGTTTTTCTGATTTTTGGAACTTAACTCTCTCTTTTGTACTAGTTCTTTGTTTCGTATAACAACCATGTTACACGCGAGTTACCCGTATTTCTTTTCAATGTATATTGTGGACTTGAACTGCACGATTTCAATTTACACGTGATTTTCGAGGAACCGTGTTCAGCCTATCGTGTAAACCGAGGGTTAAATGTGTATCTAGTAGCTAGTGAAATGGGAAATTCTCTGCACACCGCATTCTATCCTCACCATGTTCTATTTTACATAGTAGATCCTGGTCTCTACAAATGTGAGGAATTCTCCTTTGCGAGGATCCTATGTCAGAAATCGAACTGTAACGACACGGAAGGACGCCTCGCGTCACGCTGGTCTTACTGACACCTTGTGCGACCACGTGGTCTCCGGTCGGACGAACGACATTCGCGGTCGTTGAAGTCGGTCGTTTGAGGTCGAGCGAGTTCACGGTGGAATTGTCCATATAAAGAGAAAGTAGATCTTAGCGAATTTTTATGGAATCGTCACCGGCGGCCAGACGATAATGGCAGTGTGACATGACGTGACGGCGCGTCGCCTATTTGACAAACGGTTGAAGAACCGTTGAAGTACTTCCTGTTGGCATCAATGGTCTTCACAGATAACTTTGAATACGGGCGTGGAACTGAACGCTTTCGACTCGAAGGACATAAACCATAATGAAATTTCTTTTACAGTTTCGTAATTAAAAGAATCGATTAAGAAGAAAAACCGTGTGAGTTTCGGTTAATTATTTCATTTCGTCGAATCCAACGAATTTTGCGATGATATTTGTAGGATATCGGAAAAGTGGCAGAAAGTCATTAAAATGACTATAACAATTACTTTGACTTTTCTACTGTACCGAAAAATCGAGAATGCTGTTTACTACAGTACCTTTTTACTAAGCTGTTTACTAATGAAGCAAGAACATCATTTCGGGTCTTGGAAACAACAAAATAAAGTTCCTTTTCCAGTTTTATGTTTACAGAAATCGAATAAGAAGATATATATATATGTAAAGATATGTCGTCTATGATGAATTAATAATTTTATGTAAAATTGAATTTTTATGGATTTGTTATGTATGTAGTAATTATTTATTATTTGGTTTACTATGGTATAATTTTAATAGTCTCACGGACGTTAATGTAGTTATACAACATTCTATGTTCACTGCAAATTCTGTGCGTTGTCTATTCATTAAGGCTTCATTATTGCTCCTTTATTAGAAGTAACTTACACATTATTCTAATTTACAGTCAGTAATAACCTGCAAATTACTTTGTTATTATATAAGTGGTTACATATTTATCATTAATGCAGCCATCAACTTGTGGGTTCCCATAACTACATGCACCCGGGCGTACATTTATTATTAAACTTATTGCTACGATTAATTTTAATTGGTGAATTTATTAGTAGATACTGCGCAAAAGTATTATGTAAAAATGTTATTAAATTCTAATTTTGTAGGACTAGAAATTAACAAAATATTTGTAAAAAGATAATATAATATAATAAAATATAATGAAATATTGTATAATATAATATAATATAATATAATATAATATAATATAATATAATATAATATAGTATAATATAATGTAATATAATATAATATAATATAATGTAATATAATATAATATAATATAATATACTAAAATTCAGTATAATATTTTGCAATAGCATAATTTTAAATTGCTTTAATTTGTTAAAATGTGCTTAATAAGTTACTGTACAGGCTTGAAATTTAATTTCTGCATGGCAACTTTCTACGCTCATCGCACTGCGCAGCGAGGCAACGCGATTAAGTCAGTTGCGTTTAGGATTACGGAAGAATGTCGCTATTATCATACTTGCAATTTCCTCCTTTGCCTGATTGCCCCCACTATCACCGACCGGATTTCTTCAAAAACCTACGTTTCGCGCTCATTTGTCCTTCCTAACTTCTGGTTTTTCTTCTTTTGTTATCGGTTGGAAAACAAGTCGCGTTCAACAGATTGAATAAATAAACTTGTTTTGTTAGCAATTACTCATGTACGGAATATTTGCGTAACTTTGACATTTCTTTATTTCCTCGACTGATATAGAACATTCAATTAAAATATTCATTGAAGTACTTTCTTAGTCTTAATAATTTTTAAAATTTTTTAATAATTTTTCAGTTCTTCAAACTTCTCAATCATTTTTTCATTCGTTTTTAGGATTAATGTTTGTTAATATTTGTACGTTTACTGGTTGCTTCATCATTCAAAAATATACAAACTGTTGTTTTCAGCTACCATTTCGTTCGTTTAATAAGAAATAAAACTTGCCCATGCATTTAGGTAATCTAAAGTAATTATCGAAATCTGTTTAATACGGAACATTTCCTCGCAGTACAACGTAAATATTAAAATTTAATTTATTTGCTTTTAAACTTCCGCGAAAAATTCGGCAATAATTTTTGGTCAATCTAATAAAACATTTTATACTAGTTTATAATGATCTTTAAACTGTTCATTATTATTTTCTAGAAAAAACAATTGCTTTATTTTTTAAAACAATTGTCGAGACGAGTTCATTCCTACAATCACTTCATTAGTACTGCAACTGGGAGGTTATAAAATTCGTGCAACTCCCTGGTCAATGGCCATGCGAGTATTAATAAATACCACACTATTTTAAGCATTTGCGAATAAACCCAATTAAGAATCCACACAGTAAAAATAGCATACAGATCTCAGTATATTACCGCGTTATTTCGAATGCAACGAAAACCTTAACCTTTCAACTGAGTATTTTCCTAACGTGAACATTCATGAACATTCAATTCGAGAAGAATTAAATTAATGTAGTAAACACTATACAATGATGCACTACAACATTCCATAATTTATATTATTATGAGTATCATACTCTGACGAAACACGAAAATTGTTTATTAAATGAACACGAGAACGATGAGTTATTGACAAACGAAATAGAACTTGGATGACATTTCAACTCGCCGTTCCTAGTTAAAAGATCAATAAGAAAACGTAATTTCCAATAAAGTTCAACCTCCGTAAATCAGCGTACAAAAACGAATTCACGTAAACGTGCATAGTTTAACCGAGCCTTGGCACGAATAGAAAGTCTATGCTCGTATGATATTGTGTCATGCACACTTGGATTTTTTTTTCTTGATTTCAGTCGGACATTGACCCACAGAAAAGCTGTAACCTTTCAGTGAAGTATCGTGAGCGAACCACGTGGCGTTGAACATGTTAATTGCGAAACCAGGTCTCGCGCGGGAAAAATCAATGATTGATGATTGAATGTGAGAATAATGCTCGGCGCAGGAACGATTAAATCTTGACCGATAAAAGGTGTTCCATCCCGTTTATCTTAATAATGTTAGAACCAATCGTTCACCTGTGTATTATACATTGGCTGTTACGTTGTTGGCTCTGCTGTTTTGTGCCTTTTTTTTTGTACTTGCGAGTTACGAGTGCCTCTATATTTTACTGGATAACGTTAATAAATAGACAAGCGAAACGCGAGATTTACGATATAGATAAACAGGAAATATTTCTTGATTTATCTTCGATCCTCCAGAATAAATATCTACTCGTGGTGCGACTTAACGTTGCGAAGTTTGAGATCTTCATTTATTATTCGGATAGGTGTTAATTGATGTTTCGTGGAAAATGATTTGTGTCAAATTAAATATAATGAGTAACGGTTCTTCGTTAGAATTGAAACTCTTCGAAGCAATGTTGTTCATTCGAATACTTTGCATACCTTATATTTCGAAGGTTCTAACGTGAGAGAAGATGAGTTTATTATTTTGAGATATTACTTTAGCACTGATCCAAAAAAGATATATATATATATATAGTATATTTCGCATGAAAAATAGACAACATTACTGTATATTGAATATTTTCTATGAAATCCCCACTTCCTAAGAAAGTATCGTCTACGATATTAATATTGAATAAACTACGTAATATTTATATTCAAACTTCATATTCATTATTACCTTCTCTTCTTATAAATCTTTTTCTTTAAATCATACAGTTTGATGTTTAATATTAACCTTCCTATAACGCACCCAATCTGTGAATCATTCACATAAAATATCTTTGTTCTTCGATTTACTTGAGATTTCTCTTCAAATTAATTCTAAAAAGTGTCATCTATATCCCAATAAAAAACTTTCGAAAGCAATGTGTTAATAATATATATAACTATAATTTTTGCCTTGTCAAACTAATGAAATATGCAAATATGTAGCCTTTCAACTCCGTAATTATTGTTTCGAGTTGCCATTCGAAACTGCGATCGGTTACGTTATTTTCCGAGAATCAACCCCGAGAAGGGGTTATTGGTCGGAATTAACAACAAGGCGGCGCGGCGTTTCCACGAAAATCTGTATGATACTGCGTAACGGTTGCGTTTTTGGCGAATCAAATTCCTGTCATCGGCAGGTGCCAAAAAGTGGAGCCAACTCGGGAATCCGGGGTGTACGGATACTTCGACCGCGTACGCATATTAAGTTACGTGACTTAACAGTTCGCTGCTCCGAATATTGCGCGGCGATCCAGAATTAACGACACCTGCTATTTTCGAATGGATGTCAGCCAGCCTCTCCCTTGACAATATTTCTTTTCTTTTCCGTTCGGTTTTTGCCGGCCGGTACGGTTAGTCGGGCCTGAATAAACTTATCACGTGTACACAGAATCGCTTGTACATAATATTCTTTTTTTGTTTCCATTGTATATTATAAGTTGCGTCAATCCCATTGGCTCATTGGCAACTATTTTATATTGTGCAGATAATTATTTATGTATTCGATTGTATCGTGTATTCCTTAGTTGTGGATGGTTGATTAAATTAAGTGTACTATCCTGATTTATTTTAGAAATTTTAAGATATTAGAACATGAATGAACTGTTCGGGTTACTTCTGTAGACTCTTTTTTTATTTGATATTTTCTTCTTTCCCTTTGGTATTTAATGCACGATGTGATGTGTTCGATTGAGTTCACTGTGTTGCACATTGGTTTGTTTTCGTTTTTAATAAGGCACGAGTGAGAGAGGTTCGTGTGTCCAATCCTTAGTCTTGTTGTACATAACGTTGTTTACCGTTTTATATCCTGAATAAAAACTGTCGGGAAAAATACATTTATTTTTACAATACACATTAATTAACTTATCATTTGTAACAGAAATAAATATTTTTATAAAAAACCCTATTCCGACTGTTAAGAAAATAGATGGTTATTTAGTTTCCAATTTTGGTAGTAGTTATTTAGCTTTGCGAATATGATGTAAGCTGTAGTTTGGTGAAATTTTAGCATATTGAAAAATAGGGAGAAGTGAATAAAGAACCGACATCTAAATTAAGCGTATTTTTAATGTTTTAATTTTCATGTTTCAAATAACATGTTCCATTGAGAATGTAAATTACTTTCTCTGTTATAATATATAGACAGAATTTATAACGTATGTAAGAAATTCTAACTCAGTTGAAAGTTCAGTTTAAACTGACATTTGTATTAGGTCACAAGCAACGTCTCCCAACGCGATTTCTTCTCGTCTGTTTGGTTATGAATCTTCTTTTTTCAATTCTAACAACTATCTCCAAACAAACGTGCCAGCAGGATCCATTAATACCAACCTGTACGTTGGTTTTTCTATTTTTATCTCATAGACAACGCTCCACGGATGGTTCTCGATTAACCTTTCGTCGGACACAATATGGATATAATAAGAATTCAGATCATTGATACGTCAGATTATATTTAAATTTGCCACGGTAATAGAAATATTAACAATATAGCAGTTTACAGTATTTTTTTCTCAGTAACGATTTAAAACTCTTCAAAATACCGTAAATTAGATTAATTCTAATCAAATTATAGACATTCATGTATATTTGACAGTAAAATAAATGGCATTAATGCTTATAACTTCTATATTATAATTTCTTATAGATTTTCATGTGTTGTATATGTATGAACTTCCACATTCCGACTTTAATTATCTAAAAATAGAACTAATCAGAAACAAATAAATCATCATTATGCCGCTGTGTTGTTAAAAAATCCACAAAATTGTCCTATTTTTTAGAATGTGAAACAGAAAAGCTAGAGAAGCACAATCGATAATTATTTGATTTTTCCTACTGTTGGCTGCAACGAATCAAAGGCAATATAAAAATGGATTGAATCATATTAAATTCTATTAGACAATTTTTTTCATGTTTTGAAAATTATAATATTGCACTCGTCCCTCTTATAGTTTAGCTCCAAAATTCTCTACACGACGCGAATTCCACCAGCTAGGAATGAACCGTTCGTGGGAATGAAGTGTGTAGTGTATCCGTCGACAATTCGAATTTGTCCAACACGTTTAATCCATATGTGACACAGCTGAGTTTAATTTCTTTAGAAATATTTTTGTTTATTTGTCGAAAGGGTAAGTTACATTTCGTTAACCCTTTGCTTTACAATATCTGTGCGACTCGTGGTGCAGTCTTCAAACAGAACTCAACAAACATAAATATTACTCAATCCTTTTTAATTCAAGTTAAATATTATTCTTAAATATTATCATGTTATCAACTATTACAATCAGAGCAACCATTTGTATAGAATATCCCAAAATTTCATTCTTTTCATCAATAAACTATCAATGGCAATGTAGTGTCGATCATAGTTCACAAAGAAATCTTAGAACAACGGTAAACAGTTCAATCCATATCGTAGCGTAAAATAAAAGGAATAAACCGGAATTACATGGTTTCCAGTATTCTTTCATTAACAAACACTGAAAGTACCAACACTAGAACTACTAAGTGACTCGAAACAATCCGTTCCCAATCTTCCCTTCCACAATTACCCAATTAAAATCCACACAAGTTTATCTTAGAGACCACCAACTCTCCATAACCCACAGACCAAAATCGAACTCCATCAAAATTTCAACGAAGTCTCACAATTCCCAGGAAAGGACACCGAAAAGTCAATTACACGTCTGTAGTCCTTCCTTAACACCAGAACTACCGAACGGGCCAAATTGACCCACTTCGGAATGTGTATTTTTGCAGTATTTAAACTATAAAGAAGAATTTGACATTACATCCGTATATTCATAGAGATGCAAGCCTAGGCGACCCTTCGAATCTCGACGAATTTATTCTTCTAATCTTCTTAGAAAATTGGAAATAAGTCACTCCGATTGCTCGTTAGTTGTAGCATGAAGAAAAATATCTGGAAAGAAAGAAACAAACGAAGAATGATACTGAAGGAAGCAACGAAAAAGCTGAAGATAAGCAGCACGATTCAAGAGTCGAATGTTGCTCGGCAGCTTCGTAGTGGGAGATCGTTTTGTTACGAAGTAAAGGGGTCAATAATTCTGACGTCGGAGAGGGATGGAGTTCCGCGGAGAGTGACGAGCAGCCGTGCGATTCCAAAAATACTCCTCTGTGGCTGGTGGGTTGAACGTCTGGTGGCCGGCCACGCGTGTATCCCTCACGCGCAGCTCCGCCGCAGCCGTTCTTCCGTGTGGCGGAACGGGTGAGGGCTCACATGTTGGGTTAAAATGGCGGGAAACCTTGATCGTCCGCGCGTCCGCACGGGCTTTTTGCTCCCGTTTATGAAACACGCGGAGACCCCAGTGTGCGCCGCCGGCGGCGCGACGCGACGTCTTGCTCCCGTGTGAAACAACGCGGTCCGCTTGTACCAACGGCGTTTCAGTATTTAGAATTCGCGGAATCGAAAGCGATTCGAACGGATCTGCTTCGCCGACCGCTCTCGCACGCGAAAGCTTACGTAACGGTTTTGTTCAGGTCGTTTTTGTTTTAGGCCGATCGAAATTATGAGTTAGGTTGGTCTTGTTCAGGGGTTTGACTTTGAGGGGGATGCTTGAATTTAACACGTTGAATGCCATGGGGGCCACCGGTGATCTCAACCAAATCGAATTACTATAGTTCATTCGATTAAACGGCGATTATTTGAAGACATTTGTATACTACGAACAATGCTACCTAATGCGGCGACATTGAGCAAGATGAGCGCGTAATAATAATAACGCAATTCAATCAAATGATTTAATATTATATCTTTTCCATTGTGTGTATTTTGCTCTATGATATCGTGCGGCATTCAACGTGTTAATCCTCTATAGACCTGTGAGACTTTTGAGTCATGTACCAATCTATTGGCATCTTCTTGATTTATTTTATTTTACACGAGTGGCGAATAAGATGAAGTAATTAATGAATTTGAACTCTTATACGCTCGGACGTGGAAGTTCAACGTCATTGTGATTTCTAAATTACGAGGTATATTCGTTTATACCTTTATACAGTTTTTTATAGTCATGGAAACAAATTCGCACTATAAAGGGTTAACTTTTGATTTGATTTTTATTTAATCGGTTTGAGAGCTGGTGGTTCATTTTTGGGGATGATTGTTGAATTTAACTGTTGATTTGATTTTTATTTAATTGTTTATGAGTTTGATGTTTGTTTATAATCCGAGAGTTGGTGGTTTGTCTCTGCGAATTATCGTTAACTTTAATGTTCTGATTATGAAATCTTTTGTTCGGCGCGAGTGCAAATTTACTTCGGAGATAAAATCATTGAGAGCAGGAAAATAGTCTTTCGTCACTCCTCATTGTGCGGCGATAGATTAACTTTAATTTTTAATCAGTTCTGTGGCGTGAGATCTGAATGAATTTCGTTTTAAATTAAAATGGATAATACCTAGTATTGAAATATGAATTTCGAATAATATTGACTTGAAATAACAAATAACTGAGTATTTTCTTACATTGAAGTTTATGGAAAAAATCGCGTACAAAACTACATTCCCGACAGATTTTACTTCGAGGCATTCTTACGACCACTTATTTCAAGCAAAAACTCTTTCGTGAGAATCAGTAAAATAGGTTTATCGGTAAAAATTAACCTCCAGAACGTGTAATACAGTTATAAAGGAAATTAGTCCTTTCACTGATGCAAAAAATGGCACGGTAGTGCTATAATTCAGGAAAACATCCTTCGATCATTGGTTAATTATTCAACATAAACGGTTCTTTTATTTCGCAGAATTATTAATACATCTGTTTCGTCTTACGTACCATAATAAACGCGAAATCGTTAGCTCCTATAAAGTTCTTTTAGCTCATCATTCTATGTGTTCCGAGGTATATTATTCTGATGATGTGTCCAAGAAACGATGAGAAAGTTCGAAAAAATTTAATCGATTGAATGCAATCATGTGTTAGTCATGAAAAGAATCACATGGAGGTGTATTTATAAGTTTACGGCTAACTGGTGCTCCGTAATCAACAAAAACTAATAAACAATAATTAGTAATAAATATTGACATTTCATGGAAATCGTCAGAGAAATCCTTTTGCGGAACAATATTTAAATGTCCTGTACGCACTTCTAGAGCAATAATTGTTTATTCTAAGACTAATCAAATTTATGATAATTCAATAAACCCGTCGACCCCATGACTCACTTAGTCGTCACGTCTTATCCTCACTTTCTACGAATGATGATCCGTTCGTGAAATAATTGGTCAGATCGCTCGCCGGCGACTGCGAAGTCGAGAATCGTAAAATTTCAATTATCATTAAACATGATAATGTTAATTGCTTTGCCAAACGTTACTACCCGCTTGTATATTTATACCTTTTTCGAAAAAAAAAAAATTCTGACTTGAGAGTTTAATGTATAATGTATAAGATGTAACGTAGACCTCCATAAGCTATAATTTACATAATAAATATTTCTATGTATGGCCATAATGAATCTCGTTCAAGATTTCAGATATTTAATTGGGAAAAAATGCGATCCTTAATGAGTACGTGAATTTGTTTATGGAGTTCGCTGGTTCGAGATCGTGAAAGCGTTGTGCGACGTTTTTCGCGTGCAACAACAATTTTATAGTATTTTTGATTCATTCAGTGTGTATCTTTTCTCCATTTGCCAGTAAACTTTTTCAACGGTTAATTCGCAATCAAGATAACTTCATTAAAATACTAATTTATCGTTAAAAACGTTTGCCACTTTTGCAATAAAAAATTCTTGACTTTTATACTACTTCGAACGTAATCGTTGTCTTATAAAAGTCTTTGTTTTCATTAATTTACAAAATTATAATTATTATGAATAACTCGTGAAATGTCAGAGATTAACAATTGTAAAGTATATTATCGTCTATGTAAATGTTACATAGCAAATGTTTGTTTTATGAGTTTGTTGCATAATGACGTTAATGTGATGTATGAAATATTAGAGTAATTTTATTCGATAAGAGAATCAAATTTTTATTCGATCCTAGTTTTCGTAAATTACTTCAGCAAAATGTGTGTTTGCCCAAAAATACGTAATCTGTTTGCCGCGAATGATTCAACGTCGGTCCTTTTGAGTCATTCGATGCAGTGGAAATAACCCTCCATTGCCACTTGATACCGCACTTCTTTCTACGCACGTTGAATGGTTGCGATTTAACTGGACAAGTATCGATTATCGTCATTAGAAATGAAACCTGACGACAGATGAGAGGGAGGTGTGCAGTAGTATCTGATCATTCCTATAGATCTTTAAAACTAGGTACATAGAGTATGCAATTTCTAGTGCAAAATGTTTTTTCCTTCAACTTATATTATATCTTACATGAAAAACGATTCGTCGAATAAAACTTCAATCGAATATGCCTTCTACTTTAAAATATGTAATGACATATAAGCTTTTTGAATTTTTCCATAGTTTTTTTAAATGCTTTACATTATTTTTTCAATTTTAAACATGTATCAGCTTTTCGCATTTTTGTCATTATTTGTTTCAATTTTAAAGATATACAAGCTTTTCGAGTTTTTCATTATATTTTTCAACGTTTTCATTTGTCTAAAAGACATTTAAAAATACCAAAGAATTCATATGTTTTGTTGAAAGAAATGAGATTGTCACGCAAGTCGAAGAATCGAAGTTCTGATGTGCTTAGAATACGAAAAGAAACATAAAAAGAAGAAGGCGAAGAGAAGAGTATCAGAAACCTGCAATCGATTTCAGCGCGTACACAGATAACGCTATCGAACTCGATAAAAGAAACTCGCACGAACTGATAAACTGTAATGTCAGTATAATATTGATTCAAGTAAGGATGAGCTTGCTGATTGATAAACTTATTGGAAAACGTAATATAACGAAGTTGAATGATAAGTTCGTAACGTCTCCCATTTCATAACTGTAATGCAGTATTTCTGGTGTTGTTTATGGTTTATGTTTTATAGTATCCTGAAAACATAATACTTTTTAACAAGGAAAGGTATTGATGTTTTATTCGTATCACAATATTCTTTTTTATGTAATTATAAATTTCACTTTGAAGGAGTGAAACCATCCCTTTTCCAAATCCAATTACACATACAAATAAAAACTTAATTATCTCTTTTTATAAACATCGAAAATTGTTGTAACCCATTAACAGTGGTATTTCGTTAAAAATTTCGTCACATATCTAGTATACTCGTCATTACGTTAAAACTGGTCATTTCGGATTTATTCTGTTCTTAAATTAATAATCAATGATAAAAGAGACGATTAACATCGGTGGAAAGGTAAATCCTAGTCGAAGACACAGTTGCAGACACAGTCAATATCCATGATTGTTATCATAAATTGCCAATCGAGCTGGCGTTCGTATCGAGCGTCTCAATTGCAGTTTATACTTATCGATAGGAAATTTTCTTGCAATTCTTAGTTGTACCTTCATATACTAAGCTTACAGTGCATTTTATATTTCATCCCTCAACACTCAAATTCATTATCTTATTTCATTTGCCGTTTTCGTTCCCGTTCCTCAATGTGTTCACATAATCAATAAAAACAACAGAGAACGAGCGAGTATACGATATTATTAATCTCGAAGCAGAAACATCTGCTCCGCAGATTCGCCCGTGGCTCGCCGGAGGATCAGATTTTTGTTTGCTCGTGCTTCCCATCTGCTCATTCAGTTAACTGGTTTCCCTAATGTCCTCCGCGGTCACGGAATACGCGGCTCGATTACAGTATTTACATTGGCGCGATATTTGTTCGTGATTGGTACGTTTCATCGGTGTAATCGATTGAGCTGTCGAGCACTAGAAATAGCCGCGAGACGCGGAACGTTTTAGATGATAAAGCTTCCTGCATCTCGTCGGGCTCTGGCACGATTCAGTCCTGTTTTCCTTTCCATCGCGGTGCAATTTGCTTTTTCCTGTCACGACGATGCGATCCGGCGTCGTCGCTTTTCCTGCGATTTTTTGGCCGCCGCGCCGCCCGGTTGAAAGTGCTTCCGCTGCAGAGGGCATTAATTACCCGTGTTTTGCGAAAAAGTGTAAATAAGAAGGCCACTTTCTATAAAACGAATTTTACAATGCGGCATTCATCTGGTGAACGGTTTCCTCTTTTTGCGTTAGACTGGGCGCGTTGATTACGGACGACCGACGACTCTGATACCACTTCCGGTTACGCGAAATTCGTTTTCTGCCGAGTCAGTGGTTGGCACGAACGTTTAGATAATATTGGGTCATCCCATAAGTATGTGTTATCTTTTTAGTTTTGATACTGAGTAACTTTATTATTAATCGATTAGGTTGGTTTTAAAGTTTTTAAGAAGATGAACAGAATTTGTTCTTTGTCTAAAATATATTCTCCTTGTTCAAACTGTAGATAATGAGAAAGAATATATTTTAGATTAACAAAAGTTCTATTTTCATTTTCAAAAATGAAAGATGTACCTATACAAAAATTACATTATAAATATATTCAATATTATCTTAATTCTCTAATGATTACACAGAATTAATGAACTCCTTGGCGATTATCATACATTGGAAAATAATTTAATAAATATCTTTTAAATAATAACGCATACATATAATAAACAATTACATAATATTAATATAAATATAATTAATATTTATAAAAAGAGTTTCTACTTCCATAAAAATGTCTTTATGAAAACAAAGGTATGTAATAAATTGCATTCGATATGATATTGTAACTATGAAGGATGGTAACGTGTTAGAGACTCGCAGTCTGTCCCCATGAATAAATGTCGTATGAATAAACAATAAAGAGAAGCTCACGACCGAACTGGCAAAGCGATTTTACCAGTTTTCGACAGTGGGGTACGGTCGGCCGTGGACACGCGCATCTGCTGCCGTGGACAAAATGACGAATGCAGTCACACGGCCGGAACGAACGTGGACGGTGGCGAAACTCGGTGACAGGCCGCAGGTTTCTCGAATTAGAAATGTGTGTCTCCCGCAATGACATCACACGCTCCTCGACCATTCGAGCGAGACGATCGTTTCGGATGGAGTCGGACAAAATGTGATCTGATTACATTGGGCCGCCCCATAAACGATGCTATTATATTCTTTTAACTTCTAGCGTAAGCAATTAATATCTACGTGTTCTTTCTTGAATCGTCGTCCATCGTTGCGTATGATATCTCCCATTTTTAAAAGAAGTTTCTCTGTATTAATCATTTCCAAAATGACATTGAGAAATATCTTGCGAAGCATGATACGAGACATTACTCATGGGATGCTTCAATGTATCAAGATTAATTGATTAAAGTGAAACTTTCGATTTGATTGCTAAGCTTCAGTTGTAGATAGATAACGTTTAATGATTAAAACAGATTTATTAATAGTGTGAAACTATTTATAATAGTCAGTTACCTATCGTTAATTGACCATTATTACCACTATTACATTCAGGTGATTCCAATTTTGTTTTGCCTGCGTATAATTAATAAGGAGTAAAGATTTTCCTACGGAATATTAACACTACATTTACATTACATTTAATCACTTATTTCCTTTCAGCTCAAATTAAATATTATTTCCTTATTATCAATTTTACTGCTTTATAGCAAACGTAAACATAGCCTAAAGAAACTTTCCCTCTTCCAGTGAATCATAAGCAATAAACCAGTTTAATCGAGCACAGTTGCCAAAGAAATCACAGAACAAAGAGTCAATACTCGTTACGCAAACGGTTGCTCCTTATCAGTTCTACGTAAGCAGTGAAACAACAAAAATGTCCCAATCATCTATTTCCGTTCAGTTTCCATCGCTGCATACCTCGGTAACTCCAAATCACCGCATTCCTCCACTCACCGATCAAACTTACCCACCAGACTTTCCTCGATCCGGTGATCGATCAATTAGCGGCTCGCGACACCAGCTAATAATCCAATTAATCCGAGTCCCATTAAAATGGACAAACATACCGCACAGGAAAGAACAAGGCGGACGTTATGCTGGTCCCGACGTTGTCACGGAACGTGAAAAATCAATTTTCCCGATCGATCGATCGCTCAAAAACCGGCTTTCCTCTCAGACATCCCGGCGTCTTTCGTTTTCTCCTCGGGGACCTTTTTTTTCGCTGGTTCCCCACCTCCGTTTTTTCCTGTTCTTTACCTTGGTTTTTTTCGACGGATTTTTTCCTCGGACCGGGAAAAACGGTAAATAACAAACACAGCGGCGAGCGCGGAAAGTGAGCGAGCCGGTGAACGGGGCACGCCGCCTAATGGTGTCTGATTACGGTGGGCGTCGAGGTTCCTTTTTTTTTCGCGTCGGGGAACTTTCTGAAACACCTGCCTCCGCGTCCCGCGGTACCGTTAATCTACGTATTAAGCGCGGTTTCATTCCCAATCCCTCGTGAATATTACTCTTCCGACCGGCGGTAATCAATGGTTATTAAGATCTCGTACAGAAAGCAAGAGCTACGCCTTTCGCGCAGGATCGCCGCGATCGATGGTTGCGCTAGATTCTTGTGCTAGATCCACGGTGATAACGTTGCCCTGTTTAGTCAGCGACGTACTGAACTTTCGTCGATCTGGGCGGATTTTCGGCGTTGATCGACAGATTTTGATTAGTTGCGGTGGAACGCCCAACGAAAAGTGTTTGAGCTTGAGTATGGAGCTACGGAATGTACGAGGATGGTGAGTTATTGCTGGAAAAAGATTGTGTACGTCGCGGAATGAAATAATTAAGCAATTTAATTGAACAACACAGGTCTTGGTAAAAGAGAGAGATTGAGAATTTTAGTGAAATTGAGAACGAGTAAGAAGATTTACAACCGAAGCACGTGTTTCGTTTAAGATGCATATATAGCCGGTTAAACTTTAAAACTGAAATTACCGAGCATTTAATACGATTGATGTGTAATCCGTATAAAAATTGTAGCAATAGGTTATTTCTGGTTTCTTTTGATATTCATTATAGTATTCAACTGAGACTATTTATTTTCAGAATCATTTCGAATATTCAATGTTTTCAATGTATCGATAATTGCGAAACAAAGAAACTGAAAGAAAGTTCTAGCGTTAAAATTTCAGGATCTAGTATTAACATTCTCGGTGGTAGGGTAGCCTTTTGCTCCCTGTACTGACTCAAGTACAGCCTGACGAAGACAGAGAATCGATATAGTGAGTGGAAGCGGCGGGATGCATAGACAGTCCGTTGAGCATCGAGGGTCGGGACGCGGGACTTCAAAGCGATGCCGCATGCGTCAGGTATAAACATGCAATGAAGGAAATTTCTATTGCAATCATTTTTTACCTTACCTTCTCAAATGTAGTATCGATGGGTTGTTGAAATTTTGCTGATTAAAATGACCCCGAACACGACGTAAATCGGACTAGTTGTACCGACTTAATGTAATTAAGGAAATTAAAGGTTCGTTTCCACCAAATCGATAAAACTAGACCGATTTACGTCGTGTTTGGACTCATTTGAATCGGAAGAATCTCAATAAACCACTGGAACTACATTTGAGAAGGTAAGACTGACATTACTGAAACTAAAAATTTCATCGTTGCACGATTGTTTGCGGCACCTTATTAAAATGTGTATGTTTCCCATCCTCTCGTTGTATGCATTTTCTGTTTCTGTCTACTAGGATCATGTTATACTGAGCTTGAGACAATGAGTAGTAGGGAAGTGTGGTGATGTTTCGTTAACATTTAACCGAGCAGATTCCTTTAAAATTTAACCGAGCATCACTGTATAGTGTAGTAGAGAACCAAAACAATTGATGGATATAGATACTAAATAAATATGAATGTTTATTAACATTAGATATACGGACATTTACTGTTCAGTTTGTTCTATTGTTCTTAAAAAAATTGATATTCGTTCATTTAAATTTTGGACATTAGAGGTTTAAAGATAGACGATTAAGATACAAATTTCCATATCTGTATCAATAAAAATCGACCCAAACATTTACCAAATAATGTTTATAAAAGTCAATACGAGTCAGATTGACTCGTTCCGTAAATTCAGTATTAACATGTCCGCGTGATTTCGCTGGTCGGCGATTACAATAATGTTTAGCCAAACTCGTTTTTACCGGATCACGCCTGAACACTTCGAAGACAGCTTGATGTCTCAGGTAGTGTAATATTCTAGTTAAGCGTGTTCGGAAAAAGTGTGATAGAAATAGTCACTTCGAATATAGAAGAGGCATAAAACTGTTTTTAATTCACTTTCTTCGGTGAATATAAATCCTATATTACGGTTTGTACATTAATATAATTAACTCTACTGGGGGGAAAGTAAAATCTGAGTTAATACGATCCTTGAGCTTGATACCCACGGCAAAAAGTTTTTACTGGAGGCGCTAAATTAGTTGATTCCGATCTTGAAACTGGACGATTTGCGACATTCGCACGGTTCCGTTTTCCTTGTTTAATAATGAGTCGTTTGCGTGATAGACTAGATATTTTTCGTACGAGAAACATTGGGACATGTAAGTACACTGTCAAAAGTTTGGAACCACTTAATAAGTAACGTCACAAATTAAAAATTATATATCTCATACATATATAAAATAGAATAACCAGAATTATATGTATGTCTTTACATTTGACTAATACACATATATCTATGTTCTTTTAACATACAGAAAGATTCTTCAATAAAAGTTATTTAGAAAAATTGCAAATCCATGATGCATTAGTCGGAAACTTTTGGCCGATAGCGTATATCTTTCAACGAAGAAACAAAATAGTTTGGCAAAACATGTATCAGCAGCGATATTTAACATACGATAATATCATCAACTTTCAGCGCCGCTTATGTTTTTTTCAATATATTGACTGGTAATGATACTCTTTTTACTTTAATCACACGGCTTAACATAGATATTTACATATTCAGAGTGTAATAATAATTGCTATAATCTTGTCGAAGAAAATCCACGGAATAATTGCACGCAGAATACAACTGCATAACTATTACTGCAGAGTAATGTACTTAAGAGAAATTTCATGATTGCTCGTTTACTCGATAATTTCTTGCGCTGATGGATGTTTAATATTTTTTTCATGTTAATTCGAAAGGAAAACCCCAAGTTCAACATAATTACAATTAGGAGTTCGTTTCAATCGTGGTGTCTCGTACGAATACCTTTCAGGTAATTAAACTCGTGAACACTAAGTAAGGTTAATTATTGTACATTTTGCTTCAGTTTGAGATATTAACGTCCTAACGTGGGTTCTGATCGAATCACTGGAACCCTGTAATTAACCGGCTTTGTTCTTGGGGTAATTAGAGGTGTAATAAACGCATTTTATTTACTTGATAAATATACACTTTCATCTTGGTCACTGGTGTCCGATAATTTCAGCTTTCCCCATAGTTATCGAGTTAACACCTTAATTGTCACGAGAATTTTTAACGTTTCATATAATAATACTTTATTCTTTTATAGCGCAGGCGAATGGCATTAGAAATCATTAATCGTTTCAAACGGAATTAAACAAATATAAATGTTACTCAATTCTTTCGAGTTCAAACGGAACATTATTCGTCTGTTATCAATTATAATAATATGTAATTATTATAATATAATATTATACTACATAATAATGTTATACTGTAGAGAAAACATATGCATATAATATACTTAGAATTTTTGTTCAATAATCCATTAATGACGAAGTGGTTATACTGATCATAATTGAGATATAAATCGTAGGGCAAGAGGTTAAGAAATCTTCATCAATGACGGTACTCGTCCGAATTGAGTAAGCATACGGGCACGGTAGATTTTGTAACGGAACCGATGATTTGCAGCTGAAACTGCGAAAGAAAACCGGGTCTCTGATGGAATCGATGAAGTGTATCATTTGATGCAGTTTCTAATAATACGAGAACGCGCGGCCGGGTAATAATTTCAGCCACTTACGTGTATTTATGCGTGTAATATGCTACTCTCTTCCGCGATGAAACATGCGCTCGTAAATTATACTCGACCTACTGTTTTTCGCGTTACTGCCATCGCGAGAGATTGTTTTTCTATCATTCCTGTCGTATTTTCGGTTCAAACGCAGTACACTTTATTGGCTAATCGCGTCTGATGGCCAATAAATCTTAGAAAGAATTCAACTGAAATCAAGTTCATGAGCGTATTGCAGACGTGAAGCAGATTGAAACAATTCGAAATATTATTTAGGATGTTTAGTTTTGGTATGTTTGTTTGAAGACACGAAAAGTATCGATTTATTTAGGGAAATATTAATCTCAAATGGCAAATGAGCTTGTTATATCTTTTCTTTGAAATTTGTAGGAGTGGATAATGGTTAACTTTTTGAATTATGATTTCTTTGGTAATAAAACTGTTTTATAATTTGATACTTGTTCTACGTTTACTATAAAGGTTGACGGTTGATAATAAAAAAGTGATGTTTCATTTATATTCAGAACAAGTAAATAACATTTTGATTTGACAAATTCAGTTCAAAATTGTCATCGTGAATTTGATACTGTATTATAGGGATTGAACAAATGAAATATTTGTATAATTATTTGCTTTGGGCGAATTGCTTTATTGAAAAGGCTTAGAAGTAAGGAATCATGATCTAAAGTCGTTTAATAACTGCAAACAAAAATAGTTTGATATCTTTAACTTTCACAATTTCGTATATATATTCAACATTTTATTACTTTAGGTATGAGACAATTGTTGTGAAAATTATTTTGTATAGCAAAATAACAAAATTGTATTTTAAAAATGAAATAATTATCGAAGAACACATTGGCAAGCTTTTTTGTCCATATCATGAACCATTTTAATACACCCACATTCCAAATCATGAGACACTTTCTATATCATTTGCCTCCTGTAATCATCGATTGCGTAAGTAAGGACAAATCGATGTATTCAAGTCTCCGGTGTTCATTTCATTTTAATTTTGTTGTAAATGAAAGTTACACATACCGAGAAAAAACCTTTCCCATTTCTCCGTTCTACTTTCCGCTCGTCTCTCCACCTCCGCACTCAATTTTCATTCTTAAATAACAAACTTAACGATTGACATTATATTAAAGAAAACTGTTTGCAATTAGTAATTTTCTTAATTACACTATCAGTCCAGTCAGTTTATTCCATTCGATCGTTTTGCCTTTTACTATAAAATACAAATGCATATTTCTCATTTGGCTATTAGTATTAGTTACAGATAAGATTCCACTACGTTCGTTGAATATTTTATTAATCAAACATGAAGTAATTGTTAGTACTATAAACTCCTGCGACAGAATCAAAGTGTTAATGTACAAAGTTAACTTGAACGAAAAACAAAAATAGTTCATCAGCTACAGTTCGATAAATTACTTTTATATATAAATGTTAATAGTTCCATTTCACAACCACGACTGTTATAGTATTTGTTTTTTCAGCTAAAATGTTTTTGATTGCTAGTAATAGTTACGAGTGACCGGAAACTGTTCTCATTGCGGATACTTGTTATCGACAAGAGAAATTTATTCTAATTGCTCATAACAATTATCAGTAAAGGAAGTTTATTTCGGTCGCTTGTAACAGTTATCGTTGAGAGAAATTGTATTTTAGTTTGGTTCTTACTCAGCAGGATATGTGCGTCAACAAGGCACTCTCTCGTTTGCTTGTAGTTGTTCCTTTCTTTCATAGCAACAAAAACACTGTTTTGATGCGTATTCGGAGAACTTTATTACTTTGGTCGAACAAAAAACAAGAATTTATACAATTATATGTAACCGAAATACAATTTCTCTCATTAGTAATAATTAGCGATAATAAAAAAATGTTCAGTCCCGTGTCATTACTTGTAACAAGAATGTTTAATGTCTCAATCAAGTAGCTTTTTGAAAAGTTCTTCCTACATTTTGTAATTAATGCCCTCAGTATTCAAAATAAACAACTTTCGGCTACTTGTTTCTTTTATAAAATAGATTTATTATAATAGTATTAAAGTGTTAGAAAGTTCACTTCAATCAAAAACGAATATTTTAAGGTAAATGTACCAATAACTGACCAGTTAAGGCTATAAGTACAACATATTTATATTATATATTTATACTATGAATACAAGTATCATTCTATACAAATATAAGTATTTAGATTAAATAATTATATTAAATATTTATATTTATATAACTTTAATTAGTTAAATAATTAGTAAATACTAGCTTCTTAACCCCTTCTCCTATAATATCGTATCAGTCCCGTGATAAAGATTTTTAACCGAATTCAACAAGTCTAAATATTATTCATCTATTTTCAACATAAGCAAAACATTACTTATCTATTATTAACCCTTAACTGTACCATCCCAACTCTCTCTCAACTGTACCATCCGTTACAGTGATCCTGACACTTTCATCTGAATGGTCAGATTCGCAGGCGCACGCCTTCCCCACACGAACTGTTATTTCTGGTGTATGATTGGCTGAAACGCTCACGCACACTAATCGAGTCGCGTGACAAAGAGTAGGGAGAGCCGTTTCCGGACTCGCAATTTTATTTTTCGGCGCAACTGTATCCGCCCCTATGACGTTACGAGTGCCAGGTTCCCTGCAACTGACAGTACATACTGTAGAGAGGTGACTTGATGTGGAACTTAGTGGAACGGCACAGGGACAAGAGGTGTTTTTATAGTTTACAGTTTTATAGTTTTGATCGGTTACGTGTTACAGTATTGATGAGTAGCAAATCAATGATCGAAAATATCAGAAACTAGGAAACAAAACTAACAGAAAATTATCTGAGAGGATCTGAAATCTGATCACACAGCTGAATTCCTTAGCCTAGCCATCAAGTAATCTAGCTGTGCTTACATACATTCGGTTCCCCCGAGTGGACAGCACGAATGGTAAAAACTCGGGAAACCGAGTTGCGGATATGCTGCGATTAGATCGGATCCGGCGAATATTTATGGAACGTGAAGTCACGGGGCCCGGAGAAGGCCACGCGTTTTCCTGAAACGCGCATTACGCGATGCATGATCGCGAGGATAGCTACATAATGGGAACCGTCGATACATTGTGGGTATTGCGTCACTCCGCTGCAACCGCGGCCCGCGAGTGAAAGGGAATAGAAAATTTTTGTCGATGAACGGTTCTTTTTTTCCCTTCCTCTCTTTCGTTCAGGTACATTACGAATACCGCGGAGTGCAAGGTCTGCGGCGCGCATACTCCGCGCGGTGCTGCCTTGATAATTCGCGGCGCCGATAGAATTCCAACTATCGCGGTGCAATAACATTTCGCGAGCGATTGCTTGTAACGTGGCCCACGTCGCTCCCGCGAGAAAACAGATTTCTCTGAACGAAATTTAGCTGATGAAAGTTTGCACTTGTCACTTGTTTTACAGTGAATAATTGCAACATCGTCATCCACGCCATATTTCCACTACGTTTCCTTTAACCCTTCGAGTGCCAAGGAGCGATATACGGCTCTCTCATCCACTTGCGAAAAGTTTCTGTTCGATTTTGTTATGATTCTGATATTTCGTTTATTTTGATATTTGGGACTACTTGTTGTTAGTATTTTAAAATAATATTTGTGGAAGTTTCATTCATCAAAAGTAAAAAATAAAAGAGCTTTTTAACCAGTTAGCTGTTCTTGACGAGTATACGTGTATACTTGACGTGTAAAAACTAGTGGCAATTTATTGTTTAAATTACGATTCTAGTGAAAACCGAAATTTATCGAAAAAATATCAATAATTATTACGAAGAAACACTTTTTGAAGATTGTTCCTCAAACAATATTCTATCTATAGAAGTTTCACAATTCAAACTCAAAAAAAGATAATATCACCCTAATGTCGTTTGGAAAACCGACGAAAAATGATTGTTATTTCAACCGAACTCCATTGCATGCTACGAAGATTATTTTTGAAACGGAATTCTATCGATAAAACTTTCTGAATCCGAACTCGATAAAAACAATATCGTCGTGATGCCAATTAAAAAAACGATTATTACAAATAACGAATGTTTTAAATTCCATAAAATTATGGTTATCCCGACCAAATTCCGTTGCACTCTACAAAAATTATTTCCCAGAGAAAATTCTATCGGGAGGAAGATTCAGGATTGAGGCTGGAAGTGAAGGATATCAGCGCGAGGACGTTGGGAACGGCACAGAGGAAACGTTGATTCCATGTTACGTTTCTGCGCGCGGATGGTTCTACCAGTTTTTGTCGGATGTCGGTGGGACGTCTCGTCTCGTTGCAGCGGGATCTTAATTCGATGCAGGGATAAAGTACATGCAATCCACGGTTACGCGTCTCCTTCGATTCCCACGGGCACGAACCCGTGCCGCTGTGATCGTTGTTATAAGTTCGTAAAAAGAGCCGTTTCAGTGTCACATAGTTCATCCTTTTGAAGTGAAGGGAAGCCATCGAGGGAGAGGCGGTTGATGTTAAACCTGCCGGCAGGCTCGCGACGACAAGCCCCTATAGCTTTGGGGCTTCGACGATTACTTCATTATTCCATAATGCACATTTAACCGTCTCGCTGGAACAGCCGTCGAGACAGGGGGCGAGTTTCGTCTTACCCTTTTACGAGCCCGACACTCGGTTCGTTCCGCAAGAAACATTTCAGAGTGATTTAGTTTCCGTACATCTGCTTCGTATTTTTATTCCTCTTTTTCTCCTTTTTCCCGAAAGATTCAGCTTTTTTTTATCATTATAACGGATCGGTCGTATAGATATGTAATTCGATGCTTTTTTCAGAGTATTTTTTATGGTACTATAATATTTTTGTTTTATCGGTGAATGTAGTTTGATATTTCATCGAATTACTTACATTATTGTGTATTGAAGTAATTAAGATGAAATAATTGCATTACATTTTGCTTCTTTGGATTATTGTTGTTGTTTTTATTGTGATTTTAAAAGTGTCGTATGTATATATTTATTAGTTGAGAGGATTGGAATTGTTTTGTAAATCAAGGATAAACTGCACACGATAACAATAACTGTGACATTTGTTGAATACGTAAGATATATAAATAGTTGGCGTAAACGTAACGCGGTTAATGCGTTACGTGGTTTCTCATTGAAATATACCCATTCGTCCTGCGTCTGACGCGTACACGCTTCATTGTTTCATTTTATTACGCGCTAAACGAGAGATTTGTCAAACTGAATTCCACAGTTAACAGGTGAAACGAAGCACTTCATTCTCTGTATTATGGAATGTTCGATATTGGCTTACGTCGGAATTTAGCTTGCTCGAACGTGAACGTGCAATCGAAGAAGACACCGGGCTGCAGTTTTTTGTGCCACTGTAACAAGCGTGCGAATTCGCGTGCACGAAATTCCTTACACGGATCACGAGCGGCCGTGAAGAAATCATTTTATGCTCGATGGGTGTGAGCTATGCATCCAGAGCCAACGAGCGTCATTCGTGAAACCCTAGGGGACACATTAGCACGTCTTTAGAACGTCATGTAATTATGGCTTCTCCGAACCGAGGAATTCCCATTTTCTTTATGGTTGAATAAATACTGTACGCCTCCTTGCCGAGAACAATAGCCCAACAAACGAGTCGTTCCATAAAATGACCAGAATAATGACTTGTGCTTTCCGAATTTCTTCTCTGTCTTTAGTATCAAAGTATTCGTTTCGTGTTTAACGTCTTCGTTATATATGTTTCCTGGATAATTACGTTCGATAGAAATGATCGATGAAACTTTTTGTAGTAGTTGAATGGTTTTCTATTGTAAATCAAATGATTAAAACGATATGATTAAAGTATGCGACGGTCATAGGATACTATGCTATTTTAATGAAGATGCGAGGTTTAATTGCATCAATCAATATTTTCCTATTTTCTCTACTTTGTTTTCTATCTGAAGATCGCACTGATCAGTCGTTTGGCTTAGGTCTGGATTAGTGTTTACTGAATATTATAACAAATTATTAACATTTTATTATTCTCATCATCATCATTACTACTATTATTAATATTTTATTTCTTAAAAACAAAGATGGTCCATATAATACGTAACATAGAGTCCTTCAACTCCATAATTACAGCGCGAGTTGCCATTTGAAACTGCGATCAGACAATATCGGGTATGTCCAGTGAGAAAACTGTCCATTGCAAATGCTTTCAACCGAACACCCAGTAAATACGCGAATCATCGAGCGTCGCTCGCCGACAGCGCAAAAAATGCCATTCTCCTTCCTTTCCGGGGAAGTCCGCGCATTGAATATACAGCCGTGACGCAAAACGCGTATCCCACGATTAATATACTATTTGGCAATGCTACCGGAAACAATGTGAAATTGGTCTGCCCACACGGGACGCGACGCCATTGAAACGCGCGTCGGATCGTGAACGCTCTGCCCGACCCGCGATCGAAGATACCACCCGGCGGAGATCGTTGATTAACGAGCTGTACACGGTTATCCGGAACTCGTTTATTATTCCCGCCTAATCCTCGAGAAATCTCGTTCGCCGCGCGATGCTTATCCGGCGCGGTTAAATCGGCTCGAATAAAATCCGATGGAAAGTGATTTTCAGACTTTCGGTCTCCGCTCGCCGGCGCACAGTGGGCTGAATGGGAAAAATTGGTGACATTTTTGTTGTAACTCTTCAACCACAGAAAGTAATGATAAAATTTGCATTAAAATTCATTAAAAATTTATTATTTCGTAATGATAATCATTTTAATGTATTTTATGCTTTTTAAATAACTTTTTAATTATTTGTTTAAACAATATTATCTTAATAAAAATTTCTGATCGTTTGTTCCCTTTCTCTAATATATTTCTGTATATATTTATAATATGAAGAATAGATCTTTATTGTTTTTCGAAAATTTGGATACGAAAAGAAATAGTTGAAATAAATATGAAATATATTAAACGTCTAATGTAATGAAATGTTTGAAAAATATTAGTCAATATTCTTAACAAAATAATTTGTAAAGATTGCAAAGTTTGTATAACTTAGTGTTACATCGACGTTTTCGTGTAAGTTTGAACGATAGTAGCTTGTGAGTTGGGATGAGTTGGGAAATGATTCTTTCATAGTCTTGTAGCGGAAACTATGCTGAATATATTTCAATTTGTGTGATCCTGAGATTCTTTGAGATTTAATAGTTATTCCTTAGAAATATATATTTAGAAATTCTGTTACAATTTTCATTAATTTGTCAAGCTCTATTGTTCTAATAGATAACAAACAGTATTGTTTACTACAAGTATAATTTTAATCAGAAAAGTATGTTGAACATTTTAAGCCCAAAACGAAGCAAAAATATTGAATGAAGGGAAGCAATCTTTTTGTAAGAAATGGCACTCTTAAAATGTCTAACTTTTTATCTTCGTTACAACTATAATATTTACTAAATTATTTTAATTTCTTCGTTTCCGAGGTTTATAGGCATTTAAGAATCAAAATACATCCCGTAGACGTCGATTCCAGAAAGTTGACTTTTTGGCAAAATGTCACCTACTTTGCTGGTACAGCCCACTGCGCGGCGTTGCGCTGCGCTCGTTCTCTCGTAAATCCGGGGGACTACTTCGAGAACGAGTCAATGAGTCATGCGACGGCATCATTCGCGTATTCATGAGTGGCCGCGGCGCAGCGCACTCTTGCCAGTGATGGGGGCGAGTGCAATATGTGCTCGTGAGCAACGATCGAAGCAATACAGGAAATTCGTTTTAGAGTTGTAAGGCACTGTTGTAGCAGCGGTAACGTAACAGTTATCGTTGAGAGAAATTGTATTTTAGTTTAGCTATTACTCACCAGGATACATGCGTCAACAAGGCACTCTTTCATTCGGTTGTAGTTATTCATTTCCTTCAGAGCAACGGGAATAATTTTTTGATGCGGATTCGGAGAACCTTATTGCTTTGGTCGAATGAGAAATAAGATTTTATACAGAAACACAACTTCTCTTATTAGTGATAGTTATCGACGATAAAGATCATTTCGATCACGTATCATTATTTGTAACAAGAACATTTAATCTTTTAATCAAATAGGTGTTTGAAAAGTCCTTTCTACATTTTGTAATTAATGTTCTCAATATTAAAGATGAATGACTTTCGGTTACTTGTTTCTTTTATAAAAATTTCTACGATAATTGTTATTGTTTTCTCTCTAGTTAAAACTAATTCATGAATTTAATGATTTATTATTAAACTCATATTGTTCAACTAACTCATCGTTAAGCAGTTTTATTAACTATAATTGTGAAAGAGCACTGTTGTCAGTGATGGGAGCGAGTTCAATATGCACTCGTGAGCAACGATCAAAGTAATATGGGAAATCCGCTTTGGGGTTGTAAGATTCTGTTGCGACGATAATAATGTTTGAAACAGTTCTGAGGTTGGAGCATCTTATTCTAATGTTGGTAATACTGCAGTAGTGTTAGAGTTATAGAGTCTTGTGGTGATGATGGTAATGTCGAAATAATAATAAAGTTATAAGGTCCTATTGTGAGGTCGGTAATATGAAAATAGGTTTTGAGTTATGAGCTTCTGTTGTGACGATAGTAATATTGAAATAGTTTTAACATCATAAGATTGTATTGTAATATTGATAATATTAAAAATACTTACCTGTTTGAGATTTTTGTGATGTCACGCTTGCTTTATTGTGTATTTCAGATTTGTTAATGCTTTACAATAAATGTATAAATAAATATTAATATTCAGGAGGAAAATAATTATTTTTATCATGGAAATTCAATTTACAGGTGCAAATAATCTGCTAATGTTAGTACGATATATGAAATTCGTTTTGCTGTTGTAAGGTTTCGTTGTGAGAATAATAGTAAGTACATATAATATTTTTTATTCAATACAATTACATTTAGCTTAAAATTTCACAATAAGTGAGTACAATTTACGGTAATAAAGATTTTTCCGGTAATGGTGGCTTTAATATAGCACTTGTGAGTAATGATCGCCGCGATGCATGAAATTTGTTTTATCGTTATAATGTTCCATTGTCGCGGTAATAATATAGACGGCATTATTAATTTCAACGAAAGTATGGTTTGGTTAATGTGTTTCATAGGCTTTCGATTGTTTAACAATAAGTGCACGAAGTTTGCAATTTAATTCTAATGAATGGTAAACTTAATGTGCACTTGTGAATAGTGATCGATACGATATGTAAAATATGTTTTAGAGTTATAATGTTCCATTGTCGCAGTAACGATGTTAAATGTATTTTAATTTTCAGTGGTATTACGTTCATTTTATTACGTTTGGTATGTTTGAAAATGTTTTATAGTAAATTACAATGTCAGTAAATAGCTCCGCGTTTTCCAATTGCATTCCGCATGAAAGATATGAACAGGTAACATTGATATTCTAGTTCATTTTATGATAGAAGATTTATTTTATGATAAACGTTAATCGAATTTCACCAGACCATCTAATTTCATTTCATTTTTCTTTACAATTTTCCGTCGTTAAATTTTATAAAAACTATTTGATAAACATTTGTTTGTATCCTAATTGCCTACGTTTAACTCTTTCGTCCCTATAGCTAACAACTTAAGTGTTAAGTAAATTATTATTATTATTATTATCGTCGTCGTCGTTATCGTTATCGTTATCGTTATCGTTATTGCTATTGTTATTATAATTATTATTAGTTCTTATCTTATTTCTTCCACTAAAAAACTTCAGTTTGACTTGAATCTAGTTGTTCTTTGCCCTCTCTTCGATTTAAGGGAAGAGATACATATTCAGGGACGAAAAGGTTAACCCTCTAATTTCCAAGATCTAAATGAACGAACATCAATTTTCCTAAGAACGAGAGATCAAACTGTACAGTAAATGTAAATCTAGTGTTAAATTATTGCTCAGCAGTCGCGCGGTCCAGTCTCGGCTCCGAACCTTCCGTGAACGTCTACAGAGAGTATTATGTAATTCTAATTGCGATCGATTCACGCGATGTAACCGTGGATAATGATTTCCCACTCGAGAAGAAGTTTACGGACGAGCTGCGGCGAAAACACCATGGGACTCTTTCCTAATTTGCCATTTATTGGCACTTTAATGGATTCCGGTCACACCGGCGATCGTCGCTGAATGTTACGAAAAGAAACGCGACGCGATGCCGCTGTCATCTAAAATTGTTACGTCGTATACCGCGTTCATTTATTATAACCGTGGAGTATTGCAGTTTCACATGAACATAAATTGTTGCTGCGACTAATATTCCGGCTGTCCGGTTTAATACCATTTCTTCTCTGTGTGCAACTATTACTTTTGCCTATGAGCGTAGCTATTAATTAATTTCTGTAGCAGTTATTATTGCAATATAATGTTAAGGAACGTCGTTAGGACCTGAGTTTCTCGATAATTCTCTTGGTGATTAATGGACGTTATGAAATAGTTTATTTTTTTATTTTTTATTGGGATTTCGAGCTTCTTTCCTTCCACTACTTAAATCATTGAACCTATGTGTAATTCTTAAACCACGTATGATTTCGTATTAGAATTATCATTGCGAAGTTACATTTTTCAATGTCGTCGGAACTGGATTTCTAAGTTCTTTTGTTTCCGTAGCTGGATGCGACAAGGTTTTGCTATTTGTAGATACGCGAATATAAAAAAATATTACATTTGGGTATGATACTTATGGTCATTTGTTGTTCAAAATTGTACAAAATTAAACATTCCATTTGTTCGAATGTAAATCGTATATTATTGCTGTTATCAATGACTATACCTTAGAGCACACGTTGACATAGCATAAATAAATCACAGGGCAAGGGGTGAACAGTCTGGTAAACACGCTTCGAATCATCTGGCCCAGAATCTAGTTCCTACATTCCGTTGTTCCGTCGACGATGGTATCTTAAAACCGGCACTGTCATCGTGCCTCATTTTTTCGCGATGCAATTACCTACGTGATCGTCTGAGGCAAAAGAAAAACTGTAGATTGCACGTTAAACCGTATTTCGGCGTAGAGCGAGCGTCGCAGTCGGAAAGGATGTTCAGTATTATAGGACGGCCTTCTCTCCTCCTAATACGGAACAAAACCGCTACGGGAGTTTCGTGACTTTGTCCAGCTGCGGCGCAAAAACTGTGCCGTTAATAGCTGTTGCTAGAAGAACGTGGCCAGTTTTACAGCCCATAAACGAGCCTCGTGGCCAAGAATTAGAACGTATTGTGTTTCCGATGTTATCGAAAGTGGAACGGTAAAGTATCGGTCGATATGATCTCCGGGAAGTATTAAATTCGACTGGAGCGCGTTCACGGGAAAAATTCGGTTCGGCCGAACGAGACGATTCCCCGCGAAACGTTCACCCTCGACACGCTTTCGCGAATTCCCGGCAGCGTTCGACGAATGATGAGATGAGTTTTCGGTAAATGTTTCTCTGGGCATTCGATGGATGGGTCTGATTGTGAAGCAGCGTTGTGTTTCATGATTATGAGTATTTTCTGATGAATGTTTCAGTATTTATGGTGTACAGGTAAATATATCGATATCAATAATGCAGTAGATATATGGTTGATGTCATTAATGTACCTATAAATATATCAATATGAATAATGCATCGGTAAAACGTTATTGATATTTGTCAGTGAAATAATGTCGATAAATATGTCAATATCAATAGTGTAAGAATAAACATTCAATCATTCGTTTTATGAAGCATAGTTTATGACTTTCTAGTGAAAAAGATAGAATAGTGCTTCAATTTTTCTTCGATTAATACTTTCTAACAGAATGATTAATTATCTCGTCGCGTTTAAAGAAAATGTAAAGCGAATAATGTATAACATTCGTTTACAATTTTTAGATATTTTATTATAGAAGAAATATGCAACAAAAATATTTTGCAACTCTATATATAAATAATTTAACCATTTTATCAACTTTTCCTATAATTATTCCTAATATCGTTATCTAATAACATGTAAATTGAATTTCCTTCTCAAATGTTCTCAAATGAACCATCAAACGCATCAAAATACTGCAGGAAACTGTAATCGAGTAACGCAACACCGATGCAATGTTTTCAGTGAAAAAAAGAGAATACTTCTCCCATCTTAACCCTTTGCACTCGAGGGTCTCGGAGCAGAGCCATTTAAAATTTATCGCTACAAACTGTAAAACTTTGTCTGTGAAATCTATTACAACATCTATACATATAATCGACGAAAAAACAGTAAAATACATCTGTAACTTTTCCGTTGATGCGCGTATCATTTATTTATCCGTTAATATGCTTTTTCTATTAAAATTACTTCGAATTGCTGGTAATGTCAATGAGAAAAAGCTTCGAGAGCAAAGGGTTAATCGATTGATACTCCTCACACTCGTATACAGCCATTTTTTTGCGGTCCTTGTCATGTATTTAGAAGTAAGTCCACTAAATTCCAGTGACGCAACATTTTCGATTGGTAGCGTGTAGATACTTATATACAAGGATCCCAATAACTTTCGCGAAATTAACTCGCCTTTAATCGCGATCCATAAATCATTGTGCATCGCAGGCAACGCCGATACCGGCGATCAGATATCGTTTCTGAAGGTAGGAATTTACTATGATTCGAGCCCGTGGCGGGATAAATAAGCGTAGCCTCCGCAGTCTTCCGTCTATATTTTACATTAAACGGACCCGGCTACTCCTTGACGCTTTATGATCGAACTTAGGCAGATTTATACACGGCTGCCGCTGCCGCGTAGCCTTGGCGAACGCGGTCGCCGCGCGTAGTGATCCAACTCGCCAAATTAGGAAGAAAAATTCGAAAATAACTTTTTTATTTGGTTACAGTATTATTGTCTATTCTGAATCAAATGTCACCTTGGTCGACAATTAGTGCCACGGGAAATTTTCATATATATTCGAGAAATGCCAAAAACAAAAATTTATATTTCAATCAATTTTGATCTAAAGTTCATACAATTTTTACACAAATACCAAAAACATGTTAGACGTCTTTTATTCCTAATAAAATCGAAAAGAAACTTTTCACAAGTGTGCGAAGGAGTGACACATCGCTCCTTGACGCTCAAAAGATTAATGGAATAAAAAGCAGCGCTGGTAAAGAATAAACCGTTCCCTGTCCCGTATTCCGTACACAAAAATCCCCGAGAAACGCCTGTTCACCGATAAAAGCCAAGATCTGTTCGTTGCGGAGCGATATTAATCGCCCGCGAGTGATTTTGCAGAAGAAATCGCATGATAAATGGTCGGGATCGGCGTAGCCGGGTGAAGACGGTAAATTGGCCGAACCCTGCGCCGCCGCCACCGCCGCCGCCGCTGCCGTGGACGTTCGTGCCATTCCCCGAAACAATTTGAAGGAACGGAGCTAGCCATTCGTTCGGCTGGATTCGATCGTCTGTTAGGTAGAGCGCCACGCCTACGGTTATCGGCCTACCGTTTCAGATCCGTCTCAATTTTCCGTGAATCTCGACGAGATATCCGTTGTCGGTCACGATTTTCTTCGACGGCCACGATCGTCCCCCTCGTAAAATGGCCCTATCGATAAACTTAGAAAGCGAACGAGTTCTCGGATAAATCGTAGTCACGGTCCGCCGGACCGGATACTGCTGGCCAATCGCGCGGATGGGTGAAACTTGGTCAAAATTGGCGCGACTTGCTTCGAAGGGATGCCGTTTCGCGGACCACGGCGAGCTCTTTTGTTCTTCGAAGAGCTGATGTTTTGAGATTGATGTTTTCGAAGAGGGAAGTTGGGAATTCACCGAAGCTGTTTTACGAAAATCTAAACAGACACGATTAACTTCTTGTTCTATTATGTCTTGTCAGTAATAATTTACAAAACAAGAAACACAAATTGCTGATTCATTTATATCCACCTTAATTTCGGCCACTCAGAAATAGTGTTTCATTTGAATTCGAAATAATTGATTGACATTCAAGTTTGTTTGAGAACATTCTTATGAGTCTAACTCGATATTCTATAACAATAGATTGACAAGTTGGTCAGTCTTGTCTTTTACAGTTTTTATCCCTACAACTTGAAAGGGTGAAAGGAAGTTCGTTCTTGAAGGGAATTAGAGGAATAATGAGAGGTTCGATAAACTAGTTCCGACAATTATTGTCATAATTAACATTATCGTTGAACCCTTCGATTAGCACCTAAGCTGTCAACGATAAGCACCGATCACCGTGTGGTACAATGTTCCTTTATTTTTAAGGCATTTCCTAGCTTGCCGGTAATCTGAAATGTCCGTGATACCTATATGTACTATTCGGGACGAAAAGTTTAAAGGTTAACTGGTTAATAGTCAAGTTACAGAAATTATTTGTAAGACAAACAAAAGTATAAGAAGAAGAAAATACATATCTTTCTTTTAATAGTGTCAGCTGCAACGACCATTTGCGCCATGAGGTTACACGACAGATGTATCAGTAACATAGATTATTATATAAATATTGATATGAAAATGATTGTTTTTTACGTTGGCTATTTTACTATTATTAATTGGAATCTAAATCTAAATATAAGATTGAGAAATTTAAACCGAAAAGATAAAATTAATTGTTCACGATAGAATCTTTTAAAATTGAAAACAAAATTTCCAAATTTATTTAATAGTTCTGATAGTTAAAAAATCATTTGACAACAATTTAATACATTTTTATTATGAATATATTTTCGAAAAATGGTACTTCAGTGTTAGGTACCATTTTTTAAATATTATTGTATAACGTAGTCATTTAACAATTTAACACATTTTCGAAAAATGGCACTCTAGTATTAGGTACTAGATACCTAGCTAATCTACCTAACCTACCTACCTAATGATTTCCGTTTTACAATTTAAATCGCAGTTCCGGGAGCTTCCATCGATTTTTCTACGAAGTCACCCCTTTCATAAGCTCCTGTAAACTTATCCGTTTCACCCTCGCCTGGATCAATAAATCAATACAACGTGTATCGTGGTGCGCTTTAATACGTGTTGTTGCCCCTTGGTAAAAACTATTATTATCGGACGTTGATACCATTCGGACAAAGGATAAAGTGTTGCCTAGTCCTTTGTGTTAAAGTCTATAGATTGTCTACTTCCGGTTTTACACTGTTCTTATTGCGTTAGCTATGCACTTCAATTCACTTAGGCGCTTGAAACTTGTATTCGTAATTGGACCGTATATTGCCGGTTCCGTGAACGTTTATTTTACTTCGGAATTACTGCTTTTATATTCAGATACGAGACATCTCGTCTATTGTAGCGAGAGGGTTAAAATTACTCTAATTTAACACGTTCGCTGTACGTATTATGCCTTTCATCATGCTTTCAAGCGTTCCATACAAAATAAAAAATAAAAACTCTAATTGTGTAAAATATTGGGTATATTATATTTATCATCTTCAAGCACCTCCCACCAACGATGGTATGTCTTAAAAATCTCGCCCATAGCATCGTTTCTTCGATATCGTGGAACTAAGATATCTCGACCATTGTAGCGAAAGGATTAACAAAAAATATTCCTAAAGTTTAAGACGTCTCGCTGGTGTTCCCCCTTAAGCGGCGCGGTTTAGCGGCAGTTCATAAGGTATCCGCGAGAAGCCGGGAAAATAGTTTAATTGCGGCCGAACGGCCATTTAACGGGGAACCGTTCCCGAACGCAGGAAGCGCTTCTTTAATATTAGCACAGGGGTTAGTAACTTCATTAGCAGTGTCTGCGAAACGTTGCGCTAGAGCGCTTCAGACCGCGAACGCTGTTCCGAGAAGTCGTGGTTCTGCACGCACGTTTTTGGCACGTCACTTTTTGTCCTCCGTATATCCTTTTTCGAAGGGCCAGCATTAGAACAGCTATAGTACTGTGGAACTTCATCCTTCGCGCTGGAAAGTTTTTTACTAGAAATATTCACTATTTTCCGATGAGATACAGACAACATTCAAAGAATGTCGTGTTGATGAGCCAACATGCACAAATTAAGGAACAAAGCTATTTTTACTCATTACTCCAGATGTTGCTGCGTTATACAAAGTTTAATATTGTATATAAGATTTCTATAATTTCATTGTGTCGAATCAAGTGGTGATCGAGTGTCATCTTAGTAACCTGACCAAGACTTAACACCTCTCGAGTGCAAAGGGTTAAGGTCAGTGTATTTAGAGTAAGTCGAATAGAGGTGGCCCATTTTTTTAAAAGAATTGTTAGATCGTAAATATAATTGATATCTAGCAAAAAAGAACATATTTCTGAAAGCAAATACGTATAGGAAGAATAGTTGACACTAGAATTACTAAATGGGCCGAACTAAGTTATTCCTGAATTCTTCGTTTCCAGTTATTAGAAGGATAACAGATACTTTTTTGAGAAGTTATTAAAAAGATTAGAACTAGAAAAGAGAAACATTTGTTACCTTTTTAACAATTGCAAAGAGGAAGACACTAGGAACTTTGACCCGTCTAATAGTTTCAGTATTACTTCAGCTACCTCCACTGAAAGTTTTGAGTACTTTGCTATGTCTTCATCTGCAAAGGATCAAACTACATATATATCCATCAGTTTTTACGTTTTAACCTGCCTCAGTTGGTGCCTCAACTCGTGGAACTTGCTATAGAGTGGGAATATTTGTCCACGCGAAGCACGCAAGAAATATGTCATTTATGGCCGTAAAAGCACGGGACATATGTATGTAAACATGTAAGCAATGTATAACGCGTATTTTATTGCGCCGACCGAGCCACGGGAAGTCGACGATTTTGAAATTGGGAACACAGGTTTCGTTTTTCTTTTTCTTTTTCTTTTTCTTCTTTTTTTTTAGAGAAATCGGGGCTAGCTTTCCTTGCTATTGTGTTGGTGTTTTTTTATTTGGCGGATGAAGCAATGAAGTGTTGAGCGTTGTGCGTTTATAGTGAAGTGTTTTGTGATGAGCGAAGATATTAACGCCATTTCGATGGTCGTTTCGATAATGATTTGATTATTGAGGAAGATTTTCTGAGTCATGTGCAGAATTTTTCTTTGCCGGGATATCTCGGAGATGGAGTGTGTTCTCATCGTTTCAGAACGAGTGAAAAGCCGCGGGTTAAAATTAGAAAGGAAATTGAAGGTATCGCGACAGAAGCGCTTCAAAATGAAGAGTTTGTTCTACGATTAGAACAGTGCGTCGAAAACAATGGTAGACATCTTGATGGTACTATTTTCGAAACAATGGTTACTAGGTTTATAATCCAAGACGAATATTATTATATTAATTATGTTACATCCTGTTCTTTTTCGCAGGACATAATTTTCAATGTTGAGAATTATTTCAGTGAAACTCGTTTCGACTAACAATAACGAATAAATAATTAATCATTGTTCGATTATTTGTTATTTACTGTTCTTCATTTCTTATTCATCTTTATAAATTTGGTTAACATCAAGCCAACGTCATTTACGTTTCTCATGTTATAGTATACAGCGTTAGGCTAAAATTATTCAAAATAACGAATAAATTGAAATTGTTATTACCACTAGAACTACCGAGCACTCGATGTGATTGTTATGTACCTCTTTTAGAAATTTGTAAGGGTACTTGTTTTAATTTCTACCGACATTCATTACCTTAGGAAAGTGAAACTATTAATTTTCAAAATAATTTCAAAAGTACAATATATTTTTAATATCAATCATTGCAATATAAGAAAATTAAAACCAGTTAATTTGACTGTTACAATAGTTCCAGTGTTGATATCTATTTGTTATTATAATAGTTATTTGTATTATCTGTGAATAACGAATATATTAACATCCCTTAGTCGCAAATAACAATCAGATTCAATTTATATTCATGATTATTAATTCGTCGTTTTTAATGACTTTTGCCGAACACTGCCATAAACTGCCAAGAACCATGGCTACACTGTGCGTAGGTACTTACGTGTATGCTTCGTGCCAGGTCGTTCAACCTATCCTTCGGATCGTTAATGTAAATTTTGCGCGACATGTTCTCGTAACGCATAACCGTCGATTAAGGGGGTTTCAATTGCTGGAGTGGTGCGATAGCTACTCTAGAAGCGAACTATGGAGTACCGGATAATCGGCTCGCGGAGTAAATCGTCGAAACATGCTCATTCAAATCGAATCGCGCTTCGCGAAACGTAATTGTTCCCATAATTCTCGTTGCAACGGGCGCCGGTCAGGATTCATCAGTACACAGGGTGCATCCGAATGACGTGTCAAGTAAAATATAGAATACACAAATATAAAGTTATATTATAAAATTTTAAAAATGACAAAAGTATAGAATAAAATGTTGATGCTCGATGTTTCATTTTCAAGAAAATCGAATTCGAGCAGTAAGCGCGGCAAGGGAGCGCAGCCACTCGCGATGAACGTTGACACCTCGGTTTGGACCGCTTTGGTTACTGTTTGATTCCCGTGAGCGAAGCTCACAACTGAAACAGAATACGACAAAGTGAGATACAAATAAGAGCGAGACATCGAGAGTCGAGACGCGATGTCGCACGTGTTAAATGTAAACATGCAATAAAGGAAGTGTCAGTTTCATTAATTTCAATCGTACTTTCTTGAACGTAGTGCCAGTACGTTGTTGAGATTGTTCTAATTGAAATAAGTCCAAACATGATATAAATCGGACTAGTTTTATTGATTTTAAGGAAATGAACTGATCCATTTGCATCATATCTCGAAGGTACGCTACTAACTTCATAGATCCATAAAACTAGTCCGAAAAACGGTCGAGATCGAGGCGCCAACGTTCATCGCGAGTGGGCGTGTCCTGTTGCCGCATTTGTCCCTTCAGTTTGCAGGGCATGTAAACAAACGTCGTCTGCATACAGTACAAGTAGAGTCTCGAATTCGAGTCTCTCGAAAATCAAACATCGGGCAACATTTTATTCTATATTTTTATCATTTTTTCTATTTGATAATATTACTTTATATTTGTACATTCTGTATTTTATATTGTGTAATAATATAAACTGCAGTCAAACGGAAACTAAGATCATTGTCTGTTCTTAAAAAGAATTCGGTCCTGAAAAGGTTACACCTCTAGAGCTCGATGCTTTTCGCCTTCCATTGAAATTCTACTTAACGAGGTTCGACTGCATAATAAAGGGAAACAAAGTTCGGCGATAATGAAATATTTTTCATTCGGTCGTACGATGCAAATGGGTTAAGGAACGGCCGGGGTTTCTTGATAACACGTTGAAACGTGCTCGCCAAGGTAATCGGCCCCGGCTCCCTATTCAAATCGCTGTCTCAGGTCACGATTATAGCGTGGCTCGCGCGTGGATGTATTCCACGCCCACGCGGCGGAAAACCGAGTTCGCAAATATATGCGCGCCACCAGGATTAACGTCTTTCGCCTCTTTGTTGCCAAACGGCCGTTCCATACGCCGTCGCACGACGGATTGGATCATTACCGCACGGCAAATTTTCTTGTATTTATGGTGATTTCTGCGGTTTCGAGCGTGTGCGAGAAACGCATGCGTGTAAAGGGTTTCGTGGAACGTGTAACCGATAAGTGACCATTTGTATTGATTCCGTTGGCGCGGTGATATTTGGACGTATTATTATCATTAAGTAATAAAGCGTTTCAAGTTGTCGCAAATATGCCATATCTGTAGTATAAAAAACGTGTTCTTCAGTCATCCGGGGCAAACGAAGTTCCTCGCAAAGCGTACAGAAAGAAACACGAACAGAATATTGCGAAACTGAGATGTTAACACTGGAACTATCATACTCGATAAAAGACAGGTTTCAGTTTCTTTATTTCACAATGATTGATACCTTGGCAGTGTTAAATATCTGAAGTGGTTTTAAAAAGCAGTTGTTTCACTTGAATACTATCATAAATATATGAAGAATCCAAAGAAAATATATTGTTACCATTACTATAAAGATCATATAATAATCGTATTATTTCTTTCGTTCTTGAATATGTATCTTTTTTTAATATGAATTTTGTAAAAAGAAACGACTACAAAAACTTAAGATTTTAATCGGCACGGTCGATTGGATCTAGATGTATATTATTTTGTCGTGACTTTGAGAATGTTAATATTAAAGATGCCGATGTGAATATTTATTCTCGTGAAGTAATATTCCGTTGTAATAAAAATGTGTTAAATTGTTGAATGACTACATTATACAATAATATCTAAAAAATGGTACCTGGGTTTGTTAAAGAACAAAGTTCACGCTACAAGCAACATAGAATTATCTAAATAACATTATGCACTATATTATCAACTAGTTATACATAAAATATTTACATTAAAGTAAGCATGAATTATGTGATATCTCATTTTCTTCAAAAATGGACTTACACCACTTTCAAAATAAACGGTCCATATCATAATATTACATCAATAGTAGTCCTACTGCACAGTTACCTTTATCAAATTATATTATACATAATTGTACGGTAACTTTGTTCAATCATTATTATTATTATCCGTTACACAATCATTTCATGAACAACTTTACGATAATCGCGAATGCTTCGTGAGAACACTCGCGTTAAACGTGCAGCCGTCGAAGTGTTAAGCAGCGGGGGAGGGAAAAGGCCGAGCCGAAGGTAGCCATTATTTCAATCGCAAGAAAACATCGTAACGGTATTGTTTTAATGAATATTTTAAAGCCAACAATCCGCTGAACCTAGTCAACGACTGCATAGATTTATTCTAAACACACTATTCTAAAAAGTGGGACGACAATCAGTATTGTTTGAAAATTTATAGGTCAAATTCAGCCTTCAGCGAATAAAATATTTCTATATAAATATTTTATTTTTCTCCTAAGTTTTTGTACAAAACATCTAACGTAATGTAAATTAATTTATTTGATATTATAAGATAAGGTGTATATTATCAAATAGTCACAATCCACTTTGACCACCTTAGCAATTCTCAGGTACCCGAGCTTATTTATGACTTTCAGCCCACAGAACTATATAAACCGCAAGAAACTGCAGCTAATCTTAAGTTTGGTAATTGTAGTAACAAATATCGAATTATATCTAACAGGAAAGAACTGTTTCCAATTGGTTCCGAAATAAGTTACGTGATAACATGCAAATTATAAGCTGTATCAGAAATTATGTCTGCCATATAAATGTTTTGTTTACCATTGTAATACCCTTGAACCATATTTTCAGTTTCTTAAATAATCTGGAACACAGTTATTTTGATGGAAGAGAAAAATAATAATTAAAATTTGAATAATTTTCAAATATTTCCCTTTTTACATATATGAATAACATTAACCGTTGTGCAACAAATATTAACCCCCGAAGGTCAACTCCAGTTACATCATTTGACTACACGACATTTTGAGTGCTCTCAGAAAATCGTTCATCATAATTCATATTTGAATAACGATGCCTCAGAAGAAAATATTTTAACCGTTTTATATCACATATAGAGCCATACCATTCGTAAATAAATGACAACGATGAGTCACTCTACAGAAATAGAATCCACAGATTGTTATCACGTCACAGTTGTTGAATTAAAGGAAAATAATACATTTTCAATACATTTATTAATATTTACTTGGACAATATATATAACAATATATATTAAACCCCAGTAAATAAAATTACAAAACAATTTTCAATGGACAAAACAATCTCTTCTCTTTATTTTTGTCCCATTTTATTTAAACATCGGCCACTATGGATCGGTGAGAAAGTTTCGCGACGGTAGCCCGGTGTCTCTCGAGCATGTGACAGTGGCGTTTCTTATCCCGGCCCGAAGTAAAGTAGTACATAATTCACGGTTGAATCCACTCCGAGATTACGGTTACGCTGAAACCGCTGGCGGATCGGCTGCTCCGGTAGCCACGGCAGCCAGATATCGGCCGACAGTTATTGACTTTCGTAGCCGGTCGCTCGCGGATTCCGTGTATTTTCAGCGAAAACAAAGCGCGATTAGCTAGCGTCTGTCACGGGGACGAGCACGTTTGCACGCCGGTCCTCTATACGAATATGAAGCGGACTGTCGTGTTATGGAAGGAGGAATGATTTCGAAAAAATTTAGAGAGAGGAACAGATCATTTCGTCCGGGATCTACCAGTGGACTCATCAGTAAGGATTTCTAGTAGACCTGTGTCTTAGATCAAAGGTGTCTAAATTGATACCCCGGGTCACTCTAGTGACGCTCCCATCACGAAAAGTTACCCTCACATACTTACTTTTACCTGTTTGTACTGAACGCTACATAGAACTGCTCACGTACACAGTCTCGGATAGCTCCTTAACATGTTGAATGCCATGGGGGTCACCGGTGACCTCAACCAAATCGAATTATTACAGTTCATTCAATTAAACGGCGATTATTTGAAGACATTTGTATATTACGAAAAATGCTACCTACTGTAGCATTTTTCAATAATAACGCAATTCAATCAAATGATTTAATATTATATCTTTTCCATTTTGTGTATTTTACTCTATGATATCGTGCGGCGTTCAACGTGTTAAGTAGAAGTATTTGGGAACGGTGTTTTCGAATTACGATCGTGAGGAGAGTAAGTTACTGTACGCCTCTCACGTTAGCTCCATCGACCATCAAGCGAAAAGTACACAGGAGCAAGGGAACTTTTTCATTGACGATGTTCAGGCCACCTCGACCTTCGACACATGGTCATTATTGATGTACGACAGTAACAGAAGGGAAGGAAGCCGAATGCGATGGAGTCAGACGTAACGACAGAAAACAAAATTCTGTATAGTTCCGTCTTACTCCGTCGTATTCAGTCTCGCTTCGGACCTTTGTCACTGCTGACAATGACCCATAATGACCATGTATCGGAGGTCGAGGTGGCCCGAGCATCGTGAGTTGAAGAGTTTCCTTGTCTCTGTGCACTTTTAACCCTTTGCGGACGAATGTCGACATTTTAGCGAGATTAAATGTTCATCTTCGGAATACTAAGTTGCAAACGAATCACTTAATTATTTGAGTAGCAAGAGATGCGCGTATAGCTTCCTTTTTTCTGTTGTTTAAACATTCGATGTATAATTCACCTTCATACGTGGTAAGTTTTGTGTACTTTAAAAAGTTTTCGTCCCCGAAGAGTTAACTCTTTGCACTCCGTTAACTCTGCTATAGAGAGAGACATAATGTGCATTACGGAATAACACAAATTGACAAAAGAAATTAAGAGACGTGGAATCCATGAATATTTATTATTTTTTCTTTTTGGAAATGAAATTTTAGGTTCTTGAAAGTTTCGCTGTAGAAATAAATTATTAAAGTATTGAACATGTTCGGAGTGCAAAGGGTTAAACCTAGGGCCGATGGAGCTAACGTTGAGAGGCGTATAGTACCGCCCGGCTTAAAAGTGTTTGCGGTTCCCCATGATGACGAGAAGTCAAGGGGACGAGGGGTTCTTCCAGTCGCGGTGCTCGGGCCGCCATCGTCTTCGGCGCTGTTGGCACGCGGCAATGACGTAGGACGGAAGTGAGACGGAACTATAGAGAATTTTGTTTTCTATCGTTACATCTCACTCCGTCGCATTTAGTCTCGCTTCCGTCCTATATTATTGCCGCGCGCCAATACCGGCCAATGCGCCGAAGATGATGGCGGCTCGAGCATCGGAACTGGAAGAGTCCTCTTGCCTCTCCGACTTCTCGTCTTCGTGGGGAGCCCCCAACACTTCTAAGCCGGACGGTACGATGTATGGCGATGTCGAGAATAATCTCGTTGAGATTAACCTTGATCAGGCCGTATGATCTTTTTACACCGAAATCGAGATTAATAACACCCGTCCCGCTATTTACAAGAAGTATCCGTTCCACGTGGATTTGTTTTGTACATATTGAAATCGCGTAAATTGAGCCTGTTGGTGCAAAAGAAAACACAATATTAGAAAGGGAAGCTGGTAGAAGTTTTCGAAATATATATTTATTTCACACAGTCAAAGAAAATAAATAATAATAATGACATTTCAAAAAACAAAAGTGAATTTGATTCGGTGCCACTAAATTTAAATAGTGTAAATCGATATCGTATAAGCAAAACCAAATAAATAGTGTTATTGTTTACTACGTAAACAAGAGACTCGCGTAAACAAGGCGCCGTGTAAATGGAGAGACGAAGATATCTTTAAACCTCTAATTTGCAAGACTCAAAGCAACGAACATCAATGTTTCTAGGAATAATAAAATAAACCGTGCAATGAATGTCCGTAAATCGAACGTTAAACCCGATCGTCCGCGATTTTTCATCGGTTCGACCGACAAAACGATACTTCACCGCCGCTGATACATAATCGGAAAGTATCGCGCGGCTGCGTGCACGCGAGCGCGGAGAAAAGTCGACGATTGACAAAGCGGGACGATAAAACGCAGCGTGGTCTGGCGAAATGGGTCGTAGCTAAAACTAAAAGCTGTCAGGCATGCTTGCGATTTCGCCGATGTACGAGACCATCCGCGAGAAAGTTATCGGCACGGAAAGAATGATGGCAGAAGAAAGATTAACATTGGAACCGCCGAGCAATCGAATTGACTTTTATTAATTTTCTTTTATAGAAATTATAAGAGTGGGTATTCGAAAAATTCGATTGACCTGTATTTCAGTATACGTATCGTGAAATCAGCTTATTCGGTAGTTTTTCGAAGAAATGTCTGAGTTTTTTCGGTAAATTGAAAGGCTTTCCGGAAGAATATGGCAGCTCCACTTTTAGGATATTCTAGTGAATCAACGAAACTCGATTAACACGTTGAATACCGCACAATTTCATAGAGCGAATACACAAAATGGGAAATATATAATATTCAATCACTTGATTCAATCGAATTACTATTATTGCTCGTTCATCTAGCTGAATGTCGTCGCCTTAGGTAGGATTATTTATAGTATAGAAATGTTTTCAAATAATCATCGTTTAATTGAGTGAACTATAGTAACTCGATTTGGTTGGTTGTATATTATAATACGTCCGCAGCATAGAATGTTCGTAACGCTGCAGCAACAATAATAAAACAACGGGCAACTAATAAAAGAGGAGAAACCGTGTACAAATTCATTCGTCCGAATGTACTGTATGGGCCGAGGATCGTAAACGCAACATTATTCAACGGAATTGTGTAATCAAATGAAGTTTCTAATCGTAAATATTCTAATGCAACGTAGAATGTTTTCGATTCCTTGAAAGTGATCTCACGCAATCGAGATTGCATATTTCATTCGGTATAGGGATTAGTTTGACGGTTTCACTGCTGCGTTTCGCGTGAGAATAGTTTATTATTATGAACAGTGCATGATTATTCCGATGCACGTTCGAAGTAGGTACTCTATTGCTTGCAGAAATATTTCTGATCGTGAATAGCGTAAAGGAAATCGGCCGTAAACGTAAATCAGTAACAATGGAAATGTTTAATTAATGCTTGGAAACCGAAAGTCTATTGAATTCCACTTCAGTTCTATTATAGTTTTCATAAACTAATTTCGACTTGCACTGTTTTCACTTTCATTAAAGTGCAGCATAGGTTTACGATGTGAGTCAATCGCACGGCGAATTATTCGTAATGACAGAATTATAACGAGTGCGATCATATTTCGAAAAAATATCAGTTCGTTTTCATTCTGTTTGATCCTATATAAATTTAATATATTTTTATCAATTCTGTTCAATTATACTCTACTGTGATCAATTTTAATCAATTCTAATCAGTTCTAATCAATTCTGTCAATTTATTCGATTTTATCTGATTCTATTGAATTTGATTGAATTACATTCAATTCAATTCAATTCAATCCTATTCTATTCAATTAAATTTTACATACTTTCGTTCAGTTGTGTTCGATTCTACTTTCACCTATGCGTCATCCAAATATAAATTGTTACCTCTTCGACGAAACAATCGCAACAAATTAATCACGGCGAATACAATCGCTGACAGATCCCACATCGAAGTGTTAAACGCACATTCAAGAATATCAGTTCTAACTGTAACTCGAATCTCCATGAAATATGCACTCGAAGATGCGATTCGCATAGTTATCTTTGATATATCTCTCCTTCGCGCATATCATTATCCCTGTCTTATGCAAAAGCGCGCGAGCAACAAAGTACTACACGTAAAGTGAACGAACTCGTTGAGTGCAGCTCGACGCCGTGAATCACGCGTAAATTAATTCCAACCGCCGCGATCGTGTGGTTCGACTCGAGAACTTCAACCTGAATCCTTCGGGGCGCGCTGCTTTTCGCTGTATGATTGGTTTGTTTTGGTGCTGGGGATGACGAATTCAAGTTTAATTTCATTTTTCAGTGTACACACTTCATTCTGTTCTCGCAGGAATTTTTTTTATAGGAATTATCTTTTCCCTTTCTACACGAACTAGGGGCACAATTTTCGTAAGGGTTATTGTATTACTTTATTGGCTTCTTAGATTTGAAAGCAATCTCTATTTTTTATAGGTACAGCGTTTTAACATATATTTAATATTATTAACCTTATGTTATTTTCTTTTGAGATATTAAGAAAGAATAGAAACACACAGTCCAGTAACAATCTTCTTACACCATTTTCACATTTAATATGCTGTTAACTCTTAAGTTATCAGCCGGGTATCTGATTACTCATTTTCTAACTGTGTTCTACACAATTCCAGTTCATTCTCGTCAACAAAATCGCTTTAGACCTTCATTTCATGTATCGTTACCCACCATTTACTATATTTCATTATACCGTGAAAGTTTCATTTACGATTATGATTAAACAATATAAATTAAAAATGTTTCATTCTTTGATTATAAACTCACCATTTACGATATATTGATTTTTAATCACAAAATGCTTTTATGTTTGTACGTACATTGTTCGATTTTAATTTAATATTTACAAACTTTAAAGTTTGAGAACCCCTGTCCTAGATCATCCATAAACACGGATCGCTCACTTCCACCCTCAAGGCAGTTACCATCGACAATAACGGTCGACAAAGTCATAATACAAATATATCAGAGGAAATGAAACGAGCGAAGCAACGCTAACGAAAAATGAAAACGTGATCGAGTGAAAACAAACTCCAAAGAACGTAACAGGGTTAATATCGCGAGAACCGGGCACGATAGCCGGGTAATCAGAGAAACGTTCGCGCGCGCGGCTTTTCACCGAGATATCGTGGCGACGTTAAACAGCGTGTTTTGCATAACGCTGACACCCGATCCACTGTCACGTATCATAAGCCGAGAGCCCCGTGAAACGTCGTGTAAATTAAACGAGAACCCCTGAACCCCGTTCGTCATCGGACCAGGTGTATCAATCACTTTTACTCGACCGGGAACGATCGCGTTGACCGATAGCGCGGATTGAAATTTTATAGTGATCCTGGCCTACTTCTCGGACTGCCACCGGACACTCCGGGAACAAGATTGTCGTCGGACACTTGGACTAACCGGACGCGAGCGAACCTTATTACGAAGAAATTTATTGCCGTGACGTTCGGATTGCTCACTTTTGTCCATGATCGATCGTGTTACTCGCGCGGAGAGATCGCTACCTTCGAGCGTTGCTTGTAAGGGGTGCGCAAACTACTGCCTGCACCGCTGGAGCAGAGATTCTTAACCCTTTGCACTCGAGAGGTGACTCTCAGTCACCGCCTGATTTGATACGGTAAGATTGTACTGTCTAGTGTATAATGCAAAGCTTCGCATAATGCATTAGTGTAAGGAATATTCAAATTAAAATAAAATTCTTTCTTAACTTATGTAGGTGGTCTCATTATTTAGTGGCAAAGAAGGTCGTCCTGTCCCATCGGAGAATGTTGAATATTTCTAGTGCACAACTTTTAAGTACAAAGGGTTTACCTTGAATTTTTATTATTACTTAACTATTAAAATTTATTAGAAAACAAAAAGAATTCAATAGTCTAGACTCATTTCCGACTAAAGGTATCCCGACCTTCTAATTGGTCTGCCGGATGTAGCCTTCGTTCCGTTGAGACCTCGACCCTGGAGTCCCATCCCTGCTAAGTCATACGGCTACCCCTGGTCCTCCTGGCAATTCTAGCCGACGGAATCCAACTTTTCTACTTTGGTAACCTGGATTCTATAGTCTAGACTCATTTTCGACCAAACGTATCCCGACCTTCTAATTGGTCTGCCAGATGTAGCCTTCGTTCCGTTGAGGCCTCGACCCTGGAGTCCCATCACTGCTAAGTCATACGGCTACCCCTGGTCCTCCTGGCAATTCTAGCCGACGGAATCCAACTTTTCTACTTTGGTAACCTGGATTCTATAGTCTAGACTCATTTTCGACCAAACGTATCCCGACCTTCTAATTGGTCTGCCGGATGTAGTCTTCGTTCCGTTGAGGCCTCGACCCTGGAGTCCCATCACTGCTAAGTCATACGGCTACCCCTGGTCCTCCTGGCAATTCTAGCCGACGGAATCCAACTTTTCCACTTTGGTAACCTGGATTCTATAGTCTAGACTCATTTTCGACTAAAGGTATCCCGATCTTCCCATTGGCCTGCCGGATGTAGCCTTCGTTCCGTTGAGGCCTCGACCCTGGAGTCCCATCACTGCTAAGTCATACGGCTACCCCTGGTCCTCCTGGCAATTCTAGCCGACGGAATCCAACTTTTCCACTTTGGTAACCTGGATTCTATAGTCTAGACTCATTTTCGACCAAAGGTATCCCGATCTTCCCATTGGCCTGCCGGATGTAGCCTTCGTTCCGTTGAGGCCTCGACCCTGGAGTCCCATCACTGCTAAGTCATACGGCTACCCCTGGTCCTCCTGGCAATTCTAGCCGACGGAATCCAACTTTTCCACTTTGGTAACCTGGATTCTATAGTCTAGACTCATTTTCGACCAAAGGTATCCTGACCTTCTAATTGGTCTGCCGGATGTAGCCTTCGTTCCGTTGAGGCCTCGACCCTGGAGTCCCATCACTGCTAAGTCATACGGCTACCCCTGGTCCTCCTGGCAATTCTAGCCGACGGAATCCAACTTTTCCACTTTGGTAACCTGGATTCTATAGTCTAGACTCATTTTCGACTAAAGGTATCCCGATCTTCCCATTGGCCTGCCGGATGTAGCCTTCGTTCCGTTGAGGCCTCGACCCTGGAGTCCCATCACTGCTAAGTCATACGGCTACCCCTGGTCCTCCTGGCAATTCTAGCCGACGGAATCCAACTTTTCCACTTTGGTAACCTGGATTCTATAGTCTAGACTCATTTTCGACCAAAGGTATCCCGATCTTCCCATTGGCCTGCCGGATGTAGCCTTCGTTCCGTTGAGGCCTCGACCCTGGAGTCCCATCCCTGCTAAGTCATACGGCTACCCCTGGTCCTCCTGGCAATTCTAGCCGACGGAATCCAACTTTTCCACTTTGGTAACCTGGATTCTATAGTCTAGACTCATTTTCGACCAAAGGTATCCTGACCTTCTAATTGGTCTGCCGGATGTAGCCTTCGTTCCGTTGAGGCCTCGACCCTGGAGTCCCATCATTGCTAAGTCATACGGCTACCCCTAGACCCCCTGGCAATTCTAGCCGACGGAATCCAACTTTTCCACTTTGGTAACCTGGATTCTATAGTCTAGACTCATTTTCGACCAAAGGTATCCCGATCTTCCCATTGGCCTGCCGGATGTAGCCTTCGTTCCGTTGAGGCCTCGACCCTGGAGTCCCATCCCTGCTAAGTCATACGGCTACCCCTGGTCCTCCTGGCAATTCTAGCCGACGGAATCCAACTTTTCTACTTTGGTAACCTGGATTCTATAGTCTAGACTCATTTTCGACCAAACGTATCCCGACCTTCTAATTGGTCTGCCGGATGTAGTCTTCGTTCCGTTGGGGCCTCGACCCTGGAGTCCCATCACTGCTAAGTCATACGGCTACCCCTGGTCCTCCTGGCAATTCTAGCCGACGGAATCCAACTTTTCCACTTTGGTAACCTGGATTCTATAGTCTAGACTCATTTTCGACTAAAGGTATCCCGATCTTCCCATTGGCCTGCCGGATGTAGCCTTCGTTCCGTTGAGGTCTCGACCCTGGAGTCCCATCACTGCTAAGTCATACGGCTACCCCTGGTCCTCCTGGCAATTCTAGCCGACGGAATCCAACTTTTCCACTTTGGTAACCTGGATTCTATAGTCTAGACTCATTTTCGACCAAAGGTATCCTGACCTTCTAATTGGTCTGCCGGATGTAGCCTTCGTTCCGTTGAGGCCTCGACCCTGGAGTCCCATCATTGCTAAGTCATACGGCTACCCCTAGACCCCCTGGCAATTCTAGCCGACGGAATCCAACTTTTCCACTTTGGTAACCTGGATTCTATAGTCTAGACTCATTTTCGACTAAAGGTATCCCGATCTTCCCATTGGCCTGCCGGATGTAGCCTTCGTTCCGTTGAGGCCTCGACCCTGGAGTCCCATCCCTGCTAAGTCATACGGCTACCCCTGGTCCTCCTGGCAATTCTAGCCGACGGAATCCAACTTTTCTACTTTGGTAACCTGGATTCTATAGTCTAGACTCATTTTCGACCAAAGGTATCCCGATCTTCCCATTGGCCTGCCGGATGTAGCCTTCGTTCCGTTGAGGCCTCGACCCTGGAGTCCCATCACTGCTAAGTCATACGGCTACCCCTGGTCCTCCTGGCAATTCTAGCCGACGGAATCCAACTTTTCCACTTTGGTAACCTGGATTCTATAGTCTAGACTCATTTTCGACTAAAGGTATCCCGATCTTCCCATTGGCCTGCCGGATGTAGCCTTCGTTCCGTTGAGACCTCGACCCTGCAGTTCCGTCATTGCTAAGTCATATGGCTACCCATGGTCCTCCTGGCAATTCTAGCCGACGGAATCCAACTTTTCCACTTTGGTAACCCGGATTCTATAGTCTAGGCTCATTTTCGACCACTGTTAAGTCATATAGCTACCACCCGCCTTCCTGGCTATTCTGGCGGACAGAATCCAACTTTTGCACTTTGGTAATCTGAATTCTGTAGTCTAGAATTTTGTGCTTGTTATATTTCTCACATTCACGTCAGGTGTTAACGATTGATGATAGCTAAGAAATATTTCATTTGGGAATTGTAAATAACATGTAGATTTGTCAGAGTTAATTTAACTATGACATTAATGTATATGACGAGGTGTTCACATGTGAGGATTTCCAAATGTATGGGATCTTCCTCGGCATTATACTAAGCAAAGGCGCATGTCTGAATCTACAGTGAACATCGGATAATTGCAACACTTAACGGTCCCGGAAGGTTGTAATTATGAATAGGTAGAATCAAATCCACTCCAAGAAATGAAGATTTCAGCATGGCGGACGTAGAAAAGAACAACGCGAGCGAATTGAAAAGAATGACTGAGGGACGAAATGTTCGGCAATATTATAGGTTGGCAATGAGCCTGAGACATTTAACTCGCAAATCAAACCTTTTTATTTTGACTTTTGATGAATGAAACTTTTACCGTCATGTTTCTTACGTCTTTTTAATTAAAATGACACCAAACACGATAAAATTACGGTCATAATTGTGTATGTAATAAGCGATTGAAGTTTGAAATAGTAGAGCAACTTTCGGTTTCAGATAAAGAATTCGAAATCGAAATCGAAGGGTTATGTATATAATTGTAGTGTGGGTGTTTATATAATGATAGAATTTATTTTGATTAGGAATGCAGTCAGATAAGAAGGTGAAAACAAGGTTTTATCAAGGATGAATATTTTATATCGGGCTTCAACTCTCTAAGTTGATCAGCAGGGTAGTTACAAGAAAAATTTGGGTTATCAGATTTCGTTGTATGTTTCTTATTTAATTGCATGTGCATATTCTGGAAAATGATCTTACACGTTACAGCTGTAGAAATACACGACAATTTGTCTAATATTTTAGTTGAAATATTCTAGTTCCAGTGAACTAATCAAGAATTAATTAACACGATGCGTTTTCATGCAAACGATTACAAGCCCATTTTAAACTCAAATATTTTTTTTGCCATTTTAGAATTATTGATTTTTACCTTGACGATGGATCAAAGCCAAATCAAAAAGATATTTCAAAAATTGAAAGGTACATAAGCTTTTAATAATTATAAGATAAATTTATTTAGAGAAGAATAAATTCCTATTCCTAACAGATTAAACAACTGAAACTTTAAACCATCATTATTGTCCCATATAATTACATTGTAAAATATCTTTGTATTCTCTTGTACTTTCTCCTATTCCGTTATCTGAATACCTATTGTCTAAAAATGTGAATTCATAGATAATTATTAAAAAGTCATTGTCCTATTATGAAGAATTATTCAATTATCTGTTACCAATGAACACTTATCGGTATCCATATCATTCAAACAGTTGCAGAATCGTTATCAACAAGTCAAAGCAACGCACAATATCGACCATACCTACCCCAAATATATAGGGTGTTATTAAAATCAAAATTATCAAAATATGTGGAATATTCTTTCAAATCATGCTATCCTTACGCTATATTTACAAAATTTCACATACATTTATATTCTAAGGACCATAAAAAAGAACTAGTTATATCAGTAAAAAGTGAGGATTATACAATTCAGGATGTGAGAAGTTAAAGGCTCACTTCACTTCCGCTTAACAATCCGCTCAAATTCATCGTCGATGCTTTCTAACGATTTCAAAATATACGCCGGAAAAATGAAGCAAAAGCGAAAAATCACTGGTAGTTGTAACTTCGCAGATTTTTCCGATTCTAGGATCTCATTAGTGGTCAGCGGTAACGATCGTCATCGAATTTCACAACGATGAATCGTTAAGCTGAACCGCGTAAACCATGGCAAACGATAATCGCCTACGAGCGAAGCTGTATACGTGTAAAATCGTTCTCGGGCCCGCAGCCGGGATAATAGTTTTCGCGGAATTCATAAAGGAGTAAGAGTCCCGGCGTAAATGAAGCTCCGCGCAATGTGTACCGAGAAACTCGCAGACCAGGCACCGGCTTCGACCCGCAGGAAACAAATTCCGTGCACCGTAAGCGTTTCGTAATTGTGCATCAATTGATATGTCAAGGATATTTTGAAACGGCAACTTCTAATCGATTGGGGGAAACTATCTTGTGTTCACGGTGAGGCAAAACACTTTCCAATCGCACTGTTTAGAGAACGCACGGTGTTTCATGTGGTGAACCGTTGTTATGTCATTTAGAACTGTTTCAGTTGAATTTTGTATTTTCAATTTTGAATCTTAAATTCCCAATTTCGATTTTTAAATTATGAATTTTGAATTTTTAACCGACAACAGTATACTGTGCATTTTGATCTTTGAATTTGCATTCTCAATTTTGAATGTTATATTTTGAATTTTTTGTATTTTTCAATTTGATGTTCAGACGTAGAACAGTTCCCTTAAAATTTCCTTTCCTTCATTTATCATTTCCTTCGATATTTAGGTATAGAACATCTTCCAAGCGATAAAAGAACATTTTAATGCTATTAATCTAGTTTTCTAGTCCCCAAATAACAACCTTGAAGAATGACAATCAGCATATAAATTCGAAAACTGGACAACAATAACTGTCACTATTTGTACAGTGCATAAACTTTCTTGGAAATAACGATAGATCTGGAGTCTTTAATCGTGTCCTTGTTTTCAAAAATGTAAGAGTCTAAAAGCAGTAGTTAACAAGTACAAGTCCAGTGTAGGTTCATTTCTTGTTTTATAAAAATAGAGAAATCGAAGTAACGTTATACGCCACGTAGTGTTATTGAATATTCAGCACAGCAATAGTAACATGTCTACTCTGGAGGAAACAGATGACGTTGTAGATAAAGGCGTTGAAATTGGTTTACAAAGGTTTCCTGCCTAAGATACCAATCTTTAAACTAACCTAACGCCAAATAGATTTAATTTAATAGAGGCAGACTAGTCCTTTGATTCTGTTTTATTTTGTGTTTGCAACATTTCATTCCTGAGATACGGGATTTCAAAGTAAACTGTAATCAAATCGATCTAACTGAACATGTACAGATGAGCTGCTTTATTTTGTTCGATCGTATATTTTGATAATCAGCATTGAACAATTTATCATTTCATTTTCTTCACTTCTAAACTCGAAATCTGCAATTTCTCGTGATTTTTTAGTAAAACTTTTCTGCATGATTGTATTAATAAGCACGCAGTAGAGAAATCTATTTTATTTTTCAATAATCGTTTCGTTATTTTGTTATGTTAGATGTAAGACAAGTATATAAACAATTCTTTCTCGAGGGAAGGTAACGACGTTGCATTTCTGACGTGAAATAATTATGAGATAAAACAACATTTCTAACACTATCATTTCAAGTGTGTCGTTGATACATTCAAGACTAGTGCTGTAGTTTTATATCGATTAAAATTTTTTTCCTGCGTACCAGTAATATAGTCTTACGTCGTTTTTAATTAGTCTACGAGAATGTTGTTAATGTGGTTTTACATAATTTTACAATTTTTCAGAAGAATATTGATCCTTGAATCCTACGTCATTTCAAAATCTATAGCTTAGAATTGCCAACATAGTTGTAACATATATTTTTGATATTACAATGTTATTAATAACAATATTAAAATATATGCAATAAAACAATATTAACACTACCAAAATAATATTAGTATAAATAAAATAATATTAGTACTACCAAAATAACATTAATATTAATATTTTATATGTACACAGTTACAAGCTTTAAGAAATTATATGCGGTCAAGAATGTGTTAGTAACACAGAAGGACCGTCCTAGAATCCCGACTGTCATCTTTCTACAACAGTTTCGAAACCAGGAAATTTTCTCCGCGACTCGGCATCATATTCCGGCAGACCGTACGCGCATAATTCTTTCGACTTTCACAGACAAAACTCAAGAAAGTTCCAGCCCGAAGATATGATCCTGAACAGCGAGATAATGCGAGATACACATACGTGCTGTGCATACGTGAAAGGGAGACGTGAAACGCCGGGAAAATGTTTCCGCGGTCAGCCTGGCGAAGCCTCAGAATGTACGCTCAATTCTGTTTCCACATGATAAATCGGTTCCGTGTAAAAAAAATCTACTTTACCAGTAGAAATATAGAGATTGACTCCAGACCTAAGAAATCGGTAGAATCATACGACAAACCCTACTAAAATGCACGTTAGAATTTGGGTGATTCTGTGAAATTAAACCAAATCGCGTGGAAAGAGAACAGTCGTTCGTGCTAAATGAAAATCGTGTGAGAAGAGGAAAATAATTCGTGTTAAACGATAATCCTGTAAAAAGTGAGAAATAATAAGTGTTATATGAAAATGGTATAAAGAGAGAAATACAGTTAACGATAAAAGAAAATCGTGTGAGAAGAGAAAAACAATTCGTGTTAAATGAAGATCGTGTAAAAACACAATCGAGTGTAGTCTGATTATTGGATTAAGCGGCGCTGTTAAATACTCGTGATGGTGACTAGGAATCCGATAAAGTTTATGCGAGATTTCGCCCCGCGGGCAGAGTCGAAAAACCGGCCCGTAAAATCGAATAACGCGATAGGAAATGAACGCTCCGCGCCGGCCGCAACCGGAACGAGGAACAGCCGGGCCGCATTGTTCTATGATGTATCGGTGCTTGTCCGGTACTTTCTACTATAAAAGCAGCGTAACGCGAGATGGAGCGATCGGAGGCGTCGTTCGCAAGGATCGAAAGACCAGAGGAAACCAAAAAATATAAAACGAACAAAACAGAACGGAAATAAAAACGGAGGTACAGGGTGTGACGAACTTCTGCAGCTAGAGAAAACTAGAGAAATGTGATGTACAAAGTGTACAAATGGGTACCTCGTTACAGAGTTTAACGAATATTATTAACCCTTTTAGTGTTTCTTTTGAGGAACCAGAAAATGTGTTATTTGACGTCAAGTTTTGATAAAATGGAAAAGATATTCGTAATTTTTAGGTACCAGAATATTATTCTCTTTTATAAAAATAAATTTATAAGTTTTCTTTTCCGAATAATTGGCTGTCTTAACGTGCAAATATCTATTCTTAATGCTTATAAAATAATCACATTTTACATTCTATACACAATATTAAGAAATCTTTAAACATAACTTCACTTCGTAAGTTCTCCAAACAATTCGATAGGAACATGTGTCATCCTGTTATAACACATTTCCATTTCACAGCCAGTACACTTTGTATTTATCGAGAACACTCTCCTTTCTTATAATACCATATCATTAGATTCCATTACTATCTTTCTCATAATCAACAACATCATTAAATCCACGTTACATCGTTTCACGTAAAGAATTCCTTCAGCTTTTCACCCATGTAGCAACGCAAAAGTGCCTGCATATATACTCGGCGTATACATCAAGCTTCTAACTGTGCGGTCATGGTAATTTACTCATCAAAAAATCCGCCACCGCGTTACGTTTCCTACTCCCGTCGTTTCCTTGACCCTAGTATCCGCCATATACGCCGATGGATTTTCGACTTTTATGAACTGCGGATCAATAAGCGGCCGTAAATTTTACGCGGCGGTCCGCTATTTATTAACAGACACCTGCGCCACGCCGCTTCGGCCGGGGAATTCTGGATACTTTCGTATCGTAATTATTCCCCGATAGATATCCATTAAGATATCGACGGGTCTGAATGAAATTTGAGGTATGTGAAGCGAGAAGCGATCGATTTACGGGTGCCCGCGCTGGATTTCCCGGTGTTTCCAGCTGCCGAGACCGCGCTTTGCATAACTCTGGGGCCGCGTGTATGAACTACATTCCATCCTCGGAAGAACATTGATCCCGCGCGCCGCGGGAGATAACGTTCGTTCCGGCTCTACTGATCATTTAGCTACCGCGGTTTATGCGTAATAATCATGCGACTTTATTGCATTTCGAAATTGCGCCCGGGTGATGAGATACGGTAGACGAGCCGGGCGTGGCGGCGCGGACTTAGCGGCGGGCGGAAAGATAAGGGGAATCCTTCATAAATTTTCGTCGGTTTCACCTTTTTTCAGCTGCATCGCTGGGTGCTGTTGCAGATAGAGGAAAGTGTATCCGGTGCCGGGCACGGTTGCATTAGGGTCAGTGGCGCTGAATGTGTATTCTCTTGTTCAAACTAGTGAGCTGATTATCTACAAGCCGAAAAAGAAACAGTCGCAGAACCACCCAGTTTTGCTGAGAAACATATAGTTCGCATCTTACGGCTATAACACTGACCCCCAAGCTAAACGTGCACAGGAACAAGGAGAGAATCGGCTACACGTTCCACCTCGACCCTTCTAGGAAACATTGGAACCTAGCCTCCGCCGAAACAAAATCCGACCCTATTTCGCTTGCGTTTTTCTTATGCGACTCGGAGATTTTGTTTCCCTATTATTACTTATATTTCGTAAAGACGACATGTTTTATTTAATAAAATACTGTAACCGCGAAGACTATTATTGAAAAAAATGCTGGCAGCGATTGGGTTAAAACAGGACACCCTGTATTCCACAATGTTTACTTGGGTAACCAACATTCGGATAATCGAAGTTCCCCGTATACTCTAGCTCGGTGGATTAGCCAATAACCTATAAACTCGAAAGTCAATGGCAAGGGGTTGATTGTCTCACTCACGACGATTTTTACCTCGAACTTGCTTAAGTTTCAATGCGTGATCTTTAAAACACATGTAAAAATGCAATTTACTCTTTTTTGCACAAAACATAAAGCATTGGTCATAAAATATAAAACGATTATCTTTGGAACTATTTAACCCTCGAATCGATTTTAGGTCCATTGAAACTGTGAGTTGATGACTATTATTTTTTTCTAATCTTTGTATTATTCAATTATTTAGTTAACGTAACACTACTTAGCAGTAAGAAAATGTTTTAAGAAGGTAGTACCTATTTTGGTACACTTAGTACCCAGATGGACGTGTGTAGGAGATACGAAGGCTACCATTATCTTTTCAAGTACGATCATGTGATTTTCTTACATCAATCAAAGCAGCATACGATTTTCTGCAAAAACAGTGTTAACCCATCTACAGTGAAAATGATATGTATGCGCTTCGTTATTTGATCATTAAATTTGCTCTTCTAGAAGATGTATTTGTTTCGAGGAAATCTGACGAACAAGAAAATGGACTGTAGAGGAATGCAGCAAGTGTTCCTCAAGTGCAAACGACTGGCGCATAATGTGCACTTTGTAAAGTAGCTCTGCACATGAAAGTACTCAATGAATCCTTGTCACGTGCAGTTCTTTCGTGTATAATTTTTTCACATTTTTATCATTCAACATTGTACGTTCTTCTTTATTCAGTTCTTTCGAGCTTATGAAGAAGGATAAATGCTGATTGCTTTACCAATTGAGCATTAGTATTGCAAAAATCGACATGCTTCATAATGGAATTACTACAAATCTCGACATCCAAGTAAATCTATCTTTGCTGCGAAATTCTGTATAACGCTAAACTTACTTTTACTTCTAAATTCTGAGTTAACTATACACATTATTAAATGCCAATTTAATAATCTTGTTTATCTGTCTTGCAATTTTACTTGTTGTACTAGACATAAAAATTTGTCAAATGATCTGTACGCGATAATATATTACGATAAGTTGTAATTCTCAAGAACCCTAGCTTTCCCAGCATATAACTGTTGCAAGGTCTGACTTCTATATTATAATATATAATATTTTATATTATTAACTTTAATTTTCATTGCAATCATACATCCATCATTTCATTTCTTTCAGGGTCTAATTTGTCTTATTTTTTTCTTGTCCAATTTGAAACAATGCTCTTGCCTAACGGAACTAGAATTCAAAGAAGAATTTGTAAATGCGGAAACAAAGGATCCACAGTGCACATAGAAACGCGGATGTGAATTCCTACAATAGTAGCCCACGAACGGAAACTTCTTTCAGCTATTATTTACACGGTCTCTAAGTGCATGACAAAGATACAGTTTTACTTCACGCATCACGTGGTTTCGTTTTCAAACGATATTTTCCATATTCATGAAGGTCATCGTTAAAAAGAAGCGTTTAGAATGTCACGTACGAACTCGGATCATGACGTTGATAAAAATTTATCGAAGATATTTGTAACATTAACAATCACTTATCGTGAATCAGAAATATGAGTTATATTTAGATAGGATTATCTGTATTTTTTGTTAAAATTATACATACACTGATCGTCCGAGTTAGAAGTTTGCAGGAGCACAAAACATACTTCTCAGACATATATATACTTTCTTTTTATTTTATTACGCGTCTGTAGATATTTTTGCGAATACAGTCATTTCCAGACTGTCAGACCAATTTGAAAAGTTATAATCGAACAAAATTCTTTTACTATGAAAGGTTTCGTCATATTTCCAGGGAAGATAAAGTTTTATCAGTAGCTAAGTCGTTAACAATCACAGTAGGCTTTCCAACGATTTATAATTGCACGATATAAATCAAGCCAACAATTTTCTCTGAACAATAGTACTCAAATAATAATTAAATTTTAACTTCATAATTTAATCACAGTGAAACTGTATCATCCTGCTGCATCGAACTAAGTGTCGACTGATACTCGCCTGTCGAACGGAAAGATTTAACACTGGATTATTTTATTGATTTTATAGGAATTCACATTCGTTCATTTAAACCTTGCCAATTAGATGTTTGACTCTTTGCGGACGCTGATGTTTACAAATATTGAAAACCCCTTCCGAAAGACGCTAAATTACGCACGAGACTTTTAAGTACTATAAAAAAAGAAAACTACAGATTATTGTTTCGTTGTTTAATTAATTAAATTACATGCTTATGACTTGCCGGTCTACACATCAAAGCTCCATACCGTGAATGCAAAGATTTTACCCCTAAAGTGTCAAAAGTAGACAATGAAGATACGTATTTACAGGGTACAACAATCCAATAGTCCAATTGACTCGTTTCGTAAATCCAGGGTTACGCTGCGTTGGCGTGAATATATTTCCAAAAATTCCATTTTTTCGCCGGCCAGCCAAGTATGTGCATAACCCCTTAACCGTGAAGCACCAATTAAGCCTATCTGGAAGTCGATCTCCGATATATCGGGTGAAGCCGGGTGCCTTTCCAGCGAACGGTGGCCATTGTTCTCGCGTGCGGAACGTCTTTCCGCGGCTGCCCGGCGCACAGAAAAAGGAGCGTCGCGACGATACACCGTGCAGCGGTCGAAAGTAACGCGGTCCGCGGTTAGGCGATTGCCCGGTGCTAACAGATATGTAGAACAATCGCACGTAATCGTACGCAATCTATCGGAGAAAGTGGGCTAATGCGAGCCGCGGAGGCAAACGCACACAACACCTTTTGTTCCTCGAGGATTTCAGCTACCCGGCTTCCCGCGAGCCGTGATTTTAGCTGTTGCCTGTTTATATACAGGGTGTCTCAAAAGGTTGTGACAGAACTAATTTTTTACTCAATTGAATAATATGAATAGCAAATATGAAACGGCTTGGAACGTATTAACCACTTGCGTTGGAAAGACGTGCTACGCACGTCGAGACATTTCTATCCCGAAATTCTCAATGATGTCTTTCGCACATTGATAATCTTGTTGCATTACGCTTATTACATTACTTCGAAATGTATCACTCTATACAGAATGATTAAAAAACAAAATTAGTGTACTTATCAGTGTAAAATAGGAAAAACAAAATTCATCGCAGGAGACTTTGCCAAATTTCTGAATTCATTTCTAGCGCAAGTGGTTAAGAAGAAGTTCGAAAACAGGGACAGAGGGAGACAGCATTTCCGTGCTTCAGCATGGGAAAGAGATTTGTAAACTCACGAATGTTCATACTAAACGATTTTCGAAAAAAGACAATTTTGAGGTGTTAGTTCATTTCAGTAGTATAATGTAAAATGCCTTAACGGTGTATTAATTTCATCAATAATCATGAAAAGAATCACAGGAAAAGAGGTTAACGCTAGCACCTGTAAACATTGTCCTCGCCTTTCGGGATACCCCGTAATTTTGAAGAATTAGTTGATTTTACTGTTATAATATGAGGTGCCTTAACACTAGAACTACCGTAACTCTCAAAATTACTGGTTTCGGTGTTTTTTCTCAATTACTGATATCTCGAAAGCATTGAATATTCGAAATAATCTTGAAAATAAATAATTTCACTTGAATACTATAATAAATGTCTGAAGAAGCTGGAAATAACCTATTGTTAGAGTTTCTATAGGGTTCACGTATCAATCATATTAAGTGCTCGGCAGTTCTAGTGTCAACGATATATTAGATTTATCAGTAATCGTGACAAGAACCACAAGACAAGAGGTTAACGTTATCGCCTATAAACTTTGTCCCCACCTTTCGGGACACCCCGTACAGGGTGATTCATCGAGTTAAGCCCGCGGTTAACGGCTCCGATCCTGCGTTTCGTGGCCGTAACTTCCGCAGAAAAGTTTTCTGACTATCTCGCCGCGAAGGCTTTCGCGGGCTGGCCCGATCGTCGATTTCGATACGACCGTCTATCAGCGTCGTTTCACGCGCTGCAAGTGCACCGAACGCGAAACGCTGTTTAATGTTTAGGTTTAACGGCGGGAGGGATAGGAAAGAACGAAATTAAAGGGGATTTTTGCCCGGGTCGCGGTCGTAATATCGTGTATTTATAGAGTAGGAGTCCGATATTAACGCGATGCGAAAGTTTATTTATCGTGCGTATAAAGAAACCATTAACGAGCGAGAAATTAATTCAGAAGTTTTGAAAGAAAGTTCTTAACACGTTGTCGTTTCGGATCGGAACGCTTTTCCCTCAATTCTTTCTTGCTTTCTTTTCTTTTGAAATCAATCGTTTCTCCCGGGTTTTTAAGGCGGATTTGAATATGAAAATTGAATGTCTGCCGAAGCTTTACGGTGTGATCACGAACTGCATCTGCAACACCTGGCTATTTGTTTTTATGTTTGTCGAAAGTTTTTATTATACCTGCGGGGATACGTTTAACGTCCTTAATGAACAGGAGGACTATAAACAATTTGAGATATAATCTTATGGACCAGGCTATCCGAGACAATTAACCTCTCGTAACTAGGATTAAATAAATTCATTCCACCGTGTGCGATCAATATCGTGTTTCTGGTTTATACTCGGCTGTGGGCTATGGAATGATCGTCGTGTCGTTTGGGCGCGAGCGATAGATCTATGCCCATATACAGTATGTTAATTTCAACTCGAGCTCGTAAATTATTCTTCCTATTATTGAAAGTAAGAGAAAATGACTACACAGGATGTACATGGTTTTAAGGCGTGCATTGCATGATGATAGAAAGAATTCTGCGAAAGTCATTTTGCCTTACTTTCAATAATAGAGTACATAATTTAGGTTCTTCAGTTAAAATTAACACCTTGCATGTATATAAACTGGTGGTACAATTGGATAGGGGCTGATTCTATGTCAAAAAATAAGTCGAGAATATAGAATAAAATTGTTTCACATAAGACTTGATTTTCAAGAAACTCAACTTTGAATATTCGGTGGGTACACGGGTACACGTGGTCATGTTTTACTGTGGATCATTGTCTCGATTGAAGTTTATGTTAATGAAGACTTCCAGCGTCATGAAAGTGTTTATCTTTTTGAAAAAAGTCACGAAAAGGTTTTCCTGTTACCGTGAATGTTCTGTAAGACAGTGTAAGTTTCTGTGGGCAAATGTTTCTGTTGCTATAGTTACTTCATTAACTATTGTTGTCTTGTCATGTACAATTTTATCGCGATTAATTCTTCTATTGCCAGTGTTCCATAAGACCGCATACTGGACAATTTTTCTATGTGATCACAAATAACGAAAAACTGAAATATTCCCATGTGCGTGGTCCACCTTGTGCAGCACTGTAACAAAATACAGTTGCGAGACTGACGGTCGTAACGAAAGTATTAAGACATTCTCGCTGACTTAACATCTCATCATCTCCTTAGAGTCTTCTCTAGAATTCCCTATAATCCTTAGGTAACTTAGCACGAGTATCATGTTTCTCGTGTTTCAAAAAATAAAAGAATTAAGAAGGAAAGAAAAACCATAGGAGGAAGCGAATCTCTTTCCGCGAATAGGCAGGAAGGTGCGACACTCGTTCGCGGGCACGTAGTGGGAACATTCGGTCATTTTCATATCGAAACTAACGAACTTTTAATGAAATTAAGATAAAAACTGTTCACACTAAGAAAAAATCTATCGTCCAGCTTGTTTACTTTTATTTCGTAACCAGTCTTTCGACTGATTACTTTGACACTAAAACTACTGAGCAGTTAAATTGACTTTTTGAAATTCCTCTACAGAGATTCCAATGGTGCATCTTTCGAGACTTTAATTAGTTTACAATTCAGTTTGCATATTGGTAAATCAGTTTCTTTAATAATTGCTCAGAGAAACAATTGTTATCTTTTTAATAATTGCAAAAAAAGAAATCACTGTTAACACTAGAACTACTAAGCGGTCAAAGCAGTCGACGATTGTTTTATTTTCCTGTAGTAATTATAAGAGTGTATTTATTGAGATTTTCATTGGCTTATATTTTAATTTGTGCACTACTAAGTCAAATTATTTACTATTTTCTCTAATAGTCTCTAATAGTGTAGGAGAAAGAGAATTTTATTTGAAACAGTATAATTATTTCATCACAGCTCACAATAAAACACTAACTAAATTAAACAACGCACACACTATTTATATACTCAGATGCTCTTGTCTCAATCACACACTTTCTAGAACATTCTTTCATCACCATGCATTAACTTCACATATATTTGGAATATTCTAGATTCTTCAAAAAAAGAACATTATTAACATATGGAGAAAATCAATATAATCTAGAATATTTCAACGCTTTGAACATTCATTCAAAACGCGCTCACACACACAGTCGCGTCATTCATCTATTGCACACACATTCATCACTCAAATACATCCATTCCCACAATAAAACTACCTAATCTGACAGTTCCAGTGTTAAGAATAGGTGTACACAAAGTGCCAGCACATTTAATGTTAATTCTATCGAAAGTCCTTCGACTTTGACAGAAAAATGGTCAAACGTTCCCACTATGGAGCGTCTCGCTGTAACGAGCACTCCGTCGAAATGGTTGACTTGGTTCGCGGAAGTAATAAAAGCTTTTAACGTTTCTTTTGTACGCGTGTGCTTAACCTTTGCGCCGGAGCGTACACTGCGTCCGCTTTCAGTGTTCTGCGATGCCCCGAACCGTGATTTATTTCTAGCCGAAGAAGTCAAGTCGGATAACGATCTAATCTTCGCATGGGAGGGAAAGGGAAAACCCACCGCGTATATCATACGAGTGATTTAACACCATCACATCAGGACATGTCTCTATTCCGCGTTGTTCACGAGAAGAACACCGGGACGGTACAAGGACAAAAGGGGCTTCTCGCTAGGGATTTTGTTTATGGTTCTAATTGATTATGTGTAACCGTATTGACGAATAGCAAATTAGTATCGAGAACGAGATGAGAAAAGATGAAAGCTGACCAATGTGGCCCGCATTTCTTTTTACGGCCCTACTTATGAATAACGCGGAGTACAGTTCGTCTTTTTCGAACTGAAACCCGCTCTGTCGGCTCATATCATAAACATCATTATATTACAAACTTTTCAAAATATTACACTTTACCTTCGAATCGTACTACAAAACTACATACAAGCATCAGTCCAATTTTATAAGTTTCCAATTTTTAAAACTCATCAGCATTCCCCGTTGATTACAGCATGATTCTAGTATCCAAAAAACTGCACTAATTGTAAGATCATTTCTTCTCAAGAAATTTTGTGTCTCAACTATAAACCGTACGACAAAATTACGTGTTTTTTAAACAGTACAAGCACTTCGAATCTTTGCATAGTCCAGAATAAACCAACCGATCGTTCGTTTGCGAAATAATCCTGGTATTCAAAAAAACCTTCGCCGAGATCGCTCTCCTTCAAAAATTCATAAGGCGATATGAAATACGTTTACGTTAATTTGAGCAAAACCGGCGACTGATTATGTGCAAACGATGATTATGCACGGGTAGAAGGGAAGCAGAGCTGGAAGCAAAAAAGAAGAGATGGGCGGCGTGTTGCGCGCCGGTTCTTATCGTCCGCTTCGATCCGGCCAGGAAAATCGTAATCCTACTTTATACTTCCTTCTTACCGGGAATCATGTATGACGATGTTCTTCTCGCCGGCACATGAACCAGTGGTGTAACGTTGTTCCTGCAGACTCTGTTCACCTCCTCATTCGCTATTTTCCTTCTTTTTGAAACCTTTAACTGTCGGATTTTCTCGGTACACAGTGTTAATCATAAACTTCGTTAACAAATGCTACTCCTGTTCCTATTCGGTTATGAGCGTAAAATCGTTGTCATTCAGAATTCTTGTTGTTTTTCAGGATTCTTTTATTTCTAAAAATAAAAATAAACAAACCTGTTTTTAAACTAATTTCATAGAGCAACATTATAAACTTTGGTATTTACCATTACCCTTTGTATGCTGCATCGATACGTGAGATATTGAAAGAAAATAGCTTTAATTCCCTAATTCATCGAGTGCAAAGGGTTAATATAAAAATAAAGGTAACAAAAAATATAAAAAATTGCATTACTTATGGATGACCCAATACATAGATTTCCGAGTTATCGAGGCTCGATTGTACAGGATGGAACGAAACATAACTCGATTCTACACCTTCGGTTCGATGGATATTATAATAAAGAAGCTACCCCAAAATTCTCTTTGTTTTTAAAAAAGAAACAAAATCTTTTATTGCGTCATCGTATTCTACTCCTCGAGTAGACGAATAATCTCGAAGGAACCATCAATAAAAAATGAATAGTTTTGTTCTAAATCACCGTCGAATTTCGCGTAGAAGACTAAAGGAACGCGATATCGATTGTCCTTGATCAAACGCGTCGAATCACGCTGTAACACCGAAGTCCATACATTTCGTTCCACCCTGTACATACTGAACACGAATAATTCGAGTTGGCGTTTTTGCGTCCCGAGTTCCAGAGGTTTTTAATAGCGGAGCGAAAGGGAATGAATAGTTTTTGGTATCTTGCAATCTTGCACTTTCAAATTCCCCGCGAACACGTAAAAATCCGCTGTCTGCTCATTACCCGCGCACGATTGATGAATTTCATCTGGTGTCAGTTGATCGAAAGGAGGAAGCTCGCCGGCTAGACCTCGCGCCGCGCTGTTGCTCGGTCCCGGTGAAAAATGAGTAAAAGCACAGTCGTTTCGTATTGAGTTTCACGGCTTCGGTGCCATTAATATCGCGTCCCGTAACACCTGGATCGATACGCTCGCGAGATCGTGCGCGACTGCGAGGAAACGCTCCCCGGGAACCGCTCATTTATCTGAGAAACAACTGCGGCCCGTCCCGCGTGTGTGTTTTTATTAATAAATCATCGTCGAACTGTTCGGTTGTTCGGCCCGGGAACACAGGTAATCGTTGCTTCGCTAATGGGACTCGGAACACAAGAATTTTCATGTTCGTTGGGAGTGAAACGAATTCAACGGGGCTACGGTCAGTCGCGAAGGAACCAATTTATTTTCAATTTGTTAGCGTAGAGGCTATTAACGATTTGCCGACGTGAATTATTCAACGGAGCGGGATAACAGTGGTCTGGCTCCTGTTCCCGAGCTCTTGAGGAGAAAAGCTTTTTTCAAGTGTTCTTGGATTAATTAAATAGTAATATTCCAATTGTTGATATCAATAATTAATTTAGTTTAGTGTTAGTTAATAGTTTTATTTAAGATTTATTAAAACGTTATGCTGTCGTTTATTATTATTTGATAAAAATACGACGTCGTTACAAGTGTTAACATTATACTGTACACTTCAAGTCGCGAAGCGTTAACGTTGAGTTTTATAAAATCGTAATGAAGGGTCGACATGAATTCGTAATAAAGGGCTCAAAATTACACGGTTCCAAATTGTTCCTTTAATCACGTAATTATCAATGTTACGAGGTTCGATTCCAGAAACCGTGTATTCAGAAGATAGATCGCCGCTGACATCATATTCTTGGCAATGAGAAACCTGATATCAGATGTATCATATACAGTAACGAAAGGATTTCGATGATTCGACTCCGTGATAGCGTATTAGAATAATATTCAGGGTGCCGTTGCGTCTGATGTCATGCTGTGACAGGTACCCCGATCGAGTGTCACACATGACTCAAAACATGACGCTTGATTACACGCTCTATATGAGAAGTGGGTACAACGCGTCGTGTGTACCACTTATGTCCAACATTATGGAAATTCTTGTTAGATCTGTGCACACATCGTAATCCGGATCGCATCAGATTTATTCAAGGCGACAGATACTGTATGCAGATAACATGCGATAGGGATCGTTATAAACTTGTAAATCACGATGGCGGTAGTTTTAACACTTTCACCACCACCGAACCCAAATTTGTGTGACATAATATTTCAAGGCCCCAATACACGCTGAGAAATGCAGCAGTGCAGCATCGCTACAAGCGGGTTTGAGCCCTTTTCACTTTTCGCTTGAGTGCAACATGTACCATGAAACTTTGGGAGACTCAAACCCAACACTTGTAGCGGTGGGTTTGAGTGTTCCATCGTCGAAGGTTTCAACGTGTCTGGAGGCTTTTAGGTAAACCTAAACTCCGGTAACTTACCGAATGAACCGAATTTTGTTGGATGTACGAGATATAAGAAAGACAGTAGAACAATCGTTATAAAGAATTTTGATTTTTTAGATCAATGTTAAATATTTTCGTCTTGCAACTAATAAAACAGTTTATTATCTTTATTCGTTTTTACTTATTTAAAGATTCTAGTGTTCTAGTGTTATGGACCTGAAATGTTTTTGAACATAAATAGTTTCACTTGTATACTATAACGAAGTGTCTGAAGAAATTGGAAATAATCTATTGTTTCAATTTTTATAGAGATTACATATCGATTATATTACAGTTATATTAACATGTAATTCTTTTTCGTTTTGCTTTGGTTTTCCTTTAAAATATACCTCAGATGCATTCGTCCTGCGTTTGACGAGTGCACACTTGATTTTTCATTTTATTCTGCGCAAAACGAGAGAGTTTTTCAAACTAAATTCCACAGTTAACAAGTTAAATGCCCCGTAGTTCTAGTGTTAAACGCTCAGTAGTTCTATTGTTAAGTTTACAAGCAGGAGTCAACAGCTTTATCCCGCTGCCTGACAGGATTATTGTGCGCCGATCTTCGTGGCGATTCTGTTTCCCGCTTCACGTCAATTTTTCACCGCAAAGTCGCGCCACGCGCGAGAATATTCATTGTCATCTCTTTTTCTCGAACACGACCCGGCGAGCCATTAATTTCTCCGCGCGCCGTTTTCTGCGGTCGCGAGATTTAATGTGGCCTTTAATCGCACGTCCGCGCGCCGCCTTCCTTTTAAAGGCATAACTCAATCTTCCGCTGGCCGGCGAGACGCAGGAACTTTCGGCGATCGCCCCCGATATAACGGTACTTAGCCAAAAATGTAATTTAAAGCCCATAAATCGAGCTTCATTTAGGTTCCCGGCTGACTTTCGAACGGGCTTTAATAACCTCGCGCTCGATTTTTCATCCGACACGATTTCCAATTGATGGAGGAACAGCAACGCGGCGCACGGTAGTCGATTAATCTAAAAAGTGGGACAAAAATCAATATTACTTGAAAACTTCCGTTTATGTCTTGCTAAATCATCAAACAAAATGTAATTACTAACAACTGAGAATTCACATCGTTTCCTTGCTACTCGCTACAACGGTCTGGATCATGTAAACTGCCAAGACATGATCTTTGAAGATGACTATCGTTAACAACGTGTAACTTCGAAACTTTTACATATTCTGACTTCAAATAACTTCGTAATATGGTTAAAATGGTTAAAATGGTTATGGTTAGTAAATGTGCGTGTAAAGAAGTTAAGAAAGACTACCGTTGTGATTTAAAAGAACGTTCTCAACGTAACGCAGAACGATTGAATTCTCGTTGAATAAGACACTCGAGCTTATTATAGTTTGGATGGGAATAGTATACCTCTCAAATATAAGTATCTCAAGAGTACAGTTTCGCACGTAGAGAGAAGTGATATGAAGGAGAGATTTTTGTGCTTATACGTAAAAACCTTTTAACGCGTTCACTGTCAGCCTCATACGTTTGTGCCGATAATTATCTTATGGTTTACAGAAATTGAAATTGAAATTAATACTATAGACATTGTTGTTTAACCCTTTGAGTGCCACGCAATTTCTTGAGGTAAAATATATGGAATGAAAAATTGTGATGTCAAATTATCTAATAGATAATAAATATCTTGCTGAATGTCACCGTATTAGGTAGTTTAGACATCCTGTATAGTAATGCGAAGTAATGAATTTTTATTCAGTGGAAGTTTAACCCTTTCGCCTCGAAGAACGTACACATATGTGCTCAAATAATTGTCGCTTATGTAAGAAGAGTGAATTCTAACGTATGAAAAGTTGTGTTTTCGATAACATTGAACAATGTTTTATATATTTGGTAATATTTTTCCCAATGATGCGTTTCAAATGTTCGTATCGGTTTGCGACCAACATTTTCGTTCAATTCCCAACATTTTCCGAACAATTGTACTTCAAAATTTGAATCAAACCAACAATCTACCTGGACTGATGTGGTCGACATGTTACAACTTTATTCATTCCTCGATTTCCGTTCTCATTAAATAGAGATCTATAAAAATCTGCTTGCAACGCGTTCCACTCACAGAGTTAATGATAAAGGGTTAATTGGAACGGTATTGGGTGTCGTTTACGCAGCGTGTCTTTGATATTGCGGCGAAAAATTTAAACGGGAATGGATCCATCGGAAAAAATAATTAGAAATCGGGGGATAATATTTTTTTCATTAGCGACTTCGTTTCCGAGATAATCGACTTGGAAAGTTCGCGTGACACGCACACGTTAGTATTTACGAGAAGCAGAAACGATAAGTCATGAGCAGACATGATAGACTGTTACTATTGAACGGCACGCGCGACCGACTAATTTTCCAACCCGATTATCTCGGAAACGAACGTACATATCGCGCCAAAAAGTTTTATTCCACGTTTTTCCTTTGCTTAGCTTTGCACGTGGATTCATCCTCTTTCCTAGTTATATCGAGGTTTTGGAAACACTTTGTATCTACAGTATGTTCGAAAGGAAATATTGAATTTTGTTTCTTGGATTTTATAGAAGTAACTTTATGAATAAGTAATTATGTTTTAAAGTTAAATGATTTCAAATTGCCCAAAATTTGTATGCTTTCGATGATAACTTTATATTCTTAAAGGATTATTAATTAGCATTACATTTACGTGGAAACCAACTTCATTTATTAATGACATTATTATGTTTTAGAAAAGGTATAAAATTATCGATGAATTTTATAATACTTTATTCGGAAGTATCTAGACTAAATAGAAGATAATGAAAAATTTTCGAATAATATGAAATATAAGAGTTAGAAGTTTAAAAAAAATGTCAAATCAATTGAATGCTTCAGCTTTCTAAATGTAGGGTTGAAGATTTAACAACAATTTTTGCTTTCACATTTCAATTCAGCGTTTCATGGTCATCTTTCCTGGGGCCTCTGCTTTTTTTGGGGACTAGCAATTTTAAAACACGAATCTCCTGATTGATGATTATGTCAGGCAGATGACGAACGGTCTTGTTCGATGTTTGCTTTTTTTGTGAATAGTCCTTTGTAAATGCTACGTGGTGTTGGGTGACCTCGATCTTTTAATGGCACAGTATTGTGTCGAAGTTTTATTGAATCGTTTATTATTTAGGTAACAATAAACAATGGTAAAGCTTTGTTATTTATTAGGCGTTCACCTTCTATCAGGGAACACAATTACGTGCCAGTTTCATGTAAATGGAGTCTTTCGTAACTAGTGTAAAAAAACTGTACTCATGCTAAATTTAGGATTATTAGGTAACTGCAAAGAGTTCCTGTTCTTCGTCTATAGGATCAGTTCATTTAATTAGCTTTATATTAACGCTAAACTCGTACGTGTATGCAAACAGAAATATTTTAAGCCATTATAGCAACTAATTAACACCGTCTAAATGATTTATCCGATGAACGTTATCCACAAAATAATCAAAGATGATTTTATTTATCTTTCATTGAATAATTCCCTGAATATAATGATTTTTGTAATAATTTTTTGATAACAGGGAATACTATTTTTCAGCTGTGTTTTAATGGAATTCATAATATATTCAATTTTTTTTGTTACTAAGATGCTCAATATTAAAAATTCTATGTATATGTATTTTCTAATATTTACCACAGACTTAACTTATTTTTATTATGATTTAAAGTATTTGAATTCTTCAATTATCTAATTTTACTTCAACGATATCTCTTAATTCTTACAACTCCTTAAGTTTATTATACCAAGAACAAGGCAATAAATCAACGTTCGCATACTCGAATTATTATAGAATACTGAAACTTCAATTAATTAGTCTTAGTTTAAAGCCAGAAAGAATTGTACAAAGTCGTCGCGAATAACATTAGGTATTCTGTACCTTCTTGTTATTTAGGAGCAAGTAATAACCAAGATTTGTGCTTTGATTGATTACAGGTACTCCAACGAGACATAGAGGCGCACGGTCGAATCGTCAGTTCAGTGGTGAAACTGGGCGACAAAGTTTACACGCAACAATTAGAGAAACGGCAAGAACAAGAGGAACAACAGGAACAAGGAAACGAACGAGACCAGTGGGAACCGCCGCAGGCTTTACGAATCGTAAGATCTCTGGAACGTCGTTGGCATCTGCTGTTTCTACGTGCCTTGGAATGGCAATGCCACATCGAGACACTTGTATCTCGAATAAACAACAAGGTGAGTCTCACTGATTATCTTCTTCCTTTATGATTTTGGTTCCTTTATATCATCTTACTTAATGAACAGACAATGTATAACAGTGCTTCTCAAAATGAACATTCTTTAAAAAAATATTTGAATATATCTTTAATATATACATATTTAATTTAAATGTTTAATTATAAATAAACCATTCTTCCAAATATTTTTCTAAGGCAATTAGTTAAGGGAATTCTTGTTACTCGACTTGTTCATTTGAATAATGATTATGAATTATTTACAGCAGATTATTCTATTTACTCTTTAAATAAGTGTTATATACATAGAAACTAATGTGAGAAGAATTTTACAGTAATGTTTAACAAAATAATTTTAATAATAATTAAATAACAGTCAATAATTATTCGTGTACAGGGCGTTTAACGTAAGGGGCCCATAATTTTCGGTCATGTTCGCTGATCCAATAAAAAATGTTGTCAAATGAAAGTTAATCAGTTTTAAATCTTCTACAAATTGAAATATAAAAAGATATTTAACAAGAGATTTTTTCGATAGAAAGTCAAGGCCACCTTGTTCAATGAAACTTTGTATTTTTTATTTCATCGTGATATATCTGATGCCAAGGTGAAGTCAACGACCCATTACACCCCGACCTTCAAATTACATTGAAGAAGAATCCTTGTGGATTCGCACGTAAACGCTCTTTTCGTTTTCATAACACTGCTTAACCACGACTAGTTCCTTGCGAAATGTAAAGAGTAGATCGTCTCGTTACAAAGTAAATATATGCAATCGTCTTTTAATTTACATTTTAAAAACGATATTTTTAAACTTCAGACGAATTTATGACAAGTCGATAGAGATCCTTCCAAACCGATTATCCGAAACACGGTTCGTCTCCCAATTAGTTCAGCCAATCGGTGTTATACTGTAACTGAAATGTGAATAATAACATGCGACGATATAATGCATGTTGCGTGTTCACATTTACCTTACGTACTATATGCTTCTACGATTTTGTTGCGCTCAGGCTCGTTTAAACGCGTAAAAACTGCACCTCGGAGAAGTGAATGATGCAGTGCCAGCTTTAACCAGTTAATTGTGTTCGACGAGTATACCCGTCATCTCGACACCGAAAATAATACTAATTTCGTCAAGAATTAATTATTTACTATTTCAGATGAACATTTAATTCATGCTCAATTTTGCGTTAGTTTTCTTATTTCAATATGCGTGTTTATAAAACTCAGTATGAATCAGATTGACTCGTTCCATAAATCTAAAAAGTAAAAAAGTAAAAAGTAAAAAGTAAAAAGTAAAAAGAACAGTGTTAAAGAAACGGTCGGTTCACGAGATTTGGAGCTCTCGGGCAGGCCATTAATACGGAGAGATCGCGGCGCGTTCCTTTTCATGCTCGTTCATCCCGGCGTGTTCGCGTGAAAGTCCATTCGCAAAGCGCTACCCATAAAAATTTATTAATTTAACTGCGCGGCACGCGATTCGACGGTATTTTATTCCCCTTCTCGAGTCCAACTTCGAGTCTCTCCGAATGACGCGCGCAGTGCGTAGGACGAAGGAAGTTTCGAGGTAAACATGAAATTTGCAATTTTTATGAATGTATTTCCAGAAATCAAAGTATTTCACTGATTTCTCTGACGAATAATCAGTAGAATTCGGAATCTGTAAAATATTATTACATTATAAATGTTATTATCATTTTCTCGTATCATGTGCATTCATTAGAATTCTGCACTCTCAAATGTCCCATAAATGCATAAAAATCTGCAGTTGAATTACTATTTTACATCACAAAAGAAACATTTTTCGTTTCCTCAGTTTTGAATAATGTTTAAAAAAACAAGATTTAGCCGAAGTTATTTAAAAATAGTCTCTATTAAAATATTAATACATCTTTAAGCAAATAATTACAGAAAAGAATAATATTAATGTAATCAGATGAAAGTTATACTAAAGTAAAGGGATTAAACTAATATTAAAGTAAAAGGATTTGCTGCGACATAAAGACACTTGCAACACAATGAGCTTTACGATGTAGGTGACTGAAAAGACGACTGAACCATCGAATCGTCCTGTCGTTAAATAACAAAAATATTTAGGATCCTAAAAGTTATTACTACATACACATCTCTCACGGACACGTGCAGATCTAGGGTCTGGTTCCCACCTTAGTAGCGATTGACCTGTCGTAAAACTCTAGATATGACGCATCGGTTAATAAATCTATTGACCACGTGCTCATTTAGACCTAGTAGACCTGCAAAGCAATTTTCTACCCTGTGCGGTGCAATAAACGGTATACTTAGGTTTCAAGACACCACTCGTAATTAACATTTAACTACCGAATATAAGTTTATTTACCTTAACACCAGATTCACGGAACGAGTCAATATGACTCATATTGAATTGTATAAACATCATTTGGTAAACTTTTGGAGTCGATTTTGATTGATGCAGTTACACAAACGTGAATCTTAATTATCTACCTTTAAACCTCTAATCCTTAAATTCAGATGAACGAATATCGATTTTTCCAAGGACGATAGAACAAACTGTACAGTAAATGTCCGTAAATCTAATGTTAAAAGTGTTAAATATTCGAAATGATTTTGAGAATAAACTGGTTCACTTAACTCCTTGACCTACAATATCTTTATAGAAATTGTAACAATAGATTTTTTTCGCTTTTTGTATATATACATTTTAGTATCTAACTCCTTGTATTATGTTTTATTTTACAATTATGATCGACACCACTGCTTCATCGTTAATAATTTATTAGAAAAAGAAAACATTTTGACGCTTATTCTACGTCTACGTTTACTCCGAAGGATAACGATTGATAATAGAAAAATAATATTTAATTTGAATTCAAGGGGATTATGACATTATTGTTTATTAATTCTGTTTGAAGTCTCCGTCACTAGTCTCGCGCGATGCTGTAGGGCAAGGGGTTAATTTGATCCATACGTTACAACCTCGTTCAGTCCTCGAACTCTTGAATCCCATTCAATTTATGAAGCTTATAAAATATGAATCTACACAAATATACAACATAAACCGTAGTATTCATTTATTTCTCAAATGAGAATCGCAAATAATCCATTCGCACGATCATAACCGATAAAGTCGATTTCTCTTGTCTGCTCTAACACCTACAGCAGCGACGGTTTTTAATTTCATCGCGCGAGCAACTATGTAACGCCGCAAGCGCCTCGTGTGCCAATTCTCATCTTTATCGTAACGCATTCGTATGACACACGCCGGTAATCATCGATAGCGGTTTTCACCGATTAGATACCGGGAAACGCGCGCACCGGTCTCCCATCTGACAGGTGAACAAGCCTGCACTCGGCCCGATATGCGCGGGATCGCATGTTGCTTGCGAGTGCATTCTGTAATTTCGAAGCAATCAGGGCTTCATTGACCTACATGCTGACGATTGATTGAATAGCAACGCCCGACCGCCTCGGCGGACGATTTGAATGAAAGTATCCCGACAAGTGAAAGAGGGAAATAATGTTGAAAAGTGAGACCAGTGGGACTAGCTGATACCTTCGTTTTATTCACTCTTCTTTTTTACTAGCAGTGGATCGACGCTGGTTAGTAAAAAAGTGAGAAACGAGAACTCTTTCTTATCAATAATGTTTTATTCGTCGTATCTTTATATTTCTTTGTAATTCGGTCAACGCTTGAAGCGTTGGCTTATTGTTTTTGACATATCTATATTGAGAAATTTGATTGTTTAACTCGTCTTTCAGAAAACTTGACATCCTACTAAATACAATAATGCTTCGCATTCAATAGCAAATTCTTAATTGATGTCTAATCATTAATATCATTGCTTCCTATTACTAATAAAGTGTTTCCCATGGTAACGAACACGTCAAGCTATTTAGTTTTCGAAATATTGTGGATCTCTCTCTCTCTCTCTCTCTCTCTCTTACTGGATGTAGTGTGATTTTATATTGAACAGTTCACGAGTTAAATTATAATACGAAATTCCGTGGAAAATGTATGCCCAATAACTGTTCAGGATTATTTCACATGAAAATCTCCGGTTTCTAAGGAAACGGTGCAAGGAATGAATCATTTCCTTTACGATGGTTTGTTATCATTTTTAATCTACGATACACTGGACCCAGGTAAATTACAGCGTAACATATTTACGTTCGATAGCGGTTTTTATAAGACGGTTCTTGCAGTTTCACGGTGTTCTAAAATAAAAAGCTAGGGAATTGTGAAAGTGAGCCCGATACTTTGTTTTCATGCAAATTTACGTGTTTACGGGGTAATGTTTGAAAGCTGCAGTTATTTAAGTCTCCGCTTCCTGTATGAAAACATCGAATACCGCAGCCCCCACGCGTTCGCTGGAAATGTGTTTAATAATTTACGTGACACATAAATATGTAGCACAGGGAAGGAGCCTGATCGGTTTTTAATTAATCGTAATAAAATCGAAATGGAGTTTTCGAACGTTTAAGGTTTATTATCGATGCGTATTTTTCGAAAGAGATATACGAGTTCATATTCGGTTTTACACGCTGCGAAATGGATTTTAAAAAATAACCAAAACGAAGAAGTGGCTAAGAACCGCTTTCTATTATGTATAAATCTTTCTAAGTGTTACAGACTTCGAGAAAGTTGCAACTATTTATATGGAAATATAAAATATAGCAAAGCAACGTCGAGAGTAATAACATTTAACGTTGGAAAACAGAACTATCTATAATCGAGTTTGCTTTACGCGTTTAAAAAATGTTTGTAACGTATAGAGATTGGAAATTAATTTTTAATTTGTGGATATTTTATTATGATAACAAGGGCTTATAGCTTTAAAGTTATAATGGAGGACGACATTTGCATGCAGGCAAACTGGTTAGGTAGGCTAACTTGTACGCAAATTAGTTACCATACGATTTAGATAGTATTCAATTTCATCATGGTTGATCATTTGTTTCAAATATGTTAAATAAGATAAGATGCTTAACATATAGCGAGGTGAAAGAAACTGGGCCTTAGTCGAGTTTCCTGCGCCATTCACCGGTACGCAATGCGTTAAATCGATGAAAATTAGAAAAAAATAGCGAAAATAGCACAAAGTAGACACGATACGATCGCTTTAGAAATATTTCCGACATAAATTGTATCCGCTTAACGGGAAGTGAAAGTCAAAGATGCAGCTTCCAACTGCGCGTTTTCAAGTTACATTATCTAAACGCGAAACAGTCGATACATCAAATTACAATAAGTCGTGCGCATTAAAAAAAAACAAGTAAATACTGATAAGTATCAACGATAAGTAAAAGCAAATGCTAGACTTCCTGCAGATAATCTTTTACTACATAGTAAATGCTGGGAAATCTGAAGTAAATATTCCAAAGAAATTAGCTGAAATTAAACACTTCGCGTTTTTAATAAATACTAAGTGTTATACATAATTTGAAATATTTACCGTAAAACTCAATAAATACGGATTCCAGTGTATAGAACTAAGTATTTACAAAACCCATAGGAAAAACTTATAGGCTAATTCCAGGCGAAATAGCAATGTTTTCATTGAAACGCATTTAAATGCGAACTAAAAGGATTGCAACACCAGATTCCATTTCTAAATATACTTTAATTACTTTCTTACAAAATAATCGACAGGAATTAAAATGAAAAACGAAAAAACATCGATCCTCATTGTAATTGTACCAATTGGTTATGCAAAATAACTGAGCCGACCATTTATCTCGGAATTACCCTATTAATTTCATACGTTCAATTTAACGTCTACACTAACAACTGAACAATGACTTACTACGGCTTCCCTAAAATCTCTTACGCCAGTCAACATAAAACGAAATGAAACGAGCGCAGTTACTTAGAGGAAACATCCACGATCTATCCAACGCGGAAAGAAATCGAATCGGCAAGAGGTTTCTATCCGGCGCGCTCGGAAACGATCGCTCGGGAACTGTATCGGTCGGAATCAGCATCAGATATCGACAAGACCGTATCGTGTAGGCACGAGAACGTTGTCCCCGGTTTTTTGCCGTCTCCGCCGAGCGAGCAGCGTTGCTCCGGCCGAGATGTACTGAATTTATTTATGCAAGAAAAAGTGTCAGCTCGCTAAGGGAAATCGTTAATTATTCGGTCGACGAATTGCATCCGGCTACGGGGTTACATTGCACATGCACACTACGATATCAGTGTGCCGACCCCTTTCTTCCATTTCTTTCGTTTTTCCTTCTTAACACTTAACCAGCCGGTTGTACAGTGAAGGGATTTTCGTTGACGGCCGGTAACATTTTGTACATTTACGGAAGGAAGAGGTGAAGTATGATCCTTACCAGAGAAAATATATAAATTTATAAAGAAATTGATCATTGTTATAGTTAATAACGTAGAGATATCTTAAATCTACAACAAAGTTTAAACGGCTATTTTTACTTGATCAGCCGGTTAAGTTTTAACACATTGCCAACCGCTAATGTTTTGCTAAAATTTTTTATGGGGCCAGCGATTTTAGATGCCAGATCAGCACATGGAACATTGAAATAAAATTGTTCTGTCTTTCAATTTATTGAAGACCATTCTTTGTGCCATAGTTGCGAGAAATGTCGTGAATATTTTACCAGAATGTAATGAATATTTGCAATGAAAATTATTATTGCGTGAAAAGGGCTATTTCCGTAATCGTTCCCGTTCCTGTTTCCGATACAACACAAGGGGAGCGCGATGGCGTGCTGGAATGGTTAATTTTTCCAAGATTCGTGGCGGGCGTTACGATCGTTTCCAGGCACGATCGTTTGTATCGATTGGCCGTGTTTGCACGGTAAAACGATCCGCGCAATAAACTTCGATTAACGTGAGTAATAATCGGTCGCGCACCGCTTACAAAGCTCTCCGACGGTTTCACCTCGTGCGTATTTATTTGCTTGCGAAGCAGTTGTGCTAGATCAGTGATCCACAACTTGCGGTTCGCTTAAAAACCATCCTGGCGCCATTTTTTCTGTTTGTAGTCGTTCATAGACGTTTAACTCCTTGTCCTGTGATTTCTTTCGTAATTGCACTCGCTGAGATGACTTTGTCAGTAATAATTTACCACGTTTGTTTTCTATTACAATAATATTTTAATGCATAGTATTTAACATATTACACTTAGTATTTTGCGGCTTTGCATTAATGACAGCAGCACATCGATCTAGCATGGACTAAATTAACCGAACACGATCAGACCGGGAACTTTTGAACGCTACTGTAGACTGTCTTGGTCCTTCAGGTCTTAACGTGTTCCGATCGACTCATCTAGGTCTATTACAGCTACCAACTTTGATAAACGCTCTGTATATTCGTGACACGCAGAACAGACCAGTACGCGTGCGTCCTGAAAATTGGTCCCCAAAAAATGCCAGAGTTTCGCCGGCGCGGGACCAATCCGCACGTAAAGGTCGCCGGCAGAACGAGATACGAGGCGAAAGCTTCTCACAGCGTGGCCATTTCCGGACAAAGAAAGTTCCCAACCGCTTTTCGAAAGTTTTACAGCCGGTGGTGTATTATAATAAACGAACACACGCGGGTTCAGGGCGGCCAACCGGGGGAGGCCATGAAAAGTCCAAATTCAGGACAGACGGAGGACGAGACTACGCCTCGGACTCGTGAAAGTTTTAGGAGGCCAAGCGTCTAGCGCAGTGATGCGCAACCTTTCGTGCAAAAGCCAGTGTTGGCCAACGATCAATTAATATACGTTGCGATTGATTAACACTAGATTTACGGAACGAGACAATTGGACACATATTGAACTTTATAAACATTATTTGGTAAATGCTTGAGTCGATTTTGATTGATACTTCGAGTTAACCCTTCGCATGCTAAGGATTGATAGTGTTAAATCGAAATTTAAACACAGAGAATGTTTTTGTCAAATAATTTTATCAACATAATTTGCTGGTGATACCAATTTCGTTCATTGAGCTAGTGAAATACTAATTGAAATCGGATTTCAAGTCATTGCTGATAAGAAAACTGCATGAACTTTTTCTGGTGCCTATTATTTGAACATTTTGCACTCTAATGGCCACTGTCAGTGGCCGATTGATTTGTTATATACAAAATTATAAAATTTAATATTTGATATTAATCTTTTTATACCGCATCAGTGTGTGAAATATTGAAACGAAAAGAATTGTGCACCTTAATCTACGCATTGTATCTCGTTAGAAATGTTGTGATGTGATTCGAATGTTCTCGGTTCTTCGTTTGAGAAGTTACACGAACGTTCTTCAATTCAACTGCAGATTAATAAGCCACTTTCTCAATTTATTCGAAAACACTTGATCCAATTTGAAAAATTGTAGAATTTATTACAACCTTTCCAGTATTGAATTTAAACTATTACTTTCTGTTATCAATATTTCATGTTCTCAACTACTAAAGTTTCTAGTGTGTACAAATATATAAAACATCAATTTCACGATAGATTTTCACTATGATGATTAGTTTACATTCTCCTCGAACGAAAGAACTTTCATTAGAGAATGATAAAATTCATTCTATAGTCTTAATCTCTTCTCCTATAATAACGAGTCAGACTCACGATGAAAATTCCCAATCGAATTCGACAAATTTAAACGATATTTATTTATCTTATTTTGAAACATTCCTCGTCTATTAACAATCTTTAACGTTTAAAGTAAACACAGAATAAGCATCAAATTTTTTCCTTTTTCTATGAAATTATTAACGATAAAGTCGTCCTATCGATCACAATTGTGAAGCAAAAAGTAGGACAAGGTGTTAACTTCGGCCCATTCTGGTGATAACGTACTTAACACGAGAAACTAAAGTGTCCTTATATATATTCCCAGATTACACGGAAGTATGAAGTGTGCAATAAAATCGTACTTCTCACACTCGCTTAATAACAACTTTCACCTTGTTCTTGTTCAACATAAACGTTTCTTCGTTTCGGCCCGATAAAATAAACTTCAATTTAAATTACCATTTTTGCGGAATGATACACGCAGAATCCGAGAGTTAATGGTTCTATTAACGCGCCTCGAATATTCCTTACCCTATCATTTTCATATTTATCGACGCGGATGGTGCCATAATTCTCAGCTTTCCTTCCTCCGGGAATAAAGCTATTTATTGAGATACTGTGATTCGAAAAGAAGCCAATAATGTGGAATCCATGATATCGAATCATACTTTGAACCCTTTGCCCTAAAATATCGTGTCAGACACGCGGCGAAGATTTCAAACAGAATTCAACAAGCATGAACATTACTCAATTCTTTTGAACCCAAATGAAATGTTATTCTTCTATTATCACTTGTTATACATCAGAGCAAACACAGACATATAATGTGCCCAAAATTTTTCTTTTTTTCCAATAAACTATTAATAACAAAGTAGTTGTATCGATCATGGTTCTGAAATAAATCATAGCGCAAGGGGTTAATAGGTTCGGTAGTTCAACTAATTGGTCGTGATTTAATCGACAGGTGATTACGCATCGTGAATGTCGATGGTGTCCAATCGGTGGATCTAATGAACCGATCGGCCGATCCGTTAATTGGTTCATAATCGGCCGATCTGTATGCGTGGTACGATTAGCCGAACGCGATTTCGTTTGTTTTCGTTGTTGCAGCCGTCGTGTTTCAGTTCTGCAGTCATGACACAGTGGGCAAAGTCACGAGATGTACTAGTCGAAAGCCTGTAACGGTTGGGTAAATGAAGATTACTTAATTTTTTGACTACAGAATTCTGCAGCAGTTCCACGGAAAAATGATAATTTATATTATACTTAATATTAATTTATGTTCGTTGAAAGTCTGTAATGTTTGGATAAATCAAGATAAGTTAATTTTTTGGTAACAATTACACGTTCTGTAGCAATTTCACGGAAGAATGGTAATTTATATTATATAGGATTACTCGCAGTAATTGAGGATTTTGCGATACCAGCTGTTACAAGTTGCTCAGGCTACATTATTACTATATATAACTTACTTTTAATATTTCTTATTACTTATATCGATTTATTATGTTTTAAGAAGCTTATTATGGTTATTATTAACAAGTATTTCGCTTTTAATTAACACTAGAACGCCAAACAAGTTAAAATTCCACATTTCTTTCCTTTGCTTCTGAGAAATTATCAAAGAAACTGATTCAACAATATAGAAGCACTATTGCAAAGCGATAAAAATCTCAATAGATACACTCTTTGAGTTTCTATAGAAAAATTTTAAAATGTCAGTTTGACTGCTCAGCAGTTTTAATGTTAAACGAATTATTTCGTTTCTTGAAGAACTTTGAAAAATGAATTTTTGGCCAGAGAAACGTTGATATTTTCCGATTGTGCGCCGGCGGTCGTATAGAAAATTACCTCATTTCGTACGATGCTCAACGGTTCGGTGGTTGCTTATGGGATACATGAAAGTGGAATATTTAGTAGGAGTTTCACTGCAGAAAACGAGATGCTGCAAAGATATGTAACCACGCGCGGACATAATCGAGAGTGCACGCTGGCACCGCGAGCTAGAATTATTCCAACGGATACACGCATTCGAGAAAATTCAAACGGCCGAAGATCGGCTATTCTCGATGGTACTAATTTAAGGGATTTTAGCGTTCGGTGGGTTGCTCGAGTCACTGGATCCTAAGTTGCTTGCATTGTAGACTGTTTATTCTGTTAACGAACTGAAGTAAGCTTGGAACTGAGAAAATTATTTGTAACTATTTTCTCGCGGATTTCTTATTTGAGGAATGTTTTTATTGAATTATGAAAAACTATTTAGAATTGTAAAAAATTGTTTAGTATTATGAAGAATTACGAGCTATGAATGATTATATAGAATTATGAATTATAAAGAATTATAAAGAATTATTTCTACAATTATTTTCTACGGCAACTTCTTTCAGTTGACAAGTTTCGGTGTGAAATTTAAGTTTCAATATTTTAATTAGTAGTAGTAATCACATGAATCCTGTTGTATTTTCAAAATTTTATAAATCATATACGCGAGGAATTCTAATTATTTAATAAAAATGTTCGCCGTATTTCAAAATGTATTATACAAGTATATGCACCAGAGATTTTAGCTAATCCATTTACATCATTAGCGTATATATGCGTGGAATTTTCCTAGCTATTATCACTAGAGCGCATATACGCGCGCATTCGCATTGCGAACGAATAGTAATGATCCCAAACAGATTAAATTATTTGTCAAGTTAGCGTGATGCAAACTAATAGATAAAAATGTACATATAAATGTTTTTCTTGGTACATATACTTCACAAATTGCGTCATAAAATGTTATTTGATAAAACGAAGCTTCCATAAAATAAGCTTTATTTAATTAATACATACATTTAATCAAGGTGATAATAAATGTATAAATTACGTTGGAAAAGAAAACATTTTTAACCAGAGTGAATTTAACTTTTAAACAAGATTCACACGATGGTAATAATAATTGATATAATTTGCGCTTTGATGTGCCTTTTGCTTGTCAACTAAAAGTTAATAACGAATAATAAAAGATTAATATTTAATTTTTATTTTGAAAAAGTAAATAACGCTTATATATGTTAAATTTAGTTTAAAATCTTCATCACCACTTTGACACAATGTTATAGGTCAAGAGATTAAGCAGCAACCGCTATAGTTGCAATACCTTGTTCAGTGAAATTAATCGTTTTCATAAAATACAAATAAAATTCAAGGAAAAGATCTTGTCAGCTTCCCTCACGCGTTACCATTTTTAATGAAAATGCGCGTGAAAATAATTTAATTTCCCTTACGGATGGCACAAAAAGTTGAGCGTCACAAATCTGTGACGCCGATCGCGAACCTGTTTCTTTCTATTTTGTCGTGTGATGCAAATCAGTTAAGGAAATAGAGATTTGCATTGACCATCGATAATCCACGTGGCGTAAGCGGATAGTCACGCGGAAACGCCTGACTATGGAATGTGTTAACACATTGTTGGCTGGTCATGAGCATACTCCTGTTTTCATGCGCAAACGTTGTTGACCGACCACGCGTGCGATCATCCTTGCACGTGCGCCTTCTTGCGCAATTATCCAAAAGCGAATTTTTTAATATTTTTCAGTTTAGTACGTTTTGTTATAGAATCTTATTCTGCAATTATTTTATTTCATTATTATTGCCTTCATTTTATTTATTAATTCTTATTACCTTTATTCAATTAATTATATTATTACCTAGTTTCAAATATTTAATTTATTTATACTAAGAAAACAATTGTAGCAACAAAAATAACGAACTAAGAAAATTATAACTAATCACTTTAAGTAGTACGTTAGTTCCGGCGTTAGAAAAACAGAATTACACTCCAAAACAGTTTTTTCCAAGAAAACATAATAAAAATCATTAGACTCTATAACTTTCATCACTTCATCAGATCACCTCCATTCTATGCGACTCTGTACTTTCGAGTTTCCCATCAACCCATAAAAATCCTCGATCTATTCACTAGTTTATCCACCAACCTGCCAACACTTCATTCACAAATGGAGCCACGTATTCTTTATCAACTTCTCTATCGTTCAAACAAAAGCAAATCGCAATCGAAAGCGTACAAGCGCCGTGCTACGCTGTGGAAAACATTTTTGCCGAGTTTTCACACGCTCGCAACACGCTCGTAAATCACCATTTTCTCCGGATGATAATTTTCCCGGGAACAGGTCGCCGATGTGCGTACCATTAAAACTTAGAAAGGATGATCAACGCGCGTGAACGCGTGCTGGGGAGCTAATTTTCTGAACCGGCGCGGCGCACTGATCTTCTCCCTCTTTTTCCCTTTTTGTCCTCTTTTTCCCGTTCGATACCCGACATTAATAATCCGCGAAAGTGTAACTTTGTTTCGTGAAAGTCCTGCTGGCCGGTGTTTACGACAAACAGACCATGTCCCGCATAACGCGGGTCCAAGCTTCGTTTTCGGTATTTGTTTTGCGCGGCCCGAATACGCGTTGTTAGACCAGTTCCACGGTCTTCCCAGCGATCCGGACGATCCGGCAATAATTCCGAGCTGCTGCTGATTTCCCGATGAGAGTTTCATCTAGCCGGGATTCATTGGCCGTAAATTCAGCCGAGTGTTTATCCTATACAGCCGCAGGAACGCGTTACAGTTTCTTCGGTTAAGCGAGATGTTTCGGATAGCGGTCTCTCCGGTGCACGCGCGCGGATTTGATATGTTATCTTCCGGGAATTTTAACGACACGATTCCTTAATTTGTTGCCGATTTATCACGCGGCCTATCAATTTTTCCTTCGTCGTTAATTATGCGCCGGCGATTTATGGCGTGCCATCGCAATGTTTATGAGCGCGGACCGCGAACACCAGCGATGCGGGTTGCTAGAACGTTTCGCCGGGGTTTCATCGTTTCGGGCTAACAAGGGAAGTTATTGCACCCGGATATCCCAAAAATTATGAAACTTTGTGTGTGAGTGGAGTAAGTCAAGTCTAATGCATTGCAATTTTGTTTTCGTGCCAAATTTCACTTTGAAGGGATGAAACCATCCTTTGAGGAAAATGCAAATTTTTCTTTTCTGTGGATCCTCTTGAGAACGGTAAGAGATAACGAACAATAGTTTCAAGAAAAAAATAGATTGTTCTTTGACGTCTGTGAAATTGTAAAATAAAATTCTTCAAAAAGTTCAAATTTTTCAAAATACTTCCACCACTAAACCTTTTTGAAAAATTTCATTTTGCAATTTTATTTGTTTGATAGATTTGTTGTATTTCGAATATGTAGAACTCATTTTGGAAGGGATGAGTATTGATACGTTGAATGTTACAGAGGTCACCCGTGTACTCCAATCAAATTGAGTACTATCGTACATTTAATTAAACGATGATTATTGGGAAGTATTTCTGTATTATAAATAATGTTACCTAATTCTGTGATATTCGGCAAGATAAACGTACAACAATAATAACGGAATTCAATTAAAAGTGATGTTATATTACATCTGTTTCATTTTGTGTACTTTGGTTTGAGAATATGTACGGCATCCGACGTGTTGAGTACTCACAGATTGGAAAGAATTTATATTCACTGGTTACTTATTACTTTTATTTAGAAGTATACAGTTAATTTTCGAAGAAATGAATATTAATTAGTGACAGATCATTTTAATCTGAAGATATATAGTTGATTTCGGGTGAAACGAATATTAAATGGTCCCTAATTATTTTAACCTGAATGTTTCCTTCTGATGGAGTTAGAAATGAGTTTTGATTACTCGTCGATTATTTTAATCTAAATAAATGATGCTGTTTACGGTAAAAATGAACCTGAATTAGCCGTTGATTATTTTAGTCTGAGCATATAGAGCTCACGTTAGGAGAAATAAGTTTCAATTCCACACTAATTATTCTAATCTTACGAGTTTCGAAAAATGCTTGGTAATGTACGTTTCAACTTCGTAAATTACGGTAAGAGGAAATCATCGATAATTTCGTTCTTTTTTGGGGCATAATTAGAAAAGGTATTACATTTGTGAAGGAGCTATGGTTATAGGTACACAATTTTCAGTAACTTTTCATTTTAATGAACTGTTTTATGGGACACCGTAAAAAATATTTATCCTGCTAGTTCAGTGATTTAATAAACCCCTGCACACCGTTAACGATGATATATCAACATACATCACCATAAAGAGCAAGCTTTATTTACTATCGAACTATGGATATTTATGCAAATTCATACTTTTATAGTCTAATTGCAGAAATATGAATTGAAAAGCCATCAATAACGTCTGTCAAGATTTTCATTGACTGTAAAATCAAGTAAATAAATCATGAAATTGTATCGAAACGTTCATTTTATTTTCATGCACGTTTATTAACGTTCAAAATTCGCGATCAGTTTACGAAAGTTGTATATCTATTATAGAAAATATTGTGTCTGCCAAGCCACTTTCTATTCTACATTACATTTTACCAATTAAACAGAGAAAAAGTCAACAGAAGTATCAAATACAATGTTTCATTTACTTTAAAGAGATTAAATTGCAAATCGTAAACTTAAAAACTTAAAATCGTAAAGATATAATTCTGTTATTTTTAATTTTCAATTTAAGTTTTACTATTAAAATGCATATACATTCTATTAATTGCTATTAATTAATAGTAAAAATAGTAAAAGTTAAAATAATAAAGATATAATTTTGAATTAATAGAAATAGAAATTACTTTTCGTGATTTTTATTTTACAAATATTTTTATCCTAACAGTATCCGATTCCTCTATTCCGACTGAAAAATCATTTCTCTTGTAAGAACATTTCTTTCTCTGCGGTAATCGTTAACATTAAAATATTTCAGAAGTGCGCAAGCTCCAATTAGAAGCAACACGAAAGTGTCGTCGATTTTCGCGACATTCCTCGTTGCGTTTTATGCGTTTGAGTACGTGCACACACAGATGCATAAAATCCGCATTCTATTCATTGAAAATGCGTTGTTAAACGCGGGACATTTAATGGATATGAGTTCGTAACGAGCAGTCAACAGGTGCAATAAACGTTTCAAAGGTACAGCCGACCGAAAACAAATAACAGCTCGAGTACAATAAACCTCGTACGCTCTTGCTGGAATTCCAGCATTTTTTTCTCTCGTTTTTCCCCCTGATCGGAGAGAAAACTCAGGCGCGCAGGGTTGTATAATGGCTCATATCCATTCGTACACGTCAACATACTTAACCTCCCTGGCGCGGCCGGGGGAAACACGGAGATATTAAATTGCAGCGCTTAAACTCTCCCGCGGTTACTTATTTGCAAGTCTAACGATCACTACCACCGGATTCTGACTTACCGCGTCCGCTTTGTAATCCGCAACAATTTTATTTACATATTGGAACATTTACGACGTTACCGACACGATCTCCTTGTCGCGGAAACTTTCGCTTTGATAAAGGTTACTGCGGAAAAGTTTCGGCGAGGACCTTTTCACTGTGGAAGATTCATAGAATCTGAACCTTCCGTATTAGAAACGGATGTGTGCGATACTTTGATTTGTTTGTTCATACTTTAATTGGTAATGTATCATTTTCAATATCATTTTCAATTGTTATCTGAATATTCTGAAATCTATTGTGTTTGTTCAATCGATTTACGAACATTGGATTGTAAATGAGATTAGCTGAAAATAATGAATTGTTATAGTCAAAACTATGATTCAGAATTGTAAATGTTGATATAATTAAATTTTTATATTTTCGAATGTTTCATATACTTCGTATACTGCATATTAAATTCTATTTATTTTAGGTACACTTTCTATTCGATTAGTAGAAATTTAATAAAGTAAACTCATTCTGTAAGATACAATTTAATCAGCTGGATTTAGATCGAGATTTTGATTTAACTTCCAGTTTTCACTAGAGAACAACATTTTCTACCTCGTATCAACTCCTAATAATCTACCTGTTCACAGAGTGGTAATACAAAACATTTCACCTTCTACGCGACCCAAACGGTTCACTGAAAAATCATTGTCCACCGGAGCGGGTGTCGCAATAGACAGTGTAACGGTTATTGTGAAAAGTACGCAGGGCTCTATAATCATACCTGAACCGTCCATTCTTAGAAGTAAGGTTGCAAGGTTCGGCGTGGTTTGCAGCAGGTAGCCCATTGTAATAAAACGAGGCCGACTTTCATTGTTGACCGATCGGATCAATGACTAACTAGAAATTGCCATACTCGGTACGTAACGAACCGTTCCTTTTAAACCATTTTCGTTTTCCATTGGTGGCTAGACCGGAGGATCATGTTTGTACGATGGACTGGTTCTTTTCAAAATTCGTTCGCATGGTGGATACGCTCGCGATCTAAAACCTAAAAGTTTCTTTGCTAATCAAAATGACGGAGAGAACAAGGAACAAAGAAATGGAAATAGTTGCGGTGTCGATTTTATATGCAAGCCATTTATGATCAGTAAATGTGGGGTTAGGCTGAGGCACGGCCTTTAATCCAGGTAGTATCTCTGTAACAGCGAATGGTGCTTTAAACTTTCTGTCGTTGGGTGACGAAGTTTGATTACTTTCAAACGGGGATTTAAATTTTCTCTCGAAACGATTAGTCGCTCTTTAATCCTTTAACTACATACTCAAGGTAATGAAAGCAATACGAGAGACTACCTCCTGTTAACGCGTAAAATTGTTTGGATTTGTGTATTTTGAACGGTATAAAATATTTTATTAGACTGTTGTAGTTTTAAACATAATATATGATAGTAATCTTTACTTTCGGTGTCATGGCTATGAAAATGGACTTGGTTTACAATAATAATAATAATAATAATTGCAAATGTAATGATAATTGAAACATTCACAGATCAAAGTGACGTAACTGTATTTCTTTTCAATTGTTTCAAATTTTAATGCTGAAACACGATCAAAGTTTTCAAATTCTCAAAATTGATTTTCAATTCCTAATTGAAGTGATATCTAAGTGCCATAGATTATATCATATTAAATTATTTTCAAAGTTTATTTTCTTTATTGTACTTGATATATCGGAGGAAATTGTTTGACGGATTTTGTTATCGTTTCAAAAGATACAGTAGAAACAGGAAAATCTATCGTTTGATTATTTAATACTTCGAGGACGAATATCGTCATATCGGCGACACCGAACTTTGATGTCTAAAATTGAAAGTTGTACGTAAATAATTTAATTGTTCAAATAACAAAATAAATTCTAATAATATCAAACTAAATTTTCCTGTTACCGACTTCAGTGCTACGAAATGACAAAAAAATGTTTGGCTATCATGCAAAGATTGCGTTATATCAAAGATATATTATTTTATGCATTTTACGCGTAATAACATAATAAGTAATACTGTAATAATTTCCTTAAATGGAGAACTTTGAAAATCAATCTACAGTATTTCATCACCTTTTTCTAGTTCTTGTTTTGTGGTGTTAACAGCGAAGCTAGCCAATAGATTAAACTACAAGCGTTTCTCAGAGAAATGATTAAATTACCTGATTTGGTAATGCACGAACTAAAATATAAGCCAATGAGAAACTCCATAAATACATCCTTATCGTATCTCCAAACGAACAAAAGGAAGACAGTTCGACTGCTCGGTAGTTCTAGTGTTAACCGATCCAGCAATGAGTGGGTCGAAGTTCCGCTGTAGTCCTTTTCTTTTCACACTGGCATTCCCGTGAATGCTTGACCTCGAACCAGCTACCGTTTATCTCTCTTTACTGATCTTTTGACACGGATAGTGACACGTCCCTTTCTCAAAGAAACTCTCAGCTCGGAAAGGCGAAAGTGGTGGTTCTAAATAGCCGCGAACAAGGTGTAGTTCACGGTCGAACTTCAACGACCATCTTGAGGATGTTTGTTCAGAGAAACAACGCGGTTCGCGAGACCTGCGTAATTTCGTAAAACACAAGATGAGTCAGTCACCGAAGATACTTTATTTTAACACGTTCACGCGTTGTAATTCACGTTTTTCCTATCCGGTGGTGAAATTCTTAAAATTTTTGAAAATATCGGATTTATTAATAAGTAAATTAATACTTTGCACTATAGTTCTTCACTAGAAATAATCAAACATTCTCCGATGAAATATAGATGACTTCTTTGAAAATCAACTTATCGAGAAATCGCACATAAATTAAGGAACAAAGCTGTTTTATTTCAATGTTTCATATCTTATTGTATTATGTGAGGCTTAGTATTAAATAACAAATTTCATTATTTTTCTGTATTGATAAATAATAATAAATAATATTTTAATAAATTATTTTATTAGATGAGTTTCATTCTAGTAACAACGAGTTATTCGATTAATTATTTCGGATAAATATTTATTCAAAACAATTCAAGTAACGCTCAACTCTGACTTCGACGGTCGTCGATGTGTTAACTCTTGAATCGGACTCACGTAGCGTGAATTCATTAATATTCTATCAGCACGTTAGGGTATTATGATATCCTTACTAATAGTAGCTTCGACAAGGCAGACTGATGCCAGTGAATCTTAATTAATTCAGAGATTAGCTCTGTACAAGTGTATACTAACTTGGAGACATATTCATTTTGTAAATTCAGAAAAACGAATCTCTTGATTTCTACTAAAAACTTAAGTGTTTATTTTTCTTGTTGCACTTCTAAGCAAAAATCTAAACATATTGTCAGTGCATAAGTTGTCTTTTGAACGTTTTCTCTATATTTGTATTCGTGCTTACTTATCATTTTTATTCAAATAAAATATTAATATACATTATTTTCTTCAATGATGTCATCCTCGAAGAAGACCACACATTGAATAAATTTTATTTACGAGAACGGTATTTCATACGCAAATGAAATTTATTTATTAAACACTGTTACTGTATCTTCATTTCAATTATCTGATTGCCTCTGCGTTCTGTCGTTTTATTCGTGAAATCAATTTGTTGTACGGTTTCTTAAAGCCGCGATAAAAGCAGTTTGTGCAAACCGTACGAAATTATCGCATGGTGCTTCTTTTTCACCGCTTACGGTCAAAGTGGTTCCATAGTCCAATCCAATTACTAGAATCACCCAGTACAACTCTCTATCATTATATTTCTTCGACTCTCCCCCCTAGTTCTAATAACAGGAAAACTGACGGATCCCGGCAAAACCAACCAGTTCAGTAACCTGCGTTACACCCAATAACCTCGGGAACCACGGGACCTTTATGGAACACCTTGCTTAAGACTAATCCTTGCGTCGTCATGTGGAAAACGTTGAATCCTTGTAAGTTGGTCATGCTTTTACTTGGAAAACAACTTTATGTCCGTAACTCCATAATGGCCAGGATTTATATTTTATATGAAAGATAGAATCTTTTTCTAAACGATATGAAATCGTATTTTAGAGTTTATTGTGTTGCAATGGAATTGTATTTTTTAAATTTCATTCTTAATTCCGTTACACATAGAAAACGGTTAACAATGAGAATACCCGCCGACAGTGGTGGTCAACTGTTATTCCAAATAACGAACAAAGAATGAGAAATAAATTCAATCTGATTGCTATTTGTTAATTAATGTACGCGTCAGCTACGGATAATAAGTAAGTTGAATTTATTCATCATTCCTTACTCGTTATTTTGTATAAACTTTGTCCAGTGTTGCATGGAATAGTACACATAAGATACGTGAATGACTTTGCCTTGTTACCAATCGAATCTGCAAATGAGAATAACAAATGACGATAGTAAATAACGAATAAATAATAAAGAACACAAATGACGAACAATCGAATAACAATTAATCACTTATTCCTTATTCTCATTCAAATCAAGTTCCATTCCAATAACACCCAACACAGTCCCTGTCACATCGAATAATTTACCATCTTTCAGTCCAAGTGCTAATCTCTCACATTTCTTTCCTGTCCTTTCATTATCCCCACTTTAGTATCTACGATGGGTCAGTCCGTTTGTTCAACCCCCTCATAGGCAGGTATTTACTTCGACTATAGTACTATAGAGAGATCATTTGATGGCTAGGCTGAGGAATGCGGGTTCAGGTCGCCAGAGTGGAATGAGACCCGCCCATTGTCTCACATATTTACGACTCTAGCGTGCGATTTGCCCAAACGATCATACACACAGAATTCATCGCAACCCACACAACGAAAGACTCTAGCCCCTTGTCCCTGTGCCGTGCCGATAGTCATCAAGCCACTCTCAATAATACTTAGGTTAGAGGTGGCTATGCAACTTACTCCCCTCACGCTAGTACGCCAATTTCCCATGCATAATTCAATTTTAAATTATCCAACCGTTCGTTTGTTTCTTGCAATTTCTTCTTTTTAAAATATTAAATAAGTGAAAAAGGTGTAACTAAAGATTTCCAATGCACTAAGAGGAAAATTAAAGAAATAAATAATGAATTTGTTACATTTGAAGTCCTTCATTTGAAAGAACATTTATGGGGTTCATAATTACGTTGAACCATTTTAAATTGAATGCTGGCAATATTTATGGAATATCTCTGGTAAAACACTATTTGAAAGTTCTGGATGTAACGCAATGTGAATTCAACCAATTGTAAAGAACCTTCTATTAGAGGGCAGAGAATTTACAGATGCGGAACTTTGGCATTTTTTGAAAACTAATTTCTAGTACCCAAGTTATATCCCGGTTTCCCCTAAGTCTAACTTACTACCCTCACACTAGTAACTCGAAAACAGCGTTCTCTCACTACTTTTATTTTAGTAGCTGCCCGAGACTGTGTATCTCAGCAGTTCTATTCGAGTCTCTCAGAAGCCAATGCGGTTAAGTCCATTTTTGGATGTTCCCTGATTTTGTCAATTTTAATGGAATAAATAAGGTTCGTTTTAGTTATTAAAGGATTCACTCGTTTAGTCGTTTTCTCCTAGATCAGAAAGCCCTTCTTTTATAGCTTCTGAAAATATTTAAGCTAAAAACAGCTTAAAAAACATTAACCTTCTCAATTTTTCTTTTCTGGACTTAACCACATTGGCTTCTGAGCGACTCGTGTAGTGTTCAATACAAACACATAAAAGTAGGTATGGAGAGGGTAAGTTTCCGCGAGGGGAGTGTCACTAAAACCCCCGCAGGTACCGATTTAGACACCCTTAACTTAGGCGCAGGTAGCTTGCATTCGGCAGGTCGACCAGGCGCCGATTCCTCGTTCCCTATCAGTTTCGTTGCGGACACGTTTCGAAATGGTTGCTCCGGCTAGCCAAGGTGACCTCCGAGTGTCTCCGAACGACTACGCGATCCAGTTGCGATACCTACAAACGTTCGCGCCAACTCCGTTCCGGCTGTCGATGCGTAATCGTCCCGGCCCAAACATGCGAGTGAGTGATTTACTTTTCCTTCCTCTGCCGCGAACACCTTCGAATCGGCCGTTCTACCCCGTTGATCTGGCTGAACTTTATTTACGGGCGTAGCGAACTGTCGGCCTGGAAATGGTTCCGAGAAACTCGAACGCGGGCGACCAATTGCATAAGCGCGCACCGATTGAATCGGTCTGCAGGCCGGCCGCCTCGTTACGCCCGGTTTTTCTCCGACGAATTTCGCGAATTCGCGTTCCCTTCCTTTATTTTCGTGCGCGCTACTCACTCGTCGAATTGTTGGCAAGTTCGCGGACGGAATTCGTTTTATTCCGATGTCTTTTCCTCTTTGCTGCGTATGGTTCAACTTTCCACGGGAACGGTGCTCGTGGAGTTAAATTCGTTTGGTCTGTTAGAGTCTGATTTTTTTTTACCATTCTTGGTGTTTCTTGGTGTTGCTTCGGTTCGTAGTGTTGTGCGAGTTGTGCATTTGATCTTGATGTTGTTCTTGTTTGGCATTCAGTGGTTGTGTTCATTTATGTTGAATGGGAATGGGAGAAACACAGGAAAATGGAAAATACAGTTGAAGTATAAAGAATACTGTATTTGTAATATTTTTGTCTTGTTGCATCGGAATTGCTGAGAAGGAAAGAAAACTCTGTTTAACTGCGTATTTTAAGTCGGATAAAATATATTCTATTTTGCGTACGTATTTGCATTCGGGATTATTGTACACTCGTAAAATTTCGATCCCAACGAAAATGAAGGTACGGTTGTTACAGTTCGTTCAGATTGAATTTTTAGCGCGATTTTCATACGTATTCACGCAAAAACGATATTATACAGCATTTTAATCGTGGCATATTGTTGCTAACGGTTTTTGTTTCATTCTTCACGAGCGTCAACGACTGTGGTAAACGTCACGCGTATCGTGTTTTCGTCTGACATTAAGCATTTCGCTTTAAGGTTATTGCTCAATTTAAGGAATCGAGGACAAGACAATCCTGCTAACATTTACCGCGAGTGAGTACGTTTCCTCTTCCAGTGATTGACTTTTCCGCAAGATGACCTGAAGGAACGGTAAAACACAATAGGCAGGGTTCAATCGACGTTGCTCTCTCGTGTGATTCGACAGGAATTGTCGAAAGTAGCGTTTATCAACAGATTTACACGCTCGTGTATTATTAAGTGCTGTTGTACGTATTTTTTGGTGGTTAATAATTGCTAGGATAAGGTAGAGAATTGAATAGAAAGTTAATTTGTATTTTACTGGGTTAGACAATCTGTTTCTCCATATATTCGTAATTATCATTACATGCAAATTCTCTCGTAAGAAACATTAATTGAAAGTAAGAAGAAATTTTGTTTTAAATCACAACTATAGATTTATATGGATTCGATGAAAAAATTATTTGCACTGTCTTTTTTTATAAATAGTCCTGTTTACTATAAGTTATCAAAAATATAGTAACACAACGCTACTTTTTTTGCACTTTCGCACGTTCACAAGTGTTCCTGTACACGTTCTTAGATGTTTCACACATATTTCTGGTTAACGCCAACCAAGTATCAGCTGGGCAAGGGTTAAAATGATTGAAGCGAACTCGACGATTGTTATCTTTATGCTTGACAGTTACGGCTTCGACATGGCTTTGGCTAGCAATTAAATTAACCCTTTAAGAAGATCAACTCGTGGAACGGAACACGTGCAACGCTAGACTATCATCGTGTTCCGTATTTTTCAAGCAAATTTACGTCTTGAACAGAAGTCGAGAGGTATACGGTTTTGACCCTTTGTGAACGAGAGTTTCTAGAAGCATTAGAAATATTTTTTTATAGGAAACTAACTTTTATATAGAACTCTTATATTATAATATATTTCTAATGTAATATTAGAAATTACTGTATGTAGTTATATGTCGAAATACCAGAAAATAAAGAAACTAGATACCGATCTTTCATTGTTTACGTAATGAAATTTTTTTATTGCAACTTTCGATTCCTGATATATAAATCTGATATGGCGAATAGTACGACACTAGTCCTCAAAGTATTAATAGACACGTTGAAACCTGTAAAGAATTCAGAATCGAATGTTTTTCAGGGTATACGTATTCAGGTATTAATATATGACAAGTTTACGATACATTTTCGAAGTTCTTTACAACGATAAATTTCTTTCGATCGATAAGGGACGTTTAATGAAAATATTCGCGATAAATACATTTCCTTTCGTCGAGTCTTAGTTAACTTATTTTACGATGTCTTTCCCAATCGCGCTCATTACCCACTTTATCCTTGATAATTTGCTGCGAAAAGAGGAATTCAATGTTCGTTGTAAATCTGAGTTTATTTTAAAGGTTAAGTATCGATAGCACAAGAATAATATTTCATTTTGCCTTGCAGAGAATTCCTCATCGTGTTGTACTTGTTAAATTCAGTTTAGATTAAAATAATGTTATATACATATCACGATTCCATGAAATTCGAAAATTCTGTATAAATTTTAAACGTATTTCTATTTGAGTATATTGTTTCATTATATCCAGATGAAAATATCTAGCAGTAATTGAAATTACTTCAAATTTACTGAATAGTAAAATGCATATTTCTTTTCATGAAATTTTAATCCTCTACACCATGTATTAAATAATCCATTGTTATTTATTGTACGATGAATACAATCATAAGAATTTTGTTTAAGTATTTGTCTTAATCGTAGTCACGCTATTATCAGTTCCATTAATGTTCCTAAATTACTTTCGCCAACTGAAATTTCCTGCAGTCTTTTCTAGAAATATTTTCATAGCTTTGATCGTGTGCTTTCAATCATTTTATCCGATCTTGTTCGTCCATTTTATCCTGTTTTTGAATTTTCCTTTATGGTAATTTTGTTTTGAACACTCGCAGCTACGTCACAGTTTCTATTTGCATTTGAATAATCAGACGCTGGATGACTTACGGACGACAGCCTACTGTGTAGGAGATCAGGATTTCGCAGACTTCTTAACTCCTACAAACCTGAATTTCATTTAATCAAATTAAACATATTTTATTGTTATGCTTCTTATTTTACGGTTGGAATTTATGCAGATAAAACATACAAACTGGAACTGTTAATGCTAACTATTGGTGAAACAGGTTTTCAATTTTACATTTTATGTTCGAGAAGTGGGGTAATTCGATCTAATGAATTTCTTCAAGGTAGTAAAAGTAATGCACATTACAAACTATATATATATATATCTTTCTCAGGCCTAAGGGGGTTAAGGATCGTTAAAAAACTAGAAGTTAGAAGAGACAGCCGATAAGTCCCGGGATCGCGGTTCCGAGTCCCGCTTACCTGGTTCCCCTCTTTTTCCTCGAATAAATTCACCAGTTTCATAGTCAATTAAATTCTGTTTAAAAGGAAATGATTAATATAAATAGATACATCAAAGTGTGGTAGTTACACGGCTTTATTAAGCGGACTTTCTATGTTTTCAATCTTACAAATCGACACAATAAAATACGGAGTAATAGCGTTTCGACTTCATTACCGAATTCTTTCGGATAATTAGCTTAGATTTTATAACAAAGTATACGATTATGGCCGCCGCGAGAGCTGCAAAATGGCCACGGAGAATTCAATGGTCTGCCTAGTGAAGATATCCAGCCCGATTTAATAAACATCGCCATCATTCGTTCAACGCAAGTCGAAATGAAAGGCTAGTTTGCTTATTATTAATGTCCAATCTCGGCATTAAATGTGCACTTGTAATGAACATAAAATTCCTTGTGCCTTTTTGCTAACGATTAACAATGAAGAAATTCTAGTTACCGTTACCGCGAGAAAAAAATCATGGCAGATAAAAAAGTTGAAACATTTCTCTGGTGAATTTTTCCTTTGTTAGAAAATGACCTCGATCGGCCTACTTCGAGTTTAATTTGTTAGCCAAGAACAGACTTTAGTATGTGAGGCCAAGGAAGCTCTATCGCCGTCGTGATTTCTATTTCTCCGATTTATTTACTTAAAATTTTTGCGCACAATTAGATCCTAATGTATTCAAGAATGTCAGTTAGTCTAGAATTGTATTCATTACCGAATGAACTGCCTTGGACTATTAACATTCCCATTTACCTACTTGTATTTGTGTATGTATATATTCGTGATCGAGAACTCAACGGGCTAACAGGTTAACGAGTTTTCGTGAGGTAATAGTGTAGAAACTGTTTATAATATATGTAACATATTAGGTGTAGATACTTGATAATTTTACGGGTATACGCAATTAAAGGTATGTGTCTTCCGAATGCACCGTGAATGTGTATCCGTGTTACAAAATTGCGATGGCAGCGTGAGATCGATATGTGGTTCGTGAAACACAGATTATGAGTTCTCTTATTGAATTCTGCTTTATTGGAATTTCTTTTTTTTTGTATTTTATAATTTTGTTAGGATCGTGATCTGCCCGTGATCATGGGTAATAATTATTACAGGTGGACTAGAAACATAAGTTCATAAGTTAAAAATACGACCATGATAAATGAATATCATTCGTTACTCGTAGTATTTGAGTGATAAATAGAAAGAAATGTACATTTTGCTATTGGCTGCAGAATATATAGTACAATTATGCAAAAATCTATATCTAACATCGAAAACTGCAAATGAATAATTTAATTACTCAACTAACGGGAGACTGACATGGATTTCTTTCCTTTTCATATTTAGGACTTCGATGCATAATTCAGTTTTCTATAAAAAGAAATGTTAGCACGTGAAGATAATCTTGTCCGCAAAGAGTTAATAGAAATTTGTTGAAATAATAACTGTTAAAGGTTAGTACTTCTTGCGTTACGTTTTGTAATCACAGAGCGATGCGAAGATTTGGGTGACTAAACCTTTACGCTTCGGTTTAGTCAGTGGAAGGTGTTCGAGACGGACAGATCATAATGTTACAAGAATTTTGTATTTAACGCTAGATTTACGAATCTCGTCAATTTGACGGATATTGAATTTTCCAAGCATTATTCGGTAACAGTTTCAGTCGATTCTGATTCGTGCAATTATGCGAATACGCATTGTAGTTCTCTGCTCTTGACTCTCTAATTTCTGCGATCTATATGAAGGAACATGTAACTTTCTAGGAACAATACAATAAACTAGAATAAATGTCAGTAAATCTAATATTAAAACCTTAACAACCGGCCACGTGATAGCCCGTTTTTTCTGTCAAGTTAAACAAATCTGTAAAAAACGACAACTTGATTTACCACCCATAAGATCAAATATTTCCAACATAATAACTATAATATCGCGTATACTTTTTAAATCTATTTCATACACTAGAATTGCCGGGTGCTTAAGTGTTAATAAAATAACTACTCTATACAGTAAAAAAACTAAACGACACGAACTTATGGGACGGCCTGATATAATTGTTTCTAATTCTAATTCAAAGGTGAAAAGCCTATATCGATATTGGGCGATCGGATCCCGTTAAAATGGAAATCGGACACAATCGTCAAGGTCGCTTCCTCGTTAGCTGCATGATCCAGGCATCGTTTAATCGTCAGATATCATAACGCGCGCGGGTAACCAGCGATTCCAATCGCTCGGAACGTTTCAATAGACCGCTCCGCGAGGAGAAGAAAGGGAACCTCGTCGGAAAAGTGCGCTCGGCGCGCGCGTCTAATTAAGGTATGCAGCTCGTCGATGCGGCAATAATTTCTCTATTCAAAGTACGGAGAGTTTAATCCTATAAATCGCCGTTTCTAAATTTAGTCCCGAGCCAACCGGTGAAATCGACCATTAATCTTCCATTTATTCGTCGCCCGATATATACATGCTACATGCGCCGTCGCGGAGCGTACTCCTTCTATACGCTGTATCAGTCGCGTCCATCGGGTATCTTTCGTTGGTCACGTTGTGTGTCGTTTGCCCACGCCGCGGCCCGCGCGCAATGGCGTAGCTTCGGGGGCCGCCTTATCTTCACAGGTCTGGGCGAGACGTTCGTCGCCGATTCGAACGTGGGCTCGACCGTCTACGCTTCAATTAACCCCTACTTCCGTGATACTAGGTTTACGGACGTTTATTGTACGATTCATTCTTTCGTTCGTAGAAAAATTGATGTTCGCTCAATTAACCGGTTAACTGTGTTTCACGATTATACGCGTCATCTTAAACGTTGAAATTATACTAATTCTTTTAACGATGAATTCTTTATTCGGATAAACACTTTTGAAACTAAATTCCACAGTTAACTGGTTAACACGTTCGCTACCACAGTCGAATTTGGAATGTCCTGGCTGTGGATTGTCTTTCTTGCAATTGCTTCGCGTGATGTGCTTGCTATTTGTGTAATTTTGACACATTTCAAATCTTTTAAACAAACTAAATGAAGCATTTTACATCAATTCTATTTAATATGTTGACCGCCACCGTGGTCACTGATGACCAGATCGTCTATATTACTAAAAAATAATTACAAGAAGAAAACTGATATCGAATTAACATGTTTAGTAACGTGAGTAACTAAATGTTAGTGTAACTTGAGAACTATGATACTAAACCATTAATAACTAATTCTGATACTGTTATGATACGATAAGTAATGTTATACAAATCGTTCTAAATTCTCGTGGCAGTCAACTTGTTAATTGTCTGTGAATGATGAATATATTAATTATTCACAGATTGGATTTATTCGTTATCCACAAAATGATAATCCTATTGAATTTATTCATTATTTTAAAGAACTTTTGCTCGACACTGGTTCCGGTGCCCACTCGCGATTGTCTTCGATCTTCCCGCTCGTCGTGGAAATTGACTCGACCTGCTTCCTCGCCACGAATCCCCGCTTTTACTTCCGATTTAATTACCCGCGCGCATACAAAGGATTGATAGGAACGGTCGGCTTTATGAGCCAATTGCGGCGAGAGTTTATTCTCGGTCAAATCCGATCTCATTTTTCTAGTTCTGATATCACGTACACTGATCTCTCAAACATTTTCAAGATACGCCGAATTCGGTTGTCACACGAATTTTTCTACACGAATTAGAAGAATCATTTTCTTTATATACTCGTTATTGATTGATACCCATTACGCACCTCATGAGAGATTCTTAAAATAAATTCCACAGTTGACAAGTTAATGGAGTTGTTTGAACATGCATGGATAATTAAATGTTAAGTAATTATATGGAGTAAGTTCGAGGAAGAGATAAATATTCGTTGACCTCTTGTTTTATAACTTCGTGTAATACTCCTGGCAAAAATGTCGAACAGAGGTTTGCGTATGTAAATGTCAGTTTATATTTATTTATATTCATTATTGTAAATTATTAACTATAAAATAATCCTAGCCAGCGTATTTGTCGAAAAAATCATAGAGCAAGATTAATGATGCATATTCACTCTATTTTCGTTCTGTATGTTTCTTAATTGCTTAGTGTTTATTGTTAACAATTTATTATAAACTTTGTTTTACGGAACAAAATGGTTAAGACGGAATCAGAATAATCGATCTTTCCAATTATCAAAAATAAAAGAATCGTTGAACTCCACTATGAAGTCTTCTTCTATATAGTTTTACACGTGATGATACAGAAACGATTAAACGATGTTACAAGTTTTATGTTTCATTTGAAAATTTTTTTCCTGTACAAGAAACGATCGATTTAAAACTAGAAGACATCGATTTGCTGTTCCCAGAATAAAGAAATAAAACAGTTCAAGCAATAAATTCATTTTATTGGTTGTAATACCTTCCGTTGGTCACTGATTGTTCCGTAGAATGGAAACTGTACAGCTGGAGGTTCGCCGCGGGGAAAATTAGTCAAGCAATACGTATCTGCATTTTTACCGACCTTTTATTCTTGTTCGCGATTCAACTAATTTTACTCTGGCCTCAGTCCAACCGGCACCTTCCTTTCTTTCTACAATATCGCACGAAAACGCTGCCACCTTCTTTTCAGTCTCTTCGAAAAATTTCGCATGTAAAATCTCCACTTGCGCTATGCCGCGTCGATTATCTACAAAATCGCAAGGTTTCACTCAATATTTAGATCGAATATTTAAATTTTGTAGTTACATACAGTTGTTAATTTTTTAAATTGTCAATTTTCATGGTTTTAATCCTTTACGTGCTACGGCTCTTTACAAAAACTCGGTCGGAACGTGCCGATCGTGCTTCTTTCTCTTTAGCTTGGATATTATATTACGCTTTTCCAATTCTACATAAAATAAATAATAAATAGCTCATGATTAAAGCTTTTTGTGGAGCCTAAAAATAATACTTTCCTTCCCAGTCTCTCTAACATTAGTCATCGATGATAGCCATGGAGATGAATATACGACTGCCACTCTTTCCAAAATCGTATTTCGCTTGAATAAATAACAAGTAGTGTGTGAATAGATAGTATTTAAATTGGCCAAAGTCTCGTATTTTTAAATTTTATCCATTTTTCAGTTTTCCTAAGAAAAGTAGAATAGACGTTACAATTAATAGAATAAGTATAAAAAAAACTGCTAGGAGATTACTTGATAGTTAGACTGAAGAATTTAGCTGATCGATCAATCTTCTGTTTTTTCTTGTTCAATTTTGTATTGGTTTTATATTCTAATTTCCGATATTTTTGGTAATTAATTTACTATTCGGTGTCACCGTTACGCGTAACCGATCAAAACCATAAAACTGTAAACTATAAAGACACCTCGTCCTTATGCCATTCTGCTACACATCGAGTCCTCCCCCAACTATGCAACAAGTGTAAAAGTCCATTAATCGTGCGGTTAAACACGAGAATAAACGATATAATAAAGAAAGATAGTTGAAAGGTTTAATATTATAAACGCTCCTATACCGGTTCAAACGCCCGGCGCGGCCGGTCTACGCCGTTGCGAGGATTATCAGATAAAGTGATTCGGCGATTTCGTGTTTCAGAACGTAGTGCCTTACCGCTGCAGTAGCGACAGCGACGAGGAGCCAGTCACGAAGCAGCCCCGACTCAGCCGCAGACACTCGCGGGGTTCTGGAAGGGAATCCCCGGGTCAGTCGGCCCGCTCGACGCGCTCGGAACGCTCGAAACGCCACAGAGCGACGAGATCGCCGCGATACTCGGAGGATCCGGCCGCAGTCAGAGCGGATCTCTCCGACACCGACGCGTCTTCCGAGAATCGATCCGTCGGCGAAGGATCTTACTTCGAGGTGCGTACATATCTATATTCGACAGAAAATTCCATCCTCTCTTCTTTCCTTCCGGAACTTCTCTTCCTTCCACGCAAATCACCCGAGTGTTGTGACACGTTTGTGCGAACCCACGTTCTCCGGAACACTGCCCGTGGAACAATGGTGTTCTTGTGCGGTTCGAGGGACGCCGAGAATTCTTTTCGACGAGAGTGACCGGTCGAAAATCTGCCACGAAGCGGATTTATCGCCTGTAACCGAGAGCTTGTGGATCTTTGGATTAAGGCATTCTGTGTTTGGCTTCTGTGATCTCCCTTTGTTTTGGATCTCTTTGAAGATCCGGTGATCGATGTTGTGATGGATAGTGATCTTTTTTTTCTCTTTGGTTTCTCTTCTCATTGGAGCTGTATTAGTTCCGTAGCATTGCGAGGGAGACTGTGTACGGTGTTGACCGATGAGCTAGGTACTGGCTTCGAAAGTTTCGGATATTAAAGGAGTTGAATTTTATTTGATTTTATCGTTCCGACGGATTTATCGTTTGTACCGATGCTCCGATTCGAACTCCGACTGTCGGTGTGCAAAGAAGGATGGAGATAAAACGTGCGAACTGGAGGAAAACAACGTGCGGTTGGAAAATCTAATCAGTTGTTTAAATTCGACATAGTGGACGTGGAATTAGATCTGACGTGTTAAGCATTTTTGAATTGCGTTCCTAGCGAGCCACTGTTTGCGGCTGCGTAGTGCGAAGTGCGGTGAATTATTTCTTTACATCTGGTGATTCGCGAAAAGTGGAGTCATATGAATACATAGAATGTGTTAATGAATAGAACTGTGCGAGATCTTACTAGGACAGTGTAAAGGTTCGTGAAACAGTTTTACCGGGATCGTGTATTAGATAAGACTGATTAAATCGGAGTTTTAAAACGTGTACACTGCCGCGGAACCTTTCGATCGCGTTAGATTTTCAAAACAAAGAAAGAGGTCTTCAAATAAAGAAATATTTCGTTGGAAACGGTCTTTTGTCATTGAAATGGTGCGTAATATTAAAATGATCCTGTATTATTTCAATTCCATGTGATTTTTCTTTTGAAAATGAAGAGTAATTAAATGCGAATAGAAATTCATAGATTCTTTTATTTAGTTGTATTTATTATTCGTAATATCTTAAAAAATTGGGTTCATTAATTGCTCTGTGATGTTTGATAATATTTAATGATTATTTCAAATAAAAGTAAAAGTGAAAGTTATAAGCGTGATATATTTCACGTCGTTAAAATTAAGATTAAAGATATAATTATAATATACTCCATTGAAATGAAATTAAAAGTGAAAATTATAATCGTAACGTATTCAATTACTAAAAAAATCAATATGGTAATTTCAAAATATTTTTGAACGGCAATGTACATATTTCTATACTTCTAAGTGATATTCTCCTTTTAAAAAGCACTAAATGATAATATTTTAGTTTTTGTTTCATTAATAATGCGTTTAGACAAGATAAAATAAACCAAAATCTTGATAAAAGAATTCTCAAAAGAAGTTAACCCTTTGCTATCACGAGGTGATTCGCAGTTATCACTTGATGTAGGAAAAGTGTTATGTATAACGTTAAGCTTTGTATAACGCATCAGTATGTGAAGTATTCCAATACCGTAACTTTGTTTTCTTAATTGATCTATGTTTTCATATTAGTTAGTTTGAAAGGATGTCGTCTATGTTTCATTGAAGACTGTTGAATATTCGTAGTAAAAAACCTTCGAGTGCAAAGGGTTAAATAATTTGGAATAATAACGGATTCGTTCATTTAAAAGAAAATTCAGAAAAGATTTCAAGAACTGTGTGTAATATCTGTGAAATAAGTTCGGAAGTCATACGATCGTTCGATTACGAGGATGGTCATCTGACTGTGGAAGTTGATCCTTATTAGCAGACGGCCATTGTTTCTGTTCGTGCACGCAGGAAGTGTCGGCGCATACTTGGTGCACCACGTTGCATCCACGTGTGACCAGTTCAATCAAAATTTGGAGTATTTGATCATATGACCGTTACACAGTGGCGAATTTTTCTAAAAATTGTGGCTAACATTAAATCTATATATATATATATAATTTCATATATAATTTCTTGTTATTTTGAATATTTCAATTTCAAACTTCCGAGCATACTAAAAATCGACAGTGATAATTTAAAGAGCTAGTCGAAAACTTATTTTTGGATTATCGTGTATATTTATTAAATTCAGTAGTACGTATTTTGATCTAGTATCATTTACACCTTGGTTTCTTAAAAAGAAGACATCTTTAAGCTGTTACAGATAAGAGTAGATAACATATATGTTTCTTGTGCATTCTTGAGTAAAAAGTTAGTTATCAAAGGAGATTGAACATGAAAGTTTTGTAGATTGAAATGAAAAAAATACAAAGTAAATCATATCAAGTTTTGTTCGCTTATTGTGCGGAATTTCCAACCAGTGATACTAATCAATATCGTATTGTATAACGTTACAATGGCATTTATACGTCTAATAGTACAGCAATTAATTAGTTTCATATTAATTAATTAAAACGTCTACCGTTTGTAGTAAATATTGTTGTCATCGGAATTCATAATTCATATATTTGACCCTAAACAATTAAATCATTAGCTTCTTCAAGAAATGTCGTAACAAAAGTTCTCAATACTTTATCTTGCAGAATGACATATATTGATTTTCATTCTGATTTTAAAAACATCTGCTGTTGTGCGTGCTTGCTACGGTGTCAGTTCATTCCTCAAATCGGTCATGTAATAGATTTGTGCCAGTGAAATCAGAATCCGTATAGTGTTACTTGAAGCCACATTTTTTCGTAGCGGATTAACATTTTTGCTGATCGTATTCGAATCGTATAAAAGAGTTCAAGTGCCGGATAAACGTTACAGGTCGGCTTTTTGCGACGCAAACCGAAATTAAGGAAACTTGTGAATAACCGTTTACCATTGCGTTTCGTTTTCTCCACTTTCGTGAAATCTCGAGTGTATTAATTGACACTTTTCAGCTTTTCGACTGGTCGTTGCGTTTCGTCTATTTTTTTTCCTTGGAAGGCTCGTTTCCAATATTCAGCTCTAGGAAAGTAGTGCTCTCGTTAAATTCTTCATAACTTTACTTTCTCCTGTGCACTTTCTGTTTCAAAATTAACTTGAAAAACAGATTTCCCTGTTAGAATTTCCTATGATCAACGACCTCTTTCGTTGCTCTTCGAACGAACCGACGAATGAAGAAGGATTTCTAAATCAAAAAGAAATCGAAAATTGTGGGGAGATTTTTTTAAACGGTGAATGACGTTATTCGTAAAATGACATAATTGCGAAAAACGTTTGAAACGATTTACAAAGTATTATTAAAAATGTGCTGGTAATAATCTTAAATTACAGTCGATGTCATCTTTCCACACTGAGATATTTCCAGTCTATAATTTCGGGGGTGCTAATTAAAATCTTGATGCATTGCCATTTTCATTCGAATTGTTCTACGGTTCCAGGATCTAAATTAAGGTAACTGTAGTTGCCTCACGGACGTACAATTAAGGTTCTTATTAGCGTGAAGTGATACTCGAAAGTGCAAGTAAAATCGTAGATATCTCACAAAATAATTAGTCTTCAGCTCTGAGTGACGGGAAGAGTCAATTTATTAAGAATAAAGGGGTAGATACGGCTGTTTGATTAGACGAAGAAAAAAAGAAGATCCGGACGATAATGATAACTCATTAAATCATATAGTACCTCTATTAATCATTTTATTCTTTAGTTCATTACTCGCCGTGTAATTTTATTGCTTTATCATTATAATAGCATACATTAACGAGCTTAACCCAGAAATTGAAGACTTCTTCCGAGAAACTTTTACATGTAATATATACTTACGTGCATTTTAGTTGTCTTTCGTTGAAGTTCGAATTAATATTTTATTTATAGGAAACGTATAAAATTCATTATTACATAAAACAGTAGTGTTTCAAGTCCCGTTACAAGTTTAAGATATGTGGAAAATACCGACGAAAAAATAGAAATGGTATTAAATACCCCTGAATGCAGACCATAGATACTTGGTAATTGTTACTTTGATATTTAGTTTAATGTCAGAATATAATTCACTGTGATAGTATAATTCGTTATGGTTCAATAAGTATTACATACGTTCGTAAAGGGACTACTTCTATGGGATCATATTTATCCTTATAGACAATTACTATTATCTACATGCTTATTTTTTAGGAGAAATAATTACGAATTAAGAGAACATGTGATTTATGGAAAACATATGTAATCAATTCAGAATTATATGTAGCCATAACGTAGCCTGGGAACGTATGAGAGCTCATTATTCGAAAAGCGATAATTAATTTTAACTAAAACTGGACCAGTTATCTGTCTGTTCCATCGAGGTCAAAATGTCATATCCTTTAACCGTGTATTGGATAGAATTAAGACCTAAAAGAAGCTTTTTCCATTAAATATTTTAAATCGCGGGATAAAAAACATTAATTGGTAATTTTCTATTTTTAAAAATATTTTTTTTTCTTTTTCATTGAGGAACTAGGGATTAAATTATGAATCAAGCTTTATTAAAATTGCGATAATAATTTTTAATCAATTTCTTCTTAAAATATATTAATGCGCAAAATATAATGTTTCAGTTAATTCTAAAATTACTTTACAATGTGAAATTATGAAATCGAAAACTGCTTAGAATTATCGTGTCTGTATAAAATATGAAATATATACATTTGTAACAACTATCTGTACGTTGCATAAAGAAAATTCTTACTAAAAAATAGTATTTTTATAAACTACTTCAGAAAATTATGATTTCGCACAAACATTTAGGTCTGAATATTAGAAAGATGTCTGCTTCGATTTTCATTTTTTTTAAAACCATTTTTCCATTGTTGAGAAATCATAATTCGCTTCTCAGCTTGTAGTTAATCCGAGAAATCGCGGGATTGTAAGGACTCGGGCTCACGAATGAATACCTGAATATGGGAACGGGTCTTGATCCTTATTAGCGGCCATTGTTTCTTTCCAGGAACAGAAGTGATCGTTTGGACGACCTGTGTGCCTCGAATACATTGTACAGTCTCGTAGAACTGGTGTTTCTGTTCGTCTTAGCGACATAAAGGGAACCTTCTGGTTTCTTACTTCTGCTGGTGTCTCTAAGATAACGTATACACGGTGTTCGGAACATTTGTATCGAAGGTTTCGTTGAGGGATAATTGAATTAGATCTGAAAGAAATACAAACTAATTAAAAATTCTTGTCGTTTTATTTTACAATGTGACGTTTGTGTTACAACGTACAAATAAATATTACCAATAAATAAACTGAAGAACAATAGGTAATTTTCAACCAAAATATGCAACGCATTGTTGAATGAATTTATCAACTCAAGACAGCATAGGTTTCAGTTTATTACGATTTTTTAATTTCGAAAATAACTGAAACGTTTTTAAGGTAAATTTAGAGTTAGTATCGCAGAAAAATTGAATAGTTCAGTATGATTACTTTATATATACACTTGTCTCTATATTAAAATTTATATTCTGTCTAGGACAACCAAGCCTCACTTGACTTATAGTCATCAATGTATAGTCGTATACAAAATTATTGGTAAAAATTTATTTCTTTTTGAAATCTGCACAAATTTTTTAAATCTACGATTCTTATTCTAAATGCGATTAACCTATGTTCTTGTTATAAAATATTATTTTCTAATAGAACATTGAAATATAGAAACTGTGTAAAGGACTGTTCTGTGCGAAAGGAATGTTTTGCTAAGAAATTAAACAAAGAATTTTACGTTTAATAAATTTACAGAGGATTTTACAAGGAAATGTAGTCGATGCTAATATTTTTGTTCATCACTATACGTTAATCAATGACTGTATAACATTATTTGTCGCAAGCGTTGCTTGTTTGAATGATATATCGTTCACTGGCAGCGATGATATTATTACTACTCGTTGACTGGAACTCAAACAGCGTTCCTTTCGCTCCGTCTCTTATTGTTAGTCGCTCGATGAAATTGATTTATAGTCGTGCCAGGTGAATTCATCGTTACTGGAAATCTATCTTTGAATTGTCTTTCAACATGACAACGATCAAGAATGATGTATTCATGTAATTATCTTTGTATCGGGATGAGTATTCTATTTAACTTTCGTACTGAAAATTTCCATTTTTATAATACAAAACTTGTTTGTAGACTTTATAAACAATTCATTTTGCATATAATAAGTATGGAAAAAACAGACAAAGCGAACTCATTTATCTACAGTTTTGCATTTAACACTACATTGAACGGGTGAAAATCGACCCATTCCAGAATTCTTCTTTCCAATTACGAAAAAGGTAACAAATCCTCTCAGAGAAATAGCTTTCGAACACCCACACTGAATTCTAACTCAATCAAAATCTCAATAAGTTTAAACGTTCGGAAAGATTGGGAAAAGTTAATTGCAGTGGTGTCAGCGTTAGAATATTGTTACAAACGTATACAGTTCTGGCATCAAAGTATTTCACGCATCTCTGACTCCGCGGAGAACAGGGTCAAACAAGAATACGGACAAAAAGTCGAATGGAAGATGATATTCCGATCGTTCGAAGTGACGGTGATAATTTTGTGCGTGAATCGCGAGGCATTGTGCGAGTAAGTACACGAGCATCCTTATCCCACCATGAAATTTCACCGTTCCGCGAAGAAAATCGATTTCGACGTCGTTCCGTTCGTTATCGAGCCGCGAGCGTGCACGAGAGAGGAGCGGGGCGTGAATAGCACGAAGAAACGGTACTCCCTCGTTCCTTTTTGTGTTCCTTTTTATCGAGGAAGCTCGAAAAATCTTTTCTCGCCGATGCGCCGCTGCTCTGCTCGAGCGGAATGAGAACTCGCCGGGAGAAAGTAAGTACTTACACGCGGGGCCTTTTACCTTCTGAAATATTCACGAGGCGAAATAAAATAAAAATTGAAATTGACGCGTAATTACACATACGTGACGTTGAGGAACGTGCTTGCATCGTTGCATCAAAACGCTCCTCTCGCGTATCGCGTATTCCTCGCGAACGTGTGAGCGCTGGCAGAAGCGATAGTTCTTTTTCCTTCGTCTTCTTTTTTTCTCTCTTTTTTTAGCCGTGCGTTTTTATTTCCGTGGAAAACCAGTTTCTTACGTCGCGAGGCGGAAAGTTATTACGTTTCATTATTTTTGAACCATTACTTCGCCACCGGTTCGTCGTTTTGTTTCGTTAATTAGCGTCGGCGAATGTTTATATTCCGCTCGGAATTTCTTTTCGACGCGTTTGTTTTGTCATTTTTTGCGCGCAAGGGATGGATGTCATTTTTTTATATATTTGAAGACTCTTCTCTTATTTGTACAGCTGAAGAAGGTATCCGGGAAATCGTTTTTAATTATGATTTTTTATTTGCTTCGTTTGGACACTTCTTATCATGATTTTTTATGCTAAATCTCTAGATTCACCTCATCAAAATAATTTCCTTTCGTTCTAATGAAGATTTTATCATAGAGAAGTAATTACCCGCTAAATTGCAAAGTGTGTTATGGTCTTTAAAAAGCAGTAAAGTAATCTCAAGCGAGAAAATTTTGCAAAATTAAAAAGAAAATCATAGAACCGTACTATTTGTTAAGAGTCAAAGCCAGACAAGAACATGCATTAGAAAAAGCTTGAATATAGCTGCATTAATTAAACAAAATATTAAGTTTTATTACTTGTTATTTATTAAATTGTAAATATTAGGATTGGTTCCAAACTTCTGAGTAGTATTTCGTTTCTTACTTGATTGAATTTTATAATTAGATTGCAGCCATTTAGGCACTTAAAGAATTATCAAAATTAAAAAATCAAAAATATATTTGAATTAAACGTTATATCATTTTATTTTTAATTTATTGGAACTATTTATAATAGAAACGGAATTTAATTTTTTCAATCGACAAAGAGAGAATTTAATTCACCTACATATATGTGAAAGTGACAAAAATTCCACAGTCTATTTATAACTTTCAACTATTATCATTTTATCGTGGTGCAAGAAAGAAAGGAAAAATCACATTGAAACAGTGAATCCTTTCTCGTTAGAATTCTTGGTCAAGGTTGAACACGCTTCCCGAGCGGACTATCTTATCCATTAATATTTTAATAAATCCGGTGTTTTTCGTCAGCGTTCCAGTTAGCGGCTCGATCGATAATTAACTTCTTATCGTGGAAAATTATCGTGATAATCGGCTGGACGGTTTTGCGGCGGTCAGTCGCGATTGAGAGATGTGCTTGAACGCGCGGTTCTCGTGCACGGCGCAATGTTTTTGCCTTCCGATATCAAATAGTACCTAATGTCATTCGTTAAAAATAATATTCGATACATTCGATCGATCCTCTGTTGACCGGTTAACCTGTTAACTGTGAAATTTAGTTTAAAAAGTCTTTGATTGTGCACGAAAAAAAATCAAACAATGAAGTGTATACTTGTCAGACGTAGCTCGAATGCACCTATAATATATTCTAACGAAAAATTCAAGCAAAACGAAGAAGAAACACGTTCATCTCAAGAAATAAATAATTCATCGTTAAATGAATTTGAATATCATGTTGACTTGTAAGATGACGCGTGTACTCGTTGAACGTAGTTAACTGGTTAATCGATTTCGATTAATAGTTGCGGTAAAGTGTACCGTGGCAGACATTTGAATTTCAATGTTTCTATAGGAAGTTCTCAGAGAAAAGAATTTCTTTCGTAGTACAGGTAGGTCTGGATTAACGGGATTTCGATATTCGATTTAGTGCGAGTTATAAACTGTTACCATATTACATTTCATTCGAGCAGAAATTCAAACATACATTTAAAATATTCGAATAATGCATTCAATTTCTAGAACCTATTTCTCGCGCCAATCGAGAGCTAACTGTAAAATAAAGTGGAGAAATTGATTGTTTAGTATCGTGCAACGGAACGCAAAGTAGATTTTTTAGTTGTTTAGTAAATAGGAATCAACGTTAATCCTTTTCCTCTAATATCGTGTCAGACTTATAACGATGATTTTAAACCGAAGTTGACAAATCGAAATATTATTTCTTCTATTTTAATATAAATTAAATATGACTTTTCTATTATCAACTTTTAATCTTTAGAATAAACGTAGACACAGAATAAGTATCATTCTTTTCTTTCCTTTTTTCTCTACTAAATCATTAAAGATAAAGTAATTTTATCGAGCACGTTGTGAAAGAAACCATAAGTCAAAATGTATCAACCTGTTAACTGTAGAATTTAGTTTAAAAAATCTCTCGTTTTGCGTGGAATAAAATGAAAACTGAAGTGCGTACTCGTCAAACGCAGGGCGAATACACTTAAGGTATATTTTAATGAGGAACCAAAGCAAAACAAAGAAGAACTACATGTTTGTCTAATAAAATAAAGAATTCATCGTTAAAACAATTAATATCATTTTAAGCTTTAAGATTGACGCGTGTACTCGTCAACTGCAGTTTACTGGTTAAACAGGGGAATGATTTTCACGGTGTCCGGTGGTTGCAGGATGAATTATGCCAGCTCTGTGTGATGGACACAAGGTCCGACGAAGTGGAAAATTATCAAGGAACCGTTGCTGAACGAATCCAGACCACTTTGGGGGATCAAGGGGAGGAAGGGGACATCGAGGAAGACGCGGTCAGCGAGGACGAAGAGGACGACATGCCACCAACACCCGACACCGTGCCGGTGACAAATTCGACGGCGATCGAGGAAAGTTGCGATCAGATCGACGGCAGACCCAGAATCGCGGAACAATCGAACGACAATCTTGCCAGCGACGAGCCAGTGAAACGTCGTAGAAAGACTGAGGAGGTCGCCTCATTCAGCACGTAAGCCATTCTTATCTTAAATTCTTATCTCGAGGGTATACGTACAACACGTTGACGTATTTTGAAAGGAAATTGTTCCGTGAGAGTCCGATACTTTTTTCTTGTTTCACTTTAATTTTGGTTCGAGGAATTTCAATTGTTGCCTTGTTTCGAACAGAACGCATTCGCGTGGAACGTTTTTATTGCATGCTAATGCTGGTAATCTGATGCAACGGATTGCATTATGTAACATTTGAAAAAAAGTTAAATGGTACTATTCCTTTTAGATATCGGAACATTTACATTCACGCACTGTGTTAACGATGTTTTATTGTCTGAAAGTGCTTCTTTGAGACGCAATTTACTGCATACGATGGAGAATTGGTTTCGTCAGATAATTGTTTGCAACGATTATTTTTTTAATCTTTAATGTATAGAGAACAATAGGAATTTGTATTTGTATTTGTAATATTGATCAATATAATTAAGCATGATATGGTAAATTTTAAAATATAAGTTACCGGATCTCTGATGTTTTTTCAATAGATGCCTGGTGGAAAATAATTATTTTTGTAATAATAGATGCTCTTCTATTGACTCTTTTCGTATATGTAATTGTAAGAATGTTTCTTTCAATCCACACGGCCACTCTTATGTTCCTCGAGTCTCGCTTCAGTCGCGTGCTGTCTCATTTATACTTTTATTGTAACACTTTCTGTGACCGGGCTTTTTTGTGTCACTTTCTTTCCTCGCCATAGCAGAACATGTAATGAAAGGAGAAAAAAATTTGTAATGCGCGCCAGATGATGCTGGTAGGAATGTAATTATCAATGGTATTCATGAACATGTACTGAATATCGTTTTATTTCTTATTACTTCTGCATTTTTTAGCGTCTTGTGGAAGGCTCTATGCTTATTTATATTCCGAAGAAGATTCAAATTCAACTCTAAAGAGGCATTTTTAGAACAAGGAACTTCCTTAGACCATCAACAGTGTATTTGAAATGAATCCGTTCAATCGATTAAGTGATTACGAATGAGTATACTGTTTTCAAATTTGGGAAACAATATTTCATAAAACATATACAAACGCAATTTTTCAATTTACGTTCCGCTTAAATCGGAAGCAAAACAAAAATGGCACCACTTTTAACATGCTAAAAAAGCTATAGACCAGAAATGTCCAACCTGTTAGCTTCCATGGGCCTCATTGGCAGAAGACGAATTGTTATGGGCCGTTCATAAACTAATAGCATATTTAATTTGTATTTGTAGTATTATTAACTCCTTGCAGTACTATTTAGCCGGGAAGAATTCGGGCAATAATTATAGCAACCGATATCTCACTCGTGTTATAATCTCGAGTTTCACTCGTGCCATTCATATTTGCTCCGAAATTGTGGTCACAAGTGGACTGGTTAAAGTAGTGCAAGGGGTTAATCCATTCACTAGAAACTACGAGATATCTCGTAATAAGCGTTACAGGTTTACTATATGCCTCTCACGTTAGCTCCATCGACCGCCAAGCTGAAAATGCACAGGGGAAAAGGAACTCGTCCACTCACGATGCTCAGGCATCGGCTTTCGACGCATGGTAATTATTGGCGCATGGCAATAACAAAGGACGGAAGCGACACCAAATGCGACGAAGTAATACGAAACTATAGAGAATTTTGCTTTCTATCGTTACGTCTCACTACTACTTCATAGCATTTCGGCCGTCCTTTGTTATTGTCGCGCGCCAATAATGACCATGCGTCGAAGATCGACGTGGCCCGAATATCGAAAATTGAAGAGTCTCCTTGTCCCTGAGCACTTTTACCTTGGCGGCCGATTGAGCTAACGCGAGAACTGCACTGTACTCCGCGTTGTTCACCAAAAAAACCCCGAAAGGAATGCTGCTCTAATTGGTCAGCATTCATCCTTTCTCATCTCATTTTCAATACTAATTTGCTATTGGTCAATATGTTACATTTAACCAATCAAAACCATAAATAGAATCCTTAGCAACAGGCTCCTCTTGCCTCTGTGTCGTCTCGGGGCTTTTCTCTTGAACAACGCGGAGTAGATCGTTCACTATTGATTTTAGCGCCCTAGGCAGGAAGCTCGAAATTTTCCTAGCAGTGAATGCATTAATGGTTCTTTTAGTTACAATCTAATAAAGTTTGTAAGCTTACAACTTCTTGATGGCTCGCATTCGCAATTGTCTTGGGCCGCATACGGCCCGAGGACTGGTTGGACATGTTTGCTGTAGATCATCCCCTAATCCCATCATTTCCGAATCAGACCCGACAGGAAGTCGAAGAACTGCGCGACCTTCTACTTCCGCCACCTGGACACGGATTCCGAGCAGAACGAGGAGCCCGCGATCGTCGCGGAGGACTCGTCCGAGGAGGAGTGGACGTACACGTCTGCGAACAACGCGGGCAACGCCTCGGAGCAGCGCGAGACGAACGTTCTGGTGCGTCTGGACTTCGGCGAGGCAACGGCCGACGCGACGGCGACGCCGGACGCCGGTAACGACGGCGTAGCGAACACGACCGCGAATAATCCTGTCAAAGAAGTCGCGATGGAGTGCGTTGACGAGACTTCAAACGAGACCGACGCGTCCTCCCACCGCGAGAAGGACAGCGACGACGAGACGCGGAACGACAAGACGAGCATCCAGAGGCTCATTAAGGAGGTCGAGAAATTGGTCGGGGACGAGAGGCGGGCTGGCGTCACCAAGACGTTCCCTCAGCTCATCCTCGACGACAAGGGTATAACGAACAATCATCGCGCGAAGTACGCGCGGATCAAGGAGTGGCTGAAACTGAACTCCGTTCGCGGCCACGAGGGACGGTTGTCCACGTCACAGGTGGGTTGCGATTCTATTATTTGCTGAGGTGCGAGTTAGAAGATCACCGTTGTTCTTATTTAACACGTTGACTGCCACGAAAGACATCAGCGTTTTATGTATTACTTATTCTCTCCGTAGCAGAGATAAAGAGGAAAAATTATTAATTATTTCCTATCTCAATTCTTACGTTACACCATTATCTGGTTACTTACGCTACTGAGCATTTTGATTCGATATCAGTTATCTTACGGGCTAGGATTATTATCTTGTAATTTAGAAGCTCCGGTCATCGGTGACCGCCGCGGCAGTCAACATTCAATTTCGAATGCTTAACAGTTGAGTTGCTCAGAAGCCCATGCGATGAAGTCTATTATGAGATTCTCCTGTAGTTTGATTTTAAAGTTACAAAACTTTGCAAGTGAAAACGTGAGGAGCGATAAAGTGTTAACATTAAAACTACGAAAAAACCCATTCGTGACTTCTTCTTTTTGCTGTTGTCGTAAAGATAACAGATGCTGTTCTGAGAAATTAGTAAAGGAATGAATTGAGCCATATGGAAACTGAGTTGTAAATCAAATTAGTTTATTTTTTGCCTGGCAGAAATGCAATGCGTGCACTATATAATCGTAGCCCGTTAACTGGCCTGCTCGCTAAGCACTAGTAGGTAATGCCGTACAATATAGACTTAAGGGAGAAAGTTAGATTCCTTTCGATCTCTAAATTAGCAGCTTTAAAAGCAATTCCGAAGCTGAGTTTTTCAGCTGGGGATTAACCCTTCGAGGAAAAATGTCGCGCTATTGATGATATCAGACATTGATAGTCAGAATAGAAAGTTACAGACAAATAATTTAGTTCAAACAAAGAGTCAGTGCACATATTTCTTCTCTATTAGAATTAAAGAATAGTAAAGGGTTGACTCGTATTTTCTTCTTAACTGTTTGAAACTTGTTATTCATTTATCTTCTTTTGATTCTTGAAAAAGACAGAATACGTTATTAAAGCTTTCCCGCTTACTTCAGTGACACCTTGTACATCGTATGCGCGACAGTTGCCTTATGTGACGCAAACATGTGGGACTTTTACGCGAGAAAAGTGCCATTTGATGCTAATCAGCCGTTGCAATCTATGAAACTTGAATCTGCATCCGAGGAGAAATTTTATTACAGGAAGTTGATTAATAATCCTGAGATCTTTAACCGACTAGCCGCAATCAGTTTGATTTAATCCTTAACTGGAAACGTAAGTTTTCCGTCGCTTCGATTCTTTCGACAATAAAGTTTTCGCATTTTTCTCAAAACCGAACTAATTTAGTACTAATAAATATACTGAGATTATTATTCGTTAAAGAAGATTCTTAATGCCTCAGAGGCTTCGTATTACCATCTGTGTGTTACGTATAAGGTTTGTAAATACACTGATTGGGAATCGCGGAACGGTTAATTATCACATACAAGATGCATCATTAAGATTTTCTTGTCTGCGTCTACAAGCTAGTACTTCGACAAAAGCAATTGTATATAATAAATATTTAATTTGTTTCATTTATAAGTTAGATGCATAATATACATGAAACGCTGTTGCCGTATACGAGACGTATTATATATAATATTTAGGATGTGTTTCGTGTATTTCATATATTTTACTTAAAATTTTACTTGAAATACCTCGAAGTAACGAGGATATCTTTAATGTATAGTATATTTAAAAACAATTATTTTATTCGTTGTAAAATTGAAAAAAGGATAGGACTACTTATTGAATTATCAAGACATAAACGGGGAACTTGTAATTACATTACGTATCACAAGTATTACTAACGTAGGTGATTTTCTTTACTTTATCGCGTGCGGTGTGAAACAGAACAAGTATGTTACCAAGAGGCGTGAGAAATTCTGTGAACCTTGAATTAATAATACGGTAAGGTGCACGGCGTGTTTCACACGCGCAATGATGGAAGAAAAAAGAGTTTAGCCTGACAAGAGGGTAAAAAATGCCCTTTGATCAAATTCAGCCGACAATGAAGTGTGCTACAATTTTCCGAGAAGGAACATTTTGTCAGAGTTTATCTCTCTACTTTCATCAAAAGAGAAGTTCCAAGAGAAAAATAAAACCTTACACGCGTTTTTTTGATAACATTGTTTTTTCAAACTGATGGACCAAATATCTCAAAGCTACTTTATTTCAATATTTCAAATATTGTCGCCTCACGCAGAACTTAATATTAAATACAAAACTACACATTAAACCAATCTGGCGAGTCGTCTCTCACGAGGATCGTTTTCCGACACGTTGACATGGGAATTTCAAGTGTTTTCTATAACAATATTTATTCTTTCGCGACAAAAGCAAATGTTATCAGAAATCACTATCATTCAGTATGTCAGTACCTTTGTTACAACCATCATCTAGTCACTTACGTTATCAATATTTTCATCCGATATTAGTTTTCTTATTGCAATCGTTTCCAAGTAATTTGAAAGTTTCGGTCATCGGTGGCCGCTGTGGCAGAGTGAATCTGTTAAGAAACACTGGTCTCGAATGGGTTAAGTACCCACAGTAGACATCCGATCATACGGTCACGCGCGCCATTTGTAACGAGGGCTGAGGGGAATTACAAGGTTTCGCAACAATTGTAATCAGCGTGAATTACAGCCGTTGGATAGCTGCGATGCCAGCGGCGAATACACGACGGAGGAGTCAGACGGGGAGAGGCAGTCGGTCTCGTCGGAGGATCTGCAGAGCAGCGTCGCGACTTACCGCCGTTTCGAGGGCGCGCTCGGCTGCACGTCCCAGTCGGTGTCGCAAGAGATCTTCGAGGACCTGGAGAAGACGCCGGTGAACGAGACGAACCCGATACTGGACGCCAGCACACCGAAAGTCGTGATGCGCTCAAAACAGAAAGCGAACGGGCCCAGGCCGTGGAGCGTCTCCTGTATCTCGCAGATCGGCAACACCTCCGGCTTGAATCAAACGAACGATCCGATCTCGCAGTTCTCCATCTCCGAGACGGCGCTTCATCAGCTGATCGCCACTCCGCCGACTAAATCTGCGTCCTTAGATGCCACGTGAGTACTCTTTATCCTCTTTTTCTCTCTGTCTTCGATGGCATTAGGTTACTCCATAAGACCAGACGTTTTTTTTTCTACGGTGTAAAATAATATTTGATCAACACGGAGGCAAATGGTATTGGAATTGGTTATTAATGGTTTGGCATCGTTGTTCTTGACTTATACTATTATTTAGTTACTAGTGTTATTGAATATGATTTGCGTTTGACGAGTATACGCGCGAATTGTTTATTTTTTTTTTTAGATAAACGTGTAATTCTTCTTCGCTTCGCTTTGGTTTTTCTTTAAAGTATATTGGATAATGGAAATGTTTTTGGTGATGTTAAGTGTGCACGTGATTGAAGTATAAAGTGCTAATGAGTTGATTGCACATTTTTATGCGCGTATGTTAAATACAAAATACCGTTTAATGTAATATTGTTTGGATTTTAACTGTACTATGTTAAAGTTTTGGTAGAGGAAATACATTTTTGTTCAATGTCAGTTTTTGGAACTCGAAAGGTAGAAATATTTCATTTTGCATTAAGGTTTGCAGTCTCTTAATAAATGTCTGAAGCTTTTGTGTTTTACTTGAGTAGGTTTCGATAGGTTTTCCATTTGATGCTTGGTTAACTCTGAAACGATACCCATTACATTGTACGTTATACATTTTAAATTATACGTTACATTTTGCATTATACATTATGCATTTTACATTTACACAATTCGTTTTTTTTTATTCAAACATATCTCATTTCAATAGTTCAGTATTCCGAAATTGATTTTTTGACATATACTTATTTCATTTCATTGCTAAAATTTATAAATTTTATTACTTCAAAGTCAATTTGAAATATAAAGAAATTAATATTTTCAGATGTTTCCGATTTCTAGTACCTCGGTGTTCCTATGCAATCACCTTAAGTTATGCAATTTTTTTAATCCATTCAGGAAATTCTATTGCTATATATTAATGGAAAGTTAGGCGAGAAACGATATTATCTAATCAAGAATTTTATGCGTTTGTTACGAGAGTGTGCAGAAATGATATTATTCAAAAGTTATTTTTCTCGTAATTAACTGAAACACGTAAGTTCCAGTTATCTTTTCGGTAAGAATCCGCGGTGCACGGCGATCGTTTTATTACACACTTACTTCCGCCGAGCATCTTGGGTTGCATCTATTCGATCTTGCTCGATACACGCGATCGAAACCGTATCATCGCGAATCCATACTTTCTCTGAAACAGCTACTTTAACTTCCTCTTGACTCCTTCGTTTCTGTGTTTCTAATTATAGGGGATCACGTAAATCGTTCAATAATTCAACATCTACGTTGCTGGAGGAATCGATCATTTGCCATGACGGACGTGTGGTGCGGAACAGTTCGTTGCGCCGCAAGAAGAGCAGACTTCGCAAGAAGAACCTGGTAAGATCATGTTACCCGCGTTTTACCCTTCTGCAATCTAATGAAATGATAAGTTGAGTTGAAACAAACTGTACACATACTATTTGTTTTGTTTTTCCTCTTTTTGCCATAATTTCGTCATGTTGCATTGCCACGTTTGCGTTTCTTACGAATTAAAAGCGAGAATATTTTCAAATAGCAACTTCATTCTTTGGTTGATACAGACTTTTTTTTAGTTTGGGTTGTCGTGGTTAGATGAATTTTATTAGGTTTATTTTTCGATCAGCAAAGGAATGTTGTTTGTGGGGAAGAAAACAGTTTAAATAACTCTTTAAATATAAGTATTGTTTTTGTTTTGGGGAGACAATACAATAAAGTGATTTGTTCGGTCGAAAAAGATATCTGTTGGTAATCTAAACAGCAGATTCTTTTAGAAATTTCAGTTAGAAATGAAGAAACTCAGAACTGTGGAGCAATTTAGTAGGTTAATATTTATGTTAATCTCTGGCCCTATGATTTATTTCTGCACTATGGTCGGTACAATTGATAATTTATTGATAAAAACAGAAAAATTCTAAGCATATCCCACGTGTATGTCTACACTGAAATATAACAATTGATAACAGATGAATAATATTAAATTTGAGTTCAAAATAATTGAGTAACATCTATGTTTGTTAAATTCTGTTTGAAATCTTTATTACGTGTCTGATATAATATTATAAGACAAGGAGTTGAAAGTAACAAAGTTGTACGATTTCTATCTTGTTTGTTTTCAAAGATCTGTATCAGCTATAAATAAATAGAAAGAATAAATAGAAAAATTATCCCTGCGAATGACGATAATTTGTACAACGATGTTAATAGAAGCAAATTGGAATAAAATTCCGTTGATGGACAAAAAAAACGGAATAATCAACGAGTTTCCTGTATTCTGTTGCAAAAATTCGTGCAGCACGAATACTTGTAAACGTATTCAGTAGTTTGACACGCTGGCATCGAATGAACAACTTATTAACTGGATCGGATTTCCGCGACAGGCAATCGGATCGTTTCTGTTGATGTCAGTCTTATCCTGCCGGGTTTTGAATATTCACTTTAAGGCAAGGATTCAGAAGAAAAATAACTGTTTCATACTGTTATATATCGGTCTTAACGAAAACAGTTGTGGACAACCGAAATAATTGGTGTATTGCTTCTGATTTCTCTCGATTTCAATTTGGGTTCTTCAGAATAGAAATTATATCGATTATGATTCCATAACTGTTATTTTTCGGTTTTGGTTAATTTTGTATTTTGATTTCGGTTATATGTAATATACAATATTATATTATATATTACATTGTATAATATAATAATAATATAATATTAATATCCACACATTTTACAATCCTAGAACGATTACGTGTCAGTTACAAAGTATAAGTTAAAGGGAACAATTAATTTGTGGATGTTCTTATAGAGGATAAATATTCAAATTTCAGCAAACACAACATTTTAATATTTTGCTTAATCAATTTCAAGATATCCACATTTTAGTTATAGTTTTTGAGGTTGCATGTTACATTCGAAATCGTGATTGTTCGCACTGATACAGTAATAGATCTCATAGTAAATGATGCGTGTCTATTTTCTATTTCCTGCGATGAAACTGAAGCACATGCTGCTGTAATCTTTTGTATCGTATTTTCCGGTGTTGTACGTTTATTATAATAATTTACATCTTTTCATTTCCACCGTAGATAGAAACTTAATAGAGTAAAATGGGGAGAATCGGCTGACCGCTCCACAGTTCTAGAGGATAGCAGAATAGACTAGAATAACAGGAACACTGAAGAAAAAATAAATTATTCATTCTAACGCTCTAATATACCTTTAATGTGGTGTATACTTTACTGGTTATCGTTTTTAATGGCTGAGTATCAATGAGTATGTCTGAGTATCAATAACTTTCTTAGTGGTCCATTCGGTTTCTTGATAACGCACAATGACGTTGAGAATGTTAATGCAAGTATCTTGCGATTGGATGGGAGGAATGGTGCATTGTAATAGTTAATTGGATTCATCATTATATCTTCTACGAGAGAATGTAGAAAAATTTGAAGATTTAAATCTTGGTGATCTAAAAACTTTAAATCCTTCATTATAAGATACCATGAAGTGGAGACTCGAATGCAAAAAAAACATCATTACTCAAGAAATTGTTCAGTGGCAAAGACTCCTAAATTAAAGCATTTTTGCTTAAAATTAAAACAATTCAAAATTTAACCTAAAGTTACACAACTTATCATACGCAGAAGTCAATCAGTCTAACTCACATATTTTTTTTACATAATTTAAAAGATCCTTTATTATTCAAACACTCAGTTGACAAAGCAATTGAGACTAGCTACCGAAATATTCTGGTGATGCAAATGTTCAGCATATCAAAACAATAAAAAGAAGTTCAAATAAACATATGCCTTAGTTGACTTTGTTTGGGACACCCTGTATAAGTCTTTATAATTTTATTCTATTAAATCACGTAGTGACTAAGAGTCACCTCTTGAGTGCAAAAGATCATCAACACTGTTCGACTTCTGGATCTAGTTATTCCTTCTCCTATTCCTTTATCACTCAGTATTGTAGAAGGGTTAAACGATCAACCACTCCTGTAACTAAACATTCGCGACAACTCGTCACATATGTGTGACGCTGCTGATTACCGTTACTATGGTAATATTAACATTAATTCACATACAATGTTCCCTACTGTCACTTTTCTCAAAACATCACACATATAACTACCAGACGGGTCAAAATTACCCATTCCTGATTTCTCCTTCTCCTAATGATTAAAAAGTTAACAGCTGTTTCTCTAAAAAATTATTAAAGAAATTGAAAGTAATTAAAGTCCCAATAGATGCAGTCTTGGAGTTTCTATAGAGGAATTTCAAAGTTGATTTCACTACTCGGTAGTTTTACTTATAAATGTGTATAAATTATATGAATAACATATCACCCAAAACAGTTGCAAAACTGGCACGACCCACAGTAAGAATGTTCCACATTCGACCGTTGTTGCGAACGTTTTAACACGTTCGCTACCAGCGCTTCTTTCGCTGACGGTCTTCTCAATTCCAATATAATGTCGTAGTTTATAATTTCTAATAACAATATCTATGGTATCAATTTCATTCTCATTATGTAAAATATAGGATTACGGCTGTCACAAATATGTGACGCTGGTAGCGAATGTGTTAAATCCTCCGAGTAAAATCGGATAGAACCGATTCCTCATCATCGCTTATTCCCTGCCGATTTAGGGTCGCAAGAGCGAGTCGAGCTCAGAGGGCGTGAACGCGAACAATTCCGCCGGAAGCGACGGCAGTTCGTCGAACCAGCAACGGTCCGCCAGGAAGATGAGCGGAAGCCGGTCGATACGCACGATCTCGAGAGATTGCCACGGACGGTTGACGATGCTGGTGAAGTCCGGCTCGTTCTCGGGGTGCACCGCCCACCAGCAACTGTCCGCAGAGAGGACGATAGTTAGCGACCCGACGCCACCGTTCAGGCTGCCCTGCTGCACTTCGGCTGCTTCCACGTCTGAAACCGAGGGCGAGGATCAGCGAAACTGCGCGCGCGGCTGCTTCAGCTACGACGACAACCTACTCGACACCGTTCTCAGCAACAAGGTTCTGTCCAATCACCAGCTGAACGTCGACAGCGACGTTGAGATGAACAGCCTCGGGAACAACTCGTTCTCCGAGCAGGCCTGGGATAACTATCAGGTAAAGACGGCTGCTCGGCCTTTCGCCTCTAATACGAGGAAATCCGTGGACCCGCGTTTATGAGAAAGTTTTCTTCGGTACGCCAAGAGATATTCCGCCGGGCACTAAATACTGGCAGTCGGTCGTGCTCGTTGCTGAACGTAATTAGAGGATAGAGATGATATTTCTCTTGGGCTTCTAGGAAATGGGTATACAAATGATCCTCGGGTGATACTTTTCTCGTTTTCGTTTTGCTCTTTGACCGGATGGCCGGTGGTTTTAAGTGTCCGACGACGATAGGATTTCTTTTTGTATAAGTGATGATCCGACAAGATACGTTGATTTTTGTATTATATTTGAGATGATTAGTTAGTAATGTAAGTTAAGTATGAGAACGTGGGGAATGAAATTCTTCGAACATTTGGGCTAAAATAGATCCAGACTTCGATGTTGAGGGGTTTATTATTTTATATTTTTTGCTGAAAATTCTCCATCCTTTTATATTTCTAGAAATTTCATATGCGTCAGTAATGCATCCCGTTATTGCTTGAATTATTTCGTTCCGCGGTTAGTTATTTTATTTCATTATTGCCATTACTAATTCTTTTTTTAATATTATTTATTCATCTGTTTTTGCTAGGAAAAGTATATGAGCGAACCGTACAGCGAAGCGCCGGACGTAGAAACAGCTCGAAGATTGTTGGACTTTGGTGATGATTATCGAAACTTCCTCGATAGTCAGTCCGATTGTGCTTCCAGCATGAGCGCAGTTCCCACTAGTTCTCCGCTACCTAGAAGTCGTATACACCATGTACGTTCCATTCTGTTCTTCTTTTTCGATAAAGTGTCCATATTCTTTCTGTGATATCTACATTTCCACACGATTTCCTTTTTCTTTTATAAACACTGCAACCAGATACATTAACACACAATTTCCCGCTTATCTTGTAGATGCTAGAAGTAGACACACCAGCACATGATGTTTTTCATATTCTGTATATAATTTTTACGTTGTGTTGCATACAAAGTAATTTCATTGTATTTTTACGTTCGACATCGGTATAATTTATCACATTAGCGTTAACGATGCAGAAATAGTTCATTTGTGTTGTTATATTATGGATAATGGCTTTTGTTGTCCTTAACACTAGATTTATGCACATTTACTGGTCGTTCCATCGTTCTTAGAGACATTGATATTTGTTGATTAAGATTTTGGAAATTAGAGGTTTAAAAGTAGATAATTAGAACATATATTTGTGTAATTGCACCAATAAAAATCGAATTAAATATTTGCCGAATAATATTTATAAAATTCAATATGAGTCAAATTGACTCGTTCCGTAAATCTAGTGTTAATTGTGTTCACGCGAATTTATTTTATGGTATAATCCATAATTACATATGTAAGATCAATTTCAGTCTCGATGGATTTTCAGTAATTTTTATTTGGATCATGATGTATCTTGGTTTTCCAGTAGCAATTATATACCGAAGTCGTGCACTTGTTATTTTAGTCCTAGTGTGCTTTCTCTGTGTTATAGTATTCCAGTTATATGGAAATAAAAGTATCGATGAAGTATCGTTTGTAAACTTTGATTACAATTGTCTGACGAATAGAACGGTTTCACATTGATAATAAATTCATTCTGACCTCGCAAACCTTATACTGAATTATTACCTTGTTGCTCACGCATGTCTTTTTTAAAATTGTTTTAAAAATTATTTTTGTCAATGAACTTCTTTTATAAAAGTCACATGTTTATTACATATTCTTTATATTAATTGTAACTTTATTTTTAATGGAGAAAATATAATAGAAGGAGATTATTATTTTATGCAAAATAATAATTTATTTGACACGGTATATTTGTCAGTTTGAATTTCTCCGTCTCTTACTAAGAGCTGTCTGAGACAAATGCGTCTCTACGTTCATGACATTTTAACGAGGGTAAACGATGTAATTACGGGCAGCACCGTCGCTGTAGCTGTTCCTTTGTAACTGAATAGATTTAGTACGATTTGACGGTATATATGAATTACACATCGTAACGAGTATAATTCTCAGCCCAATAACTATAAGTTTGCTATATTATTAGAGTTAAATATAAGTTTACCGTACTTTCCCTACATTTCTAAAAACTTAGTTTTTTTAAGTGCGAATAATATTACTTGACTGTAGTTTTAATCAGCTTTTTCATGCCTTTTTAATTTGTGTATAATTTGGTTTTATTTCTTACTAGACTGCATTTGTAAAATTATCTAAAATATTGTTTCATCCTTCTTTTCTTCTTCTTCATTTTTGTACATTTTATAATCAACATATCTAGTGTTACACTTTATTTACTATTAATTAATTATTTAATTTCTTTTATTTAATTATCGGCTAATAATTACAAAGTCAAGTGTACAATTGTTTAGTACCTTCTATATTTTGGTGGGCGTTAATATGTTAGTAAAAATTCCTTTATACGACAGAAAATTTCCATTTAACGATATTCAAAGTTATAATGATTCACGCGCATACTTGTAATACTAGAGCCACTTTGTGTGCAAAGAATGAATTCTTTATCTCGATTTTAGTAAACAGTAGATAACTGTGATAACTGAATTCGAAATAGCTCATTTCTGATCAGATAAGTTCTGAGCACCACTGGCATGAATACACGGAGGCACTGTTAGATTCTCTGTTTGAATCCAATATCTTCCTATCAGTGATACACAATCATTTTAACGTGACAAAATATTTCAATTGATCTAAATTTATTAGATTCATCCAATATCATATTTATAAATAGCTCAAACTTAATTGAACATTTACATCTGGACAAAGAGATTTAGGAAAACCGAATTTAAATAAAATTTGTTGAATTTTTGAACTTGTTGAATTAACAAATTTATAGTTTTATTGGGATAAAATTATTATAGAAATTTATTTTAATAATAATTCATAATTGAATCGAGCAGCATTAAATATACGAGAAATATTATGATGAAAATTATTTTTCAGGAAAACAAAATTATTTTCGAGTTTATCTAACACCAAACTAAAACACTAAAATGAACATTTTTTGAAAAAGTTAATCACATTAATCGTTTAAAGCATAAATCAACTTTCAGTTCTTGAAAATTATCATCAAATACTGTATTTATTCTTATAGATGCTTATAAATTGCCTATTACATATAAAATTACTACATAACAATCATTAAGTTTTAAAAAGATACGATTTACAAAATATTACAAACTATTCTACATAATATTAAACAATACCTGGACGTTTAAAATGAAGTTTGTAATCCCACATATTAAAATTGGCCACTTCCCTTCTCTTTCATGTATCATTTAATATTATATCCGTAATATTTTGTACAATAGACTGTTTTTAGTAACTCTGTATATTTAACAATACCACAAGTTTGAACAAAGAGAAATAAAATATTAAAAAGTCCGTGTTGAATCTGTTACAGGAAATCACCGATACCACAGAAGACAGCGACAGCGACGTGGAGGACGTGCGAAACGTGGTGGAAAAGTCGCAATCGCAATTAACGCTCGCCGAAAATCTGTTCTTAAGGTCAAGCACAGGAACAATGCCCGAGGATTGCGTACGTATATTCCCAGCGAAGTTTCTGTTTCCGTATTTGCTGGCCCAGAAGTTGTACAAGTTATTTGTCACTTTGCTAAGAAATGTTAACACGTTTGCCAGTCGCTTCTACAACAACGTTTGCACCTATATTAACATCTTGGTACCTGCGTATGACTGCTTGAAGTGTTTTATTTTTAGTTTAGCGACGACTGTCACACGAAACCAACAAAAATGTTAAGTTTGCTGACACTTTTGCTTCTTGCTCCTTAAGTCTTGCTGTTGACTATACAATCAGTATTTTGAATTACACTTTAACATGTTGACTGCGACGAGAATTTTAAGCATTTTGTATAATATCACTTGTTTTTTCGTAACGAAGGCACATTGTATTGGAATGAGTTATTAATGGTTTGGTATCATTGTTCTTGAGTTGCACTATTATTTAATTACTTGTGTTATTGGAATCGTGGCGGTCAACGTGTTAATATTGATACGCCCTTCATTGTTTCGAATTGCGGTATTGTGTACTCCAAGTAATAAATTCGGTGCTTTTCCTTAATCGCCAGTGTTCTTTTTTGCTTTTTCTTTTTTAGAAAACGACAGGGGTATTGAACTTTGAAAGTATCTTTGTAAGCATACGATATGTAAGTGCATTTATGTGAATTTTATAAATAAGACTGATGACCGGGTTTTTGAAAAATATTTCAGTGACAGTTATATTACATGACGTTTTGCTCATAAATGTGTACTGTTTTTTTTATGTTTGTCATAGTCATCAGTGGAGAAACTGATAGAAAAAAATATATATATATATACACAGTATAATATACAGTGCTTGGAAAATTATTGCTGGATATCAGTATTATTTATAAGATCAATATATTGGATGTCTTTTTTAATGAGATTGTTCTAAATGCTATAAATATAACATTTATTTATCAAATTCTATACTTTTTGTGTTAATAATTGATAAACAAAGTGATACTTGTGTTAAGTAACTTTTGTTTTTCTATTGACTTTACGCGTCTTTACCGGATTTGACTGTTTAAATAATCGTCATAAATTAATAATTTAAATAATTAAATTTTGATATATTGGAGGCCTGTAAATATTTTTACAATGTTAACGTTAGCATTAGACACTATTTTATGTGTCATTTATTAACAAGAATAGTGTAAGGGTAAAATATATGAGTTCTGTGCTTCTGGCATTTAGAAGAAATACTTATACTCATTAAAAATAACACACTCGCAGACACCATGGCTAACAGAACTGTACATGAACGATTTTTCCAGTTTTATAGTATTTGAATATTATAGTTAATCTCTGTACTTATATTTAGAGTTGTAAGTTCATGAATGAATATTATAGATATCAATAAAGAAACTTAGGAAACTATACATTAACAAAATCACACATTAATGCAATCACAATTATAATCATTACATTTTATCACTACACACATCTCATCTTTATACAGATTGTACATACATACATCATACACATTTTACGTTGCGAATTTTACGTTTTAAACGAACTGCGCGTAAGAACCACTGCTTGCATGTTTACCGCTGCTTCTGCCCTTATCCTGCTTTCGCAACGTATGTCGCCGAATCACAGAGGTAAACATATCACTCGGTGTTTGCGTCTTTAACTAGCTACATGGATATATCCATGTTGTCTTTACGGAGGTATGTTTACTCAAGAATTCAGCTTTCGCATGCTTTTCATAAAGGATATGGTTGTGGTACTTCTTTGTCTCTGTTTTAAATAAGCGCTAATAGTGTCAAAAGGAAAATTGATTTTATTCCAATAATGTTTTTATTGAAAATTAAATTTTTAATGCCAAGGAGAAAAGTGTGTGGGAATATACAATATAGTGGTTTCCTGAATTAAATTTGATAATTAGAGTGGTTAATACAATTTCTACAAATGGAATTCTTAGATTAAATTAATGCAATCTTAATATTTTCAACTTGAATATTAAAATACTAAATATTTTTCCTCTATTAATTGCCTAGCTCTTCATAACAAACTATAGTAAACTGTTTGCTCTTAACAACTAACGCTCTACGTAACTTTTCTAACTAACAAACTACATTAAGTATTTACCTTATTTCCAACATCGTAGGCTGACAAATTTGAAGAAGTGTATTTGAACGTTCAAACAACGAACGTTACGATACCACTTTTTCAAATTCTTCGCCTGTAATCTTGAAATAAAATTGTGCTCGCCGAACGAAGAACTGATTTACCATTCTCTGTTCTAGACTGAAGTTGAGTGCGCGTGCAGAGAAAATCTGAGGTGCCTTCACACGCTAATAGAGTCCGTGAGCAATTCATTCCGAAGCGAAAAATATATGAAACAAATCCGTGGTGAGTACAAGAATCAAATTGAACGTCGATCACTATCTATATCGCTGTCGTACATGACCGCTGTATTGGTTACTGCACTGAGCGGACTCGTCTTCCTGCTTCTCTCTTAACTCTTGACACCCAAACTCTTCGACTCCATCTTGAAAACTCCTATGAAGGGACAAAATCGGGAGTGGACAACGCGATCCCTTCGAATCGAGCGATCTTCCGACATTTTCGAATATCCACGGACGAGTTCACTGTAATTTCGAATACGAAATTACTGGCAACTCGACTTTGAAATTCAATTCTTCACTAATGCGAACCTTATTTTGACTTTCACTACTTTTATCTCAAAAATATTGAAAGACATTCCCCACGTCCTTGAATTGACAATTTGCTGAAAATGGCAATATTCTAATTCGATATTTCAAACATTGAGGAAATTTTATAATCAACCTGTACCTTCATACAATTTATGTTTTCAGAGAATACTTTTAGTCGAAATTATTCGAAATGTACTTAATTAATATGTAGATCTCTAAGATCAACTATATCGTAGTTGTACCTACTCTACTGTGCTATTTTTACAAAGACTGATACGCCAAGTATTAGCATATCAAATATGCATCTTCGCTTTTAACGATAAATAATCGATATCTTCTTCTTCTTCTTCTTCTTCTTCTTTCTATTCTTCTTTTTTTTAATTTTTGTGTGTTGTAAATTGTAATACGCAGTACTTACTTATTTAATATATAAATTTATTTAAGTGCAGCACTTATATATTCAGTGTAATGAAGTTTTTCAATTTTAATGCATTCAGTACGCTGAGGAGTGTTCAGCCCTTAAAATATGGTTATAGCTTGCGCATAATAAATATACACGTAAGTGCATGTGTAAATTTGCCTGAATCATGAACTGGTCATCTGCATGCTGAATAATGAATTATTTTGCATATAAATGCCCATTTTAGTGGGGCATTGTCTCCGGCGAGATGTTAAACGGTTTCGACGAGCCTTTACATAATTCTGATGTGTCGAATTAATTCTGAAGTGATTTAAAAGGCACAAGATAAAATTTTCGAACGGTGCTAAACGGCAACTCTGATTGTCTCTTTCGAGCAAAATTCGCGTTAGTGAAGTGAAAATCCATGCATATCTTGTATATTAGTTTTATACGACTTTAATATTTAATTTTTTATCGCCAGACGTTTATATCATTTATATAGACGTTTATACTTTAATTAATACCTTTCTTGTTATTTTCCCCTTATTGCAACGACACGGTTGCGATTGTAACAAACTTTTAGAGTATTTTCATTTTTAGTTAACATTTTGTACACGTTCATTGTAATTATTATATAATAAACACTGCTTTGTTGTGGCTTCGTACTAATTGTTCTCTTGTTTCTTTTTTTTTTACCTATATAGAATACTGTTTAGTTTTGGTGTTATTATTGTGATTATATCTTATCTGCCCTCGTAATATTCCAGCGCATTAGTTAATAATTCTGACGGTTATTTTTAAAACACTCGTGCGACGATGTTGCTTTTGAATTCTTAACGATAACTCTATTATTCCCCTTTAACGACATTTGTAAATGTAATCGTTATACTTTGTTACTTGTAAATGATTTTCAATAAAATCATTACCTAATCGATCTCGTTTACTTTGATTTTAATAATTACGTTCGTTGTTTCGTCGTAAGTCCGTACACAATACTCGAACGCTATAACTTCGATTAAATTACAATCATTTCCTTGCCATTTATCTGCCTGCAGCATGAGTTTTTATTTGTTGAAGCTATTCGCTACGCACACTGCATTTATTATCTTAATTGCCATAGCAACTAGACGTCAAACGATACACAAGCACGGAAGATAATGTACTTGTTTTAACGCTGAATTAATTTTTGTGTATACTCCTTGCAGTCCTTAATTTTAATACAACAATGATCGCACTTTTACCGCCTGAAGAACGAATTTTTTCGGTATAAAAATAATTCTTGTTGTTTTTATCTAGTTAGATTTAATAGGTAATGTGGACAGGAATGAATTAAAATAACGTAGCTTGGAGGTTAAATCGATGGAATGACCAACAGCACGTTCATTGAATATTATTTCAATCTTGAATAATATTACAACAATAATTTTCATTTAAGAATTTATTAGGTATAATAATAATCAACTGATTCTGTATAAAAATAATAAGTAAAAGAATAAACATATTATTCAATTGAAATATTGATCAAGAGTAACTTTAAGGATTTGTAAGAACAGAATGTGTATATATAATTGTTTATGGATGTCGTACATTTTCATACGACTAGATCCGCCGTTAGACCTCAGTTGATATAAAGTCTGTTTCATACTGAAGAGAATTATTCGCGAGCTACTCGCAAACAGCTACGCGAATTGCTCGTAAACCGCTCACCGAAAGAAATACGTAATATCGCATTCACATCGGAGCTCGTTAATTGATCACAACCAATTAACGACTTGTTCGGTACTCAATAGGTTGTATTAATAACCTTATGCAAATTTTTATGCATAATCTTTTACTATTATTAAACAGCAGCTGCTGGAAAACCTGAAGTAAATACTACAAAAAATTGGTAAAAATTAACCCTAGATTTACGGAACGAGTCAGTTTCACTCGTATTGAATTTTATAAACATTATTTGATAAATGTTTCGGTCGATATTGATTAATGCAGATACGTGAGTATGTATCATGTTTTAGTCAGTACTATGTGTTATGTATAAAAATTTTAAATATCTTTCGAAAAATTTAGAGAATATTGTTTCTTTACTAAATACTTCACTGTTCAGGCATATAAAACCGTGGATTTAGTTACAAAATCTTTAGTAAAATCCAATATTATAGACATATCTAGATACATTTCCAGCTTGCGGACAGCTCGTTTGACGTACTTCTTTTCGAGCGAATACTGTTCGTTGATAAGTTCCCTGCTCGCTGTTCGTAAAACTGTTCACACTGCCGACATGTTTGGCGAGTTGCTCGTAAAATGCTCGCGAACAGCTACGTGGACGCCATACATCTCAAATCGTTACTAAATAGCAACGAAGAAAAAGAGGCATATAATAACGTAGTATTAACACGTTGACTGCCACAAAAAACATCAGCGTTTTATGTATCACTTATCCTTTCTATAGCAAAGATGCAAAGCAAGAATTATTAATTCTTTGATATGAAAAGTTTTATATTACTCTATTATCTAGTTATTTACGTTACAGAAAATTTCTATTCGAAATCAATTATCTTCCAAGTCATAATTATTTTCTTGTAATTTGAAAGCTCCGGTCATCGGTGACCGCCGTGGCAAAGTGTTAACCCCTAACGAGTCAGACTCGCGATGAAAATTTTCAACCATATTCGACAGATCTAAACATTAATAGTACTGGTCTATCATCAATCTTTAGCCTTTGGAGTAAATATAGGCATAGAAGAAGCATCAAAATTTGTTCTTCTTCTACTAAATTACTAACGATAAAATAGGTTTAGTAAGCACAATTGCCATACAATGTCATGTCAGACTTGCAACGAAGATTTCAAATAGAATTTATCCCGCTGCACTCCGAAACTATTTCACTAGAAATATTCCACAATTTCTCTTGAGATACAGGTGATATTTGTTAAAAGCAACGTAATAGGAAGTTGCAGATACATTAATCCCTTACACTACGTTGATGAGTTTCACTCGTGATCACAAATACTTTTACTTCTACGTGGTTGCTGTAAAGGTTTCCGGTAACTATGAAAAAAGTCGCAAATAAGTCTGAGCTATCGGTTTCATTATTTTTTTCAACATTCTTGCTCAACATTAATACTTTTTACAACCTTATGAATGTAAAGCTTTACGAAAATAACGTAAATTCCCGTGTTGAAGGATTCCCCGAAAATTTGCAGCAACTTAAGTACTGTACGTTGTTCAGGACATGAGCCCCGTTATTGGCAGGAGTGTTGTTCATGGTTTTGAATGTCATGTGTAACCATATCGACGAATAACAGATTACTATCGAAAATCTGATGAGACGAGACGAAAGCTGACCAATTACACCCGAATCCCTTTCAGGACTCATCTCCTGAACAACGCATAGTACATCTAGGGTAAGTCGGGTAGAGATAACTGACTTTGTCCAAAAAAAGTGTTACATCGTAAATATTATTAACCCTCTATGGGCCGAATTTCTGTTCATGATTATAACAAAATCTATGCAGTACAAAATTAATAAGTATCCACATATGAATACAAGTTAAGAATGTACTCAATAGTTTCAATAATTTCATCAAACGAATATATTTTGTAACTTTCAAGTTACAATGACGTTAAACTTTCACGCTTGAGCATACAAAAGTTGAAGTTAACTGATTACTTCATTTTATTTACCACTTCCAGTGCAAAATATACTGATATGTGACTTCAAAGTTACATGAGCCTACAGAGGGTTAACACTAACCGTACCGTGAACCGATCAACGCGGAGTACTTTGTTCCTCTGTTACTCGAAAACAATCGCAGCGGGATCGCGTCGCTCCTGCGCAGAGGTCTTCACACCCTACTGTCAAAACAGAAAATGATTTAACTCGGTCCAAACAAAGCGGGGTACAGAGTCCACTGTAGCTCCGTCGTCTTCGAACGATTATCAGGCCGTGAATCGAGCTCGCAGGAGGAACACGGATAGTCTCTCCGATTCTTTCGAGGCATCGATCGCGATCGGTAATCCGGACGCGGCTCGGGCGAGCCGTGTGGGTGCGCGCACGTGGGTGGACACGATGTCCGCGCGAGTGCATCGTCGCGTCTCACCTTATAAGAAACCACCGGCCGACGGAGCCGCACGAACCGGTGCCTCGGCCGTTCTCGTCCCCGACGTCAGACTCGCGGGAGGATCGTCCGAGAGGATCGCCGCGTGTTGTACGCTCAGTAGCTCGTTTCCTTCTCGCGAGGAACGCCGACGACGGCTCGACAGTCGCTCCGCTCGAACCGACACGCGCGCTCCTTTGACGTTTCTGTAAAGCTGACACCGTCGGTCAGTTGTTGTACAGTGGTTGTGATCGATTCGTTTTCCGTTCCCTTCGTTTTTTATTTATTTTTCCTTCGTGCTTTTCTTCTCTTGTTCGTTTCTATTTCGCGAGGAAATCGGGAAGCAGGTGATCGGAGTTTTTGATGCCGAACGATTGGATTGGTGAATCATTCAGTGAAACGTTTGGGAATTCGCGTGGATAATTTGAACGTACGTGGTGCCTTTCGGGCGCTTTGTATTTTACGGGGATTTTCTTTGATTTTGGATTTTCGGGGATGGTTTGTGAAATTCTAATTGTTTGTGATTGTGTGGTTTGATGAGTTGTATATTAGTGGAAAGTATGAGGTAGATTGGTTTTGTAGATACCTTTGGACGATTTATTTCGTAAAAGTTGCGAATAATATATTGGTGGGGTGTAATTTATATTTTAATTTTGAGGGTTTTGTTGCTTGTTGATTAATTGTTTGGGCAAGTGTATTGGGTTAAGTTAAAAGTGTTTGGTGTTTGGAAGGAACTGCATGCGACTGAAATGAAATGAATACAGATTTTAAGGGAGTTTGTGTACCTTTCATTCCATAATTCGGTGTAGAAATGAACTGCACTCAAATAGTCGTTGAACTATGATTGTTTTTCAAATGCATATGTTCATGTGTGAAAAAAATGGGGACTAATAGAAATACGAGAATAAAAATATTAAATAAACGAATATTTTAATAGTGGCATATGTACAGAGTTCAAGGGTACAAACGACGATATAAAGTTTCTTATTATGATCATAAAACACGAAGACACCAATAACAATTATTTCGCGGAACATTTAATTTTAAAATTAAATCAACGTTAAAATTTCAACGAAATATTTTCGCGGAGAAAAATAGCGTTTTTTCGTTCATGACTTTCCTAAACCAGTTTACGAGATTTAGAATTCATAAAATTCACTAATTGGCGGAAGATTTCATAAATGTACGAAATACCCGAATTTTTAATTAACTATAATTAAAAGCTTGGTAAATTTAATTAGGATCGATTGCGATCGTTCGAGTTTGTATTGTCTGAAATATTTGAATCTTAACAGAATCTTTAACGAAGATAAATATTTTTTATTTCAATTTCTGTAACGTAATTCATAAATATTTATGTTTGTACACAATATTTACAGTTCAGTTATGACGAACTCTTTAACGGTATGTGCCTGTATTTGACAGCATGCAGCGTCGATAGAAAATTAATGAATTATACGTGGTTAATGATAAACAAGTTCTACGAGTATAATCAGTTCGGAAGCCATTTTGAAACTATCAGAACGACAGTGCGTAGTTTTCGTAAGCGTACTGTTTACTATTGAAAAGGTCGTTTTTCTGAGTTGAAGCCTAGATGTACGGACAATGAACGTATTAATCTTGTTTCAAACGCCTACTATTCACTATTTACATTCATTACACGCAAATTTATTCACTTGAAATACGTTTTTATGAAATGGCTCGTAGGTAGTGTTGCATGACAGCTCGTTGGCTAAACTACTTAACTGGTGTTGGAGATACAAACATGTTAACAGAATTTTGTTACCCGAAGGAAATTAGCTGGCAATTAATTTCTTCAATGTGCATAAATGTCACTTCAAAACGTATATTTATGATTTCTGTTGTTGTTATGTAACGACCTATTTTCTCTTTTGCAACAATTACAATTGAACAGTTTTACTAGTAATATGTGAATTGAACATATTTATAAATATCACATAAAAATTGTCATTTGCTAAAAATCACGTAGATCGTTAATACAGAAGTTCTATTTATTTATTTATATAACTATCTTCATAAATTCTGTATTCATTTCATTTAAGTAATTTGCGTAATTATAAATACACTGGTATATTAATTTTTGTTACAAATATTCAAAACACGCGCCAAGCCTCAGACCATTTATTATTTGTTTTTATAATCAATAAAAGTTTTTGTTTGCTATTAGTTTTCGTGCCTCTCTGAATTTGTTAAAATGAAACTGATCTGTTTCAAAATATTTATTCTTTTTAGTATAAGTTACTGAGTAATCATCCAGTCATAACAATGAAATAAAGTGTATTTAAGAAAATACCAAAATATGAATTCCAATGTTAAAATATTAAAATGAGGAAAGCTAGCGTTGCAAATTATTGCCTCATCGCTGAAGTTATAGTGGCATCATAAACACGATGTACTGTCATTACATAACTCCAAAACCAGTAGAAACACTAGCATAATGACCAGACATCAACGTAACAGAACGTACACGGTGTAAATTGTAAAAAAAAAGGATTAAGCCACACAGGATTACAAGTAATTTTGTAAAACTTTAGTTAAATCTATTCTAACGTAATTCACAAGTCATTGAGACTAGCCACGGTTAATCTATGAAACATCAAAACGCCGTTTAAATTCCACTTTACTACCTACAATTACCCACGTCCAAGCACGTACGGTTTTTAACGGCCAACAATTCCGATGGCCTATTTCGAAACGTGTTCAATTAATTCCTTACAAATGAAACTATTAATTAGCGATTGCTGCGCAAGGTGGTTGGTGCATTATGTAACGAATCACGAATGAAATCAAATGTTTACTCGCTCCGATCACCGTGTTTACGATTCCGATCTCTAAACCCACGAAATCTGTACGGTGCACTATAATAAGACATCGTAGTTTCAGTTGAAGAGACTCTGGAGAATTCGAACGTATACCGGGCGGTTTCGTTTGTCGATGATCGATGCGTTTAATCGTCCGGATTTTTGCGGCTGCGTATTCGAATTTCGAATTTTTCTGACTGTGTTTCACTTATCGATGCCGAGAGCTCGTTGAGTGCGTGCTTCGAGCCCCGATCCAGTGGATTAGATCTGTTTAATTAGCCAGCTGAATAACAGGAACATCAGGAGGGCAGATAAACTCCGGAAATTAGAAAATAGTTAATCGACTCTCGGGGAGAGCCAGTTGATCGTGGCTCGCGATGATGTTCGCAAAACCGGAGCGCAGCGTCAGGAAAGATCCACCGGATACCTGTTACGCGTTCCAGGAGATTATCGGGGAGGATCTGCCGGATGACGCCAGTACGTACGCTTCCGTATGTGCTGAACTCTCCACCCGTGAATCCTTGTTCGTCTTTCTTAGTTTTGTTTCTTTTTTTAATTGTATTTTGTGTACTTAAAGTCGCGTCAAACTGTTCTGTCGTCGGATATTTAATAAAATTCATCGGAACGGTTATTACATTTTGTAACATTTTCTATGCACAGGTTTGGAGAAGAAGTCGTTCAAATAATGATCGTTATTCTTGTCTTTTTGAATGAATGATTTGGACTGTCGATAATACATTTTGACAGTTAACAGTAGATTTAGGGATATTTATTGTGCAGTTTGTAATATCATTTATAGAAAGACTGATATATATTTATTTAGAGCTTGAAAAATTGATAATTTATAGATTCGTGTAGTTGCATCGATTAAAATTAATATAAACATTTACCAAATAATCTTTATAAAATTTGATACGTGTCAAATTGTAGCTTAGTTGTTGGGATGTAAGGGTTAACGTTTACATGGAATTATGTAGTGTATGGTTTTATTATTTAAAGCTGTTTGAAAGTCCTTTGCCACTTAACATCTAACATATGTTAGATGTGCAATTCGAATTTAAATTTTCGATTACTTACGAAATAACTTTGCGACTGTTATATTTTCTGTTCTAAAAAAATGATTGTAAAACGCAATGTATGTATTAGATAAAATTCTTATGCCATAAATTTTGAGAGAATATATTGTAATAGTTATTTTTATGGAACTTGATAAAATATATGAAAGAAAGATGAAGTCCTGCTTCCCGACCAATGCAACATATCATATTTTTATTTAAAATGTGTACATAAATGCTTAAGAATCCTCAGCTGACTAATAAAAGATAAGGATTAATGATTACGTACAATCGTCATCGAAGCAAATGTTCATTGAAAGCATCGCTTGAATAAAATTCTTATCTTAGTTTAGCTATTATCCCAATAGCACGTGAAGATCAAAACAGTGTACAACAGTTTCTTACAATATCTTTTTCCTGGAAATGAAATAAACAAGAATTTTATTCTTATAATATGTGACTGTTTTCTACACATCTAGTAATCTGTAAAATAAAAAGAAACTTTATTTAAGACCTTCATAATAGAATATAGCAATCTTCAATTGAACAATATCCAATTAAACGCCTGAAATAATCATTTATTTTTTATCCCAATGCTCGTGTTTATTCATCAAAAGTTGGACCATGTATTTCTTGTAATCCTTTGCTCGCTATTCATGTTCCTATGTTTAGATAATGAAGTTGTCCATCTCTGTCGTAGAACAGTTAGCTACACGAGCTTCTACACGTTCACGCTGACATCATATCTGATACAAGTGATTTAGTTTCTTGCTTCCATTCAATGAATAATGGACAGGAAGTTTGCTTTTAATTTTTAATTGTCGTCCGAAGATTTTATTTATATACAAACATCGTTTATTTCTGTTTAATTACTCGCCTTACTGGTTGGTTCTGTTTTTGCACCTTCGTTAATATTATTTTTAATTATAATATTTTTAGTAAGCGGATTATTTTCGTATTTATTACTTTAAACAAACTTCTTGTACATTAGATGAAAGAAATTTCACAAAAAGTAATTTCACAGTATGATACTCTGCATTCGTTTTATTTCACAATATAGAACAAAAATGGCTGCAGTATTAATATTATATAAATATTCTGTTTTCAATTTTTTTATTATTTATTAAATATTTATATAAAAATTCGTAGTAATACGTATGTTGAAAATATATAAACGCACGCGAAATACTTTGAAACAATTTTTTACATAAAGTTTTTATCCTGAAAACATGGAAAAAGACGAAAAAACTGAATAAAATATATAGGTTACGGAGTAAGACTATAACAACATAGTAATAATAACATGAAACAATGTGTACCTTTATCGTTCTCTATAACATGAGGTTATTAATGATAAAATGTGGGTGATGCATATGTGCATTACCATACACTCTATAATTAAATACTGTTCTCTTACAATCTTGTTAGAGGATATGCTAATGAACGATTAATTGAATCGTTATTGATTTAATTACATCACGCATGCTCGAGGAAATTCATAAACTCGAATACAAACTATCGTTTACAAATAGCACTATAATTAAATAATACTTCTAATTGAATAATACGCGAACGAAGTTTCAATAGTTTCTTGACCCACCAAATACAATAATAGTCTTACTCGCAATTAAACCAACTATTCGGATAATATTTAGACTTAATTGATACTCCGGCTTTATATAATTTATCTATCACTAAAACTATGCAACATTTAAAACGGCTAATCTGTATTTCTCATAAAAATTGTAAGAATACGTTTTTCAAGTTTCTGCGTGATGCAGTATATACATGTAAATACACATATTACCATACATCTATTGTTATTACATAAAAAGTACCTAATTGGAACCATTTTTTAATACTTTCATATGCAAAGACCTTTGTGATTTTAATAATTTTAGTTCATATAAGTAAAAAACTAAAGCCAGTCATTTTGACTGATGCGATAGTTGCGTTACACAGAACAGTATTTTTCTTCTGGTTACTCGTGTAACGTGTTAGTCCGCATTTCTTTGGAGCAAAGATGATTGTTCAATGTCTGACATCATCCCGTACGATAACCCGGTATTCTTCTCGAGCAGCGTTCCGTTACCTGTCAAATCCGTGTATCTTCCGTTGATAATACGATCGCTTGGGGTCCGACTACTGTATCTCGAACCATTGAAAATTATTCCTGCTTTCATTGTCCAGCTTTAACAGGATATGCTACTTGACCGAGTAAAAGCTGGTCGAGAGACGGTGCACGCACGTACAGTGCTGGACAGAACTGTTGGCACGGACTAGATTTCTCTGTAAAATTCTATACAATTAGTATTCGTAAAAGTAATACTAATTAACTCTGCCTTACAACAACGCGAGAGACTCGTGGTGAAGATTTTAAACAGAATTGAACAAACATAAATATTACTCGATTCCTGTGAATTCAAATGAAACATTATTTTTACGCAGATGTTGTGAATCATTTACATTAAGATATTTGTAGAACTTTAAACTTTCAAACAAATACATTTCCAATTGAGCCGATATTGAAAAATCCTTCATATGCTTTTTATGATCTATTTTGATTTCATGACTACGTAATGATAATCAGTATGATATATTTAAACGTTAGACTTGAAAGTTACATTTAATAAAAAATGTATATCAGATCATAAATTTCATATTTTATTGATTTATAAAGAATTTTACAGGTAAATCTGTTTTGCGTCAATTACTGACATTTCTGTTCGTCACTGTGTATGCTTACGGAACGAAAACAACGGAAAACGAGAATTGCATGACGTGAGCGCTTTGAATAACGTCTATCGATCTGCTTCTGTATTTACTGCTGACGGAATTGAGCATATTGCAGTACTAAAACCGGATAACCATACAGTGAGTCCAAATAAACTGTGAATACTTGCGTATCGCACTTTTTTTTTTAACTAATTCACGGTAACGGAAATAGAATAGAACAGAAGTTTTCTCATAAAATATCTTGCTCGAATAAAACAACGTGAATACAGTTTCTATAAAAACAAGCTTCGATGATCCTTGAACATTTTTAGAATTCTTATTTCAGCACGGTTTACACGATAGCGTATGGCGTACTTGCACTATACGCTATGTGTACATAAATATCGATATTTTACTGATTATTAGACTGCAATGATTTGTGCAGACTCGCGTTATTTTTAGAGTAATTCTCAAAAACAAACGTCTCGTTTAATTCGTTGTTACTTGATTATGTTTTAAAAGTTGAAAGTTTATGTATGCATACTTTTGTATAGAAACATCTAGTGAAATGTATATATATTATAAATGGTGTATTTTTGGTATATTTTAAATGTTATATTTTTTGTTTATTAAATGAAAGTAGTAATGGTATATACATAAATATTATATTATTAAAAATATATATTTAAAAAATTAAACATCAGGCTTTTTCTCGTATTTACCATTTTCGAAGTAGACGTTAAACAAAAATAATGCGAACACCCTGTGTATATTACAAATGAACGTTATAAATATTCTATTTTATAAAAAAATAATATATATTATATATTTGTATTTTCGATAATATATTTACATAGATGAATACAAAAAGAAAATGTCGTTAGAAAACACCGTTACTTAACAAGACAATTCACAAATTCGAAATGGCAAACTTGTTTTTGCTCCTCAGTCAACAGGTTATCATAATACGAGCGTAATTAAGTGTGAACTTTCAGAAAAGTAACTGATAAACTGAAAAACGATTCGAACCGGTCAGCTCGTTCTCTCTCCAATTAGCGATTTCAACGAGACGACGGATTAAATTTCTCTTCCAAGTCGACAGCTTCATTTAAGTTGAAATTCAAGGAAAAATTTGATCAACTACTGCAGTTAAATATTATATCACGATTGTGTTCCTGCATTTATCATAGATATGTAAAACACACAGTGCGGTAATTAAAGAAAAATTTATTTTACTGTTAATTATGGGATTCATTAAGTTCGAAATAAAGCTATGCACAACTTCATACATCCTTGCCAGTGCTGCAGCTTCGTGCGTTTGCGTGGATCGTAAATATTAAAAAACTAGAGTCCGAGTTAAGTATTATGAGTTAATGACCGACAGGCAATTTACGGTTTATGCAGATTTACTGCTTCGTTAGTTAGTTAGTTCTTGAGAAGAGAGAAATTTAGATTGATATGTGAGTACAATCATTATTTTATTGTACTCTGTAAATTTATAGTCACTGTAAATGCAAAGTATTAAGTCGTCCCATAATTAATGTCATTTCTTATCGTATTGTGGAAGATATTCTTCTATGGCATTTTCGAAAACAGCATTAAACAGTTAATTGATACCTCGGAAAAGGTTAAATACAACGGTGATTAATATGTCGAAGATTTGAAAGAAACGTAAGTATTAATCTTCTATACTAGAAGCTAGCGTAAATGACTATCATTACTTGTGGGATGACCTAATGTCTCGTGTTGCAGTGACCTACTGGAAGTTTTATTTCTGGTTCACCGGAAATAAAAAAATGTGTTATCTTATCAATCGCCTTTGCACTTATTTCTAATGTGAAATAGGAAATGAATGTAGGGCGAAGAACATGATGGTAATTAGAAATAGCAGAACTTAATATCAAATGTTATTGCGACTGAGATTATAAAGAAATTTTTATAATGAATTACTACAATTTAATCGCTCGTAGGGAAACCTACTTTTGCAGAACGGAATGAAATAGAGGATCGAGGATATTGACTAATATAATTCATTCACTTTCAATTTCATGAAATCAATGACGCAGAAAGACAGTTTATGCTGTAGTGCTGTTTACGAGAATGAGATTACAGCTAATCACGTTCGTCGAAATATTTACTGAAATTGAAACAAATTTTGTTTAACTTGTGCTTTTAGTTTCTGTAGTGTTGTGTAATATTCTGTACAGGGTGTCTTGTCATCGGTGAATAATAAAATTCGTTTAACACAGTTGCTTACGCAATATATTGATATAAAATCACAGGCGTGTTCGACAAATTGTTAAATTCGACTTTTTTCAATATAACATATCAAACGAGAAAATATTGTTCACTTACTATAAAATATTTTTTACTTACTTTTAAGTATTTTCTGTTATCTTTAATATTTTATTTACAATGGCAATCTGGTTATATCATAAATAATGTTTACACGCATACGCATAAAACATGATGCGTTCACGTTATATTTTAGTTACTATATCATTAAACAGCATTAGCATAATTTGGTTTTCAATTTTTCTATTATTTGACTCGCATTTGTTTATTTAGTACGTTAGTGATCTGTGCAAGGTAACGAACGCTTTTATTTTCTATGTATTACGTCAGTTGCGTGCAATGCCAGACGGAACCAAAGGTCGTAAACCGAAATTTAATTTTACCACTTGTTCCGTTTCGACACTGGTTCGAGTCTGTTGACAAACTAACAATTTTGAATTTTAATTTCAATAAGCATCGAACAAATTTCATCTTCGAAACATTTGAATACTCGCATTCCTTCTGTGTCAATTCAATTAATAAGTTTCTCTTTTGTAATTTAGACACTCAGTCTTGCATTTATAAAACGTAAAATACATTTGGTTGATTAAATATTCAGGTTAATTCGACTTTAATTGGAACATACGAACGCATTACTCATTTAAACATTAATATAAGCATTAAGTGTAATGAGCAGTAATTAAGAGATTATGTACATTATTGTTCTTCCGCGAATTAATCATATCATTCCGATAAATCAGTTTGTTCTTGTTTCAAATGTAAACTATGGTTCTCTATATTCTCGAAGCCTCGGAGTTTTCCCGGATGACTAAGTAACACCGTCGCGGACGGGGACTTCTTATTGCCAATAAGAAGCTATAAAAATGAAGGTTTTCTTCCCGTTTCAACCTGAAACCGGCGAGTGTAAAAGGAACGAAACGTTAACGACTAGAAAATTAATGAAAAGTAAAGTAGGTCGAGTAACCTCCTAGTTCAAAGTCATCGGCGTGCCAAGCTGTATTAATAGTAACGCAACTGCCAATTTATAGTTACTCCATCTAGAAACACTAGAACCTATCAAACAGTCGTGGAATCTTATTTATACGCAGACTGTAACGGATTCAAAGATATGTTTAACAGGCAAGAATATTACGAAAAATCACATAAATATTTCATTCGCTTGAAGTGCTGCGAAAAATCACGTAAATATTTAATACGCCTAGGATATTGGGAAAAATCACATAAACATTTAATACCCGAGAATAATATATGAGGGACGACATTAAGCACTTAATATCCGAAAATGACAAGAAACGGCGTAAATGTTCATTAATATCGCATAAATGAGATTTTATTATCTTACTCTGTACAGTTATCGGAGTATAGGTAACCAGTTACATGAACTCTAACGTATATAGGAAAATCACAGTGAATTGTATTTGTATTTTTTTTCCATATGTATATTGTTTTAATTACGAACTTTACCTTGCAGCTATTGGTAATTTACTTTTATTGTTCAAGGTTATTTAAAGGTTACCTTGACAAAGGTAATTGAGTTCTTGAAAACTTCTTTCTCACACTAATTGCATAATACATACATACTATAAAAATGTATGTATATTCACATAGCAACTAGAATTTCGTTGCATTATTCATAAACCATAATTACTTCTAATTTTTTAACCTTGATCAGGTCTTAGGGTCTTTTTCAACTGAAATCGAGATTAATTCTTGTTGTGATGTTTTTAAAGAGGTGGGTGAAGGTTAATAACAATTACTCAATTAATTATAAAATAATAAAATACTAAATATCACTTTTTATTTACAATAAACGAATCCTGCAACAAACAGTCTGATTTTGATCTTTTGTCTTGTAATGTCTACTCGGACACGTTATGAATATTTCCAATAGAAACCACTATACATATCAAATCCATAATCATTTTTAAAATTAGTAAGCATTTGTAATTAAGTAATTAATTAATTTAAATGTTTATATGTTCAGACGTAAAAGTTTATCGTAATTTCAAAGTAACAAGGCACATTCGTTTTGATACAACTGTTAAACCTATTGAATACATTGTTAATTTGTATTTGCAGATTGACATATGTTAATTTTACACTACATATATTTTTTTATAGTTAAGAAAAACAATTCGCACGTTACACGCTTGAAAAATTCAGAGAACATGACGCAAGAACGATACTAAACAAAAAGATGTCGATTATAAATCCGTTTCGAATAGTTCCAGGAGTTTTCAATTCATTTCCAATTTATTGCCAGATCGCAATAAATAACAATGCACTGACTAATACTTTTTATCGAAGTTTCACTCTTTCATTGTGGACGATTGTACAATTGCACTGGAAACAATGGAAGATTGCGAAACGTGTAAGGATCGATTTCACCTGCTCGCAGCGCGTTTTCGCGAGATAAAACAATTCTTCGTCTGACTTATCCACCGAGCGATCTATCAATGATTTTTTTTCCATTCGTCCTGAATCAGACTGTATAATGGAAGTCGGAGAAGAAGGATTGTCCGGTCTCGCGACCGTTCTTCCGTACGTGATCCACGATCCGCGCGATAGAAACTTTAGAACGCACTTGATTAACGAGCTTGCATTCATTCTCGCGTTAACGTTGACCTGTTTCGACGTCGCTTTCATAACACCGCTGTGTGTGGGAATACGCGAACGTGCCATAAAACTCGCTGGTTTAATTACATTATTAACCGCGGAACGGATCAAATTTGTAGGAACATTGTTGTGGAAACGATGAACACCGGTGAACTGACGAACCGTTACTCGGCGAACATGTTGCGTTATAAAACAAATAATTGAATTATTGGGAATAGAAGCAAAAATTGAAAAACTTATTAATAGCACAATAGAACAATTGATATAAAGTTGAATGGACGAAAGAAGATGTAGCATTTTAAATGAAATTTTAAAACCGGTCGTTTGTAACATCACTCGTAAATGAGAATTAACCCTTTTCGAAAAAAAGTGTTTTTCTTTTAACCATGCTACGATCTTTAGTTTATGTGCTTTGAAATGTTATGGAAACGCAGGAGCGTTTAATGTAATAATGATCTTCTGATATTCTCTAATTTGAAAGTATCGTTAACCGCTTAATGCATAGTTTCGTGACGTACACGAGCTCGAAGGATTTATGAAGGGGCCTGTATTAAACTTTACTAGTTTATTTAAGGTCACGATTGTAATTTACTTGTTTCATATAAACGAAAAGGTTTTGTCAGAAATATCTGCATCTGAATCCATCAATCTTTATTTTACCTTAGATGGTTCTTGAAAAAATTAAATTTCATTTCACTTGAGTGTGTATAAAAGACATTACACTTGTAGTTTATTAATTGAAAATTTCAAAGATACTTTATATCTCTGTTGTTATTTCTATTTATACATATTGTTTACGTCCTTCCACACAAATAATACTAAAAAAGTACTACAAAAACTTGCTTCTGTCACGAGTGTGCAAGCCTCCATAATTCTGTATCTCATCTCGTATCACTGAAATTAGTGTAAGACGCGCAAGAATTTAACAACTGCAATGAGGGCAGCTGGAACGTGTTCGCGAAACTAATTAATGAATCGAATTTTTTTAATATCTGTTATCAACACGGAATTAAAAGCTGCCTCGTTGTAGAGGTTTTTCGGAATCTGTTACAACGTTCGTCAATTAATCATTAAAAGCTCACGTATTCGCAGCAGGAAACGTGATAACTCTCCGCACTTCTTATTTATTTTCTTGACATGATAAATGTTAGACACGTTCGGAGAAAGTAGTAATAATATATAAGCGCGGACGATCGTGATTTCCTCGATGAAACGCTGGTAATAAATTAAATTACCGTTTCTATTAATGGGCTACACGTAGTATCGCGATGCGACCTATTGTGAGACAGATGCGTGTATTGATGTTCGTGAATATGAAATGATTACAAACGATAATAATTTCTCTTTCACACTAGCTTTACGAACGCGTCCATTTCTGATGCATATTGAATTTTATAAACATTATTTGGTAGATATTTGCATTGATCAAAATTGATGTAATTACACGAATATGTATCTCAGTTATCTGTTTTTAAACCACTAATTACTAAGATCGAAATGAATGAACGTTAATTTTTCTAGTAGCAATAGAATAAACTTTAATATGCGCAATAAATAAATTTGCAATAAATGTCTGTGAACGTAATGTTAGTGAAACTGATAAATACGTTTAAGCGTTACTTAAAATTTCTATGCTGAGATCATTAGAACATGACCCCGTGAATGTTGCAAAAGTAGGAGAACTTAGACGGTTCTTAAGCCGTTAGGAAAGAATGTTGAGATTTCTGTACTGAACTTATTAGAACGTAATCCCTGCAAAGATTATAAAAGTGAAAAAGCATCTTCGTTTCTCTTCATTTTGCATTCCGTTTCTAACATGTACTTTCTTGTTAGTTGTTTTATACGATAAATTTACGGTACGGTATAAGAGTTTCAACATACACTCCATTTTTCCAAATGTCTGTTTTTATTTAAATCATTAAAACAAATTGTTTGAAAGCAAGCATTTAAGATGTATAGAAAAAAATAATTTTTTAATTTCTTGAGAGCAAACGTTGTCATATTACATGTATTTTTATATTTTGAATGAAAAATTGAAACCAAATAATTTAATTGTTTAAATAACAAAAATTTGGAGCATGATTATTTTGATTTTCATTTGAGGAGGCTCATTGAAAAGATTTTTAAAATTTTAAAATATCTGGAAAACATGAACTTTTTTATACTTGTATAATTCTGATATTACGAGTAAATATAATAGAAATTTGTAAAATACTTAAATTAAATAAAAACTTCAGTGTCAATCAATTAAATCTCAATAAAAATAAAAGTGTCTTAAATAAATTTGATACTTCAAAAAAAATGTATTTTAATTCATAATGATATTTCAGACAATCGACGTATCCTTTTTAAACAAAATTCCACTGCACATAACAAACAAGAGTCGTCGGTCTTCCAAGTATCATCTTCCGTTAAGATTTCCAATAAAAGTTCACGCAATGCTAATTTTATTTTGTTCTATACAAAATATGAAATTTGGGTCACCACAAATATCCGACGCGTACCGCGAATGTCTTAAGGAACGTTCACAATTAACGATCCGTACGTAAAATTGACTTGCAAATTTATAGAATGCACGTAGCGATTTGGAATAGCCCGAATTACGATCCGACTTCAATTCGGAGCAAGGTTAAGGAGTTACATTCATTTGAACACTCGAAAAATACCAAGAATTCAACAATTTTTTTTACGTTTCACATTTTATATTTTATATACAACTTAGGAAATAACGTTTCATTAAAAATCAATATTAAATATATAATATATATCAGTATTAAAAATATATATGTTCTATTGTAGGTTATTTAAATAACTCTTAAATGAAATACATATGGCTGTCGTTCCTACCAAAGTGAAGTGATAAAGTGGCAGTGTTTAAAAGAAGAAATCTGATTTTATCGGATAAAGAACATCCGGTTTTCCAGTCGCGAAACTTGAATTTTACAAATATTTAAATAATTCAAATAAGGACGAAAAGTTCCCAAAATCCTAAATTATAAAAGAAAAAAAAGCAGAAAATCAATTTCGACTTTGTCGACCTAATCAAAGGTAAGTACGTACAGTTCGCCTCTGTTCTCAATATACTCGACCTCCAAGCAAAAAATTTAACGAGACTCGGCTACACGCTTCACCTTATTACTTCCAAGAAACAGAAACCGAGGTTCCATGTCTCCAGAATTAAGTAAACAAAAAGTCGTCGCGCAGAAACGAAATCCGCCACCAATGTTCGTAGATCTCGCTTCATCCCGTTTCGTTTCGCTTGCGTTCTTCGTGATACGACTCGGCCAATGACAAGGACGCACTGAGGTGTCACAGTTCCCATGACTAGGCCGATAACAAGGTCGTGCCGAAACTGAGGTGTCACTGTTGCCATGACTACCAGATCGAGCGCGGCGAGTGGACGTCTCCCCTCGCCCCTGTACACTTTTAGCTTGTAGGTCGAGTCTATGGAGGAAAAAGGTGAACTGTGAGTACCTATCATCACTTGCTGGGAACCCGGTACTCGTGATGTCATAGAAGCACAAACAGTCGCTTCGAGAAATCAAACTGTGACTCTGGGAACGGTTGTTCGTGCTCTTTGTCGGGCGATCTGATTAGTGTGCGTGGCCGTCTCATCGAATCATATACCAGAACCAAAAATTCGCGTGGGCAAAGCGTGCGCCTTCGAATCTAAACACTCAGATGGGAGTGCTAGACCGCCAGCAGCTGACGGTACGCGACTCGCTAAGTAGCCGACCGTGTTACAATTTCGTTTAATTACGTTAGAAACGCTTTCGACACGGTGTGATCGCAGAAGGAACGGGTTCTGTACTAGCATTCGGACAATATAGTCTCCGATTTATTGGCTGCATCTGCCAAGTGTGCGGCAGCAGCGTTCCACGTTTGAAAGAGGCGGAGAAAAATGGTCCGTGCAGGAAGAGCCGGTGCCTGGCTACCAATTTCTGCTCTACTGCGCGCGACCAGTCGAGCGTGATAACGCGGCACGTATATTACATGTAATACGCGATACATCTTGCCACGGCGGTCGCAATTATTCCACACATTCTCCATCATTTCCTGTAGGTCAGTGTGAAATTCATTGCTCCTCCGAGTCGATATTGTTTTTTCTCCCGTCCCACCTACCTTTCCTGCCGGTTCTTCCCGCCCGGATGATAAACGTGTTCCTGTCCTTTGAAAATACAGCTTAATAATTACATTCGTCATTATAATTCATCGCCGGACCGCGTGATTCCGATGTGATCGACGTTCACCCGATTATTCTTGAACGTGAACCTCCGGTAGAGGATACTGCGCTTGATGATGACCTAGTCGCATCAGCGGGCAGTGATTCCAATGGGTTAAGTCGTATATAAGTCAGGTTTTTTTGAAATGATGTTTATTCGATACTAAAATATACTACAGTTGACTTTAATCTGATATACAGCGTCTTGTAATTGGATTTCGCTATAACTCTGTTCCTGGCCGAGGTAGAAAACAATCATAAATCAGCAGTTTTTTATATTTCAAGGTCACCTCCATTAATGGCGTCGTATTCTTTTTTTACGCGATAATCGATGCTGTGTAGTTTGTAGAAAACAAGATTTAGACTAAGAGACAATTTTCTTGTTGTTGCTAAAAAACTGTAGTTCACGCGAAATGTCTAATCAGGCAATTCTTGGAACAACAGTTACATTTTAGCCGCAGGAAATTTATTTACAACCGTAACCAACATAATAAATTTTTTTGTCCAGACACCGAAAAGTGAGTTTTTCTGTTTTAGAAACGCTTCGACCAGCGAACCATCCCGGTTCCACGTTAAACTTCTTTTTTCTCTAGTCGTTGGAGAATGAATTTTCATGTTACAAAAACACTGGAACTACCACTTCTTTTCGAACGACTGGTTTGAACTTTCTCGTTTTGTAGTTATTGGATCTATACAGGTGTTTATGTCTACAGTTGCTTTAGCGGGCAATAGTTTCGTGTACGCGATACAATAAATGTTGTTCGGCAATTTAACGGCGTATAATTGTACGATTCTTACGCGAAATTGTGCATTAATTTAACCTGTTAACCGTGGAATTTTGTTTGAACGATCTCCAATTAAGTGCGCCATAAAATCAAACAATGAAATCTATACTCGTTAAACGCAGGGAAAACGCACCTATAATATATCCAAACGAGGAGCTAAAGCAAAGGAAATAAGAATTACATGTTTGTCCGAGGAAATAAATAATTCACCGTTGAAAAACTTAGTATCATTTTGAATTTCGGGTTAAACACTTAGTGACTGCGATATAAAATGAAATATATCGTGGAATACGTGTTTGAGATGCATATTTATTTCTAACAAAATGTTTCACATATCCGCAACAATTCTGCGTGTTGTAACGAATTAAAATTTTATATAAAATGCTTCATAAATGGTCATAGACAAGGGAAAAGTCTTATTTTACATTCTTCGTGCAGTTTTGCGTATAAACTTATTTGTGAGAAATTTCGTTTCTTCGGTAATCGACTTCGAGAGATTAATTAGCACGCATCTGTTTCACTAAAAGTAGAAACGATGAGTCATGAACAGACGTGTCCGCCGAATTGTATCGAACGTCATATATATCGTATATACAAAGTTTATGTTATAGTTTCTATTTATTTGCTCGTGTATTAGACGTACAAATTAATGTGAAATCATTTTATTTAATGAATCATAAACTCGTTTTGAATTTAAACGTTTCCCCGTCATTCTGGTGTTTTCAATTCTTGTCTCGAAAATAGAATGAGATCACCACAAATAATATCGAATGTTTCGAAAACTGGAAAATGTATGCATATTTTCTACAAACACGATATGTTTGCTTTAAAAACGTACTCTAATTAATAATATTTAACAATTAACTCTGAGCTAGATGTATTTTCTTAATTTTACAAGTTTAAAGTGTGCACAGTTATGAAATATTCACAACATTTTTTGGGAAGCACATAGATTACTACGTCCTCTTCTTAAATACATGAAGCTACCTATTAATTTGTCTAACCAATGCTCTACAATTTATTTTGACATACGTGGAAAGGAATAGACATCTTAACTTTGAAAATTACCTCCGAAACACAGATATTTTCCTAGTTATTTCTCGATGACACTGTTTGTTGACAAAGATGTTACATAGTAGTGCTTCTCTAATTGTAATTTCTAATTAGGGGCGGTTACTGAATTGGATGCACACGTGTTTTCGTAAATAAAGTCTGTTTGAGAAGTCTGGTAGTATTTAAACACAGAATCACTGTTGAGTGATACATACACGCAGGTGACAGTGTTATTCATTACGAAAGGACAAAACATTCGTCGGCAAAGATCCAAAGGCTAGTTCATGTCTAATGTTTAATTCATTCGTAGTTGTTCATGATGATTATAGCAAGAATAACTTGAAGGTCTTTTTCGTTTTACAATCCAGATGAATCGTGGACATTCTTCTTCAAATGATACAAGCGAATTTGTTTAAAATTCTCGTGAAAACATTACGAAATTGTTTTGGATCCCTATTTTTTGAACATTCTTACATCGACTTCAATATCGGCCTTGAAAATAAGGAAATTACGCAAAAATACCGTGATATTAAAATTTGGATAAACGCGGACATTTCGGTTGTCATCCCAAGAGTTAAAAAACATTTAAAATTTTTGAACGTTTACGTCATTCAAGATTGCTCGACACGTTCACTGACACGAGGATGAGGATTTCGATTGTTTTGTATAGTAACACTTATTCTTTTATAATAAAGGCAAATAGAATTACTAATAATTATTAATTATTTGACATAATAGTATTTTTATTCCACATCAATTTTCTCATTGCAATTGTCTTCAAGCAATTTGGGCGCTCCAGTGATCGATGACCACCCTGGCAATCTACGTGTTGAAGACTTAGCTTTAAAACCAGAAAACAAGCTTTACTGAGGTTTACAGGCTCGATAATAAACTCATTGTCGGTCAGTGTAGAATAGACGCGTAAAAATAGGCGTAAAAATGCATCGCTGCACTACGGGAGCGACCGCGGCGCGACTTTTTCAAAGTTTCCCCGGAAAAGTCAACTTTCACTTTGGTCACGGGCAGTTAATAAAAAGCCGCGCGCGACGGACTGCAGTTATCAAGTGAAATCTTGAATTCCGCGGCCGCAGAAAAAGAGGACGCGTACCACTATTAAGGAGAAACAAAGGAATCCAACTTATATCGGTATTTTACGGAGAACAGAACGAAGGAGAAGAATTTCACGCGGTCTTGCATACCGGGTGCACGACATAACTTAACCTCGAATAACAGGAACGATGAAAGAAACAAAAACGACCGTGCATTTGTGCGATTCAAGAGTGCAGATTATGTTATTTGTATTTTGTTTAATTTACTTTGATATGCTTTAGGTATTAGGTTGGCTGAAAAGTCGTGTCGCTTTATTTTTCAGTATGGCGTGTGTACTATAATGTACAAATAAACATTCGAAATAAGTAAATTAAAAAGCAATAGAAAACTTCCGAATAAAATGTACGAAGTCTAATTTAACACTAGAACTACCAGATGGGTCAAAGTGACCCATTCCTGATGTCTTTATACAATTACTGAGAAGGTACAGATGCTTCTCTGAGAAATCGTTAAAGGAGCTGATTTAGTAATACCCACACTGAAATATAAATCAATTGAAATCTTAATAAATACACAGTTATAAGTTTTAGGAAGAAATTTGAAAAGGTCGGTTTAAGTGCTTGGTAGTTCTAGTGTTAACAAAGTGAAACTTCATTCTACATTTGATTTGGAACTGTGACGAGGCCTCTTCGTACGAAAGTTTTCACAGTCTGGAAGACAGTGCAATGCTCTAAATAATTTCGTCACGTGTTCGCTAGAAAGGATTTTCGGGCAGTTTTATCGATTTAAGTCGTTTTGCCAATGCTGCCGAGCAATTATTACCATATTCGATTGAATCAATTCGTTCCAGTTACTTGAGCTTTCTGCTGATCGACAGATTCGTTTTCGTTGCGCCGTGTTCATTCTAGCAATTATTAAATGATCAGTCATCGCTAATTGCACCCGGAGAACTCTTAATCGATCGTGATCTCGAGTGCCAACAGTCCTTTCCCCGTGTCTATTCACTTTCCTCCGATTCTTGCTGCTATTTACGGGACGGCAATTACTCGGATGCTTTGGTCACGGTTACCATGTAGCACAGACAGGAGAATTCGATCGGCTTTCACCGAATAACTTATCTCCCTCGCAAAAAAACGTTCCGTGAATCTCACGCACACGCGTGCACCGGCAGGGAAGTGGGATCTCAATCAAAGTTAACGATCGCTGTGTTCACGCTAAACCGTTTCGAAACTTCGAAACATCTTTTTATAAACTTTTAATGGCTGGTTGCCGGACAAGATTTCTTGTGTTCTTTTTTTCTCTCTCCTTTCTTTCGAGGAGAATTAATATCGCGTCTATTCCTCGTGCCTATTATTAGAGACATCCTGTGGAGAATATATAATTATGATTTACATTATTTTCCTGATTAGAGCCTGTTCCTTTGAGCGATATTATTATCCTGGACTTCTTGTTCGCGGAGGGATTGCTTTTTATTGCTGCGTTTAGGTTACCGTCCTTTCAATTAGGAGATCCATAAAATTCGTATAGCGACATTTATACAAAAATCGTTTTGTTTGAAATTGAAAGTGAAAGATACACACATACCATTCTACTTTCATTCTCGTTATCAGCATCATATTCTGAATCTTAAAGAGGACTGGGCGTGATGCTAAGATCGAATGGTGAAATTTGTATTCATCCGTTTTGTGAAATTAGTACCTGTGATTTTACAATATTATTGTTACACGATAAAAGTCGGTTGAAATATTAAAGTCTCTAATCTAGCCCTAAGAATGAATGATTTTAAAAAATAAATTATAACATAAACTATGTAGTTTAAAGTAAGTGTACAATTTTGTATATCCTTGAAAAGTAAATATTTCTATGTATTTTATTTATTGCTGTTACGTCAACGCAGTAATCATCGTTCCCAAAATAATTGGAATGATTTTTTTGATTTGTGATGAACATATTGTACGGGTGCAATAAGCTCGTATAAAAGTAACAGAAATACGAATGAAGTATTTCAATATTATAATTATCAGTGGCGGTGATCATATAATTTAAAATCGTTTGGAACGATGCTATTTGATGCGGAAACATTCCGGGCGTTGTGGAGAGTGTAAAAATGATAATAACTAATCTGTGGAGGAAAGCATGAGTACCAGAACATTTTCCTATCATTTTGTATTATTTTATAATTTTCAATGTTCTTGTTGGGGAAAGTACTTGTGGAATTTCTGACGTTATTCCGGATTTTAATTATTATTCAACTGCGCTGACTTTCCTAAATTAGTTTGAAGTACCATATAAATGATATATTATGTTAAATCATTATAGAAATAAGAATTCGTGTCTTGAAATTTTACCATCTGAATTCGCAAACTTGAATTTTATTATTTCAATTTGAATTTCTGCACTGGAATGTCAATCTTCGAAGTGAAACATTGAAATTCGAATACTTGAATTTGGACACTACAATTTAAACTCTTGAACTTCAATACTTAAACTCGAAAACTTCCATTCAATCATTCAAAGTTGAATACTCGAGTTTGTTCGTTTGAAGTTCAATGTTTAAAGTTTAACTTTCAATTCCTAAATTCGACTATGCGTGTCTTTATTTGAATGACTGTACGAATTGAAATCTTATATCTGACTTGAAGTAGTTGATTAAATACTGTATCATTTGATTTACATTCCTAACCTCATTCGGTTTTTACGAGAGAAACCGGTTCCCCGAATTAGCCCAATTGGAATTTAGTCTCATTTAAATTTCATATCGACCGACGACGTCGTGGTCTCGTACTTTTTTAAGGACAACATAGTTTCAAAGAAGAAAGTACCGAAGGAAAGTATCAAGGAAGAAGCAGGTCATTGAAGCCATGTGCATATGCACACGAGCATAAGCAGCTTGACCTTAAATGTCCGACTACATATTCTCGCTGACATAATGATAGTTGTGCGAATCGTGTCTGAATGCCTGACATCAGGAATGACGTAAATAACAGTGTCATAAAGCAGGATACGCGGTGAAAAGGGAATCATTACGTATAATACCGAGGAACGTTGCTTGCCCTGCGAGAAAGATATGTCCTAAAAGTATGACATGATACGACAATTATTACCGTGTTCACGTGTAATCCTAACTTACAAGGCTTTCAAATCAATTTTTCTCCATACCATCGCCGTAATCAGAATTCCGATGCTAAAATCTCGCAGTTTTCTTAGCATTATCCCTATTTATACTTCGTTATCCCTATTTATTGCGGAAATAAATTATCATATCCTGTTGAAGCGAAAGTCTCCATGGGTCCCCCTTTTCAAGTGATAATGTTATTATAATCAATACAAAGAATATTTCAGTGCCTTCATTTCATTCTCCATTCTAAATCAATTTAAACGCTTAGTTAAGTAAAAACGTCGAAATTTTATTATACGAAAGAAAAGTTAGTCCTCATGTTAGCAACCTGGGTATCCATTTTGGAATCTTCACGTAATTTTGCTATTCTCCTGAACATCAGATCGAATTGCTTCGCATCGCCATTTTTTGAACATTTCTGCGTCGATCTGTGTTTTGAACATAGATAATTTGCACAAAAATATTGTGATACCAAAATCTGTGTGAATGTAGACATTTTGGTTGCCATCGTGAGGGCTGACGCGTTGAACGCCACGGGGGTCACCGATGACCCCCAACCAAATCGAATTACTATAATTCGCTGAATGAAGCGATGATTATATGAGAACATTCCTGTATTTATAAATAATGCTAACTAATCCGATTCAGTTAAATAATTTGAATATTATATTCATTTCATTTTGAGTATTTTCTCCGTGAAATCGTGGGTCATTTAGCTTTTTAAGGAAACAATGATATCTATTCTAGAATGTTGTATCCTGTACTACGTTGCGTGTAATTTGAAACGTTTTCGTGTTTTAGGTACAATGGAAAAATGGGAATCTTTAACGTCCAAAGTCGAAGAAGCTCAACTGGCTCGTACGCTTCACCGCGAGTTAACGGCTTTACACACGGAATTCAAAGCGGCTCACAACAGACTCTTCTCGTACGAGATCGTTTTGGAGCAGCCCCACGTAGTGGACGAGCAGATTAACCGAATTACGGTAAGAATATCATATTTCTATGGCTGCATATAGCAAACTTGTAAATCGATACCTTCTACGGGGGGTTTCGTAATGTGCGGACCATAACCGCGAAATTCAATTAAGCATATAAAGTGAATGAAAATTTTCAGATAAAAGTATCTCCGATTCGCGTATCCCTTCTTGTTATGTGTTGCATGGTGCAATGTAATGTAATATAAAATAATGAACAGGTATACTTGAACGTGCGCGAACACATTTGAAGGACTGTACCTGAGCGAATCGTTGTATTATTTAATTGTTTATTATTGATGAATATTTACTAGTATTGATATTTTTTGTTATCATAATTGTGGCAGTTATCGTTATTTTCTTGTGTTTGCCCAATTTTTACCAGTTTCGATTGTGCGTGATTTCTATGAAAATGCTGCACTCAAGCTAGCTTTTATTTGCGTAGAAACTGGAACAGAATAAAGTTTTATACGTATTAAGTCCTTTTTGAAGTGTTACCAAGCATGATGTTGCTCCAAAGATTTTTACTTGATAATTCATGAAAGTGGCACAAAACCCCAATAATTTCGTATCCTAGTTAGGTGGAAAAAAGAGAAATGATAAATTTCTCGCGAGCAACAAGTGAAATCAAATTGAAAAGTAGGTTATTTCAAATAATATTTCGGTTCTTTGCTTTCATTATGGCTAATCAATTATGCAGAAAATATCGATTCAGTTGGAATATTATCGTGCATTATCACACAGTGTTGAATATCGGTTTGCAATATCAGTTATACGATGAATGATTTTAGTATTTTTTTATTTCGGAATTTAAAAAAGGAATAATTCATAATATAATAAAACTAAAAGATTTCATTTTAAGAAAATTTTATAATCTTAAGCAAATCTGTTTTTTTATTTAATAAAATTTAACAGTAATACATTTCTGTTTTGGATTATCTGATGTAGTGATAGAAGAAAATAAGCATTTTACTATTATAAACAAAGACAAAGATATATTAGTAAAATAATCATTTTTGTTTTTCATAAAACGAATAAAAATTGAACGAAAACACCAAACATGACACCACAGTATCAATTTAATTATTTTAAAGAGTATTTCGGCATTTTATCATTTTAGATACAAGATCAAAATCAATTTTTTAAGTAAAACAATAAAGAGGTATTTTTAATACGATATATTATTTAAAATAACATTTTAAAGTATTATTATTTCAAATGTACCTTTATCTCAGATTTAATAAGTAAATCAGAAGATCAGTTACCATCGGTATAAAATCTGTTTTACCGTCCGCGTTTGAATCAGTTGAATTTGAGGATAAATATATCCTAAGTTATAATAGATGTGATAGAGGAAAATGATAAGTCTAATAAATTTGTTGTTAACCGTTGGATTTTAATAAAATCCATAAAATTTAATCTTGAATAAGATCCACGAATTTGAGATAGGTTTCTACAAAAGTAAGTAGGGTCGGTAATGTTTGGTAGTCGGTAAACATATTTTCTTCTATCGATAACATACCTCATCACTTTGGTAATGGAACGTAAAGTTCATTGTTTATCAGGTTTTGTGACCAACAGATGGCGTGTACCTATCCATTTCTTATCAGAAGATAAAATATAATTTAGAGAATCCAATTCTATATAATCTTATACAGTGAAAGTATTTCATATAATGATGACATTATTTAATGTAAATCTTAGGACAGAGTTTAATTTATTCATTTTCGAAACACGTCAGTTAATATTCATGATAAGATCTTGTTAAATTTGATAAATTTTTGCAAGCATTTTATTAATAAACGATACATCATGAGTACATAGATTTTATATATCCATGGTACTATATTAATTGATGAATACTTTTTCTGCTATTAAACTTTTATTTCGTAAATTGAGGTAATAATTTTACGGAAGAATGTAGTGTGCGATTGTTAACTGAAATCTTACTCTTAAACATTCGCGAAACTTTCGTTTAAACTTTCTTACATATTAGACAAGTTAAGTTAATATATTTGTAAACAAATTATCGTAATCTTAACTTTGCAGTAATAGCAATTTATAAACAAAGACCTTATCCATTTGAAACTTCATTAAAATTATTTCTAATATCAGATAAGTCCATCCATAAGCGTCGCAAATACTCAAAACCTGAATTTCTCAAATGACCATCAAAACTTCAAATATACCAATTATTCATCGCACAGTGAACCACCCACGATCCTCCATTCATACACGAAATTGCAAACATCCCTCATATAAAGATCACCTAACGACCAAACAGAGTAATGCAGAGCTAATTGGTCTTCACCTGTCCTCTTCCCATTTTCGATGCCAATCTTCTATTCACCAATACGATTACACACAACCAATCGAACCTGTATCCAAAACACTCAGCCCAAAACCGTCTCAAGCCCTCGCACCCTCCCGCTAATCATCAAATCATCTCACAACGGTACCTCATCGACTCATTCCTCACCGGAAATCCATCACGCTTAAATGAAGACCCCAAAATTATGCTAGACATAACAAACAGCTGTCATCCTGCGAAATCGTTCTGGCCCGATAAAAGATGTCCGCCGTGGAAGTATAACAAAGTCGACGCGGTTGGAAGATCGAGGACTGTGCCCGAGATGAAAGTAGGCGAAATAGAAGCAAAGGAAAAGAGCGTGGCTGCGCCTGGAAAAGACGGGGACCGTGGAGAGAGGCGGCGGTGCGCGGTGAACGAGGGCGAAAGGGAGGAGTATAAAGGGTGGTACAGCGGCGGCGGAGGGCGGGCGGGAGGAGGGAGCAGTCAGGAGGCAAGGATAGAGGCAGAGAGTGGCGTAAAAGCGTAGTCGTGTCGCACGTACGCTCGTCTGACGGCGACGTGCTCCGCATCGCAACACGCGAGCGGTACGCCGGCGAACCTAGCCAACCCTCTGAGTCCCACCCCCTCGGAGGCATCCCCTGCCAACCCTCTCGATCCCTCTCACTCCTCTCTTTCTCTCTATCTCTCTCTCTTCCCCTGGAAACCTCTGGAACACCCTCGTCTCCTCCTCCTTCCTGTTTCTCCCACTTTCTTCCTCCGTTTCGCTTCCACACCTACGCTTCCTCAGCCGGATCTTCCTCGTTCAATCATTTTCTCCGATTCTCCTGTGCCACGGAGGCTCTCCTCCTCATTTTCGCCTTTAGACTCTTCCGCCCTCCCAGACTACCCTTCCCTTCTTCGTTTTCTTCTTCTTGTCTGCTAGGCTTGCCTTTCCTCTTTTTTCTCGATCTGTGTATGTCCCTTTTCTTTTGTTCCCTTGTTTTCAAGATCTCTTCCTTGGTTTTGTATCAATTTTGTTTTCTTTCCTTTATACATATCTACTTGTTTCGTTTCTATTCCTTGTATAACGTTTATTCCGTGTTTCTACTTCTCTGTTGGCTTTGCTGACCGTGTACACCTTCCGCCGCATTGGTCATTTTTCTTTTCATTCCGTTTTCCCTCTTTCCGATCGTGTACATTAGTTTCCTCTTGTTCTTATCCTCTTCCCTCTGTGCCCTTTCCCTTTCTGTCTTCATTTCCACGTCTTCTTCGTCTCTCCTCGTTTCTCTTCCATTTTTCTGCTGCCTTACTCTTTCGACCGTGCGTCACCTATTCTTACCTTTTCCCCGATTTTCTCTTTAACATTCTTTTTCCAGGTCTGTTTCCCTCGGTCAGTGTCTCCCTCATTTTCCCCTCGCCCACGCTCGCAATATACCGAACATCCCCGCCGGCCTCATTGCGAAGACCAAACACATGCTCCCTATCTATCATCAAGATGTATTAGCGTCCAACATTTGCCGGGTGAAGTCGTCGCTGTGCTGCATTATGCAGGAGGCGCGGCGCGCCGCGCGAGTCCCGTCTAGCCACCGAAACCCATCCCGATATCCCGGGAGCCGCCGCGTCGAACCCCGGGCCACCTTTTTGTTTTACATGTTTTCGCGTGCCAGGTCTGCTAACCGGTCCGCCGCCCTGCACCGCGGCAATCATTCCGCAGGAAACGCTCGCCACGCTGCCAGCCGAAATGTTCCTTCGCTAGTCAACCCCCGGGCACGTGACGAAATGCACCGCTCTCCTTTCTCCAGCTCGGGATTTGAATTTTTCGTTCACTTAACCCTTATAGTGCCGAATAACGATATATCGTTGTTAGGCACACTTACAAGGGAACCTTTTCAATCAGCACACGCCGATTTTGATGAAACGTATGCCAGACATAGTTCTCAAGAAGTATCTGTGAAACTGGGGGGTGTAGAAAAGAAATTCATTTTCTACATTGTTCGCCTCGAAATGAACAATTTAGATTTGTTTTATATATCCCGTAGTTTCAGAGATATTGTAGAAAACGTACTTCCAACCCCCAACTTTGAGAGGATGTTTCATCAAAGTTGGCGTGTGGTAGTTGAAAAGGTTTCCTTGTTAGTTTACTGAATTTGGAAGGGAATGTACTACGAGATACAGCAGAGTTCCGATTATCTGTTATCTTCTGGTCCCACTACTCTTCTGTGGGGAAGTAAAATGAATGAATTAATGAATTTTCATATCCTCCGCAATTAATTTTGTAATAAAGGATAAAAAATGGAGCAAAATGAGGCAAGGGCATTATTCTAAAAAGCTATAATACTGAAACTACATCAAATTGCCAAAAGTTGTATCTACAAAATGCATCTGAGTGCGAAACGCCTGGAACTAAATAATTAAGCTGTAACATCACAGATATTAACATTTTTATCTGAATTTCATGAGTTCAGAATGTTGAGTCTTAAAATTTCATAAGCTTGAGCTGCATGTGACTCGATGATCCTCTGAAATGAAGCTTTAGAAATCTCAATCTTTTTATATGTATTTTGTATCGGTTATCACATAAGTTTCCACAATCAACGAAATACGATGATTTTTCAATTCAGTCTATGTATACCGTTATTCTTTATTAAAAGATCATTGTCATAGTATTCTGTTTTCCTCGTAATTGGCGAAATATTTTCTGCTCTAGCAATAGTGACTTACCAAGGTTATCATATAAATATGTAACAGTAATCCGTGCACAGAGCAGTTTAAGGTTTAAAGGAGTGCATGAAGGTCGATGGTTTGCCGGAAAGTTCAGAGAACAAGGGTTGACGCTTCGTGGTAAGCTTCAGAGGGAGTGGGGAAAGCGTATCAGGGATTAGGTTTCTGTTGCTGAATCGCGGACAGGTTGTTGCGTATGTTTTATGAATCGTGGATGAGATTTGCAGGGATCAAAATATTTTTCTTCGTTTTTTTTTTAGGAGCTGCAGGTTACTGGAAGGATTAAAAGGTTTATCCAGGAAATTGAATATCTGTACTCTTGTTTTGTTTGTTTTTTTTATCTTACCAAGGAATACGATCGTTGAATATTTTGTGTGGAGGATAGGATTTCTATATGTTAGGGGTTATTATTTATTCAGGGAATTTTTTTATTTGCGATTCTTTTATGGTTCCAGTATTCAGTACAGTGTCATTCATAACGAAAATACAAACCGATTCCAATTCCGTTTATTCAGTTAAAGCGATTTTTTTTGCATTTTGGCCTTATAACCCATGTATGCATTTTTTTATATAGACCATTCTTCTTCTTCTTAGTCTTATTTTTGTTTCTATTGTTATTGTTAGTATTATCATTATCATTAGCATTCCAGAGGATCTTTGTTAACTCTCTATCTGTCTCATAAGCATTTGCGCTACTCTGTATATGCAAATCAGCGAACGGCCAGATATCTAAACTCTTAACTCCTCCATCCGCAACGTGAATCACTCCAAGCCCCAAATCTTCTCCTCCCCACTCTCCAGACTTCCCATTTCTCCAGATTTACTTATTCCGAGAAACAAGAACCACAGGAAAAACAACTATCAACTCGAATCCACCGGTATCTAATCCATCTTTAAAATAAAATTATTTTCCAAAAACCTTCAAAATTCTTATTTCTTCGATTGAACAAGAACCCAGCCGAATTAGGGACATTCTCTGTGTCGTAGCAGCCGATCGTTTCGGGTGTCAACGGTCCCAAACATAACAGGTTATAACATTGGAATTCAAAATTCTTCTATTATCAAAGCTGAACACGCTTCAATCGAACGGACTGCAGTTTGCTCCCTCATGTCGTAGCAATCTAACATTTTGTCTAGAAAAATTGCAGTAAGATTCTTCGAAACTGAACAAGAAAACATTTTATGTGTCAATAGTGCACAGCATAACAGGCTATAACGTTGAAACACAAAACGTTTCCATCAGCAAAGCTAAACACGCGTTCATCGAACAGACTGCAGCTTGCTCCCTCGTACCGTAGCAACCTAACATTTTAGGTGTCAACGATCCACGGCATAACTCAGACCTAACCCAGCATAACAGGTTATAACATTGAAATACAGAACTCTTCTATTAGCAAAGCTGGACACGCTTTAATCGAACGGACTGCAGTTTTCTCACGAGCCGAGGGCGCGGAGACGCGCCGTCCACAGGCGGATCACGCAACGTTAAGTGCGAACGATCGCTAATGAGCGGAATATCGAAACGCAAGTGACCGGCGCGTTTCGTCTGGAATTACGCAATAACGTAATCAGCGTCGGCTGAGCCGCGAACACGCGCCGCCGCGCCGACGATGGCGTCTGCTGGCTCGATTGAAGCCTGTTTACGAATGCATAATACACGCGGGGACATTCCATTCGGATTCGCGCGCCACGCTGCACTCGCTCATTCCGTCGCGCTTTTCGCCGTACGTCGTGCATCCCAAACACTCGTCGCCGACGATCCTTGTCGGGCCGACCGGCAATCGATTCGCGGCCTCCCGACCGGATCGGCACGTCTAAACCAGCGACTACTCGTTTCCTGGTTAAAATGTGCGACGCGGTGAACTTTTTCAACTCGCTACTCTGGACTATCCAACGGTCGATTTGCCCTTTTTTCTCCTTTGTTTCTTTCGATTGGAGTATCGTCGTACGAACATTTTAGGGACACACGATTCCTCGATTGTTTCAGCGCGTTCAATTAGTTGAATGAGTGTGCGGATGAAGGGGTTGTGTTACAGTTTGTAACTGTTATGGGAAAATGTAAACGGGATATGTTGCTCACTGTTATTATCCGAGATATTGGAAAATAAATGGTTGTTTGACAATAAGAGGGTTATTTGCTCAATTATAAACGTAAGTTTGCACATGAAAGTCACTGTTTTGGACAAATCTCTTTTCAAAGTGAAATGTCCTGAAAAATGTGTGACACGGGTTCTTCTAAGCAATTATTCAGTTAGATTTCAATTTCTGTGAGTGAAATTTTCATGTCCCAAGGTGATGTGCTTTCGACGCATCATTATTGACACGCGGCAATAACAAAGGACCGAAGCGAGTCCGAATGCGACGTAACCATAAAGAATGTTCTTTTCTATCGTTACGTTTACACTTCTATTAACATTTAACGTTTACTGCACTTTTAAACCTAAGGTCGGCTCGGTTGCCGTGAGAGCAGGACTACAGGCGGAGTCTCTTTGTCCTTGTGCACTTCAGTTTGACAGAGCCAACATGAACCTGGTGGGCCCACTGTATTTACTTCACGTCCCTGGAACACAGTGTCCAGGAAGCATCGTTCAACCGAAGAAAGTATCGATAAAGCTCCACCCCGTCGCTGAAGGAGCCTCAGTTATCGGTGGCACCACGACGGGATTATCGAGTCCTCCATTCGAATTCCGCGCGCGTTCGCGGGTAACGAACTTGCGGCCAGCTTAAGATCGTAAACGGGAAGCCGGGGTGTACAGATTATTCGACGACGACCGCGCCGTGGACGTATACAACCGGCGCGCGGTTTAATCGCGGGAGGCTTTCGACTCGGAAGCTCGTTAGCCGGCCTAGCAGGCTCGATATGCGGGTACAAGCTATTTCGAGTGGCCGCGTGCCTTTATTCGGCGCGATCGTTCGGGCATTACGCTGTTTTTCTTGACCTGCCGGCTGGCCTTTAAAAAGCCCGCGCCCGCGATACGGCCGAGCAATTAAAATACTAGCGGGCCGCGCGCGCTCTCCGTGCGTCAGAATCACGCCACGCAAAAAAGCTAATTCTTCCCCTTTGTCCACTTTCTTCCGGCGCGCGCGCCGGTCGACGGTGCTTTCATGGATCCTGATGGATTAAGTGTCATTTGTATACAGTAGAACCTCGATTAGCCGAGTCACTGTCCTCTGCGATGTGGATCGTTTCAGGCTTGGTTGCCTACTGCCTCGATGATTTCACAAATCGATCAAGTTTTAGAAATGTATTATAGTAGGCTGTGAATTAATATATTGTGTACCATTATGTATAAAATATTAACTTCGGAGGTCAACTCACTGTTTTTCATTGGAGCGTGGTTGTTTGAGTATAGGAATACATGTTTGATCGTGTTTCCTATGATTTATGTGTTTTGAGTATTCTTTTGCGAATCTTTTGTGAATCGAAAATATGGGTAGTTTACGTTTCAATGATTTATAATTCGGTGAACTGAAAAACTCACTGTAACAAAACAGTTGAATTACACTAACGGTATTCGCGCAATTTAATAAAAAGCCGTGGACATCTGTAAAATTTAGGTGTTAACGAGTTTTTATTAAATCGCATGAATACTGTTAGCAGAATTCAACAGTCTTACTATTCAACTATTCTAAGAAAACATCACAAACAATGTTTGATGCTTACAACATTCGTTAAAACGTTTCGGATAGAATTTAACGAAAATGAATGAAACAACCAACGAATGAACATCCAACAAAACCGACGGATTCTTACAAATCCTGAACCCTTAAATTTTACAGATATTCGCCAGAAGCCTCGGTACGCTGTCCATCAGCCTATTATCATTCGTCGAACTTAACCTAAAACCGAACTAACCATAAACACCGGACAACTGTGTTCCCTGTGTTCCGGCAATACATATTTCGACGCAAAACCGTTCGCCAGGGCAGCCATCTCCGCGCTCATAGGCATGCAGCGGCCGAACGCTGTGCGACCACTCTGTATACCGAATTCGAATCAATTGATTGGCTGTTGATTGGAAATTGAATTAGATCGGAATGTGCGTGTCTGCGGGACTCACGTCGAGGGGTTGCGCGACGGAGAGGCAGAGCCTGGTTCCAGCGGGCTGGGAGAGAGATAGGGTTGCTCTGGAACGACGGAGTCCCCAAAGGGAAGGAGGGGCGGTGTGCTGGGCGGTTGCGCGGGGGAGGGGCGCGGACCGGCTGCTCCCGGCCTCGCAATGCGCCCGGAATATCAATGCCAACCACTTTTCGTTGCGACCGCTGTCGGACAGTGGCGCGAACCGGCGTCGTTCTTTCTCCGGTGTTTCCTAGTCGCCTCTGTCTCTTTCTATTTTTCTGCGCGCGCGCGCGCGCACATACACACGCCATGACTGTATACCGGTCGGCGCGACGCTTTTCACGCGTCTGACCTCTTTGATACCGTGCCCGGAATCACGCCTGTATCCGTCGTTTACTCGTGCTCGAATTTGCATGAATTATCGACGTCCGTGAAGAATATCGATTGGGGATTGACTGGCTGTCCGGTGCCTCGAGTATGGCCGTTTTGGGCAGCGAGAGTGTTTTCGACGGTAGAACTTGCCGAGTTTTATGAAGCGAGGATTTTTAATCAACGCTAGGTTTACGAAACGCGGCAATTCGACGCATATGAGATTTGATAAATATTAGATTGCAAATGTTTACTCCGATTTCGATCGATGCGACTGCACGAATGTGTGTCTTAATTATCTATTATCGTATCTCTAATGTTAAAAATCTAAATAAACGTGCATCAATTTTTCGGGACATTAGAATAAACTGTATAGTAAACGTCCGTGAATCTAGTGTTAATGTTAGTTTTATTGGGAAAATGGGATTATTGCGGTAATTTGTTTAATGATTGAAATATTATTTGTACGTTTGCAATGCTTGTAAAAGAGAAATCTGAAATGGGTAATTTTGATTGATTTGGTAGTGCTAGTGGTAATTTGGACGAGGATGTTGTAAGTAATTTTGGTTTACAACTTTCTCTATCTGTTTGACCTTGTGTTTATGATTTTGGAGAAGGTTGGGCAGTGATGATGTGAATCCTTGTGTATTGTGAAAAGAACCCCTTAGGTCACGAAATATTGATCGGAATTGGTATCATGTAATATTTTCTGATAAAGCTTGTTTCAGCTGTCGGCACGTCTAAGTAGTACAGTACATAAGTGGTCAGCCGCGGTTAGATAGCAGTTGTATAATCTATGGTCTCTATGGTTATTCCGAGAACGAATCGTTTACACATTGAACACCAGTAAACAATAAAAACTGCATAAATTTATAGACTTCACTGTTCTAACCTTATATATTTTAACTGATCGTGTTGATGCAACGGGAAGGAATATATCATGTGTACCAAGATTCATTTTTACCATATATTCTTGCAAAATAATATTAATATGATAATAAAATACATCGTGTAACCAAAACTTCCCTCGAAATATTCAGTAATTGTTGAGAAACTAGAAAAATCTAGAGTATAATTGAAGCTCGGTCAACTAGTCGACAAATCTACACAAACTTTCACCGAACAACATTCATAAAATTCAATATCCATTAAATCGTCGGGTTCCATAAACCTTGGACACAAAATATCCAAAGTCCTTAATTTTACATTAATTCACATTAATTCTTCCAGAAGTCTGTCCCCGCCATAATTGTATCTTCCTAATTACGTTCTCAATCCAAATACCCATAGATCCAAGTCCCAGTTCAGTACATAGCAACCGAAGCATATCTCCCAATTCTCAAAACTCCCAATCCACACAAAAATCCGCAATCAATTGCAACGAGATCAATACCAAATCCAAATAATTCGAATCGCAAACGAAACAATAACTCGCAAACCGCCACCAACATTCCCGCCCGAGCTCCAATCCTTTTCCCAAGCGGAAGCTGGAAGCATTGAACCCACCCGGGAGATTAGAAAACGTCCTCGCCGATCGTCGCCAGAATGGAGATCGGTTGTACAATATAAATGCAGACGGGAGGAGCGGTAGTAAATTCCGTAGTAAATTTCGTTTCGCCGGGTGGAATTACTCAGCCAGCGGGGGCGGGGGGTTGCAAGGAAGAGTTTCGAGCGCAGCGGTACACAAGAAGAGGTAGACGCGCGCGCGATGACCGCAAAGGACGAGCTTTTACGAGCTTCCTCCGTCTCTCTTCCCCTGTCTCCGTCTCTCTCGTCACGCGATGAGCGAAGAGAAATGACGCGGGTCGCGGGGGGTAAGAAGAAGCAGCGGGGGTGGAAGAAAGAGGAAGAACCGGCGGGGGCTCTCGTTTTCGTTCTCTTACGCCCTGCGTCGTCGTCGTAAACCCGGGTTTATTTATGCGGCCCTCGTCGGTCGCCTCCTGTAGCACGACGACGGGGACGTGACAACGTGACGTGGTTACTCCATCGTCTGCCTCGCGCTCTTACAACCCTTATAGTTCAGTTATGCTTTCCCTGATAAACGCGCGTTTATTTCTGTACCCGACGTCTGGACCCGCGAGTCGTGTTGGGTCACACGTTGGTTTCGCGCGGGGCTTGACCTCGGTCATCCCGGCTGCGGAGACTTCGATGCTTGTTGAGGGTGGCGGACGGTGGAGCGATCGGTGTTCGCCTTTGCTGCTAGTTGGACCCGTTCTCGTCAAAATCTATATGGACTTTCGTTAGATTTATTGTTCCGTTAGAGATGATTTGTGTTGCTACTCGATTACATTGAGTTTTAACCCTTTATCGGCAGATTTTTCTGGTAACAGTAGCGGCTAGTCGGAGTAAATATATATGTTTAAAGATTATTCTTCTGTAGGTGATTTATAGTAAATATATGGATATTACAAATATAGATTATTCCTTAAAGTTAATGTATTTTGCTGAATATAAGTTTCATGGAGAGTAATAAGTACTTACGACACCTCTCGGTCGTAAAATAACACTGTACTCCGAAAAAAGAATAATGCCGCCATAATGGCGACACCGATTTTGAAGGCAAATGTTAAATATCACCACTGTGGCAAATTAGTTAATACTGAACGTTCCTACACTTTATACACACCTGTTCCTACACATAATTATTCAAATAACTAGTTATAAACCGAAGATTAACAGGTTAGGCGATCAATTTTTCTTAATGAAGTTAAAAACGGGGGAAAGGCAAACATTGGAAAATTGATTATTCGGACAATATCGGGATCGGCGTGAAGTGAAATGAATGAAGGGGAACGTAGAATTTGGAAATAAATTTTCAAACCGGTGATTTGACTGTTTAGTGTTAGGTAGAAGTGGACGATAAGCTGAAAATAGGTTGGTTGTTTTTTGGGGGGGTTCGGGTCGGATTCTCGAAAATTTCGGATCCCAAAATTTGTCGCCAAAAATCGCACGGGAAACGAAAGTTTCTTCTGATTATCTAGAAAACTGGAAGAGAACGATATCTTTGTCACAGTATAATGTGAATGTAATAGATAGTTCGTAGTACGTTGACCGTGTTACGGGATCATTTGGTGGGAAGACAAATATCTTCGTTCCCGTTGCAAGATACACAGTACATTTCCTTTAGTCTACTACTGCGACCAGTTTATACATCACCCGCACCCTCCGCCGCAAGGACGGGGCAATTCGTTTGAGTTAGCCGAAGAAGGCAACCACTAAAAATGTATATTTAATGTTCTAGGCCGAGCTGGCTTCGTTGAGGGATCGCAAGGCAGCGATGCTGGCGCTGAACGTCTCGACGCACAGACTGATCACCGATCACGGGAACTTGACGTCGATGATCTTCACCACATTGAAAGACGGCGTGGCGGATCTGTACCGTATATGGGACGAGACTTTCCAAAAGTGAGTACCATTACAGGAAGTTACAACTCATTTGCATTTTACATCGAACGGAATACATAGAGTGAAAAATGTGGAAACTATTGAAACATATATGTTCTTTATATAAATACAAATATTATATAATATAATATAAATATAAACATAAATATAAATATAAATATAAATATAAATATAAATATCAATATCAATATAAATATTAAATCATCCCATGAGTAATTCGGTTTTTATATCTCTTGTATTTTTAAAAGTACAGATAAACAAAACTGTTTTTAATCAAAAACATATTCTCCTTTATTGTCTCTGAATTGTCTATGTACACATTATAATTACTTTAAAAAAGATCTTGTTTATCTTAATTTTTAAAAATAAAAGAAATATTAAAAAAGTCACATTATTTATGAGATGTCGCAATATAACGTGCATCGGGTCTGAAGGGGTTAATAATAATTCGGATTCTTAAATATCTTCCGTGTTCGGTTTCTCTTCCCGGCAAGAGCATGTTTATCGAGTTCCGAGCCGCGCGGAATAGGTGGTTTAGGATCATTGACTGACCGTTCCCTGGCCGGCGTGTGACGTTCGGCAAATATTATGAGAGGCAATGAAGCCTCCAGAGCAAACATCGGGGAACCCGTGTGTACCGGCACCGAGGGCTCGGACCTTCGGGATCTCGACCCGTGTCACGGGATTACTAGTTTTAGCCGGGATCGCGCGTTTAATCTTGGCTATTTCTAAAGTGTCCGTCGCGCCAGGGAAACATCTATTTGAACGAGTTTCTAGTAGGTTACACCGATCTTGTGAAATGATTTTCTGTTAACCCCTTGCTTCACGATTTCTTTTGCAACTCTCCTTTTCAACACTATGTCGTCTTTAACCCCTTGCTTTGCAATAACGTGCGAAACTCGTGGTGAATACTTTAAATAGAATTTAACGAACATAAATATTACTCGATTTCTTCGACTTCAAATTAAATATTATTCTTCTCTGATCAATTATTATATCGTAGGGCAAATGTAAACTTAGAATGCGCATAAAACTTTTCTCTTTTTTCAATAAATTTTTACTGTAAGCGCTTAAGAATCATTGGAAAATAAAAGAATTCTCTGTTCATTGTGCATCCACGTTTTCTGTGAAGATTAAATCTTTATAAAAGAAAGATTAGATGAAAATTAATTTGATTTTCAACAAGGTTCAGATTTTTGTAAGAAATCTGACAAAATTAAAAGGTTTCATATCACTTTCATATTTTTGAATAGGAAAATTATAATTTCAAAAGAGATCTATCAGAAATATTGAATTATTTATTATCATTATTCAGTATGCAATTTTGACATTATTCGCGTTATTAAATATTTATTTTTAGTATCGTAATTATCAGTATCATTTATCATATATATAGTTGTAATAAGTGGTTTATCTTGCTTAGGTCTGTATAAAGTTGAAAAATATGTGTATTTTCTAAAGTAACGTACATGTCCCTATTGAGTTACGCAAGTCACAAGGCTTGAAATCGACACGCGGTTAGAGGCAAACAGCGTGTAGCCACCGGTCAGATTTTAATTGCCGTATGAGCACTTGATTCCCCTATCTGATAGGGGTCTAACCCATGCAAAAAGGTTTACCATTTGACCCACTGGGGTTTTACAAAGGTTCGTCCTTCCCGCTTTTCAAATGCACCCTCGAAATTCCAGTTCTTTGATGAGTATACCCGATGTTTGCATACAGTATACTGCAGAAAGCTCGTGCATTACACTGTAATTTTAAAAGTGTTTCTGTAAAGTGATATACACACAACATCCACAATTTTAATCTTTCCATTGTTCAAAATTACGAAATATGTACAAAGAATTAATGTTAAAATTACGAAACACAGAGAAAAGGATCTTCTATTATCTCGAAACTTCCTTTAGACGTGTTCAATATAAAAATGCGAGGAAAAATGTATTTTAAATGTCTAAATATTTAAATATATAATTTACATACTTAAAGTTATTCTTCTTTTTTATAACTTATTTATTACTTATTACGACTTATCTATAATTTATAAAACTTATTCGTTATAAGTTATTAGTCTCTCCATAACTTCTGTTATTCCTAACTGTATAAAAGCTAAAACATATCTTCTACAAAAACATAGATTACTATTCGTAGAACATGTGATTCACATTAAGACCTATGCAATTTTGTCAATTTTTTCGTGAAACTTTTTCAATCATATGTATAGGTCGCACAATCATTTTGTGGCGATTCGTGTGCAGAATTGCAGGGGTTGCTAGGATTGCCCACGGATAAAATGTTTTTATTTACCGATAATGCCATCGGGCAGCTCCGCTAATAATTCGACGCCTCCCTGTTTACTGAGAGGCTTTGCCTTCATTCCAGTTTTTATTATGTTGACCCGCGTCGCGATTTTTCCATTCAATTTCGTCACCGATTCCGAGGACGGGGAAGAACCGATGTTTGCCGAATGCCTTGAATCTATTAAAGTGGAAATTTCTGATCGCAGTTACGAATGGAATCTCCGTTTTCTTTCTTTCAATTCTTTTTTATTATGGTAGATTGTTGTCGCTAAAGTTTGTTTCGTATTCTTGATGAATTAATAAATAAAACATTGGCATACTTGTTTTATTTATTGCATACACCCTGGTAGTAGAATTCTTGCTTTTCTACTATTTTAAAGGAAAACTCTTTTTAGGGTTTGCTATTGTTTTGTTTATTAAAAACTAAGTGAGAGTAGCAGAATGATTTCCATTTAACTAAATTTAAATTTCTGAAACTAGACAATTTCTATTCGTTTATAAGTAAATATAATAAGAAAGAAGAATGAAATATAATAAGAAAAATTATTTGTTTAAGCTTACATATCGTTAGTCAATACTGTATTGATTTAATAATTCCTTATATATTTAATAATTAACTTAACAACTGTTAATTATTTAAATCTGACATAAGAATTTCTTTCTTTTATTATAATATACATATGTTTGTATATATACAAATTGCCACGAAGGCTAATTATATATACAGTAATAGATATTAGAATAACTAATAGTTACTGCAATATGTTACATGATTATACAATACATAATAATATAATGAATATTAAAATTCTAGATACTGGAATAATTATCTATCATTTAATTTAAATAGTCGAAAATCCTTGTTTTCTATAACGATCCAATAATTCATGCAGTGTTTCGTTTAAACGTATTTGAAACTGTGATTTATCTATTTTTCAGGGGCAATCAACAATTATGCGCTTTACAAGCTGTCCAGCAGTTCAGTGTTCGTTTGGCCGAGCTACAGTGCGCGTTACGAAGGGATAAGGATACCCTTGCAGTTTTGGATGTTGCCCTCCAGGCTGGAGCTACCTCCGAAGTGGCTTCGTCAGTTCGTCACGTTGCCAGGTTGCTGTCCGAGAAACAGGATATTAATTGTCAGGTGAGATGGAATTCTTTGTACACACGGGCTGACCTATGGTGCTTACTGATTTGAATACTCTGGAATCCATAAGGAGATCTCCATACTGCAATACTTGAATTTTTGGAAAACGGGTTGCCCTTTTGTTTAAAAGAAAATATCCGTGCAAATAAATGTAGCCTTCTTTCACTGGATTTCTGAACTTCAAACTTAAAAAAAGAGAATTAATACTTTAAAGGAAGTATAAGAAAATTTGATTATGAAACAGTGAAAGACAGGCACGTAATCTGATAACATAGTTGATGACTAGAATGTTGTTTGATCTAATTACACAAATATATTAACACATTACTGCATTTTCTGATAATTATGAGTAATGTTAAACAGCGATTCATTTTGCGATTAATGTTTTAATTAAAGAACTCTAAGGTACGATGAAAGTTCATTTTGCTGAAGCTAACAGAAAATTCTGTAACTGCCTGATAACACTTATTTAAACAACATCAACATTGTCGTACTTACATTCCTTAAGTACGTCAAGTCGCTCGACATTTTTGTGAGACATTCATTTTTAGTATACAATTTCATTCGTTCAATGATGCGTTGTAAGTGTAACGGAAACGAGTGAGACCAGTAATCGTGGGAAATGGTTCGGCGATAAAATTTTTCAGTGCTGCTATGAAAGGCGTCCGAAAGTGATTTCGCTAAGGCAGTGGAAATATGTCGTAACTGTTTTATTTCATGAACATCTGGGTTTCCCCGACAGGAAATGCAAACGCGTCAACTGTTTATTCGATTAGATTTTTAATGGTGAAATATATTATTCTGTGATATTTGTTCCATGATACCACCGCAGTAGATATTTCTCATAGTTTATTATTGGTGAAACGATCATTCATTAGAAGGCTTAAATTTATCACCTTTATTCTCTAATGTTCACTCGTCCAATTTTGGTACAAACAAATTATTCGAGCTAATTCTCGTTTTGTCCGAGATAATTTGAATTTCCGAATGTTATACAAAAATTGTCATTAGTCTACATGTTCTTACCATAATATTTTCTTCAATCCAATAAATCGTCTAAACAAAATATTAGAAAAATAACTGAAACTAGTCATTGAGTTCCTAAATATAATGTCGTAGTTTATAATTTCTAATAATAATATCCATAGGATTAGTTTTATTTTCATTGTGTAAAATATAAGATTACAGCCATCACAAATATGTGACGCTGGCAGCGAACGTGTTGAGCTCAAATCTTTCACCTGCACATTTATTCATTGTTTCCTGTTATACGTACGTTTTCGTACGCGTGCGCATTGTTCCGGTTACCCTTCCCCTTGCCTCTTTGCACCTTTAGTTTGGCGGACGTTCCCCGAGACGCGAGAGGTGCACTGTATACTTTCAATACTGGCTGTTCCAGCGTTAAAGGGGAGAGTCCAGGGGTAAGGGCCACTAAACGGCGCGCCGACGATGCGTTTCGTATCGCGCGCCACGTCTTCGCCCGGATAATACCTATCCTTCGCTCCACACTTGGTCCTTTCCGTCCCTTTCGTACTTCGGCCATGCCTTTTCTCCTTTATTCCGCTGCTGCGATGCCTATTACCGTGTCTACGGCGTGTTCGTCGATCTTCCTTCCTCTGGCCAGTCACGGATGAGATTGCTTCGGACCTTCTTCACGCGTCGGAGCCATTCGGTTCTTACATATGCCAATGAAACTACCTCTCCACGTTTTTATCTCCGATTGGTGAGAACGTTTTGTGCCGGCAAAGGACGGGCGCAAGATCGTTAATGACAGGAACGAGAATGGAATTATTTCGCGATTATTTTTATAGCTAATTGGACGGTAAATTTGTCGACAGTTCGTCTCGATTAGCATTCTCTTCTTCTTGTCGTTTTTGGTTCGAACTTGGTGGGATGAGGTAAAAGGGAAGAGGTTTCGAAATTAAGTGTTATACTTAATAAGGAGCATTTTTCTTGTGGTTTATGTCGTGTGAGTTATTTATGCTTAGGCGTTCCGATGCTTTCGCTGAGAGAGCGAAGGCTTTCGACGATCTTGTTTGGGAGAAAATAATAGACAAGTATTTATTGCGCCAATATGGATATGAAATGTTATTTTTGAATTTTACTATTTTTTAAGTAGCTTATTGTTAGTTAATGAGTTAGTTAAAAATTATGGAGAGTTAACGGATTGGGTGAGGATATTAAATGGAGCTTAAATAAAGTAAATAGATTTGGCCATTCAAAGATTGAAGATTATATATTATCTATTAATATAAAATTAATTAGTATACAAATTAGAACTACAGAAAATTCATTTGTCATATTTCTCTTTGAAAAATGATTTTATACTTAATTATTGTCGATATTACCTATATTCTTCTTTATACAGTAGGATACTATCAATTTTTACGTTGACAACTACTTTGAAATGTATTCACTCAATAAAAGAACTTTCAATAAATTTGAAATTCGATAGAATAAAAGGAAAGTACTTAGTTATATCCTGACTAAATTTCAATATGACCAGGCAAATCGTGGAAAATGACTATTCGAATGAACTTAAAACATCAGTTACGAAATCTACGGTAAATCGTTTAACCGATGTTCCCACGGTATCCTTGATTTTCAATCGGTTAGATAGCTGCTAGTAATTATTCAACGTCCTTGGATAGGATAACGGTCCCCGTGGGTATCGCTTGTGTGCATAAAACCATTTCCCTGCTTAGATTGGGTGAGTGGAAGGGCTCTGGGGACACGGCTGTTCCGAGGAAGGCGAGATTATAAGGCGAATCATGTTTATTGGTTCAACTTCTGCCACACGACAAGAAACTTCCTTTGAACCCTACTTTCCTGCTTTTTTTTCTCGACGAAGTAGCGTATGACACTGACAACTGATTCGTTTCAATAAAGTTGGAAGAATACATTTGTATGTCGTGCAAGATATAGAAAGTTTCAGTAGTATTACGTTTATTTAAGTATTTTTAGAATTACACATTGTACAAGTTCTGTACACAGTATCTTTCTTCTCTCCGTTTTCTAGCCCCTCTGTTCTCTTATTCGTTCGTTTTGTTTGTTCCCTCTTCCATGTCACAATTCAATTTTTCCTTATAGTTCGTTAAATATGTAAAATATGAAAATACGTCAGGCGAGTATTTTTTAGTGTGGAATAATGGTAATCCAAGGAAATCAAAATTATTTTAATATTTTATTTCATTATGCGAATAGAAGAGAATTTTTATATCTGGAAGAATCAAAGCTGTCGTTCCATATACATAATAAAAATTATTTTCCATGAAATTTTTAATCACTACTCTGTAAAGTGCATATTTCATAACGTGAATACATACCATCGAACAATTTCTCTTGCCTTCGACCTCGAAAGATTAGCAATTTTCCATTTATTTTAATTATACGTAGGAATAATGAATATACTATAAAGTACACAAGTTAAACAACTCTCTCAAGATAAAAAATATCGTTGAAAGTTCTAAATGAGTATTTAACACTCCATCTAGAGGAAGTAAAGAACACCGTGCTCTGTCTCAGAATGGTACAACGTTGTACGGTGCGCCCTGACGTTCTGGTGTTGCTGTTGGCTCTCCACCGAAATGCACGGTCAGAAGCGGTCTACCTCCAAGGGTTCTTCCTTCATAAAACAAAGTATAGCTACTTGAGCCGTATAATTACGAAACTGTAGCGTATACTATTAGTTCCCTTAACACGTTGACTGCCACGAAAATCTTCAGAGTTTTGTGTATCGCTTATTGTAGCAAAGATGAAGAACAGCAGTTATTTATTAGTTGGTATCGAAATGCTTACGCGAGACTGTCATCTAGTTATTTACGCTATTAAACATTCTCATTCGATATTAGGTATCTGACAAATTAACATTGTTTTCAAGTGATTTTGACGCTCCGATTATCGGTGACCACCGTAGCAGTCAACGTGTTAAAAAATCCCCTTAAATATTTCATTAACTGTTGTCAAATAAACTCCGTATACGTTCCAAAGGAAATACTGCCATCTCCCCGAAATTGCCCTATATTTACTCAGAGAAACTCGCAAAGATTCTTCGTCGATTATAAAGGCCGTATTTATGAAGTCGTAGAAGTAATGGCGCCATTGGCTGAGTTTCCTGGAAGGGCCCAGCACGGAGGGTAAGAACGGGTCAGATTAGAGGGTACGTTTGACAGATGACACTTGTCGATATCGTGTTTCGGTTAAACGCCATCGCATCCCCCTATTCCCAACATATCCGTCTTTCATTTGCATATAAAGTAAATCTCTTGGCAAGCCCGGCTCGCACCGGTTCACCGCTTTATGGACTTAAGGAGAGAAGTAGCTCGAGGTGAAGCAGGTGGCAGGTTTGTTATCAGGACTTCCGATTGGCCTGGCCCGTGCTCCGTTCGCCGCGGAGACGTGGCCCGCCCAACCACACGATATTTCCACGTCAACGTTGCTCATTTTTTCCCGCCATGCGATTAGAATAACTGGTCGACGGACGTTCTGCGTCACTGAATTCGTTCTTCTGTTCCCCCTCTTCAACCGGTTTAACACCGAAACTATCGGACAGATCAAATTGACCCACTTCGGAATCTTTATTTTGCAAATATTTAAATTATGACGGCGTGTTTCCGAAAGATCTTCAATGAAATTTGTGTATCTATACAGGTGCAGGAGTAGGAGGCTCCTCGAATCTCAAGAAACGTGTTTTTTTAATTTTCATTACAAATTTGGAATAAGTTAATCTAATTGTTCGGTAGTTTTAGTATTGACACTTAGATTTACGCACGTTCATTATATTGTTTCTAGAGAAATGTTAATTTCTAAAATAAATATTTCAAAGTTCCGATTTTATAATTAAATTTTATATATTTACAAATCATCGTAATTTAATATTCTAGAATGAAAATATTAATTTTTAATATTGAAGTATTAACGTTTTTCAAATTAATATCTCACGTGAACATATTACACTGTACAAGAAATACACTTAAAGTAACAGAAGATTTACAGTCGAACCGTTAAGCATCAGCTGCAACGGGTGAACCAACGAAATCTCATTGCTAATTCAAAAACGATACGAATAAGCAGAAAAACCAGCTGGAACAAACAATCGCCGTCGGAAGTTCCAATTGTCCCCGCGCTTATTTCGCCTGTCGGGAAGACGTATGACCCGCGACACGATATTTTCACCCTAACAAAAGGTGAGCCGCCTGTAGGGGCAACCCTCGCGCGTTAGCTTCTTCCAGCCTGGCACCTTTCTACGCGGCTTCGTTTTAACGTATTCAAAGTCCCGTCAAGACGCGGAACAATCCGCGGGCGCCTCTCTGTTCCGCCGATCTACAACACTCCGGGGGATAATTTCATGCACTCGACATTACATCTTTCTTTCTCTCCTTCTTTCCGATACGACCCTTTAACCGGCAACGAACGACGAAAACGCGCCGCTTCGACAAAGTGCTCGACATTACGACCTTCTCTCTTTCCCTCCCTACACCTGCCCTTCAAATCTCTCCACCCTGCGAGCTACGGCACGAGAGAAACAGATAATGGAAAGAGGAATTCCGATTGGACCGATAAAACGGGGGTGGCTCGAGATATGGAACGGTAATAGTTCCGCCGGCGATGCTGACTTTCCGTCTTTGTTTGGGTGTCTCCTCGTGAATCGCCGGAACGGATCAATTATTGGCGGTGTCAATGGGTTTGCTAGGAAAATTGCTTGATGCAAGTATTTCGGACTGTAATGATACCACTTGCTTTTCACTTTAATTTTCATATTTGGGTTGTTCTGAGTGAATTTCCTATATTTTTATTCTATATTCTACAGTATTCTTAAGTTTATTTTTGAGTGTGTTTAAATTCGATTTTTCGGCAAGTTTATATAGCAGAGAGTGCTAAATAAATGATGTCAACGAATTTATATTTTGAGTTAATAATCAAATATGCGAACGAGGAAAGACAAAGCACTGTGTGTATGAATTAAGACAATTACAAGAGTATATATTATGTTTTAGATAATTTCTTTATTTTCGAAGCAAGAGTCAGTAAAAATGTTCAAAGAATTAACATTCAAAGCAATGTTGTCCTTTCACAAACTTTCTTCTGAACCTAATAGGTCTATCCTCATAATATTAAAAAAGTTGAACTTCTTACTGAAGATACTATATAGTTTCAACAAACTTTTTTCTGGAGTAACGATCCCACCCCCACAACATTAAAAAATCGGAACTTCCCACTAAACCTAATAACTCCAACAAACAGTTTCCTCGACCTAATAGTTCTACTCCCAAAATACTAAAACATCCACAGCAACCAACAAAAAGGAGATCTACCGATGTCCGAGTTCACGTGTCCAGCACAGCACAACCCTAAGCACCCAGTACTCCGTAGAGTCCCCGAAAATTCTTCGCACGTCCATCAGCAAAGGCGCACAAATAGCCGATAAATCGGCGGATGCGCGGCCGAAGAAAGACCAGACCGTCGGAACAACGGTGGCGGGCAAACATTCCAGTATCGAGGTTTTTACGCGGCCCCGGGTCGACCGGAAGTGCTAATCAACCGGTTGTCCCTTAGCTTCTAGCCCACGTAGAGGGCATGATGTTCACCGACAACGGTGTATCCGCGGGCAACGACTGGTCAGCGGACCGATCCACCGGCCGATATTAAATTTGTATTTTTACGCTGATTCCACGGCCCATTCCCGTACGTGAGGCGAAAGGCGAATCGTCCAGGCGATTAACGATCCGAGCTCCCCAGGGAGAGGCGGTCGGTTCCCGGAGCAACCGGCCGCGCCAACCGGCGGCGGCTCGGACGTGTGCGATCCTAAAACTCTCCAGCGCCCTCCTCCAACGGTCCTTCGCCCCTCCTTACGTAACCCGCTAATATTTTATTTAACGCCTATCAAAATTTATGGATTTCTCGCGCCGCAACGATCGCGCGCCAACTCGGTCGGAAGTTAACGTCCGATCGGCGGGTTACTTTCTCGGTTAGCGTACTGCGGAAGCAACAATGCTGGACGCCGGTTAGGGGTTGTTCAAATATGTACGCTAGTTGCGGATGGCGGAGTAGAAGTGTCTTGTGGCGACTGTTGTTTGGTTCTTTAGCTCTTTAGTGCTCTGCGCGGACTGTGTTAGTCGCGGACAGGGTAGTTTCGGAGGTTCTTGGGGTTTTCTTGCGAATTGGAGATTGAGGGTTTTAATAAGTGAAGAAAACATTTGTGTTCGTTGCGTATATAAGTTGAAGTCGACGCAACGTTAAATTTGAAAATGAATAATGTAATGTATGAATTTTATATATTAGTTGTTATTTATTGACCGTTGACGATTAGTTAGTGATGATGAATTTCGTCAAATGAAATCGCCAAGCTTTCATTTTCTTTTTAAATATTTAAGTTCCAATTGGTGTGCGTGGTATTTTGTAACAGACTGTGTAACTACAATCAAATATCGAAAGAGTTTCAGTTTATACCGTGTTAAATATGAAATATAATGTTTTCGTTTTGGAATAGAATAAATCAGAGATTAAAAGTCTTAGAACTTTGAACGAGATGATTTACAGAAGATTCTTCCTTTTTCTTCTTACTGCAACAGTTTTATCACACGCTGTCGTGTCTATCTGCCCTTTAGGCCATCGCATTAGTTTCATTCCCATCGCCAAGTTCTAATTATACATCACGATCGAATTAGATCGTTCTAATTATAAGACCAGGTCGAAATGATTTGTAAGCCCGACAAATAATAGTGTTTTCTATATCAGACTATTTGATTTCGAGGGTGATTGGTTTATCTATTTATTTACTCGACGAGCATCGTTTATAATATAAATATTCTAACACAGTTTCGTGCTAATTCCTTTGTTTCCTAATCTACACGCGATTCATCGTTAAGTTTCAAGAATCACCGTCCATATCTTCTCAGAAAATATAGAATATTCCTATCGAAAAGCTTTCGAGTGTAAAAGTTCAAACAATGCTCTTCACGAGCTGATCATACCTATGCATATCACAGACTTCCACAGCGAAAAGGTTAAAAACCTACCTCCAATCTCAGAATTTCTCAACAAATGAGAATCAACGCTTCCGAAATTTCGAAGATCACCAAACACTGCGCTGCAGCGCGGAGTAGACGGTGGCAAGGCCGCGCAAGACCGGAAATAAGGGATCCCCGCAGTTTTATTCTACGTGATTGGTCCTCCGGGCAATGTGGATTCTGACTCGACTCACTTCGTACCTACTATCCGTTATACAAGAGTATACCGACTTATATATAGGTTAGGTTGAAGGTTGCTGCTACTTGGTATGCGGATCGCGCTTTTCATTACCGGAGGCTCTCCTTCCTCTCCGTCTCCGGCGCTGCAACAGCCTAAACCAACCCTCTCTTTCTTCTCTCATCCCTCTTCCACCGCCTTGCCATCTCGAAACCCCTGGCCCGCCCTGCCACCGCCTCGCCGTTCCTCCTCTACCCTCCTACCGATCCACCGCGCCACTTTTTTACTATTACCACTGCTGTCTGATATCAACGTTCCGTGTCGCGGCCTCCTGTCCCTTTTTCCCTAGCGATCGCGCGCGTGTGTCTTTTTTGCCCCTGTTTTCCGGTTCCATCTTTTTTCCTTCTTTTTCGTTTGCCGGCGGGTGGGGGAGGAGAGGGGGGTGAGTTCATATCAAACCCGAAACGGTTACGTGACACCGTTGTGGACCGAGAATTGTTTCCGATGTACTCGGAACTGAACGACCACTTTACTTTGTTCCGTAGAGTTTTGGAGCTTTCCCGGTTTTGTGCTTTGCGGTGCAGACTGGGGCAACGCGGAGGAACATTAATCGGAGGAGAATGTTGCTAGTAGCTTTAAATATGCGACTTGATTTTTTTCTGTAGCTTTGCGTTGGTTTATTTTTATTGGAAAATTTGTTTTGTTCAGTGTTGTCAGTGGGAATGGGGTGAAGGTAACATGGTCGTGATAGTACTGAGCCTATGAAGCGTTGTAGTGGACATTTAAATAAATATTCCTTTTGTGACCATTGTGATAAGAATAAGAAGAATTATTATAATAATTGAAAAGTGAGTAGCAGTTAGATCTATGTGGCGAGGAAACTGTATTTCTGAATAAATTGAAATGAAGATTTATGAAACTTGACGAAGCAGTATAGTGAAGACGTTCGCGGTTTTTGTCTACAAACAATGCTGAAGAGTCTATATTTTTCATAAAATAATGAGATTCCCTTTTAACTGTTTACGTTCTGAAAAATTCATAGATGTTCATTTTAGAATTTGCATCATTCTTATTTCGATAGCGCTTTAATCATTTATTTGAGGACATTTGGGAAGCATAAGCATTTGGGAGTACTAATAAATACTATATAATATATACGAATAATTGTAACAAAAATTCAACAACTATTACCGTTCTTAACTATTCCTTAACTACTCGGATATAACTTGACGTACGACTGCCAAGGGTTAATGCTCTTATAATGTATCATCAGAATAATATCATTTATCAAGAATTCCTAAATGTATTAAAGAAATAGTTCGATTCATGTCACGCGTACGCCCTTATACCGTCTGCTTCCTTTCTTTCACTCGCCCCAACCGACCGCCCTCTTTCCTCCACATAATCGTCTTATATGCCTTCCGGTTGCCCGGCGGCTACGAGCAACACTGGATTACGCAATATTCGATATCATATTCTCCCGGGGTGTATTTATACCTATCAGCATCCCACGATCTAATCAGCGGCACAGCTTAAGTACACGTTCTCATGATTTTCTTAGTAATCGATCGCCGTGAAATCTCACAAGCAGTCGCGATTTAAGGGGTTACGTGCACCTAGATAGGCGAAGCAATTGCTGTCCTAAAAATAGTTCTCTGATATCGAATAGAAAATGATCCGATTCGCCTTGATCTGCAATGCACTGTGCAATTTTTAACCCTTTGCACTCGATTTACTTCCAACCATTTTCGGTGTAAGCTGGTATTTATTCTTAGGGAAATGAATCAAAGTAACTCACAGCGGTAGATTCCAACGTTTTATATTAATTTTATTTATTATTATTGTAATAAGATTTAACGTTCATAATATTTTAAAGCGTGGTACTTTTTAAAGCACCACAAATAAAGTATAACAAATGTGTATTCTCTTCTGCAGCATGGCATACGAGCGCATAGGTTTAAGATATCGTCTCAAAACGAATTTATCTGGCGGAGTTCCCTCGTCAGAGGAATCCGCAAACAAACAAAAGAAAAATCGTCACTGGCGACGGTCGAAGTACAAAAGAGCGTTGATTGTTCTTGTTGCAGAACGGGACCGTGCTGAAAGACACGACCACGGAGGAGGTTGACAGCGGCACGGTGGCGAAATTCGGTGACGCGTCGCCGATCAGTCTGACGCAGGAAGGTGGCTCGCTCTCGGACAGCGGAATCTCCGACAGCGGAAGCGAGCAAGAGTTGAGTGAACGCGAGCGACGGCTTGCCGCCCTTCGACGGCTGACCCGTAGCCTGGAGAGTCAACTGGCACCTGGTAGCGAGGTGCTCGCCGATCTCTGGAAGCGAGTCGAGGACACCGAGACCGAGCTTCGGGATCTTCAGAAACAGTGTCGGGAACTGATCGTACGCACCGCTGCCAGCGTGGAGGCGCGGGCTGCGAAACGGACAGCCAATCAGATACACCATTTCGCGGAGTGAGTATCTTCATTTTGAATAGATATCGTTGTCACCGATTAATCTATTGTCCTGTGATTTATTTCTTAACTGTGATCGATGCAACTAGTCTTAATAATTTATTGGGAATCTTCTATGATTTATTTTTAAACGATGATCGATACAGTTAATATAATTTATTAAAAAGCCTTACTCTGTAAATTATTTTTGGATTATGATCGATATAACCACTTTAATGATTTGTTGAGGATTGTTGTTCTATGATTTATTTCTTAAGTATGATCGATGCTACTACTTTGTCATCAATAATTTATTGAAGAAGAGACGAATTATAAGCATATGTCCTACACATGTCTTCTCTAAAGTACAATAATCGATAACAGAAGAATAACGTTTAATTTAAATTCAAAAGAATTGAGTAATATTTATGGTTGTTAAATTCTTTTGAAAATCTGCTCGGCGAGTCTGACACGTTATTATAAGCCAAGCGATTAATCGATGAAACGGTTGATAGTTTGTTCATAAACATTTGAACAATCATTCGTTGCTCGGTATACGTTGGCATTACATATAAGATTGCGAATAGTTGAATGCTATGGTGATCACCGGTGAATCAAATCGAATTACTATAATTCGTTCAGTTAAACATTAATTATTTGAAGACATTTCTATCTTATAAATAATGCTACCTAACACGGTATTATATAGCAAGATGAACGTACAATAATAATTCACAGTTTTTCGATAATTCGTTTGCTGCGAACTACAAAATCTGAGATTTTTAAACTATATCGCAGTCTTTACTTACATCATAGAAATAAACAAAAGACACTAAATAAATGTTAATGTGCCATCCTATTTTCCATGAAAATATCGTTATTCATATATGCCAGTCATTTGGTAAAAGGATGTTGCTTTCTTTCTATTGTGGAGACATGTACCGATTCACTATTGCATTTCCTCCGCAACACGAATAAATACTAGTGTCAGTTAGTACTGTTAATGAACCCGGAGTAATTTCCGAGGTAAACGCACGGAGAGGCGTAGTTTTTAATTTATTCAGGCGTCTCAAGATGCCACGACGTTAGAGGGAATAAAGAACGGTCTCCTCGGCTCGCATTCCATTTGCATAACGTCGAAATGAGAAGCAAAGAATGAAGGCGTCTATTTAGACGTGGGGACAAAGAGCTCGTTCGCTCATAGTTCTACTCCCATAACGCGTTCACTCATTTGAATATAAGAAGTTAGCCGTGAACGGACGCTGCTCAGCGGTGACGAGACCGCCTCGGAAAAAGTCGGTACGAAAACACGATATTTATTACAATTTTTGGATGAAATTCAGGAAATAATTGCCTGTGATTCAACAATTGTTTGTTCTTTCTATCCTTTAAATTTTTCACACATTTTTCGCATCGTTCTGTACAGAAAATGGAATTCATAGATGCTTGTTTCTCACGTTGTTATGTATAGATATTTGTACAAATGTTTTAGATGTTACTTAAGAAATTTTTACTGACGTATACAGTTAAATAGATACGATTTTATTAAAGTACATTACACTACATGTACATGTAAAAAATATATATATAAAATGTTTATTATAAACAGATAATATTATAAATTATTATTATATAATGTTATTTCTTCCAATGCTTCTATTATACTCGTTATTTCTCAATATTTTATTGTCATTTAAGATCTTAATCTGCTTTATTAATTGCGTTGACTTATTGTTATTGGCAAGCGTTCACTGGGAATTTGTAGCAGTCTACTTTTCAGCGTCGACGCGTACAGACGCGAAAATTGAGATTAGAAGCAGGGTTGAGGTCTTAAAAGCTGTATTCCCTATTCCGCTCTCTTCCTCCCAAGCGGATACGTTTCGTGACCTGCTGTTTCAATCGCAATTACTCCGAATTCCCATTATCGCCGGGCCACCTTATTTAACTTTGTTTGAAGGATGCTTTTTATAGTCGCATTTAATCACTGCTCGGTGGTGACGGTAATAGGTTTAGTTTTCGCGGGCATAGAATGCCCGCCATATTGCATCATAAAAGAAGTTGTAAAAACTTGTCGCCCCTCTTTTTTACATCGATTTTGCCGTGTCTGTTCGCACATTTCCCGTTTTTCCCTCGTACTTTTCTGACTTCATTTCTGTGTAAAATAAAAATTAATACTGAAACTAGAAATTCTCCAAAAAATTATAAGAATCGACAATAGTATTTCATACACTCCATACATTTAACCCTTTGTGGTTGTATTCATTTTATCGATACATATAAATGGCATGCCGGTCGAAATTAATTTCAATGGAATGAACAGTACGAATAGAATGTGTGATTATAAATAATAAATGGTATTTATTATTTTTTTTATAATAAATGTAAGACAAACATAGTTATATAAATAACATACATAATATTAACATATAAATATGTAGCATTTTCTTTTGTATATTATATTATATTATATTTGAAAACATAAAGGATTTTATTTTATATTTTACATTATAGTTAGGTGTACGAAGATTTTGTAACAAAAGTCATCAGTCATTAGAAGTTTTAGTACACGGAGGGACATCTCTGACTTGATTTTCCGCGGAACTCGCCTTTTGTACATTTCCCTTCTGCTTTTGCATCCATGGGGAGCTATAAATTAATTTGCTTGATTACTGGGACAACTTCCAGGTTTGGAGGAACCAGAAGTTCCTAGTTATGCTGTTTTAGTATTAATTTAATATTTCGAGCATGGGAACCATTCTATTTATCATGTATCTCGGTAGTTGGTATCCTTGTCTTATTATTATTGTGTCTTACTACTTGCTTCAGCAGAAATCTGATATTTCACGTTCTTATGCATTCATATTATTTGAAATCTCATAAAAATGAAATATATTGGAACTATTTAAATATATTAAAAGCAGAAGGAGCAAAACAACGTTACGTCGTGCTTGTATTAGAATACACAGTTTAAATATGAAATATAATTGTTCAATATTTTAAAACTTCTAACAATCCTTTTTCTATAAAATATTATGAATTACTATAAACAAAGAATATTCGAGAAAACAGTGTCGACACCCCAGCCAACAACTAATAATATCATTGACAGTCAACCTGTAAAGCAGAAGTGGCGAATAGGTTTCAATATATTATCTACATATTCACGTGAATATATAATAATAATAAGTTATATTTTTATTTATTGCCCAGAAAGTAGGGAAGTACCATAATGACTTTTACACCGAAAACATCCTAAAGAATCATTTAGTGTCGCTCAATAAACGACATTTCTTCTAGCTAAAACATTAGCTAAGGAACCAATTGAAACACAATCTCCTTCAAACATTTATATTAGGTCGCCCCATAAGTCCGTGCCATTTACTTTTCTACCATATAAAATAATATTTTACTAAACATAAAATTCCTATAACTTCACCACCTGTCGCTCTCAAATACCTTCCACTGACTAAACTGAAGCATAAAAATTTAGTCACTCAAATCCTCGTATCGCTCTGCGATTACCAAACGTAACGCAAGAAGTATAAACAACCGCGACAACAACTTATGGGATCTAATAGAATGTTTGAAGGAGATTGTGTCCGAATTAGTTCCGTAGCTAATTTTTAATGCATATTTTAAATTACGTCTACTCCATTGAGTTATTGGCAACTACTTTAAATTATGAAGACAATTATCGATGAATATGCTCATATTGTGTATTACTTAGTCGGAGATGGCTGATTAATCCCTTGACGTATTATTTACTTTCCTTACTGAGCTCGTGTAGCATTTTACTATCAACAATTTGGAAGAAATGTAACAAAGTTTTCTGCTCTACTTTAAGTGGAAATTTTATTTCAAAATAATACACTGATAATAGCAAAATAGTTTTTTGCTTTGATCCGTGGGGAATGAACAATATTCAGTTTTGTTAAATTAATCTAGAAATCTTCATCACGAGTGTCACTCGTTATAGTATGGCAAGGAGTTAAATGAAATATATTCTGATTTCTTTTAGAAACTTCAAAATATTAGAGGATGAGTGAACTGTTCTGATTACTTCTTTACAGTCTTCTCTTATTCGATATATTCTTCTTCCCCGTTGGTATTCAATGCTTTAGCTAGAAGATATTTATTACTTCTTCCAGCAAAATCATTCACCATAATAAACACGACCACCCTCTGATCTCTGTGCAGCAAACGCAAGAAAGCCAGTTCCACGGACGTACTGAAGGAAGGTCCGGAGCGGATCATGACGATCGCGGCGAAATGCGGCGCGACCGACGCCGGTGACCCAGACAACGAGCCAGGGCTGCCGGACAGTTGGATTTGGCGAATTCTTAGAGCAGCGTTGCCATTCCAGCTGGCGTTGCTCGCCTTGTTCTACGCCGCGTGCCATCTAGAGCCTTATTGCTGCGAGGCGGCGAACACGCTGAACCTGTCCCTAACCCCTCAGCTGCGCTACGTTAGGGGACCACCTCCTATCTGAAGCCGCTGCACCCTGCAAACTGGGTAAAGCTTGACGGCGTCGCGCTCGCCCGGGAGAAACCAGAGCGAAGAACCCGTTCAGACGAACCGATCGATTGTTCCTCAGTCACCGGAAGCGATTTCGATTGACCGGCAGACCAACCGGTCATCCCTCGATCGTTTACCTCACGAACGCACGATTCTGATCCGCGCCGATCGCAAGGCGCGAGGATTGTCGTTTAGAGGGAGCGCACGATTTCTTTTTCCTTCTTTCTTGTGGAGAAATTCAAGTTGAGTCCGATATCCAAATACTGCCAACATGCTCGTATGTAGTTGACGATTGGATCGCCGTCGATTCAGAAGAGGAAATACGTTGAGATTATTCTTTTTTCGAGGTTGTATTTAGAGGATGTCCCCGGTCCTCTTTCTCTATTGTTCCTGTTTGAGTTGACCACTGACGGACCACTGGTGTTTTTCTGAGTTCACGTGGGTTTTGTTTGTTTTGGGGGTTTAATCGCGGTAATGGGGATTATGTGTACATTTGTTTTTGGAAACAAGTATGGTTAGATTTGCTAAGGCAGAAGCTTGATTGATAATGAGAAATTATGATGACAGATACTGGGAAGAGGGCTTTAGCTTTTATTGTTGTAAAGTGACACAGTAACATTTTGTGTATCAAATTGCATGAAAGGTACTTTTTATTTTGTGGGAAAAGGTTTTTCGGACATTTGGATTTAATTATTTCTGTTACTTATATAGAATTAGTTTATGTGTTTCGGTTGTTGAAAGTATGATTTAAAACGAAGATTTGCTTTTGAATTAAATTAGATTATTAAATCATGAGTGATTGAGAAACTAAAAACGGACAATAAGTGTCGTAGAACTCGTGATATATATTTTTATGTAGATTTCCTGTGTGACGGAATTTCTCGATTACGAAAAATTGTAACAATCTGATACGCCAAGCGTAACTTAAATGTTTCACAGGATATTTTGCTTCAATTATTGTAAACTCGTAAAAATAATCACTTAAAAATTTCGAAGACAATATTTTTAACTTAAAACATAATTGTCTAAAAATAGGACGATAAAAATTTCGAAATTATTTAAAAACCGTTTTCATGATATCAAATATTTACTTGCATTCAATTTATACCTGAAGTATATGTGTCGTCTCATCAAAGTGTTAAAAACAACTTTTAGTAGTTTTTATAAACATCTGTACCCATTGTAAAAATTTGCAAAAACATTGTACATACCAATATACGTAATTCCACTGTGGTCCGTGTGGTGTTAACCAAACTGTCTCAGGCACTTTGACCCAAATTTCCAACAACCACGTATGACCATTACAATTTTAAGAGTACTTTTACAAAGCGTGTCCAACTTGTCCAAACTTTTCTACAATTTTTCTTCGCACTACAAAGCACAAAGACACACGTAACCCGAGCCACGTTCAACCAAACTTTTCTAACATCGTAGAATCCATTTGTCTTTACAACAATATTGCACACGGCTTGGGACACGTCGCGAATCGCGCGACAACCAGAACCAATAACATTAGTCCGAAGCATCGTTGGCACAACCGATCTCAGTCTCGCCGCATTTTCAATTTTTCAACCGACACACTGCCAACGGAATTTTCGAGTGGTCGTCGTTCGTCAATTAACGCTAGTTCACAGATGCAGCGAGAAGGCAACGTACCTATAGAACTTCAGACTGGTTCCTTTTTTTCGACTGAAATTCACTAACAAACCGCGTTCCGCTGAAAAACTGTGCGTTCTTTTTGCGATAAGAAAACGGAAAACCGGAGAGAAAAAGACAAAAAAAAAGTGAATGGGAAGCGAGAAAACTGAGTGACTGAGGCGCGACACAGGGTCGCGATCAACGAGCACCACGTCAAAAGAAAACATTTGACGAAGAACGCGTTTTCTTTTTGTTTCTTTTTTTTTTATATACGTTTTTACGAGATAACGTCGACGAGCACGAATCGTCGAAACGACAACGGTAAGTACAGTTCGTGTGCTCCGAAGGACCGCTATACCCTTGTCGAGTGAACGAAGACGAGCCATAGCAAATGATAATTCGATCTTCGAGCGAAGAATAATATATATCGAGACCTCCCGAGATGGCTTGCGAGCTCGTTTCAAGCGAGGCGAGAATTTCGAAAGATAAGGTTGACGAAGTATTTATAAAGAGGAAACTTTATCTTTGACAGCGAATTCGCAACGAAGCTGATGTGCAGAATATTTATAACGAGTAACGAGGTTTTCATGATGAAGCAGTGGGCGTTTTTTGTTATATAGTATAAATATTTATTTATATATATAGGATACATGTGGGATTCTAGGAAAAAGAGGAATGGAGCGGAGGGGACTCAAATACACTATTTTGAGATTCTTTGAATGGCTTGCTATGGTTCAATCTGCTGGCCAGGTGAATTTTTGATCATCTTTATATATATAAATACAGGCGCAATTTAATATGCATATAAATTATTTGTGATCTTCCTTAATCTATACACATCTGTGTGATCTGATTTGTGCTGTTGGAAATGGATAAGAAGAGTTTTGGGTAAATTAATTAAAATGTAAGAAGTAGTTGAAAGATACAGATTAATGCAAACATGTATTGAAACTATTGATTGCATCGCAAAAGTTCGCTTTATTTTTAATACACATACATTTTTTTATTAGTCTTCTTTTTGTAATTAGTAGGTTTGAATCATTTTATTCAAATTGAATTAACCCATTGTCGTTGGATTTAATATTTCGTAACCAGCCTAGTAAGCTGTATTGTTAACAATCCTTTTGTAATTCATGTTACTGTCTTTGTCTTTGACTTGCTATTATATGATAATGATAATAGAGAAATTTTCTGTTATCTGTTATTAAAACATTATGTTTCTCATTGCAAAAGTTCTTCGCCTTTGACCAGAGAAAGTTAACATTAATTCTAAAAATTAAAATGAATGTCTGAATGATGCAATAAATACTTTCAATCAGACACTGATCTTAAGAGAAGTCGAGAAAACATCTCGGTTGTATGGTTGAAAACACTGTTAGCCAGTCGATGAATCGCAACGCTGCGTGTTCGAGTCCCGTTCACCCGTCACCATTTTGTTTTCCTAGGCTCGTACATGTATATATGTTGAAACTTATATATGTATACATACACGTATTATTGTTCGTAATTTAACGTCCCGCGAGAGGTGACATTTAGAGATATTCTCCTCGGAGAAAGAGAAACGGACCGGTCCATAGACGTCCGGAGTCTGTCACGTGCTAGTAATGTGCAAGGAACCCCGCGTCCTTACGTGTGAAAACACGTCCGCCTGGAGAGCCACAACCACGCGATGTTAAATAACAGTAATACCATCGTTTTCTTGTTTTTTCGTGATTTTTTTTTATTTTTTGTTTCTTTACGATGATTGCAGTCTGCGAAAGTCGGGTAGCATGGAGTGCTACTAGAACACGGTGGATCGTTCGAGTTCGACGAGGAACAAGCTGTAGCTACTTGAGAATAATTTCTTATGAAGTAAAAACATCGAAGAAGCCTCGTGTTCAAGGTTTCCTTTTGAAAAATTTTTCCTCTCGATTTGAATTTTCGGGGGAAAATCAAAAGGAACTTTGATCCGCCTGTGAACATAATCTCCTAGCATTTTAGTCAAACGAATAACGTTACCGACCGAAGTACTACGCAATCCTCATTCGTTTGATTAGAATGTCAGCGAAATTAGCGATTCTCACGAGCGATCTATTTCTCGAGCGTCTCTCTTCGATCAGCTTCGAGCTTAAGCGACTGTTTCAAGTTCCTCACGGATTTCACAACTACATCCACGCGTGGTATTACACACAAGCGACGTGTCAACGTTGCATAATATTTATTGTTCATGGTAGATGAGCTTAAACGGTGACCATGGAATCGTTTGATTCATCCGTCGCGTTCACTGACGAACTAGGACGGTTGAACGTTCGATTGGTGAAGTGGGAAAATGTATCCAGTAGCGTGACCCTTTGAAGAGCTCATCCGAGCAGGGTCTACTGCTGAGTAGATAGGAGAATGATTTAATGAATTTTTTCTGACTGAGGAAGGATGAAACGTGTAAACATGCAATGCGTTCCGCGGAACGAAGGATTTCTGAGTGGCTTCTTGACGAACCCTCGAGACTAGACTATGGCTGACATGCCATGTCGTTTGTGCGACGGAGTCTTAGAAATTTTGAGAATTCAATCACCCGTCTTCACGAGGTGACGAAGTGCTGACGAAACACCAGTTTCATACATATTTTCAACGCTTCTAGTTAGTGCTTGAGGGATGTTTATACAGATCTCGTAGAGGTCGTTCTTTTTTCTGGGAGCGATGTCGAGCGAAACGGTGCAGCAGTTATCGGACTGTGAATAGATCACATTTGTGTGTTTCTTGAATCGCTTTTCGAGCGTCGGTTGGTGACGTTTAGGCAAAGGTACTGTGGGTATTTAGAAATTTTGAGTAGGGCAATCGTGAAGTTTCTTTTTTAATTCTTTTCGAGTAACTCGTACAGTGTTGCGACTATTTTCTCAGACAACTTTTAATTGAAAAATTGATTATTAATGTTACAAATTGATTAAGATTGATTATTTTGATTTTTTTCTTTTTCGATGAAGGTATATTTCTGCAGATTGCGTTGATCGTTAAAAATAAATTTGAACTGTTTATTTGAGCAAATTCAAGTTTTCTTGGAATTTCTTGAATTCGTTTGAATTTATCTTCTATAGAGAGTTGTGAATTTGGTATTTTCAAATTATATCGAAACAATTGTTTCGTCATGGAATTATAGAAGATTGATAAAAGAAGGATTTCAGATACAGTATTAAATAGATAAACGAACATTGTAATAATGTTAAGCGATTTTCAGTATTTTAATTTTATTATTAAAGGTACTTTTACCTCGAATTTTGTTTTATCAACGCATAATTTTGTAACTTTGGAACTGGAAAACATTAATTTAAATATTTAAAAGTCCATTGTTTCTGGATCTGAGATTTTCAAATACCTGCAGTCCCTTTTGTTTTTGTTGTAACATATATACGCTTGTATAGAGTATATTGAAGATTTTCATACGACTATCAATTAATCCTTGGTAAACGTGAACCGCAGTAACCACTGTTTCGGAGTGGTTAATCTTCAATAGAAATAGGAAGGTTGTGCACGGATTCAATCACAAATTTTATATAAACTTTTGATCCGATTCATTTTTGTACGTATCTTTTTGTAATTTTTGGCAGTGGAATGTAACCAGTGATAGACGAAAAGCGAGTGAAAATTTCAAATTTTATTTTTTTACATTCTAGATGGTGGTTAGTTTAGTAACGAATTTTTTATTTCACTGCCTTCGAAATTAGAGTGTAAAAGTAACGAAAAAAGGTTGACAACAGAATTTTAGAAATTAACTGTTTTCTATTGTGGATCTTTTATCGAAAATTTACAGCGACATAAGTATCGAACTGATCATCAAGGTTGTTTACATCGACATCATATCGATTTTCCACAGCAAGCAATTTTCACGAAAGCACTTCGATGCCTTTCTTAATATTTCAAATTAATACGAAATTTATCCTTTTCGTATTTGATTCTTAAGAACTCTAAGAGAGACGTGAAATAAAAGTGTAGTTAGTGTAAATAGTGAGCCTATCCGCACGATTAGGTCGAACAATAGTTTTTCTAAATGAAAAGAAAAACAATTTTCATAGAGGAGAAAGGAAATGAAAAAAGTCTATTTTGTGAAATATTTTGTGAAAAAGAAACGTAGATTCTAAGAAACATATTCGTTCAATTATTATTCTAGAATCTACACAATTGTTTTTATGCTTCGACGTAAAAGATAAGAAGGTCTTGCATTTTTCAATAAGCAAAGCAACGAGCAAAAAGAAACTAGTTATTCAGTAAAATTAAGATCGACCATTTATATTAAATTGTATGCATCGTTTATTGAAAAATATCGCAGGAATACTATAATCGGATCTGGATTAATAACAAAATGCAAAATACATATTGCAATCTTACATTTAATTACAAAGTACATACACCGTTTACAGTCGAACTAAAAAAAAACTCTGAACAACGCAACAGAACACGCAATAATAATAGGAATTAATGAAAAACCTAACCAAAACCTACAAACACTTGCTCTACTAGCATACATAACCTATTACATATACAAAAAATAATGACACTACAAGAATAGCCAAAAAGATTGACAAAAGAATGGCGGTATAAATCTAATTCACGTTAGTTCGAACTAGGAGGAAAAACTTACGTGTAATAAAGACGTAATGATAATATCGATGATGGCAATAATGCTAATAGCAGCGATAATACTAAACTCATTTACTTTGTTACACAATAAAGCGAAAGAAAATAAATATACAAATGTTTAAACGAAAATTGGAAACAATATACAACGTATTCTAGCTCAGTTCGAACAATTAGTCCAGATCCGATTATGTGAACGTTGCATACAGAAAGAACAAAGGGATTCAAGTTAGGTATTACAGGAACGCCAGGGAGCTTAGAGGGTTTAGAATTTTCGCACGATGCTTACTGTGTAAGCGGATTTACACGTTTGACGAGTGTGTTGTTGCGTTTAGCGTGATAATAGCCTCTGTCGGGTTGCTTTCGCAGATTTCGCAGGGTCGGTTGCCTGAAACTGGACACGTCTGTAAAATTCGCGGCGCGGTTTTAGTAGACTTTCGTTCCACAATGTTTCGGGAGCCGTCCGCGCGACGCTGTTTTCCAAAATGGCGCCGCCGCGGGCCCCGTTGTATTATATTCGGAGATCGAAGCGTGGTGAACGTCACCGGTAACTTGGATGTGCGATCGAGCGAATCGATCCACTTGATCGAAAAGATGAGAGAAAAAAAAGAAAAAAAAGGTATATTATCCATAATATTGTATTGACAGAGTAAACGATTCCAACGAATCCTTCGTGAGGCACGAAGAACGAAAAAAAAAGTGAGGAAAGTATGGGAGAGGAGATCGCGGCGGATACGAGAAAAATAATTTCGTCCATGAACATGGCGACTCGAGGGATATACTCGACGATCCGCGCGCGGAGGAGACGAATCGTTGGGTGATCCACCCTTCGACACTGTACTTACGTGTTCCCGATCGCGACAACAAATAATGTCGATGCATCACACGTAGACACACCGAGACACACACATACACACACAGAGTACGAAACTTTGAGAGCTGATTGTATACCCCGCATATCTAATGGTTTTTCTTTTAGTTGAACTGATCGCCCCTAGTTATCGAATTGATTTCATTGAGATCTGTGAAGTGAGTCTGTGGATACAGACTCATATCGAAGAGGAAACTTGAAGAGATGCGAAAGCGAAGCAGCTTTTCTCGTAGGACGTGTAATATCTGAAAGTGACACGGGCACATTCCGTGTTGCGTTAAATATAGGAAAATAGTTTATCACTGTCACTCGAGAGAGTAAAATATTAAACTTCGTCAGAAGTTAGAATTTAGTGTTTCTTTAGACAGATTTATTTAATATTTCAAAAATGAAGTATTCTCTGTTTCAATTAACCCCTTGCCTTATGATTAATTTCTTAACTATGATCGATAGAACCACTTTGTCATTAACAATTTATTGAGAAAAGAGAAAAATCTTAGACATACTGTATGCCTATGTTTGTTCTAAAGTATAATTATTGATAACAGAAGAATAATATTGAATTTTGCATTCAAAAGGATTACGTGATATGTATCCTTGATAACTTCCCTTTAAAGTCATCGCGCCTGATACGTTGTTATGGGGCAAGGGGTTAATTTCAGCGGCAAAATGGTAATGATTTAAGAAACTTTCTTTTCTTCCATTTTATTGGAATAATTAATGTGATAAATAAAAAGAGAATCCAAAGTAGACGTCTTATGATAAAAATTGCTTCATTTTCGCCGTTTAAATGTTAGAACATTATCAAGCACCTCGTGGGATTTGTCAGACGGTGTATCGTGTCAAACAAAGAGAACAAATCGAGTTGGAACAAAAGCATGATGAACGATGTTCGAAGAACGGAACACTATGCGGCACGTTCCACGATATCCAAGTCCTTGTTCATCGAATTTACGTTTTACGCCGTCGCATGACATCGGCGAGTCGGCGCCATTTTGTCGAATACGAAAACTGGACTCGACGAACATGAGGCCTGCCTCACCTGCCTTATTTACCTACGATAATGTGTATAAAGTACCTGAGAAATCAAAATATTACTTATGTATACAGTAACTCGAGGACGATTCCTCGAATCTTTTCTCCTTCTGTTTTTCTCTATCTCTTTCTCTCTTTCTCTTTTTCTCCCTCTCTCTCTCTCTCTCTCTCTCTCCCTTTTTTTCTTTCTTTCTCCCTCTTTCTCTCCTTCACTTCTAATTTCTCCGTTCCACCCGTTACATTATCGTTGCATTCACGCCTTTAATGGTTAACGGTCGTGTCATGCTTGTACAAGCTTGATTTGTCGCGAAACGTATGCGATTTGCGTTGCTGTCCTACCAGCTACTTAGATATATACGTTGCATGCGGTTTTCTTCTTATCTTTTAATGATGATCATTGATACAACGCGATGCACGATCGTGTGTTGTTTGTATATTGGGGGAAAAAGTCTAAAAAACAAAAAAATGGAAGATACAATTAACGATAATCGATTAATTTTACATCGGTCCGCAGTTTCCGCCGCTCGAAAGGGAAAGGGGCGAAAAGGAGAACGAAGAGAAAAAGGAAAATGAAGAGAGAAAAGAAAAAAAAATTGTACACCTTGATCCTTCGATACATTGTTCGGCGCAGATCGTTTGTACATATATGTCGATTCGAAATCTTGTGTTGCGAAACGAAACTGCGGGCCATTTTGCGACAGTTATCGAGTGTGTATACTCTCGAGGGTATGATGCCTGTTTGTATTTGCGTCTACTTAAAAAGAGAAAAAAAAGAGGATACAAACAAAATTAACCCTTTATGAACCGTGTCGTTTTCAATAAGTATTACAAATCAGTATAATGATTTTCTTTTCGTACGAAGTCAGAAAGCAAGTATTGTTATTGTTTATTTTCGTTCGCGGACAGCGCGAACCCGTTCGCAGGATATTTCGGTTCATAGAGGATTGAACTTTTGATTGTATGGATAAGAATTTTCTTCGAATTCACTCGGTCGAGCGATTTGAATGTTGATATCATGTACGGTTTTACATGTTATTTTACACTTAGGCGTGGCGATGCCGGGCATAAACTTATTTGCATGATGTCGGTCGTTCTGTCTCTGACCGATCTTTCTGTTCTCTTCTTTTATTTTTGGTTCAATATAATATTCTAGATCCATCCATAGATTCCGACGGTGATTTTTGTTCTGCGGTCACAGCGCGTGGAAAATCGCAGCGCCGAGTAGATTGTTCCGTAAGGAAACACGGATCGTTTAAATTGAATGAATTTAATTTTCATCTCGGATTTAGCAAGTTTGTCTTTGTGTTAGTACTTAAAACGGAATGAACGTAAGGTTAAAGGATTCTTTTGGAATATCGTTTTGACATCGACGCGCCACTCGTTGCTCGTGAAATCAGTTCGAACGGTCGTGTTTCCGTACGGCTTTCTTTCTTTGTCCTTTTAACGTAACTTATCGTTTATTTTATTTGCTCAGTCTTATTCGATTCTGCCATTCATGATGTGCTCCATTTTTCGATGTACGCTCCATCCGTATGAAATTTCATGTCATTCAGTCATCATTCATGTCTCATTGCATCTATATTACATACTTATATTTGAACAGTACCAATAATATTTTCTACGGTTATGAAATATTCTAGTGTATTTTGGCACTATGGAGAAATAAATTACAGTTTTGGACAACATTTTGTGTACCTTTCATTTACCTGTTTTCCTACAACTAGACACCCTACAAGCGATAACAACGAATATTTGAAAAAAAGTACGTTTTCATTGTTTTTCATATGCGCTTCAGAAAATCCTTTTATGTTTTTTTATCGCAATGCGGAATTTGTTAGATTATAATTACTACAAGGATCACAAAAGTAAAAATATACATTTAGCAGTCATTTAAAATTTGCCATTAGAAACTGTAAAATTTTGTCGTTAAATATATCATAACAATTATATCTATAATCGATGAAAAACAGTAAAAAAGATCTATGACTTTTCTTTCCACGCGTATTATTTATTTATATGTTTATATACTTTTCCTATTACTATTACTTCGAGTTGCTGGTAATTTCAGTGAGAGAAAGCTCCAGTGCAAAGGGTTAAACTTATTGCATCTCATAGATTGAGGAAATTCGATTTGTTCTGTATCTTTGAGTTAGTTAATTTTTAGATCTATACAAAATCTTTTGTCGCCCGTATACGAGTGACGTCAGGATCAAAATGTTTAGTATTGAAACGATGAAATTATTTAACATATTCACGTCGATAGTACGCATCAAATCAAATTCATAATGCTAAAATAAATTAACATTAATAATTAATTAATTTATCAAATTATTTATTGAAATTTACCCACAATTATCAATGGAAGTCGCGATCTATGATTAAATATGATAAAAACATGTGCCTACATAAAAACATATCTACATACAATAAACTTTCATTAACCCCTTATTTTATAATATCATATCAGACCCGTAGCGAATATTACAAATAGAATTTAGCAAATATGATTGTCACTTAATTCTTTTAAATCCGAATATTATGTCTCTGTTATAAATTGCAATGCTTCAGAATAATTGTGGAATTTTTATTTCAATGAACAATGAATCTACTAATTGATACTAAACTACAGATAAAAAACTTACTTTCCAAAATTAACAAAAATATCTTTATCTAATAATTCAATTGCATCTCTAACAGGCTCTGAAACCTCAATAAATTTTATTCTATGTGGACCAACACGAAACTGAATAAACCTGAATAATTTTCGTTCCAGAAAAATGAAAAATACCATAGAGTAGACCGAGGCAAGTCGAATCAGTTCAGATTTAACTGCGAAAAACTAATAGTTAAAACTTGGAATCAACATCGTTTTCCATAAACTTCTTATTAACAGACGTTCAGCTTCAATATCAATAAAGAAAGAATTTAAAACTCAGAAATTTTCGGTTTGTAAACGAAAAACTGAAAACAGAGAAATATTCGGTCACCCCGGAATTTGGTTTATAGAAACCAAATGAAAAATGGATACAATCAGAAAATAGTTCCACCGATCCTATAAGAATCCATACAGCAAGGGCTCAACGCTTTCTAACTGACATTAGGTTTCTGTTAGAACGAAACACCCCGTATAGTTCCCGAGTACCCTGCCAAAAAGTTATCGAGAGAAAGCGCGCAATGGTAAGTGTATCCGCAATAATAATCCACTGGCCGATTGATACAGTGGTAGGATGATTGCGGTGTACCTGCGCCCGATTGTTGGCGGCGTTAGTGAAGTCAGCGCGAAGGTAGGGATATTAGAGGTCAAAGGGCGCAACCGCCATGTTATTACGACTCACACCTGTACCCCAGGTAGGCCAGCAACGGCCAAACTTTTCTCGGGAGAATCTACTTAATGGTTCCAGGATATCGTAAGTCGGAGCTGTAAATAAATTATTACTGCGACCGGCGGTCTTTAATCCGGCGTTGCATAGATATTGCCCTTTAATCATGGCGACGAGTAACACGTTGCAATTTCGAAACGGGATTACGCAGGCTCCGAGTGTATAACCGCTAAGATTCTAATATAGTTTCGCGTTGCGGAACACCTGCGGGCATTGGTCGGTCCCCCTTTTAGCCCCGATTGCATAGATTCCCGTGTAATCGTGCCGAATGATACTTGCCCGTCGATTTTTTCTTCTTAATTAGCGGCGTGAGCAGGCCGTTACGTGTAATTGCCAATCGCCGCGGATCGCCCCTTGAACGATTCGATTGCGTTTTGTGGAATGCCTCTTGGATATTGCTCTATGTTCCACGGATCAAACGTTAACCCCTTGTCCTATGATTTCTCTCGCAACTGCTTTTGATAGAACTACTTCATCGTTAACACTTTGTTTTGCGGGCACTTACTGTAATGATGTTTCTTACGAAAATCTGAGCCTTGATGAGAATAAAATGAACATACGCCACTTTATCAATTGTATTTTTGTATAAATTTCGTGAACTGACCTGCGATGAACTGTGATGTACAGTTTAATACTTTTAAAAGGCAATATTGTATACCTTTAATGAATCCAAAATTTTCAATGTTTCTGCGTACAATTACCGATTAACAAACTATTAAGTAATTAAAAATGCACAGCTCATGTAATGTTTTTACATTGACTCTTTTTCGCTTTCTCGGGTCGAATACCCCACGGTGCACCATGGCGACGGTTCTAATTTGTAATGTACGAGGTGATGAGGGAGAAGGTAAGAGCGCGCGAGTGACGCGACCGCTGGCAAGGCACAGTGTAACAGCGGCAAATGAGCGAAGACAAGAAGTATTATTTTTTACGGGGACGAACCTCGAGCGAGCAAATGGCCTGTGTCGCCTCTCCTCTATGACTCCTACGGGGTTCTTTTCCTCTCTATCGTCCCGGAGACCCTTCGTTTAAGTAAGCAGAACCGTCTTCCCCCATCCCCCTCTCCTCCCACGCGACCCTCGCCGCCCAAAGGGTTGAGACCGAGCGAGCTGTAAATTACTAAGAGGGCATTTTGATTAAATTTTTTATTGTAGCAGCCCGGCTACAACCGGGGGACCGGCCGAGGTGATTTAACCTCTTCTGCCCGGTCCCCGTTTTTATTTTCCATTCGCGTACCTGAATCGCTGATTAGAAGTAATAATTCGGCTTCCGTGGATCCCTTTCGTGGAAACTTTCGAAACGACGAAATGGTGAATGTATGAACAAGATCGTTGGCGTTTTTGGTCGTATGAAACTCTGCACGTTTTTGGGAGATTTCATTTTTCAAATGAAAGGTTCAACCCCTTGCCTTATGATTTTTTCCTGAACCCTAATCTATGTACTTTATTATTAGTCATTTATTAAGAATATGAGAACGTTAGTCTTCTCTAAGCTATAAGCATTGATAAAAGAGGAATGACATGTAATTTCTATTCAAACAAGTTTGTCAAAATATGTGCTGTGTGTCTACAAAAGAAATTTGGTAACATTATGCGTATTACACTCGTCTTATTTTAATCGCTGTCAACTGACAGTGAATATTTTGAACTTTGGGGATTTATAGATAAGTATGTATTATATTTTAAAAAGGCATAAACGTGAAAACAATGAAATTTCGGGTTACTTTGAATCGTTGTAATCTTCCGTTGCTTTGGAAATTTTGAGACGGTAGACTAACTGTACTAACTATAGGACTATTCCTTGACACAAATATTTCACAGTTCAAATCAAATGAAATTTCTTTAGAGTAATTCTTTACCAATCTCCTGATCCTGTACGCGTCTGTTCAGAATTGAAGGAATTGTCGAAACTGTCGAAGGGGAGATACATTCCTGAGAATTAGGGGAAGTGGGATAGGATTATGTGAACGTGTCTCGTGTCTTATATTTTATATATTCTTCCCTGGGAGCCTCAACTGCAGTATTCAATACCTTACCTCACTGCGCATGAGATCTTGTATGTTGAAAAACGTTAGGAATAACGAAATATAAGAAATTCTGTTTCTTAGTAACAAGAGAAGGAAATTTTATTAAATATTTTCCTCAGTACTGACATCTTTATGAATACATCATGTATACGTGTACACATAAATCATTATTTTAAGATTATTTTTCAGAAGATGTTTTTAAGATAACTAGAAAAAAATACAAATTTAATAAATTCGAAGTTTGCACTATGCAATTGGTTTCGTTGTAAACAGACTACCATTTATCCATTATTTATACAAGGTACATTAAAAAATGAATCATAAACATATACTGTATATTAAAAAGTAGAAATAAACAACTTTTAAAGAATATCTATTCGAGAACTATTTTCTTCGTTTCTTTTTTTAGATGATCCTGTTTGTGTATTGTACAAGTTATATTAAACATTGTATTACCATCAGGGAGTGAATCTACACAAAAAATATTTTTTATATGTAGAATAAAATTTCCTCATAAGGCTTTGTGCTTGAAGTAATCAACGTCAGAAGATCATTCCATACGCACGCATGGGTATTTACAAGTGGAAATGGTAAATCACGAGCAGACGTACCGATTCCTACCGAATAGCACACATGCTCGTCAAACTTTTGAGGGTTCTCATCTCAAAAATCTAATACACTCAATTCTGTTTCTACACACACTTTTTTAACAAATTTTGATTTAACACAAATTATTTTTCTCTTTTCACCGGATTTGTTTGATTTAATACGAATTATAAAAAAAATTATTTTCCTCTTTTTATGATTTGATTTGATTTAACACAATCACCTAAATTCTAGCATGAGTTTCTATATGGTTTATTGTATTATTTTACTCACTACCTAGATCTGGTACTAATCCCTATTTTCCGGTAAGTATCTACAATGTATTATTTTACACGAATTTGTTCATGACAAATTGTTCATGACCAAGCAGTCGTGTCGCGCATGAATTGACCCGGACTGATAACAGAAATTCCTTCGCACATCCCTCGGTCGTTTGCGAAATGTCCACCGGGGGACGCGGTCGGCCGCGGGGGTGAATCGACTCAACAAGTGTTACGTCGGAACGAGTTTGCGTCTACGGTTCGGTCGATCTGCGGGGGTGTCGACATGCATTCTCATTCCGCGTCGCGTAATCGGAGGCGGTTCCTCCACCTCGCGAGTCTCATAGGTCGATGATCGAGTTAACCTGGATATCGAGTGCAACGCGGTTACTCACTTGTCGGGGGAAGGCAATTTCGGAGCAAAAGTCAACTTTCATATACTAATTTATTAGGTCATTTAACACGGAATGTTGGATTTCTTGTCAGTCACAAGCTGATCGTTCAAGTGAGTAATTATACGTTTAAAAGATATAAGGTTTTTCATATTCATTTCCTCGTCGGCAAACGTTATTTGAATTACAAAATCAATTTTTCTTTCCCTTCTCCGAAAGTTCGTATTTCGCCTAATATTTTGGAAGTTGGAATATTTGATTAGGGACCTGGAAGATTCGGGACATGGAAGAAGGAGGTGTGGGTTCAGGATATTTTACGAAGTAATGAAAAGGAGGAGTTAAATCGTCTTAAAGAACAAGCAACCATACACACCGTTAACACTAAGAAGAAAGGCTCGAATTATATCTATTTTATTTTAGAGTTATACATTGAGTTCGAAAATGTGACTCTAATATTGATAGCAATACTGGCCTGTTCCAAATTCGCAAAGCAATCTCCAATAAACAAAAAGTATGACATCTAAATGAAGACTATCTACCCAATTCTCAACAAAAATATACATTCTCATTCATCTTAAAAGCCCCACCTGTATCAACCAATAAAAATCCAATCCCTCATCTCTTTATTAACCCCCTGCCACACAATATCGTGTCACTCATCAGAAGAAATTCGTCTTTCCACTTTAAATAAAATACCAATAAAAATATCAATAACCGATCAAGAACTACAAGCAAAACACATCGCAAAAGACCCCTCTTATCTCCAAGCCGTCTCGTAAATATCAAACCATTTTGCAACGATATCCACCCAACTCGTTCCGGAAATCCATCTCGCCCAAATTCAGACTCCAAAATCATCCACCTATACTGAACAAACACACGCCATTCCTATGAAACTGTTCTTGCTCGATAAAAGTTGTCTCGCTAGCTATCAACTGATAAACAGATAATACTGTAGAGAGACCACTTAATGGCTAAGCCAAGGAATATGTTCGACTGTTCAGTCCTAATCTTTCTTTCGATACCAATTCAATAATGGTCACTACGGTAACGTGTAGCCAATCAAAACAATGAACGAAACACAGCGAAAAATCCCCTTGCCCTGTATAATCCCGCTAGACATCAAGTAATCTCCCAACGATAGCAACAAACACAAATGCTATTCCGCGTTGTTCACGAGAAGAGCCCCGAAACGACCAGGGACAAAAGGGGTCTCCCGCTAGGGATTTTGTTTATGCTTTTGATTAGTCATGTACAACCGTATTGACGAATAGAAAATTAATATCGAAAACGAGATGGGAAAAGATGAAAGCTGACCAATGCGACCCGCATTCCTTTCAGGCCTTTTCTCGCGAACAACGCGAAGTACTTTCCCAATGTGCATCCCCCAGAAAAAACACCCTACGCGCCGCGTAAATAGAAGAACTACGGGTTCCAGTTGCATCGTTCGCGGTGTCGGTATCGACGGGGTGGTGGTCGCCGGCAGCAGCAGGAGCAGCAGCAGCAGCAGCAGCAGCAGAAACGGCAGCGGTGGCGGCGTCGGCGGCGGCGACGTTGGTGGTGGTTTCCGTGGTGGTGGCAGCTGGCGTGGAGACCGAGGACGTCAGGGAGGGAGAGAGACCGCGGGTCGCGGCTAGGTAGGAAGAACGCTCGGCTCTCCCGTGGGGCGAGGCGGCCGGAGGCGGGAGGGGGGTGGAGGCGGTTAGGTGTCACGTGGGCGCGAGTAGGCCCCGCCTCCGCGAAGTGGCTCGAAGTACGGTGCGTCATTCATGGCCGAGCTAAAGGCTGCGCCACTCTCCGGGTCCGTCCAGCTGCAGCGGCTCGCGAGAAGAACCAACGGGAACACCTGTCTCCCCCGCGTAACCGTGAGCATCCGGCGAGGACCGCGCCGCCGACGACGTCGTCGACGCCGTGGCAACCAGGTGGACTACCGGTCGGCTACCGGCAACAGTGTGACCGCCGCGGTGATAACGCGCGATTAGAAAAAGTTCCGCGAGGGTGTCCGGTTGGGCCGCGTCCCGGGGCCAGTGGCAGGCTCTCGGAGAGGCTGCCGGCTCGCGTCGACCCCTGGGACCCGAACATGTGCGTACACAGTGTATTCAGTGATCGTCGTCTGCGATTCGCCTGATGGTGGAGCGCCGAGTAACCTAGTGAAGAGTATTCGAGGAATATTCAGTGGAAAGATTATTCGAGTTGCTCGTGCGGTTCGCTCGGTTTTGGGTTTTTGATGTATTGTATGTCGATCGGTAATTAGGTGACAGAGGTTTGGGAAGTGTCTACCAGGGTGGGAACGGAAGGAGGCGTGCGGTGCCTCCGCGGACGAATCAGTGTTGTTGGTTTTTTCACGTGGGCTAGTTGAATCCTGACTCCGGGTAGTTCCGAGGGCCGCACGGTGTTTCCACGGACCGGCAACATCCACGTTCGTGGTGGAGGGCTGGCTGATGCACCGCGGCGGCGGTGTCGCCGGAAGCGGTGCTGGTGGAGCCGCTGGTATCGCCGGCGGATCTGCCGGAAGTGGCGTGTTACCCGCCGCGAGCCACCGCGGCCTCGAACTGGAACATCCGTCAGCGATGCCAGGCGCGCCGGGGTTCCACTGGGGGGCGATGCTTGCGGGACACCATGCGGCCGCCGCGGCGGGCATGATGCAGCCTCCCCTGTCCGCCGGGGGTGAGTACGCGCCCGCGCCAGCTCACCACGGGCCCACGCACCCCGCCATGCCCATGGATCTTCATGTTCATCAGGGATTCCCTTACTACAGGTTAGTGATGAGATTTCTTGCTGATGAGGGGTGTGTTGACTGTTTAGCGGGAAGGGTGGTAAACACTTCGCGTTCGAATATTTTTGTTGGTTCACATTGAAGGTTGAATTAGGTTTCTATTAGTGTGCGATTTTGATTAGTGGCGTGTCAGTTTTAATTCGGAAAGTTGCGGTTAGCAGGAAATGGTGCAGTGAAATGGAAGGAAATTTGAATGCATGTCTTGCGGTATTCAACCACTAAGTTTTGTATATGTCGAATTATTTATCCCCTTGTTTTATGATTTCTCTTAAAGCTCCAGGAGTTTTTGTTGTTAATGATTTGCTGAAGGAAAGAAGGAGTTCTATGCTTGTTTCATATCTATGCCTGAACCCTAACGTTCAACGCAGATTACCTTAATAGAAGTTAGTAATAAGATTTGTTAGCTGTTCAGTGAGAGGAATTCTGGGATTTTTATGTAGAACTGGTGACAGGAATATTAAGATGTTAGATAGTCTGATACTTTTCTTGAAATGGGTATATTAATATCAACTTGTTGAAATAGTTACGTTGTGTGCAATTGTCTTGTGGACATGTTGACCACTAGTATCAGGAAGATTGTGGAAATGTTGGGTAGATTGAACCTTTCTTTGAGATACATGTATTGATGTCAATATGATGGTATAGTTATGTTATTGTTTGTTATTGTCTTGTATGTTGTCAATATACTGTTCATTGATTGGTAGCATGTTCTTTTGGTAAAGATCGTTATATTGATGGAATTCAACTGAGTAATTGGTACGAATTCGTTATCTTCTTTTGAAACTATATTCGCGTCGGATGATTGTAAAAGCTAGTACAACTATACTTGAATAGTATTTGATATTTTCTACCGCGTGTAGTATTGTTTTTAATGTTGTGTAAATTGTTTAGTAAATTTTTGTCATTCTAGTGACTTAAACAGAGGTAAACTCGCAAATCTTCATTTAGATAAACACCCTCGTGCGTATACTCCTGCTGTGTATTTTAAAGTCTGTTAAAGGAAGTTTTCTTTATTAAATTTACTAATGATAAGTACGATTAGTAACAGTTTACACCACGAATGGAACTTATCTAAAGTAATCTACGATGTCTCAATCTACTGCTTTTTCAAGGTGCCTTCACAGAGTAGATGTTGCTTTATTACTTATCAATCATTTTCAACGTTTTATTCCTTGTTAAACAAAACAAATGCTCTCTTACGACGAGTTTTTGCCATTCCCCTTTGATGTAGACTGTACACAACGTAATTATAATTAAGAATTTCGTGAAATCATATTCAAGAATCACTGACTCTCCTCATTGTTTTGATTTCTTTATGTGAGACTTTCTATATTTGAACATTTTAGTCATTTCTGCGTATTTCATAACAACTTCGACTGACATTTCCGTTTCTATGAGACGCGTGTGCACGGAGATTGTTTAAAGAAAAAGATTTATTCATAACACATCGCAGGAGGAAAATCACGTTGCTCGATTTCAGAGTTTATGTGATCTTGACATTTAGATAAAAATGTTGTCCAATATGTTTTGTATAAGATAGATGAAGTTTTATATTCGATTTTAACAATAAAAAATATTCAATCTCCTATCTGAACGGTATTTGAAATTTCTACAGATGTTATAAATTTGTTCGCAGTTACAGAATGTTTAGAACAGAATATTCCGTACAGAATTCACAATGAGAGACTCTAACGCGCCGTTGAACTTTCCATCATTGATATACACATTTAAAAAATAGAATTTTATATCATTAAGAATGAAAAAAGTTTCTCTTTGATTACCTTCAGCGTTGTTAGATTTAAAACAAGACTCCACGAGTTTGTTGAAATTGATTGAAATAAAGAATACAGAGCTTATCGATAATACAACTTAAGTTTAAAGGGTACGATACATTTTTCTATTCGGTGTAATCCCGATTAAAAAGAAATGTATTACATTATAATATCTGATTCATTATAGTGAAGAAATATCAATGTTGGTCCTTTTACATTTTAGTTCCGTTGTTTCCATACTAAATTCGATGTATAGATAAGTGCATAGGTAGGTAGTATTGGGTTTGGAAATGTACCCTGTAAATATTTCTCTGCTAAACGAATACTCCCATGTTTACCCATTTCGAGCAAACACCTTACTTAAATACCATACCGTCCGTTGGTTTCTATTAGACGGACGATTGAGTTCATTGACGTTTCACTGACACTTTACAACCAACTCGTAGTTTACGTACCGATTATGTTTTGTTATAATTACTAACGGTTTCCTTAAACTCTATGACTAAATTTAAAGAAAGTAAAACTTGTGACTTGATAATAATATTCATATAGCCTTTGAATGTTTTTTATTCCGTATTATCTGTGTATGTATCTATAATAGTGAGAGTATATTAGGATTACAAAACTAAATATGTATTCAAGTCTAAAATCAATCGTCTAAACATTAAAAGGTTGAAAATTTCACAGCGTAGTCAAAGCCTACAGTTTATTATAGAGTACCTACTAATAATACAGCTCATTCAATAACATTTCACAAAAAGGACTCCACAATCTCCTTAATTGTAAAACAAATCGGTTCAACCCGATCGTGGGCTACACCGTTAATCGCTCAAGAACCATCCACCGTCAAACAAAGCTTCGAATCTTCGAATAACCAACATTCCAACGTAAATTCTTAAAGAACTCATAAACCGTGAACGAAAGAATCAAGCATCGTTCATCAAACCGACAACGAGATTGTGTCACGGACGTGTCGATTCCAAGCGTCGAGCGCAAAAAACGAACGAAAAGGTCGCTGGTCCCGGCGGCGCGGCAGAGGGATGAATATCCATAAATTGCGCAGAAATATCGGTCTTTCGCGCGAATAATTAGACCGCCGATCGCAATCCCCTTCACGTGCACGCAATAAATAATTTCAGAAGATCGGCAAACGTAGGTACATAAATGAATAATTTATGAGACAGTGTACAATAATTAAATGAGCAATAGCTGGTTATGCAGTTTGATGGTCGAGCGTGATCTTCGCCCGGAGCGGTTTAATGGAACATAGAGCGCGGCTGGGAAGATACTTTTCATATACTTTGATGGACCATTACGCCAAATAATATGTCCCCCTTGGTCCGAGTCGCGTAAATTACGGTAAACGCGGCGGGTCGCGGATATCCGTGGATTTTATTTCGAGAAGTTGGCCGACCTAAGCGCGGCAACGGCCAGCCATCGCCAGCCCCACTGCATGCTCGACACGTACCGGCTTTAATGTAATTTGGCACGTGGTAAGAATGCCCGGTGCATAAACAACTCTCTCAACGAAAATGACAGAAAAGTCGCGTTCCGATCGGAACTAGCGACTCTCGTCTTGTTTCCGATCACGGCACCCCTACGTGTTCATCTTCGCGATTACGGGCCGCCCCGGCGCGGCGCGGCGCGATGCCTGCTAAACGATTAAATCGCTCCGGGTGTTACTACGTTGTTGGCCATGCAACTATGTTACTTTGTTGTTGACAGGTTGTCGTTCACTTGTCGAACCACCATGCGCCGCTTGTAAGAAGATAAAATGAGAAGCCGATGTTACGCTTTTGTTGGACGTCGAGGCAGAGCTTTTTGCTCGAATTGATTTGTTAGGAAGTTGGGAAAAGTGGAAAGTGAATGATAGATTTTTAATGCTAAATTTGTGGAACAAGTCGATGGCACTTGTATTGGATTTTGTAAATAGTACTTGGTAAATGTTTAGGTAGATCTTTATTGTTACAGTTACGGAAATGTGTATTCCTAATTGTATACTTTTAAACGTCTAATTTCTAAGATCTGAATGAACGAATGTCAATCATTTTTATTAAAAACTGTGACGTATTCCTTCTAAAGTAATTTAGTTGTCGAAAAGTCGGTGCTTCCCATAGAACTTTGAGATAGAGAATATTAATGGTTTACGTATTTCATCTCAATTAGAAAAATAAGTGACATTGGAAATGATTTACAAAAATATCTCAATAATGTAAATCTAAGGCATTGAATTATATATAACTGACAAACGTAAAGTAACTTTTGACACATAAAAGAATGTAAAATATAATTATAGACAGAATATAACAAAACCTTAATTTTTTTAATTATATATTATAATTTCATAGATAACAATTTCAATCATACGAATTTGTTCGATATTTCACTTTAAAATTCCTGTGTTTTGACATTCTCACTCTACAATCAAGCGTTATATAGTACTTTCAAATAAATGTTATAATTGCTTCCTCAAACGTACAAATATAATACGCATTATTTTCAGTTTTAAACATGTCGTACGTTTGCATTCATTTTCTTCACAATTTCCACTTTCCACACGAACGCACGGTCAAATTAATTTACAAGTATCTAACTGTATGTCACACGAAATTTTAGAATTTCAAATCTCGTACATATGTAGACACATAAATTGTTGGGTTTTACTGGTACTGAGAAACAAGAGAGTTGTAATTTACGTGTAGCTGGTTCCGTGATAGGACGCCGACGACACGTGATCGACGTAGAGAAAAATCGGCCTGGTTTATGCAACTGGCGCATGTAATCCGGCAGAAGTTTTGAAATTTTAGGGATCGGCAAGAGCCACTGCGCGGTAACTGGTTCGCTGATAACGCAACGCTGTCAGCGGTTGTACTGTGAAACCTGTTCGCCGGTGGACACGCGTACCTCGTATAATATTTATAAAACCCGATTTCTTCTCGTGCGCAACGCAGAGACGTGCGCAATGTTAATAAATTTCAACTGGACGAGTTTATCTAGCAACAAGAGATCCTATCGCTCCGAATACATATCATACCGCGTGCAGCATCAAGGGAACGGATAAATTAATCGTTACGTCTCTGAATAAGTAGAGTTTTCTAGTTTATAGGAGGGAAATATTCAAAAATAAATTATCCCAACGTATTTTTTTCATACTTGATAAGTTGATACATAATTTTGAAACTTGAAAATTAAAACTACTTATTACTGGCTATGGGTTAAGATATTTAAGAAAATGTCGTACGTTGAAAGATCGATTGTATCGGTTTGGTAAACTATATTCTTTATGTTTGTAAAAATATGAGTTCAGAAATATAAGGACACTTTTGCTATGAGATTTCTTTAATATATTGTTTTCGTGTGTTATTTATTCAGTGAGTCTTATAATTTATTTATGTTTTAATGCAATGCTTATTAAATATTCTAATTATATATGTATTATTAATATATATAATGTTGTGCTATTAGTGGAAGAAAGTTCATACATCGATGTACAGTCCTACGTTATTTTTGTCATTTGTTTTTATTTCATCTCTCATGACAGTTGATAACATTTATTGAGTTAGTTTTGAAATGATCAACTCATATATAAAAATTAGTGCGAAATAATTTTATATCCTCGAAATTTATACATCTTATGACTTACGAAAACAGTTAAGTACAATTGGAAAGTGCCCTGATGTCTAGCGGAAAGGTACAGAAACAAGAGGTGTCTTCCTAGTTTACAGTTTTATAATTAAAATCGGTTACGTGTAACCCTATTGACGAATATTGACTCAGTGATAAAAAATATCAACAGCTAAGAAATAAAATCAACAGAAAATTGGCCGAGAAAGCATGAAATCTAATCGATCAACCGAATTTCTCAGCCTAGCCGTCAAGTGATCTCCTAACAGTACAAAGATGTACTTTCCGAGAAGACTTGTTGAACGAACGCTAAGAGTTACGTATGTGGAAATATTTCAAATTGCCGACAAGGATGTCAAGTTATGATTCTGAAAGTATCACATTCCTTCTTTAGGTATTTCTGGAATTAAGACTCTTTATTTCTTTAAACGAGCTACATAAGCACAATCACCTCAGAAATTGAGTTAACGTTCCCTTTAACCAGTTGAAATTTGAGAAAGTAGATAAATGTCGCGTTGCTACGTCAGAAGACATTACTCTGCTTCTTTCGTCACTTGCTGGTGTGTTTAGTCTTTACTACAGTATTACCTTATACTCATACGTAGGTTGTTGCAAAAGTTTCGGAAATCTGCAGTCGGTCAGTTTATTTTCGTAAAGCTTCACATTTTCAAGTTCAGAAAGTGCCGACATGACACAATCGGAAATGTATTAATGTTAAACTAATATTAATGCTATAATAATATTAATGTTAAATTAATAGGTTCCCCTTTGTTCCACAAAATCCGACATTCCACATTACTCGATCTAGTATACCACACTTCGGATATTTTATACATTTGTCCAAATCACGAGTGTTCCGCGCAATTCCTCACTTTCAAATCTCCCATGAAAGCATAAAGATCCGCAGTCTAATCAATGGTGGTTTCGAATCCATACGTTTCAGCCGACTCACGGCCGAATGCCGCGCGATTTTATCTTAGCAGGCGGCGTTTCCGCAGAGAATTCCGACAAATTCAATTAAACGCGGCAGATAGATCGTACGCGCAGCCTTGTATCTGGATGTCGATTCCATAATTTACAGGGGCCGATACACGATCCTCCGTACATAATTGACACGACGATCGATAGCGTCGATCCGTAGATCTAATCGAGATTGCCAGTCTGATAGAAGAGAGTTTTTTTGCCGGCCGCCACTCCCCCCTGCCGTTGGAGGAGGGAGAGGCTTTTGAAAAGCGTTGTAAGCGTTGCTCTTTGTTAATCGTCGCGCGCTCACCACACGTTTCATTGGTTCCACCGTCTACTATAATTATTCACACTCCATAATGCGGTACATGGGCGATATGTAATCCCCGGACCCCGACTGAAAAGGAAGTGTACGGCCAGTTCGTGTAATTATACACTTCACGGACTTAATCTCCTAGGAAATTGTATTAAGATTTTTACGGGATCCCGTGCGTTGTGTCGTAAATCCATTCCGCCGGCGAAGTGGGAAGCGTGTACTGGTAAATTGAGCTTCGTCGGTTTTCAATAGCACCAAATTAATCGCTCGCCTGTATTATTTTACGCATCCCTTCCAACGTGCTTCTATTTCCCTTACTTTCCTATGGCGTTTCCGTTCCCCGTGTACGCGCCGGGTCATTCGTCGTTATTATTAAGCAATCAGAAAAGTTGAAGGGATTCTTTTCTGGACGATCACGTGGACTCGCGATGGTTTTCGTCGGTTTGATTTGAACGTTAAGTTACGTAGGTTTCTATTAGTGTACGTATTTGATTAGTAGCGTATCAGTTTTGAGTTGGGAATTTATAGAATTAGTGGGAGATCGTTTTTGTAAGACAGTAAGATAATATATACAGTGAAATGGAAAGAAACTTGAGTTTATTTCTCGCGTTGAGGAATCATTAATTTTTGTTTGCATAAAATTGTTCATCCCCTTGCTCTATGATTTCTTTCGAAGCTGTTCTCGGTAAAAGTATTTCGTCATTAATGTTTCGCTGTGAAAAAGGAAGGAAGAATTGCATGCTTATTTTATTATATATTTATAATATCTAATGCAGAGGAGTTGTAGGAATTCTACTGAAATATACTTTGTTTCGTATCTTTATTTCATTCTTAATAAAACATCAATAAGTTGCCTGTCATGATGATCACCAATGACCGGCGCTTCCGAATTGTCTGAAGACGATTGTATTACGTAAAACAACGAATGTATAAGAAAAATATTTAATAGCCTAAGTTAGATACGAGTGTAACACGAAAATTGTGATAATAAATACTTAATAATAAATTTATATTAATAATAAATGAATAGTAAATAATTAATATATGAAACCCCCAAAATTCCCGTGACAGTCAACCCGTTAAACGTTATTAAAACTCCAATTTTTCGTTTGTCTTCAAACGGTCAGATACTCAAAGTATTGAAAAGATTAGTAATTCTATCTCGTCATTATCACTATTTCATTATAATCGTTTTTCACGGCCAGTATCGGGCAACGTTTATCATCAACTAGGGTCATGCTATTTTAGGCAAGACGAAAACTATCAATTCTGCCAACACCTTCATGGCATCAAACTAATTTCGCAGCTTTTTCAAAACCCCGGATGGTACGTTCGAGATCAAGAACGTCCCGTGAAAACGGTTATCTCGATTAGATCTCGCAATCAAGTTGATCGATCGTCGCGTCAGTTACACGAAATCGTACACCGTTCCGTGTAAATTACAGAATAGACATCTTAACTATAATAACATTGTATCTACCGGGCTGGAGCCCAGAAAAAAATGTAATCGCCACATGGATGCCGATTCGTGGAGTGTTCATATCCAGCAATTTAGTAAATTGATAGTAGAAGAAAGTAGTCGGTGAAGCTTTTTCCTCCGAGAAATTGTGCGTTCTGCCCTGTGATACAGAAAATTGTTTTGCAAGAGTTTCAATTTCATTTGGAGTGATTGCGAAGCAACGTCGATAATTTTACCGTATTCACCATGATCCAATTATAGCATGGTAAAATATTAACTGGTTTCTGGATACAGAGTTTATTTATGACAGCAAATACCAGCAATTTAGTAACCAGCTATGAATAATTAATTTATTATGATGTCGATGTATCTTATTAGAAAAAAATATTAAATCTGTTATTAAGTAACATTTCAATTTAATAGTTTATTTTTGTAATCAGTTAAAACACAGTGACGAACATGTAACGAGATATTGTTATATAATAGACATAAATATGAACTATAAAGAAATTTGTGTGTTCAACGTTATAAGAGAACTTGTACGAGTGTTTTTACTGTTAACACTAAACGTACCGGCACTTTGTATAAACCAATTTCTACCGTAACCGGCGAAATAATTGGCTGCAAAATACAGGTAAACCAAGTTAGAATATAAATTCTTCTTAGTGGAAACAAAAGGAAAAACAGAAATTGGAAAACCGAGTAATCATATCGAGTTAAATGGTTGAAAGAAAATGCAGAATTTTGAACCAAATTAGAATACCGGTCATATGACCGATCGCAGTATGTTGAATGTTGAAATGGTTGAAAAATCAAATTGGTACCTTTCTACATTTTTTCATTTGGTATAATATATTGATCTAAATAAACAGTCGTGATCAGATAAACTTTTGGAACCAAGATACGAAGAATCCAATAAGACCTGGTTGAAGTTAAAGACCGTATAATGGCTCGGAATTACACACCAAGGGGTATCATGAAAAAGTGCTTCGCCATTTGTTCTCATTCACCCAGATTCTCGTCGATTAATTAGCATCGGCGTGATAAGCTGGCGGTGGAATCGATTGTGACAGCGCTGGCGGGAACAGTAGCAAGCGCAAGAAACGACACACAAGAAACTTATTATAATCCGTGGCTCGTCCAGGTTATTAGCATTCCGCTATCAATTATCCAGGAGCCCCAACGTTCAAAATAACGACTGCTGAGTCGCTCGAAGCTCTGCTCCGTCGGCATCTTGTCCTTCTTCTTTTCAACGGCGGAATAAACGCGTTCTTTAATCGCATCGAATCACTTTGTCGATAAATTTCTTTAAATTTATTCCTTTCGAACTTAAATGGTCAACGGTCCGTTTTGGGGAGAGCGGGTATGGTTTCTTGAAAATGAAAGAACGGTTTTGAATAGAGATGATAGGTCACTTGTGGTTATTCGAAGGGTTCTTCGGAAGTTGTGACATATTTGAAAATATACGTACTGTAGGAAGTTAACCTTTTGCACTCCAATGACCACTCTCAGTGGCCACTTCATTCGTCACATACAGAATTATAAAATTTAATATTTAATATTAAGCTTTGTATAATTCGTCAATATGTGAAATATTGAAACTAAAAGAACTTTGATCCTTCATCTATGTATGATTTCTCGTTAAGTTGCATGTTAAATGAATGAATATCAACTTTTCTACGGAACAGTACAACAAATTACATATCAAATGTCCTTAAATCTACCATTAACTAATGAGAAACCAGAACGAAGCAAAAAAAATGCTCGAATTTCAAGAAAATTCCCGAAAACGCTCTTCCAATCCAACTGCCCGAAGTAGAATACTTCCTTAAGCAAACATCCTACTTCTTCTTTAACTTTGTTTCCCTCCTCTTCCCCCTTAAACTACATTCAGGTTAAAATGTCAGCGAAGAAGTCATGCAACACGACGCGACGCGACGTTTGCTTTCGGCGGACCGTTCGCGACGGTGTTTGACGGATAGATTTAAGTGGTGCTCGAAGTATAATGTCACAGAAGTTGCCTCGCGAAAGGTAAGCCCATCGTTCCGCGGGAACGGGAATACGGAGACAGTGTTGACCTAGCGGTGCGTGGAGCACCACTTGTTGCCGTGTCGTACCTTGAGTATCTCTGTCAGTATACCCGGAGCTCTTCTGGTCACTCTCAAGATGGCCTCGAACCTCTATCTCGTATTGACGGATGCAATCGTCCCGTATTTGCATCAGACTAAACAGTCCCGATAATCGTTGCTCGTTAATCCTCGCTCGTCTTCGCTAATCGAACTTGTACCGTCCCTCCTCTTCGTACTTACATTTGTCCCATCTGCTCGAGAAGCTTTTACACATGGGGTGCGACGCCAAATATCACGCGATTGGATGATTGCTTCGTATAAAATTTATTTGGGTTCTCGTGTAACCCGCTGTTGCATTCTTTTATAATAATGAAATGTTTTGTATTTTTGGTTAATCTGCCGATGTGCTGTGGTATCATCGATTTTTATGATCTTAAAATATCTTATTGGGAACATGGTTTTGAACAATTTTTATATGTATCCTTTTATTATACATATACCTGTTAACTGTTTCTCGTTTCGTCATTGCACAATTGGATTTATTTAATATGTACACATATGTCTTATTGCGTTTTGCAAATTTCGAGATCTGACCACGCTTTTGTGTAATGTCGTTAGTGATAAAATCAAAGAAAGTCGGTTTGCTCGAGTTTTCAGTGGAAAGTAGTTTGCCAAGGCTACTTAGCCTGACACGTATTTATGGTACGAACATAGAAATGAAAATATTTTTACTTTCAAAAAGCATTTTAAATTATATTATCTACTTAATTAGTTACTTGGCAACATTTATTACATTCACTTTTATCGATAAAATCACATTTTTCTCCGAATATTAAACTACAAATTCAAATGTTAAATCAGCTATCTAGCAAACTTATTAAATTTTTATAATATTTTGTTAAACATATAATACATTCAATAGAATTTAATGAAATTTCATTTTCTTGTTCATCTTGTAAAAAAGTTTCCTTACCTCCAGTCTTTTCAAATATTTCTGTAAAAATGTAATTTTCTACAAATTCCTGAAATCTAATGAATATTTGAGATAGTCTTTTTTAGTAGTAATATTTATCAGGATTTATTATTAGGTGAAAAAGTACACTCTGATAAAAGGATAGTATGTTCATTTAGTTATTAATAATATCTAACGTGTCATTTTAGTGTACTAGTATCAAATATAAAATATTAATAATAAATTTCCAAAATTTGTCGGAGCAAATATTTGAAGTATTAATTTAATAGTAAGAACTGATTAAATCATTCTACTGATGAATTTTCAGTATACTTAACAATTTTTTCCACTTTTCCCGAGCATCACGACAATTTCTTAGAAATGCCACCTTAAAAGGGCTCTGTTTTCCCATAAGGATATTACAATTAACTCTAATGAACCTCATCGTATGTTGACCTACTTACATCTTTCCACCACAGACAAGACGATGATTAACGATCTGAATGAACCATGACAGCGGTATTCTTTCTCAAATTGTTCCACACTATAATGTGAAAAATAAATGAAGAAGTTGAGGACGGTTCGTTTTTTGACTTTTCACATAAATTATTTGACAATGAATATAAATAAAATATTTAACGAAACACAAAATAAAAATAACATTAAATACTGAGCTTCTTGTGCAAAGTCTCACATTTAAAATAAATTAGATGATAGAACTATTCAACTTTGCACTGTTTTATTTATACTCCTAGGATTACTACCCGACTTATTTTTAAACGTAAGCTGTTGTATGTACAAATTATTCAATTATTGAATTTTATTTGTATACTTATTAAATATTATAGGTAAAAGATTGTTAAATAAATCAACCTTTGTCCCTTCAGGTTTAAAGAATTTAAAACTATGATCCTCGAAACGTTAATATAATGCGATAAAACAATAAAGAAATCTTTTTTCATTAGTTTGTTCGCTAATTTGAAAAGCTTTTCGACGATTTAATTAATCGAATAAAATGTACGTATCATATGGACGTGATCAGAAAATTGTACGAGTAATGTCTACCCGCCATTTTCAATTCTCACGTCGTAATTCACCGAAACTGTTTCACAGTGACTTTCACGAAATTTGTCGAAAAACGACACACACGAGAACCGGTTACGCACGTGCCAAAGTGTCAAAGTGATGAATATGAAAGACTTAAGCAGCATGATAAATCATGCAACCGGGCGTATAAGAGATTTAGCTATATACGAAATACAAAACAAATCGTTGTTTCGATCAAGAGAATATTCGTACAATATATATAATTTAAATGTTCGTATTATATATATGTATATAAATTATTTATTATATATAATACAAATATCAATATAAAAGTTTGTAACTTGAAACTTAAATATGCACAACTGCGTAAAATACATATAATACGAATAGATATATAAAAAACCTAAGATGTGGTACTTTACGTAATATTCCATAGAAAGAACTATTTATCCTAATTTTATTTTTATAATTACATTATTAAAGATTCGAGTTAACATAAGGAACTGAAGTCTCTTTACTAGTTTCGTCTTATGGCATCGTTAATAATTATAATGAAATATTCATTAATTGTAATCAATGTTAATAATTGTTATATGTGTGAGTGAGTATGTTTAAATAAATTGACATACGTTTCTTTGTGTGGAACGTTGAGTATCCTTACTGATATTAAGACTTAATTTGAATTTCTAAACTAACTTTCATACTTTCTTTAACTATATTCAATAATTGTGTTAGTTTAATATTTTAAAAGAATACATAAATATTAACGTTATTAAAAATACCTAATAATATGAAAATGTTCTAGTTATTAGAACTAAGTTACTTTATATTTTATAAATTAAGATACATAATGCGAGGCCTGTAATTTCACCGTCAATCGCGTGCCTGCATTGTCAGTCATTCAGAGTTCGGATGACGAATTAAATCGCAGAGCCTGGATGTATACATAACATTCTTTGACGGTTGCCTGGCGATCGGCGGACAAGCCGAAGTCACTGTATTCATGATGTACACTGCCGCTCAAAAGTATCCGGACACTTGCGAAATATGTATTAACGTTGCATAAATTTTATGTTAGTGCCTAAAATAGTGACTAAAACCGTTTTTTTATAAAATTTCTAATTTCTCATTAAATATCTAACGTTTTAAATTAAAAATTACGTCTGTGGAACTTACCAATACTACACTAAAATTAAATACGAGATTCATCGACTTATCCACCGCGGTTAGATATTACCGCTTGCACTAATCTTGGCAATCTTTCTACCAGTTTCTTCATTGTTTCTGTGGAAATCTCTTTCCACGTTTCTTGCAAACACTTCCATAAGTCCTTTTGCGATGTTGGGCACTTTTCACGCACTTTTCTTTCCAATTCATCCCATAATTTTTCAATGGGGTTGAGGTCCGGGGATTGTGGTGGCCATTGCATAATTTTTAGTAGTTTTTCTTTCTCTAATGCCTCTAAATAGTTTTTACACAATTTAGGTGTGTGTTTAGGATCATTGTCCTGCATAAATATAAAATTTGATCCTATTAACCTACTACCGGAGGGCACAGTGTGTTCAATTAAAATGTTTAAATATTGTTCCTTGCGTAATATGCCGTCTATTTTGACTATATCACCCGCCATATTTTTGCCAAGACAACCCCACACAATAACCGAACTACCCCCATGCTTCACCGTTGGCACTACACAATCGTCTAAGAGTTTTTCGTTGGGTTTTCTGCGAACTAACTGACGTCTTTTGCTGCCAAAAACTTCGAACTTGGACTCATCCGTCCATAACACGTTTTCCCAATTTGAGATTGTCCAATCTTTGTGTTCTTTTGCCCAATTGTATCGTTTTCTCTTATTTATTGGTCTTAAAAGTGGTTTTTTAACAGCCACACATCCACGGAGACCAACATTCACTAGCCGCCGTTTGACCGTCGCCACGCTGATGGGATCTTGCCTTGTCCTATTAACTTACGCAGTGATTTCTGATGCAGTAAGACGTCTGTTACGTTTACTTATGGTTTCGATAAATCGGTCTTCGGATTTTGTAGTTTTTTCTGGTCGTCCTGTTCTGTTTTTTGATGAGCAATCTTTACTTGTTGCATACTTTTTAATAGTGTCATGTACTGTTGACTTCGCAATTTTCTGACGCAGTGCAATTTCTCTAATTGTATATCCTTCTTCTGCAAGTGTAAGGATACTGGCACGTTTCTGTATCGATAATTCTCGTTTCGAATTCATATCTTCATGGAAAAGAAGCTACAGACGAACTAAAGCTAAGCTGGCGAGTGCATAGCGTTACCTCCATTTTTATCTCTATCGAAAGAACATAAACATATAATCAACAGTTTACAGACACTTAATACGTATTGAAGAACTCTATGAACTCGTTCTGCGCCATAGAGATGAAACAAAGTGGAACTTGAGATTCTTTTAAGCGTCGAGATCGTTCCATTAGATTTTGTATTTCTGTGCAGGAATTTTATTTCTGCATACTCATTATATAATTTGTACATAAAAATTAATTCTACTATGCTATGATACCTCAAAAAGGTTACAATAATAATTACAATTGATATAACCATTCTAAATACCTTTCGTACAAAGTTAAACTATGTTTTATAGAACAAAAGCAAGTGTCCGGATACTTTTGAGCGGTAGTGTAACTCATCGTCGAACTGTAACACGATGACAGAATCTCTAGCAAATATTTTTGTTACGTCATTGAACCGTAATGTGTAATCCTATCACCGTTTTATCTCGTTTATGAACTTTAGAACAATTATATACTTAAAAACCTTTGTTCCTAAATAATATTGTTGATCATATAAAAATGTTTTTCATAAATTATAAATATAGTGTATGTACTTTACAGATTATAAATTACACAATATTGTATATTTAAGTAATTGTTAAATACTTTAAACAAGCTTTATATCAATGAATCATCTGAATGTAAACATTTATGTATAATAAATGGAGACTATATACTATATTGATAAGGAATATTTTCTATAAAGATATTTAGAAAATGTATTTCGACAATTAACAAATAAGTATTTATATAAGGTTTGTCTATACGTAGTAGATATATTAACAGTTGAGTCCAGCAGTCAAAATAAGAAAAGGATCAAGAGTGCCAGAAGTATTCTTCCCAGATCCATGTTCAAGTTACAATCAGAAATGTTTCTTTACTATGGCGATGTCCCAATAGTGGTGCCCGTGAGGTAGGTTAGCACGAGCGCAGAAAGTACCGTGAAAGAGACAGGGATATGAATTTGTCCTCTTTAGCTTTCGTTCATTTTAACCCTTTCTAGTCCGAAGTATTCCCAGTTCTTTATTTTGAAACTTGTATTAACGTTATTTACTTCGGTTATGGTTTCATATGGTACTTTCGACAAGATAAGAATATTTCAGAAGCCCAAAGTAATACTTATATGACTCATGATTATAATGTTATAAACAAAACATCCGATATCGTCTGATAAGCATAGCAAATCGAGGCGAATCGTATTATTTTCCATCTGATAATACGGAATAAAACAAGTAGGAAACAAACTCCGAAAAATATAGTTCGTCATGTAAAAAATGTACAACTGTTCCTCTATTTACACGGAATATCCATTCCACGCGGGTTTCTGTCGCGCAAGTAAAAATCGCGTAAATAGAATCTGTCGCTACAAAAGAAATTGGAGAAAAACCTTATGTAAGTTTTACAAACACATATTCATTCCCCACGACTTCGCAAAAGAATACCAATAACGACATTCCAGAAAATTAAAGTAAATATTATTCGCTGTTGCTAAATTCGAACCGCGCAAATTGATATCACGCGCGAACAATACTTACCTTTTTACAATTACGTACATAAATTAATCACAATTTACGTACATTAAGGAACCGTTGAAAACCAAATATTCATTTCGCCCAATATATGGGCACCTTAGATATAAACACTTAAATATAGGTATCTAACTTACTCTCCTCACACTAGTAGCTGAAAAACAGCGTTCCCCACTATCTCTAATCAAGGAGCTGCCCGAGACTGTATACCTGAGTAGTTATGCAGTATTCGATACAAACAGGTAAAAGTAGATACGGAGAGGGTATGTTTCCCTGAAAATGTCGACAAAGTGTCCGTAGGCGTCGATTCGGACACCTAAACCTAGGCCCGCCCCATGCGCGGTGTCCAAATTTGATCCGCGAGTGTTCGCCAGTTAACACGTTGACTGCCACGAGAATTTCAAGCGTTTTGTTATAGTAAGATTTACTTCCTTATAATACAGGAAAATAGTATTAAATATAATTATTAATGTTTTGGTGTTACAGTATTCATATTACACTATTATCTACCTTCTCGTGTTACTAAATATTTTGATCCAATATCAATTTTCTTATTGTAATTGTTTTCAAGCAATTTGGAAGCTCCGTAACCGGTGACCACCGTGGCAGTCAACGTGTTAAGGGCCTATGCACACGAGCGATGCGTCACTGTTACGATACCACAGCGATTGTTTTGGGGCAACAGAGAAACGAGATTCCTTTGTCTCGCAAAAAAGAATCAGAGAACGTTACTTAGCGATGACGCTGTTCGGTTTTGGAAGAACCGAGACGTAAAGTTCTCCCATCCTTTTCTCGCGAGACAGAAGAACTTCGTTCCTCTGTTACCCGAAAGCAATCGCAGTGGCATCGCGTCGCTCGTGTGCATAGGCCCTAAAACTGGTGCACCGATTCTCGGCTGTGCAACGACACGCGCGGCCTGCGCACACGGACGACCGAGGGACACGGTCGCACAGGCATTGAGAGGCATTATTGAATGATGGCTCGTCCAACTGCTAATGGGGCCGGACGCTCGCGCGACCGGCCAGAGAAAGAGAGAAAGACCCCTAACGGAGAAAGAGACGCCGGTACAGGAAAAAAGGCCTCGTAAGAAACGCGCTGTTCGCCGTTGTTGCTGTTGCACCGATGCATCCGATGGATGCATTCTTCCGCCGTTCCCCGAACCATTCGATGCCGAGGAGAGAATCGAAGAACCGAGAGTCTGGCCTGGTCCGCGCACACCCTCCTCCTCCGCAGCGCCCCTCGCCATCCGCGACCGCCGTCTTCCTCCCTCTGTCACTCCTGAGAAGCGAGCAATAGTCGCGAGTCTGCGAGCGCAGCCAGGCTGGCTGCTGACCAGCTGATAAATAAAATTAAGCTTTTCTCCGTTCTTGTTGCCTTGTGTTTACATTAATGGGGGGGATGATGAGACACTGTATGACATTTTGACTGGCCGCGGCGTAATCTGTTTTATCTATTTACTCATTGCTTATGTTCTTGACTATTATATTTTCGTTTATTTTATTTTGCACCGCGTGGTTCCTCAGATGTACTATACTTCTGAGCTGTGCTTAAATATTTAGCTATACTGCCGCTATAGAGGCGTTTCATTGTGTTTAATATTTATTGAAAATAGAAATGCTTTGATTTGTATAAGTAATTTTAATCTAATCTCCTATAATAACGAATCAGAGTCGTGGTGAGAATTTTCAACTGAATTCGATAAATCTAAATGTTATTTGTTTATTTTTTATACAAATGGAATATTACTTGTCTATTGTTAATCGTTTACCTTTAGAGTAAATGTAGATGTAGAATAAGTATCAGATTTTTGTCCTTTTCTACTGACTGGTTAACTAAATAAAAATTATTATAAATTTTTCTTGTTATTTTCCTGACTTTAAATTTTCATTGAAACTATTTAAGCGAAGAAATACAGGCATGACACGAAAAAGGAGAAATTCTAAGTCGCAGATGGATTGGGAGAAGGTACTTATGCTACACTCAGCCCTTTACATAGACAGACGTTTTCTTCAAAGCCGATATATTATTTTCTCGTTTGCACTTTTGATAGGTTTCTTGAACTCTTGTTCGGGAGCAACTAGTTTCTTTGGATTCATTTATCAGTGCAGTTGTTATTTCCTGATGAGAGCATGAAAGGGATGGATAATGGATTTTATTGGGTGCTGTTTTGCCTCGTTACGTTCGTGTTTGCTGGCTTCGCGAAGCAGCCACGACTAGCTCGTCTTGCAATTTCCGGTTGCAGAAAGTAGCAGTGTCTTTATGTTTGCAGACGTAATTGTGGACACGTTATCTGGCATTGTAAGAATTTTTGTCACAATTGTTTCTTTTGTGACTCGTAATATCATCGTTCTATTTGTGTTAAACGAACGGTTCTGTGAACCGGATACGTCTGCTCGAAATAATTCTCTTTTTTTCGATTCTCGTTACCATTTTCTATCTATATTAATCAAAAAATGACTACAGTTCAAACGGACTTTGAAATGATTCTAGATTCTACGATTCTTCTTATCAAATGTATTTTATTCCATAGAGAATATCTAGTTCTCTTGACCTTCGATCTAATTACTGTAATGGTAATAGTTCATCGTGCCTTAATTATCAGATTTTTTACTGCTTTTTACTGTTTTTCTGTTTGTTATAAAGTAAAGTTTATCTTACATAATCCTTATATCATCGATGTATGTCGTGTATGTATTATCCCAAGAAATTTACAGTAAGTAACAGTTTTTTCGCAATAAAATTATTGCAAGAAAAGATTAATTCGAATGAAGAAAATACAAACGATGCATGTTTTAAACTTTGAACTGTAACCGTTGAAACATCTATGGCCTGACAACTCGTGGAACGCACCTGTATTCTGTTTCCACTTCCTTATTCTTCCACAATATTCCCTTTTCATTCTCTCCCTTCTTTTTGCTCATTTCTTCGCTCCTTTATCTTCTGACTCTCGACCTCACGAATACACCCTCACTCCTCCCTACACCTTCTCCGATCCTCCTCGCCAGTTTACAATAACTTCCATCCACTTCCCACACCTTAGTCTTCTTATACCCTCACCTTCTTCTTTTTAGCATATAATACACTCAATTCGGTTTTCTCTTTAAAACAATATTCTATACCTAGAGACAAATAGAGATTAATTTCAGACCTAAGAGATTAGATCAATATAATAAACAATATGAAAATCCATGCTAGTATTTAAGCGGTTGTGTCGAATCGAACCAAGCACTGTAAAAGGAAAAGAAATTTTATTTGTGATACATATGAAATCAGACAAACCATCTAAAAATAGAAAAATTATTCATCTCAAATGAAAATCGCCTGGAAAGTCAAAAATAACTCACGTTGAATCGAAACCCTGTGAAAGGCGGAAAACAATTTGTCACAAATCAAACGAACCGTACAAAAACAGAAGTATAATTCGCATTAAATCAAAATCACATTGCAAAATAATTCATGTCAAATCAAACCGTGCAAAAACAGACGAATAATTCGCGTTACATCGAAATCACATTAAAAGTGGAGAACAATTCGCGTCGAATCAAGCAAACCTTCTAAGAACAGAGGGATATCCGTTGAAATCGCCGAAAAAGAGGACAACGATTCGTGTCAAATAAAAATCGCGCAAAGAGGAATTCGCGTAGAAGCAAAATTGCACTCTTTTTTCATCCCCGTTGCTCCCACCCCCCTTGTCTCCCTTCTCTCTCCTGTTCCGTTCACCATGTTGCATCCGACCAGGTACCATGCTGCCCGGTAGTTGGAAGCGCGAACTTTTTTCTCAGCTATCGGCCAGTGGATCGCGGGCCACGATGCCGGACTGCAATCAGAATTGATTATAGCCTCCCGAAACTGCGCCGCGCGGCCCGGCCGCGTTCATATTATACAACGCGCCTGCGGCTCTGCCGCGTTTCCCGCTCGCTCCTCCGGCCGCCTCGGCTCGCACGCCGGGGCTCCCCCTCGAGTCAAGATCATTCGGCCGACCCCCTCGATATGCACGGCTGTCCCGTGCCCGACGTCACTGACCCACTCGTGCCGAGCCTCCCGAGGGATCCACGTCCTTTGTCGGAACGTTGCCCGCTTTCCTTTCGCTTCCTTTTTCCTCGGTGTTCGGCTCTGCGCGACTCGAAAAACGGCCCGCCGCATAGCGCTCTGCGGACCACGGGCCGTGGAGTTTGGCGACATTTTGTTCGGCAAGAGTTTATGAGGCATGACCGGGAGTTAGTTATGTTTCTAATGGGAATGATGTAACGTATCGATAATTAACACATTGTACACGGGAGACGTAAAAGTACTATCTTCGTGTACCGTAGTACTAAAGTACTATATAAATACTTGTATAGCTTCATTAACATTTTTGACAGAAATAGATAGTTGATTCATTTTACGTATGATTGAAAGTATTTCTATTTACAATGAAAACTCTCGAAAATATGTTGAATAATAAATAAATTAATTGAATGTAACTGATATACGTTGAAATGTGACAAAATGGCTCGCACGCAATGTGTTAATCAATGGAGGTTGTAAGGTTAGTATGTTTTTAACGCTTCGCGGACGAAGATTTTTTGAAATATATGAAATATTGGAGGTGAAGGTAAATTGTATGTTGATTGCTTAAACAGTAGAGGAGAAGGGATTAGGTGCTAAACTCTTGCTGTTTGAGTAATCATTTGTCAGCAACCTAGTCTTGCAAATATGAAGATTTCATCTTGAAATGTCGACGTTCGTTTGTAAAGGGATAAATGTGAATGTAAGTGTAAATATAAATATAAATACTTAATATTTATATAACCTTAAGGATAGTTATTGTTATAACTGTAGTTATTCTTTGTTCATTTTATTTGCTAGCAACTGAAATGGAAGAAATGGTTTTCTCGAATATTTCTTTTTCAACAAATTGTAAATTAACGGGAAGTTATATTAAAAAGAACTTTTGTATTTTATCATTACCTTCTTTTGGTGTATACTTAGGTATTCATAGTATCATGTCACAATATACGTTTTCTACCGTGATAATATCACGATATCATTTCAGTATGTTTGTATGTGAAATAACCCGTTAATTGTGCGCGCTCGGCCTGAATACATATGCATGTACGTTTTTCTTAAAAAAGTGGCTTGAAATATTTTTGAAAAACAGACTTCACCTTACTGTTTCCTCCGATTACGTTCTATCTAACACATGTAATTTATCGAACAGTTTTAGAACGTGATTTTCTCGCAAAACAAATTGAACGATACAATGATTTTGCGAGAGCTAAACGATTTTGGAATTTTTGTAGTCGCATCATTGTCGTGATGTGAAGTCATTAAAAACCGTACACGCCGTTGGCAAGATTGCAATTTCTCCCAATTTTTGGGCAGGATATCCAATCATAGAAATATCTCGAGAATGTTTCCCGAGGTACGGGGGCAAGTAATATTCTGCAGCATCGGAAACGTTAATTAATGGGTCAGTGAAACCGAAGGGTGTGTGCTGCAGAAGTGATTTAATATCCGCATTAATTAGTTTGAAAAACGCCCATTCAGAAAAAGGGAGCGCTACGTCTCGCACGCTACTCCGCTACCTTTTATTTTCACGCACATCGTATCAAGGCCGTGCGCGGTTTAGAGTTCAGCGTTCAGCCAAGTGTATCGGAAATCATGATGAAAAATGTTGCACACAGAAGGGTTTTAATCAAATCCATCCGAATGAACAGACTATATAATAGATAATGTAACTGTGAAATATTTTATTCGAAATTTACCAAACATATGGTATTTGTATCTTTAATCGACAAATTATAATTAAGTAGCATAATTTATATTTTCTATTGCGAACATAGTAGTATATTAATTTTACTTAATCTAAGATGTTCCCGATGAAAAATTTGGAATACGAGGATCATTCATTTTTTACTTTAATTTTTAATTTTAAAGTTTCTAATCTGAAAGGATTATACAACCTAGAATTCCTTTGTCGAAAATATTCTGCGAGGAACATTCGCACAAAATAAAGCATGCGAGTAACAAGGGTATCCTACAAGTCATTAAAGAACATAAATCACTCGCGGATACTACCCAGCAGTTTTTATAATTGCATGTTTATTAAATACCCCTTAATTATATACCTATAAGTATATACCTACATACATTCCTCGTGACACCTATTCCTCGTCGAATTTATTTCACTTCATGAAGGATACTTTCTCATGGCCTAATTTGCTTACATTCCTCTCATACTATCACATTGAATCTTTTATTTTGCTTCACTGATTTCATGAAAGTATACAATACGCACTTTTAGCTTGTGAGTAGTCATTCAAGACTTGAAACGCTTAGGATAGAAAAGATAGTCGAAGAGTAACTAAGATAAACATTTTCATGACGCTGGAAGTCTTTATCATCATAAACTTCAATCGAGACACTGATATTCAGTGAGATTCAATAACGAGACACGGTCAAGTGAACTCGTATCCAGCGAATATTCAAAGTCGATTTTCTGTGAAACAAACCTTATGTGAACAAATTTAATTGTATATTTTCGATTTATTTTTTGACGTAGAATCAGCCCGTACCCAATTGTACCAGTCACATGACACCTTGTATTTCGTTTTGTCGTTCTTTTCACGCGGAGTACAACTCTGCATTGTTTAGTCATTCACATAATTGAAAGTCAGATAATTGGTATTCTGGTGAATGAGGTTCAACTGTATTTCGAGTGTTCCATCCCTGAAATACCAGTCAAAGGTCTCGTGAAACTGGATTGTTTCAGTTGTGGTCTCCACGCGTCGAGGCTACCGGTATTCCACGGCTGGTTATACGTAACGCGCACAAGAAAGCAGACATGTAACTGAATAGACTTTTTTAATGGCCGCTAAATTCTCAGAAAATTCCAGCGACGTTGAACGCCAATCATTGCCGTACCCGATATTTCTCATAAATCGAGAACTGTATCTACGGGAGTCAAGGTCCGCGACGGGAATGCGTATTTCGCAAACGTCTAATCGCTAACTTTGAGGAACAAAGTACCATATTTGTCGTTATTCGCTGGGAAGCGGTAAAAGTCTGGCGTTGGTGCCTTTGCTCGGGATAGTTCGTATTTTTACGGTGAGACAGAGCCTCGATTATCTTGATAATTATTGCGTGGTTACGGCAATTTGTGGTTTATTGGTCCTTTAGGTTGCGACATTTCCACCATTCGTGTGCCCTTTTTTTTTATTTAACCGCGCTAAAATACTACGTTCATTATTTCATTCAACGTTGATTTATTCAGTTTCATTTGAACGGTTATTATTCTACGACGAATTAATGCCACGAAGTTGTGCTACTTATTAATGCGACCAAGTAACATCACTATTAAAGATATACAAATATTAAATGTTATTTTTGCTGGCCGAAATATCTAATGAGCGTAAATAATATATTTTCTGACTTTCCTTTTGCTCTGAAAGCAATTATTACTGAAGTGTTTTAATAAATCATAAGAAGTAATTTGATTGACTTAGAAAAATGATTGATGTGTATGAAGGAATATGAGGCGTATAAAATAGAGACTTTTCCAAACCTTAAATTGTTCAAAATTGTATTTTTATGTAAATAAATTATTCACACAAGTAACGATGAAATATTGGAAGAAATTTAGAGACCACATTCCTGTTGCAAATAACGAATAATTAGTGTCCAGATGAAAGTAGTCGGCTACCTAACAAGACTCCGTTCGGCTAATTGTCTTAAATAAACATTTCCTCGAAATCATTCGAAGAATGCTCGACTTCGTTCCTTATGTAGATGCGTTTTTCCTCCGTAAAATGACATCGAATGATATGCGCCAACTATGACTAATGATGCCAATTGAACCGTGAAATGTGAGTTTTTGTCAAACTTTCCCGTTGAGCTTCTCAGTTCTGTTCGGGCCGATAGCCTTTTTCTGGTTATATTACGTCAACCTTATTACAGCTTATGCAACTGCCGATAGAAAATCCTACTTCAATATTGCAGTGCGTAGATGGTTGTTAGTAGAAAGTTATATCCATTTACGTGACGCGAGAATGGCCTTTGAAAATCATAGCGTGCGAATTTATTTTATATGCAAATAAAAGCCACCAGAAGGTTAAATAGAACAATTATGTTAGTCGTCGATTTCCAAGAATTCGTATGCTTACTCTAACGCTTCCATCAGAAAAATATTCTTTCTTCATTCCTCTTTTATTGTTCTTTTTCATTATTAACAATATAATTCCTTTTGTTTCTCTATAATCCGGTTTCTTTTTTTCTTATTCCGTTACCTCTTATTTTACTATACTCAGCAGATTGATTCAATATGTGAACAAATTTCTGACGTAAATAACAGTTTACATCTTACTTATAAAATATAAAAACGGGATATATCACATACGTTTTAATTTACCATAAAAATATGGAATCCATGCTACTTTCATAAGTTCACAATGTTAAACAATTAATTAATCACTGACATATTAGCAGTAAGCGTTACGAACGACTGTCGTCCACGAAAATGGAGTTTAATGCGCTACACGAAGTAAATGAATGAAAAAATACCAGTAATTCGAAGCGATGGCGAAATCCTGGGAACGCTTTAAGGGCTCCTCTAATTCTCACACCCTGTTGAAAGTTAATAGGAGGCAGCGAAGAAAGTGCGCAAGTGGCCGGCGCGTTCGTAGGGGAAGCGAGTAAAAAAATGTTTCTACAACCCCTCGACAGTTCTGACTCCCTAAAGTCTTCGGAGCGTAACTTAGCATACTTTATTTGATTTTTTGTATTGGATAATAGTCTCAGGTAATAGGGTGCCAGCGAGCCAGCGCGAAGTTCGACGCACGGCAGGAGGGGGCGGGAAGGGTGCAATAGCGCCTGTGGAGGGAGGCAGAGCGAATTTTCACGCCCCCACTACTTGCATTAACAAATTTACATTTTTTAAATGGAAGGGTCGTGCTCTCGGGGTGATAACTTGCAGGCCATTTGTTCCTCGAAGAAATGAAACCGCCGGCGACATTGCGTCTTAATAAAGAATCGAAGGCGTTTAGCATATTAAATTCGAATTGACTTCGGATTATTTCGATGCTGTTATTGGCGTGAACGCGATATGAAACACGCGATTTTTCTTATTATTTGTTTTATGAATGTTTGATGTATATTGCAATAAATTCATTATTGAATAGAGTAAGCCGGGAATAGGTGGACCACTTTTTTGAAAGAACTAATACGTTATAAATATTGTTGATGACTAATAAGAAATCAAATATATTTATAAAAATAGATATACTGTGGAAAGGTTCAACTTTGAACGTTTGTTATGTCTTAATTACTAACATTTTTCAAACTTTTCTTTCAAAGCATTATGCTATGAACCTTCCAGAACATAATTTGGAAGGTGTTTAGAATAATGTTGTGCAAAAAATGTTTGAGAAATTATCCTAATCGAGACAACAAATATTAAAAGTTGAGAATTTAAGTTTCCTTTCAAAATTGATTTCCTCAAAAACTGGGCTTTGGAGAGATAGAGTAGTTCTAGTGTTAACGTACTGTGTTGTACAGAGGAACAAATAAAAATTCTAAGGCTACATCTATTGAGACATTAAAGGATATAAATTCAGTTTGCATATTGCTAAATCAATTTCTTTAATAATTTCTCAGAGAAACATCTGTTACCTTTTTAATCATTCCAAAAAGAAGAAGTCAGGAATTGGTCACTTTGACCCGTCTAGTAGTTTCAGTGTTACTTGATCAAATCTAACCGTATCGACGAATAGTAAACTAGTATCGAAAATGAGATGAGAAAAGATGAAAGCTGACCAATTAGACCAGCATTCCTTTCAGGGGTCATCTCCCGAACAACGCACAGTATAAACGTCCACTGCGTCCGCAAAATCTGGCGAATCAGAGTTCCCGATATGCCTTACCTTCAACCAACAAACGAGATCTCGTTCCGTCGGGTATGCTCCCTTCATAATTTGTCCGGTGTACCCTGTTTTGCTCCTTAATGTCTGCGCGTTTACCCGCTATCATATTAACCTTTTCGTTTAAGTACATATTAGGCTGTACCGTGCGCCCATTAGCATTACATGAAACCGCGACGATAAGATCGCGGACTATTCTATGCGGACGCCGATACGTTTAAACTGGACGATCGACATCCAGTTACGGACCAAACATGACCTCATTACCTAATGATTGACTGACGGCAGTGAGTCGGAGTTAATCGGTCTGAAAACATCGGGAACGCGTTAAAAAGTTCGGTTGTAAATTCTTCACAGTTGTTAGCGGTTAGGAGCAATAACGACGCGGTTCCAGGAACAACGAGTGTAACAGGACACCCGGACATTTTATTGCGGTATAAACTTCTCTTCAATGTTATTGCCAGAAACAGTAAACTAAAATATGCGGATCCGGCCTTTAAGAAATTTGAACGATTCGTTGCAACACTTTGTTGTCCGTTCGAACTCTGTTCAGCGCGATCTTTGTTGTGCAAGGTGTTTCGGAACAGTCACCTTTGAGCTAAAGAAATGGGAAATATTGAAACACAAGTGAACAAATATATTCTAAGTGATCTTCGTTTCTTTATTCTGTTCGTTTTGGAGTTTTAAAGGTCGTTGTGTTTGTTTTTGTTGATGTTTCTACAAATTGATAGATGAACGTTAATTACTTATGACAGTATTGCTAGAACTATTTGTTTTTGTGATTCCTTGGTTTCTATTTTCTTAATATTTTCGTAATTATCTTTATCCTCGTTTATTTCATATAAAATTGACATGTTTATACTGTAGACAGTATGATTAACGAAAACGTTTACTGTTTTCGATGCCAGCACTGACAGAGTATGTTGACTGTTACGGTACGCAGGTACAAAAGGAACATTTGAAGTCAAAAAAACGTCTACTAAGAGTAAGTTACACGATGTTGCGATAAACTTCATTGTACAAGATTGAGAACATGTCTCAGATGAGACCAAAATAAACTTGGATTGGATGGAAGAGGGGAGACATGAGAAGGACAGGAGCAGTTATTAACGACTGCAATATGTTCAACAATATAAATTCTCCCCATATAAACAGCATGAAAGAATAAGGGGTGGGAACAATTTACATCCTATTGAAATTTTTCAAGCCAGATAGAACATGAAACAATAAACAAAGTAAATTCACAACGAATTTTTTAAATGTGAAAATTTGTTAAATTTCATTCAAATTTGTTAAATATAGTAAATAAATGAATTCAAATTAGCCCTGAACAGTATAAAAAACTTGTATAAACTGTACCTGGAATAATAATAATTTGTTATTAATATTGTTATTGACATTACTAAGACTGTCAGTGTTTAACTATGCATTTACTGCATGTTATTATGCAACAATTATATTATAAATAGATATCCTTATCCACGTGTCCTACATTTTTTCATCAATATAGTTCATTTCTGATTAAAATAATAGTTAGTCCAAAAGTTTATAAATTAGCACTTAACAATTTCACACACTCTACAAAATTCTGTAAAACACTTATTTAGAAGAAAATATTGTCAAATTATTTATCATCCGCTCTAAAAATGCACGCAATGCACAAAAACACATAGAATATCCCAACTGTTTGTAATGTTTCCTAAAGAAAATCTGTTTCCCCTCGTCATTCCATTTTCCCAATCATTAATTAACACTAATACTACCGAACAATTCGAATGACTAATTTCTAAGTTTTTATCAAAATTAGTACAATATATCTCTTGATATTTAATAGTTCCATTATTATTATATCTCTACAAATACACATTATTTTACAACTTTACCCGAAAGCCTTGTCATCATTTAAATACTTGCATACTGAACATTCTAAAATGGGTCAGTGTGACCCGTCTAGTAGTTTTAACGTTAAAACTCTCAACGTGAATAAAAACCTGCAGTTTAGTGATAAACTTCCATTGCAATTACCTTGGTAATTTTTACAATGATCCGAAGAGGATCGGAGAGCGAAGGATGTCGAGGAGGAGACGATGCTCGAAGGGTCAGAGGAGAGGGCATCGATAGGGCGGGCATCAATCTAATAGTAATGAGCAGTGATGCCGGGCGGAAGACTTTGAAATATACATTATGCGGGGATTATGTTTATGCATGCGAGAAAGGCGGTGAGAGCATTTTTCTTTTGATATGCCTTTCGCGCCTCCCGCGAGGAGCATCTCCGCGCCGCGGGATCAGATTTGAATAAAAGTATCTGCCGAGTCACTCTGCCGGGGAGCAATTCGCCAGCTGCTTTTTACAACTGCGTGCTCTCATTAAATATGTATAGATTCGCGCCCCGAGCATGTTCCCCCAATTCGGCTGCTCTCTTATGTACCTCCTCGATAATAGAACCGCGCGAACGATTACGAAAAACATATGTTTTAAAGATTGCACGCCGCGGGACAAATATATCGTACATCCTATCATTTTTTTTGAGATTCTCGCGATCCAGTGAGTACCGTAGAAAAGTTTAGTATAGGCGAGGCTGGGCGAAAGAGGAGAAATGTTAGATTAACGATCGTCAATAGAATCATAATTTTTTGATGTAATTATATTACATGTTTTATTTAACTAGAACTGCCGGAAAAGCGATAGATTCCAGTTTTCTTATTTTACAATTACTGATGTCTTATATGCGTTGAATATTTAAAATGATTTGAGAAATAAATAGTTTTGCTGAAATACTGTAATGAATATATGAAGGAATCGAGGAAAATTTTTAATTTTTATAAGAATTTCATATTAATAATATTAAACGCTCGGTAGTTGTAGTGTTAAAATAGAAATGAAAGATGTAAACGAAAAGATTGATTTGTGGGAGAAACTTTGGAGCGCTGTGTAATTGTGAATATGTCTAGTACTATTTAGTGTAAGTTGATGACAACAAGATTAAGATTAGAAATTTATATTTTGGCTTCAATATTGGGTTAACGTTTTATGCTTTGTAGTTGGACGGTATGTTACAAATACATTGTTGTAAAATTAATAATATTGTTCTTGTCTATTTGTATTTAGCAAATGAAATTATTTTATAATTGTAAGCAAGTTTTTAATGATAATTTCAATTAGATGCGTAATTTAGAGTTACTCTTTCTCTTTGAAAATTAAATTCGTTTCGAAATTGTATTTGTAAATAGAATACATAAGTGTAACTGAATATTTATAAATAAATAAATCAATAAGCGTAAATATCGATAGGGCTCCTAGATAAATAAACTAGTACTTTACTTTATTAGTCATTAAGATAAATATCATTAAATTAGGCTCACTCTTTATACGTTTCATATTCTACGTTGACGGTTTGAGTAATTGCGTTGGAAATATAAGCTTAACAGATGCTATAAATATGTATTAAAAAGAAACGTGCAGTATGAAACGCGATAAAACTTTATACCACTTTTTGCCATCGATAATAACCTTAACGCCTTATTTTACTCGAAGGCGATGAAACTCTCGCTTATCTTTTACTGTCCGTTCGGATGATAATTAGTTACCGTCTGATTGCTGCCAGCGATAGTATTCATAGATGTCGAAATCTTTAACCTGTCTGATTAAAAGACACTAATGTGACACGTTATGAGATTTGATCCGTAATACCGAGTACAAATGAATAATTTAGATAAACGAGCGGGATCAATGAATATATGATCGCGGGCACTTGAGTGAGATTAATTGGTAATTATACATCTGTATGTACAGGGGGAAGCCCTCTTTCTTACATGGGACGTTTCAAACATTATTTTTACGTTTAAGGATATTCAATGTTTGCAATAATTAAAATTAGTCAATTTCAATTAGAACGTTGATCGACTATTTTTTATAATCAATAGTACTTAATATAATGAACATCAAATTATACTTTATAATTCATTGAAAGAATTTAATTTTTTTTTTTCAATAAAAATTGTATCTTCTTAGATATTATATACGGTGTTTTATAGAATACGGCCAAATCGCCTAATACTTATTTTATTGTACAAATTGCAAAAATGAATTTATTAAAATTTCGATTGAATTGTACTTGAGAATGCACGTTAGCGAAACAGTTTACCGAACAATTTTCTGGACAAAACTCTGTATCTTTTCGAAGATATTGCAAAGGCAGAAATTCAGGATGGACCATTTCGAACTGTTCGGTAGTTTTAGTATCAATTGAAAAAATGAATCACAGAGTACGCAACAGTGTGTTCACTCGTTCCAATTGAATGGAAATGTAACAGGAACAGATTATATCAACTGTAAATTACAAAATGTTCTCGGGTGCACCACGTCGGACTCTCGTGAATCATTGAACGCGAACTTCGGCGTACATAAAACTGAATGACTCGCGTGAAACGAGATAATAATGAGACGGTCCGCGCCCGTTCACGGTGCTCGGAACGCATACAAATCCGAGGGGTTCTCTGCAGGAGTTCCCGCGATATTTCATCGGAAGTACAAACATCGGAAGTCAAATTCAATTCTAATGTTAAATATTTTCAGACCAGAACTTCCATCTGCTGTTTGAACTTTTACCATTTTCCTGAAATCGACTCTTTCTTGTAACGTTAAAAGAGTTCTATTGTAATTTCCGTTTGAATGAACTTTATAAGGTTATTTATAGTTATTGTTGAATCTATTTTATTTAACCTTTAAGTATAGACGTAAATTTAGCCTTCAAATATAGAAGTCTGACAATTGCCGATTAATATTAAATATTCTCGTATATAGCAACTAATACAAATTATTGTATCTATCTGTCTTTAATTATTTTAATATCTCTACATGACAATAGTACCAACTATGAAACGAAAATTTCACTGGTTTCAAAATTCACGGCATTTTACATAGAGATCTGTGAGACCGCAAGTTAATACTTAAAGGTTAATAACACGTATGTTGTTGCGCAATCTATGTAATACTATGCAGTAATTTAATGGTTCCCAGCTTTAATTAGGCGACCGTATAATTAAATTTTCTGGTTGGTGACTATTGAACCGAAACACGAGCAAGTTATGCCTTAATATTAGGCTACGACACATACCGGTGTCAAGCATGCTGTTCGACCTCTGATAAAGAATAACTGTAATGCTTGGACAGCGTTGATTTAATTTTCTCTAAAGGATACCGTCGGTATACAATATCCTGAGTGCCACAAACTTCGAATCTCTAGTTCTTTGTATATGATTTATGGTTGTACGTTTATATAATATTTGACTTTCATCCGTAGAACACGTTAGTATCATGAATAAGAAAGATGAAATCAAGTGAAATAATTTAGTTAAACTTGCTATCGTCGTGTTGGAGTATCTATTAATACACTAGAAAGTTTGATAAATATCATCGTTCATTGCAGGAAATTGTATTAATTAATTTCGATAGTTAAAGTCACTGGATTAACACGTAGTGGCGTTGATAAATCGACTGTCTGTCGACTGATGTGAGGTTCATGTTCATCTATGTATACATATCATCAATTGTTCTGTTCCTTAAATATATATCATCAATATATTTTTCTAAAATATAAACTAAATATTACTTTTCTATTATCAACCATTAATTTTTAGGGCATACGTAGATATAGAATAAGTATCAAAGTAACAGACGAAACCGTAGAATTACAATTACAATTTAATTGCAATTTGCTCAATTGTACGAATTAACATAATTCATCGATCTCCAGCTGGGCAACAAAATATTCCGTCCACACAGAACGTTTCGACTGGGATCATTCAGCACTGAAAGGATTAACCCCTTGCCCTATGATGTTTTTCTGAACCGTGATCGATCTAACCACTTTATTATCAATAACCTATTAGAAATAAGAGAAAATTCCAGTCGTATTCCATGTGGACATATGCTCTAAGGTACGATCATTGACAACAGAGGAATAACATGTAATTTGCATTCAAACGAATTGTATAATATTTATGTTTGTTAACTTTTTGCACTCGGAGGTTTTTCACTAGAAATATTTTAACATTTTCTGATGAGATAAAGACGGTATTTTATGAAACTGACTCGAAGAGAAATCGCATGTACATTGAGGAACAAAACTATTTTATTTCAATATTTCCCAAATTGATGTGTTATACAAGATATAATATTAAACATCGAATTTTACAGTTTTACTGTATGAAATCAAGTGGCGAGTGAGAGTCACCTCTCGAGTGCAAAGGGTTGAATTCTATTTGAAATCTTCATCGCGAGCCTCGCGCGTTATTGTAAGGTAAGGTGTTAATAAGCTCCTGGTAGATAACGCGATAATACCATCTAAGAAATTTGGTCACTGTGTACATAGCGAACACACAGCGTTACGCCATGAACGACCATCCCACGGAGCGATTCGCAACACTCGAAGCAGGAATGGTTCGTTCGCGTGGCCGAAGTACCTGTTTACTAGCGAAGGACCATCATCAGGGGGCTGGATGAGCACACATTCGATTTCTTTGGGCCGCGAGGCGCGGTGGCCACAGTGAGCTAGAGAAACGTGAATGTAGGTAAGCAGCGCGGGACGGCGCGTCGCATCGGTCCGACACCGGTTAGGTCGAGTTGAATCGAGTTGATAAGGTTAACTGAGAGAGCTATGGGGGCGTAGGGAGGTCAAGTGACCATGTGGGCGGCACTGTTCGTCGTCGCCACATACCGTTGCGATTAACTTCGCGTCCGTGTACGTACACGCTCGTACAGCCGCGTGTGTAAACGCGGCTTTAGGACCGAGCGCGAACCTCTGATTAGACCAAACTTCCGATTAAACTGCCCCAAGAACGCGTTTAACGCTTCGTTCACCGGTTTTTCTCACCTATAATATGATTCTCGCGAGATACACGTTGACACTCGGCTGGCAGTACTTCTTCAAGGCTAAGGAAGCCTTTTTCTTGTATTTGTTCAAATTGGTGAAGATTGTTTGGTATATTCGTTGAGACTAGCGAAGCTTTTTGGGATAATTGTTAGAACTAACGAAGCCTTTTTGGTATGTTTGTTAGATGAATAAAGAGTTCTTGGCACTGAGACTACCGAATAGTCAAATTGAGTTTTTGAGATTTTTCTGTGGAGACTCTAAGAGTGCATCTATTGAGATTTCTATTAATTTTCAATTATCAGGGTATTGCTGAATTAGTTTCCTCGGTAATTCCTCGGAGAATCGTGTTATCTTTTTAATAATCACGAGAAGAAGAAATCAGGGATGAGTCATTTTGACTTGTCTGGTAATTTTAGTGTTAACAGTTTGTTCACCGGTCACAATTTCACTTGTATTTCTATGACTGCAATCGTTCACGGATCAAGTCACGTTTGCAATCTTTATAAAATAGTTTTATATGGTGTTCGTTAGATTATATCGTTTCGACTACTACTATTAAAATTTAAACGAATAATTTTCGGATAGAATTACTGTTGAGTAAGGTATTAACATTGCGGTCCAAACATTTTATTGTCAAACAACAATAATAGTTATTCGCTCTTTTCGTATGAGTAGATATTTTTAACACTAGATCTATTAAATAGATCAAAAAGAAACATTTAACATTCTTTCTTCTAAAATTATTGGAAAAATAGAGATGATTTTTCCTGAGAAATTGCTGATGAAATTGATTCGGTAATGTGCAAATTAAAATGTGGGCTAATGCAAATCTTAATAAATGTACTTTTAGAATTTCTATAAAAAGATACAAACCAAACAATTTGACTGCTGGTAGTTCTAGTCTTAAGATATTTGCGGTTTCTTTCAGATTAAAATCATTATTGTGTTAAACATTTAATTTTAAAAAAATATTTTCATAGACTTATTTATAGAATATAGTTGAATATATTTGAATATGGTCATAAGAATTGCATCACTTTAATTATCTCAAAACTTTTGTTATAATTCGAACAAAAACAGTAACTGTTGGAGTTATTTGACATAAAGCGTTTGATTTGCATGAGAGAAAATGGTAGGTATCGTTCGTTACAATGACTCAGCAAATAGTTCAAGATAATTATATCGTTACTAAATCTGTAAATGGTATGCACTTTGGACAGGATTCTGAATACATACAGTGGTGCAATTTTATTGGTCGTTACCGCACTGGTATATCGATGCTATTTTTATTACTATTACGTGTAAGCGAAAATCAGGAAGAATTATATTATTACGTAGAAAAAAACTAACATTTAAATAGAAGAGTGTGGTAATATGGTAATCGTAGATCTAATGTCATTAACGAGGGTTAATATCGTTAAATATGAGGTCAGAAATACATAGTTCGTGATCGTCTAATGCATAATTAAAGTAACAGTCATCCTAACCAATTTAAAGCGCTGTTAGAGCAAGGATCTGACTTGAAATAAATACAATAATAATTTTGAATTACCTGTTGTACTACATACTGCAATTATAGTAATTATTTAATTAAACATATAATTTGAAATCTCTTTTTAAAATGATTTCATATTATGGAATAGAAGGTGATAAAATTATTTTCTGATTTAATAAAACTTATGTAAAAATTGTTTGCACAAGCGCTAAAATATTTTTGTATTGCTATATAATATTATAATATACTATAAGTATTTTCTTTAATTCGTATATATTTATCACTATAATAGAGGTTTTACGTATTTGTAACCTATGTGAATATATAAAACCTGATAACACCTAATCCTTAACAACAGAATTATAAATTTTATTATATTTCAAAATTTATGCAATAAATTCTTTCTCTTATTTGTGATAACTTATAGTATGTAACCGTGAGTATTATACGTATGTGCATCGCGAATTTTGGTGTGAACGCGACCTAACCATGAACAATTTCAAACAAGCTACGCCAATTGGAAGGATGACTGTGACCGAGTTGAACAAGGGTTCTCAGCGCTTGACAATTCTCTGTTTAAAAATTACATTCCCTTGCATAATTGAACCAGCTCTTACTCTTTACTGACATGAATAACTTATTACTTCACCTATCGACATCCATTTAATATCTTCTTAAAAACCAACGATAAACAACCGGAGATTTCTTAATTTTATTCACTTCTACTAAAAGTCATATAAAAGTAAATATTTTAAGTTTCTAACATTCATTGTAACGTAGAAAAATATTAGTTTCTTTAACAAGTTTTAATGCAAATACGTATACGATTTTATTAATAGCAATATAAGAAAAGTAGGACAAACCATTTTGACAGGCGTGCTACCTCCAATGTTAAACCTTTCAATATTTATATCAAAATTATTATTTAAAAGAAGATTGTTTTTCCGATGTCACATAAATATATTTTTATTTTCATTCTATTCGTTACTAAATATTTTAAGTTATCACAGAAAAATTGCTAGACCTATCAGAAGATAAGAATAGAGAATAAGAAAAATAAGAATACTGCTGATAACAATTACTAAAAGATCACTGAGGTTATAAGTCTTTCGTAGTCTTTATTTATTACTCATTTTCGAAGGTGATAATTAGTAGTAAGGAAAAGTTATCAGAAAGAGTATATGGTTTTTTAAGAGTTAAGATACTTATCGAGAAACCACTCGATATATACATCGATGGACGTACAAACTATGCGTGCCATGTTAAACATAGAGGGTACTACTTCACGAGTAGGTCAGTAGCCAGCCAGTCGTCTATGAAGCCATTAAGCAATCAGAATCGCTATTGTACTTAGGTTGATTAACAATGACAGTAAGGTAAATACCTCGAACGATGAATACTGATTATTTAGAGGCTTCGTGTACCGCAGGTATACACCAGGATTTGTAAAAGTAGTAGATGCTTTTTCTGAACAGACAAGTTCTGGCAAACGAGCAATGTACAGCATACGAGGAACTCGTTTTGATTTGAGCAGTTTCTTATTACATTTCTTACGTAGTAATCCAATTATCCCTTTTTTGTTTCAGTGGCAATATCAGTCACATTATGTGCAATAAGATTTCAGATGTGCCTTTTGTTTCTCTCAGATATATTTTTTTTAGTTATTAATTAATTTCCATTAAACCTTCCAACGTATAGTGCGGTAGCATCACCTCCGTCAGAAGCAAATAAGCTTTCGGTATTCTTGTTTCGCATATCTATATTTACAGTTGGATGCACGAGGCGTGTTGATATGTTTAATGTGTAACAAATAAAATTGTAATAGATAGCAAATATGAGTCTACAATAATTTTTAAAAATTACCGTGTAAAAATCAATGCACTGGTATATAGGTTATTATACTTCAGAAAGCTTATAAAACGACATAGCATCCGAGAAGAACCTAGAAAACTTAACCAGAATCTAAAAAAGAAAAGATATTGCATCAACACGTTAATTATGGAATTTAGTTTTAGAAAATCTCTCGTTTCGCGCGCAATAAAATCAAAAACTGAAGCGTGTACTCGTCGAACGCAGTACGAATGCGCTTAGGATATATTTTAACGTCAAATCAAAGTTCAAAACAAAGTAGAATTACATGTTTATCTGAAAGATTAAGAAAATTCATCGTCAAAAGAATTACATATCATTTCAAGCTTTAAGTGACGTGTATACTCGTCAAACGTAGTCAACCAGTTAAGATATTATTATGAACATTAAGAAATATTAGAAACGTTAGAAGACGTAGCCTTACAAGGTACACAACGGCGCACCGTCCGAGCGAGTCGAACCCAGAACACTTATCGTCCTTAACAGACTCACAAAACCCATAAAACTCCTACTTCCGCTTGGCGAGGCCGCCTTATAAACAGCGTTCGACGATCCCGCCATTCAAGTTTCCCACGTACCAATAAATCCCAACGTTCAATCACCTGAATCAAAACCCGGCGAGTCCATCATCCACGGCACGTAGGTATCGTACAAATGCTTCTCGCCACCGTCAGCACCGCGAACGGCGGCAGGCAGAACGCCGCAAAATATCCGCTCGGGGACGATAACCGACGATAAATTTATTTCTCCGTGTATCGATGAAATCGGGCCTGACAAACGGGCCTGGCACAACAAGAGCGCAATAACGCGCCGCTGCGCGCCGCGGTGCGCCGCGTCCGCGGCCGTTCTTTGCGCGTCTCGCTACCTGCTGCGTCCGCGGGATTCGCCGCATGGTGTGGTGGTGCATGCCGTCGAATGGGTGTCCTTTCTTGCGGGAACTGGTCCGCGTTCCCTGAAGGGTTGATAATACACCGATTAAATTGAAAAGAGCAAAGCTAATTGCGCTGCGCCTGTATTATTCATTGGATCCGGCGGTGGGGCTGGACAGCCGCACAGTGGGTCGAAATCGTCAAACGTTGGGCGTTTGCTGGAAAAATAATTGTTTCTTTCTGTGTCGTTACTTTAGTTTTCTATGTATACTATTATTGCAGAACGAACATGTAATTGTAGCCTGAAATTATATTTTGGCTATGACTCTGTAAATTTTATTTGAAATTTTCCACATTTACATGAAGTAATTTTTAGACTTTTCTTTGTGGACAAATATTATCTTTTTAATTAAGTTCTATGGTTACGTTCCTAATGGCACTGCAGAAATTAACGGCTTCAATGAAGAGTCATTGTATATTAAAAAATTATTTTTCCACCGAATGCCTAGTGTTTGAGGATTTCGACCCACTGCGAGCCGGTTTCGTCCGTTTCGGTACTTTACCGACGTGTCTTGCAAGTAGTTCGTAAACGACGTCTATTTGCGTTTTAATCACTTTCCGTTCGAATGGAATTTGTCGTAGATAACGATTAAGTCTTTGCCTTATAAGAACCTCTTAATAAAAACGTTTCGAGCATTTTTAACAGGAATTTTAACAGGAAAGAAAACAGATTAACAGGAATCGATGGTGATTGTATGTATTACGATGACTGCACGATATATGTCCGGTTACAATCGAAGGTTTTGGAACACAACCGAATACGGTGGTTATTTGAGAAAAACCGCAACTTTCGTTCTACTGCCGCGTTCCTGCCGCTCACATGTGTTCAGCTCGATGTAATTATTACTCGTTTTTGTCGCGTTGTCGGTGGAGTTCCCCTTAATGCTTTCGGAAATTTGTTGCATTACAACAGGTGCGATGTATTAGGAAATAATGCGGTAGTTTTTTATTGTAATCGAGCGATCGACGGCCGTAAGAAATCATTTCTGGTCGAATAAGAAAGATCATGCTATAAGAAACTGATACCTACTTCAAATTAAGAGAGATCGAGTTTCTTTAGATGTACGAGGACGTTAATTTCTTCTCTGCGTACGATACAATAGTTTTTGCTTTCAGTTTGTTGTAGACACCTAATACACATATTCTATATTCTAGTTTTCAGTATTCTGTTAAGCTCATTTAGTACATTTCCATTTGATTCGCCTACATTTCATTATAAATTCATAAATATTTAATATATTCTCAGGTTTAACGCCTCTTCTGAATTTCTGCTTACATTAGTTTGTACTTTCTAGTACACCAATCTTGCGAGTCTTAACGAATTCTCGACTGCAAGATGGGAAACTATTTTATTGTGTAATCTAACGAAAATTAATGAGAGAAGTTTAGTGCAAAAGTTGAATTAGTTTCCAGTCAATAATGTTGGAGATTTGACCTTCTAAAATAGAAAATATTTATCGTTCACTTGGAAAATTGAGTGTCAATCAATCGATAAAAAACCGTTAACAGTCGATAACTCTACAGATGAATATTAAATATAACTTTTCTTAATGATTTCGAATGTCTAAGCTGTTTCAGAGAACCGGAAGATTGTAAAAGTTGACGCCATGCTGGTTTCCGAGTTTCAATCTAACAACCTGGAAATCATTATTATGCAGTGTTTTCTATAGAGAAAATAAAAATTTGACTCAATTTTTCAATTTTATACCAGAAAAATACATTTTCCATTTATCATCTATCATGTTCTTCTCTATATTCAAAATCTAAGATTCGCATTGCTATAAATTGTGAATTATTATTTAATGCTCTACAACGAACAATAAAATCAATTTTAGCTTCACAATCACTTCCTCGATGCGCCATCTTCAATCACACAACGAAACAAAACTAGTAGCACGCTCAAACTTCAGAAACTCCAAAGAGTCAATGATATCAACAAAAGTTTTCAAGCAGTAAATCTACAAAAATCACATTCTATCCGAGAACTGTCATTTCACGTAACCATTCTCTCCGTGAATGGCAAAGAATCTACCATCGCAGGAAGGGAAGAACAAAAAACGAGCAGAATATAATTTCACGATCGCGATTGTGGAAAACGCTCGGTCCTCGAATTGTTATTAATAACAACCGGGCTGGCTCGTATATCGCGGTATAACGATTCCGAAATACGGCTGCCCGGTTAGGAGCTTACCCGGCAGAATGATAATCGCCCCTAATAACACACGCGGCGAGGCGCGCCGCCTTTACATCCGAAACAGGGGATCGCGCGGCAGCCGAAAAGTATCACGGCATACCTTCACGCTTCGGCACATTAAAAAATCTTTTGCGGGACACACTGTAGCCTTGGAAGGAGCGGAGTGGGGTGGAGAAGAGCTGCTTCCCGAAAAACAGCAGTTTACGTCGCGCGGGGCCCACTCGGGCCTGAAACGACCCTGTACGCACCTCGTGACGCTAAAAGGTTTCCGTCAACCGATCCGAAACGACCGGCACCGGGATGAATGCTGCTATAGGGTAGGGCTGCTACGCATTATGGTGCGTTTACACCGACCCAGCGGAAAACACCTTCGTTTCCACTCGTTGGACCTAAGGCTCGATACACATTGTCGATCAGTTTGCCATCCGCCGTTGGTTCGATGAAATATTATTGAGTTGTTTATAATGTATGTGATCGCATTACGATTATCAATCCGAGGTTGAATTTTACTTTGGAGCATCTTCTTTTTTAACTAGTTAACTGTGTTTGACGAGTATGCACTCCATTGTCTGACTTTATTGCGTGCACAATGAGAAATTTTTGAGACTAAATTCCATAGTTAATGGGTTAAAACTATTTTTTTTTTTGAAAGATTGATAGTATTCGATGAAGGAAGGCTAAAGGTTCAGGTTTAGGAATTCATTAGTTTGCAAGTTATGTACATATAAAGTTAATTAATATAATTGTATCACGGACTTTGATAGTTTTGAAATATGTTAGCAAGGTCATCATTTTGAACAACTTTGTCCTTTGAGGAAATCGGCGCTCTCTTTTAGTTTTCGAGATTTCTGGTTCGATCTCATTTTATCTTCCTTCAATGAAAGCAGTAGACAATGAAAGAATTTTGAATGGATCGAAGGCGGATCTATAGTGTGTATATGCCTTGCAATCGAGTTATGCGAAGAATGTTGAAGTAGTTTACCACTTTAACAAGACAAATTTGGGTGACATCAATTTTTGTATAGATTTCGAAATTGTGCCGGAGTTACTTGAATCTCGCGTTATTGAGTGGTCGGGCTGCGTTTCAAGCGAAAGCATTGGGTCAAAAATGACTCCGGCGTAGTCGCCTGACGCGCGGTCGTCGAAGGGTTAATGAGATACAAGAAACTTGAGAGAGCTCTGAAAAATATTGCCTTTTCAATTTTTGGTTTGTCAGCAAAACTGTTTTGTTTGTATAAGTGATTTAGTGAGTGTCGATGGGCAGATCAATGAGAATTTAGAACGCTGCGTATAACATTACTTATCGTATCACAACAAAGGCAAATGGTATTAGAATCAGTTATTAACGGTTTGGTATCATACTTCTTAAGTTATACTATTATTTACTTACTCATATTACTAAACATTTTAATTCGATATCAATTTTCTTGTAATTATTTCCAAGTAATTTGGACGCTCCGTTGATCGGTGACCTCCGGTCAACGTGTTAACAAATAAGTAATTATTCGTGCAGAAAGCCTTCATTCGTTACTCACTCATTTCGTCATACAAAAGTTCTTAAAAAATGGTAAATAAACTCAATTCGTTTACTATCCATGAACAATAAACTCATTAGTTACTCACTCTACATAAACACTAATCAGATGGAGTAGATTCATCATTCTAAATATCTTTCGCTCAACACTGTTCAACGAACAATTCGACGAATGATATGTCAACAATAGACGAACTTCTTGAATTTCACCGAACGAGCGTTCATTCGTTTGGTGTAAACGCACCATAATACGCCGCGCCACAGGTGGTGTAACCGGGAAGACGAGGAATTAGCAATTTTTACCGGTCGCCCCGGCGCGGCGCGCACCGTCTCCGGGAGCGCTGCGCGAGTCGAATGAAACGGTCCACCCGGCCCCGATAAACTTTCGACGCAAATGATGATAAGTCTTATGCATAATTTCCCCCCGCGTGTGCACCGCGAGCAGAGAGATTGTGCTCGGCAGATCCGATAAAAATTATATGATATAATGTGGTACGGGTGATTCGTAGCCGGCGGCTAATCGGCCTTCGGTCCGCCGATTCGTATCGTGGCGTTTCCCTTTTTTCTTTCCTCTCCTCTTTTTTCCTCCCTCCCATTTTTCTTGCTTTTGTCGAGGGCTCCGCGGGCCCGAGAGACGATTACTTGGGATCGTGTCTTTAAGCCGCGCCGACCGTGTTTTCCACTTCCCTCCCCCTCGCGGAGTTGGACACCGTAACGCTTCGCCCGTAAAAATCCTTAAACGAGATAAGAAGCTTGTTAATCGATCCACCGTGAACGAATAACTGCCGCTTCGAATGGAGACGCTAGTTTGACTGTGACTGAATAAATGGTCCGCAGAACCGGCGACGGATAATTTCCGCGATTATACGTGGCCGTTTCTTGCAGCGTCGATGAACGAGCCTGTGCAATGCTGATGAGGAGTTTGATCAGAAATCAGGATCGCTCTTTTTCCCTGCTTTCTTTTCTCCCTTTTCATTGCTCCTTTTTTTCAGTTTTTCTCTTTTTATGTCTTGCGATGAGTTCGTCAATGAGAATCGTTTTATTTGTTAAGCTCTTTTCTTCCTTTCTCCGTTTTTTCTCTCTTATATTTTGAGAAGTGTTTGATTAATACTCGGAATCGTTCCTTCCTTTATCTTGGTTCTTATTCTTCTTTTATTTCGTTATTTTTTCTCTTATATTTTTAGAAGAATTTGATCTGCAATCGGAATCATTCGTTTCTTTATCTTTCTTTTGACTTGATTCTATTCTTTTTCTATTTAGTTCTTTTTTCTTTAGATTTCGTGAGGAATCTGATCGGCAATGATTCTTTTTTATTTTCTCTTTGTCACAATCAACTGAAATGTTACCATCAATATTTAAATTAATGAAATATAACTTTTAAATTGAACGCAGGAAGTGTTAGAATGATTTTGTAAAAGTAAGCTAGGGAAGAGAATTTAATGAAATAATTGGTGAAAAGAATTTGAAGATGCGCGGAAAACACGTATTAGCGAGCAAATAAGGAAGTGCAACGTGTACATAAAGTTCCAACTTAAATATTTGTTGTATTTCAATTTTTTGGACGTGCAGACACGGTTCCTCTAAATTCTTTTATTTGCCTGTTAAAATGAGTTCCATTGGAGGATGTGATGGAGAAGGCTATTTATATTATTTTCTGGATAATATTATGTTCTCTACAAGCCTAGTTCAATAAGAACGATTTTATTATGCACTACGAGGGTTACGGGATATGGAACATCCTGCCATAACCAATAAACACTTTTTCCACGGGTAATTTTCAATTAATGGTGTAAATATCGTGCAAGAATGTCTGCGCAAATTGTTCGGGAAACCATTAAACCTTTCACTCAAGTAATCACTATCTTAACGATATCGTCTGTGAAACTAATTTGTTACAACATTAAACGAGTTATCAGGTCTTGAGTTATTATACTTTTAATTATATTTGTACTGAAAATTATGGCAGCCATATAAAACAATTTTTATGCGCAATTTTTATCGTAGTGATAAGCACACGCATACGCACATATCGTATAACTATTTTTACGGTAAACTTTAATTAAAATTGAGACAAAATTTAAACACTACTTTAAAGAAATTGCACAGAAATGAATTATTGCTTACTCAAATAGAGTACTAATGAAACGTGTAATTTCTGGAAGCATTAAATCACTTTATTACTGGAACTTAAAGTAATTTAAAGTACAAGATACACAGAAATGGTTTCGACGAAAGCATTCGGTGAATAAATGCATAAAAAATAATGCTGTATCGAGTCTGTCAGTCACGGAAGCAGTTTATTAACATGAAAATAATGTTATCTGTGCAGCGAGTCCCTTCCTTAGTTGAAGGAAGTTAATTAGGCTGCGGCAATTATGCAAAGTGTTGCGACCACTGTCCTCGCTGATAAGTTAAAGCCATTGATTGTCGCTGTTACAAGATACTTAAAACGCTGCACCGTCTTATTTTTCGTTGACTTCCTTTTTCCTTACGGGCTGCCTACGAAATCTTTTCATTAAGAAAAAGTTGAAATTGAGATGAATATTTATAAAGTACGTTTGGGATGTCTTATCTATACCTGTAAGAACACAAATCTCTTATTTTGTCCATCTTTTTGAATTCATTACGCGGTCGCTTGAAAACTACATTTATATTTTCGTCCTTCTGTTTTACTACAAATTATAAGTGCATCTTGAAAGATTTATATTTAACTGCTATTTCGGAAAATCAAATTTATTTAACACTACAACATCTGTAGGATGAAATTTGAAATTTTCATATTATAACATATGTTTAATGTACATGTTATTCGTAATTTAATTTAATATTTAATTTCATAGTAATATTCATGTCTTTATAAGTGATCGATGAGTTGATAATTGCTCTTTATTGCTACATTATGAATCATAGAAAATCCTTACATATAGCTATATGTGTTGCAACGCATTAATGTATAAGCTTCCTATAAGTGTATTCATTTCTATGCTCTTCATTCCACTTTTAACATACCATCTAATGATCCAGAAGGATACACAAACCAATGTCAAATAACAAACAATAATTCAAACAATCAAGAATACACAGTACCTTTCAAATATATACCACCCACGAAAACTTCGAACAATATCTATAACTAAACAAAGTACAACTGGCAAAACTAATTTCATCCAAATATCTCCAATCATTCACAATCAACTGTAATCAATACTAACACTCATCTACAGTTCCACGCGCCAAACTACGACACAAATCCGCTATTCCATCGCAACTCCAAACGCCGTACAAAACAAATAATCCTAACCGTGAACGGCTCAACAAATCAAAAGTACCGACCGTTTCCCGCGCAACGAATCTCCTAATTACAGGTAAACGGGTGGCAGCTCGCGTGCGGCCCGCAGTTCTCCCACGCAGCGCGCGGCACAGTAGCTCTCCTTTCCCATCCGGCCGTAGCCAGAGGAACGCTATTAAGTCGGTGGCCTGTTGGAAGGTCGGCCGTCCCGTATTCGAAATATCGGGGGCGAAGAAGTAGATAACGGGGCGAGGAAAGTCGGGGACGCGTCTCCGAATGGGACTATCCTATTACCGGGCAATACGGTAATGAATCTCTGATCGGATGCAAATGAGACGATTCGACGTGAATATCGGCGGTGGTGGTAGGGCAGGGCCTGAGTGGAACAGTTGGCCAGTGGTATCGCCGGGCCCCTCGCGAAGGGTCGGAGGCAAGGGCCGAATGGCTCGGGGGCACGTGCACGCACGAATACATTAACACGCGCGTGCTGCTGACGGACCGCGAGCAGCCTGGTGCCGGCGCAAAAGAGAAAGAGAAAGAAACAGAGAAAAGGAAAGAGAGAAAGAGAGAGAAAGAGAGAAAGAGAGAGGATAGCCGAGCAACACACGCAGACGTTTAGGCGCCACGGGCTTCGAGCCAATAAATCCATGCTGCCTCATTACTAAGCTTGTCTCTTTAATTGAAATCTCGTGTTTTTCCGAACAGCCCTCTTTTTTTGCCGGGTCGCGGGTTCCAGCTTTTATTTAAACTCCGCGGCGACACCTAGCGATATCTTTTCCCCCGCCCTCGCGCGCTACCGGGCCAGATGCCAGCGCAGCCGTCTTCTTGTACCCGCGCGCGGGCCCTACCACCGACCGGGGACACACGATTTATGCGTCTCATTCGGCCGGCGTACGTTCCGTGATCTCCGTTTCGTCTCCGCGCGGCCGCTAATCGCTTCGTCACGTCCAGCCGGGGTTTTTCAGCAAAATGTCCACGCGAACGGTGCGGGAGCTGATGAAATTAACACGTTCGCGAGCAGCGTTCGTTTCGGTAACAACCTCCACTGTTATAATATTTATTGATTGCAATCGTCTTTGTGGAATGCGAAGGAAATATTAAAAGGAATTTCGGTAAATTCCTACACCTTGTATCGTGCGTTACTGTCTTGGATATACACGTGAAAGTAATTTCAGTTTTTTTATGCGGGATATGAAGTGTCCAGCGTCACGAATATGCGACGCTGGTCGTGAACTTGTCATGTAGTTTGGTTTTCATGGTAATGATGGATGGGTGGCGTTTGTTGGTTGCGGGGAAAGTTTTCGTGAATCTTGGATGGTTTCGATCGCTTATTTAGTCTTTTGGGATGGTAAATTGGAGAGTTTATTGAATTTTGTGGATTAATCGCGGCGGCTGTGAACTCGTTGAACGTAAGGTTCTTGGGAAATGAATATTGAACGCTTGTTACTGTGTTGGAACTTAAATTGTTATGTTTTAGTGCCAGATGGAAGTCATCAACGATTTAAAATGTTTTTGGGCGATGTGATTGTAGTACGTTTTTTTATTGTTCAGATTACTGAAATGTTTGATTTGTTTCATACAAATTAATGATGTAACAAACACTTGTATGTACAGGGGCAAGGGGACTCTTCCACTCACGATGCTCGGGTCGCCTCGACTTGCGAATATGGTAATTATTGGCGCGCGGCAATAACGAAGAAGGAAAGCGAGACCGAATGCGAAGAAGAGAGACGTAACGATAGCAAACAAAATTCTCTGTGATTCCCTCTTACTTCGTCGCATTCAGTTTTGCTTCCGCCCTTTGTTATTGCTGCGCGCCAATAATACGTCCAAGGTCGAAATGGTCCGAGCATTGTAAGTGGAAGAGTACCCTTGCTCCTGTGCACTTTTAGCTTGGTGGTCTATGAAGCTAACGTGAGCGGCGTATAGTGACCGTAATACGAAAATACGAAGTCTTCAAATTCCAATCGTGACGCGTTACACACAATAGAACACGCGCTGCGTTCCGTTAGAGTTCACAACTGTCCCAACAAAAGAGCCGATCTATCGAGCGATTTTGGTCCACTGCGTAGGGTGCCGCGACGCGGCGCAAGAAACGGAAGACAGATTTTTACGTGGAATGGCGGAAAGTAAAAAAGCATGTTCGATTAAAGCGTGAAGGTGTCGTGGCGCAATATGGAGGGGAAAGTGGCGTTATCGAGCCCGAACGCACGCCGAGCTATTCCCTTTCGAAAAGCTGATTTCAATCCCATCCATTTTTATAGGCGCAAAGTGATTTCTGATCGTGAGCCGATGTGTATTGCGCAACCGGGGCCAGGAATGTCATAACGCGTGTCAATCGGACGCGTTTTCTTGCCTGAAATGTCGGTCGCATTCGACCGAGCCCGAGCTTTTTCTTCGTGGCCTAGCGAAACGTAATCCTAACCAGGTTAACGTAAAAAGGTTGATCATTCGGCCGACGGTTTTTCCATAATCCGTTGGAAACGCGACGAACACACATACACGCGGGAAAACTTGCCGTGGAATTGGACGATTTTTGCAGGTCTGGATTAAGATTGGAAGCTTCTTATGTTGTGATCATTACACCGATCGTATCTAGAAAACGTGCGGATCCAGCGAACGTACAAAAGTGTTAGCCAAGTAGCGCAAAGTAAGATATAGTGTGTTGCTTCGGAAATGATAAGATAAGGGAAGATAATGACTTCGTTACATCGAGGTTGGTTTGTTTTGTAAAAATGAAATTGGCACGATTTTAATCCTCGTATGCAGATTTGAACTGTAGTCAAGATTGGGATATGTTATGCGTGGTTAACGCTAGATTTAGGGAACAATTTGAAAAACGTAAACGTTATTCTGTAAACATTATTTGGTGACAGTTCATGTGAATTTTAAAGGAATACTTGTAGGGATGATTATAAGAATTTTCAAAATGTATACGAGTGAATCTCTGTTTTGAGTCTATTATGAACCTTCTAGGAATAATACAAAAAATGTCTATCAATCTAGTATCAACATTAGAATTTCTTGAGTTTAATCCACGAATTGTTTGAATTGAACTAATTCTTAGATATACGTGTGCTGGACATTAGCACTGTCAAGTTTAATTGACAAATCATTCGAATTAAAGTTAATTCTTGGATTTATCCGTGTTTCGCGCTAGAGCTACTCTACTTTAATCTGCCGATCGTCTGAATTGAAGTTAATTCTTAGCGTTATCCGTTCTTCACCATAGAAGCATAGAGCAGTTAAAGTGACTGGTTTGTAATCTTTTACACAAACGACAGCCGTGTATTTTTTAAAATATCGATTCACTTATATTTTAGAATGCGTATTGACAAATCAATCTGTTCAGTAATTTCCCAGATAAGTATCAGTATTTTGTCAATAATTATTAATGAAGAAATCCCAGGTGAGTTATTCTGGCACATGCGTAATTCTATTATTAATATTTGAATATTTTAAACGATTTAGATATAAATCTGCGTTTAAATCTGAAACGTAAACATACTCAACTATTAAGAATCCAAAGCAAAATAGAGTGTTCCCTTTTCCATTAATTTTTCTCTTTAATTAATTCCACTTTATTCTCTTCTCACTATTTGCAATGTATACTTGTAGTGTGCTGATAAATACATACAAATACATATTATTAATACAATATTATATATTATATACCACATATTATAAACTCTATATATTATATTATGTATTATATATTACATACCTCTCGCAATTATCTCAGGACTCGTACATCCAAATGCCACCTCCCACAAGAAAAACCTCAACAAACCATATCAACCCCTCAGCCCAGAAACCCTCCGATTTCCATACACAGTCACTAGAACATCGTCAATCCCAAACACACGCAACTCGAGAAACAAACCAAGAAAAAGCAAAGAAACAAAAAAACAAAGGAACTGTAAAAGAAGAAAGGAGTCCATATCAATTTATCACATCGGAAAATAATCATCGAAGGCTACCGGTCACGGCGAAAGGCGGTCGCGGGAGCGGGGCCCGCTCGCTGGCGGGTTTGCTCGTTAAAGATCACAGCTGAAATATCGGCGGCCCGTGTTCGGGGTATATTTGAAGCCCCAGACTTCTGGTTACGTGTCCTCGGGGCTGTCGCCGTTGGAAAAAAGTTTGAGTCCCCTGCAAGACAGCATCCTGCCGGTCAGTGATCCTGGCGTCGGCCGTGGCCACCGTTTCGGTGTGTTCGGCGACAGGCACGGGATCCATTGGGGTCCGCGTTCCACGCTCCGAAGTTTGCGGGCCGGACGACGGGGCCCCCGGTAAGCATAGCTGGCGCATTATCACATACGTTAAGTTTTTCTGGCTCTATTGGCCCAGAGCGGGGCCACGAAAAACGACTGATTAATCGAACCAACACGGCGAACATTCTTTCTGGGCCCGCGCATACAGCCACCACCGGGGGGAGCCAGTAGCGGACCGCTGCTGGGCCGACTGGTACCAACACCACACCCGGCGCTCCTGCATTCGCACGGATGTCGGGAGAAGAGACACGAGCGGTACCCAGAAAAACTCTCCCAATACCGTCGGGAGGAGGCCAGTTCCGCCAATGTCTTCGGGACGAAAACCGGAATGTGTTTCTTAGGGATCCCGGTTGCATCCTCTGAACTTACAATTAACGCGGTACAATATCATACGGACGGGGAAAAAAGGAAACTGACGTCGACGAACGGTACGGGGCTCTGTAACTGTACGAGAGTTGCACACTGATATCTACAAGTTAATGTTGACAAACCGATTAAACGATTTATCGTTTTGGGAATAAAGGGTATTGCACGGTAACTGGGCTTTCGGAAGGGAAATGATTTATCTGGAGATCTTTGTGAGTACGCGATTAAATGAACTGTTCTGTGATTTTGTCTTCAATTTACTAGAAATAAAGAAGAATTTTATGTTCGATTATTTATATGAACGTATTTTTGCAGTGATAATAAAAATGTCTCTGAAGCGAAAAAATAAGGACAATTTTTTTCGATTCTTCATAGTTTATAACTTCTGTGCGGGTTCTAAGCATTCATGTCGCAATCGAGTGTCAGAAATTTCATGTGACATATAATTTATAATAATAAAGTTCAATTAAATTTTAATTTCATATCTTTTTTATAAATTTAATAAAACATTTAGCATTGCAAAACGTCAGATACGTTTGTACATGTAATTTTATTGCATTGTAATTAATATATTATATATCATATAATATTATAAGCATTATAGTTTTGCCCATTCTGTTTTATAAAAGTCTTGTGTAATATTAAATCTACACGAGACCAAGTTCACAAACAGATATATTAATATTGTACAAATGTAAAACAACTAGATTAGGTTATGGTAAATATCATATTCAGTTTTCAATGTTGATGTAGTAGGAATAATTTAATTGGAGATTTTCGTAGTAATGACAATATGAACGCCGAAGGGGTTGGAAGGATATGTCGGAAGTTGTGTTTAGTTTCCTGATGTGTTTCGTGCGAAAGTTCTAACATACTTACAAATAGAATCTAGAAATCTAGATTACCACTCGCTACAAATATGATTTAAATATAATTCCCAATAATATAATGTTCTCCTATAAAGATTCATTTTACAAAAATAAAAGTATCATTACACACTTAGAACTTCTGTTACGTATGAACAGTCGATATGAAAAGCTCAAGTTATATCTAGCAAAGAACGCGAAGTTGATATTTCGGCTGATAGGTGTTGAGATTATTAAAACGAAACTCGCGTGGAGTGAAATTTCACCCATAATAACTACTTCGCTTGGAATAACGTTCCAAAACGTAATTGAAATCTCGAGTACAAAAATGCATATTGTTCATTCGTGACTTTTTCACTCTATGTTATAGTATAAGATTATTCTATTAGAATTGCGAAAGCAACATACATTTATTACTTTATATTGAAGAGATCTCATTCAAGTATATATCGTAAAATTAAAGAGAAACATATCGTCTATATTCGTCGTTTAAGTTTCATGCCAAGCGATCGATATGTGATTCAATATCTTCGCGATTCTTCATTCCGTAACTTACCATTACTTATGTAATTCAAAATAAGTCGAAAGGAAAGAATCTTATTATTTTGAATTTTGAGAAAATGAGAAAATCTTACTTCGACTGTTGCCGAATCTTCAATAATCATTTATTCACAAATGAACTTTCATTCAACAAAATATTACTCCGCATTAATTTATTGTTCACATCGGTACTCTAATTCTCTAGATTCTATTCAAAGCAAAATTCTAACTAAAAAAATCTCATTGTCCCTTGCCAATTCATTTCTCCATACAGAACTATCCTCTCCCCACTTGTACCACCTAATCAAAAACTCCCTGTATTTTACCATATCCGCCAATTCATTCGCAACATTCACAACTTTTATGAATTTAATACGACATTTAATATTGCAAAATATAAAAGACGTTTATACATGTAACTTTCTTGCATTGTAATTAACAAGAAATCCATTCGGAAACAATACAATTTTCCCACTACGAATAAGTACAACGTGAGTGAACACAGCGCGTTATAAAATCGAATTAAACTCGACCGTCAATTCTCTCTCGACACGTGAAAGCGTAAACGCTCGAGCACAACATTGAAAAAAGAAAAAGGCGTTTGGTCGCGGGAAGGTTCCCGCTCGCGGACGTTTCCTTTCGCAGTTCGTAGCGAGAACGAGAATGCCACTTGTTATGCCGACACATCGCTTAGTTATTACGTCACGCGTATCAGCTCCCCAGCGTTCCGCAGTTCTGCTTCGGCAGAACGGCCGTTTGTGCGTTTTCAAGCGGCGGAGAGCCACCCCCGGCGTCGACCTCAACCCCCGAAATCTGTTCCTCCCGTGGCCTCGCGGCTGATCAGAAAGCAGCCCGTCCTCGGAACGGACATTTCGCGCAGCCGGTGTAGCCGAAGTTAAACTTTACACCGTTCCGACACCGAGGAGGCTCGCTGGCTCTCGTCAGGAGCACGTGATCGCGCCATGTGTGGGATGCAAAGAGCTACCCTCACTCACCCCTTCGCATACCGTGGCTGCTCGTAGGGCACGTTTGCGGTACGCCGGAGCACATCCCACGATTTGTTTCTTTGTGTCTTATCGACACGTGACGCGGATCGTGATCTTCCCTAGAGCTGACAATTGAAGGGCTTGCTGCTAGAACGCAGCTCCATTTTTAACACATTGTTTGTTAACTGGTTGACTGCCACCAGGGATTAGAAACAGTTATGATATCGGTTTTGGTTGTTGAAACCGTTATGAAAAACCGGACTGAAGTTATAATTGTTATTACATACTGATACTCAGCTATGGAGGTTTCAGTTTCGATATTATATCGGTTTATAACTGTTATTTTTAATATTGTTATTTCTAATAACAGAAATGTAATAGTTATAGGATTGATATAATTTCGTTTTTAAAGAACCAGAACCGAAACCGATATACCGAATAACAGTTATGACTTTGTTTCGGTTCTCGATACATAAAATAAGTGATACATACATCTGGTTTAAAAAATAAACTAGTAAGAATAATATAAATAAAGTATTTATAAACTCGTATTTATAGAGTGAAGTGTCTCCGTGACTTACGAAATTAGATACGCTTTGACTGTTAAGCAGAATAATCAATAGAACAACAAGAAAATGTTAAATATGCAAATAAAAACTAAGAAAAAGGACGTGTACAGTGTCTTTCTGATAGTACAGTACAATGTTCCATAGCGGAAGAAATCTTTCACAAGGAAAGCTTTTCAATTTCACGCATTTCCCGTAAGACTAAACACTCGATAATCATCGAACATTAGCCCAAGTGATTAATTCGTTCTGCATGCAGGGGAAAAGTAAGACGTAATTCAGATATCCCAAGGAAAATAATTTGCATTTCTTCCACCGGGAATTACGGAGTTTCGTGGCTACTAAAATTTAAGTAGTTCGAAAGACTTCATCTTCAATATTGCACGCGAATCAAAGCGTAACCTTTAATTTGGCTCACGCGATGCGGATCATCACTGCAAATCTTTCACGAAATAATACCGTTTGTTCACTTAAGTATCTCGACTGAAACTGTACGGTGATTCGACGAAATATTCGAAAAGAACAAAGTTTCCGGATCGCGAGCAAACTTCGATGACATCAATTTATCCGAATGGTTTATTTAAAAATGTAAAATAGAGTTTTAAATATTTTAAAAATAAAGAAGATGATATCTGCGATCATAATAATTAAAACTGGGATTGTATACTTAGTGAGTTTTAAACATACGAATTAACAATTTTTGTGTCTGGAGACTTTAATGTTTATGTTTGCAAGCATTACATACTGAAGACAAAATTATAATTTATTATTACAATTTATTGTTTATCTGCTGTTGGTAACATGAAATATAGAATTGAAACTGCAAAAATTCTCCCATATTCTTAACCACGTAATCATCGATTCTCTCGCTGAACTGAAGACGATCATACTCGAACATACTCGGACATACTCAAACACCCAAGACCCTTTCCCTCCCGCCTTCCGTATCGGTTAAACATGCACGCCACGGCCTAGCGTATCCCGCGTAGGGTCGACGGAGAGCGATTTGGTGACATCAAAGTTTAATAAGCGCCATAAGCCGATCCGAACTGCGGCTAAAACTCGCCGAGCAATAAAACCAGCAATAAAGCGTTCGCCTTTCTCACGTACCGTGGGTGGAGCGGGGGCGGCCGAGCGAGCGTGGCGGGGCTGCTGCGAAGGAAGCGTGGCTCGCCGCTCGCATGGTGGTTAACCGAAAGGTTAGAAGGGCGGGAACGCATTAGCGGTGGAAGGTGGCGTGCTCATAGAGACGTCCGGTCGCCCAATTACTCCCGCATTAAATCAATGTTCCTACGGGCCGGGCCATTCCGGCATCCCGGTAATAAACCGAGGCCAACATATCTGCACGACTTACGGCTCATCCCTTGTGTCGCTGGCGTTCTCCCCACCCGGTCGACTCTACAGTACACCCCCGTCAAACTGCCGGAGGGGCCGAACAGACCGAGACTGCCGAGAAATGTGCTTTCTGTCGTAATATTTGGCTTTAAATCATGTTCCGCTGACAGGCCCCAGTTTCTTCGCACCTTCTGATTCATCCGCGACGCACCGCCTTGCGATCTTACTCTCACGTTCTTCCCTTCTCACCCTCTACCTTCGCCGCCCCTGTTCCACGGGTTTTCGAGTCGAAGTTTTTATATCGGGGGTGGGGTCCGAGCGACGGGTCTGTTTTTAAGGAAGTTTTTTATTTGTGAGATTTGTTGCATCGAGTCCTGCTGGCTTCTGATTTCACTGGTTCGCGTTATTGGGTCAACGAGGTTAGTATATGTATACAAGTAAGGTAATGTGGTTTGTTTGAGCATTGAGGAACGGTGCTTTTGCAGTGCGTTTTAATCCGTTTTTTGATAGCAATGTGTATCTTTGGTTTCGATGGAGTATTGGTACGTTCGTTGTGTTCATTGTGATTTTGTTGAGGGGTTGACACTTGAATTTTTCTTGGTTTAGATATGTACCTTGAATCTTTTTCCTTTGAGTTTTATTGATTGAAATTGAGCGGTGCTCATGGATACAACAGTTTTGTAAACTCGAAGAAATGAAGGTTTCTTGTTAATGTTTACAAGTGACATTACTTATAGATTTTCGTTAATAATGTATTGCTATTACTGCTCTCTTCAGTTTATCTTTATGATAGTGATTTATTCATATAATGGTTAAGAAAGTGGAAACCAAATTTTCCTTACACTCAAAACTCTATTATCTTCATTTTGTGAACATATTACGCACCATTACACTTTTACATAATTTTTATATACAACTGTTTATATAAATGTTATATATCTTTAAAAGAAAAAGTATATAGAAATAATGTATATAATAAAACAATATACCTATTACAAATAAAATTTTATACGAATTTGGATCATTTCTAGAAGTACTACCTACTTCTGCGAGCAATAGTTTATCGTGCTTAAAATCCAAAACTCAAAATTGAGATTCCATTTTCTCTAAACGTACGTCCTATAAAAATGAAAATTTCCATAAACAATTGTAACGATTACTAATTTTATATTTTCCGTTTCACTTTTACGTCTTGGCACAATGTAAAAATTCGCAAAGTGAAAACCCTGCAAATTCGTTCGGCAGGGGACAAAGTCAAACGAACTGAAGTCTATGGCCGCGTTCAACCGTGAGATTAGCTTCGCGCACAATTTACGACGGCGATCTTATTCACCTCTGGGCTTTCATATAAAAGCTTTTTCCTGTAAGCTGCGATACGTCCCTTGGACGTCCGGATTCACGTAAGAGGGACTCTATTGAGGAACGTACGCCATAACAAATTAACAGTGCCTGCTTAGCGACGCTGTTGCAGCTACTTACATTACGTTCATGGATTGTGCATTCACGCGAGGCACGTTAAATTATTAATACAATGTATTTACATTGAAAACAAAAAGTGAACATTGAGTTTTACATTGAGCTTATAAAACCTCTTTAACAAGGGACAAATTTTCTCGGTGTGTAACGTTATATACGATCTTCAAATCAACTATTACTCTTGTTTTCATTTGATTATCAATATGAAATTACCATTCAATTTCTCCTAATTTTTCGTTTATATAGAAGTAATAAATTATAATCTTGGATTTAAATAAATTAGTAAAGTTTAATGCGATCCTTTGTAAATTCTTCAAGCATTTCGATGCTTGTTTACTTCATCTAATTTGAAAAGATCTTTTTCAATTTCTGTTAAATTCAAAATGATAAAAGTTATACAAACGTAACAGTGATGAAAAAAGTAGAAATAAGAAACTGAATGAGGTAAAAAAGGAACGATAAACACTATAGAGTTGAAGGAGAGGTTGTACCGTAGAAACCGGCAAATGAGAATGAATATTTTATGTAACGATTTACTTTGTACTTCGTAAGTATTTTATAATGATATTCATAATAAACAATAATCACAATTACCCTAAGTTTCATTTTAATTCGTAAGACAATCTTTACAACGTAAAACGATTGTTATATAAAAATTTGATATATTTGTTTTGTATGTTCCAGGTACCGAGATGATGCTCTCTGTTGGACAGACAGGTAAGATTTACTCGCTCGGTGAGAAAGAGTACATATTTCACTAATTATACACATAAAAGCATCAAATTCTATCAAATAAATTAAGGAATTACTTAGAATAACTCTTAAAGAATAATTTCATAGACGACTGTTTGAGTCACATGCGTCCACATAATTCTACACAACAAAGTTAAAAAGATTTCGAGATAATGTGATAACCGTATGTTACAAGTTGTAATCAAATAGAATGTCATTGCGCGCAGCTAAAAACTCACCAATGGCTCAATGCACTTTAGCCACGAGACGTTAATTACGCGCAAGAAGCAATATTTCAATCCAGGTGGTTAAGACCGTTGGATTTTACTGGATGTTTTTCCGTCTGCCTTCCTTCGAAGTAAAACACACGTCCAAATCGATTCGCACTGGCCGCTTCCGACCGACGCAATAAAATCATCACGATCAGAAAAGTCTTTCGGATCGCGCGTCTTTCGTCGGAATTCCCTACGAGCCTTGAACTGATACCCGTGAAATTACAGGGAACCGTTAAATGTAACATTGAAGGCACACGCGTAAGAGGCGTTAGCCGGTAGATGAAAAAGGAGCCGCGAGAATGATTTTAACACCGTTTTAAACGATCACGGGACTCTCGATTTAGCTTTCTTTGTCGAAAGGGGACAGAGGAGAGTAGACGGTGGAATGGAGGAAGGGAGAAACAAAATGTGCTGAGCGAGAGAGGCAGAAAACGTAGCAGAAAAGGGGGACAGCTAGAGATATACAGTGGCGGACAAAAGTATCGGCTACAGTAAAATATTCTATATACAAATATTTACAACTATTATTCTTCGACTGTTCAAGTTTGAATTCTTAAGTAATATCTCAGATTATGAGATGTTAAAGAAAAGTGAAATATTAACTATTGACGGTGTAAAGCCTGTTAATGGACTACCGTTAATGGACACTATCCAGTACAAGCATCGGTCAAAATGAAAAACTTCCTTGCTCTTATCAGTAGAAAATAGCTTCATGAAATGTGTTTCTATAATGAACATTAAATTCCTTTAACTTCTCACAATAATTAACAATGCAATCATTCCAACGATCGTTATCGTACAAAAGTATAAAGGAATCTCTGTCTCACAGTATCAGAACATTTAGAATTACAATCTAAAACCTGATAAATATACATTTTTAATTTTATCCGTATAATTTCGTTTCCCTATACAAGCAGACAAAAATGAACCGTTCCAATAGTCAAACTGAAATGATACCAACCATTCCAATAATTAAAATAATAAGCAGCCAGCAAATGTATATACAAACTCAAATTATATACGAATATAGTTAAAACAAGAGAACCACGATGGAAAATGGCTCTTCCTTTCGATCGTTATGAAAAGCAATTACACTTTAGATATTTTCTATATTTTGTCCTACTGTATACGTTCGTTTACGTTTCTAAATGTCCTATTACCGCGTAAAAATTCGTAGTCCAATGATGAGCGATCATTCCAACAATTATAAACGTTTCTGCTGAAAATCGCGTGCCGCGCCGATACTTTTGTCCACCACTGTAAAGGAGCACAGGAGCGAGGTGAATAATACAGAGAGATTGACGTCGCGAACGCAATTCCATTGTTCAAAGTGAGTACAGAGCGGAGCGGTCGCCGAAGCAATGAGCAAGGCAACGAGCTTTGCCACGAGGTTCTTGCCCACCGGTATAAATCAACTCGCGAGTGACCAAACCGCTCCGCTATACGATCCACCGTATACACCGGCTACATCAAATTAGCGACACTTCTTTCGATCGACATGTCGATGCCGGGTTTTTGCTATTCACGGAATACTTTCTCCCTGCTCTGACTATCCGCGGCGTCGGATCCACTTCTTTTTTCAACTATATTTGGCGAACCTATACCGTTCCCCTGCGGATCTCAGTAAATCATTGGCCCGCTGCGCATAACACTGCTACTTTTGAATAAGAACGTTGAAACGGACAGTTTCTATTTTGTTTCGAATAGATTTCAGACCTCATTAGAAGTAGATTTTCGAAAATTCGTTTTATAAGTAAGAATAATAATATCTACATTGTGCGTATGTTGTGTATTATATGTCGTTAGCAATTGACGATTTTGAGGAGGGAGTTAGGTGTCCCGTGATATTTCGAAAAGTATGGAAATAATTAAATGGTATAGGATTTTAACATGAAAATAACGTGGAAAAAAAGAGAAATATTGCTGAATAATTGTGCTTGTAGTCGTTGGTGGTTTAGAACGGAAAAGGAACTCAGAGGTTGTAATGGAAATTGTAGTAGAATAGTGAATATTTATGAATGAGGAAGTACTGAATATTTACATAAATAATTGTTTAGACTTATATGCTCTGTACTTCAAAGTGAAGAGAATAATAAAAAAATTATATAAAGAATTTTCAATCCTCTTTTCGAAATCAACGTCTTTCTATTATAACTCTAATATAAAAGACTCTAATATATAATTAGTTTCTCTACCAAACAGAAAGGGCACTTTCGATAGCAGGGGTGTAAAACAATATCTACTAACACAAAATAAATATTACTCAATAATTGTACCTCCATAATGTTCCAAATATTCGGTGTGCTAATTGAAAAAAAACAATCTATAAAATTTTCAACGAAACAATCCACAGCATTCAACAAGCAGCAATGCATTTGAATAGATTATTTCCAACGTAAAATAAAAATACGCAAGCGTGTTATTCTTTTCCATTACTCGAGGTGCATTCTGCCATTAGAATTATAGATAGTCCGCGGGACGCAGGATTTGAAATTCAAGCCGCGTTTATGGGAAAAACTCATTGTAAATGACACGTACGGAAGACGGAAAGTTAAATTAATGACGACACCGGGGTCGACGTAATCAACTAAAACCGAAACGACGTTAATTACCAACAGCCGAACCCGCAGCGGTAATTAATAACTGGCGCGACGTTATCAACCCGTTGCCTGTGTCGTATCTTTCGATCTTTTTGCTTGCTCATGAAACGCCGACGGATCTTCGCGCGCAAGGAGAGCACAGTGTAATTGGTCCGCGTGATTTGATCGCGAAAAAGGACCGCTCCGCATATTACGCGCCGCCATCCGACCGCGCATATTTTATTCGGCCGTTCGTAATTCATTGAATCGCCTTTTTATAATTCGATCATTCGTGTTTAAGTCATGCACGGATCGCGTACAAGTATAAATCTTCCCTTCGCTAATGTCTCTATCGTGGTAGTTTAATTATACGTTCTGACATACAAATCCTGGCGACTCGTGATTATGTAATATACATTGCCGGAAAAAAGGATAAGATACTGTAACAATTCCCAGAACGTTTGGGCATCGTCGTGTATTTCGTTCCTTTCGAGGAGACCGCGTGTAATTGAAGAGATTTCTTGTGCTACATTTGTTTTGTCGAAGAATGTAATAATTTGTTACGACAGAAACGTTGTACGTCTTAGGTTTCTTTATATTCTTGTATCGATAAGTTTCTTACGGTTCTGCATTGGTCTTTTTACTTAACAGTGGCGGACACTGTAATTTTAAAGATTAATTATTGTACGGTTGGAACTATCATTTAACATACCGGGGGGATTTATGAACAATATTTATAAAGTCTTTTGAAATATTCTTTATAATTGTAACGTTCAATCACTTTGTGAGTATTCTTAATGTTATGATACTTGATCTTTTGATGAATAAATTCACATTTGCCAGAAAGTGCCAATCGTTCGAGAAAAATAAAAAAAGATCAATACTCCTAAAGATATGGCGGTTTTCGCCAATGAAAATTAAAATATTGAATATGAAATGAATTTAAGATGCATGAATATTTTATTTGATGTCGCTGGAAGACTTCAGGTACCAATTCAAAACCTTACTTGAGGGAACAATTATGAACAGCGCAATCAAGAGTACTCAATAATTACAAAGAATAATTTGCACACTGTAGAAATCAGCATAACTTTCACATCTAAATAACTCATAATGCGATCTATGAAATTATAATCTCTGACAATCATAAACTAATATGATTCACTAGTGCACGAGTTGTTGTATGCACCAGTGCTTTGTTGCACGATTTGACCCTTATCAAATTATCTCTTCATATTTCAAAATACATCATCCCCAATTCCAATTCAATCGCCTTATAGCTGGCATTATCTCGCAATTGAGTATTCTAAATGATGTCAAACTAAAATAAATAATACTAGAACAATATTTCTATGTGATCTCTACTCGGTTCATCTTACAACAAATTATTCGACCAGTTTGTAAAATGAAAATAATACTGTTTACACGATTTTGTCCCAGTTTAACTTACACCCGAGGGGATAGAGGCTGGCTGGAATATTAAACGATTACAGCTCATTGGGCATTTCGAAAAAAATCGAAAACAGAGGATGTCGCTAAAAAGTTAAAATAATATGTACGGCCGGTTAATGAACAGTTGTTTTCAAAGAGATCGTTAGAGACGGATGATTTATAAGTGGTGAAACAAAACTATTAGGAGAGGAATTCGTAAAGCGGCCAATCTGCGGGGCCCCGTTCCGTAGCAGGTTAATAATTATTGAACTATCGATTAAATGTTCGGCCAAGCTGATTGATCAGCGTTTATATCGCGCATACATCGGCCGCGTCCGCTCCCTACAATTTTCAGCCGGGCGCCCATCTTTCAAGTGCATCGCGATCTTTTAGCTTACCAACGGGGCGCTTCACTACTGGCCTAATGGCGTTGTTCAAGGAAATTGTCGATAATGAATAAAAAACGTGTCCGGATTATCGTTCCTTTGTTACCTTCTTGTTCGAACCGGAACGGTATCGGTTTATCGACTAATGATTTTAATTGATCTCACCGCCGAGCGAATCCGCTCGATTACGATACACAAATTTTTTAGATTGAGCCGATTTTGTTCTAAGATTCTTGCCCCCTAGTTTCTTCGCAAATTCGTTAATTTTAATTCATCCACGAGTGGACTATGAATTACTTGAATTTATCGATTGTGGATCTTTCATTGAAATTACGAATGTAACGGAAGTTTTATTGGTTTCTTAGGATTGTTCTCGTGAAAATGTTTCATTTTATTCATCGTGAAGCTAAGTATGTGAAGTAAACAAAACTCAGTTACTATACGTAAATTCTCGAACCTTCATAATGCACAGATAGAGTAGTATGTTCTAATAATTCTCCTTTATTGCTTGTATGTTATATGAATTTCATTCGATATTATTTAGATTACTTAATCTTTACTAATAAGGTTCGCTTAATTTAAAATCCTACGGTTTACGTTTAATTCACTATAATTATATTTTATTTGCATTCGAGTAGAATTATACACCAAGAAGAAACACGTACATCTCGAACATGATGCATACATTATAAAATAACATGCAAACGCGAAACATCTTGCTGAAAACGGCAACTCCCAATTTGATACTTTAATCGGCTACAAGTTCAATATTGGAAGCGCATGTTACTTTAACAGCATTAATATTCTAAACACACAGCAAAAAAATTTCGTAACCGAACTTTACATATTTACCACATTCCTTCTCCAGTTTTCGAGAAGCATGTTTGAAAAACCACAATATACCAAGGAAGCATTTGCAACGAGTTATAAAAGTGTACCAAACTAATATGAATAATTCCACTGTTCCATTCAAATGACACAAATGAATTCAATGAAGAATTCAGTTGCCGCAGCTTCTGACCAGGTAACTCAAGTACCATGTCATTCAAACCTCTTTATACCTGAAACACCATATCATTCGAGTCTTCGAATAACTCAAGCACCGTGTTATTCGAAAGTAGCCTGCCATCATTAGTACCATTTAGGTGAAGCAGTGATTCGGGACAATTACCCAAAAACCCATTTGTCCACCGTGCGACAAAGTCAGCCGGGTGTCGATGCATTAATACGAACAACCTCACGGGATCCAAGGTTCGCCAGCCGATCTCAATGCTAAAACCTACAATCTCGGCATGCTGGTCGAGGCAGCGTCTCCACCTTCCGTGGTCCGCGGAGCGGTACCAATCGGGCCCATGATTTACACTCGTTAAAAACGTCGATCAGAAATCAGTCGCGTACCGAAACCGGTGGCCGGGAAGAGGATCCGACGTAATAACAGGGGCTCTGGAGCGGTGCGGCGGCGGCGGCGACGGCGACGGCAGCAGCAGCAGCGGCGGCGCGATCGATTCTTTGCCGGAAGCCCGGGGATCGAGTCGCAAACAGGAATATACGCATACCGGGCCCGGGTTACCCGTCTCTTAAACAACCGAACGTATTTTTTTGCCGGGCGTTCGATTTAACTGGATGTCGTTACTACGCTCTGGCATTGTTGTCCGCCGATTCGTTCATCGATTCATCCTTACTTTCCTCGGCTGAAACGTTGCCCTCCCTCGTCCGCCCTCTGTTCCCCTCGCCAGAGAAGAGGATGCTCCCTCTTTCTTCAGCTATCTTCATCCCCCTCCCGGGATGTCCCTCCGTCTACCTCCTCGCCACCGCTCTGCTCCGATCCGATCCGATCCGATCCGATCCGATCCTATATTTATTGTATCGAGGAGACCAGAGCCGCCGCATTCCTCGCGCATGCGCCGCCCGTAATGAGCGGTCTCCAGTCCTGTCTGTCTTTCCATCCCGTCCGTCCATGCGTCTGTCCAGCCGACCGGTCGTAGGCCCCCCTTCGATCACCCTTTCACCCTACCACCTTCGCCTCCACCCTCCACCTTCACCGTCCACCCCCTCCCCCTCCGCCACCGCCGCCATCCTCGTACTCAACGTCCTTGTCTCTCCACGTCAACTTCTGGATTACTTCGATGGATCGTTCTTCTTCTTCTTCTTCTTCTTCTTCTTCTTGTCCTTCTTCTTCTTCTGCTTCTTCTTCTACTCCTTCTTCTTCTTCTTCTTCTTCTTCTGCAGAAGTTGCTTTTGATTCTTCTTGGTTGGAGGTTGATTTTTGAAAAGTGTAATAGCTTCCGCTAGATTTTTGTACTAGTAGTATTGTTGATTGTTTGCGGTGATTTGATGGAGAAATGACTTGGCACGTGAAGGCGAGAATGTTGAAGTAACGTTTGGTTTAATCTAATAGATTCTCCCTTTTCTTGTTGTCTTTTTTCTTCTTTTCCTTCTTGTCCTTCTTCTTGTCTTTGAATTCTTCTTAGCAGCAGGTGGATTTTTGAAATGTATTATGGTAGCTACTGCATGACACTTCGTTACCTTTTGGATTCTAATAGGTATTGGAATCAAACTGGTCTTTTATCTTACATTCTGTTTCTTTGATGTCATTAGTGGCGTTGTTGGTTTATGTTGGTCTCCTGTAAAGATGGCTCGTAGGAAATAAGAATGTGAAGTGGAGTTGCATTGCACGTAGTCGAAATGCTTCGGATTGTAAGTAGGAGTTGGATTGAAGAAGAAGGGAAGATACCATTGTCGTTTTTATCATAAAACGTTATAATTATTTTAAAAAAGGGGTATAGAATTTCCTGAGAAAATTTGACAACGACGTAAATTATTTATAACAATATTGAAATTCATTAACACTGTTGAAGTAGAGTATAAACTAGAGGTCTCAAAAGGTATTCATCGGAGTAATGCAAACCATACGAATGTCGTGGGATTTAAGACAAAACAGACACCATAACTGAATAACGTATAACCTACAAGACACAACAGGAAACACCAACAAAAATTGGCCACACATATCCTTGTTTCTAATTGTTCTATGAAAACATTAAATTTCCTCACAAAAAACTATCTCACTACGATTCCATTAACATTCCAACCCCAAAGGAAACCAATACTATTCGGATTATTCACATTTACTGTCACTAACCCGTTCGCTACACAAAAACAACACGAGAAACTGCAACGATTATATTCGAAAAGCCCGAATTCAAATATTCAGTAGTTGGTGCGTTTTTAAAGCACACTGTACAACAATCACAAGTATCACCCGATGGACAGAAAATCTGTCACCCCATTATGCACCCGCCAAACACAAATTGCGCGAAACAACGAAAAGAACTCTGCAAGAAATAAAAAAAAAAACAGAAGAAGAAATTGTTAGTGTCTTTTCGTATTCATAAGTAGTTTCAAAGGGGACGCAGTTCAGATTCTTGTCGCGAAACGAGAAGGAAGAATACAAGGGAGCGAAAGAGAAAGAGAGAGAAAGAGAGAGATTGAACGACAGGCGCGGTTAACGCGTCACCGGTCAGGCCAATAGGAAAGATTCGCTTCCGTGGTTTGCTTATCGATTCAAATCGCGTGCAGCGTGTATGAATGAAGGAATGAGTGGGCGAGCCGAGCCACCGGTTGAATGGAAGCCCCACGGGTGACCACAAGGCACACGCGCGCGTACAAACTCCTCTTTCTTTCGTTCTTTTACACGCTACCTTTTCTTTTTTCTCCCTCTCCCCCACGCCCCTCGAACCCTCACTGTCTCTCTTTCTTTCACTTTGTTTGCCGGCGCAACTTCTTTCTTTGTCCAACGGTAGTCTCGTACACTTGACCCTTGTGGCGAGGAACCGATGAAATCGTTCCTCTAACACTGTCCGACTTCGAAACTCATTGTCTACTGCTATATCTGTTTAGATTCACCTTTTTTAAATACTGAGTCTGCAGAACGTGTCAATTCGACAAACAGCGAATTTGTAAACATTATTTGATAAATGTTTATGTCGATTTTCATCGATGCAAGTATTTTGATTATATAGTCTTATAGGCTATTCGTAATTTCCTAGATCGAAGTGAGAATTACTACAATATATCAACAATACATATATTAACCCATTTGCATCATTAAGCGGAATAATTCGTAAACGATTACGTTTAGCCGCCTCGACTATATCGGTCGGAGCAGATTAACTTCAATTAACACGTTAAATACCATACCAGTCACCGATGACCGACACTTCCGAATTGCTAAAAAATAATTATAACATGTAACATAACTGACGTCGAGTAAAAGTGTCTAACAGCATAAGTAAGTTGACAGCAGTGTAATGTAGAATTATGATGCCAAATAATTGATAATTGTTCCTTCTTATCTTCGCTACGAGACAATTAGTGTTATGTAAAACTCTCGACATTTCCGTGGCGCTTAACGTGTTAAAAACTGAGACTTAGTTGAGAATCTCCGATTTCTAAAGTAAGCTTCACATTTCAATGGAAATGGGTTAATAGCACAAATAAAACTATTACGACGAAAAACAATTTTCAGATATATTCGTCGCACTGCGCGACGAGAGAGCATCGAGGGAAGAAGCCCGCCCCGAAAGCCGCGAAAATATCCGTGTAGCCATTATTTCGTTCAGTTTTCGTTTCTTCTGACAGTTAGCCGCGCGATAGTTTTACATCCGTTCGTTCATTAATTCAGAGCTCGTCCGCGGGATGTCTTTTATCGGTGGCAACCGTCGAGGTTAACGATTCCACGTAAGAAGCCCCCGGCTCTCCCTCTAATAGCTTGTATCGGCATTCCAGCGATTCAAAAAATGTGCCAAACCGCTTCCCTTACCTCGGGGACTTTTGCATTCCGGCTTTTTTCCTGGCCAGGCGTCGCCGATATATTTGCTACGCGGTGGATTTTCTTTTCGGCCGGTTCACGGTATCCGCTAATTAATATAATCGCGCGCGCGACTCGTTGTTCTTCTTGCCCAGCCGTCCTTTAATGGAAAATGCTCCACGGCCCGAGGACAGCGGTTTTGAAGAATAAACCGAGGCGAACGAATGTTTGCGTCGCCGATTATTCCCGCCATTGGCTTTGTGTGGATGTTCTAGGTAGAATACAAGCTTTAGATATGTTAACAATAGAGTTTTCTGTGTCACCGGTTTTTGTAATGTGGTACGATAAGATTGAGGATTGTGTAAGGGTAATTAACACTAGATTTATGAACATTTACTGTACAGTTTGTTCCATCGTCCCTAGGACAATTGATATTTGATCATTCGGATTTTTGAAATTAGAGATTTGAACATAGACAATCAGGATATATTTATGTAACTGTATCAACCGATATAATTCATCTGATAGGTAATGTCGTTTTTCTTCATGTTAACTGATAGTGCAAGAAATTAGACATCATATTAAAACCCAAAGTAATATAAGCTTTATCACCAATTAAGTATCCGTATTTCAAATAAATATATATTCGACGGACCAGAAAAAAACCATTATTTATGGTCTCAATACAAAGCTTTACTACATCCTACAAACTTTTAAATATAAATACAAAAAATGGATTTAAAAAATAACACTAGGTAAGGATCTATCTAAAAGAATAACGGAATGATATTTTAGATTAACAGTACGACTAATTCTACAATACATTAAATAATGAATTGTTCATTGCTATTTTTCATCATTTTTAAGTTCATCAAAGAGCTATATTATTTCATATACATTTTTCAATACTACTTCTAAATCGAAAATACAATTACCTTCTTCTTTTAAGACAATTTCCCATCTACCGATCCACTGTTCAAATCCTCAGTTTAGAGTTAATGTTTAAAAATTGATACGAAGTAATAAAGTTTTCTGGCGAAGCTAAGAATAATAAGTTCCTTCCCGATCCAGCTAATAAGTTAAATGCAAAACGCGCAAATGAAATGGCGTTCGGACGTAAGGACGCGGCACGGGGGACACGCGTATCGCGGTGAAGCCAATTTTCGAGCGCTTTGTGCTGTGCGCTGCTAAAAATGCGTGTCGAATCGACAGCAAAGATCAGCCTGACGAGGCAGCTTCAAGATCCGTCCGCTACGATCTCGAACGGGCATCGGATCCTCTCAAAGCATTCCATTGTAGTGGCCGTGATTCTAGAAACAATTCACCGATCCGCTCGGATTCGTCGTCGGTTTTTCACCGTCGGCGTAAAAGTCCCCTCCCTCTCTTCCATCCTCCCTATTCGCGTATCACTTACATCGTTGATCGCGAGTCACGATATTAACCCTTTGCACTCGAAAGTCTTGTACTAATAATATTCCACACTTCCCAGTGAGACATAGACAGCATTGTATGAAATCGAGACGTCACATATAAACTAACGAAAACATTTTATTTCAATATTTCGCGTATTGATAAATTATATGAAGCTTAGCATTAACATTGAAACTATCGGATGGGTCACATTGGCCCACTTCAGAACGTTTATTTTGCAAGTTTTAAGTTATGAAGACACTTTTGAGAAATATTTTCAATTAAATTTGTATGTTTGTGCAGATAGAAGACTGGGAGATATTTCGAATCTTAAGAAATGTAGTGGTCTAATTTATATAAAAAAAACTGGACATAAGTCACTACAATTCTTAGGTAGTTTTAGTGTCAAATAACAAACTTTAGATTTTTGTTATATCATATCGCACATCATATTAATAAATATTAATACGTTACATTTCTTGTTCTTCTTAGTAATATCGGATCGTGATACCATCCGGTTAGCTCCTATGTACTTTTTGGATTATTTCTACACTGAATCACCTAAGCGTACTTTGTCCACAAAATATACAAAATGACTGCCGCGCGAATAGATTAACCTCTTAACCGTTGAATTCACGAAAAGCAATATTAACCTTCAATTTCTTTAACACTGGAACTACTAAGTGTATAAACTGATTTCTCCAAGTTTATTTATAAACAGTACAAGTGTGCGATTATTAAAATTTCAGTTGACCTATATTTCAGTTTAGGTATTACCGTATCGGCATCTTTAACCCTTGCACTTGAAAAGTGATCCTTAGTCAGCATTTGATTCGATTTAGCAAAATTATAAAGCCTTATGTATAATATTAAGCTTTGTATAATGCATCAATATGTGAAATATTGAAATAAAATATACTAAAGATATCAAAACAAAATATATTGAAAATACTAAAGCAAAACATACTGAAAATATTGGAACATAAAATATTGAAAATATCGAAATGAAATATATCCAGAAAAATCGTTAATCAATAACCCGAACGGTCCGCGACATACGCCGTTCGTGGATACGTCAAAAACGTCCGCCCTTCGAGGGTTAACTAGCTTCCTCCCCGTCGCTATGCGTATTCATGGCGAACCGGATACACGCGTGTATTAATTGACAAATAACTTTTTGCCCGGCTGGTGCCGTATACGGGCCGCATTGTCTGCGATTATGTACGTCCCTGCTAGCGATCGCTTTTCTTTTCTCCTCCGCTTCTCGTCGTCCCCTGTGTTGTTCCTCTCTCGTGCCTTCTTTTTTTCTCTCTTTTTCTTTTTCGTCGGCCGGAGCGGCAATGAAATGCTGTTTTCCGAAAATGGCGCTGGAATGAGGACAGGTCTCCGGTAGCGGCGCGCACCGCGGCCTATCATTTAATTTGGTATCGGGATACTTACGTCTGCCCTCCGTTCTGAACCCCTTCGACCGAGGATTTTCTTTCTTGTGTACCCCGCCGACCGGCGGATGCCATCCTCGCGAAACTCCGCGAACCTCCTTTTTTTTTACATACCGTTCCGACCCGATCCAATACGATCCGCTCCAAATCCATTTTTGCGGTATCGTCCGTGCTAGTTCTCGGTGATCGTCGTACAGTGGTCGACTTGGCCGTTTTAGCCGGGCAAAATTAAAGGCAACTGTATATCGAATTTTTTCGACGAAATATGAATATATATATAATAAATAAGTAAATATTAAATACTGCTAATTATATATACTTATATAAACAATTGTATATTCATGAGTTACATTAAATAGCATATAATAAATAATAATTATGCAATAGGTACTAACTTTTAATAAGCATCGATTATATACCATGTAATAGGTTAATAAACATTAATCATGTAAGTACTTGACCTTGGCCAAGTGATTAAACGATTCCAGTGGCGGTATAAAAAAAATTCTCTAGAAAAGGAGAGTGAATCAAGGGAAAATGTTTGTTATATACTTCTTCCCATCATGTAATATAAATTAAAGAATATTTGTATTAATTAAATTTAATTTAATAAGTAAGAGATAAATAGCACTCGTCATTCACAAATTATTCACTACAATACGTGTTGAACTTGTAATAAGTACAACATAATAAAACATTCAATATTTTAAATCTAATAATTTATTAAATAAAATTATAGCTAATATATTATTAAAACTTACCAAGTGGCTTAAAATCAAACTGGATGAACATTCCGGGTCCATGTACATCACAGAACAATTTGTTCGTTAATCTGTGCATTAAACACGAGACATAGCAGCAGCTTAATGGAATACAAACTTTTTAGCGCAGTCTATTATGTCTAATCGTATGAAATACCTTGGGACGTCTATCAATCTCCAAGGATAAGAAACGTTCTGCGGCGAGCAGAAAAATAAAACGAATGAACGAGTTCGCTCATTAGCACTTATGCCGCAAGTAAGTCGGTGGCAATGAGCATCATCGTGTTGTAATAGTACAGCATAGGAAACGTCTTCGTAAAAGGCAGTCAAAGTGGTTGGCTCCCTAACTGCTCACGTAGATGTCTACCAGCCGGACTAGTTTCCGGTTAAGGATTTATAAAAGCTAGTGTAACCAGGCTACGCTTCACTTTTTCTTTCGTAGGAAAGGTATCGGTCGTTCGCTAATGGGACGCAGATACATGCTTCATTATTAAACAAGTGAAAGTGCCCCGTGTCGTTTCACCGCGACACGTAACCTAACGATTATTAGATTTCGATATGATCGATACGCGGCTGAGCAAAAATAAGGATTTTAAATTGATGTATCGTTCATAATTAGGTTCAATTTTCCATACTTACCAGTAAATTATCATGTTTATACTGGAATGATTGGCACGTGTTGCATAATTTAGCGAACGTATATATTATGTAAACTATACATTTTTCGGGTTATGTGTAAATTACCGCTGAAACAAGTTTAGTCATGTACTGCATACCAACTGTGTGTATTTATTACTCGTTAAACTCGTTTTGACAGTTGCTTGTACATTATCAAAAAAACTAATGTAGATATTTCAGTTTATGAAATTAGAGGTGGCATTTGTTTCTCGGGAGAAGAAACAAACATATCTATTCTATTGCGTGTGTCATTGGAAAGTTTACAAGTTTTTGCTTTTCCAATTATTTAGTATTTAATATTCCTGAGAGAAATAATGAGAAGTACTACTAAAGCGAATATTCAGTAAATGTGATATAGAACAAGAAAAGAGATAATAATAGTAAATGAACAATTATAATAATCCTTAGGAAACAAAATCAATCTTCGTCCTATGTCAGTAACTTAATACTATTTTCAATCTATGTCTTTCTACCACCAGAGTAAAAATTAATGTTCTAAACACTACTGAATTAAAAATTAGGAACTTTTATTATATTTTGGAGGAAGCCTCCAGATTGTATGTACATGATAGGTGTTTAAGTATTTACAAAGAATACAAAGTGAAAGAACAAGGGTGACGCTTCTGCTTCACAAGTACTCGCAACTCGACGATCATGCCCTTATTTTAACACGGTATACAAAAAGTCAGTACTCCATCTTCATTTGCCTGAGATCAGAAGGGGCACGATGCCAATAAAACGACCTATCTCGATGGTGGATTGCGTATACTCGCCGACGCTACAACGTTACCCCTCTACACATCCGAGAGTTCCACTCGACGACGAAGGGAGGATCATCGATTAAAATCCAATTGGATTATATTCTTAGAGATTATCTAAACCGTCGGATTTACAGAAATTTTTTTGAAGAAAAGAATTTCTAACATCATTGATAAATCTATTGCTTTTACGAATAAAACTTTCATCAATACGGCTAACCCCTCCGTAGCTGGGCAAAGATTTTCACCCCTAACCTTCGGACGACACATCTAGCGTCATAATTAGATGACACGAGATAGCTGAACCATAGATATAAAAGGGTTAAGGGGTACTCTACAATAGTGGTAAATTAAATGAATCGCCAGTGTATATCTGCAATTTAAATTTCTCTGAAATGTTCATATTCAACATTCAAAATAAACGTAGGCATAGTTTAACCTTTTAATAACCTCTTGTCCTATGATTTCTTCCACAACTGTGAAGAAAATCATAGGACAAGTGGTTAATAAATATATATACTTGTACATCCATGTATTACGCTAGATAAATAACAACAATTTTAAGAACAAAATAAATTTACGGAAAATATCTTTAGAATAATGAAAAACAAACATGTTTAATAATAAATCATTAAAAAGTAGAATTTGTTAGACTACCTACATGAAGAAATGTAACTATCTAACTCATCTCTCAGAAAATCGTATACACTACCAGATACAAAAATGCTTCGCAATCGGTGGCAAATTTCTAATTAATGTCCAACTATTAGTTGTTTTCTATTACAAACGAAACATTTCCCACGATAACTAACACAATCTATTTATTTTTCAAAATATTTTAGTATTCCATATTAGCCACCGTTACTCTACAACGGAAGCATACTACTAGTAAAACGTTTTATCGCAAACATGTCACCCAAGCAAGTACACCGACGTAAAATAGGTTACAAAAATACCCTCCTCCCGACTGTGTCCGTAATAATCATCCTCCTGGCGGTTCCTCCATTATCAGCCAGCCGCAAGAGTTTCTCACAATTAAGAGCGGCACGGTTTCCTCTCCAGGGTCCGTGAAACCGTCGCGATACCCGAGTCCAAGGGGTGAAAGCATCCCCGCTCCTCGATGGGGTAGGCGAAGCGTGCCGCGTGGGGCGCGCGCAGCGAAGTCGTTCTACTGGTGGGGATGATATTTGACGGGGGTGGCTGCGGCAAGGCCGAGCATGAGGCCGACACGCGCCTCCACTCGATGACACTTATGCACACGCCCTCAGACCGCGTGCGTGTTGCGCCTGTCAAAAGTTCCGCTCCCGATCGCGGTTACTCGCGCGCGTCCTCCCTTTCTTTCCCTCTTCGCGCCGCGCGTTGGGGGTTGTACCTCACGACTGGCACACCTTGGTCGACCACGTGCCCGTCGCTTTCCGATCACGCGTCATACCAATTAAAAGCGAAACTTTCCGAGAATCAAGGGAGAATTTTGATCTAGTGGGGCCTTTGAAACATTCAATGAATTAGAGAATTATGTATAGTGTTTTTGGTAGGCTAGTGGTCCGGTAAGATGAAACATTAGACGAACGAAGTGAGATTAGTCCTGTAAGAAGACGGACTGTAATTTTATGGTGAACCGGATGAGACTTACTGGTGATCTGTTGTTGAAGTAGGAGAATGATAGTGGTGGTTTGTTGTTCGGTGAACTTTTAATGTTGTGAATGGGGGTTCGGACATTTGCGTGGTGTTTACGAGGGAAAGTATTGTAAAAGGATTGTTGTTTATACTGGGAGAGGTGGTAGAAAGAGGTTGGGACTAATGGACGCGGAAATGTACAGCAGAATGTGGCAAACACCGAATCTGTACAGCACGTATAAATACCCCGCGATTATGCAGCTGCAGGCGAACAATAACGAATTTCATTCATGGTTTCATTCTAGGAAACCGTCCATGGACGATGTTGGAAATCCTACCTCTGTCAACGCACGGTGAGTACGTTCATGATGTTGAGTTACTTGACGAAGCTTAACTCGTGTCGCTTTCGATTTAGATTTTGTCTGTAATTCTTGTTTACACTGTTTATGAACCATTAAAATAGGAAACAATGAATTGTATTGTTTTCTAGGTGTTTAGAAAGTACTTGGTGATTGATTTGATGAAATATTTTATATGTAATGTTTCCTATTTAATTCTGGTTTCATCAGCCTATGAAAATATAGGTTTATGAATTCCAGAACTTAAATTTTATTGCTCGAGTATAAACTTTAGTAACTTATTGATTATTTTAAATATTTTAATATAGCTTCTAATTGTTCATTTTTGTACTTGTTATTCAATTGTTTAAAGTGTTTTATTAACATTGTTTATAATAAATGAAGATACCTCAGGTATTCAAATTTTGTAGTTGTAGTTGTATTGAAGGTCAATTTAATTCAGATAATATTCGAAGTTGATTAGTAGATTAGAACTCTATTTGTGTAGAAATTGTATAGTTCACTTTGTTCTAATTCTTCCTTAGCGCACCTGAGCAATGCAATTCTTATTGTGAAACATGTTTAAATTGCCCAATGAAATTTTTTCTTATTAATTTATAGGTTCCATAGTTAAGTTTATAACATTGGCTAACATTCTGATATGTGAATAATTGAATCCTTTTTATCAGTACATATAATTAAATACGAGTTTATTTTCAATGTCGTACTCTTCTTATATACCTGTTGAATATACACTAAATATAATTCATATGATGCATACATATAATAAGTATAATAGACATACAAAACCGCAGCCCCCAATTAAACACAGCTACTATAAAAACTCAAAAACATATCAATGTTACAGTAAATTAAGCGCATTTGACAAAGGGGATATTGTTTTCAACGGTAATGACGATAATTCTAACTATAAAATTTCATTAATAATGTTATAACATACGCAAATTTTTAAAGTACAAGAAAACATGTATATCCACATCCAATCATTTATAAAAATTTTCATAAATGAGATTTATCACAAAATATTTTACAATATTTACACAAACACACGTCGTACAATAAATGTTCACATACAACCAACAGAACTGAAAATTTAACCATTTCGTCCCTGAATATGTATCTTTTTAATATGAATTTTATGAAAAAAAACTTACGACTGCACAATAATCAACCAAAACACATATACTTACAACTAATTAGCATTTATGTTGTCAGCCATAAGCAAAGATCCCCCTGTGGAACAATTTTCCTTTATCTTCAAGGTCTACTTTTCTAGATTTCCAGTAATTTAAAATGTTCTTGATACCTATGTGTACCATTCGGGACGAAAGTGTTAATCAACACTCTGAACTTTCCTCTTGTCGAAATCAATCTCACAGAAACAAACGACTCGCGCGAGACTGCAACAAATGATTGAAAAATTTCTTCGACAGTTCTCGCAACCAACCACGTAAAACATCATACAAAGCCACTTGATCGTTCCAATTAATCGAGAATCTTTGCCGATCAGCCCGTTCAGCCTACAGTTCGACAATAAACAGGTTAAACGTTGTGTCACTCGGACGATCGTCGCGTCCGTCGACGATGCAAATTTGATTAACCCCACGATCGCACACGATCCCGACAATGACCGGTAATAATCTCGCGAGCAATCCAAGTGCCCGTCGGAATATCGATATCGGCCACTATCGGCGCGGAAAAAGGCAGCCTGGTCCCAGGTAAAATCGTCCTGGCCCTCCGGCCTTATCGACAGTGATCATCTACCCCTCGTTCGGCACCGAGGAGAAAGCCTATCTGCCTCCGTAACAATTGAACCCGTAATAGAATCACATTTATTCTTATTACCCGACGAGGTCAACCGACCAGCGAACGTCCAACCTTCGTCGTGGCCCGATCCGACTTCAGATCAGCTTTCCTAAGCCATTCCGCTAGCTGCGTTATTTCTCCCTTGGCCCCACGCACACGCACCCACTCTTTGTTTAGTCCTGCAACTCCTTTTAAGTGGACACCTTGTCCCTTTTCTAAGGAATTAACACGTTAAGCGCCACGAGAATGTTGGATGTTTTATATATGACTTGTTCCTTCGTATTAAAGGTAACTAGGAGCAATTATTAATTAGTTCCCATCAGAATTCTTACATTACGTTACTGTTCACTCATTTATGTTATTAAATATTTTTAGTCGACAGCAATCATGTTGCACATTGTTTTTTTCAAGCAATTGACGTTACTTACTCTTACTAGCCCTAATAGTTTTCTTGTGCCGCAATTACTGAGATCAAAATATTAATACCTGAAGTGTAAAAATAAATAGTTTACTTATTTAAATGATTACTGTTAGTGTCGTAGAGATGAAATAAATTATTACATGATGGGAAGAATAGATTCTAGAAGATTGTTCTTGTTCGAAGGTGTTTGAATGCGGAAGGGACATGGTATCATGAGGGTATGCTAATTTTCTGTAAATCGTATGGGGTAGATTAGGGCTACGGTAATATTTGTAGGGGTTATCATGTAATTTAAATTAATGAGAGACTGAAACCCGAAGATCTCATTATGTAGAGTTGAAACTCGTCCTATCGAACACGAAAACAGTTTACATTTATAATAATTTCGAATATCTAAATTCACATGTTCAAGTGTTATTTTTGTTACATTAAAATCGGATTTTAAAATGATACGAAAGTGAAACTTTATATTAATTTCTCGAATTTATTGTTAAAATTATTATTATTCAAAAACTTTTAGAAATACATAACGAAAAAAATATTCAATGTATGTAGACAATATTTATGAATCACAATCCAGAAACTATATTCTAAAGACGAAATGAATTCTTTTAACAAAATTGTTTGTAGAATGATTAGGTTTAATTTACTAATAAAAGAGACGAAAGACATAGTATAATAATGCTCTGCACACAAAAAGAAAATAATAGACCTATATAAAAAACGTATGAATACTAATTACAGATATGAAAAGATAAGATTATCTAAGAATAGCAAGTGATGTACACCACTTATGAACAATTATTATTATAATTGTAAATCCAATGGTATGGATAATGAGACCTACAAATGGTACATTAATTATTTACTATAATGCATTTCATGTCTAACAACTCTTAACCCTTTTACGATCTTCAGGTCATTTTGAATTCAAACATGTTTTCATTTTTTTAGCACTGTTTTGTTCCTTCAATGTTTTTTTATTCAATTACATTCTGTTTTTGTGAAGAATACTTTAAGTTTGAAAATGGTAGAAGAAAATGGTTACCTATATTTGTTTAATAATATTTTAAGTGCACAGATAACTTGCGGATCGTAGCAGGATTAACGAAGAATTCTACAACACTCGGTTTTCTTTAATTAATACAACCGTGACTCATGCGCCTATGTCACGGTACGCAACAAAGCATCTGCCACACTATATCTTATTCCCCATCTCGCCGTGTTCTTCAGGACTGAACCTACAAGACTATCAAAACCTTTGCTCGCGTTATGAAGATGCCGCCTTTTAGATATATATATATATAAAATTTCTGCGGAAAGTCCTAACCCATTCTGATGTTGACAATAATTCATCAGCCTGTATTGTTGTATGGTCCGAGGCAGAAGGACAACGCGGCTTCTCTTATCTCTCCCCGAGATTCCGTCAAAATCTCCAAGGTCTCTTCTCCGGTGAAACATATTACCAAGATTAGAGTAGATGCATCATTTTTAGCCACTTTAAGGATTTTTCTTACTTTTATAAAATACGTGGCGTAAGAAACTCATATGTTTAAACAGAGAATATAGTGTTTTTAACTTTAAAGTACAATTCTTTTAAGAAACTTTCGATTAAGGAAATCCTCCTTTCTTTCTACTTTAGAAATCTAGAGAAGAAGAATAATACAATTTCTGTAAATCTATTAAAAATGAAATTACATTTTCTAAAACTACCAAAAACTTAAGCTTACCATACACACATTAACATTCGAAAATACTTCATTCCTATATTAATAAGCAATATATTCAGTTCATTTACTTTCTGTTTTCCCTAAAGTGTCAATATTCTAACTCATTAATTAGAGAATCCAGGCGAGATATTATGAAGCTCGCTACACTAAATGGGACACTCGAAGCAGGAAAATTTTTTTTTTAGATCATAAACGATAATAGATACATACGCAAGTAGTTACTTCGCATAATCAAAACTCGTATAATTGGTATTGAAATGAATAACGTTCCACCGAATGTAGGTACGTTTACCAGTGAAATTCCAAGGTTCTGATTGCGAACTCACTTCAATTTAACGCACAACAAAGTTATCTCGTGGAACAGTAGTGACCAGTATCACGATTCATCGAGTCCATGTTGATCATTCCGGCGGCAGTTCCGCGCATTACCTAGACCGGGATTAAAATATCCCGGTAAACTGATTGGACGTTCGCACGTACTAATGGCGGTGGTGTCCGTAGCAGGTACGGTTTAACAGTTAAACTGTGGAGGTTCGTGTAACGCGGCGGAACGACGAGTAACCGTGAAGGTGCGATGATAAAGGAAAGGTACCCTACGTGGGCGTTAACGGGTGGCGACCTCAGAGGCGTAACCAATGCTCCAGGCGACAACCTTATCGAATGGCAAGTATGCCTCCTCTTGTGCTGCCAACGTAACAAGCTGCCGGCCGGATTCTTTGCCACCGTTGAAATATCACAATTTCGTTCGGAAACGCATTACGAGCCGAGAATGACCTGTATTCATGCTTTGATCGTAAGCTACTTACGTAGGTATACGGGCTTCCGTTTCGAAATTGCGGCGAAGATGTCGATGAATAGTTTTCTGTGAGATTGTGACAAATTTCTGTTTTAACCCCTTGCCCTATGATTCACTTCGTAAGTCTGCTTGATAGAGGTACGTACGTTATCGTTAATAATTTCGTAGAGACGGAAAAGAGTTTGATATTTGTTTTGTGTCTGCGTTTAATCTAAAGATTATAGATTGGTAGTAGATAAGTAATATGTCAGTTGTATAAAAATAAATTAAGTATATTTAAATTTGACGAGGAAGAGGATTAACTTGCTAATGATTTCTCTGGTAACTATGTTTCAAAGAGTTATTGTATTTTTTGCAGTTTTTCGCTAGTCGTTGCAAGTAAGTTGAGAATCACGAAATACTTTTGAATGAATGTTACAAACTTTTTAGCGGCAATCATAAACCAATCCTCTCTTTTATCAACAAATTACTTAAAAAAAACAAACTTGACAATACAAGATAAAAAAACACTGTCGAAAAAATCAATATAAAAATGCTTTCAATTTTAACTATAAAATTTCTTCCTCTCATAAAACAATCGCTCCTTTCAAAAAGACATCCGATATTTTTAATTTCAACAGAACGCTTTCATCATTTTACATCAATTTTCCAATATTAATCCAAACTATAATTTCCTTTTACTTTTACAACAATATCCCATCTACAGATCCATTTATCAAATCCACTTCCTCAATATTTAAAAACTTCAAATATAGAAATCAAAGTGTACGTAAAACAAATTTCCCATTGACACTAAAAACAATAAATTTCTTCCCAATCCCCGTACTACTCAACACTAAGCCCACCGCAACCAAATGACCGCCACTAAACTTTCATTTAAAATTCCGCATCTTCTTTCAATCATTTAGCTTCACATCAATTTTTACATTGTCTCACATTATCCAATTCATCAGTTTTCCTTTCTGTTTCCACTAACAAAACTTCACAATCGAACATGTTTACCTTTATTCCACAACCAATTATTCGAGTAATTACAACATAAACAGACTTGCACAAAGTATCGGTACGTTTACTGTTAAAACCCCGAAAACTCCGCAACAGAGACTGAAGCTATCATGAAAAAAATCTCCTGAATTCTTCAGACCTTCTTAATTTCGGCCACGAAACGTCTCGGGCCGCGTCCCGGTGAACGGCTCACCTGACTCGCAACCGTTACGGGGGTCTTCGTTCGGTGCCACTATTAATATTAATGCATTCCGCCGTTCTTGCGGCATTGTACTCGCGTTGACGACGTCGCGGCCGCGTCCGAGCGTCCGACGACGTCCAACAATATCTCCACGGCGAGCGACGTCCTAGCGTGCGCGCGGCCCCGCGTTTCAGTAAAGTGGCAACTCCTCTGGAAGCCACGGAGTACCAATGTAAGTTGATTGTCCCGGCCGGGTTTTGTCCCCGTGCCGGCTGAATATTCAACCGGCCGATAAATAACGCTGAAAGGAAGAGAAACGGGCGAAACAATGACGAGTGAGATTTTTCCCTCGGGCTCCGTTCAGGCTGAAGTTGGCTGGTGTCGCTGTCTACTCCTGTTCAGACTCCGACTCCGACTCCGACTCCGACTCCGACTCTGACTCCGACTCCGTAGAGGACTTTTCTTATGCCGAGACACCTCCGGAGTCTACCCTGTTCCATGCAAGAGGCAGAAGAAGAGGGGAAGAGAGAGCGGTCTCTCTATTGTCGCGCGATTTCCTCCCGTCTTATGAAACCTCCACAATGCCCGTTTCTACGCTCTCGCCTACCGTAACCAATCCCGCGTTACGCTCCAGACCGGTGATCTATACCACGCATTCTTCTCCCTTCAAGTATAGCTCGTGTGCCTGTGCACCGGTCCTCTCTTCGTTCTCCGCCCCGGACCAGCTTTCTTCGTCCTCTTCGTTCCTCTGAGTTGTCCGAGGTGATTGTTTTTTAGCGGTCTGTTTAAACGTCCCTGCTGTTCCATTGGCGGCCGTTTGTTGGCGTTTGGAGGCGGATTGCTGGGTATATTGGTTTCTTATTTTGATCCGGAGTGATCGACCCCTTGTTCTGTGGCGTCTTTCGCGACTGTGATGGATGAACAATTTATAAACTTTCTCAGAGATTGGTATACATTTTGTGGAAATTATCGAGGATATGAGTTTGATGGTTATTTCGTGTATACGTTTATTGTAAACATTGACGATTGGTAGTAGGGAAGTAGTGTTTAACACTAGAACTACTGTATCGCTTAAAGTAACTATAATTTATTATCATTAAGAACACTGTGGAACAAATTTTGATCTATGTTAGTTTTTGTAATAGCCACTATTTAATTCTTATAGAGTTCCTTACCCTAAATACGAATCCGAACACCAAATTGCTGGGTCAGGTCCAGTTTTCGAAAAAACTGGGATTTTGTAAAAACGGTCGAATTTTTGAGAAAACCAAGTGTTACGTGAAAACTAAAAACGATAGGCAGTTAAAATTTGTTGCAAAAAATAAAGGAAACTTGCCCGATCACATAGCTATAAAAATTTTGAATTTTGTGTATGATTAAACGTTTGTAAACGTTGATCAAAGTTTAAAAAAAGGTAGATACGCGTACTTTGTATGCACTTCTGTTACATTTCTACGAAAAGTGGGTTGGCCAGCACGAATTTGCTGTGCACCATTGGATTCTGCAGACATTTCTGAAGAGGAACCCCCCCCCCCCCCCCCCGTGGGAAGCGTGACATCGGTTTTTCTTTGGGATAGGGTAAGAAAATGTCCGCGAACGGAACTTTCGCGCCACACGGCCATCGCTCGCCGGCCACAGCTATGCAGGGCCGTGACTACGCGTTGTATACACCTGGACCTCGGTCACTTCTTATATGTATATATAATGTTCAACTGTTTTATAACTTTTCATCATACTTATGAGAAAGCTTTTCACGATCGTTCCGTTTTAAATAATTTGCTGTTTAATATGTGAATACACATATACGAGTAATATTATTACGATGATTAACACTGAAACTATCGAATCAGTCAAGATGGTCGGTATAAATTTTATTATCTGTCGATTATTAATATTTTGAAAGTATTAGATATGTATTAGGTATGTAGGTTAGGTATGTTAGGTAGGTTAGGTAACAATTTAACACATTTTCATTATTGAATATATTTTCGAAAAATGGCACTCTAGTATTAGGTACCATTTTTTAGATATTATTGTATAACGTAAGTTATTTAACAATTTGACACATTTTTATTATAAATATATTTTCGGAAAATGGTACTTTTAGTGTTAGGTACCATTTTTTAGTTATTGTTTTATACAGTCATTTAACAATTTAACACACTTTGATTATGAATAGTATATTTTAAGTTATATTTGTTTTTTCAAAATTGAAATTAAACAATTTTTACAATTGTCTAATTTTGAAAGTGGTGTAAGTCCATTTGCAGCCCGTAAGTATACATCAGTTTAGTAAAATACGCCTAAAACAAATTTATATAAACAAATAACATATTCATAAAACAATAGAAACATTGCCAGGCTTCATATAATTTGCCTACATTTTTTAATGAACAGATATGTTAATCTTTAATTTTCTCGAAACAAGAGAAAATGGACTTACACCACTTTCAAAATAAACGGTCCATATAAATAATTCACACATTTATTAACCTGAAAATGTGAAATCATCATACTATCATTATAGATACACGGTATGCTTCGAAGATAAAATTTTTCATTAAAATTTCTAATATTGTCCTAATACTTGACAGTACCCTTTGTCCTATGACTTCTTTCACAACTGTGCTTGATAAAACTACTGCATCATTAATAATTTAGTAGAATAGGAAAAGAGTTTAAAGTTTATTCTACGTCTACGTTTACTCTAAAATTTGAAGATTGATAACAGACAAATAATATTTCATTTATATGAAAAATAAATAAATGACATTCGGATCTGGCAAATTCGATTGAAAATTTTCTTCGCGAGTCGGACTTGATGTTATAAGACAAATGGGTTAGAAAAATACAGAAACAATATACATTGTTACAACTGTACAAGAAAACTTCAATTTACTGAGAAGATCGCGAGTAAGTTTTCATTCGCAAATATGGACCAAAATGGTGAGAAATTTAGAGGGCTAGCGAGGAACCATGCGCTTAGCCACGGGGCGCCGATGTTTCTCCACAAATCTTTTTCCTCTGATCGACCAATATAAAGAAAGGATTATGCGAATATTCGGCTATAGTATCTATCATCGTGAAATATCACGCCGTAAGTTAGGACGTTCGCGAAGACTTATTATCCAACATGATTTAAGAGCTAAAAGTTTTCTTGGCCCTCCGGAAGAATACACGTCCGCTAGCGGGATCCGCATATTTTACACTTTTTATAAGTTACCGCGTGAGTATCAATTAAATGATAATATGGCGATTAATAACAATAATCTGAGCTGCCGATCGCTCTTTGCGAAAAAAGTACCACCACCTCTCGATGGTACTATCTAAAAGCAATAAGTACAATAGTCATCTATTTTCCTAAATAAGGGAAAGAGGTTAATTAACCTCTGGTAAAGATTTCAAATACAGTTTAACAAGCATAAATGTCATTCGATTATTATATTTCTTGTTAACTATAATATTTGATGAAAATATGAATTTTTATCGAACTTTGAGCATTTCATACTTGCAATATTCTATATTGTCCAACGTTTCAGAAATTGAAATAGCTGGTGCAAGTGGAAACACGAGTTAACTCGTGACCGGTCAACAGTGTGTTAACAATAGGTGGTTCCAACAAGTGCAACAGTATCGTAATGTAAGAGGTTAAAAGATTCCCTTCGCACCCTCTGTCTACCAAGAACGTTCGGAAGTATCGGGAGCCCGGACCATTCGATGTCACCGGCGCACCACGTGTACCGGAGATCCATAAAGGGTTAAGCAGTCCGGCGACGTCTCGCAAATTATAAGAACGTGCGTCCGGCGAATGCACGTGGCGCAGCCGAATTTCTGCACGTGGGTCGAGCGGAATTCCTAATAAGTCAGTGACTAGACAGAAGTCTCGCGCTGGTATCGGTGTGCAGGTTGCCTCGCGGCGGAGATAGAGTGACGTCACGGATACGTGGGATTCCTCTCGAGCAGCTGGATCACGTGTTGCGGCCGAACGTGAGGCTAACTTAAATGCGGATCAGGGAGAACCGTTCCAAAACCGATCCCAAATGAATGCACCGGCCGCGATTCAAATTGTTTTCACGTTCTTCCGCCGCGGTATCGACCCTCGCCTTCAATGAAGCTGGTTTCTTTGGAGGTCAATAGCTCTCACGACGCAGCCACGCTCGCCCGCGAACAAATTTTAACGATTTTACGGGATCGGTTTGGAGATTCACGCGACTGATACTTTTCTAATATGTCCAACGGGCTTTTTGTGATCGGAGAATTCGTTATACTAATGTCCTGTAACATTCTTTTCTAACTCCAGTCGGAAAAGGGTAATGCAGTATTTAACCAAAAATACCAATCACTCGTAGATAAAATCAAAATGAAGGGTCTGTAAAGATTAAAACTTATACTGGTCTCAAATTAAGGCCTCAAAATAAATTGCCATAAGACAACGAATGTTTGTTTTAAATATTCAATGTAAACCAGTAATTTTTAACTCTAGATCACTAAACTGCTCGGTAACCAAAAAAGTTCATACGGTCTTCGGTAGATTCCGGGGAAAACAGTATCTTTTATAGACACAGAACCTACGCAACTTTTGTGCCGTTAGAAAAAGCTGGTAGATTACGAAAGTAAAATTTTTGTTTAGTTTAGGAGATTTTTTCTTATTATTTATATACTCTTATTCTTAAAATAATAATAATTTTAATATATATACTCTTATACTCTTATTATTTATATAATACACTTTTTCTTATATTATTATTACAATATAGGAATTATCTTCCTTATTTCTCTTATTATTATAATTAGTCAGAGCCTTCGAAACCTCGAGACTGTCGTTCACAAAACTTCTTTTACACGCTTCGGAAAGATTCTCCGTTTCTCGCCCAGATACCGGCGTTATCTCGATAGTCGGTCAATTTACACGGCATTAGGGGCTGCGTAAATAGAAGCACTGCTGATTTAATTTCCCGTAATGGTAATTGACTGCGGCTGTCGCGGTCCTCGACGGTCCCAGTAGAGAGCGTCGTTTCTTTCCACCGTGTCGGAAAACAGAATCGATAACGAATCCGGGAGTCTTCTGCGCACGGTTTTCTCACGTGAATAGGAAACAGAAAAATCGATTTTCAAATTATGCTCAAGTTCCACAATCGCGTGAAGAATGCGACTGAAATTGCTTTACTGGACCACGTCTAGCTAGAAACAGTGGTTGGTCTATAGCATTCTTTCATGTATTTGATTTGGTGCTCACCGAAAGAGAAATAAACATGGCAAACGAAACCTTATTTGAGTAAATGTCAATGAATTTTTGGTGCCAATGAATAAGCAGCCAATTGACGATAAGTATGTGTACTTGTGGTTTTGTTAACTTTATAATATAAATGAAATTTTATTGAAACCATTATTAAAAGATTTTATTGTATTCTTTATTTCCATTGTTACATTATCTTAGTCAATGCTATTTGTGCATTGTTGTATAAATAATTGTAAGAAATCAAATATTTCAGTATTCGTTATTTTATTTAGAATCTAGGCATCTTTATTTCATTATAGGAATGGAGGTACTTTTTCTTCTGTGGGATATTTATTATTATGTAAGAAATTATCTGTTAATTAATATTATTATTTACAGTAATCAATAGAAATTACTTATCTTCTTGATTTACGATTTTGAATTTTAAATTTATTGTCGCTAATAACCTCAATCTTAAATGCGACTAAACCTGCAAAATAGAAAAACAAAACTCTTTAAATATAGAAATTGGCCCATTAATCTTCCTCTATCAAATTAAAACTAAAAAACAGTTTCGTGTTTCCGAATCAGATGAACCACTTTTGATCCATGTTTAGTCGCGTCATTTCGATCATCAATCAATAATCAAATATCCAGTCATCATTCCATGTCTCTAATCGTATCGTTTCCCCGCTGGAACGGAATCACAACACTAAATCGTGTATTCTTCGAGAGAACGAAAAATCGATTTTAAATATAAATACATATTATTAACTGACCATAATTAATGAACGTGAAAAACAATATTCACTTCTACCAATCACTTTTCACGTTACTAACAGCAAGGGGTCACGACGCAACCAAGAATAAAGCACTTTTAAGAATCTACCATGTCAGACGAATCAAGGTCAACAACGTAATCGCTTTCTACTAGTCAAATGACTAAGTAAATAAGATTTTCACAATAGCTCACATATTACTCCAACATACTCATACTATTAATTAAAAAATCGACAATAATAAAAGACTACTCTAGTAGCAACAGGGAACATAATATTTCTCGTGTTCAAAGTTCCTAGGTGTACTTCGTGTCCATTAAAAATTATGTCGCGATATCAATGACTCCTCAAATTCCCTGATGGTGCCAGTTGCAATACCATCAAAACCTCAGGAAACAATTTCTAATTGACACAGCTTACGCCCGAAAACATTGAACACTTCTCATGGCATTCCCATCCGTGAAAGCCTGAAACAAATAATATTTCTCGCGCGAAGCTCGCGCAGAACTGTTGCCATTCAAGAGAAAGAATCCCGGTCATCGGTTCCTGAATTGCTCGATGTCCCGAAAAATCACGGGCATCGTCGCGGTTTTTACCGATTTAAATCAGCGGTGCCCGAGCCGAAATAGGAAAAGTACACGGAGCCCAGATGGAAGGGCGGGACTCGCGTAAAGAAACGCCGTAATTACGTGTTCAGCCTAATACGTCCGGCAGTGAAATGCCGCACGAGGCCGGGATACTGGAGTCGCAAAATTTCTCCGCGCAAAACCAACGGAGTAACAATGGGTATTTTCATTAGTCGAGTGGTCCCGGGCCCGAACGGGTAGATATTTGATTCGGTTTTTATCGGTTCGGCCGACATTCCGGACCCGCGGACCCGGTTCGCTCGATGGGATCGGAAAAACGGCCGCAAAGCTGGGTTCTCGATCGCGATATCAGAAGAAGTTCCATTTAGGAGAAAAATAGCATTGTAAATGTGCCGTGTCAAGCGGAGCTTGTTTGTCGTGAACTTGAGTTTCGGCTGGCAAAAAGTTGCACGCCCGAGCGTACACTCGCCCGCATCCTCCTCCTCCTCCTCCTCCTCTTTCTCTTCCTTCCTTGCCACTCCAACCCCGTTTGGCTTCGATTACCGGAACGCACACTGATTTCGAGAATTCGCGGATCGATACGAAAGCGAAGAATGCGCGAACGATGCATTCGAACACGTTGCTCGGTATTTTTAACACTTTGTTCAGCGGCAAATTCACGCAGTAGCTATCCAATGTCACCGGTTACTATTCCATAATGAAATATGAAAGTGAAACAATCTAAATAAACTTCGATATACTTTGTTTATATATAATGCATTGAAATGAAACTTTGAACGTATTTTTTATGTAACTTTGAATATTTTGCTTTCGCAATATTATGTATTGTCCTGCGTTTCAAAAATGGAAATAGCTAATGCAAGTGCAAACACGAGTTAACTCGTGACCAGTCAACACTGAAGATACACTATCTTCTCTATGGTTCATTTAATTTGATATCGATTCTTGTATTATCCAATTAATCAGTTTTTCAATTTTTGTTTTTTCTTTTGTTTTTGTTTGTGCTAAGAAGAAATTATCATATAACTTGTTCACCTATATTTTATAAATAGTTATTTGACTGGTTATGGTAAGGGTAGATATATATAAGGTGCCTATAAAGGAGGTTTATGGAATCCTACAACTACATATAAGTATGCAAAAAAGACAATTGTGATTAACTAGAGATGAGATTCAATTTGAGGATATCCAGAAAGAAAATTTGCATACTCCTGTAAACAATGCTGAATAAAAAGCAACAATAATGCTGGCAATGCTCGGTACACAAGTCATTCACTACATATTTACAACAAACATCCAACAAGTCAAAGCAACACATGCACACCCCCAAAAACACCACAAAATCATTTAATAAAATAAGTCTATTGTTACCCAGCATAAAAATTCCATTTTCAATCACTACGAATCACAACATTGCATGCTATAAACTTTACCACAACTTCCATTATACATTCTCACAAAAAACCAATATCCCAAGAAAAACATCTTTGTAATCTCAATAATTCTAAAACAAAAATTTTAATACGACTCGTCCTGACCCGTTCAGTAGTTCTAACGTCGAAGCAAGCAAAAAACAAAAAGCAACAAATTCCTAATTGAGATACACAAATCCGGTCCAACAAAAAATCGCGACACGACAGCAGCGCCAATATACGCGCGCACACTCGAATCCTTCGAGTGGAACAATGCCTCCCGTTCCGAGGAGCAGCCCGGCGGACTAAACGGGCCTGGTCTTATCTAATCTCAATATAATTACGAGTGCACGTCATAAAATTGCTTATTATACTATGGAAAAGTTGATTCGGGGACCATAATACGGGGTTTGGGAATTAACCTTACCTGTCTGCCTACCTACGCTGGTGATGATTATGTCTACTTATAGGTATAACTACTTATGTGCACCAAACTACCCGTCTACCGGCTCAAATAATCTTCGCTGTGCCTCCCCCACCCTCCAGCCTCCGCCCCGCTCCTTTCTCCACCTGCCCGGGACGCGTCCTCCTCCCAGCCACCCCTCACTTTGTCCACCATCCCCCTTTTCGTATTCCTCGTTCCCTCCGTCCTTTACCGACCCGAGCAACCTTCCCTCTCTGTTATCCACGTTCGTGCTTTCTTTCAGTTCTATCTTTCCTCCTTTCTCGCCCGGGAGAAACTAGTTTATGAAACGGGTCGGCCGCGCCCTCCACACCCCCACCCGTGTTTGTCCCCTCCCTCCCCCTGTTCCGAGTGACCCTCTTTGTGCCGTGTCCACGCACTAATGCCGTGTAGTGACGATGCTTGTTTATGTGTTACAGATTTGACGAGAGACACTACGCTTTCGAAAGGTATGCTAGTTTTAGTCCGAAAGCATGCGCTATGTCATCTGTCTCTTGCTCTCTCCGCTTTGGACACCCTTTCTTTCGCCTTTTTTCTTCAGTGCCATTTTTCTTCTCAGTATTTCTTTTTTGTGATCGATTTCCAAGTTTGGTTTATGTTACATTAGGTGGGAGTTAATGTATTCGGGAGTGGCGACGTAGTCCTGCTTATTTGACATTCTTTAGATGAATATTGGTAACGTAGTCTTGTTATTTTTTAATTTTTTTTGTTTAATGCTAGTAACGTGATCCTGCTGTAGTTTATATTTTTTGAAAAAATGCCGGTCATTCGGTTGTATGAAATTTCAAAATCTGTTGCTCAGTATCAATGGCATAGTTCTGTCTTATATTTTTTTATATTCATATTCGTTCGAATATTTATTCGAATGCGTTCACATGTCACTAACTGAATAGGGAGATCTTCAGTTTCTCTCGACGACGCGTTATGTTTTGACTTCTTTATATTCTTTCATTTTCTTCTATTTTCTTTACAATCAAGTTATAGAACATAAAAAATCATTGTTGTTGAATCATTATTCATTAGTTTAAAACGTCTTGTATACTTATGAGAGTTTTCGTTTGGAAAATTCACTACAAAAGCGCGGCCAGTGCATGCAACGTTAGAATTTTGGTTAGGAAATGATAATTATGTTCTCCATACAATTAACGTTTTACTATTAATAATTCAACGGCTCTTGGCGTAATCCTGCGTCATTTTAGAGTCTGTTGTAGTTTTAAGGTACATTGTCTTTACAGCACATTATTAGTATTATACGTCTAAAAGGATTATTATTTAAATTTATGGTAACCACAGCTATTTAAAGTCATTTATTTATTATTAAGCTTTTTGATCAATTTCCCCCTTATGTGTCAACGTGTCATCAACGTTTATGTTTCAATTTATTTTTAGACTCCGTATAAAACTGTTGCTATACTACAGTGAACATTGGATAATTGCAACATCGTGGACCTCTTCATAATTGCAGCATCGCCATCCCCACCATATCCCTACTAGGTTCGTTTCAACACACCACAGCGCTCAACGACCAGCCAGAGTTGAATGGTGTAACATGATCCAACCATTGTCGAACTCGACAATTTCAATGTCTCTTTCTTTCCGATTCGCTGTCGTTTTCTATATCCGAAACTTCAATCGTTTATTATACAAGCAATTATGCTCGTATTTTTATCATGTTTAGTGTCATTCCAATCAGAAAAACATAACAAACATGGCGATTAAAGTTTCATTCGTCTAAAATCAAAACTAAAGAAGTTTGATTTCTAAGTTAAAAGTCTCAAGTTCATCGCGAGCCTTTAATCTGGCCGAACGCTTCGAATCTCAATCTTTCTTTTACTTTCACTCGCGTTGTCCTTTTCTACGTCCGCCATACTAAAATCTTCGTTTCTTAGGGTGGATTCGATTCTACCTCTTCAGAATTGCCACCTTCCGGTCCCGTAGTGTGTTGCAATTATCCAATATTCACTGTATATGCTTTTGTATGAAATTGTTTTATTCTTTCAAAAAATATATTTAATGAATTTTCAAAGATTCTCTAATTGTAACATTTTCATGTTTATAAATCTGTACCTTTTTTAATTAAAAATGTTGTTTTCGAAAGCCCCTCTCACGCAGCCTACTATACACCCCTACATCTTAGAAATTTCTCAATGAAATGTTCAGAGATTACTGTTAAAACTATGTAATTTCAAACGATAATAATTATTATTATAAAATATAGTTCCATATACGAACAAAATTTTGAAATATAATCCTTCGCAGACTCGACGAAAATTTCAGGCATTCCGTAGCTGCGTGAATGGCCGAGGTACATAAACGCTCTCGAACCGTACTTGGACCGGCCGAAAATGAGGAGTAAATGACGCCCGGAGTTTTTAAGGTGTCGAACAAATTTTTTGCTCGCATGCAAATTGCCTCTGAGGCACGCGTGTAGACCGCGGGATAACGAATTTAATAATAGTCGCCTTTTCGCGCAAGTGATCCATAAACAAATGAAGTGGTTGATTCGAGTAAGTAGTCGTCGGTTTGTAAAAATGTCAGATAATTTTTTAATGTCCATTTTCAGACTAATTTCCAATGTAAAATGTTCAACAGCTATGCTGATTTGTGTCTCCTATTATTTCCCTCCACGATTGTTGATTACATTTCAAATCAATTTTAGATCGTGTTTCGAAAAGTTTTGTACGGTTTTAAGAAATTAAAAAATTCATTCCCTTCCTCCTTCACCTTGTAATAACGAATCAATGTATGTTTCGATAGTTACAATGTCTTTTAACACATTAAAAGTTCGATGATAGCACTTACAACTCCCATTTATGGTTGAAAAATAGAAAATAAGAAACTAATAAAAGTTCGTTTTAATTGATTTTAAATGTAACTATCATTGGTATACCCGTAACGCAGTCAACTGATTAATTACGGCTCTCTTAATTCTATAAATTAAAATAATTCGCAGATCTTTAGATACGCAACAAAACGTTTCGGCTAAGAGTATTCAGTCAAACCGTTAACCTTCAAAGTAAACGTAAACACAGAACAAGCATTAAATTTCTAACCTTTCCTACTTTCCTACTAAATAATTAACGATAAATCCGCCCTATTGATCACAGTCATGGAATAAAAATTAGAACGAGAGATCGAAAGCTCGGAATTTTCACACGAACCGGCGAACGCTATCGCGTCAGGATGAACCGTAGGATCAAGAACCGTCCTCTCCTCGGTAAGAATCGCGTAGGGACTCCACAGACGGGGGAGCCAGAAAGTAATTATTCCGCGGCTCGACAATTAACTTTTTTTAAAAAGCGGTCGCGCGCGCGCGCGCTCTACCGCCTCGCTACTCTATGATTTCGCTGGCCGTATCAGAGAGATAATAACGTTCCGAATATTCCCCGGGCCGGAATGAAGGACGGTGCCCCGCGTTAACTGGCGCTCGAAGGAGGCCCGACCTGACCAGTGTATCTTTTCCTCCCAGGGCCGAAGAACATCGGGCCCAATTAGCCGGATAAATCGCTACGATAACCTAATAATGATTCTATTAACAATGTAAATGGAACTAAACTGTGACACGGTACGGCCCGGCCATAATCGCGCGGATAATAATGCCCATTACCGAAACTTCTCGCCTCGCGTTTTATCTACGCGCGCGGCCGTTGCGACGACTGCAACACGTAATTCCGTCTGCATCGTGCATAATATGAACGCATAACGTTCTTCCTATGGATCTCCATAATGAACGGTTCAAACGAGTCCCGCAGACCGCGATCCATTACGTGGGCTTACGCAACCACCGCTGTCACGAGCGCGACCGTCTTATCCACGCTTCGGTTCCACCCTGTCGGAATGTGGACACTATTGTGCACGTGTACTTGATGCCACAACGTTTCAATGGGAATATGGACCGGTTCAATGGGGACATTATTCGTGCAGTGATTGATCCCTTGCCTTATGATAACTTTTGAAATTCGTGGTGAAGATTTCGAATAGATTTTAGGAAAAGTAAATGTTAGTCAGTTCTTGTGAAATCAGATTAAATATTATTATATTTTGGAGCGAGTGAGCTATATTCAGGAGATCTTCCTAGAAGATTACGTAGAAAACCTTCTAACGATCTTGGTTAGGTCCGCATCCTTAAGTACTGATGAAATTATTTACCAAGTGTCATATTGGACGTAGGACATGCCTAGAATTTTTCTCTTGATTTTCAATAAACTATTAATTACAAAGAATTTGGATTGATCATGTGATATTGAGACAGACTCGCGAAGAAATTCTCAAATGGAAGTTGAAAGAATTGAGCATCACTTAGTTGTTTTCTGTTCAAATTAAATACTGTTTTGATATTGTCAATTGATATGTTCTACAGTAAACGTGTATATAGATGAATTAAGAATCCTGTGCTTTTAAATAAATTATTAATAACAAATCTCAGCGCGATTAGGAAAGAAATCATAGGACAAGGGGTTAAACCCTTCGACATGGAAGATATACCCCGTACATCTTCACACGTCGATCTATCACAAATTATTTTCACAATGTCGTATTTAGAAAAATAAAATACGATAATCATTATGCAGGACATTAACATATTATTATAATACAATTTTTAGTCTAAATATACAGTACACTATAACATAGAGGTGAAAATTGCATATTTTATACAGTTATTATTCAATTTTTGTAACCTATGTGACAGGTTATGTTTTATGCTGTTACCGTACTAAGTAACCACTGTACTACACAAGGACTGCCAATATTATTACAAGTTGTCATAAACTCACGTTATACGAATCATCATAAATTTCACATTACGCGAATGCTCACCTTCTCGTGCACAGCTATCAAATGAACGCAAAAATTATTGAAAGCGATGGTAACAGAGAATTCCGTCAGGTCACCCCATTTATGTATTTCCATAATGCAACGGCCGGGAACAGTAATTCCGAGCGACGTGTCGGCGTCAATTATCGTATAAATATTATCCGGCCTTGAGACCCGATTATGTAAAAATTCGAAGTGCAGAACAGAATTGCAAAACAGCGGCGCAGCGAGCCGTCGACTGCGATTTTAAGTTGCCGGGATATGTTTACCGTCGTTGTATTATAATGCGGCCAAACGAGCGCTTTTGTTTCCCAGAGGACCGCTTGGACCCCTTGTTCGCCTTCCGCGGGTCGTCGGTCGCTTCATTTTGTCCCTAAATCTTCCACCTTCCCTCCCACCTTCTTCAGCCTCTCCCCGCAATTTCGAATTTGTTTTTTATATTCGGGGGCAATTAAGTTGAAATTGATTTAAGCTTGTTGGTAACGGAGCTGACAGTATTTAAGGATAACAGGGTAAGAGGAACGAAGCTTATGAAGTTTGGAAAGTTACTTTTAATGTCCCACGGTTAGTGATGTTTGCAGTGTTTAATTATGCGTTTGGAGCAGAATTTTAAATAGAATGTTCTTTTAGATTTTAGTGTCTTTATGTTCTTTATATTGATGGCTGTACAGGTTTTGTATATTATATAGTGTATATATTATGGTTTATGAATTGTATTCTTTGGATGCAATATATGCAGCTATATGTTATATCTTTCTTATAAAATGCATACTATGTATTCTATGCTTTCTGTACAATATACGCTGTACATTCTATATTCTCTGTAGAATATGATCTATGGGTTCTATACTTTCTATTGGTACAACAATATATTCGTCTACCTTAATGAAAATATGTACGAAGCAAAACATTAATAACTCCAATTTACTTTATATATTAATAAAATAAATACAATTTATCATACTTATATTTAATACACTATAATTTATTCGAAATATATGCCTGCAGTCTTTTTAAAAATAATCTTTTTTATAATATAGATATACAGCAAACAAACGAAAACACACACAAAAGAAAAGAAAAATCCTAAAAATTTTATATTTCTGTGACCATAATGATCTTTCGAGCAAAAAGAATGATTAACACTCAGCCAAACATAAAGTAATCTTGCCCAATTATTTTATTTTTGTGGAATATACTGATTCAAACTTTTGATCAAAACAATTTCTAAAATGTCACGAAAGAAATATTTTTCAACCTATTCGACCAGAATAATGTTAAGCTGCATGAACTTATAATAATCACGATATATAGCCACTATGACTAACACTATCATCATCCATTCTTTCCAAAGCCCAGGAACAATGCACACCCACCATTCACTCATAAAAGAATACGTCAACTGAACAACACTCAACATGCGATTTCCAACAGTAGAATCAAAACAACTTCACTCGTTTGTTCACCAGATGTACGATCTCACTTTCTTTACCAGAATTCTCTAAAACCTATTATCCACGACTGGTTTTACTTTTACAACTGACAACTTTACTATCTCTGATCGATTGCATCGAGCTCGCCTAAACATCCGTCTGACTAACTGTTGCTCTTTAGTAACAACCATTCCGGCTAACGTTATCGACGCGTTATTGTATCATTCAACTTTCTTTATTTATTATAGACGTCGGAACGCGTTGAGTTAGGAACAGATCGTCGTGACGGTGATTGAAATCGCGGAAATCGCGGGTCTTTTCGCACGCGAGCGAGGTAAAATCGGATATTGCTCCTTTAAACGGCCGTCAAATTGTCCACGGTTCGTTGCATAAGTATAGACGCGGGACGTCGGGTTTCTTATTAAGGCGGAAAAGTAGGAATGCAACTTACCGAGCATCAGGGGGGTCTAGGAGTTCAACGTTCGATTCAGCTCGGCACAATTCCGCCAATCCCTACGAGAGTCTTAAAAGGCATTTTAAATCGGCGTGTCGTGAAAGAATCTCATAGAGATGCGGCGTATAAAGGCATTCCACTAAACCTCCCACTCCACCGTTCTCGCCCCCTTCCCCTCTGTCTTCTTTCTTTTTTCCGATTCTCCCCTCATCTCACCGGTTCGCCGTTTTGATCTATCATCATCGGGGACTTCCTTCAATTCCATTCTTTTCCTGTTTATTACACCTATTATGCGTTGCTCGGGAGAAGTTTCTCACTGTGTGTTTTATTGATAGTTTTCATTGGTTACGTGTAACAAGATTGACGAATAGCGAAGTAGAAGTAGTATCGAAAATGAGATTGGAAAAAATGAAAACTGTCCAATTAGATCCGCATTGCTTGCAGAGCTCTTCTTCTGAGCAATAGAGTAGGTACCCTATTATTCGTCACGCGAGGCTGGGAACGATGAAATTCTGGGCTAGTGTGGAATCATTTTCGTTCTTCGTATTATAATTGGTTTTCTATGTGAGAGTTTATCGACTAACTCTGATTTAACACTTTCGTTAAAGTGTTTTGTAAGTTCAGTTGAGAGATGATTTGATGTCTAGCGGAACATCACAGAGGCAATAGGTGTATTTCTAGTTTACAGTTTTATAGTTTGACTGGTTACGTGTAACCGTATCGACGAACAGTAAATTAGTGATAGAAAATATCAGGAATTAGGAAATAAAAGCAGAAGAAAAAATGAAAACTGATGGATCAGCCTAATTCCTCAGCCTAATCATCAAGTGACCTCTTAGCAGTGATGCGTCGTATAGGTACATATTTGTGACGATCAACATTTTGCATTTTGTTTAAAGAAAGATAAATCACTTTCATGTGCATTTTTATCTGAAGTTCTCACGTATAATATAATATAGAAGAACTGAATGAAATTTCTTTTTCAATTTTATTTATATTTTCATAAACGCGAAAAGTGCTACTGAAACAACATTGGTTAATTTTGCAACCATAAATTTATATTTATATTTTCCTATCTAAAATGGCGGACGAATTTTGTACAGTTACATGTATTCTATTGTATATTACTAGAAATTTGGTACTCAACTATGCTTTAATCAAGAATTTTCGAAACAATTATATTTTCCCGTGAATCAACTTTTGTTTTGATTACTCTGTATTTCACTCACCGATTAATCGATCATAAATTTTCATTTTACGTTTCTATTGTAAAGTCCGTTGTGTCGTGGTATCACGAGTTTCTCAAGAAGCCGAAGGTAAATAATGCTCGTCGATGGAAGGCTAGGATAATGGAGCGTAGGTTGAAGGTTGACAGAGGGGTGAAAATGGCTACAGGCTATGAACACTCCTCCGCCACCGCAAACCCTAAGATTCGATAAGCCGACTATGGTCTTTTATTAGGATCCACTCAACGCCGGCAACGTAAACTCTGTGCCCTGTTAAGTCGCTCTTTTTAGAGAGAATTTCTTTAACTATATTTCCGTGTTCCAAAACGCGCGTGGAACGGAATGTTTGTGTGAAAGAAAATGAAATAGGAACTCTACATTGTGTCTTTAGATTGATCGAGCGAATCACCGAAGAAGTTGTACGAACTCTTTATAAATGAAATAGAAATCTCAGATTCTTTTTATCGAAGTTGAATTATATTATATTAAATATGTTTATTTTCATTGATACTGCGGAAAGGAATACATGGTTGAGTAAATTCGACCGTTTTATTGTTAACGAAACTTTTGAATTTCTTCTTTAATTTTGTAAAAGATTGGACTTTAGTTCAGAAATCCCGTTTATACCAAATAGCAATCCAATTGACACAAGTAAAGTATAATACATGAAATTATTTTCTATCGATATTTTATTACTTCTATCGCAATTTATAATTTTTTTGTGTGTATTCTCATGTCAAAAATATATCTTTTACCTTATCTAATTTATTCTATAAAAGTTAAACAAAATTTAAATGTACCAACCGATATTTAAAATATATAAAACTAAAATCACTGCACAATAAAAAGAATGTTTACTCTTTTAAGAAAATTATTTATGCTGACTTCAACATATAGTACTTCTGTTTAGCTTTAAACAGTTAAAAAGATTACCTAATACCTATAAACAGTTTCCATCTACGAAATACTACCACATAAAATAGCTTCACCCTTCAAGTGCAACAACTGATATTCTAAATCGTTCGAATAACTATAAACGTTCTCCAAATCAACAAACAACAAAATCCGAAGAACGAACTTAGCAAACACCGTATTAACACCTTTACAAAAAGAATCATCCCCCCTGAATACGATCACTTTCGGCATCACAAAGTCCTCGCATTTCCGGAGAAAATCAAATCAGACCGATTCGCATCGAGAAATCGCAATAAATATTCACAGGCCTCTCCTCGGGTTCACTTATTTATTTATATTTATACTTATCCACGTCTGCGCGTTAATAATAGAACCTAGTCGCGCGTCCGCGCGTTCACCCCGTGGAAAGCATCGCGCTACTCATTTATTCCATAAATCTGACAATAAATAACGGACATATTGGGGTGGCCGTGCTGGCTCCGGTTATCCGTGGGCTGCTTATCGTATCCCACAAATGCGCCGGAACGCATTTAAAATGTATTGAACTGTCACGGGGCAGCGGTTTCCCGGATTTTTACATTTTTCATCGGCGCTGCCGCCCGGGCTGCAGGTCCGCGCGGATTACTGAATTATTGTTGTTCTAAGTGTGTCGGTCAAGGGGGAGTGAACCCCAACTTTTCTCGAGGTAATCCCTGACCATAACAGCCTCGAACCCTCGGCCCCTCCGCACCCGATCATCGCAACGTGCCGCGATGCCTAGCCTTCGTTCAACCTAGGAAAGCAGCCCTTAGGCTGCGTTTACATCGCAGCTGATAGTAGAACTATTTCAACCTTTTAACACATTGTTGACCGGCAACTTCGATATACTTTATTTAAATATAATTAATTGATTTGAAATTTTGGACATGTCTTTTGTATAACTTTGAATATTTTACTTTCGCGATATTCTATATCGCCCTGCGTTTCAAACATTGAAATAGCAAATGCGAGTGCCAACACGAGTTATCTCATGACTGGTCCACAATGTGTTCATGTAGGTTTACGGAAGTTTATTGTAAGAAGATTAATCTATTGTTCCTAGGAAAATTAATGTTCTGTAATTGTAATTGCATCAGTGACATAAAAAGTTTATAGAATTCAATATACGTTAGATTGACGTTTTCCATAAAGCTAGTGTTCAGTTGTACACTTTCGAAACGTGAGCTTTCATAAAACGCGATTCCAGACGATAGAAACGAAGAACTGTTGAGAAATGAAAGTGAACTTGAATGTCGAATTACTCGTCATTACCAGCAAAGAAGTTAATACTAAACAGCTTTGGTACCAGAAGATTGCATCGACCATAAAATCGATGAAAGCTATTCAAAATAGTTTTATTTGGCGCGTCTATAATAGAGCTGCGATAATCGCATAATTTCAGTTATTCAACGCTAAACGTACCGCGTACGATCAAATGACCGGTTAGAAAATTTGATTTAACATTCCCCGTTTTTCTTCGTTCGCGTAACATTAAATCGATTCCTATATTATCCGATTGATCAGTTTTCTAATTTTTGTCTTTCCTTCTACTTACATTAAGAAATATTTATCGTCTAACTCATTTACCATTATAACTACTTCTTTGACTGATTACGGTCATACACAAAATGTCGGTACGTTTAGTGTTAACATATATAAATATGTACATTTACTAACCATTTCGTCAATTCATTTTTCCACGTTCATTACCAAGGCGACCGGAACAAAAATACCACGCACTAACACTTAGATCGATGATCGTCGCTTGACTCGTTGTTCTAACGTTAACGTTCTCATAATAAAACACCGGGACATATTTCTACACTTCGCTCTCGTCGACGCTCTTATCGAGTATCGCAGCTGCGATGTAAACGGAGCTTAAACTCACGAGAGCACGCGTCCCTTGCCAAATAGCTAGTCGTTACGAGGTTAGGTTTACATCCGCGGCGCTGCATACTTCTGCATCCGCAACTGTCGTTAGTCTTCAAACGACGCGATTCGCCACGGCTTTGACGGCCCACCAAGACTCGACATCTGCGGATTATTCGACGAAGATTCGTCGGCTCTCCCTCGATACTCGTGGTCACGCGGATTTCGGTTCGCGAGGGAACATTACAACGAATCGATGGTTGCAAATTTTTGGAGAGGTTGGTTAAAAATGTATACATACCATTCTAATATAAATATAAAATCATATCTCGTAGTAAATAAATATAAAACGACGTAAAATTAGGTTATGTCTGTTAATGCATTAAAAAGTATTGTATGGTAGTCTAAGATTAATAGAAATAATTAAGATAATCAAATAGCATACTCTTTCGAAATTCAGATATATTTCTTAGTGGATTAACGTTAAATGAAACCACTTAATAAAGAAAGGCATAATAAACAATAGTTAAAAATATAAGTTTTGACAAATCTGAATATAGAATCATTACTTTTCTGTAACGAATAAAAGGTATATTTATTAATATGTTACACTTATACGTAATTCTTGTTTCATCAATTAATCATTAGAAACTTTCATTTGTATAGAAATACGCAATCTAGTATTATTTTAGAACATAAATCGTTGTATCCTGATCGACCTTTTAACGATTGTAAGTTAAAAAGTATCAGCAGTAGGTTGGATCGAAAAGCTTTCAGAATTGGTTGACGATCGGAAAAGACAACGGGAAAGGGTGACAAGAATTGCGCTATTAGAGGGTAGAAGGATATCGGCAATTCGGTTTCAGCAAGGTTATACGTTGCAGTGAAGACGACAGATATTGTGCTTTGAATTTGTACCTCATTTTCATACATACACATTCTCATGGCGTTTATAGCGGAACTTTTCCGTAAATACCTGTTACAAGCGTTTCGTGTTAACGTTACTTCAAAGTGTTCGTTGTAACGCGGTATTCCAGAGTATCATAAAGTAAAAACCCTCAATATCAATTAAAATTTAAATAAATCCATGAAATCAAATTCGTTTTTTGATAATCGAAAAATAGGAACAATAGCATATCCAAGAAATATTTTGAGTAATATAGAATCTCATATACACCTTATCATAAAATTCTCTAAAGCATAAATGCATTAGACAATTTAAACAATTTACGCAATATAAAACAGTAATATATCTAACTTAACAAATCTCAATAGATTTGTTGTAACCAGATAAGCCTCGAAACGATAAATACCAGAACAAAATTTAGAATCAATCTTCATTTATTTAATACATTAAGTGTAAACCAGAGTATGTACACCAATATGTAAACCAATTATACAACAGATAACTAGTTCTTCACACTGGTATTTTTCCAACTCTAATGTAATCCAAAGAATGAAATTATTCAGATTCAATATTCTAAGGACAATAACAGTAAATTACACATGCACAAGCTAAATAAATTATTCAGCGAAAAATTGCAATCGGAATTGCAAACATAAAAAATTCCGTGATAAATCCTTTTCTGAGATATAACAATTGCACGCCGTCGACGATCATACATCACGCAGTCAGGATCTCCGGAGGGGAAGATTATTCCTCGAATATAATCCCTAGATTGCTGAAGTTGATGCATTAAGTGTCCCCGTCAGAGTAGCCAACCCCAATGGAAAAGATTCAGCGGGGTTCTTACTTCGCTACCGTCGAGTCGAGTCGCGTCGGATCGTCCAGGGAACTCTTCCCAATCAAAGCTGCTTAATGTATGCATCAAGTTCGTGTCCTGTTGCGGAAGGCGCTAGAGGGACCTCTAAGGAGCTGGCCGAGACAGTTTGATTTAAAACGAGATGTCAAGTGTAGCAGCTTCGAAGGGCGAGGCAAAATCCACGGTGTCAATTCTCAGAGCAATTTGCTGATGCAGATTAGGCGGCTGCCTATCCTTTCCTTCTGCCCTTCATGTTCGGCGTTCTCGTCGACGGTCCCGTGTCTCGATTAATTGAGGCGAATTATCCTGACGGAATGAACGTCACGAGTTCGATTAGTTCTGTGTGGATCCATATTTTGTTTTCATTAGTATGGTTTCTCCTCTTCATTGATACTCTTTTCTTCGTTCATCGATACATTTTTGCGTTTCCACTTTAACGCTGACAAAGGGACCTTTTCAACCAACAGTATTTTTTCTTATCGGATAACATACACTTTAAAGGGGTGAAAACACCCCTCAAAGTTGAAGATTGATGGTACATTTTTTACAACATCTCTGAAAGTACGGAATGTATAAAAGAAATCTGAATTATACATTCCGAGGCGAACAATTAAAAAAAACTTGTGTTTTATACTCCCCAGTTTTAGAGATATTGTAAAAAATATACCTTCAACCCTGAACTTCGAGGGGTGTTTTCACTCTCTTAACTTTTTGTCAAAAGTCTCTATGTATATGCTAACATGAAAATGCTAAGAAAAAGATTCTTAAGTTGATTTCGCTTTGATTTAATTATAAAACATACTACTGTATAAATATTCAAATAACCATAATTCACATTAGCAACCGAACACCCTGAAGAATAGGTTAAATCAATATAACAAAATTACAGTATTAGAACAGAATAACGAACGATTCATCATCACATCCACTAAATAAATTACTCTTTGCTCAATATTCATGCGGAACCTCCTCCCAGATATCAATTTCAGATAACAGTTACCCTGCACAGAAGAATCAGTGAACACCTGTTACTATGATTTCCACCGGTGTGGTTCGATACTCCATAAACAAATTAGTCTGCGCACGAGAGGAACCTGTTCGGCAAATTAATACATACGGTTACACCGTGAGTTTCCCCGTGCCCCTCCGTTCGTAGCCAACAGATCAAACAGCCCGTGTGCTATCGGGAAAATACGAGACTTTGAAAGATGCAGCCTATTTTCTCGCTCGCGCGCCGCCCTCGCCTTAATAGCGATTCGCCATCGTAAGGTCCCATTGAAATTAATGGTTATTAAAAGCAACGTTCCTCTCCTGGTCGGCGAATGGAAACTTTTCGCATATTCAGTGCCCATCGATACCGTGCCTGAAACCTTACCGAAGGGAGAACTGATAGCCAGCCTGCCTACCGTGAATTTGACAGACGATTAAACATTCAAACCCTGTAGCTGATGTTATCTTCTACTTACAAATCGCGGGAGTTTTCTCCTTTTCCCTTTCTTTTCTCTTGTTCGTTTCTCGACGGATCCCCAGAAATTGAACGCTTCAATGTCTCGTGGAATTGCGTACCCCCCGTTTTTCCTCTCGTTTTCATTTTTCATTCTCGTTTGCATGGTAATGGACGAAACATGTTGTTCTCTGGATGGCGATTTCTAAATTGCGCTCTGTAGACCGGATGTGATGGAACGAATGCCTGAAGAGTAGTTTAGAAAATGATTTAAACAACACAGGGTATGCTTATGCGCAATGGATTTGACACTTATCAGTCAAAGGGCTCAACTCTGGGGAAATATAAGAAATACAAAATATTGTTTTTATTTTTATTTATTCTAGCTGTTGGATATTTAGATATATCTTTTGTTTTATTATAAGGAAAGTTTTAACAATGTTTTATCTACATTTAACCAGTATTCTATTGTCTCATAGTTGAAATAAGTATTACTAAAAATTTGAAAATTTATTGACTGATAAGAAGGGCCAACATCAAAGGTATACCTTATACTGAAGTTTTCAACCGATTAACACTATATCTATAGGTCGTTGCGAAAATCTTTGACTAATAACTAAGGATTTTTTAATAAATGTTTCAATAACTATAACAATTGTTGGCGTTCGTCAATAAAAGTGTTCCTAAGTAGTAGATCATAATAATGTCTCTATGATGTTCATATAGTCGCATTATTGAAATGTTTATTAATAGGTTTTCCTTGGATAGAGCAGTAAGAGTTAATTTTTGTAATTAATTTATCCGGGAGAGCGCGAACGCAGTCCCGACTAACAAAAATTGTACGTCCGAGATATCCACATTAGGGATATTCGCAGAGGTCAGCTCAACCGTAGTGCAATGGGAGAGCCTCACCCCGTAGGAACCGCCTTTATGATCACGGTAACCTCTACGCCAGGTAAGTATGCCACCTTTCCCTTCTCTATGATACTTGAGCACTGCACTATGCAATTTTAACTGCGAGAAAGAACTTCATCGTTTACGTACCCTAACAGTGACTTCCTGAACCATTTACCCTTAATACAGGGGTAGCTGCAATTCTTTTTGCCTCTTATATATTCGGATTTCAAGATTTCAAATAAAATTGATGGAACACTATAAATTATTCTAAATTATGGTTATACGTTTATAAATAATAAACATATTTCAGCCTTTCATTTGCCAAAACGATGAGCTCCACGAAATAACAATAATTATATAAATGATTCATTTAATCACAAAGTAATATATACTTTAGATAAGGAAACACATCGTAAGCTTGTTCAGCCAATAAATACAAATTATAAATACTACCTAAATTTGTATTAGTCATCAGAGTTTAATAATTCTGTTGTAACTCGCTATAGCTATTTAATTCTCTACACATCGTAAATTACAGAAGAGAATGAAAAGATAAATTAACATTCCTGTCTCGATAAATGGGAGTCACATTATTCTCTAAATTGTCAGAGAATATAATAAAATAATTCTATGATCAAAGAATATAGTAAAGAAAGCCGGATAACATCTGTCAACCAAATAATTTGTTTTAACCTTACTTTTCGACCAGTAGTGACTATACATTCTTGCGGAAGAAATGTGCGTGAACGTTCCATCGTTTACATATTCTTTGAGAGCCTGTTTCTTTGAGAACACAGCAATCCGTTTCAGTCGTTCACTTTATTCTGCATTGTGTTAATACGCGTACATTATTCCTCGACGCATAAGGTACGACGTGCATGTGGACTATTCAAAACTAAGCATGCAATCGGAGAAAAATGCGTGTCGCCTGGCGTCGGCACCAGCTCAAAAGCTCGGGAAAGCATTTCCATACATTTACAATTCTATTATGCATTTCTTTATGATGCAGTACGGTGTAACGAGCGCAGCTCGAACACGGAGGTTTATTAGCCATTATGTGTTACTGTGCGATCGTTAACATTTTACCTGCTTATAGCCCGTTAGTTACATTTCTCAATAACTGTTACATCCAAAAGGCGATAATTTACCTTAAAACGTTAATATTGTTACTATCAATGTTATCATTTTATTATAAATGTCGTTATAAATATTCATGGTCAAAGGAAAATTATTTATATACTATAACGAAGCTTCATTATTTAAATAATTTTAAGGTAGAATTGTTGAGAAATCATACTGCTGTTAAAAAACATAAAAAATTTATGTTTTCAAATTTCAAACTGCTGTTAAGAAATATAGATGCCAGTTAATTCTTTTTAATACAAATTAAATATCATTTATCGTGAATTTTCAAAATAAACTTAGATCGAAAATGAAATTTGTCTTCTTGTTCCAATAAATTACTCAAGCTAGTTCCAATGAACGAAATACTTTGAATGTTCCAAAGATCATAAGCTAAAAAATTAAACAAACATACACCGTGTGTTCCCACATCAAATCACCAAACTCCCCCAAACATGAATTCCAAAATGGCTGACCGATGGTCCAACGAACGCATCTTCTACCGTACAATTACCCCACACCAATCTCCATTAATATAACACCATCCCCGACGAATGCCTAAAAACCTAAAAACCAAAAGGTATTCCGTGTTAATCAGAAATTCGCATTCATCGAAATACTGATAACAGAACGATAATACGTGACTCCGGGCGAAAGTGGAAAAAATGATATTCACGCTGATTAAATTCAGTTTGGAATCTTCATCAACGGCCGGCTCGATTATCCCAAGGTGAGGGGTTAAAACGCATGTACACGTTAATTACATGTGTGCCACGTCCGTAGTCATCGAGCGTCTACGTCCGCCCAATAAAAACCTTAATAATTTCGTACGTATTTTGACTAAGAGCTTTTCTTACCGGGCGAACGATCAATATGCATAAAACAAGCATATCTCCCCGCGTGCCCCTAATTCCATCGACGCAACGCGGTGCAACGCGGCGTGGTGATCGCGATCCACGGCGATCCTGCCGGCTCCGGCGCGATGGGATTTCATTAGAGTCCCCCGTCGATATCGCGGCGAGAAAGAAGTCAGGCCGCGATTAATAAACGCTCTCGATCGGCGCCGTATATCAGGATGGGTAATTAAGCGCGTAACTATAGAATCCCGAGGCGTGGCGCGCGGCGCGGCCGGCCGACCTGTTGTGCCGCGACGAGGGAGGGCGGTATTATTAGTCGCGAGACGCAATAAATATAAGCCGTTACGAATTAAAGGAACCTCCTTTGCCTTTATTACAACATTTTTAATTACTGCGAAATGGCTGGAAATTTTTTTCTCGCCGTGCCTCCGCGCCCCTCCCGCAGGCTCGTTCCGCGCCCGGAGAGGCGGCCCCGGCAATCGCCCGCTTCCTTTTACGAGCTGCGAGAAAACACACGGCGCTAATTAAACGGAACGCTTCAAATGCCGAAGCGCGTTAGATCGAGGCCCCTTCTCCCGCTTTTAAATTCCGTCTCGGCCGCGGGACGGGATCCTGCGCGGGCGAGCCACGTCGCCGCCGCTATGCCCGATCCCCCGGCCCGGCACGGCTCGGCCGTTCCGGAGGAAATGAACGCGAAACGAGAATCACTCGGCCGGGAATCGGGAGGACGGTGAATTCTGATGGCGATCAGATGGGTTCAGGGAACCGAGGACGCGGTGCTTGACGGGCTCGACGGTTCCGCGATTCCCTGCGTGATGTCGGCTACCCTTGGGCTGGGTCATTCCCGTGTTGTCGAAATGAGTTTTGAACAAGGGGACATAGTCCACATGTTGACCGCTACGAGGATTTAGAACATATCGATTACCAAACGCAATTCTTTAAACTCGTCTGTATCAAAATTCTTACTGTAGATGAATTTTACAATTACTCGTGTCAGCTTAATTAGAAATTTTTCTATTATCGTTGATACTGTAAGTAATAGGAAACATTCTACGTTTTCGGACACAGTTGCATTCGGCTCTGATCTTTCGTTTTCTAAGTTTCTCTTGTCCCCTGTTTTCAGCAAAATCACTGAAAACGACCGTCACGAGATTTTTTAGCGTTTTGTATAATATTGCTTGTTCTTTCGTAGCGAATGCAAATTGTATTAGAATTAGTTAGCAGTGATTTGGTATCGTAGCTTTTGAGTTACATTATTATTTAGCTACTACATAAGTAGTTTGATGCATCAGTTTTCTTTTATAATTGCTTTCAAGTAATTTGGACATTCCGGTTATCGATGACCACCGTGGCGGTCAGTGCATTAACATTACAATTGCCAACTGGGTCAAATTGATGTACTCCTAAATTCTTCTTTCTTAGTTACAAACAGGATAACAGATATTTCTTTGCGAAGTTAGTAAAGAAATGGATTTAATAATATGCAAACTATTATTAGTATCTAATACAGAGTTACTTTTCTGGTGATTACATTAAGGAAAAAGGCTATTCTTCATTTTGATTCTAAGAAAAGACAAGAATTTCTGTAACTACCATATTCTGACAAAAGATACGAACGTGTTGGTAGTCCGGGAAAAAGAATAGTTGCGATATAAATCCTACTTTAGGTCGGAATACGTATGCGTTTCAGATAGAAGCAGTTATTCATAAGCAATGGCGCATAAATAATACAGTACACCGCTGCGTTACTGAAACATTGAAAGTCTTGTAAATATTGTATTGGCTCAAGGGTGAATCTACATACTTGTTATCTCCCTTCTTGCGCATTCTTCATTTGAAGCTCTCGTTCCTTGAAGTTCCATGTGAAATTCTCTAATGTGAAATATGTTCTAATGTAAAGAATAACAGTGTTGCGTCTTCTGTGTTTCGAATCTCAAAATATATTTCAAATATTTATCTTCTTCTCTTATAGTAAAACTCTTGTGTACGATTGACAATTTTCTAAATATTGAATTCTTCTGGATTTCTCACAAAAAATGTTTATTTTTGTACAACTTCAGTGAAAAATACCTAGTAGAAAATTATTTAACATACATCTTTGGTCGAATATCTCAATTATTAGAAATAGAAAAAGTTTTATTATATAAATGACAAAGTAAATTTGCGTTTCAAACTAACTGCACAATTTCAGTTCTGTATTTCATTTCATCATTATTCTAATTATTTTTAATTGAATAAAAAGACTGATTTTTTATAGAAGTTCACATATTTCACTATTTACAAAATTTCATTACACCGTTTCGTATTCATTTTGTGTTTATTATTATGTATTGTATGTGAAAAATGATTCTCGAAATTTTACGGAACGGTACGCAAATCGCTATAATTTTCACACGAATTTTATAATAATTGCTTAACCGCGCATTACGAGCGCGTGATACTGCACCAGAAGTGGTGCAATGTCGTATAATGGCGGAAAAAGTAACAAGAGATATTTAGCACATAATGTTACTGGAGCTCATGAATTACAAGTGCCGCGTATTCGTTATGGATATCTCCCAGAAACATTTCTCCGTTCACAAAGGAACGCATATGGCGCATTCGCGGTTATAAATTTCGCGTCTTAAGCCGCGGTATCATTTTAAATAGAGGCAGTATCGTAAATAATGACGCACGGTCTTTCGAAACGAGCCGTTCAACGTCTAGAAAAAGAATAATAAGAACGCCGAGTCCAGTTTCTTGTCCATCAGTGAACGACACGCGGTACGTTTTGTAAAAAGTATTATTAAATATATGCCTACGATAAAATATTGTGACACGTGATACGGTAATTTGCAGTTTCTTTCGTCTTAAAATGTTTTAGAGTGTACGTCCTTGTATGTAGTAAATTATTTTCGCAGGTTTAAGTTGTGTAACATGGCTTTCTTTTAAGAAAGTGTCTCGTTATTGCCCGTCACGCGCGTATATTTACATCTTATGTGATTATTCGTTTTAAACGATTGATATCTACACTCTGATTTATGAAAGAAGAACCCTTGGAGGCAGACCCGAGGTTTTGCGGTGTTGCCACGTATCCACGCGTCATCGACTTAATCGACGACGAACTGTTCGCGTAAACTCGATCCCACTGTCCGCGTTTTGACCAATGTCTTTCAACTCCCTGCCTTTCAGTCTTTATGAACATTCGTTCTTTGTCGTCCACGTATTGTTATACTTCGACCATTTCTGCGACAACGAGACAATGTGTGAATGTTTATTGGGGAACTCGGAAGACTCGTAGAAGTTCAGACATATATCTGGAAAAATCAAAGCTGTTGTCCCATATAAATTTTAAAAATTATTTTCCATGAAATTTTTAACCACTAACCTGTACAGTGCATATTTCATAACCTGAATATATACCATCTAACAATTTCCCTCGCCTTAGGCCTCGAAAAGTTAGCGATATTCCGTTTATTTTAATTATACACCAGAATAGTGAATATACTTTAAAGTACACAAGTTAAACAACACTCTTTATCATCTACGAAAACCATAAATATTGTCTAAATACTTGTCGATGATTGCATACTTTACATTTAACTTACAAAATTATCGCAGCCAATTAGTCTAACATAATTCTTCACAGAAAATATTCTACTCGGGATAATGTTAGTTGCCCAGGTCTTACCACGTGGTGGTTACTGCGACTGGAGACACAGGGAGGTGGATGGAAATTCAATTCCACCGACCTCCGTTTCTATTTCTACATCTTATTCTAAACGCATTTATCGGTATCGCACTTAAAAATAATCCCACGGAGGCTGTTTTCTTTCTTGAGTCTGAAATGATGGGGTATCCCACGGTGGATGATCGACGTCTTCTTTCGCTCGCTTAATTCTAACGCAGGTTAAACGACGTATGACTTACACTATACAATCATCGCAGTACAGGGAGTGAATCAAGGATGAAGTCCTTGATTCGAGCATCAGGTGAATCAGGGAAGAAGTCCCCGATTCAGCAAGAGCAAAATGGGGGATAGAATCTAAATTCTAACACCGTTTCGCCTTATAAGACTACGCATAGGCCGCAGATATGCCGAGCAATTATCGGACCAAGAAGCAAAGGGAGCGAATCAAGGAAGAAGTCCTTGATTCGACGATTGGAGAAATCAGAGAAGAAGTCTCTGATTCAAAAAGGAGGGTGACGCGAGCAAACCGCGATCAGCCGGCCAGACCACAGTCCCGAGTTACGATGCTCGTCCTCTTTCGGATCAGCGGACGACGACGTGCTCTTCTTAGGCGCCCGTTAACTTCCCAACGCCCGGCCCTGTGGCTAGGCCACAGGACTAGGGGCGGTTTACGAAGAAGTAGGATCCTAGGAAGAGCAGTGCCGTGGGTCGTCGGCGCGAGCACCACCCGGCCCACGGTGTGGCCGTCTTGATCTTACTCGCGAGGCCGAACACCGAGGTACGTGAACTGCAGACCGACCGGCGTCACACGGCCCGATGCACTTGCAAACATGGTCAAGCGAACCGGATAGATGGAAACGAGCGAAGTGAGAATGAAGCTACAGAACAACTACTCGGCATATTTTACACAATTCGCAGCTATTGGCCTAGTAACACCCTCGATAGAAGCTACTCTTCGGCGACGCTACTAGTTTCCAGGTCCACCACGTGGAGGTTGCTGCGAGGGACCCTGAGAGGTGGTTGGAAAATACAATTCCACCGACCTCCCTCCTTATTCTAAACCTTATGTTAAACGCAGTCGTCGGTATCGCACTTAAAAATAATCCCACGTCGGCTGTCTTCTTTCTTGAGTCTGAAATAAGGGAGTATCCCACGGCGGATGATCGACGTCTTCTTTCGCACGCTTAATTCTAACGCAGTTCAGTCGCAACGCTTCGCTTTAATTGTACAATCATCGCAGTGTAGGGAGAGAATCAAGGAAGAAGTCCTTGATTCGGTCATTCGAATCAGAGAAGAAGTCTCTGATTCAGCAAAGCAAAGTTAGGGGATACAATCTTAATTCTAACTTAGTTCCGCCGCATGAAACTACGCACTGGTCGCAGATATGCCGAGCAATTATCGGACCAAGAAGCAAAGGGAGCGAATCAAGGAAGAAGTCCTTGATTCGACGATTGGAGAAATCAGAGAAGAAGTCTCTGATTCAAAAAGGAGGGTGACGCGAGCAAACCGCGATCAGCCGGCCAGACCACAGTCCCGAGTTACGATGCTCGTCCTCTTTCGGATCAGCGGACGACGACGTGCTCTTCTTAGGCGCCCGTTAACTTCCCAACGCCCGGCCCTGTGGCTAGGCCACAGGACTAGGGGCGGTTTACGAAGAAGTAGGATCCTAGGAAGAGCAGTGCCGTGGGTCGTCGGCGCGAGCACCACCCGGCCCACGGTGTGGCCGTCTTGATCTTACTCGCGAGGCCGAACACCGAGGTACGTGAACTGCAGACCGACCGGCGTCACACGGCCCGATGCACTTGCAAACATGGTCAAGCGAACCGGATAGATGGAAACGAGCGAAGTGAGAATGAAGCTACAGAACAACTACTCGGCATATTTTACACAATTCGCAGCTATTGGCCTAGCAACACCCTCGATAGAAGCTACTCTTCGGCGACGCTACTAGTTTCCAGGTCTACCACGTGGAGGTTGCTGCGAGGGACCCTGAGAGGTGGGTGGAAAATACAATTCCACCGACCTCCCTCCTTATTCTAAACCTTATGTTAAACGCAGTCGTCGGTATCGCACTTAAAAATAATCCCACGTCGGCTGTCTTCTTTCTTGAGTCTGAAATAAGGGAGTATCCCACGGCGGATGATCGACGTCTTCTTTCGCACGCTTAATTCTAACGCAGTTCAGTCGCAACGCTTCGCTTTAATTGTACAATCATCGCAGTGTAGAGAGAGAATCAAGGAAGAAGTCCTTGATTCGGTCATTCGAATCAGAGAAGAAGTCTCTGATTCAGCAAAGCAAAGTTAGGGGATACAATCTTAATTCTAACTTAGTTTCGCCGCATGAAACTACGCACTGGTCGCAGATATGCCGAGCAATTATCGGACCAAGAAGCAAAGGGAGCGAATCAAGGAAGAAGTCCTTGATTCGACGATTGGAGAAATCAGAGAAGAAGTCTCTGATTCAAAAAGGTGGGTGACGCGAGCAAACCGCGATCAGCCGGCCAGACCACAGTCCCGAGTTACGATGCTCGTCCTCTTTCGGATCAGCGGACGACGACGTGCTCTTCTTAGGCGCCCATTAACTTCCCAACGCCCGGCCCTGTGGCTAGGCCACAGGACTAGGGGCGGTTTACGAAGAAGTAGGATCCTAGGAAGAGCAGTGCCGTGGGTCGTCGGCGCGAGCACCACCCGGCCCACGGTGTGGCCGTCTTGATCTTACTCGCGAGGCCGAACACCGAGGTACGTGAACTGCAGACCGACCGGCGTCACACGGCCCGATGCACTTGCAAACATGGTCAAGCGAACCGGATAGATGGAAACGAGCGAAGTGAGAATGAAGCTACAGAACAACTACTCGGCATATTTTACACAATTCGCAGCTATTGGCCTAGTAACACCCTCGATAGAAGCTACTCTTCGGCGACGCTACTAGTTTCCAGGTCCACCACGTGGAGGTTGCTGCGAGGGACCCTGAGAGGTGGTTGGAAAATACAATTCCACCGACCTCCCTCCTTATTCTAAACCTTATGTTAAACGCAGTCGTCGGTATCGCACTTAAAAATAATCCCACGTCGGCTGTCTTCTTTCTTGAGTCTGAAATAAGGGAGTATCCCACGGCGGATGATCGACGTCTTCTTTCGCACGCTTAATTCTAACGCAGTTCAGTCGCAACGCTTCGCTTTAATTGTACAATTATCGCAGTGTAGGGAGAGAATCAAGGAAGAAGTCCTTGATTCGGTCATTCGAATCAGAGAAGAAGTCTCTGATTCAGCAAAGCAAAGTTAGGGGATACAATCTTAATTCTAACTTAGTTCCGCCGCATGAAACTACGCACTGGTCGCAGATATGCCGAGCAATTATCGGACCAAGAAGCAAAGGGAGCGAATCAAGGAAGAAGTCCTTGATTCGACGATTGGAGAAATCAGAGAAGAAGTCTCTGATTCAAAAAGGAGGGTGACGCGAGCAAACCGCGATCAGCCGGCCAGACCACAGTCCCGAGTTACGATGCTCGTCCTCTTTCGGATCAGCGGACGACGACGTGCTCTTCTTAGGCGCCCGTTAACTTCCCAACGCCCGGCCCTGTGGCTAGGCCACAGGACTAGGGGCGGTTTACGAAGAAGTAGGATCCTAGGAAGAGCAGTGCCGTGGGTCGTCGGCGCGAGCACCACCCGGCCCACGGTGTGGCCGTCTTGATCTTACTCGCGAGGCCGAACACCGAGGTACGTGAACTGCAGACCGACCGGCGTCACACGGCCCGATGCACTTGCAAACATGGTCAAGCGAACCGGATAGATGGAAACGAGCGAAGTGAGAATGAAGCTACAGAACAACTACTCGGCATATTTTACACAATTCGCAGCTATTGGCCTAGCAACACCCTCGATAGAAGCTACTCTTCGGCGACGCTACTAGTTTCCAGGTCTACCACGTGGAGGTTGCTGCGAGGGACCCTGAGAGGTGGGTGGAAAATACAATTCCACCGACCTCCCTCCTTATTCTAAACCTTATGTTAAACGCAGTCGTCGGTATCGCACTTAAAAATAATCCCACGTCGGCTGTCTTCTTTCTTGAGTCTGAAATAAGGGAGTATCCCACGGCGGATGATCGACGTCTTCTTTCGCACGCTTAATTCTAACGCAGTTCAGTCGCAACGCTTCGCTTTAATTGTACAATCATCGCAGTGTAGAGAGAGAATCAAGGAAGAAGTCCTTGATTCGGTCATTCGAATCAGAGAAGAAGTCTCTGATTCAGCAAAGCAAAGTTAGGGGATACAATCTTAATTCTAACTTAGTTTCGCCGCATGAAACTACGCACTGGTCGCAGATATGCCGAGCAATTATCGGACCAAGAAGCAAAGGGAGCGAATCAAGGAAGAAGTCCTTGATTCGACGATTGGAGAAATCAGAGAAGAAGTCTCTGATTCAAAAAGGTGGGTGACGCGAGCAAACCGCGATCAGCCGGCCAGACCACAGTCCCGAGTTACGATGCTCGTCCTCTTTCGGATCAGCGGACGACGACGTGCTCTTCTTAGGCGCCCATTAACTTCCCAACGCCCGGCCCTGTGGCTAGGCCACAGGACTAGGGGCGGTTTACGAAGAAGTAGGATCCTAGGAAGAGCAGTGCCGTGGGTCGTCGGCGCGAGCACCACCCGGCCCACGGTGTGGCCGTCTTGATCTTACTCGCGAGGCCGAACACCGAGGTACGTGAACTGCAGACCGACCGGCGTCACACGGCCCGATGCACTTGCAAACATGGTCAAGCGAACCGGATAGATGGAAACGAGCGAAGTGAGAATGAAGCTACAGAACAACTACTCGGCATATTTTACACAATTCGCAGCTATTGGCCTAGCAACACCCTCGATAGAAGCTACTCTTCGGCGACGCTACTAGTTTCCAGGTCTACCACGTGGAGGTTGCTGCGAGGGACCCTGAGAGGTGGGTGGAAAATACAATTCCACCGACCTCCCTCCTTATTCTAAACCTTATGTTAAACGCAGTCGTCGGTATCGCACTTAAAAATAATCCCACGTCGGCTGTCTTCTTTCTTGAGTCTGAAATAAGGGAGTATCCCACGGCGGATGATCGACGTCTTCTTTCGCACGCTTAATTCTAACGCAGTTCAGTCGCAACGCTTCGCTTTAATTGTACAATCATCGCAGTGTAGGAAGAGAATCAAGGAAGAAGTCCTTGATTCGGTCATTCGAATCAGAGAAGAAGTCTCTGATTCAGCAAAGCAAAGTTAGGGGATACAATCTTAATTCTAACTTAGTTCCGCCGCATGAAACTACGCACTGGTCGCAGATATGCCGAGCAATTATCGGACCAAGAAGCAAAGGGAGCGAATCAAGGAAGAAGTCCTTGATTCGACGATTGGAGAAATCAGAGAAGAAGTCTCTGATTCAAAAAGGAGGGTGACGCGAGCAAACCGCGATCAGCCGGCCAGACCACAGTCCCGAGTTACGATGCTCGTCCTCTTTCGGATCAGCGGACGACGACGTGCTCTTCTTAGGCGCCCGTTAACTTCCCAACGCCCGGCCCTGTGGCTAGGCCACAGGACTAGGGGCGGTTTACGAAGAAGTAGGATCCTAGGAAGAGCAGTGCCGTGGGTCGTCGGCGCGAGCACCACCCGGCCCACGGTGTGGCCGTCTTGATCTTACTCGCGAGGCCGAACACCGAGGTACGTGAACTGCAGACCGACCGGCGTCACACGGCCCGATGCACTTGCAAACATGGTCAAGCGAACCGGATAGATGGAAACGAGCGAAGTGAGAATGAAGCTACAGAACAACTACTCGGCATATTTTACACAATTCGCAGCTATTGGCCTAGCAACACCCTCGATAGAAGCTACTCTTCGGCGACGCTACTAGTTTCCAGGTCTACCACGTGGAGGTTGCTGCGAGGGACCCTGAGAGGTGGGTGGAAAATACAATTCCACCGACCTCCCTCCTTATTCTAAACCTTATGTTAAACGCAGTCGTCGGTATCGCACTTAAAAATAATCCCACGTCGGCTGTCTTCTTTCTTGAGTCTGAAATAAGGGAGTATCCCACGGCGGATGATCGACGTCTTCTTTCGCACGCTTAATTCTAACGCAGTTCAGTCGCAACGCTTCGCTTTAATTGTACAATCATCGCAGTGTAGAGAGAGAATCAAGGAAGAAGTCCTTGATTCGGTCATTCGAATCAGAGAAGAAGTCTCTGATTCAGCAAAGCAAAGTTAGGGGATACAATCTTAATTCTAACTTAGTTTCGCCGCATGAAACTACGCACTGGTCGCAGATATGCCGAGCAATTATCGGACCAAGAAGCAAAGGGAGCGAATCAAGGAAGAAGTCCTTGATTCGACGATTGGAGAAATCAGAGAAGAAGTCTCTGATTCAAAAAGGTGGGTGACGCGAGCAAACCGCGATCAGCCGGCCAGACCACAGTCCCGAGTTACGATGCTCGTCCTCTTTCGGATCAGCGGACGACGACGTGCTCTTCTTAGGCGCCCATTAACTTCCCAACGCCCGGCCCTGTGGCTAGGCCACAGGACTAGGGGCGGTTTACGAAGAAGTAGGATCCTAGGAAGAGCAGTGCCGTGGGTCGTCGGCGCGAGCACCACCCGGCCCACGGTGTGGCCGTCTTGATCTTACTCGCGAGGCCGAACACCGAGGTACGTGAACTGCAGACCGACCGGCGTCACACGGCCCGATGCACTTGCAAACATGGTCAAGCGAACCGGATAGATGGAAACGAGCGAAGTGAGAATGAAGCTACAGAACAACTACTCGGCATATTTTACACAATTCGCAGCTATTGGCCTAGCAACACCCTCGATAGAAGCTACTCTTCGGCGACGCTACTAGTTTCCAGGTCTACCACGTGGAGGTTGCTGCGAGGGACCCTGAGAGGTGGGTGGAAAATACAATTCCACCGACCTCCCTCCTTATTCTAAACCTTATGTTAAACGCAGTCGTCGGTATCGCACTTAAAAATAATCCCACGTCGGCTGTCTTCTTTCTTGAGTCTGAAATAAGGGAGTATCCCACGGCGGATGATCGACGTCTTCTTTCGCACGCTTAATTCTAACGCAGTTCAGTCGCAACGCTTCGCTTTAATTGTACAATCATCGCAGTGTAGGAAGAGAATCAAGGAAGAAGTCCTTGATTCGGTCATTCGAATCAGAGAAGAAGTCTCTGATTCAGCAAAGCAAAGTTAGGGGATACAATCTTAATTCTAACTTAGTTCCGCCGCATGAAACTACGCACTGGTCGCAGATATGCCGAGCAATTATCGGACCAAGAAGCAAAGGGAGCGAATCAAGGAAGAAGTCCTTGATTCGACGATTGGAGAAATCAGAGAAGAAGTCTCTGATTCAAAAAGGAGGGTGACGCGAGCAAACCGCGATCAGCCGGCCAGACCACAGTCCCGAGTTACGATGCTCGTCCTCTTTCGGATCAGCGGACGACGACGTGCTCTTCTTAGGCGCCCGTTAACTTCCCAACGCCCGGCCCTGTGGCTAGGCCACAGGACTAGGGGCGGTTTACGAAGAAGTAGGATCCTAGGAAGAGCAGTGCCGTGGGTCGTCGGCGCGAGCACCACCCGGCCCACGGTGTGGCCGTCTTGATCTTACTCGCGAGGCCGAACACCGAGGTACGTGAACTGCAGACCGACCGGCGTCACACGGCCCGATGCACTTGCAAACATGGTCAAGCGAACCGGATAGATGGAAACGAGCGAAGTGAGAATGAAGCTACAGAACAACTACTCGGCATATTTTACACAATTCGCAGCTATTGGCCTAGCAACACCCTCGATAGAAGCTACTCTTCGGCGACGCTACTAGTTTCCAGGTCTACCACGTGGAGGTTGCTGCGAGGGACCCTGAGAGGTGGGTGGAAAATACAATTCCACCGACCTCCCTCCTTATTCTAAACCTTATGTTAAACGCAGTCGTCGGTATCGCACTTAAAAATAATCCCACGTCGGCTGTCTTCTTTCTTGAGTCTGAAATAAGGGAGTATCCCACGGCGGATGATCGACGTCTTCTTTCGCACGCTTAATTCTAACGCAGTTCAGTCGCAACGCTTCGCTTTAATTGTACAATCATCGCAGTGTAGGAAGAGAATCAAGGAAGAAGTCCTTGATTCGGTCATTCGAATCAGAGAAGAAGTCTCTGATTCAGCAAAGCAAAGTTAGGGGATACAATCTTAATTCTAACTTAGTTCCGCCGCATGAAACTACGCACTGGTCGCAGATATGCCGAGCAATTATCGGACCAAGAAGCAAAGGGAGCGAATCAAGGAAGAAGTCCTTGATTCGACGATTGGAGAAATCAGAGAAGAAGTCTCTGATTCAAAAAGGAGGGTGACGCGAGCAAACCGCGATCAGCCGGCCAGACCACAGTCCCGAGTTACGATGCTCGTCCTCTTTCGGATCAGCGGACGACGACGTGCTCTTCTTAGGCGCCCGTTAACTTCCCAACGCCCGGCCCTGTGGCTAGGCCACAGGACTAGGGGCGGTTTACGAAGAAGTAGGATCCTAGGAAGAGCAGTGCCGTGGGTCGTCGGCGCGAGCACCACCCGGCCCACGGTGTGGCCGTCTTGATCTTACTCGCGAGGCCGAACACCGAGGTACGTGAACTGCAGACCGACCGGCGTCACACGGCCCGATGCACTTGCAAACATGGTCAAGCGAACCGGATAGATGGAAACGAGCGAAGTGAGAATGAAGCTACAGAACAACTACTCGGCATATTTTACACAATTCGCAGCTATTGGCCTAGCAACACCCTCGATAGAAGCTACTCTTCGGCGACGCTACTAGTTTCCAGGTCTACCACGTGGAGGTTGCTGCGAGGGACCCTGGGAGGTGGGTGGACATTGAATTCCACCGACCTCCCTTTCTAAATCTAAGACTTATGTTTAACGCACTTATTCTATCGTTCTTAATGTTATACTTAGCCCTCGGCGGCTGTCTTCTTTCTTGAGTCTATTATGAAATATTTGTAAAATGGCAACAAGGGAATTGTAAATTAACCACAGTAACACAAAATAAAAATTGTATTTAGAGAAAATGAATAATACATCGATGACAAACTAACATTGTTTTACAATTAGATTATAAATTGTTTATGGTAGGAACTGAAATAAGTAGATGTTAATTACAAGATACAGAAGCGTTTGTGTAGTAACACATTTTACCGTCTGCATCAAAACGATTAAAGTTATGTAAATCAGAAGTACAATTAAATTAAGCTGAAAATAAAATTATACTGATATTAAAGTAAATGGAGGGAAAAAGGAAAGGAACTTTTTACCGAACGTATTCTTCGAGCAGCAAGATTGCACGTTAAATGGTTGCTTCTATGCTCTACCCCCATAGAAGTAGAATCTTCTAATCCCCTCAGTCCACTCTGCAACAGAAACTGTCTGGCTCGATTAGTAGCTGAATATAATTTAAGAAATTTTGCCGAAATCCTAAAACCTTAATATTCCCTCAAACAGAAGCACCAAGGATTAAATAAAGTAAATTAAAATTAATAATGATACCATTTTCACCATACAATTGCATCTCATATTCCTCTCAAGCTTCTCTGCAACAGAAACTCACTTATTAGATAGTAAATTTTATTCTACTACAGGGATATGAATATAAGGAGGGATGTTAAAAAAATGGGACTGTCCACTCTCTATTACACGTGCTATAAAAATCGCGGGAGTGGACCATCTCTTTCGCAACACTAATTTAAAGAATGTTCAAATATTTCAATAATAAACGCGAGAGGTGCATTACTGTTCGCCACGTTAATAAAATATGCAAAGGTCTCAATAAGAAACGCGAAAACTGTATAATTAATCGCAACGCTACTTTAGAAATATAAAATTAAAACGCGGGGGTTTCAGTATCGATCGCAACTCTAATTTATTTAATATGGAATGGATAACTCGCGTGCACCAGTTTCATTATACGTTTAAGATCATGGGGCAGCCAATTCGACTGCGAGGAACCACTGTTCGCAGTAATGCGAACTGCTTTGTGGTTCTTATGGTTCCAGCATACTTTTGAGCATTTTATACAACGCAACTCTAAGACAACGCGAAAAATTATTGTCGCGACACTAAGAAGAACGCGGAAAATCGGTATCGCAACGCTACTTTAATCAATGAGAGTTATATTTAATAAAGAGTATTCTATCAAATGCGTTTATTCAGTTCTTCGCAACGCTATCTCAAAATCAAGACAACTACGTGTAAGTTAACATAATCTAGCTTTATATTCAATAGTATTAAACTCAAACGCGATCAGTGTCTGTCATACGCGAAGTTAATTCTAAAATAATATCAAAAAACAAGTATAAAAATCAATTGTAATCGAAATCGCGATTATATTATTCGCAACTCTACTTCAAACCGCAATATTTATTTCGCAACGCTAATTAAAAGTCGCGAAATGCCCATTGCTGGTCGTTGGGGCGGCTATGGCCAGCCCGATGCAGCTACAACTACTTCTACTACTACCACCACCATTTCTATTAAAGCTAAAGTGAGTGCAGTGACAAAGTAGTAACATAAAATGACGCTCCATCTCCATGCTAAGATGGAGTGCCATTAGTAGTTGCCCTCTTGAGCGACATTTTGTCGGGGCCTCTTCGGCTTACGCCTCTTCGTTTCTTCGGCAGCCCGCCATTTCTGAAACCCTGAGCCTGCTCGATAGCGAACGGCCAATGACTGGGAAATAGTCATCAACCCTTCGACAGTGCAATCGAGCAGTTTCGAACGTTTCGCCTAATCGAGCCTGATACCGATCGCGACCGCGGTATCTAAGTGGAACTTGAAAAGCCGAGATCAAGGTTGATCAGCAAACGGCATGCTCCGTTATGCTATCGACTTTGAACCGATTTTTCAAGTTCCTCCGGCAACTGACCATCGTGCAGAAACGACGGCCAGCACCGGCCCCTGCCTACTTAAATCTAACATTCATTCCAGAGAGTATGCTACCTGCCTGCCTATAGCTATATTTAAAAAAGGGGTAAAACACTCATTCTCACAAACACACATCATTCCACGATTGTCACTGATGCACCCGGGTGCGAAAGAACCTAACGCCTAGACAGAACGTCCCGGGACGTTCGCTGACAACCACATTCATACTCTAGTTTATCAGTCCCTGAAATCAACTGGCAATGGTTAACGATCTTTGAGAAAATATCTTACTTGGCACGAACGATTCATTGAAATTGATATAATTCTACTGTTCTTTATGTCATTTGGTAACGTATGGACGATCAAAGTATTCTAATATGTTAATATTTTTACCCTACTGAGTAAGGGAATAAGGAAAAGTGTGTATATATTCCATGAATAATTTATTTATTTCATTTACAGTAACTGGAATATATACGTATAAAGAGTATTTATGATATTATAAAGACCGACGCATTTCCACTTCCTAACCACACACACACAAGTGGATAATACGTCGGGAACGATACGTTAGCCATTGCCCATCGCTCACATGTTTAAATAATAACAATTTCATCATGTCCATTGCTCTCACTCTCCCAAGTAGCACCTGGGCACGTGAGAGAGATCGAGCAACGAACATGGAAACAATATCCTGAAAATCCTAGCTATAAAATGATGTTAGTTTCTGATTTTTCTAACGGACTAATATTCTTTGGTACTCAATAGTGACTGTAATTGACTCAAAATTAAGAATTTACTTCCATAACTTTATAAATGATAGGAATATTAACATATAAATACAGTAATATTGAAAAAAAGAATAAGAGGAATTAAAATTTAATGGAAAATGAGACTTTAAGCAAAATTTCAATAAAAAAGAATCTATTTGAAACTTTTAACAAATTTTCAAAGATCCTCAGGTGATCCCTTTGTCGAAGCAACTGTTTCTAATATCAGAAGAATGTTTTACAAGTAGTTGCTTCGATTCAGAGACCTACCCGTCGCGAAATGTTTTCTTGTACGATATTTACTATGATATTCCAACGATTGAATTAACTATAACGCGAATAATCAATCATTTTAATCGATTGCATCTTAATCGAAGTTTAAATATCAAAGACTAGACTTAACCTATTGATACAATTAATGTACCACTAAGTTCTGAGTCATATTATCTTAATATTCAATATTAAAATTTCTATTATATCTTCTATACGAAACTACAAGCTCAAGTTACTCGTAATTCAGTAAAAAATCAAAGCATTGTTGATAACATTTGCAATTAACGTTAAACGCGACGTACAAGAAAACCCTATCCTATCTAACAAATAAATTGATAAATGCTACTACTCTCGGGTATGCCTCTTGAGGCATATCCGAGGCCACTGCACTCACAAAATCAAAAACTACTAAAATGGTACCACCAGCCACCGGTGCCGTTACGGACCATTCGTCCTACGCCATGATCGGTGACTGGAGTTAAAAAGAAAGAGCATGCGACTCACCGACCGCTGTTAGCAATCGGTACATAGCTTAGGAGGACCCGAGGACAACTCATTGGTATCCATCAGTACTGGCCACCACGGGTCTGCATTAACCTCGACTGATCAGTGGTAGTCAGTACTAGTCACCAGTGCCCAAGAGTGAAGATAGGAGTAGGCCACTGATACCCAGAGAGGTCCAGGGTAGCCGAGGGTAGTCCAGGATAGCCCAGGATAGCCCAGGATAGCCCAGGATAGTCCAGGATAGTCCAGGATAGTCCATGAAGGCCCAGGGTAGCTGAGGTTAGCCGAGGGTAGCCGAGGGTAGCCGAGGGTAGCCGAGGGTAGCCCAGGGTAGCCCAGGGTAGCCCAGGGTAGCCCAGGGTAGCCCAGGGTAGCCCAGGGTAGCCCAGGATAGCCCAGGATAGTCCAGGATAGTCCAGGATAGTCCATGAAGGCCCAGGGTAGCTGAGGTTAGCCGAGGGTAGCCGAGGGTAGCCGAGGGTAGCCGAGGGTAGCCGAGGGTAGCCCAGGGTAGCCCAGGGTAGCCCAGGGTAGCCCAGGGTAGCCCAGGGTAGCCCAGGGTAGCCCAGGGTAGCCCAGGGTAGCCGAGGGTAGCCGAGGGTAGCCCAGGGTAGCCGAGGGTAGCCGAGGGTAGCCCAGGGTAGCCCAGGGTAGCCCAGGGTAGCCCAGGGTAGCCCAGGGTAGTCCAGGGTAGTCCAGGGTAGCCGAGGGTAGCCGAGGGTAGCCGAGGGTAGCCGAGGGTAGCCGATGGTAGCCGATGGTAGCCGAGGGTAGTCCAGGGTAGTCCAGGGTAGTCCAGGGTAGTCCAGGAAGGTCTGCTGGTCCTCCCCGATCCTCACAGTTGAGGAGTTCGCGAGGAACTGAGCCCTCTGCTGTCAAGACTGTCCTTATAAGGTCGAAGGTCCCCACCTTAGTCCCGACCTCCTTGACATCATTGGTAGCCGAGGGTAGCCGAGGGTAGCCGAGGGTAGCCGAGGGTAGTCCAGGAAGGTCTGCTGGTCCTCCTGGATCCTCACAGTTGAGGAGTTCGCGAGGAACTGAGCCCTCTGCTGTCAAGACTGTCCTTATAAGGTCGAAGGTCCCCACCTTAGTCCCGACCTCCTTGACATCATTGGTATCCGAGGGTAGCCGAGGGTAGCCGAGGGTAGCCGAGAGTAGTCCAGGGTAGCCGAGGGTAGCCGAGGGTAGCCGAGGGTAGCCGAGGGTAGACGAGAGTAGTCCAGGGTAGCCGAGGGTAGCCGAGGGTAGCCGAGGGTAGCCGAGGGTAGCCGAGGGTAGTCCAGGGTAGTCCAGGAAGGTCTGCTGGTCCTCCCCGATCCTCACAGTTGAGGAGTTCGCGAGGAACTGAGCCCTCTGCTGTCAAGACTGTCCTTATAAGGTCGAAGGTCCCCACCTTAGTCCCGACCTCCTTGACATCATTGGTAGCCGAGGGTAGCCGAGGGTAGCCGAGAGTAGTCCAGGGTATCCGAGGGTAGCCGAGAGTAGTCCAGGGTAGCCGAGGGTAGACGAGAGTAGTCCAGGGTAGCCGAGGGTAGCCGAGGGTAGCCGAGGGTAGCCGAGGGTAGTCCAGGGTAGTCCAGGGTAGTCCAGGGTAGTCCAGGGTAGTCCAGGGTAGTCCAGGGTAGTCCAGGAAGGTCTGCTGGTCCTCCCCGATCCTCACAGTTGAGGAGTTCGCGAGGAACTGAGCCCTCTGCTGTCAAGACTGTCCTTATAAGGTCGAAGGTCCCCACCTTAGTCCCGACCTCCTTGACATCATTGGTAGCCGAGGGTAGCCGAGGGTAGCCGAGGGTAGCCGAGAGTAGTCCAGGGTATCCGAGGGTAGCCGAGAGTAGTCCAGGGTAGCCGAGGGTAGACGAGAGTAGTCCAGGGTAGCCGAGGGTAGCCGAGGGTAGCCGAGGGTAGCCGAGGGTAGCCGAGGGTAGCCGAGGGTAGCCGAGGGTAGCCGAGGGTAGTCCAGGGTATCCGAGGGTAGCCGAGAGTAGTCCAGGGTAGCCGAGGGTAGTCCAGGGTAGTCCAGGGTAGTCCAGGGTAGTCCAGGGTAGTCCAGGGTAGTCCAGGGTAGTCCAGGGTAGTCCAGGGTAGTCCAGGGTAGTCCAGGAAGGTCTGCTGGTCCTCCCCGATCCTCACAGTTGAGGAGTTCGCGAGGAACTGAGCCCTCTGCTGTCAAGACTGTCCTTATAAGGTCGAAGGTCCCCACCTTAGTCCCGACCTCCTTGACATCATTGGTAGCCGAGGGTAGCCGAGGGTAGCCGAGGCTAGACGAGAGTAGTCCAGGGTAGCCGAGGGTAGTCCAGGGTAGTCCAGGAAGGTCTGCTGGTCCTCCCCGATCCTCACAGTTGAGGAGTTCGCGAGGAACTGAGCCCTCTGCTGTCAAGACTGTCCTTATAAGGTCGAAGGTCCCCACCGTAGTCCCGACCTCCTTGACATCATTGGTAGCCGAGGGTAGCCGAGGGTAGCCGAGAGTAGTCCAGGGTAGCCGAGGGTAGCCGAGGGTAGCCGAGGGTAGCCGAGGGTAGCCGAGGGTAGCCGAGGGTAGTCCAGGAAGGTCTGCTGGTCCTCCTGGATCCTCACAGTTGAGGAGTTCGCGAGGAACTGAGCCCTCTGCTGTCAAGACTGTCCTTATAAGGTCGAAGGTCCCCACCTTAGTCCCGACCTCCTTGACATCATTAGTAGCCGAGGGTAGCCGAGGGTAGCCGAGGGTAGCCGAGGGTAGCCGAGGGTAGCCGAGGGTAGCCGAGAGTAGTTCAGGGTAGCCGAGAGTAGTCCAGGGTAGCCGAGGGTAGCCGAGGCTAGACGAGAGTAGTCCAGGGTAGCCGAGGGTAGTCCAGGGTAGTCCAGGAAGGTCTGCTGGTCCTCCCCGATCCTCACAGTTGAGGAGTTCGCGAGGAACTGAGCCCTCTGCTGTCAAGACTGTCCTTATAAGGTCCAAGGTCCCCACCTTAGTCCCGACCTCCTTGACATCATTGGTAGCCGAGGGTAGCCGAGGGTAGCCGAGGGTAGCCGAGAGTAGTCCAGGGTATCCGAGGGTAGCCGAGAGTAGTCCAGGGTAGCCGAGGGTAGACGAGGGTAGACGAGGGTAGACGAGAGTAGTCCAGGGTAGCCGAGGGTAGCCGAAGGTAGCCCAGGAAGGTCTGCTGGTCCTCCCCGATCCTCACAGTTGAGGAGTTCGCGAGGAACTGAGCCCTCTGCTGTCAAGACTGTCCTTATAAGGTCGAAGGTCCCCACCTTAGTCCCGACCTCCTTGACATCATTGGTAGCCGAGGGTAGCCGAGGGTAGACGAGGGTAGACGAGAGTAGTCCAGTGTAGTCCAGGGTAGTCCAGGATGGTCTGCTGGTCCTCCCCGATCCTCACAGTTGAGGAGTTCGCGAGGAACTGAGCCCTCTGCTGTCAAGACTGTCCTTATAAGGTCGAAGGTCCCCACCTTAGTCCCGACCTCCTTGACATCATTGGTAGCCGAGGGTAGCCGAGGGTAGACGAGGGTAGACGAGAGTAGTCCAGTGTAGTCCAGGGTAGTCCAGGAAGGTCTGCTGGTCCTCCCCGATCCTCACAGTTGAGGAGTTCGCGAGGAACTGAGCCCTCTGCTGTCAAGACTGTCCTTATAAGGTCGAAGGTCCCCACCTTAGTCTCGACCTCCTTGACATCAACATTACAAACAATTCCTTGTTTAACCGTTTGCACTCGACAATATTATGGGAACCTTGATTTCTTTTATTAACACTTTGCGCGCCAGCCCCGCGATGGTGGGGGATTTTTAGTCTATTATTTAATTCTTAATCCTCCGTTAATGTAACATTTTACATATGTATAACACAACTCCAAAGTAAAACTACAGAATCTAATTCCTTATTCTTTTACGTAAGTTATAAATTTCAGTATGATTGATGTTTAATGATGTATCAATATAATCACCGACGCTCATGTTTTTAGTAGCTGAAATTTATCCGGCGTGCAATGCGTTAATACAATTTCGCCGCCATTAGCCTAGCACCATCCTCGATAGGAATTACACTGTCGGCGATGCTGCTAGTTTCCAGGTCTACCACGGGGAGGTTGCTGCGAGGAGACCCTGCGAGGTGGATGGACATTCAAGTCCATCAACCTCCGTTCCTATTTCTACATCTTATTCTAAACGCATTTATTACTATCGCACTTAATAATACTCCCACGGCGGCTGTTTTCTTTCTTGAACCTGAAATGAAGTATCCCACGGTGGACGATCGATGTCTTCTTTCGCACACTTAATTCTAACTTAATTTATTTAACGAGTAACTTGAACTACACAATCATCGCAGTGGTAAAGGGGATGAATCAAGGAAGAAATCCTTGATTCGAGTATGAGACTTCTTCTCTGATTCAATAAGAGCAAAATGAGGGGATACAATATGCCGGGCAATTGTCGGGCTAAGAAGCAAAGAAAGCGAATCAAGAAAGAAATTCTTGATTCGACAATGGGAGAAATCAGAGAAGAAGTCTCTGATTAAAAAGGGTAAAATGAGGGTTACGCGAAGCAAACCGCGGTCAGATCAGCCAGGCCACAGTGCCGAGTTACAATGCTTCCTCATCTACGGATCAGAGGATGGCCTATTGCCAGTGTCAAAATCCCGTTAACTTCCCTACGCCTTGCCCTCAGAGAGAAGCGCGAAATTTTGCAAAGAAGTAGGACCTCAGCAAAAGCTTCCGCCGCAAAGATGGTGGCACGAGCACCACCGCCCCGCAATGTAAACGTAGCTACGAAGTGCGCTGTTTATTTAATGCTATTGACTGCGCGTATGCTAATGTTAAAAATTTGGAACATTGTCTAGCTTTACAGTTAATTAGTATTCTGCAAGGGAATAAATGTTTTACTGATTATATAATTCACTGACATCAATGAAATGCTACTTAATTGTGGTTATGGTTATAATGTATTTATTTTTTACAAATTTATATGATATTAATATCGAACAGCGAAGATTGCTCGAAATTTCTTAGATTAATGTATAGTGTTAATATTTCTCTCAATGAGTAAAAATCATTCAATTTATCTAACTTCAGTTTAAGAAAAAATAAACTGTAGTTACCGTAATTTTTATACATTTACAACATGCAATGGTGCATGAAATATAAAATTGTCAGTAAAAAAGAAATGATAATGTTCAAAACCTACTGCATGCAAAGGAATGAATTATGAATGCTGTAAAGTTACTGACATATTATGACGTGTTTCCTATAGAAGTATATAATTTCAGTGTCGAACGATAAATATTTAGAATTTATACACGGTATTCATTTTGTTATCGCTATTACTATATTTACGCATTGTTATTATTAACAGTTGCTGTCGCCTTATCTAAAAACAAAATAATAAGTAAAATAGAAAAATACAAAACAATACAATTATTCCAAATTTTGTTCTACAAAAATACGAGGCACAGAAGAATATTCTATTTGGAAAGTTAAACGTGATCTTTGTTGTCAAAAGATATTGCAGCTATAAAATCTAGATACGTCAGATTAGATCGGTGATTAAGTAACATAGGTTATTTCCTTTCCGTCTATTCTCTATATTTACCATTCCCGAGAACACCATTAGATAACGATAAAGCCATAGTAGAATATGGTACAATATTACATATTCTATAACCCGTAGTATACCCTCGGGATATTAAAGATCTTGAGGTTACGAGCACACACCTTTAAATATCACGCTTAAAAACCACAATTTACTTTCCGAACAAAATGAATGCTCAAATTGTCCTCGATGGAAACGCGGAAGGGCGTCAATCAGATAGAGAAATGTCATTACGCGGGGCACCGTTCGCGCGGCAATCTTGTAAAACATTATTCTAACTAAACTGTCATAAACGGGAGGAAATGAAAAGAGCTACTTAATAGCTTATGTATGCAAATGCGAGGCAGCAGATTGCGCTGAGTGCTCTCGAGTGAGAGAAATAGCAGCAGGCGAGGAAACGGTCGAAAGGGTGGCTCTCGTCGTCGCCCTTCGGACGGCTGCTCCTACAATTTCCAATACTAACAAGTCGTACCCGCCTTCGGCGACGGTTATACCACTTCAGCGAGTACCCCCGATTCCCATGAAAATCGTCTTCTTAATTAGTAGATTATTAAAATGATGGATTTCACTGGGAAACTGAAATCTTTAACCCTTTGCACTCGTATGTCATGCTGTAGATGACAATACAAATTTTTTATACTTTATTTATGGTACTTCAAAAAGTACGAAATATTTCGTCATACCTGGTTAACAGGATAATTGGTTACAAAATAAAACTAATTAAACGAGTTTGATGATATATTCTTTTTACTAGAAACAGATGCAAAAAGAAAGATAAACATTGAAAAACTGATTGGTCAGATAATATATGAATTAATATGAAGTTAAGTGAAGCAAAGAAAAAGCAGAATTTTAAATCTGATCATCTGACCCATTAGGGTCCAGGGTTTGTTTAAAAATCGATCATCTAGAATAAGAATTCTTTTTTAGTTTATATTGAAAATTTACAGATTTCTGGGATATTATTGAAATTTATTTTGGAACCTTAGATTGAAACCAATAGAAGTTTTCATTTTTGCACATCCTTTAATGTTAATTTATTCGAGTGTGATGGGTTCTGTTAGTTAGATTCTGCATTACATACTTAGTGTGTAATTAAAAATTGTAACATACTGTTACAAGTATCTGGTATCTTCAGCTTTTGTTGTGTTGATATTGCAGTAGGGGCTCAAGAAGGTCTTCTTCAATTTATTCATGAAGCTCACCGAATCAAAGAAATAAAAAGTTTTATTTTTAATCAAATGATTCACACAAAATTAATTCAATGCATTAAAGTATTAGTAATGTATACTGATGTTGCTCGAACAGAAACACGTTCAGTTAATTCAAATAAAATGATTAGAGAATTTTGAATGCAATGCACTCGTTCAATGCACTTTAAAACACATTTTTAAATGTCAGAGGTACACGCTTGTCGTTTTAGTGTCATCATTTCGTAGCTTCGGATGCTGCTTAATGAATAATGATCCACGAAAGGTATGCAAATTTCGAAGGCGTTTCTTAAATATTCACGAGTTGCTCCGCGGTTTTACGAATGAAACGGAACCTTCTATTAACAACCGAATATGTACACTTGTCCTTTTAGTATTACCGTCCATTAACTTTAACCACGTCGCATTGCTACGCTGCGAAATGGTATGAAGTAATTAATTGCGTTTGTCTCGGAAATTTATAGCTCATGTAAATCATTCAGTGATAACGAGTGCTGATGCGAAATCGTTCGTCATTCTGTCATCCAACACTTTATGGTAACATTCATCATGGAAATAGAATCATAGAACTGGTATGCCCTCTTGGAAAAATGTATCAAGCTGTTAGATTTAATTAAAGTAGGCATCAGATTAAACTTTTCTGTTTTTCATTTTTTATTTGCTGCCATTTATTTCAGCGGTGACCTGTAAGATGAATGGGCCCTCGTATACACACTGTTGGTTTAACTGCATTTATAACCGATACAGATATTAAAAAATGAATAAAATATAAACTTTTACACTTTATAAGATACTTTTCCATTCTTATTTATAAGAATATAAATTGGCAGAAATATTTAAAACCCTTTTATCGATATACATTCTTATTTATATGTATAAATACCTTATCAAAAAATTTGAAAAACTTGATAACAGTTTTAACAATATATTGTTACTCTGGAAATATAAATTACATAGTCTTTGAATAAGAAATGTCAGTTATACCTAAGTTTTTAATGTCGCTACTTTATCACAACAGCAACTATCAATAGAAAAATCCAAAGAATTTTTTAGCAATTATATGAAATAATAACTGCAATGCATCATATTTTTTCAAAGTTATCGTACACTATTAAATGCAAAGAAATAGAACAAAACCGTATAATTCGTAATTACGAGTCAAGATAAAGAGTTACAATTTAGCAGATGTTATTCTTTCGTAATGAGCTATCGAAAACAACATCGTTCGTATAATATGTTTCAAGAGCACACATTTAATACTCTTCCCCAGCTATAACGTTTACTTACTTTATTAACTGGTTTGAACTCAGATTTACTGTATGAACCAGTTATAACCCTCATTTACTCTGTTAACCAACTGCATCCATTTTTCACTATGTCCTATTCCAGTGTAATGAAAATTACGACGTAATTAAAGTTAATCTGTGCTCTTTACCCTTCCGAATTTTTAACAATTATGTACGCCAGAAATTCATAAAATACGCACTCTAATAATGACATGTTATCCCAGCACAAAGAACAAAATTTTATCGATATATTATCGACGCGTACTTCTTCGTCGGTTTGGGTTACTAATTACAAGGGACCGTGTAGGTTGATCTCCTTGAAATGAATATTCATGCCGCAATCACAGCCTCCTAAAACTGTCGTTGCCAAGTTTACGCGCGATCCTTATCCCTGAAATTCATTATAATACTCGTTCATGAGTTACAATTTATCCCAGACGCTCGTTTTTTACCAGGGAGGAAAGATAGATGACCATTGCCATGAATAAAATGCGGGAGATTTTCAGTTGACCGTTTTAGACCGTGCAAGATATTATAATTATGCAAATCCGGATGCAAAGTGCTCTATACAATGTGAAAAACGACAGTTCGGTATATAAAACCGGACATCCGAGCGTTCCTGCTTTTAGAAAGCTTACTCCGGTTTCATTGAAACGATCGTTTAACATTCAACTATGAAATTATATGAACGAACTTACTAATGAAATGTTTTATAATGTCTGGTCCTAATAGTATTATTTTATCCTTTTATTTTTCCAATTGAAAACGAAACTCGTGTAGTAGCTTTCTTCAAAGATTTTCATACAAACAAGATTTAGTCTATCGCGTGGTGTAGTTACATTTCGTCTTGTACCTTCGTTTATTACAATAAACTGAAAAATATCACACTCAGTTTGATGATTATCTTGATATATTTAATTGCTTTTAAAATTAAACAAATATACATGTTTTATTTGACAAGATCTATAGAACTACTTTCTGCAAAAAATGTTTATACCTATATCTTCCACAATGAACGCATAAATAATTTTTAAAATAAAAAATATTCATTTTTCTTTACAAAATTGAATTTTTTAAAAACCATGGATAACACGGTAAAAAGTCCCCAGATTCTTGTTCAGTGCACGAGAATCTACAAAAATTGCTTAATAATAATGTAATTTGTTTTACATCAATTATACTTGTTAAATACATTCTAATTAAGTTTTAATGATAATGGTTGTGTTAAGTTTTGTACGGTTTCTATCGACCTCTGCTGCTACAATTTTTAGAAGTGGTTGAACAATAATTGAAACGCGTCCCGCGAATTGTATCGCTATTATTGCGACATGCTCGAAACTCGAGGAGCATAATTAAACTAGGGTTGAATCCCCGTTGCACATCGAAGGAGGATCGCTCCTCAATCCGACTCCTTGATCCAATTAACGCGGCGGAATAATCCCCCGGTTCGTTCCCGTTCTGCCCAGGTACCATCACCATCGGCCCAGCCGAGCTTCGTCTTAAACAATTTCATTTGCATAGCAGATAATCAAACAATTCGCTTTGACATTTAAATTAGCAAAAGAAAAGCGGCACGCGAAACGGTGCAGCGCTCTCTCTAATTTTCCGAGACGCCAACTAACCGAACGTAATTTCCCATTTGCATGTTTCGTTTCCCGTCGATTCTTGCGATTCGACCTTTATCAAATTAAATTTTGATCCAGAGAAAGGAGAATGAAAACAAAACGTAATAATAGTCTTTTGAAGCATTTTATATATGCTTTGTTGTTGTCCAACGAACAGTCAGTAGGTATCAAGCAACATTTGCATCGACGAAATTCGTAAACATAATTCGGAAATTGGTATTCGTGTTTTAATATTAAGATAAAAACAATTAGTCAAATAGAATTTTTTTATTTTTCATTTTCTTCGTCACTTTATCTTAGTTCATGTTACTTATTACTGGAATAATATATTCAAATGGCAGATCATTTTAATATATACTGCTTCAGTTTAGAATCAAATATATATTTCACAAATCCATAACAACTTATTGCCAAAATCAATACTCGAGAACTCACTTCCGCGCTTCCGTTCTCAACTAAACAAACTTTTGATTTTCATTAAAATAACCTCCACCATTCCTCTCAGCTATTTCCATTTCAAATAAAAGTCCCCCAATCCCCCAGCAATGTTCCTCAAAAACTGACTTCTCTCATCGTGTAATCCAAGAAGCACCCAGCTGTTCGACAACGGTCCGCATCAAATTGGAGTTGGATTTGGTCCGGCGCAGAACTTCGATACAATTGAATGCTGATCCGTCTCGGCTGCTGTTCTTATGTATGAAATCCACGTGCAGCTTAGATGGAGAAGTTTCGGGATGACGCGGCGCGACGGCGGTGCCCGCTATCACATATAGATATTATTGTTATTGCAGCGTGTAAGCATCGACAGGGTGGTGGCAGTCTTGCGCGCGCGCGTATGTGTGCGTGTGCTCGGTTCACAGGGGTCGAACTCGGGGATAGAAACCGAGCCGTCATTATGCAAAGGAGATGGTCAGTTCGGTAATCCAGGGATCCCAGTGGCCAGAGGTCGTCGCATTCCGGACATCTTGCGGAATTGTTTCTGCAAGATTGTTCCGCGAGACCCGGGGCTCGCCGCTCTCCAAAGTCTGATGGATGTTCCGCTATATTGAAAGAAATATCTCACGTGAACTGCGCCGGTTATCTTTCGTCCCGTAATGGGGTCGTTGCGTCTCTCTTGCCCCCCGCGACAGAGAAATATGTTGCCGGTGTCTGCATCTATTTTCAGTGAAACGTAAAGGCCTCAGTGTGAGTTCGAGTGGGCGCTGAATTTCATGGAAGATAGGACTGTTGATATTGTATATCTTTGATTCTAGTTTTGGGAATGTAATGGTACGAAAAGTTAGTATTAGTTTGAGTGTAAGGAGGGTTTTTGTAGATGAGATACTCATGTTGTGTGTTAAGTATCGAAAGGGGTGGCAGTTTTTAGGAGACGCTGCTCATGAAAAGTAAGACATGTGGTGAGATTTTGTGAAGAGTTATAGAATTATTCGGATTGTTGAAAAATTTCGAGATCAATATTTTTTTGGATATTTTAATTGCGTAGAATAAACTTTTAGGTATTTTAGGAATATTTTTTCGAAATTTATGTTACATGTTTTATTGTGATCAGAGTAGTTACATAAAGTGTATAAACATTGCTTCATATTGAAAAACTTGTACATATAGGATAAACCACGTAAATAATCCATTGTATTTATGAGTAGAATTTCTCTTTCGACCATTTCTTCACACGAATACCTACAACATTCTTGATTCTTCAAAACGCACCTTGTCTGAGATACCTTACGCGACATTTAGAAAACAATCCTGTCTCAGCTATCGTTTCAGCAAAACAAACTTCCCTGTCCCAAAAGAAAGTCGCAAACCGTCGTTAATAAACCAACCAACGAAACGTAATGTATAAACAAAAGCCAAAAGACTTCTTCAGGGATAACTATTCTCGCGAAACATATAATCAATCGGTTTCAAAGCAGTAAACCATTAACGATCCGGCAGGGCCTCGCTTGATCCCGATCACCGCCATCAACCACCCATCAGCTGCCTCCCCTAAGAGGTTGGATCCCACGAAATGTGCATCAACGACACTAAAAACGTTCCACAGAAGAGAAATGCTCGCTGCATCGGCCATAACCCTGATCAGCCAACCGAAAAGAAAAGGAAAACGGGAAAAAAGCAGATCGTACAAGAAAGAGGAAAAAAAAGAAACTGCCATAACGCCGTTAACGTTCCCGCACGGTAGAGTATTCGGTTAGCCGGTCGGTGGGCATCCCGGCACGAGCTTCCATTGAACGGATTTAGCGGCTTAGGAAAAGTACGAGGAAAAGAACGCAGCCCGTAGGACTTGGACGCCGCTCGTAAAAGGTCTGGTACGGCGATGATGAGCGTGGCGCGTTCGCACACGCACACCATCGCCTCCGCCGCGAGGAACACACTTAGGAACCATAAGATGCGATCGGGAGGCCACTCTGGAAACACATCGGTGCCCGGTATCGCATCGTATCTAAGGTATGGATGAATCATTTATCGGGTCCATAACCCGGGACGGCCCAGCCAACCGGTCAGTTTTATGCCGGCGCAGTAGAATTTGATCAAACTTCGTTTTGCGGCCACTCGGGGAGCAATAAGAGACCGGGCTCGCCCCTAAAACTACGGCCCCGGAGGTCTCGTACCTTCCGCCACCGACGAATCAGCCCTATTTCGGCCACCCCCGCTCTTCCGCCCTTTGAATCCCGTTTCTGCAACGAAATGACACCCCCGCAACGGCCGCCGCGATCGCATCATAATTACTCAAACTGCGGAAACACCCTCGATCCATTTACAAGACACTTCTCTCTGGCAAGGCCAGGACACCGAGGTCGGAGTATCTTCCTCCTTGCCGCTCGTTTCGTGGGTTTCTCAATGGAAGTGGTTCCGCGGCGAATTTCCCGGGTGAAATTAAACAGTTCGGAAGAGCTGGGTTCTTGGAGGGTGTTCGGCGAGTTGGAGGGGATCGGTGATCGGGTTTTAATGCAGGGTTTGACTACGTTGGCTTGAAATTTTAAGGGACTGGTCAATTTTTGATGGTAAATTGTGGATACTTGAGTCGTTGGAACTTTGTGGGAGGATTCGTGATCATTTATTTAAGATTATTTTGAAGCGCGAAGTATAGAATTCTTCTAGAAAGAGAGCTGAAAAGTAAAATGTTGCGTGATCATAAATGGAAGGAATTGTTATTTATTGTTAGATATTTATCTGTGCAAGTTCAAAATTAAACGAATTGAATTGTCTTGGTAAACGGTTTCAGTAGATTTGAAGTATAGTAAAATTGGATTCAATTTTATTATAACCCTTATAATATCATTTCAAAGATTTTAATATGGTGTAAGTGCACAAAGTTTCACAGTGTTATTGTTCGAATTTTTTCGAAATTTGTCTGTATATGAATACGGAAATGTAAACATTAGTTAATTCAAGTTTACTATTTATTTCGTATATTTTATTTTATGTCTGCTACTGGCAAAATATTGTCAAAAGCATGTTTATCTAATTGTATAAAACTTTATTTAAGGTCACCTTCGTTTTTGTGAGAAGAATCTTTAATATAAGCCGTTCGTTTTTTGCCAATATCAATATATCTAAAGCCGAAAACTCGCGCGTACATTGTTCGCGCATGAAGATCAGAGCGATAGAACCAAGAAGAATGAATATAAGCTCGAGTTACGAGCAAGGAAGTTTTTTTATCGCGTTTTTACGTCACGTATGCTTGGTTCGGTGGCAGCGGAACGATACTTGCGAGGGATGAAACCAACCTCCGTTCGCCCCTTGACTCGCATGCAGTGTAAACAAATTAAGGAATCGTCCACCGTCACGGTTTATGGCTGAATTTTACCATCACACGTAAACTGAATCTCTTTTAAGACAGCTTGGGACGAGGAAGTGAAATTTCGTTTTACATTGAAAAACCACCGCACATTTTTCAGGCCTTGTACGTGAAGTATAAAAAGTTCACATTCGCTGGGTGAAATGTATTTTTCTTATTAAATTTTTATCCTATTTCATCTTTATATTACTGTAATAATATCATTAACAAATTATAATTTGTTAAAGAATATTCATTCTCTTGAACGCATACTTTATTTACACAATGTTTCTATGACACTTTCCTATTTATAGTAATTTATTACGTAAATAAACTGTTGTTCGTTGGGTTAATATATTAGTGTACAAAATTATGGTTTACTTCTTGGAAATTAAAGTACTTTAGCAATAAAAATTGTAAGGATATTCTTTTCTATCGATACCAGTATGGTGTGATATTGAATTTTTTATGGAATTGTTCCAATAATTCTTTATCTGTTTCAAAACGACCATCTGCAAAATTTAATATACGTGTAGTTGTAAAAAGTTTCTCGAGGTCCTAGCTGGGTTCCCTTACAATACTTTTATTTCTGTAAAAATCTTCCGAATGTTGCAAGTTTTACTGCTTTTATGTGCTTCAAAAGTTTCTCCTTTAACTCTCGTGTATCTCAAAATTTCGTCGTTCAATTTTATCTCTCATGAAACTTCACTGAATTTCACTCGTCCTGCGAATTCTGGACCCCGCTCTTGTCTATTTGCTTTAACCCTCGAAGCTTATATATTCTATTGTTTTCTGTTGTAATTTTTTCAAAATAATATTTTTACCACGGAACACAACAGTTTATTTAAAAATAGAACATTCTATCCTCAGCAGAAAACTTGTTAGCATATTTTTTAACACATTCATACATGAAATTCGTGGGAGTAATATTTGTGCATATTGAAAACGACAGATGGCAATGTACGTTTATCGAAGAAATATGATGCTTTAAAAGAATTTTAACAGATTAATTGATTCTATTGGCATTTTAATTAAACTGAAAAGAATGTTCATTTGTATATGAAAATTATGAGAAATTACGAAGCAATGGAGTTCTTTCAATACTATAAATGAAAAAAATCAAAACAGATGTTACTGAAGTTTTGTTTTCAACATCAGAAAATTACTGAATACAACTAAATTTCCATGTTTCATACTTTATAAAGCAACTGAAAAAACAAACTGCGTCTAAAAGAACAAATGTTTCATCAGATTTTATAAAATTATTTCTTCAAATTAAGATACTTAACCTACCTACTGAAATATTCTTTCACTCAAAATATAAATAAAAATGAGCAAAATATATTCATAAATTTAACAGATATCAAACTAAGTAAATCCAACACTGTTTATCTGCTATCTTCAAATACAAATCGAAGCAAATAATAAATTAAATATTCAATTACAATTACAATAAACGCTCCTATCATCAATGGTTAACCTTTAAACTAAACCTAGATACAGAATAAGCATCAACTTCTCATCTCCACCTAATCAATCATTACCGACAAAGTAGTTCCATCACCCACCATCGCATAAAAATCACAGAACAAAGGGTTAAACGCGGCGTTACTACGTCTATGTTCGATACAAGCAACAAAACACCAATAACACACCGATCCCCTCGCGTTCCATAAAACCAGCGTTGTCGTTCCGGCTCATATCGCGTTACGAACGATTTGAAACAATTATCCCGTTTCCCCCGGCGCCCGGTGTATATCCATCAAACTATCGCGTTTCGCGGAAACAGTTTAAAAATCGTAGCCCGGCAATTACCCAGCGACGATATCGCGGCGCGGGGCCAAATTAAAAAACGCGGGCTGACCGTTGACCGCTGACCGAGCCGCGGGCCGCGCGCATCGCAATCATCTCCGATTGAATTATTGAGAGATTGCCCGGGCACGTGTAATTACCGATGCGAAAAGTGATTCTTGGCCGGGTGAACAAGTGCGCCCGAGATAAATGAAGTCAAAGCTGACGGCGCGGGCCGCAGGGCGGAGAGGAGAGATGGCGTGCCGGCGGAGGATGCGGCGCTTGTTCTTCCTCTTTTCCCCTTGTACGAAGAAGCCGATCCTGTCCGGTCCGTACAAACTCATAAATCTCGCTGCAAATAATTGCCAGGCTGCGCTCCGCGCGAGAGGGAACGGGACGGAGCGTGTGCGCGAGTGTTCGCGGGGAAGAGAGAGCGGAACAGGGTGGGAGCGAGAAAGGAGTCAGATCAGTGGTGTTGATTTAGCGGTGTTCAGAGGTCACGTGTTTTCTACGCTACGCTCTACGCCAATGCGTACGCCCGATCGGGAGAACTCGCAACCATTACCCGGACACAAATCGTTTCTGCAGGTGTACACTCACCGTGCAAGCGCAGCACCCTCCGCCTCGCGACAAATTGATCCTCCTCGGAACTAATGAGACCGTTCCGGAGAACTTTTTTTCAACTACAGCGCGCTGCATAAGTTCAACACCGTTCTCGTTTTCCGATGGTTCGGACCTTTCGACACTGGATTTACGGGATTGACCGGGGAATTAACCTCTTCAAGGCCGAATTCTTTTTCAAAAGAAACACAGATTATTCTAGCTTTCGTCTGATTGAAGTTGATTTTGTTATAACCGATACGAATTGAACAGTGCGAAGACAGACGGAGGTATTTATTGAATGTACACATATGAATTAGTATTCTTGAAGAGGTTAAAGGCAAGGAACGAAATAATATAGCCATCCATTTTCGTTTGGTACGACTGAACCTGTAGCTGTGAAAATTTCGAGATCTCGTTATTGTAGACAATGTTATATTTAAGTATCATGTATTAGCAAGTCCATTAACACTGGATTTCCGGAACGAGTCGATTTCACTCATATTGAATTTTATAAACATTATTTGATAAATAATTGAGTCAACTTTGATTTGTGTAGTTGTGTAAATAAGTATCTTAACTGTCTACTTTGGAATCTTCAATTGCTTAGATCTGAATGATCTAATATGAATTTTGTTAAGAATGATAGAACAAATTTCCTTTTAAAATGTGTTTTAAAAATCAGTCTATATACTATCATTTTTTAAATATAATACATACGTATCTAAAATAGTCAGCTTTCAATTTTTAAACAATATAGTGAATTTCGGTGTAAACAAAAAAAAGACCAGACTATCCACTTTAAAAGCTAAGGTATTGTTTCTAGTAAATTATTAATGACAAGGTAATTTTTGATGGTAGAGTTATAAAATAAATCGTAAGTTAACCCCTTGCCGTACAATGACAAGTGAGACTCGTGATGAAGATTTCTAAACTAATTTAACAGGAATCATTGTTGTGCATTACCCACGGATCAAAGCAAACAAATATTTTGCTATTATCAATGTATTATCTTTAAATGAAATTTCCGCGTGAAGTATAATGGAAAATTTTGTTGTATTTCTTACAAATTGTCGATAGTAAAATATTACACGAGCTTAGTAACGAAAGTAAATAGTACGCTAAGGGGTTAAAGGTTTAGGAAAGCGGATTTCAGAAAAAATATCAGATAAAAGTGTTTACTGTTATTCCGAATGCGACGAAGAAAAGGTTAGGAGGGTGATTCCTAAAAATTTAACGCCATTCCGCCCGGAACGGCCATGCATCTTCTATGAAATACGATTTCTGAATTTCGCTCGATGGTTTCCAAGAAGCGGTAGCCACAAAGACAACGGGCACACCACTTTCTTACCCGAGCGAAGTTCCCGAGCCACTGATGGACACTTCTGCTGCGTTCTAAGAAACGCTATCGGCCCGGTAAGCGCACTGTCCTCGGTCAGGGACAAAAAGAGACGTGGGCCCGTACCATGGACGCAGAGATGGCATCGAACCGGGCTGCCGTTCACAAAATTTTTAATTAATTTAATATCTTGCCATGTAATGACAAGATAAAATCGTTACGAAGATATTAAATTTCATTTAATATATATGAACTTTATGAATTTACGATGGTAAATTTATTTTAAAAACACACCGAATTAATTTCTATTTTTAATATAACTTCTCGGTAACAAACCATTCATTTTAGAAATGACTAAACAGAAATATGAAAATTTTACTAACATAATAAATTATTTTTTAAACCATTTTCTTTCGCTTTATAATTTTCGTTATTATATACTAAATAAAATAAACTTGAATTTTCATTGCTCAACGTAATTATAAATTAAATTTTTTCCTTTATTATTATCATGCTGTCGTATACAATTTGAGTTCTAATTTTTTTTCATCAGTAATCCTCGTTGATAGCAGTCATCTATAATATTGATAATACTAAAAGACGATATTATTGTGACTTAATATTCAATGTAATGTTAGATAGCTTTCTGTCTGTTAAAAAATTTGATTTTAACAGTTACAACCGTTTCTATAAATACTCTTCAATTGCATCTTGTATCGGAGACCATTAATTAGTGAGCCAATGTACCGATTGCACATGGTCCTTTTATTGGTTTCAGTCAGGAGTCGTTCGTCGAACGCTCCACCGACAAGTTCAATATTTGTGGTGCTCGAACGCGCCTCGCACACATGTCGCGAAAATGGGTGAGAGTGTTACGTGTCCTTCTGGCGTCAGAGTACCTGAGAATCCGCCGGTACATCGGTAATCGTAGGTGGAACACGAATCCTGGCTACCCTCGCCGGAAACCAAAGGATTTGCTTCCTGCACTCGTGTCTAACATTTGAAATGTTTGAATTTGTTGGAACTTCATAGGTTTAACTTCGGATATTAATCTCTTAGCAACGAATGACGAATATGCTCGTCATAAAGAAACGAGAATTTTTTGTACAATGACGAATATATTATTGGTGAAACTGAAAACTAATGTTATTTTTCTATAATTGAATTCAATTTTGCCACAGCTAAGAGGTTAGTATGAGTCAATTTCGAAAACTTTTTATATATATAAACTTGATATCCATTTCATGAAAAAAATATTTCTTTTGAATTTTATTTTAATATTTTAATGAAACCGATGTCGTGAATAAAATCATGATACATCAAAATATTATGAATAAGTGAGGGATTAATGATAATATAGAATTTAATACATTCAGAAAACTGATAATAATTTAGTTTCTTTGCTCTATAGTGTTTCAGAAGTTTCTATTATTCGTATCTATTCATTTGTATGGAAGTTAGAACGCTCCATTACCTTTTTTACCATTACTATAATTCTCTAATATTTTAATCTAGCGTACATTTCTAAATAAAAAGGATCAGTTGTTTTCTTTAATCATTTTACGCGTGTCATGTCATTATTAACATTGGATTACGCACTGCTATGATTTTTACTGGTATTGTTTAAACGTCAACGTATCAGAAAGTTGCGATCGAAACAGTGACAATAAGAATTCCGTTTCTATTTTCTTCCGTCCTTTCCTTTGTCACGCACATATTTCGCCCACTTCATTTGTCCCTGAGGGAGCATTTCAACCTATGTTTACCTTCAGGCGACATTGCTGTCTTGAGACTTCGCGTGAAGTGAAATGCAGCCTCGTCTCGGCGAAGTGCAATGGAAAATTTAACAAATCATCATGGCTCACACCGTGACTTCAATATTTTTTCTTTTGTAATACTTCTTTCCAACTTTAACATTTGTCAAAGACCTAGCAATAATAGCAAATCCTGCAAAGGGAATTACAAACAAAAGAAAAATGTTTATTCTTATTAAAATAGTCTTTTGTATTAAAATATGAATATCACAAAGCTGCAGGGTCACGTGATATAATCTCTGAAATTTCATTGAAAATAATCTTTAATAGTTGCAACAGTTTATAATAATGAAATCTTTGTCAGTCTTAAAATAATAGAATAACTTCCCATTATTCTAATAAAATGAAGAATTAGTGGGATACATTACCAAGATTATAAAATTATTACTAAAACTACACTGAAAAAAGGGAAAACTTCTTTTATTCTCTAAATAAGTGAATTTCCTTTATATAAAAAATGCATCTATCTCATTTTTTTAAAATAAGTAAGTGCAGAAGAAAGTAAATTTTCATAAATATTCATAATCTGCGGTTCCAAGACTTTATCCGAAACCTTCTTAGATTTTTTTCGTTTGAGAACTATGAGTTTAAAAGAAAAGGTCGAAGCGAAAGTATAACGTTATTGCATATTCAACGCTTTCACCCCCTGTCGCATTACATCGTGCAACCCCGAGCGCGTAAACCGTTCCCGACTTTACGATCCCATATACCAACGAGTTTATTCTTTTATTACGAACATCGTGTTTCCGACTCGCCGTACCCCATGCATCACGCATTACATAGCATTACGCACGTTCGTCTTCTACCGACTTGCGTGATCCTTGGAAAGTCTTAATACGTCTTGCGAAAATTACACTGCTCTGTCTGTTCTAATATAATTTTCCATTTTCCAAAACTTTCTGTAAATAGTACTAAAAATATATTTTGTGTAACTTGACTATGTAAAATTGTAGCAATCACACAAAATTAAAGACTATAAAATCTTCATCTTTGTCGTATCTCCTAGAATGAGTCGAAATATTAGTTTCAATTAGTTATTTCCTTTTAATTAATTTATACAATTAATACGTTACGATCTTATGATAGAAAAGATGTTAAATTTTGCATCGTAATACAGAGAAAGTAGAAACTAGGTTAAAAAAGACTGAATACCGTTTATACAGAAAATGTCTTTTAATTAGGAAGAAAATTAATCAGTTAAGTACAATATGTTATGCAAAGTATTTTAATCAACGCCAAATAATAGTACGAGTTACATAATAATTTAGTACATTAGTTAACAACAACTTTAAAGAGCAAACTCATTGATAAATTGACTAAATTAAAATAATTAAACTCAATAATAACACACGGGTAGATACAGTTTAATCGAATCAATTTATATTTGTACAACTATGACAGTCACGAGTGCCATAGATAAAATTCTAGTAAGTACAAAGTATGGATACTTTGCCCAAACATAGAGTTATATAGACCTTTGTCAGCGGTTGTCGAAGTGTTAATAACAATCCCAACACAATGGTAACACGATACATGAATTGCTGAATACAGCATTGTTCCACGCTGGAAAACGATAATATTACAGAAAATAACAGTTGAAAGCGGTTCGGTTCGGGTAATTCGCACGTAAAGGGTCTTTCTTAAAAATACTTGACAAATGTAGAGCCTTGATAACAGCCGGAGTAGATGAAGCTTTCGGACAGACCGGTATTTCTCCGCTGCGCTAACGTAGATGTCAGCAACGATATCATCTACCATGCGTTAAAGTCTCAGGTTACCTCTGCACCGCATGTTGCCGGGTCATTGGGGCCGCGTTTCATCACAAACCGGGCCCCTGTACTTTTACTTTCCTCTCTGCATACCGGGGTAAATGGCGTCACTCGTTCATCTGACAAATTTACCTTTAATCCTCGCGTTAGTTACCTATTTGCTCAGTAAATTCAATTATCAACCTACTATACATGGGATATTGCATCTTATACATTGTATCATAATCGTACGTTGTTGCGAATAATAGATACCTATATGTGTACTTAACTGTTGAATAGCTCTGAATAAGTGTTGGGCGTTAAGCAAATGAGATGAGATTTTCTTTAAAATTATTTTGCTTCGTTAATCGAAGAATGTATTCAATTCTGTATCATGCTCTGTAGTCAACATATTAATAACCTTAATAAAAGAGTGAACGATTTCAATTCAAATAAAGAAGAAAAGATGAAACGATTGGAAAACTCGAATAACTATAAAAAGAAAACTGAAAAAAATAAGTAGAAGTATTATTTATGAATTGTCTTAATGCTCCTTGCTTGCTAATTAAAAGAGAAAAACAAGTGAATAATATTTATTCTAATCGGACTTGTTCATTAATTATAAAATCACTGTACGATGAACATCCGTAAACCTAGTATTAAATCTATAATTTTCAAAGTCTAAATGAACGACCATCGATTTTTCTAGGACCAGTAGAATAAACTGTACAATAAACATCCGTAAACCTAGTGTGAACCATAGGCCCGAGCAAAAGGTAAAAGACCAGGAGCGAAAAGAGTCGTCCGGGTCTCGCCGAACAATCCACAGTACTCATTAACACCGGGTCTCGATTCGCGTACCAGTGACGTCACCGCGGCCATCGAATTACTCCGGAAGTCGTATCACGTTCTGGCCAGTTCATTCTTCACTCGTAGGTAGCCTGGTAGACTGGTTGATGCCTGTGACGCCCCTTTTACAAAGCTTGTCCTACTGCTCCGCGTGTACCTGTAAAGCCGGGCAAGAAGAGCCGCCTGCCATAACAGGGTCTCCTGGTATCTCCGGCGGAGCTCCGATTCCGATGATCTTTCACCAATCTCGTCTCTCATCTTCATCTTTTTATATCATCTCCTCCGCACCGTGAGCTTCTTCTTCTTCTTCTCCGTTCTCCCTGGCCCTCCTCCGCCGTCGTCGTCTTCGAAACCAATGCCCCCACCCCCTCGGCCATCCGTCTCTCCACTCCTTTCTGTAATTTCCCGTGCGAGCTGCCGTCCTCCTGTCCGTCAAACTTTTCCTTTTCTTTTGCTTCCTGTTCCTTTTCTCTCAGCGTCTATGTCAAAGGTTCGTTCCCCGTTTAACCTGCTAACCGGAGGAATGTATCGACTAGCTCGAGGATTTTATTGGAGTTTTATGGATCGGTGGTTTGGCTTTCTTGATTGTACGAGCCCTGCGACATCCATCATTGGAAGAATATAGTAATGTTATTAGAGATACAGAAGTTTGATAGGTAGAGATAAGAAGTTGTGAAGCAAATAGTAATACCAATCTCTATTATCTAAATGAAGTTCAAGTACACATATTATAAGGAACACAACCTCGATAAATAAAAATAGAGACGAACATTTTTATCGCAATGCGAAAGTTTAATGTTTCGTAACCTTTGAACCATTACTTACTGTTAAAAAGTTTAAAGTCTTAGATGTACAGAACAAAAGCCTTAATATATGTCAAGATCAAAGTTATACGAGATTTACTTTGTTTGTAAATGAGTACGAAAACTTACCACTCTCGGACATACTTCTTGGAAAAAGTTGTTGTGTATCAAGTCCCCCACATATTTCAAGATCATCCAAATCACTGAGGAATCAGCGTTGTAAATAATTACCCAAATTTTCAAGTTCTATATCTAGGTAATTAAGAATTACGTTAAATAATTATATGCTAGCAACAAGGAACGACAGATTGATAATAGGTATACCTACTTCTATAGAAGCTTACAAATGACATTTACGGGAAATAAATCAAAACTTGTTTGTCGATTGCATTTTATTTTGTCATCAATAATTTGTGTATCAGTGATAATTATGATCGACGTTTATAATAAATACAGGCACGTATAACATATTCTTAACACGCCGGATAACGTAATTTAAAATATAAATACTAATGGTGGCACGAAAATCACGCGGCCTCATATAATAAAGATAATTAACGCAGCTTCGTCATCGTGTAAGCGGTATTCGAAGGGCGGGGCTGCTTGTATGTGATTTAGGGCTTAATATTGCACATCGAACGTAGACCACAGATGAGTTTTACGAGTTGGCACAGCCGTCCATGCGGAGATTTCAAATGACACTTTATAGCGTCGCAGGTATCAGTTGTTTCATAGAAATTTTATCTGTTTAATTATAAATAAACTTTTCATGAATTCCATCGTTGCAACTCTTATTTTTACCGAACACGGTAAAATGTTAATTGTTTGAACACGATGGAAGATAAATTAATACACTACATTGATAGTAATGTACTAATTATCGATTATTCACACACATTACGTTCTCCTGTTATCTTATTGCATATTATGCACAATAACTGCCTTAAATCTTTCTATGATCTTTGAATATTTTTCACGTAGAATAATAAATATAAATATAAATATAAATTCGCGACAGCGTGTAACTTCTATAGCTGAACACACTGGTATCCTATTCAAATATGTACGAACATAAAAAGTATATGCTAGAACTGTGTCGTCGATGCAAAGCTACCGATTTTTAAATGATGTAAGATTAAGTGACCGACTTTCTCCTGAAAAAATTGCAAAACGATGTAGAATTTACGTCATCAGTATTCTTCTGAAAAAAACTAAAAATGACGTTACTGGTATTCAGTCAAAGATTCTCAAATGTCGTAAGACTACGATACGGAAATTCAGCCAAAGAATTTCAAACGATGTAGAACTACGTTACTGATATTCTTCTAAAACAAATTACAAATATCTATTACCGATATTCAAGGAAAGAGTTTCAATTGACATAGAACTACATCAACAATACCCAATATATCAAGAAACTGCGCTTGTAGACAACAATATACATACGAGAAGGTTCAGGATCGATCTACGGGTTCTGAATCGAAATAGAGAGGGGATTGTTAGAGATTTAAATGCGTCGGCGTGCACGTGCAACGAACATTGCATGCTATTATCATGCCTATCCGAGGTAATGATCAGCCGATCGTCTTCACTTGTTTATGGCGGTGGTTTGCTCGCGATCTCTGCCTCTGTAATTAATTTAACCAGCGGATTTCTGTCTATTTCGCTTCAACTGGCCGTTGTACGGCCGCGGTGTAGATGGTACGCGGCGAGATGGAAACCGTTGATCAACTCCTCTTGACTTACGATGATGCACAGCCTCTTATGCGAATTTATCCGGCCTTTCGCTCCTTACCAAGAAAGAAACTATTAACCGGCGACTATCAGCGTCGGACAGGTGAAGTATTATGCGCGGCGGCCGCGGCTACATCGCGAAAAATCCGAAAGCCAATTAGCTCACGGTCCCGCGTACGAATAGTTTGCACCGAAAATAGATGTTCCTTCCGAGAGGCGGATGTAAATCAACCGCAATTAAATTTCTTAATTGAGAGCGCCCACTGTGCCGCACTGATGAAGTTCGCAATTAGACGAGTACATGCTCCCATGCCCTCTATCTTCGATTTTTCCCCCGTGTTTCCCAGCATTTTTGCGCCGTACTTTTTGTTGTTGCCGGCCGAGGCTCGCGTTCCGTAGTAAATAGTTGCGCGGAGCAACGACCGTTCATGATTTGCATGTGAAACGGATTGTGTTAATGACCGCGGGTTCAGATGTTCGATGTTTGCTTCGGTTTCTTCTCGTTTCTGTGTTACACGTTACACTTTCGCCGGTTTTGATGGACTGTTAGGAAATTCGTTTCTTCTTATACCAGTAACGATAAATTGCTTTTCTTTCTGCGTTTCTCGCTTTCTTGGGATTACTTTATTCTTAGGAGAGCTTCGTGTCAAAGTAGTTTCCACAAACTTTCTTTTATTGCATTCTCTTGTAGAACGAAACTTCATAATTATTAAGTCAATTAGATTTAGACGGATCTAAATAAATAAAGTAAATTCTATTAGAATTTGTTCAGAAATCGTTAACACGTTGACGGTTACGGCGGTCATCGATAACCGGAGCTTCCAGAATGCTTGAAGACAATTGCACAAAGGAAACTGATGTCGGATCGAAATATTCAATAACATGAGTGACTACATAATAGTGTAACTCAAGAACTATGATACCAAACCATTAATTACCAACTCCAATACCGTTTGCCTTCGTTACGAAAAAACAAATAATGTTATACAAAATGCTAAGAATTCTCGTGGCTGTCGACGTGTGAACTGATTTTGCTGATAACGGAGAAAAAGAGAAACTTTTAAAAGGGAGGATCAGAGACAAATACAACTGTATTTAAAATTAATTGCAAAATTAATCTATTGTAAGAATCGTAATACAAATGAGTTTGAAAAATGGTAAAATTGCTATAAAGGATTTGCAGATAAAATAAAAGAGAATACCCTGAAGAAAATACACACGATACTATGCAATATATTATTCTTTAAATAACATCAACTAAGATAACATAATCAAGAAAATAAACCATAGGGTAAAAGCTTTTTATGAAAAACATTTGATTTAAATAAAATATTATTTCAATAAATCAGTGTACAATACTGATACAATGATCGATAAATTTCATTTGATCCTTGTCTGCTTTCTGTTTATCACACGAATAATGTTCAATCCTTTGCTTCCTCTGTCGTTTCTCATTCGTGCTGTTTAATTTGCGAGTGGGACACGAAATTTCTCTTTCTTAGGCCACGGAGTACACATAACGCAAAATAAAAGGCAGCGATTAGTCACGAGCTATTAACGAGGAATCCGGCTTGTAAACTAAATTGCCGCATTACAAGCTATTCTTATATTACAAAGTTGCAGTCGAGGCGTTCGTGGCCGCTCGTTACCTAAATCCGAGCGTTAAGCATTAAAGTCTCGGCTGGCTTAAACAGCATATTAAAGTTCCCGGAACAAGAAACATTAGTGAAAACTTAGCATTTAACGAAGCAGGCTCCCTCCCGTGTACTGCCATTCCTAGGGTCGCGTGCGGGAACCTTATTATTCAAATAGTTCTTCCCCCTAGATTTTCGAAACTTACGTTGCCCATGCATTTTCAGAAACATCAATCTTTTAGTAAACAATATGTAAGACAAATAAAAAAAACGTACACTCATTGGAGTAACAAAAATTGCTTATACGAATAGAGAAGACTTAAAAACATCAACTTCTGAAATAAATTACATTAAAAATAAAAATCTAAATCTAAATCTAATATTATTAACTACATGGTATAATTGTTTTAAAAAATCCACCACGTATCAGTATTAAACCTTGAAAATTCATTTGTCGCGCTGTAAATTATTTATAACCATAAAGATAAGTAACTCTTATGTCAAAATTTCTGTTGCAAACTTTTTCGAAGTGAATTGTATATAAAATAATTCTAATCTATTGATTAGTAATTCAATCATACGAAAAGTAAAATCATTTACCGGACCTCGTTATTACACTTCCAATTCACACGTGTGATAAGCTATATCTAAACGTCGAAAAGTAGTGAACTCGTTCGGAGAGAAGTGCAGCTCCTAGTACATCGCAAAATTTTGGTAGTACCATTCGGTTCAAGGGAACGGTGCAGTTTCTAAGGGTCGCTCTCCATCTAATCTAGTAATGCGGCACGCCTAGGGACAGAAAAGCGTGTCCAGGCATGCCGGAAAAGGGAGCATCATCGTGGAATCACTCCAATGGGAATCATTGTGTCGCATCTTTCTACCTTCTTGCTTAGTCATACTTATAACTTTCTTGCCTTATTGTTCTGTACCTTCGTCCCAGAGGATTGAGGCACACACTCGCTGGTTTCACTTACCTCCCTTCGCTTTCCTCTAACTTCGACCACAGCGTAATGCTACGTGTCCACTCTCTGGACCAGCTCGGACGTATATGTTCACTGGAGAGTAGACTCCAACTGATTTGGTCGCAAAGCAGTGATGCACGTTGTTCTAACAGTAAAACCGAACAGGTGAAATTGACCTGTTTCAGAATTTTTCATTTTGCAAGTATTTAAATTATGCAGGCGTGTTTGCGAAAGATTTTCACTTAGATTTGTATATTTGTACGGATATAAAACCTAGGAGACTTTTCGAATATCAGGAAACGAATTTTTAAATGCACAAGGATATTAACCCTTTATCGTGTAATTGTGTTCACAACTGCGAAACTAGTTTATCGTTAATAATTTGGTAGGAAAAAAGGAATTTGATGTTTGAAACCGCAGCATTATTCTATGAGTTCTAATCTGTAGTAGTAAAAATCACAGTGATCTCTTGCATCTATGTAATTAAAAAGTAAAAGCTAATTTCCAAGAATTATTTCTACGTGGAGACGAAGCATAAATCATCGTAAACTTGCTGTTGTGTTTGCGTCTACCCTGCAGTTCTACTTCTAGTGGGCACGTAGCGTAACACAAGCAACGAAGAATGTAGACACGAATTACTTCCGGGGTGTCGCCGTTGGGTAATAGAACTTCTCGCGTTGGAGAAGATTTTACGCGAGAGAATTTCAAGTCAAGAATTTATTAAAAAATGTCGAATTTTCGAAATATTAAAAATGATTAATATTAAAATAGTAGAATATACTCGATATATTCGATATTATATCTACCTATTAATCACAGAAGTAATTATTTAGCTACATCATTTAATTATAAATGATATATTTTACATGCCGAATTGATTTAACTTCTTTTTCTTTTCTTGGAAAACAATTCATTAAATGATTATATGAATTTTCCACGTTCTGATGTACATAATTTCTATGTTTTCAGGTAAGTTCCTCCTCCGCCATGACGCATACTACCTTGTTTACATGGTGAGTCGGATCAATGGACATCCTAAATCATTAATTACACGATTTCAACGTAATAATCGTTTTGTTATTATTTTTCTGTGGCAAGGAAGATCTTATATTTCACACAAAGTCAAATTAATTTAATAAAGTTTTACATTCACAATCAGGAGTATAGTATTAGTTAACTCTTGTAAACTTGAAATCTTCCCAAAAATTTACAGAAAGTTTACTCACGAAGAAGTCCATGATTAATACTAGAATTATCAATTTCTTAAAACTACCTATTCAAAATTACTTTATAAAAGCTATAAACGTCCGTTTATTAAGACTTCCATTGGCACATATTTCAGTTTAATCATCACTAAATCATCTTTTTTAATAATTTCTCAAATAAGTGTAGGTACGTTTTCAATAATTGTAGAACAAGATTTCAGGAACAGCTCACTTTAACCCATCTGGTAGTTCCAGTATTACTAACACTCCATTTACCTATAGACTATATTACCCCCTTGCCCTATAATATCGTCAGACTCGTGGTGAAGATTTCAAATAGAATTTAACAAATATAAATATCACTTAATTCTTCCAAATTCGAAGTGAATATTATTTATTTATTAATCCTAATGCTTCTGAGTAAACGTTCCTAATGAATTACAAACAATAAAATACTCTCGTCGAGTATAATTAGGAAAGAAATCATAGGGCGAGGGGTTAAACAAAACAGAAATTCCATCGATTCATAAAACAAGCAACGAGTGCTCTATAGATTGACGCACGCTTTTGAATATATCCTAACCTATACAAAATCAAAATAAACCAATACGTCGATCGAGTCACGACGCATTCGTCGCGGTGTCGACTACAGTTACAAGTTGGGCTCGTGGTATCAGTGACAAGATGTATCTTCATATTACTTAAATCGCGATGTCTTCCCACACGGGACCGCGAAGGAGGCCGAGGAAAGGGGTGCAGGCGTGCAGCGCGGCGAAGGAACGAATGGACACACGGACGAACATACAAGTAGACAGATTCAGTGAGCGGAGTGATGCCACGCCGAGGCGAACCCGAGCCGCCCCTGTAATCACAATTGAAGGCTATTTTCTCACCGCTCTGATGATGCACTCTGATGATGCCTACCTCGCATATAACCTCATAGGATCATCTCCATGGCGAGCATAGAGAGAGGCGAGTTTTAGTTCCATCGCCGCGGCCGGCCGGTCCGGCGGTTCCGAGCAGAAAATAAGTATAGAAGATGATGGACGCTCCGAGTAATTCCCTCTAATAATTGAAATGTACCCGCCGGACCGCTTGGCCGGGGGAGCCCGGGCCAGTTTGCGGTGCATGCGTATGGGTTGATACATAATTGCGCGCGCACTATCAAGTCCAAAACCAATTTCGATTTCGTCCCCCGCGCAAAAAGAGGAGACCGATGCGGATGCGCCTTATACCGATGGCCCCGCCCCCGCCTCGCTCGGACCCAGGACGTCCCGGAAACTGGACGGCACTCGGATGTGTCTGTGCGACCAGTTGTGGTCGAAATGCTTGATGTAGATGGCAATGATCTGACGATTAGAAAGTGACCTGGTGGATCATTATGCGTTTACTTCTGATGCAATTTATCTGCAAGCGACAATTTTAGTTTTTTTAGTTTCATGGAGCAATAAGTTATTTAGGAATTTACACTTCTGCCGCTTTAACGATTATTTATTAGTGTAGAATCTTCGCGAGCAGTTGCGGTCGAATGTTCATGTAAATACCCAGTGTTCAAGACTCGTGTTATCAACCTGATAAGTTTAAAACTTTTTTATATAAATTACAAGTATATACTTTCTAAGGTTTCCTACGACCTTTACAGTAATAAATGCATTCAACGTGTTAACCTGTTCCCGGAAATAGTAACATTGCGTCGTAAGTGTTGTCCGGGCGCAGTATATCCTGGCAGCCACCACATTTCGCTCAGATTTCAGCGAAAACAAGAGTCGAGAAAAGACAAAAGCGCGTCTGAACGGGGCAGAGGCGGAGAGGAACCAGCTGGCGCTGTCCTGTCGGGAGCATTAATCATCGAAGTATCTAAATGACGGGATTCCGATGTATTACCATATAAATGACATCATATTTCTGGTCAGGTTTCCCCAGTTTGTCGGGTCGCCCCCGCGTGATGTATGGACGACGGCATATTGGCGGGGCCACCCACCCACTACATCACCCCTATCGGCTCGGACTCTTACGCTATCGTCTTTCCTATCACCGTTGCGCGACGTTACCCCGTCTAACCTACCGTCTTCCGCCGATATTGGAACGTCTTTCGACAATGAGAACATCGGTCTCGTTATTACGTACGTGTCGTTTATTGACTGGAAGATGATGAACATCTTGCTGGAACTCTACAACCCTATGATCTTAAGGGGTTGTTCCCATTCATCATCTTGTTTTAGGAACACTTTTGTTATCTAATGTAGTGACCACGACATGTGGTACTTCATAGGCTTTATCGCCAATATTTAAGCTGTATTCGTGATTTTTTATAAACTGTTAACGTGATAGTTATAGTAATTATTCAGTGAGGGGAAGATAAAGTGGAGATCTTTTTAGTGAGACGTTTTTTGTGATCCAACGGTTAACTAAGGTGGAAAAGCGATTTCTCCTTTTCTCTTGTATTTTGACTTGCTTCCGATGATAGTCAATGTTAACTGAGATTAGAAAATTTACTTTACAATATATTTATTAAAAATACGTTCTATATTATTTATTATTTTTGTATATTCAAGTCATGTAAACGTAACGTCTCATCAAGGTAATCAGTTTACTGTTTTACTGTTTCTTCAACAGAATTGAAATCAATTTTACCTTCTCACTTTTCACACCTTATATATATATATCATCTAAGAGCATCCATCTATTACCAAATGATTAAAATCACGGTATTCTCGAAACAGTGTCAATTAAAAATATTCCCGGTCATCATTACAAAAAAAGCTGCACAACTGTAACAAATATTACGAAAAAACCGTAACAACCAAAACACTTCAATTGATAATACTCGAAACATCCCAAATCAACTGTATCCGTCAAGTGCAACATAACCCTCCGAAAACGGCCCGCAACTAAATAATTCCGATTACAAGTGTCCGGGCCGGATCAAGGGACCAGGCGATCAGGAACGGCAACGGTGAATTAGATTTCGGCTTGTCCCGCGCGAACGGGACAGACTGACACCACTGAAAGCTTAATTGACAGGAATGACGGAGACCCCGCGGTGATCGATCACCGTGAAAGAGGACGGTTTGTCATTGGTTCAGCCTGCTCGTCATCTCGTTTCTTCGCTGGGCTCAGGAACAGGCGTCAACTCTTAACCGCCGCCGCCGCTGCCGCCAGGCCTCTCACCCTCCATTGGTCACCCCCGAAGTTACTCGATTCGTACCTTTCTCGTTCGCCGTGACAGGGGCGAGCATTATGGATACGGTTCTCGGGCTCATTGGTATGCCGAGGAGGACCACGGTCTCGCGGCACTTTGCGAAAAAATTTAAAGTTAATAAGAAAAGCCGACGGAAGCCAGATGGCTTTCGTTCTACTTCGACTTACCAGCACAACTTGCTCGCGGCGTCTGCGCCGATTTTTCTTCGTCTTTTAGCGGCGTCTAAGGAGGCGATGAATCGTGGGGATTTATCATTGTTTTCAGCCAGCCGGAAACTTTTCTTGCCGGGCAACACGGGAAGATTAGTGTCCCCTGACACCATGACATATATCCCCTTTATTGGGACTAACGAGTGCCGGGAAATGGCAACACCTTTTTCTTATGTGTTGCTTTGGTCGAGGTGTGTGTGGGGGGGAGGGGGGTGAGGTGCGCTGGTGATACGTTGTGCGATACGCCAGTGATCAAGATTTTATCTTGTAATATTGAGTCAGATTTATGGTGGACATTGGAGACTAGGTTTAATGAGAGTTGAACCTATGACGTTCAACTTTTGAGGCGTGTCAAATAAACTGTAAGATAGAAAGTGTTGGATAGAATTATATAACAGTGATTTTATCAGATGAAAAATGAAAAATGAGAAGGTTTGCTTAAAACAACCTCGTAGAGGATATAGTAGTGTAATTCACGTAGGACAATGAAGAAAGGGCATGGCTTTGGAATATATTAAGGAAAAGCTTTGTAGTTAACATGTGTGTGTAGAGATATATTCAGTATTTGTCACTTTTAGTTGACGTAAGCAGAAACGTATCCTATTGGCTGAATTCACGGTTACTCTGCAAATTCTTGGAAATCTACTTGTCAGGTCGATTAAAACTGAAATAACAGTAAATATTTATAGTTTGTAGAAAAAACGGGAAGCAAGGGAAACAGTAAATGTTTCTAAAAATACTAGCTTAGAATTAACTCCTTGCCTTAAAATAACGCGTCAGACTCGTGGTGAAGATTTTAAACAGTATTTAACAAGCCTGAATATTACTTAATCCTTGTGAATTTAAACTAAACATTATTCGGCTACTATCAATTATTATACTTAAGAGCAAATATATACATAGAATGTACCTAGAATTTGTCTTTCTTTCTAATAAATTATTAATGGCAAAGTAGTATACATCATGCTTGAAAAATAGGCAAGGGGTTAATAGAAAATTTACCAAGCATTCAGATCTTAGGAAAATCAGCAACTTAAAAATACATATTTTTACCATACTTCCGGCTGTATCTTAGCTAAAATACATCAACACTTTCAAAGGCAAACTCAAATTATCATTCCTCAAACATTGTCAATAACATCAACGTAATAAATCTCACCGAACTCAGTCCCATCGGCCGAGCTAGTGCCACGCAAACAACCAGGAAGAAACTTCCGCGCAGATGTACGCGAGGGATCAAAGTCGACGCGAAGGCGATCTCGCGACATTTTAACGTTATCGTAGTCATCGGAAGGCTCACGGCGCGCGATGAGAAACGACAGCGGTGAAGTTAGCGGGTAATTGTGCGGTTAGGACCCCTCCGTGGCGTAATGAAGGAGTCGTCAACGAGGCCTATCTGCACTCAATTAGCGTGATTACATGTTCCCTCCTTTCATCGCCGGGAATATCCCGTCGCGACATCAGCAACCGGGGTAGGTCGGGGTGTAATTGCGCGACACGTCCGAGATTGAGCTTTATAAAAGTTCCGGGGGCCGCGTCGTGGAAATCCTACTCGCAAAACCGGGCGGGTGGCTCGCCCCGTTTCTGGGACGAGGTAAACGGCCGAAAACGGTATCTTAAGAAGGAAAAAAGGTAAATGCGGGTAAACGTGATCACAAAGGGAGGAGCCGCGGGCCGCGGTTAACGTGTTCCTCGTCATGTGGATCATCGGTGACCGCTTATTCAACAGAGACGCAATTCCTTACAAGAGAATCGCTGGATTACAGGAATAAGACGAATTAAGTGAACTAATGAGGCGGGAAATCTTAGTAATTTTTCTTCTGGTTTCAGTGTTCTTTTTATGTGAAACACTGGTTTCAGACTTATTAGTTAATAATTAAGGATTATTAAGGTTTTGGCAAAATAATATAACAATTTTAATCAAATTCTGTCTCGTCTCTGCAGTGCTTTCAACCGTGGCTAAGTACTTTTAGTAGGAGAAACAACACTTTGTTTTAGCATTATTTTGAAATAGGTACTTGACAATGTAAATGCAAATAATCTGTACATAATTTCAATTAAATGTAAATATTTCAGAATTTTGTTAAAACGTCACTTCAAAGATTCATTACTGTTTTAATTGTTTAGCTGTATTATTAGAGATGGAAGAAGTTACAATATTTCTTTATTTTCGTCAGATTTAATACCACACTTCTACAAGGGAACGGGTACATGTAGAAGGAAGTAATCTTAATTCAACGCCAATTAAAAAATACCTGTATATTTAAACGACACTAAGAAAAAGATCTAAAACCAAATATCTCCACGCTATTTCTTATGCTTCGAAACGACAGAACTTTCTATTGTATATGCAGAGTTTTGTATTTAATAATTTCACATTTTTTATGTAAACTATATTAAATCATCCAAAATTATTACATACGCGGCAATTACAAAAATTTACATCCCTTATGGGTTCAGGAACAGCGAACGAGAATACAATTGCTCTACAGAGACGTCTGCCATCGCACGGCAGGAATCGGTACTAATGAATTTCATTATCATCTTCTCTGTCGGTAGTACAGGTTTCTCGAGAAGAACACCTGTCAAAATACAAAACGGAAATGAAAAAGAATTCTTTTTTATTAATTTATTTAGAAACAAAATTTATTCTATCTTTTTTGTAAACATATTGTAACAATTAAATATCTGTGTAGTATACATCTGATGCTTAATTGAAGAATGCTTATTTACATAAATAATTCTTTAATACAAAAGAAATATACAATATTAGGCACGGCACTTGTTATAACCCCACGTTGCCCTAATTATAACTTATTGAATGAACTTGATTTTCTTAGAGACTTAAAGCTTACATCATTTCATTTTGTTCTGGCTTTCACTTAATGACGTGTATTGCAAATTGTATTCTTGTTAATTGTACTCTTCTTATACATGTGATTTAAATTTCACGTTCGTTATAATTATTTTATTAATTTAAATTTCATAGAATGAAATATTTGATTGTGCACTATGTGTCGATTTTTTGGACATTGAGTTACCGATATTCTACAGGTTTATAAATCCTTGTCGTAAAGGTATGTTGCATTTCGGACATTTAATTTAAGAAAAAAGCAAATGAAAAAAGGTGAATTGATTTCCAAACCATAAACGGTGCGTGTGAAGCCGGCAACCGAAGCGATAAATCGATGATTCAATGTCCACGTTGTCGAGTGACGAAGTTACCTCCGGAATGTAAAAGAAAAAGTAGTAAACCATGATGAATCGCTATCAAAGTGTCACGCTGTCTGGGCACGACGCTCTACTCCCATCGATGTACTCGTTTTGTAAGTTATCGACGTGCTACGTTTACAACCGAGTTAGCCGAATTAATGCTCCAAACAGTAACTTTTTCCTACAACCGCAAAAATTTCATGTAAATAATTGGTTTTTCTCTGGAAACATCACTGAGAATCAACATCGGTACAAATTAATTGTATCCCTCTTAACTTTTGAATGGTGGTTGCTAAGTCCATCTTAATCCAAATGATTAAAAATTGTATTTAACTTCTCAGATTTGGACGGCTAAACTAATTCCTTGTATTAGATCCAATTATTTAATAGACTGTAAAGATCTAAGTAAACTACTTATACCATCTATAAAGTCATGAAAAATTTACAATTTCTTTCGAAATGTGAAATATTTATTTAATGAAATAAGCAAATCCTCAGAAAGTAACTTTTGACTCAAGAAGGGTAAGGTGTATTTATGTCGAGTATAAATTTAACACCATTATGTTTCATCGCAATGAAGACTTCAGTAATTTTCTCAAAATTCATTAAGATCTTTAAAATTATTGTTTTGTAACACAGTGAAATAAGAAAGTTATTTTTGAAAAATGCATAAGACATATTTTTCTCAAAAGTGACTCGTAGTATTAGAACAATAATACTTTATTAATTACAATTAATCTAATGTTATATTGTAAGAAAAAACAATAATAGGTGCACGTATTGATCTCGATAAGATCACCTACCTTCGAAGCTTGGTAAAAGAAATTTTTATTTACATTCTGAATTTACTTTTGCAGCTAGAAGTTAGTAATGTAACATGTATTTAGTCCATGAACAACAAAACGGAGAGGAACATATATGAAATAACATGTTCTCGGATATTTTGATGCGATGTCATAGGATGTATTAATTCAGTGACACACGTCCCCGATATTAACACCACGCGTTATATAGGGGTGGCGATGTATTTATGAGTATTTCTTACCTTGCACCCTTCGCTTCATTAAGATCTTCGTAAATCCTGTTACGATCTGACAGACGCGAAATATCAACTATATTTGCTCGGGGAAGACCGGCATATGATTCTGGAATTAGCGGAACAATGTAATAAATGATTCTGGATAATTTCAGGGCAACGTTACGCGGACCATTGTGTCGCAGTAGATCCCCCATTACACAGCATTTATTAACTGGAAGATGTTTTCTCACCGTATACCGTGTGACCCTGAAAACGACATTTTTTTTTATACGAACTGGTAACTGTACAAAACATGTCTAAGTCAGATACTATATTTTTATAACTTTAAGGAATTTGAAGAAGTTATAAGAAAAAAATTGGTAACTTTAATTAATAGCTGTTGTTAAAGTCAATTATAAATGCATTTTAAAAAAAGCCTATTGGAGCAATGTGTTTATCAATATTTATGTAATATTGTTCTATTAATGTGAAATTAGAATGCAAATTGATTTATATATATTGCATAATTTTATAAATTATATTACAAATACATTATTTTTCAATAATGTTAGGTATACTATCTTCTATCTTTTATTGAAATACACGTAAAACAAATCACCATGATTAAAACACATTATTATAAATTAACAATTCCCTCGGATCTTTATGTAAATCTAATGTTAAGGAATGTGACGTAAGTCAAAAAAACCTCACTTTCTTCAATTAAATATGAATTATGATTGTATAGCAATCCTGGCTTATAAAGAATATTTTCTTACCAACACCATCTACTATCAATTCATTTATAATCTATTCCCTTGTATACAAATAGAGAATGATATTTAAATTTTATAAATTAGAGGTTTAAAACTAACCAATTAGAGTACATACTTGCATATCTGCATCAATGAAAATCGGCCCAAACGTTTACCAAACCATGAATATAAAATTCAACATGAGTGAAATTGGCTCGTTCCGCAAATCTAGTGTTAAAGACCTAACCACAAAGAATGCGATCCAAGTGCATCTGGCTCTTAAATGTGTTCATAAATATTCGCGAAATGCGAACCGTAGGAGAGAACGTTCCCCGGTGAAGATATCGGCCGGAAAATATGAAACGGCCGTTTAAGACTGTTACTGCCAGGATCAGAGCCGTTCGGGGGTGTAGCTGTGGGGCTGCCGCCCCTCCCGCGCGTTACATTGGTCGAGCAGTTTAAAAAGCTATTTCACGGCGGCCGGGGTGCATCTGTTTTGAAAATCTCACGATTTTAAAGAGACACCGGGGCGTAGACACCCCCAGGGAGGACTTGTCAGTCGTTTAAGGGTTCGCGCGACCCCGTCTCATCCCGGAAGCCATTGGTTTGCGGCGTGTGTTCGTGTCGTTACATCGCGACGCGAAATGCCAGAAACAAGTGCTACACGCTGGTATCAGAATTGTCCTTTTCGAATCGAACCGGGGGAAATCGGGGCAAAGAATGAGTTTCGAGGGGTTTAAGGGGATGGCCCGTTGGAGCGAGAAACGTTCCGCACTCCGAAAATCGATGGCGATGGCATGTTCAATGATCTTAATGTTCTTTCAATCTATTTATTCGAAGCTGATGCTCGTTTGTTGTTTTCTCGTGTTGTTTCTAGTACCGTTATTTTTTACTGACAGTAAGGCGGGAAGAATTCTTTTCAACATTTAATGGGATAGTTATGCTTAAATAGTTGTTCTATGATTTCTGTTGTAACTGTTTGCACTCGAGTATCATTGGCAGATGAAAAAGAAAATTTATAATTGACATAAGTATATGTTTAGTTTGATTAAATATTGATTATGGAAAAACTGTATCTCATTTCAGTCGAAAAACGTAAATAATTTTGATACACGTATTTTTTTATTGAGTTGAATACTAAATTATAATTGACCGTAAATTTAAGAACACAAAGTTGCAATAAAGACATGCAATGTAGGTAATTATTTAATGCTTAAATTGAATTCCACTCACATGTTGAATTCTAATAAATGTTGTTGTTGTTATATAATATTGTTTTTTGATCATATTTTCCGCTGTTCCAAGCAGACACTTTAAAACGTGTGGACACGTTGTACTGTGTGTTCTTTGAAACTTCCTATCCCACTTCATCCGTTGTCTACCATAAATCCGCTTTCGATTATGTTATCTAATGGGAGTATTATGCAACGTGATTGCTGGCTTTAAAACATCGTTTCTGCACCACTTTGGGGCTGCCAACGCGTCTCGTAAGAATCGTGTATCCATTATGAGGTAATTAGGTGTGCAAAGGGGACAGCAGGAGGGTGAAAAAACCACATCAAAGGCAGAAACGCTCTAACCATCGGATGGCGGAGACTAAAAAGGATCAGAATAATTTTTGTTCTTAGTTAGCAAAGAATCACTGACAGAAAATCGAATCTGTAACAGTGATAGATATTGAAAAAGCAACACTATTCACGAATAATTTTATATCGCGCATAACTTAAAGTGCTACCGTGAATTTATCACAATGAAATGTGTTTCTCTCATGAAAGGATATTACTAACAAACTGATAGTAGACAAGATTTAATAAAAATTGTATGAACATACTTTTGAACTTTTTCCGAATACGATATTTGCACTGCATATATGGAGATACTTAGGACAACGAGGATAATTCATAATTTCAGAAGTGCAAAAGGAAATCAAGATATTCTATATATCGATTGTCTAGTATATTCTTAAGGGTTGGTAATAGAAAATTTATATATTAATTTGGAAAAGACAAGTGCAATCTGTTATAGACAACAAAGGACGAATACATTAGTTATTCTTTATTGTATACATTGGATTAATAACAGTCAGATCGTACTTATTCATCATTCTTTATCCATTGTTTTGAACAACTTTTGCCCAACGCTGGTTTCTTAGTTCCATTCGTCATCGTCTTCCAACCCTCCAGAAACACGAAGGATACACACATCCCTCAAGATTCGCGATATCTAACCGTAAAGTAACAGGGGACACACTCGATCAACGCAATATGCGTAATCGTTCGCCAGATTCACTCAACCGTCCGTTCATTGCCAAATAAAGGATTGATCGTATACTAAATAATGCATATGCTCTTACTTCCCACCCCTGCCCCCGAACCCTTGTCATTAATAACCAAGACAAATCGCGACTGCGTAACACGTTGCACAATCCTGGTATGCATTCTCTTCGTTACGCGTGGAACAGTGTGCACACTTTATTGGGCAAGTCTCATTCACCGATTCGGCTGGTCGTGTGTGCGATCGTTACGATTGATTCGTCGTCTCCGTCGTTCTCCCACCGTCAGTCGACAACGTACCGCTTCGTCCTAGTCGAAGTCCCTTCTTCTTCTTCTTCTTCTTCTTCTTCTTATTCTTCTTCTTCTTCGTCTTGTTCTTCGGTTGTCCGTCTGCTATCGCTCACCCTTTCCGGTCAATCGAAGCCAGCGTACGTGTCGTACATTTACGCATTACTAATTTTCAGTTATTTATACCGAAGCCTGTACCAACGACCCGGTGAGATGGGAGATGGTGGACGTTGAACCTGCAAGAAAACGCTACGAAACCACAGATTTTGATTTTTCATTGAATTTCGATGATTCTGAAGGTCTGAGATGAGTTTTTTTATTTATCGATCATTTACTTGGAGGGATGAAATCATCCCTCTAAGTTTTTATATTTTGTTTGTTTTTGGATGCACATTTGAGGATGTAGCTACGTGATGGAGCAGCTTGGAAATAAAAATTAATCGGTTCAATATTATTTATTTGTACGCTGGAAAATAATACCTTTCGAGAAGGATAATGTATGAATAAAGAAACTTCATAACTTGTCACTCATAATTGAAAAAACCGTCTGAGATATCAAATTTATGTTGAGGGGTGGAAGTGTTGGAATCTTTTGTTCATGAAACTGTGTTTCCATATGATTATGTTACTAGTTTGTGTTTAGTGACCCCACTTTTACTCTGTTACAACGATGAAATAAATAAACAAGTTTTTTACGACTTATACCACAGTGTGTAGCAAAGTAACATTTACAATATATTAACAATTACACATAGTTTCATAATTATTATAATTAAATGTGTATAACTTAACCCCTCCTCCGAGGGGATATCGAATCAGACTCGCGACGAAAATTCTCAATCGAATTCGATAAATCTAAATGTTATTTATTTATCTTTCATATAAATGAAATATTATTTATATACCATCAATCTTTAACCTTTAAAGAAAATGTGGACATATAGAGTAAGCATCAAATTCTTTTTTCTCATTCTTCTTTGCCTAGAACAAAGGGTTAATCTGAAATATATTCCTTAAACAAATAGACCGACTAATCCGAGCGTAATTTGCGGAAACGATAATTGAAAAAGCAATGGGCCTCGAGAGCATCGCGCCGCGGCGGCGCACTTAATTAAATGTGTATGTAGATGTTCGTGGAACACATAAGGGAGAGAAGTAATGCTTATACGTGGATTGAGATTACCTTGAAGAATTATGAAGCGAGTTAAATCAACTGTGAGATTAGATCGGTAGGTACTGTTATCTACCTCGCTCTCCGACGGCCCCTCCAGTTATTTGCTACATTAAGATAAGAATTCTCTGGCTAACATCGAATTTGCAACTGACTTATAAGTGCAGCAACAAGACACAGAATAAGGGAGGAGAGACACTGGGAAGATAAGTAAATTCCGGGAGAAATTTTTATCGTTTCCCGATACGCGATATTTCTCCTTTGCTCCCCTTTCACCCGCCCCGCCCCGGCGGGCCGGTGGTTTACAACGGTGCGACATTACAGATAAAAAGGGAAAATGAGAACTTATGAATTTCGTCCGAAGGGGCAGGATTTTATTGCACATAATAGCGTTTGCCTGGTTTATCACGATCGTCCCTCATCTGCGAATAAGTCGGGGAAGTTGCGCCCGGCCCACCAACCCTTTCGCCTTCTTCGGAATAAATTTCCGAAGTTCGAGACGTGGATCTCGGCGGCGACAAATAACCCGTGGATTGTAATTTCAGGTAACAAAGGCTTGCGCAAGTTTTCTTGCGCGTTGTTCGAAATATCTTGCATTTTTTTTTTTGGAAGCGACAAGCTCTGAAAATATATTGAACAGCCTTTGATGATTTTGTGTGAAATAAAGAAAATATTTCTTGAAACAATTCAGAGATATTGGTTTTTGTTATAGCTGGTTTCTGAAATGTAGATCTGTTGCCAAATTTGTAAGTTTTTGTGTTGTCGGAGTTAAATAGTTCTAGTCTTCTATTTCGAGTATTTTAAACACACATTTCTTTAGAATAAATGCTGGGATTTACACGATAACATTAAAATATCTTCATATTACGATTAAAATTTACATATTACGATTTCATTTAACAGTAGATTTACGGAACCCGTTAATTTGACGGATATTGCATTTTTTAATTATTTATTTAGTATCAGTTTAAGTCGATTTTGATACGTGCAATTATGCGAATACGCATTGCAATAGTCTGGTTTTAAAGTCATAATTTTCGCGATTTATATAGACGAACACTTAGTTCTCTAGAAACAATAGAATAAAGTTTAGAATAAACATCCATAAACCTAGTGTTAAAGAAACTATAATTTCATAAAGACTGTTTCATAAAATATCACTTCTATTGTTAAGTATCCCTTTATATGCGCGGCTATATAGTAAGCTATAAGTATTTACCTATTAATCCTTTTTTAAGAAGAACTAACAAAAGTCGCAGCGATTATTTCTCGAAAATAGTACTGCAACATGAAGAAAACATTTTCAAGAAAAAGTGTATCAAATCCTGAACCTTGAGAAAAGCATATGTCAACGGGTTAATTTCTTTGGAGATTCCAATAACAAGAAAATCAAAGTGCACCGACACTGTTCAGTATCGAGAGACACGCGCCACCCGTCGAAGAATCGATCGATCGCGTAGAATTACGATTGGAAGGGGGCAGGCGGCCCGTAGTTATTCGAAAAAGGGAAGATGCCGGTGGGGTCCATTTCATCGAAGAAAGGGCTGGCCATCGTCAGGGCGTCCGAGTGTAAAGGTATTCGAAACGCAACTGGAACGCTCGGCTGGAAACGGCACACGAAAAATCCCCTAAGGGGTGCTCTGCGCCGTGACGCCGCCCGGCACGACCCTTCCGGCTTCTTCCAGGACCGCTGCGCCGCGACACCTCATTTCCTTATCTTTAACAGACCGTTACTTTTCCGTGCCTCGTTTCTCGATACTCTTTTCTATCTGCGAGGGAGAGACTCTTTTTCGGGAAACTCGCCGCGATACGACTCCCCGGGCAGGCTAATTGTTATACCACCGTGTCTCTGCGATCTTGGACATTGTTTCAGAGTGAAAATATTTTTAATCCTCCTGGGGAAGACTTTCTTTTTAATGAAACACGAGATAATTCTTTTTATGAAACGTTGAAATAAATGGTTAATGTATAAAGAATCATTACGTCTGTTTTTCTTAACAACTATATTAGATTTCCGTAAATGAACACTTTTTTAATAAAACTTATACGATATTCATTGAAACTAATTTAACGATAATTCGCACGTACATCATTACATATCAACGTTTATAATTTCACCGTATCAAACCAAATGGCAATAGAACGCCACCTCTTGAGTTAAACAAACAGAAAAATGATTCAAATACAATTGTTCAAATTATTCAAATATAACACAATTATTCATATCTGATATGACAAATTCCTACATGTGAACTCCCCAATTCGTTCGATCGTCAATTCGTAGACCGTAAGGTCCAGCCAGGCAAATCCCGCGCCGATGACACGCGACCGTTTAATCGCGTTTACCTAAGCGCGCCGGGGCGGCAAAGCGACGATCGTATCGATGGTTCATCAGCATATAGAGAGACCGAGAGGCAGCGTCGATGTGTCGCTGCGGCAGAGCGGAAAGCGAAAACCATCAGTCAGGTCGAAGGTCTTCGGAGGGTGATGTCCGTTTTGGTCTTCGGCCGCCGGCCAATAACGCCGCCACCCCAGCCACCCCCTTCCCGCTTTCTCGCGGAAGCCGACCGACCCCCGGGATCCAAAGTCGACGCACCCCGTGAAAAATGATCGCTCCTAAATTGCTTGCTTACATGATAAATATACTGCTCCTTCGCGTACATATTGCTCGCGCAAGATACGTATGTCACGCCGCGCAATTCCGATGCGATGCCTCGTCCGGGGGAGATTTAACCCTTAACTGTGTACAGGTCGAATCGGTTAAGTGCATGTTTAGCAGTTTTTGAAATTTTAGGATCGTCAATCGAATACGACGCGTTTAGGAATCTGAATACTCGCTTCTATATAGTGTACTATAGTTGAACCTGTTAACTACAGAATTTAGTTTGGAGAATCTCTCGTTTTGCACGGAGTAAAATATAAAAATGAAGTGAATATTCGTCAAATGTAGAACGAATGCATCTAGAGTAAATTTCAATGAAAAACTGAAGCAAAATAAAGGAGAATTACATGTTTATTTGAGAAAATGAAGAATTCATCGATGAAAGAATTAGTATCAGTTCAGGCTTTAGGGTGATGTGTATACTCGTCGAACGCAGTTAACTGGTTAACTGGCAACTGGAATCTCGGAGATTTCATGGATCCTTTTTGTTCACCTTTTTCACTTGATAGGTGTCTAACAGTTGTCATTCGATTTGACCTAATAAAATTGTAAACTTTAAAATTTAATATTAAATTTGATGTAATGTATCGACTCGTAGAAAAATGAAATAAAATAATTAGATCTTAGTTAGTCGTTAGATTTAATTCTAGAGTTTGTAATATTACTGGATAAAGCAGAACATTTTAGATGCATTGAAATTTACTTGGACAGTTAAGAGTTAAGAGGTAGGTGCCGGTGGGTTCTTTCCGCGAGTACTTTGCATCGAGTATTCGGATTTATTAGCTTGTTGCGCGAGAAACGGCCTTTTATCCGATCGCATCGTACGCGGGGGTCAGCTACCGGTCGTAAGTCGCTCGACGGTTACAGTAGCGTGTGAAAGTATCGGGTTGCAGGAATTTTCTGCGAAGTTTTTCATTGTTGCGTGGAAAGCCTGACGATCTGGGAATTCTAAATGCGATACCTTCTAACTTGGTGCATATTGTCATGTACGTTTGCATTTGTTGCTTTTATGAGAAATTCAGGAACTTGAATTCACCGATGCGTTGAATCTACATTGATAAAAATATAACTGCAAATTGACGAATATAGTTATAAACTAATACTGACTTAAAATGCAGGTAGCATAATGAAATTTGATATAAATCCATTGAAGTACTTATATTCTCGAAAAGAAAATTCAAATTTGTAATTCACAATTTAAAGGAATATAACGAATATTGTACCGATAGGCTGATATTGCTTCTGTATTTCAACATTTTAAAGTGTCTTTACAAAAGTAGAAATTAAATACAAGAACAGAAGATAAAGAAAAATTGAATGAATTTTGATAACCATAAGAATTTCTTCAACGAACAAAATCACATTCCTTATTTATATACAAGGGAATAGATCATAAATAAAATGATAATAGATGGCGTTGATAAATAAATGTAAATACTTTTCACAAACCATAATGAATATTGAATTGAAGAAAGTGAGACAAATTTTCGAATTCATCTCACAGGCCTTAAATAATTTGAACGTGGCACCATTGATATGTTAACTAAACGTGACCAATGTCCACCACAATATGCAACACAACTCTCGGCCCTATCTTCGACCCAGAGATCAGCATCCTTGACATTTTCCAACAGGATACATCATTCTGTTTCCTGGACCGTACAGGAAAGAAAGAAAACCGGTACACAATAGAACGGGACCAGTCGAATCCCGTTAAAAAGCTTGTCCCACTGTTGACGCAGTTATACACCTTGCAAAGTTTGGGTCCATCATCGATAAGCGACTCAACGCCGGTTACCTGCTGTATCTCTCATCGGACATGGCGCCTGAAGTGTAGTCGTAACACGAGCAGGCACTGTATATATTGCACGTCAGCTAATGTTAACGAAAGTACAGCATCCAGATCAAGTAGGCAAACAACAAATATCGAATATATTTCTCTGTAACTCAAAATTCGATGCCTCGCATAAAAACAATGCTAATGAATGTTAGAGCAATACTTTTGTATACTTTCTCATGTGCCCTTCAAGTGTTTCTTTCATGTATTTCAAATGCTGTGCACAATTCATTAGAATATGGTCACTACAAACGTTAAAGTAATAAATGATCGTCAGTTCTCCATTTTGCACTACATTCTTAAGATATACCGCTTTGTCCATCACTTTAGTCTATTAAGTTTAAAAACCGAAAGACAATCTGGTACAATTTTTATAAGGATTACATGTTAATCGTGTTACACGCTCGGTTGTCCTATTGCTAAAAAATCTACCCTCATAATATGAATTTCACAAGTCACTTACAATTCCAAATGTTCGGTACGTCCAGCATTAGGCATTTCAAAGAACAATAAGGCAAAATTTCCCGTGTTTTTGTTGCACTCTGTACCCACAAGAATCGACTGATGCCTCGCTTGCACGGCATGAAGTCAAGACGAAATCTTTGGCTGGATCTTGATTTTCCGGCCGCTGGCAGTCAGCGTAGGGCGAAGGTAACGGTAAGTTGGTTGTGTCCGGCGATATATTATACCCTGTAACGTTGCACCACTCCCTCCTAACGTCTCTGTTAACGCGGCCCGAAGATCAGGGACGAAGATTCGCCCTGCCACCCTTTCTCGGGGTAACAGTGTCACGGTACACGTAACGGTACCCGCTGCCACTTCAACCTGTTACCCCTGTAAACTTCAACGAGTCGCGGCCGTGTTTGTGCTCCGTATCGTCTCCGATCTCGTTCGAGTTTCCGGGACGTCCTTCACCCTCGGCTCCTCGGATACGACTCGTGGCAAGGTGTCGAGGGTTGGAGAGAGGCCTGATTGCCGGCATCATGCCGGGCTGCGTAATTTGTAGCGGAAAATGTGTGGCTCGGTTGGATCCGCTGGTTTTGTATTACCTGGGCGTTAAGAGTAATTGTTTTGGAACCGGTTAACCCTTTTAGGAGCGATTCATTGGTTGCCACCATTATGGGAAGAATATTACTGTGTAAGATTGTTGTAAAATATTATTGTGTGAGATTATTGAAAAGTATCATTGTGTACAAAATATTTACCTTGAAGGCCATAACCATTATTACTTCATGGAGTCACCCTTGCGATAGTAAGCATTTGCCTCTTTTCAAACTTTTTTTCATTATTGAATATTAATTACTTTGGAACTGTATGATTATTTGATTGTGCCACATAAAAACAGCAGCATTTAAATGAAGTCAATAAATAGATTGCAAAATTGTTCCGATTAAGTTAGTAAATATTAAATTTGAAAAACTTCTTAGATTATCTTCAACTAAATAATACATTTTTATTTAGTTATCGTCTTCGTAAATTACCAAAAAAAGTATACACAAAATAAATACATATACAGCAATTCGTATAAAGCGTAGATAATAATTCACGATATATCATAATATAGTATTTTTAAATCACATACGTGGTTGATCATTTTTTTCTCGGGAATGGAACATCGATTTGAATGTCTTCCAAAGCAAACATAGTAAATATTATGATCACGATCGAATCATAGCAATCACACAGAAAAACTCTATTCGACCGATGTCGAATTGAATCGAAGCATGTAGTGCAAATACCACTTGCAAATGGCAAAAACGCAGCCGACTGCAATTACATTCCTCCCCCGACCGCCGTTTCAATTAACCACAACGAAAGCATAATCGAAAAAACACGGCGAGCTGACGCCATGGAAAGAGTTCTCGAACCACTAACGTAATGCACAATACACCACGCAAAACCCTAAACAAGAACAACACCATCTGCAAGAAGGAAGGTAACCTTAAGCTTGATTTCCACTAATGTTCAAGAGGTACGAAGTCTTCGTTTTGCATAAAAATTGCTATGTTATTCATTGCGTATTATATTTTATTTATTATCATTATTTTATTTTCCAGTTTAATCTATTACAGTAAATATTTTCGAAACAAATAGAAAAATGTTCATTGCGTGAGATGTTGAAAATTTCGAAAGATTGAAATATTTTATTTCTTATTTGAAGTTCATTATTCTTGGGATACGAAGATATAAAAAAGTAATTATAGTAAAACTGATTGTTAATTGTGCTGGCAACATTTCGCTCACTTCAGAAGCAGAAGATGCTACAGAACTTTAAAAGACAATGTATAGATAAAATATGTTCCTCTACTAAAATATTTTTTATTAATATCTTTACTCTTGTAAAACACTTTCCATTCACGGTTTTACTTTTGTAAAATACTTCCTCTTAATATTCTTACTTTCGTTAAATATTTTACGTTGACATTCTTGCTCTTGCAAAACGTTTCACATTAACATTGTTACTCTCGTAAAACATTTCTCATCGACATCTTTACTCTGGTTAAATATTTTATCCATACTTATCCAACAATGGTACACGCCGTTGAAAACAAACCTTTGTGTTTCTCACAGAAGGGACGTTTGACCACGGTGGCGGGTCCATTATTTCCATACCGGAAATCCGATCGAGGGAACCGCGTCTCACGGTGACAGAAGCACCGAACTGTTCCGCTTAACACGCATCGTCTCGATCACCGCGACGACGATCCCCCGCGGTCGGGCAATAAAATCTTAATATATAGATGCCAGCCACGGCGCAAACCACCACCGTGCGGTTTGCGGCTGGACGGTCCGGTGAGCGATGTAACAAGGGAGCGGTGCAATTTTAAGTCACATACCAACGAGAATAACGCGCGTACTCTCCCCCGTCTTGCGATCGCGATCGCGGACCGGCCCGGCCCGGCCCGATGCGAGGCCATGTATATTGTACAGTGCGTTGCATAACTTTCGCATCGTGCGTATTTTCAGATGCTTTAACCCATTGCCTTATTTGAGGGATTTTTCAAACTAAATTCCACAGTTAACTGGTTAAACCATTTCATTGAATTGCATTATTATGATCACACGATGATCTAACTGAATGTCACCGCATTAGGTAGCATTATGTATAATATAGAAATGTTTTTAAATAATCATCGTTTAATTGAGTAATTAAAAGGTTTAACCTCTCGCGCTGGAAATTACTTCAGATATTTGGCAGTCTTGTGCGTAGAATTTATTTTAACCTACTTCACACGGATATGTACACTAATTCTGTTTACTAATAATTTAGTATACAGTAATATATTTCAGAAGAATGTAGTATGTGTAATGCAACAGAACTATGGATCTGTACAAGTCATTGGCAATTTTGGAACAAAAATATCTTGACCCAAGAAATCAAGCCAAATGCGCAAGAGCGAGTTGCGGGTGTAGCAGCTGTGATTGCTTTTAGAAAAATAGCCTATTTACTATATGATAATTCTCTGCTTATTTCTTACGTACTCAGTTGAAATTACTAAAACGTTTGACATTAGTCAACAATCCGACTCATTCGGAAATGTGGGTGGTGCTGAAGTTATGCACCGCACTGTAGCATGCTTTGTTATTCTCGATTTCCTTGCATTGCTTATCCCGTCGGGCCAGCAACGCCATTATCACGAGCCCCGGTGCGGTCGCCTTGTCACCTTTTTCCATTGCTTTTTTCGCCGCGAATACCTTGCCCAGACGTTCCTCGTTACATGATTCTTCAATCTTACGCGGATCCTGTACGCCGAGGGCAGGAATCTCGACGCATTTCTTGAAAATATCAATCGACTCGGTAGCCGAGCATCGCCACTTCGAATAATCGCGGTGTAGTTGGTATTGTTAACCATTTTACGAGAAGGTCGACGGCAACTGATCGTCCAAGGATACTTGGGGGTTAACTCAACATTAGTCTAGCAGATGTCCTGCGTCCTCTTGTCTTCTTGCTGTCGATCTTCCCAAACGGAGACAGTACATTTACCACTTTTTCGATTACCTTATATTCCCTATTTCTGTTTCTAATCCGTTGAGTTACACGCACGAACATCTGATTAATAAAAATTTCAAGCATTGTTAATGTTCATCGATTTCTCTGTCAATTCAGGTACACTGTTAGAATTTATAAGAAATAGCATCTAGCTACCTAAAATTTGCGTCCCTTTTCAGCAATTATTTAAACTTCTTCATAGAAAATCTGACATATTATACTTCAAACATTTTTTTATAAACACTGTTATAAGTTTGACACTGTGTACACGTAGATCACACAAGGTTCGCTGCACGACTAAATAATTGAAATATACTTGTTCACGTCGTCTGTACATTTTAAACATTTCGTAATAAATAATTAAAACGATTAATTTTATTTTTAGTTTCACGAAATTTTCTTCAAAGTGGTATCTTTGATCACAATATCAGCAGAAAGTGGTATCACGTCCAGAAACTTCAGAAATTAACGTTCCAGATACAAATTGTTTTCAAACAATAAGGTTGGAGGACCCGATTTTGGCGACAAAACGCCGTTATCCGTTTCTGAGTAAATCAGAAAGATTCTATCGTCCTCGAAGAGGATGCCTATATCTCGTTGCACGATCGTGAAACAGGACCAAGTACTCTTGTAGATCGGAAGATCGCACGGATCCGTTTCTCCCCGCCCTAACCACGTTCCAGGGGTAGTTTCTTCCGACAGTAGATTAGTTACGAGGAGCGTCTTCCTCGCGGTCCCGCAAAAATAATAATTTAACAATTATCTATGATCTCCGCGTTTCCCAGGCATTCCGTTATTTTCACCGAGAGAAATATGCACGGGGTCCCGGGGACCGTTTCTGATAACTCCGTTGTACAGAGCCACGATAAAACCTCGTAATTTAAGAACGCTGAAAGTATCGTGGAGCACCATTAGCCGACGAACACCCTCCAAATGGAGCACCAAATGAATTCCAATCGTTGGGGTGTTAAGTTTTGATACGTTGATTTGTTTCTCTGCATATTTCGTTATGTCGTTTTGATACTAATATTATGATACTACTAGAAAATATGATAACCATAATGGACGTTTATTATGCATTGGAAGTGTGTATAAATTTATCATTTCAGGTACTTCTGTAAATTATAAGTACTTAAGGGTGGATTTTTGAAGGGTGAAGTTTAGTGCACGAAGCTATAGTGTTAGGAATTTTAATCTGGAAAGTATTGAATATTTAATTTTGTTTTATATGTTATATTATATTTTTGTATATTATATGTACATTTGATTAAGCTGAATGTACCATAAGCAATAAAATCCATCGTAGTATACAAATCATTAATATACAATCGTATCATATTATTAAATTAAGGAAATTGAACTTAATGCATACAATCCTTATTGTTTCAATAGAAATTCTAACTTGTAATATGTACAGTTATCGTATGATAATATCACACGTCTAGCTAGAAATACTTTTAGAAACATGAAAAACTAAATGAATGATATATACTAACAATGAAATTACATGAATATTATGGTTAGTGTGATTGATTGTTTCTCTTAAAGTTACTGCAGATTATGTTGCGATTCAAATTCTAATACAAAACCATTTAAAAGTGACTTTAGAATGTTTTAACAATTTAAAGAATGATTTTAAAATATCCACGACAAATCGATGAAATTTATCGGAACGGGTAAACATTCTTACGAGCAACTGCAGGTGCACGATTACAGAAACAACTGAATATTATAAATAAGAAATATAATGATAAAGAATGTGGATAACATTGCGCTAACGAATAAAAATCGCATACGATTTATCGGTCACGTTTCCTTGATAATTGGATATTCGTTCCACGATTTGTTCCAATTCCCCCGATGGATCATATGTGTTTTTTTATCGCGCGCGTGGATCATTTGTCTTCGTTTCGGCAGTCACCGTGGATCGTCACTCCTTCTGCCATGGTTACATTCGGTCATACTGTCAACGGCGACGTCGTTTGCTGCAAATCGAAGGTTCGTGGAACAAAGGGAGGGTATTCGGGAAGGGGGAGGAAAGAAGGAGAACAGCCACGGGACACGATAGTGAAAAATGAGGACTGGAAAGAGACAGTGCGAAGTTGAAGGAAGAAAGTCACGAAAAAGAAAGGAATACGAACACCTACCGATAAAATGAAAGAAAGGAACACTTGTATGCTGGTTTGGTACATGAAAATAGGATTTCAAAGAATACAAAGCATACGGAGGAAGTTTTTAAGATAGTCGCAGCTTATAAAATAAATAGAAGAATACTAACTGTACGAAGCTTAGGTATAATAGTTACTAAGCCCAGAATATACAAAGATACACAACATTTCGCAATGATAATAACAATAATAACAATACAGATCATAGGTACATAGAAAATATGTTTCTACGAATTTAATTTTATTCAAGTAACATTATCCTATATAAGTATCTAAGAAATAGATATATATTAAAAATAACGTAATATGTAGTACAACAATAGGTAAAAACAATCACTACACATTTGCCCTATAATATTTCAAAATTACCGGTCGTTTCATGAAAAATTGTCTTACTTCGATCACTCAATATATTATTTACCACATCGAATCAATTCTTCCCAGTTTCAAACTCCAAACGCTCAACTCGCAATCCGCGTTGAACCTATAAAAGTTAACCTGAAAAAATCTAGAAACCTATGCTTCAACATAAAAGCGCGCGAAACATAAAACAGGAAGATATCCGAAATTGAGAACAGAAAAACAGAAACATAAAAGTCATGAACAAAATGGGAAAGAGCAAGCGAGTGAGGGTGAAGAGACTCGAGGGAGGAAGAGGCCCGTAGCGTGTCTGCCGTTGCGCGCGGGCGGGCAAATCCACGGATGAGCGTGGGCGCACGTCGGTCGCGCACACACCGGCTTGTCGCCGTACAACCTCATAAACAAAACGGCCGCGTTTTATTGGAATGTCAAAGCGGAATATTGGTATTCTTCGCGAGGACTCCCCAAAATATGTACGGCCGCGGGTTGCATGTTAATGGGGTGGCTGACGGGGGAGGGAGCTCACGAGCCGGGTATCGGTCTCTCTTCTTGCATCCGGTTGTCAGCACCGGTCGTTAGATCACCACGGCGCCACGGCAGTTGATACCCGCTACGAAACCTCACCTTTCCATTCTAAGTTTAGACTGAAGCTACGGCTTCGGCTAACCCAGACCCGACGCCTTCCTTTTCTGATGCCCGATGGGAATAACGGAAATCGGACGACCGATAGCCGCGACGGGCGCGACGCGCACCGACCCACTTTTGCACGGTTCAATTCAATCGGAACTGTGCCGGTTTTGGGAAGATCGTGTAAGCACTTTTATAGCTTTCCTTATCACTTACCGTAACAGTCATTATGACTGGTTTCGGTTTTTTCGGTTTGCAATTATTGATGTCTTCGAAGCATTGGATAATCGAAGCGATCTTGAAGGTGGATAGTTTCACTTGAATATTATAATGAATGTCTGAAGAAACGGAGAATAATCTGTTGTTACAATTTTTATGGGGATTATATGATTAATCGTGTTAAATTCTCGGTGTTTCTACCTACAAAATAAAGCTAAACAAGTTAGACAATAGATTTTTCTCAGTGGAAACAGGAACAAGGAAAGACAGAAATTGAAAAACCGATTAATCGGATAATATAGGAACTGATATAAAATTCAATGAATGAAGACAAACGCAGAACTGTAAATCAAATTTGAAAACCGATCGTTTGACCGGTCGCAATGTTTTATTTCTACAGCGTCTTATAATTTATAGTATTAATTCTCGTAGCAAATATTATCAATAACCACACGATACGGGAAAATATATAAAATATCTAAAGTATAGTGTTCTTTATAACATTTATCAATAGAAACCATTATATATCGTAATTCTGTTCTTTTAATTATATTCTTATAAATTTGAATTCGCATAAAGATCTACAGCCTAGTGATTATGTTACTCAGAAATGTAACAAATGTGAGAAAGAAGTCAAAATTTATCCTTTAAAGCAGAATTTGTTAAACGTCCGTCATTACGGGTGAATATAAGAAGAAACACTTTTAGCAAGTAAAATTCTCGAAGCATTCGAATTCCACAAAAATCATGGCAATGGTTAAGACCAGGACGAAGAATGTATATGGTAATGAGCATCGATCGGTACGATCAGCTGTTGTCCTAATAGCCATCGAGAATCCTCCCCGAGCGAACGGCACAGATAAACCGGGTTCCCCCGTCCCAAGGGAGCATTTCTGCGAGGTTCGTTCTCTTATAAATATTGCAAACGCCTAAACAAAGCGGAAAACTGCCATACCGCCGTATGTCAATCCGTAGACCCGACAAGAGTTGTTGGTAGCCGGCAAGCGAATCCGTAATTTTCATCGATCATTTACGGTGTTTCTCTGATTTATTGCTCGGAAAGAAGGGAAATCGAATAAACAGTATCTACCCCGATAGCTTCCAAAAATTTCCAGAACTTTCATTGACATCTTATGCAATCGAAATCTTTCGATCTGGTAACGTTACCTTTTTAAACAATTTTCAACCCGTGAGAAATGAGAATATACTATGTAATAGATAGCAAACTATTTTATATGAATAATGAACACGTTGAATGCCGTGGGGGTCACCGGTGACCCACAACCAAATCACTATAATTCACTCAATTAAACGCTGACTATTTGAAAACATTTCTATATTATAAATAATATTACCTAATGCAGTGATCTTGATGATCTTTTCCCATTTCACGTATTTTGCTCTATAAAATCATGCGGTAATCAACATCTTAACATATATTATTTACAGCACTACATACTTCTAATTTATAACCAAAGCTTCGAGACGAAAGATTTTTGACTTATTAATTACCTAACAATTATCTCATCTAAATGGCTGTTCTATTTCAAACTAATAGTATTTTATAATATATTAATACATATATTTTGCTCGCGCTATATATCATTTTCAAACTAAATAAACTAAAAATTCAGAAAAATCCTTCGAATGTCCAGTTTAGAAGAAAAAGGTTCGGACACGGTGCAATCCCAGGAAAAATCGGTGTCAGCCAGCGAGTGAAATGCGGCGAACGTTATTCTACCGTGTTTTATTCAATTATCGACCGCCTCGGATTCGGATATTAAAGGGTTTCGACGTTCGTCGCTCCGGATACGCATGAAAGTCGCGTCGCCCGGCACGTAACTCGATTTTCGTAACCCGATCCCGTATGGTAATGCGCCGCGCCAAAACCGGGTTAACGTAGGCGAGAGAATGTTTAACCTGGTAGACGAGGATGCGTATTGTTATTTTAATAGGCATTATTTGATTTTAAAGTTCAGTGAATGCCAGTGTGTTCTTGAAGGGGGATTTGATTGCTCCGCCGATAGGGTCGGACCCTATTATTTCGTTCTCCAATCCCTTATTCCTTGGCGGCGGCTTGCACAGGAGCTCGTGGACGCGGGACACGCATTCGCACATTCAGAGACAGCCACTTTTCCTTTATCCTGCGGGAAGGAACGACGATCGGCGCGCAGTGGGAACTTTCGGTCGTTTCTGTGTCAAAATCGAAGAACTTCTGATGGAACGAACCTGTTTACTATGGAATTTAGTTTGAAAAATCTCTCGTTTCGCGCGCAATAAAATCAAAAAATAAAGTGTCTGCCCGTCAAACGCAAGACAAATGCATTTAGGGTACATTTTAATGAAAAACCAAAGCAAAACAAAGAAAAATTACATGTTTATCTGAAAAAATAAAGAATTCATCGTTGAAAGAATTACATAGTATCATTTCGCGTGAGAGTAATTCAATTTTCTTTATGCAAGATGCAAAATATTGAGTGTTACAAATGTGACGTTGATCATGAGAGCTGCATAGAGCGATGAAAATTAAAGCTGAAATGTTGTAAAATAAGGAAAGATATTCAAAGAGCGTGACGAATGAAGTTTGACCTTGAGGAAATCGTATTTTTCCTGTATTATACATTTTAGTATCAATTTGAGAAAATGCATCGTTCTATCGTAATTCTATCAAAAGTTCTTTGAGTTTGGCACAAAAATGATCAAATGTTCCCATGTTCGACGGGGGACTTTCTTCCGTGACTCGCGTTCCTTTACGCTAGGAACACGTTGACCGAAGTCTGGCTACCACGCAGAAGAAAAACGAAATGTTTTCGGAGCAGTGGGTCTGGCAAAGCTCGATTTCTTTCGACATTTTAGTTATTCGAATGTTTGTTAGTTTTTAATTCAAACTTTTTCCATAAATGAACAACAATAGAAATAACTTTAACAAATAATGATTTTCAATTAAATCTTAGCAAATTCTGCGTCGTTGAAGATGACAAGCATTGAAAGTTAAAATAATCTAAGCGTCATTTTACATTATTGAAATAATATTTCGTTGACCTTAAAAGAAGATTTCCTATTACTAATTTTAGTAAATTATTCAATTATTTCTCTATAAATTCAAGGTTAGAACTTTAAACCACGAATTTGTATGGTTTAAAGTCCAAGGTTTGTGTAACATTACAATGATCTTGGAGATACGGATAAAGATTAAAAGAAATGTAACGAGACAGAGAAAATATAATACTTGCGGCTCGTTGATATTTTCCCTCCAATAACGTTTTACTGGGAGTATTTCGCTCGATCAGACGCTGTCGCATCTCGTCCAGAATTAGCGGTGTGCTAGGAAAAATCTGCCGGAAAGGACCGTGCGCCTCTGTATGCCGGTTGATTTGCCAGAAAGGGGACGAAATAGACTAAAGGAAAGAGGGGTTGAGCCGCTAAACTCGCCTCCAGTAAATAGAGTCTAATCAACTGCGGGTCTTGGCCGATCGGCCAGATTTCGACCTAAAATGGCCCCATTGTACCGCAATCGTATGCTCCACGCGCTGGTATTTCAACTGCACCTACTTCGTTAAATAACGGTACCGCGGAACTTTCTCTTTCTTTTTCGACTTCCAATTTAATTTTTCTTTCTCCATTAGTCTTCTTCGAAAAAACAGTAAAACTCGATATCAAATGTCTCCGAAAACTAAAACTGCAAAGAGAATTGTTTTTTTTTTGTTGATTTATGCGTTTATTTATTTACTCATTGTCGCATTAGTTTTTTTTAGATATTATCTTTAGGTTATAAAAATTAAATTTATGTTTGAACGAGTAACATTTTATATGTAATAAATTACTTATTTTACAATTTACATCTATTGTACAATTAGAAAGTTAGCGATGCCACGTGGAAATATAGATTAAAATATGTAATGAACTTTTTGCATGAGAAACTTCGTTTTGAAAAAAATCTGGGCTGACGTTTCATCAGGCGCACCTGCGCTTGGGTAACAATAAGTGTCGGCAGGCCATGTCCAAATTATAATTCGCATGCATATATCTACAACGACTGTACAGATTATGTAATTGTAGTATTTAAAATTATTTTAATAAGCACCGTAATTCGTCGCTTTCTTATCGTATAATTCAATACCCATATAAACGCTCTCATTAAAAAGCATTACTTTCAAATAAATAAACTAAAACATAACCAACATGATAATATCGAGTCTTATCTCCTAGGTGCCATTTTTAACAAAAATCCCTGGCCTCAAACGGATTAAATAAAACAAGCTTCCCAGTGTCTTAAAAATAAATGCCAAACTAAACATAATGTAGCAGACAACATTTTTAATGTAAAAAGAACATTTCCTTTCACTTAACCGCATTATGCAATCAAGAAAAACGGTACAGAATGTCGGGCAAGGAGAAGAAATGAAATTCGCGCGTCAGTTTCTTTCGGCAAGGCCGACGTTAACAAAATCCTGATCCTAGACAAATAACGGACCGAGAGGAATTTCGGGGCAGGGGTCGTCGTCCTGGCGAAACGAAGTTACACCGATCGGCTCCTTGCGGGACGGACGGAGCCGGCGAAGGATAATTAAGTAACGCAGAGGGGTGGCTCGTTTGGACGGTCGTGAGACGCAACCACGAAACACTCCTACCCCCGGGTTCGTTTTTTCTTTCCACCCGACGCAGGGAAAAAATATTGCACGATATGTATATATCGTGACGCGAACGGAAGGGAGCGAGAATTCATTTCGCTAATCTGTTTCGACGACAGGCATAATTGAAAAGAGGAGACGATTATGAGGCCAACGAGGGAGAACAACGCGGTAGAAACAACAACGTTGTAAGCGTATCGCTGATGGATTCTATTTTTTTCTTTTTTTTTTGGTAGAATCATTCATCGATTTGTCATCGAGTGAAGCAATATCGTCACCCTTGTGAAACGAATCAATTTGTTTATCTTGTAAAAAAGGTGTTTTCGATTGTGGATAATTATTGGATAGGGTGTTTTGATTAGAAAAGCTGTATTGATATGTTCGGTACTTAGGTTTATTTAAATTTAATTAAATTAGTTAACATGGCTTGATGAAAAATGTAGTGTTTCGTGGAAGTATTTAATACATTTTTTAATTTACTGTTAATGCACGATGATGTCTATTGAATGAAAAATAAGAACTGTAGAAAAGGAATTTGTTTTGTTGCTCTTCTCTTACAAATCTGCAATATTATTTATTGCAACGATAAATATTGTGTATCACAGAGTTAAGATAGATTCATTGTTTTGAGCGGTTTGTAATTATATGTGTAAACAATGATTGTAAATTAATTGTACATTGCTTATGAATATATTTATAAGTCGGGTATTACTTCCACTCTACCTGAGATGATTCGGTTTCGCGGAAACTTGTAAACGCAGCGGCTCGCCTTTGACGGTACAAATTCAGTTTGTATAATCATCGTATGATGCCTGGAAAATGTAAATGCAGAAGGGATGCGCGAGCAAGTATGCTAATAACGTGACCTATCTCCGCGATAGTGCAACATTAAATTTACGTTATATCCTTGGTGTGTAGTGGAATGTAGTCGAACGTTTCCGGCTTGCCATATACAGTTGTACAGTTGTTAACTTTCTTCTATTAACTAAATGAAATTTTACCTCTGTATGACGATAAAACTCATATTCGTTTCTCTTAATATAATATAAGAATGTTTCATTAAAATCATTTTAATGCAATTTAAGATATCTGTAAACAAACGGATATAACATCTGAAGTCTGATACGTAAATGCACTCGTATTTATGTATGTTTACAGCATTGATAATTGATTTCATGAATTATTCAAATATACCTTTACCTGTTTGTATACAGTAGGTTTTCAAACGACAAATACTCGAGACACGATGAAATCTTTAAATTTCTACGTGTACGATTATTCGACTTTTATATAACTCATTAGACTATAACAATTATTTACTATACAATATAAACTTATTCATAAAGCTTCATTTATAATACATATTTAGTTATAATATATTACACAGTCTAATACAATGCTATATCAATGCTATAAATACAATATAAATTACAAATCACAATAACCAAAGTCTTTCATCACAAAATACTAACATACAAATGCAACGCTACAATTCGTAACAAAAGAATTCAACAAAACTACTCAAACTACACACATACAATCACACGACATCAAAGTCACACATCGCGAAAACTACATCACAGACATTTCAAAGAATAAAAACGAAACACTGCTTCCGTTAACTCCCCAACCGAAACTGCCCTTGATCACACTCCACTCAGAAAGCGTAAAAAAAGAGATGCTCACCCAAAGTGATCCACCGAATAATTCCACCTTAATTCGATCTTTTCTCGCTCGAACCGCAAATCCGTCTTCATTCAACCCTCGCGCGCGACCCACACCCTTAACAAATACATCTTCCGACCGTTCTCCCCGTATCCATTTAACTCCGCGTCTCCCGGCTCGCGGCCGTTGTTATTATTTATCCGAGCTGCCTTCTCCTTCGACGCCCTCCGGCGAAGAAGGCCCGACGCGACGCGACACCGTGTACGCCGCTTAATTTTCAAGAGGGTGCCGGGCAATAATCGCCGACAATAAACGCGAATCGCACTTGATTATTATGATTGTCCGACTCCTTTCTGCGGAACCCTCAAATAACTTCGTTTCTCGTTAGTAGCCGGCTGCCGCCCCTTGTCCCCGTAGGGCGGTTCGGTGTGCCGGCGGGGGCGGGAGAGGGCGTACGGAAGGCGGGGTGGAGGATCGACGTTTCCGTCCGCGGGGCAGAAGGTCGGTGGGGTGGCGGCGAACGGCTGCGTTGCAATTTGAAAAATTACAGGCGCCGACGCACCCCCGCGCGATACACCGTCCGCCCGCCCGCTCCTCCTCCTCTCCCCTCGCCGTCAGACCCTCGCGTAGCTCACGGCCTCGAGGCGAACGAGCCACAAAAATGGAAGGCGTTCTCACGGCACGCGATTCGTAACACCGACTGAATCGCGATTCAACGGCGGATCGCCGATTTTCTGTTCTGAATCGTTGAGCCCCGCGGTGGTTGCTCATGGGATGGTCGCTTCCGGCCGGAGGGGTGACGGCGCGAGAGGGCTTCCAAGTGAATTTGGAATTTGGACTTTATGATAACGCCGGGCAATTTATTTGACGGCGCGATGATGGTAATTTTTTGTATGGTAGAATATGTTGTATTGTTGATTGAAGTGATTCGCGTTGTTGAATGTGGTTTTGTGATGTATGTAGCGGGGTGAGGAGAGGAAATGTTAGGATGAGGAAGAAATGTTAAAATAGATAAACGAAATGTGGGTAGTTAGGTAGCACTTATAAGTGCTATAAAAAGAATTATTCCTTATTTAAATGAATTGAAAGAGCGAGCAGTAATATTGAAGTTTTATGTAGGTGCCGAGTAGCATGATTTATAATATTTTTGGGAACCTAGTGGAGGATAATTTTTGATATATCATTATTTCAATCAGTATTTGAAAAATTTCCGATTAATGCATGGAAGACGAGCACGAACAATCTGCATATGAATTACTTATAGAGTAAGGTGTGTACGACGCAATTAAAATTTTTAAACGCAAGAAGAAAGATTAAAGAGCTATTTAATTCCATGGATTGAAAATTTTTATATTTCTAGGGAGATATATCGTCTTAGGAACTATGGTTTAAAGGATTATTAAAATAAAAAATTTTGTGGTTGATTAAGTCGGTGTCACTGATAGAATTTATCATTTTACCGCTGTTGCTGAGGTGCTTGAGTGACAGAACACTTCATCAACGTACCCTTACTGTAATTTTGCGGGCTATCCCCGATCAACTCAACACGCCGCGCAACCCTCGTATAATCAATCCGTTTAATCGGATTAATTTGTTAGCAGAATAAGACGCAACGACCCAGCTGTTTTCATCAGTTCCCGTGTCTCTGATTCTTGTTTGTCTTTCTGGTAACATCGTTTGAATACTCTTGCACCCTTTCGGTTTACGAAATGTATACAGATACGTTTCATAATATATTTGCCAACAGAATATTTAAACAGCATCAATTATTTAAAGCGTGAGTTAGATTTCTAATTTCTAGTAGGAAATTAATGGATGGAAAATTTCCTATTATTTTCAAAAAGCCACTTTTCAGCTATTTCATAAATATCCATGTTTGATTACAAATATTTTCGCAATGTTTAAATAAACTTTCAGCGTATGAAAATTTGGAAAACCATTACCTTTGTGTAAGAAATCTTAAGATAGATATTCAAGAATATTTCTAATTTGACATAGGAATTTATCAGATAATAATAAAGTGGTTTTATTATCACCATAGACTATATTTATATAAAAATGATTGACCAACTGTTGCAGAAATGCATTACAGCTGAATAAAATACTTTCATCGGTTTAAACTATATTGATATTGCAAATGGTTATTTAAACATTCACATTTACTCGATATTTTACAATTAATATTGAAGACAAACGTTCAGCATTAATACTGCGCCATCTTCTTTTAATCATTTAGAAGATGAAATACAAATTTTTCAAACTATAGATTACGGATTGTTGCATCTAATAATGAGTAATTCCATACCAGCAATTTTGCTCAATTTTCTTTATACAACTGTACAAGAATAACTTTCAATGTAACTACAAAAATTTGCATTTCAAAGCGATCACCAGTGAAGGTTTGTATTCTTCGGTTAGAAAGTCTTTATTTCAAGTTTTACCCGACCTTCCCGAAAAGATCGCTTCATCAGCTGGTCTCGGGTACAAGCAAGATCCTTGTTGATACACTTCACATTTCGTAGCAATTATTATCGCACTGTCCCATCTTCCCCCAACAAAAAAAAAACTATATCATACTGCGCGACGAAACTTTTACTCGACTCTTCATGGAAGTATACCATAAATCTAAGCACTTTCCCGATACGGGAGCTCTCTAAAACAGCGATGGCAAACTAGTTCCAGGAACACATAGACTGACAAAAAAACCAATCAATTGACTCGTCCGGCTTCTACTAGCGATCCGAGATGCACTGATAGAACTGTCCTTAAGGGAAAGGTTTTTCTTGACGCTGTTACTCCAACATCTTAATCTTCACTCTCCGATAAGTATACTTTCTTTTATAGAACCAAAAGAAAGTTCGCCATCGATGTACACAGTTGATCTGATAATATTCGAAACAAACTTTGCAACTTTACTTTGTACGAACGACTGAAAAACTTTAGTTTGTCCCATATCAATTTTTATCGTAATTGTAACGTTTTCATGAAATAAGCTAATTTTAATAGGCATGTTCATTTTTAATGAACTTTACTTAAATTAATTGATGACATATTCTCCACCATCATTCGTATTTTCTGGATTTTTTACAAATCGACCATTGAGCCATTTTTATAATTCAATCGAAGAAAAAGAAATATATCAGAGATGCCATTTACTGGTCAATGCCATATAGTTTCCTAACAAGAATCTTTTTATTATTAGTAAAGAACGAGAAACTTTACACTAGACTTAGATTTTTGGAACTAGAGGTTTAACCCCTTCACTTACAATATCCTACCAGACTCATGACGAAAATTTTAAACTGAGCTTGAGAAATCTAAGTGTTATTTATTTTTATAAAATATAAACTAAACATTACTTTCGTATTGCCAACCTAAAGTTAACCTTTAGAGTAAACACAGACATAAAATGATCATCAGAATTTTTGTTTCTTAAACATTAACGATAAAATAGTTGAAGCGATCATAATTAAAAAATAAATCATAGAGCAAGGGATTAAACGCAGGCAATATACGATACATATTCGCATACCTACATCAATCAAAATCGACCCAAACGTTTACCAAACAATATTTATAAAAGTCTATATGAGTGAAATTGGCTCGTAAATCTAGTGTTAATCAATATCGTCGTAGATCCGATAAAGAATCTCGTCTCAGTAGCGAGCACGAGGCAAGATTCGAGGCGAAGATCGAATTTTCCCACCGTTCGCGTCGCGACTTGGCGCGGAGGAGGTGGGACACGCGCACGGTGTAAGTCGGGCCGAGTTGTACCGATGGTCCGATCGCAATCTCTCTGATGATGCCGGTACACCGCAGCCCGGTACGTGTTTGTCGGAAATTCTCGATTACGCGAAGGAAGAGGGCCGGTTTATTACGAGCACGTGGGAGGACTTGGCGTGGCACGTAACACGGTAGCTAGGTAATACGTGGTGTACCGAGGCGAGAGCCACGGCGGTTACGGGTGTCGCCGGGAACACCATAAGATAGGGTCTCATTATTGTAGCTACCCACCGTTCCTAAATTGCCGCCCTAGGCTCGGGGGTTAACCGTTCGCGGTAGGCGCACGGTCGGCCTCCGTCAGACTAAACCGTCGGACCAATTAACTTTCAATTAGAGAACGGAGATAACTCTTATCGCGTCCGCGGGGGCGGATTTTATGGGGCCCTTCTTTAACCCCCGGACGACGTTTATGTCCGCGCTGATACATGGTCCTCGAAAGGGTTAGATTGCGATCACTGTACACATAAAAGTGATATCCGATCCAAGAAGCTACCGGTTACGCGACTATGGACGCATTCGATAAAATGGGATGGATTTTGGGTTCGTTGCGTTCGATCTACGAGACAAATGAAGGGGGGTGATTGTTCTTTTGGAAGTATGGTGGAGGTTATTGATAATTGCGTACAACTGTTTTAGTGTAATGAAGAGATAATAATACTATAAACCTTCCGTGGTTTGGTATTATGCAATTAAGGATGCATATTTATTTGAACATTTCGAAAAATAGGTATTTCCAGTTGTTGGTTTGGAAATATTAAAATTGGATAAATTATTATGGATAATTCGATTTTCTGTACAGTAAAATATAATATAATAAAGCTTGGCGTTTATTAATAGAATCTTTATTTTAAATCGAGTTACCATTTTCGAATCCTATCGAAAAATGGTAAATTCCTTCATTAAAGAAAATAACTTTTTGCTTAACACGGTATTTTTCATTTTCCCAAATGTTTGAAAGGAAGCAAGTAACAAAAAGTTATTAACAAGATTACGAAAGTTAAATTTAACCTTTCAGTTTTGGGCTTATCGCCGGTCATTTCAAGCTTCACAAATACAGTTTTTGAATAAAAATGTTCTTAAATTCAAACTTTATTCTTAAGTACTCTATAATATTGCATCGATACAATAATAAAAAGAAAATTCGTTTTCATTACACCGCTACACTAATAAGAATCAATAAATACACTATTTACAGAGATTTCCTACGGTTTCTTAAATGTACAAATGTGCATCAAGTAACAATTTGTTCCAAATTGAATATGCGCAACGAAAGAAAATGTACGAACGTATAGCAGCGCGGCGATCCGCCATCCCCCGATGACTCGGACAGCGTGTCAGAGCCATGAAAACGGCTCTAAACCGCAATGGCGGCGGGCCGATTAATTGGCCGAGCGTCGTGGTAGCCACGTAGGCAATCGAAAATTTAGAAAGCCGCGCGTCGTCCGTTCCCTGGAACCCGTTCTTCCTGGGTTTCGACGAAACAGCCCCTGTTTATCGATCGTGTACGCATACCAATCAACAAGAATCGTCCACAGTGCTTAGAAATCGTTCCTTTTGCCTTGTTAACAAACACGCGATTGTCTGGTCACGGAAAATAGCTGCTATCTCCTTCGAGCAATATTTTATTCAGATAAAAGACAACGAGTAACTATCATTTAAATAAAATTTTATTGTCTACTGATAAATAGTATACTTCTATACATTTAATTATTTATTATTTGAAGTATTTTTATTGGTTCTTACGTGCATCCTCGTCTCTTTCGTAAACTATTATGTTAATCTCACCACATTATTGCAATATACTTTTACTGGTACCGAACGTAAAACCTTACTACTTCTCGCTAAACCAGTAATTAGCCTATTACTGTGTATTTACCTATAGATATCGATCAAATTCAAGTGACAACGGTGGATAACCGTTCGAAATAAATGAAACGATTAGTGCGGTCAGAAACGAATCAGATCAATTCAGATTTAACAATTAGAAACACTAATACTTAAAATCGAGGATGAATATTTTTTTTCATAAATTCGTGATTAATAAACATTCAGCTTCAATATCAGTAAAACAAATTTTGAGTAACTCTAAAATCTTTGTTGTACAACAAAAAAATTTGAGAAATGAGAAACATCCGATTCGCCCCGAATTCCGGGGTCCATAGAAAATAAGTAAAACGATTACCTATATAAAAATAACGAACGATTGTCAGCCCAATGAAGCGTTGAACCGAGCGAATTCAATCAGTTATCTTAAATAACCATTTATTCGAAACAATTCAAATAATGCCCAACTCTGGCTGCTATCGTTCGTCCGCGTAAACACAGTTTGGTCAAGCGACGAGCAGCCAACGAACACAAGGCATCCATATGTATGATTATGAGGACGTTAGGAGTTATCACCGAACGGGGAAGGGAGGGAGAGAGATAGAAATAAAGAGAAAGAGAGAAATGAGAGAGAGAGAGAGAGAGAGAGGGACAGAAAGAGAGAGAGTGGGGGAGGAAGAGACACGACGAAGAACGAGCCCGCAGCTAAGTTCATATTTGTGCATTACGCTCACGTGCAACGATACAATAAGGAATCCTTCGTATCGGGGGATGCATGCTAAGTACCGCTCGCTCGTTGCACCCAGCGACGCGGCCCGCGTCGCTCTTCGCCACGATTCTTTCCCGTGCACACGCTAGCCCTCCCCCCGTTTCCTTGACGTCGCTACCGTCAGCCTGATCGTTCGATGAATTCACGCCCCGGCTGCTTCAACCCTCGGACGTCGATCCATCGGACACCGAACTTTCGTTGCGTGGACATCGCTGCCTGGCGCCTCTTTTTCATTTACACGATGAAATGTTATTACGTAGATACCAAGAAAAGTTCGCGCGGTTTTCTTGTTAACACATTGTTCACCGGTCACAGGTTAACTCGTGTTTCTATGTTCAAACGTTGTTGACCGGTCACGAGTTAACTCGGCTTTGTCCTTACATTAGTTATTTCAATTTTTGAAACGCAGGGTAATATAGAATATTGCGAGAGCAAAATATTCAAAGTTGTATAAAAGATATGTGCAAAATTTCATTTCAATTCATTATGTATAAATAAAGTATATTGAAGTTTATTTGGATTGTTTCACTTTCATATTTAATTACGAAATAATAACCGGTGACTTGGGATAGCTTCTGCGTGAAATTGCCGGTCAACAATGTGTTAACAATGAATGGAAGCCCTATTTCAGTAGTTCATTATTTTAACCCGTTTGACCAATGATTTAATTTCACAGTTGCACTTGTTAGAATGATTCATCGTTAACAATGCGCTAGTAAAACAAATTTTATACTCTTTCTATGTATGAATTTATTCTAAACCGTACAAATTGCTAACAATGAAAAGTAATGTTTCATTTGAACTTAAAAGAACGGAATGTTACTGTGTAATTCTAATTCGCTGATAGGCTAATACAGCTTGTAACAAACATTATCACAGGGAACAAATCGTCGCTGAAGAAATTCAACAAAAGGATGTTTCTAATTTCAGTTACGAAAAAGACCAGTAACGTAATTCCATGTCATTTTACATTTTTCAAAGGAATAATGGTCGCTTAATTCGAAGTCATTTAAAAATCCGTAGCCAAATATTGACAACGTAATTCTATCATAATTTTTTACATTCATACACATTTTGTCCAGATTTCGGAAAAATTACACACGATTGCGAATGTTAACCCTTTGCGGTCGTATGCCTAATTCTCAGTCATCAAAGCTCTTTCACAGTTTCACTCGTATAATTTATGTTAAATAAAACTTTATTATTTTACTAAATATGCCTAAGGTTTCAAGAAAATAATAAATTTCATTTACTGTTTACCATCACTTATTACGTTGCTATTGTCCACTCCATGAAAATTAATTCCGACGAGCATGGCACTACTGTATAAAATTGATACGACTAGAAAAGGTTAACCTTTAAGCATGGACGTGCGGTCTCAGACATTTAGGGCAGACCAAAGTGAATCGCATAAAAATAAGAGTATTGGCCATGTTTCTAACACTGTTACAGAAATGAGCCCAGGCGGATCGGATATCTCTCATTTTCAGATTTTCGCTTACAAAACTGAGATTTTTAAACTTAGAAAATTTGTTTACTGATTTGTGTATTAATAAAAAATTTACGAAAAAAAATGTTGATTCTAAGATTAACTTTTAATTTTTCGCTGTTAAATATAAACTAATCCTATTCGCCTCGGTTTACCTTATACAAAATATTGTAAGTTTTGGAACCAGTGAAATATTCGTCTCATAGTTGCTACTGTTGCTACCTAGAAATATTTAAATAAGTAAAAACAAATAAACACAGTAAATTTGCTTCTCGGTCATGCTACAAACGAAAATATTGTGCATTAATCGGTAATTTTCAGACTTCCATACTTAAAGATGAAATCCACGTCCATACTCGAAGGTAAAAAGAGAAACGAACGGACGGGTGTCTTATTTTGAAAAAAATACGGAGGCTAGACGTCGATATGTGGTAACAGCGCGCTATTACGACGGAGCAGCGTCGGGCATTTGCACGTATCGCGCACCTAATCAAAGAGAATCATGGCGTCTGGTAAGGGCGTGGGTGCCTGCAGTCGATTACGCGCCTGTGTACCTGTTCCTCCTCCTTCCACCTTGTCGTGGAGACGCGAAACACCGTGCCATGTTGCCGCCGACGCCGACGCCGCCGCCGCGTTATTTTCACCGGTATCGGACGCCTGTGTCGCGGTTCGCGTCAATTTCTCGGCTATTTTATTTTTGTTACGTTCCGCGCATTCCGTCCGCGTAATTGCATAAAGACGATGCGTGAGATAAATCGACGATCGATCGCCGATTGAGTAACAGAAAAAGTCGGCGGCCTATGAATATCCATGAGGAACGACCGCCTTCTTGCTTTACGAGGACTCAGAGAGTAAACGGAAATAACAACCGACGTTATTTCTAGCCGTCGACTTTTTCCTGTTTTCCATTTTGCCGACCACAGACACTACTGTTATGAATTCTCGTTCGTATTCTATCGACCAGCTATATTGAAATAATGAACGACGCGATCGAATCAGATGGAAATACTTGGAAAAGACAAATGAATACGGAATCTGTGGCTGCACTAGGAAATTTTTTCTTTCGAATTGATTAAGCAAGTGTGCTATTGATAAAAAGTGTTGCACAGTTGCAATACTCGCAGTAGTTAGACAAGGAGAAAACAAAGTAGCGCAGAATAGTCATTGCATTTAATTGTTAGTTGATTATTGTTCTCCAGTTACGTGGAGTTTCTATTAAATAGAAACTTTAAACTAAAACACATTAATCGGGAATTCACTTATACAGAAATCGTACAACAGCGAATTATTTCGAACAACAGTCATTAAATTAGAAACAACCCTTAATATTTACACATAAAGCTACCGACGTTCTTTTTCCACAAAAATCATTTTAACTCATTTTTCTAAATTCATTTTTATATGCCAGAATTTATAAAGACAATCACATGAACATAAAGACACAATACGAAATATTAAACCCCGTATTTTTAACAATTACTGAAAAGTAAAAAGAAATATGTATTGCGATCCACAAATAACTTTCATAAACCATCGCCTGATCTCTACAAAAGCATAAACGCCTCCCACTACGAGAAACGAATCTATACAAAACTATACTCGACAATGAAGTGCCAACAACTCAAAATACAAATGAAACAGTAGATCCACCGGAAACAAACTTAAAACGATTAAACCGTCTGACATCACAAATCCGAAGCGCTCCGTCGGCGGCGACGCGTCCGTCGAAACCGCGCAGACGTTCGGTGCGAGGGTTAAGTTCGTCGGGCGCGCACGTGGCTCGCTCGCAAGCCACTTCCGGGGAACGTCGCCCTTGGCTCGCGGCAAGGTAGCCTCTCCCGCGTAGGTGTACGATCCGACCTCTTAACCATCCGGCAAGTGTCATTAGTAGCGATGGGCGGGGCTTCGGCGGCGGCGAGTTCCGTGGCCGGCGGCGGCATCGGTGTGCGGCAGCCGTCGCGCGATCCGTCTGTCCGTCAACGGAGGGTGCGAGCGGACGCAAACGCGGCCAGAGCGTGCGCGGCCGCCGGTGACCGCTGCCGACGGCGGTAGGCGTGCCAGTCTCCCCCGATGCCGGTTCCCCATTCGCGAAGCTGCTGCGTCGTGGGCGGGGCCATCGGGGCCGGGACTCGGCGCACGCTCTCGCGCCCTCTTTCTCGCTCCTCTTCCCACCATAGGGTGCTGTCTCACTCCCCCCGACGCGGCTCTGCGCGCGGCGTCACGTTACAGAGCCGGTACAGTCCGGTCCAGTCTGTCGTTCGGTCACGAACCGGCCGTTTAGCTGTCTGGCTGCAACCCCCGCGTCCGACTGGCGCACATCGCGGCCCGCGTGATCCGAGCGATCGAAGGGACCCCGTAACAGCTGGTCCACGCGAGGAGAGTCCGAGTTGTTGACACGCACGTGCGCGCGCGTGAGCTCTCCGCCTGTCGCGTCGATACGCGCGTACTTACACGGACAGAGACGCACACCGGGACCGTTCATCGGTGTACGAGACACGACGTTACCGTCTTTCCCTCCGGGTTGCTCCGCGGCCGCGCTCTCGTTTTCGTTTCCGTTTTCACGCGACGCAATGTCGGCGCGGTCGAGTCGGCACGCGGCACCGGGACGCGTCGCGCGATGGACGATGACGATCCCCGGGAAGATATGACTGTTCTCCGGTGTGTGCCCGGTAGCGAGTTGTTCCTTGGTGCGGGAAGGTGAACTGTGGTGCACGGACAAATTTGATTTTTCCTCGCCGGGGAGATTTAGTGGTGGCCAGTGATCCGGGAAGAAGAAGGAACAGGAAGAAGAATATTTTGGGTGGAGGATTGAAGGGAGAGGATAGAAGGGAGGATATTGGGAGGAATTGAGAGGAGAGAAGGGAAATGTTGCCGTATCAGGTGGCCATGGATTATGGGGGCTTTCAACGTCAAAGCCCGGTTGGGGTCGGTGTCGGTGTCGGCGTCGATGTCGGCGGACCCCATCAGGGGGCCGCTGGGGCGCTCAACATCAACCCCGCGTTCACGCACTCCTGGTTCGTACCGGCGGACCTCTGTGTCCCGTACAAACAGAGTCAGGGTCCTCTCCTCGAGCCAGGGCATGTTGTTTCTCTTATACTTATTTTTCTTACTACTTTTATACCTATCATGCGGCCTCATTGTAGTTGTTAACGAATTCGAACCGCGCGTTACGATCTACCTAGCCCGTTCGCTGCGACAACGTCGGTTCGAGGTTGCTGAATAGCAGCTGACTTACGGAACACTTTTATTAGGATACGAGATCGTCTTTTCGCCCTTTAACTCTTAACCCTTTCAGGTCTTATATATAGGCAGACTGGACATTTTATTTTACTTTGTCTATGGACTTTACCAATTTCTATTGTAATTATTTGTAATATTGTAATCATATCGTATACAAATACAGTTTTAGGGCTCTTACGTAAATTAATCAAGTGATCAATGAGTATATACCACAACTGCTAAAGCTGATTTGATATGTACGATTCAAACGTAAATATACAGGCACTAAAAGGGTTACTCGTATAAATTAGTAAGCCATCAACTCATATGCAAGTTTCGAAGTGAAAAATCGAGAAAACTTCAAACCACATAGTGTTAATAATCCAGTAGCACCCAACGGACACTTTTTCAAATTCATTCACACGTAGAATCAAAAGTCGAAATCACTGTATGTGACTCAGCAAATTATGTTACCAAAGATTTTTAAAAGAAAGATATCTTTTATTTTAATAATTTTTAAGAAACAATAGAACGAACTTAACGTGTGCTACTGATAACTGTACAGAAGCATAAATGCTTTTCAAGGGTTGATCCTTTTGGTGCTATGAGCGCATTCACAGTACATTCGAAGTGTCATCTCTAGTGAAAAAATCTTCTAAAGTTGTGCGATATATCTATAGAGTCTCGGTTCATAGGACAAAGACTACTATGCATATATGATACTTGTAAAAATCTTAAAAAATGAATAAAACTATTTTGTCCAAATTTCTTTGCGCTGATATAATAGCACTGTAGGCAATAAAACATTCTGCACCGAAAGGGTTAAGAGGAGGGAAGGGATGAAAACGCGTCGGAGTATTCCGCTATCGTATCGCCGGTAAAGATTCGTCGAATGGAGGGGAAACGTTGCCTCTGATTTGCCGCACCTTGCGTCTACTGTGTTAAGCTTGAATGGGGTGTAACAAGTCCCGCTGTCGGGAGCAGGTTGAACCCTTCTACGGTAATTTGTCAATTTACCGTTGACGCGGGTTTTCGAGAGGATTTTGGTCGAACTCGAGTTGTTTCGCTAATAACAAAACTTTCAAACCTTCTGTTCTTTTGTTTAATAACAATAATTTTCATGATTCGTTTCATTGCAAGATGCGGAATGTCCCAATGATTGATTACGAGCAATTGCGAAAGTAGATTAATTTATTCCGAGGAAAATCCGGAGCTTTCCAACTACCTACGTCTTAAGTAAATAATTTTGTGAAAGTTCCAGAGAGAACTGTCATCCAGTGTCGACAATATTTCATCAGACATATAAATATACGTGATCACGTCTTGTGACGTCTCGAAATGTATTCGCGTACTGTCCTTCTTGAAGTGGAGCCGAGTGGTATCAGTCGCAATGACTGAGCGGCAAGGTTGAAAGTTTCAATTCGTCGCAGATAAATTTTGGAATGAATTAAAAGGAAAACATTCGTTGATTTCAACGATAATTCGAATAAGAAACTTGTACGAACTTTAGATTTCTTAAAACAAGAGAAAAATATGAGAAATAATCTTAAATAAATTTATATACAATGAATACTTTTCAATCGAATATCAGCAATTTGATCAACGAACCGACGACATGTTTGTTCGCAGCAGTGAAAGGGCTAGAGGCGCGTAGCAAACTGTGCTCTCTCGAGGTAGATCGCGACGATTCTCATGATTACTTAATCATAGAATATTTAAATGCTCCGATTAACACTTAGGATAATTTAATAAGAACAGTATTTCCATCCGAACCTTTCAGAGAAATCAAAGGGACAAAGGGAATGCATAGAAGCGAAGCAACGGCGAAAGAGAAAATATTTTTATGAATTCCCCGCGCAACACGTTCGACGGACGATTTCTTTCATCGACGATCGATTTTTCTTGTCGATGCGCTCAGCACTCGATTTTGTAATTCAAAATGTGTATGGCATTAATATGTGACGTACGTAGATCGATGATGACGTTACGAAGCGTCGCTGTAAATAGTGCGCCGTAAAGCTGACGTTATAACTGTAAATCATTCCCCCGTGTGCAGGATGTCGAATTTTTATCAGGCCATCAATCACCTTTTTTATCGGGCTCGAACCAAGTGTGGAAACTTTATTGGGAACATTTGAATTTTTACGCGAAACGTCGGGGCATGCTCTTTATTCAAGGGAATCGCGGCGCGGGAAGATCAGCGGAAACGTCCCGCCGGTTTGCCGAACGAGAAAATCATGGCCGATTCCAGATGAAACGAGATCTCGAACTAAATTTTGCAACGGGAATTAAATATTCTCGGTTTTCGGTTGCCTCACTCCCGCATTTCCATACGTAAGTACATCGTCGGCCGTTTATTGCTGTACGTGTACACGGTTGATCCGCGGTACCGGTTGCACGGAGAGTAATATCACAATGGAGGTGTACCGGTAAATCCAGTTTCTTTTTTAACTTTGATTAAATAAAATTGCGCAATACCAGTTTTAGATCTGCTTCTCGTGTCTGACGTTGAACGTGAACCATCAATTCGCAAGGATATTTAATATGTTCGATTGTCTGGAAGGAAATTTGCTATGTTTAACAGCCTAATATTGAGAATTTCGTATGCCATCAATTTTTCAATCATGTATATTGTGCAGTTTATCATTTTAGAGTACATTGTCATCACGGCATTGTCGTATGGATGAACTTTTGCTTTTCTTACGTTTCTTTGTTACCAGTTTAGTTCGTCGCTGTAACGACAAACGAAAGGCAATCCGCGAATTTAAAGTGGGCAGTAAAGGAGAAACTGCTCGAAATAAAATGCAATTACCGAACGTACAGTGCAACACTGATTTAGATCGCGATGAAAGTGCTACCTAAACTAAAGTGAAACCAGAAAGAATTGGAGAGGACATTCTTAGTGAATTAAAATGGTCCTGTTCTGTTACACGAGACACCTATCTGTATGCATTATAGTTAACGCTTCAAAAATACATTAGATTTTATCTAATATATAGTTCTATATAATTCCAGCGGTGCATTTTGTAAGGTTCCAGAAACATCTCCGTTTTTTTAATAACACACTAGGTATAACCTTTTCTTTCTATTAAAATAAAAAATGTTAAAAATTTCAATAATCTACAATATAATACCTACTATTTCAAATTAAATACAAAACTAATTAACGATTATTTCGTCTCTAGAGAGTATTAACAACTCGATGATTATAATCTCGTAGCCGGACGGCATTACTTCGAGTTCCTCTCACGAAGATAAAAACTGTTATTAGCCATTGTGCGTAAATGTACATTGTTCACGAGGATAAGAAACACGTAAAATTCTGTAAAGCTCAGTGCACCTTAAATTATTATTACAATTACCGATGAAATTCAATTTCATAGGACAACTGGATTCAAGTTAAAAATTTCCTCCCGAAATTTTACGAAGGAGAAAGAAAATTTTATAATGCCTTCATTGAAAAGAATTATAATTTGACATAGTAACGCTAATTTAATCATAGCCCTGTTGCAATAATATTCAACGTCCAAGCGACGACAACCAGCTATTAGTTCGGCTTCATTATATTCGCGATCCTTTTACGATTGTTGTGTAACACTTTTAACGCGAATTTCATTCGGGTCAATGGTAAAGTGGAAGCGGGAACGCGTTAAAGACGTTAACATAATTTCAGTAATATATTACAGTGATACACGGCGCCCGTATAAACGCGGTTACATAATTGGCCGGTTATTACGGCCGGATGAGTCATTTTTCTTCGCTGCTAATTGGCAGTGCGATCCCCGTGTAAAAAGGGACGAGTAAACGATATCTTCACCCCGATCCTTCGAGATTTTAAAGATTATGGGGACGCCCTGTTCAAACATTGGAGATTACAGGCTGCGGACGGTTCAATGAAATACGAACCGCGATAATTAATTAAAATTAACCAGTCTACCGTTTTACGAACTGAGAGGAAGGGGGAGATCGCGATCGTGTTTCATGTGTATCAACGATTGTAATGAAGTTTTACGAGCTTGTAAAGTGGTTGCAAATATGGACGCGTCAGTTCCTTTTTTCTTTCTCTACGCGGCCGAGATATGATTTTATAGGGCTATATCCGTCCCCCTGTGTTCTTTTCACGGGGCCATTATCAAGTCAATAATTCAGGGACCGGCGCGGATAAAAACTGCGTGAAAATTGACTGCTCTCTTGGCGAAGCGTTTAAAAGCATTACGGTGAATTTAAATTTCAGGCTCTACGGGTTCCATTTTCTCTATTTAGGATATTATACTTGAATCAACATACGAACGAGCTATTTATGAATGTTCTATCGACTCCTTCTTTTATTTATTTATTGGAAAGCGTTGAAGAATACTTTTTCCCGGTATTTCAGATAAATTTTTGTTAGTTTTCTTAATTATAAGTAAAATAATTTTCTAATTAATATATTAATTTACTTTTATTCGATGACTAACGCAACAATTACGAGCTAATCATTCTATTTATGAAAGGTAAATTTAGTATGCTTAGGAAATAACTATTGAATATGATTATTCATAGAACTTTCAATACATAGAAGTGTTCTCAATCTCAGTCATTTTTAACGATTATTCATCTAAACAAATTGTTTATTAGCACATAATTAAAAATAATATTTGCAAATACATTATTCTATAAATTCCGCACACATTAAACTATATATTTAGGTATATTTCGTAAATATTGTAACATTATGTATATAATAGCAATTTACAAGCACAAATATTAAGAATATTTCATTGTACAATTTCAAAGTGACGCTCATTCGAAGTGCTAGTAGCATGGAAGACATTAGTCGTAACATAACTACCCTGCTGTACAAGCATTACCTACACAAATGTTCTACCTTGCGTAACTGTTTAGACACTTAATCCCACTATAACATTCAAATTTACCATAGATTTCCATTATAATTAATATTATCATCATACCTACATTAAATCAATTTCACCAATACAAAAGTGTCGCAATATTTACACGCAATACCCGTACGAATCCCCAATAAAAATCACCAATCTAAAAAGCACACAACCATGCAAATGTGATCCATCTTTGAATCTCAACTACGCTGAACCCAATACGACGTCGTCATCTCACGAGAAACTTCCCCGCCAGGGTGAAGGAATCTCTATTTTGACATGTCCCCGTCAAAATGGACAGGGGCCGGCAGGTACCGGGCACAAGAAGAATCTCCCCGGTTCTTTGCTAGATAGCGTGGAGAGGAGAATTGGGTCCCCGGAGAGCTCTGTCACAGCGAGTGGATAATGGGAACTGTGATGGGTGGCGGCGGGTACAGAGGGTTGAAGGGTGGTAAACCGATGGTGCAGATGAGTACGTCACGCCGCGGCAGTAAACCCGATACGATTAGAGGAACGCTGATGCTGACGGGGCATCCCGGGGAGCCGTCAACACTACCTTCGTATTTTCAACCCCCTATCCCCTACCCGACCAACTCCACTTCTTCCACCTTCTTCCATTATTCCTCCGTGTTCGTTTCGGTGACTCTGATGACCGGCATCTTCGGTTACCACTTTGGGCCACCATTGGCTTGGCCGTCCCGTTATTGCGCGCATAGTTACACCGTGGACATGCGTAGTCACTGAACGGGTTCTCTGTCCGCAAGGATGAAACTGGCTTAATATCTCCTGTCGACTTGATCGAGTTCGACGGTGGACGGAACCATCGGGATGATTGGGGTCAGAGTTGACCGGGGCTGTTTGACTGTTGGCGCGGGTGGCTGATTGGAATATTGCGGTCGAGGTGATCTCGATTTCTGAGGATTGAATAGGGGATTCGAGGTTTTTGTCTGATGGTTTTTAATTTGATTGTCGGTGCTCTTTTTGTTATACTGTTGATACTTGTTAGGAGGAATTTAATTGTTGACATTTTGAAATGGATTTTCGAAGGGAATTCGTTTGACACTGCGGCCTGAGGTATTCTTAGTTTTCAATTCGGAGCCAGCATTAATGTTATTTGATTCTAGTATGATCTCGTATGTCGCTACAGTAATTTTGTACGTGTTACGGTTATTAACACGTTAAACGACACGAAAATCTTGACCGTTTTTCCCGTACAGTTATTCTTCCATAGCAAAGAAAAGCGGGAACAATTATTAATTATTTGGCGTCACTCTACTTGCATTACACTATTATCAGCTTAGTCACGTTATTAAACATTTTCATTCGACATCGGTTACCTTGCATGTCACGATTATTTTCAAGTAATTCAGAAGCATCGGTCATCAGTGACTGACATGGCGCTTAAGGTGTTAAAGAATATTGCAGAAATTAAGAGGTAGTATGTTGGAAGTCAAAGGATTTTTGATTACGTGGACGATGAGATGTAGAAAATTATCTGATTATGTGTTATAATTTGTATACTTATGAAACGAACAACATTTCCATTAGATACCATCAAACATACACATATTCCTGTACTACATGTGTTTTTACGATTTATTCGTATAAATTTGTACATTTAAAATTTAATCTGCTGCATTAGAATCAGACAGTAGGTAGAGTACATTTCAAGACTAAATCCTGCGAGTACAGCAATTTTTGTTTGGAAACAACAGTTTTATTTTTTATTACACCCTGATATCATAAAAACAAAGCTGTCGAAGTTGTCAAAGGTTCAATGAAATGCTTTGGATGCGCAGAGCCAATGGTTGTAACGTCAGCTGGTTTGCTTATCGTTATCAGATAAAAGCGCGGAGGGACAAAGTGCAGTGACCGCGAGCAGTGTTTGCGTTCGGCGGAGGTGTAGCCGTTACGGGCCTCACGTTCCCGGAAGTAAGGACACGAGAATGTCCGGATACAAGTTGTGAACGTGAGTCCCTTAGGAGGCTAGAGTTCTCCGGTGTATACCCGTGCGTCAAACTGTCGATGATTATTCGAGGCAGGAAGCGAAACAGGAGTTCTTTTTTTTCGAATGCATTCACATAGATTTAGTCTCTCTTCCCGGATTGTTTTGAGTCGTTTAGTTTGAACGTGCTGAGATTGTTGAGCGTGGATTGAATCATCTTCTCCGTTCTACGGATAATAGAAAAACGGTTCGTGTTTTACAATCGCAAGCTTGATTTTCTTTGTTGCTTCTTGAGCTTCGACCTTAAATTAATAAGTTGCTTCCTGTGAGCGTTTTCGTTCGAGTGGTTATGTAAATAGTGAAAATCAGATTCTAAAAAAAATATCGCCGGTCTAGGAGATCTATGGTTTCTGGTGTGTTTATTGTTTATTTATGAATTTACTTTGTGTTTGTCGGAATTATTACTGTACTACTCGTGACTCTTTCACAGTCACTTGGTAAATTTTTCTTAATACTAGAATCACTGTACAGTATAATTAATTGGTGCATATTTTCTGATATAAATTGCAACAGTGCCTTTAATGCAATATCGATTAACTTATAGTTTACTGTAATCGATTTCTTTAATAACTTCACAGAGAAGCATTTGTATCTACTCAATGATTATAAAGGAATAAATCCAGAATCACTTAGACCTATACGATATTAAATTTTACTTGAAAAATGTTAACTGTTTCTCTGAAGTACTAAGCATTGATGATTGTAATGTCTAGAGTTTATGATCAACGGGCATCACAAGCTGACGAGGCAGCCACGTCACCGTATTCGAGATGCCTTTCCTTGAAAGTAGCATAGTCAATCCATTAAGACGTTCGCTACCGTCATTTAATCCAATACTGCGCATCACAAACCAATCCAAATTTCTAGCGTCACAATTCATTGCAACACCATTCTTTCATCGAATAAATTCCGTAAACGGCGCATTAAATGTTATATCTTTTAGTATAAAACATCAGAATCTTGACACTCGCGTATGTAAATACACACGTCATTATATTACGAAAAGCAAACTTATTTTTCGAGTTGTTTAGATCAGAAAATACACAAGTTAATTGTTTTAAGTTAAAACTTTGCATTTTATTTGCCTTCGTATGACTGTATTTCTGCAAAAATTGATAAGCGATTGCAGTCTCTGATCTCATCGTTCAATTAGATTTATACGAACATTTTCATTGAACATATTGAATGTTTCCGCGCTACGCGCGCCGCCTGCGTAACTGTCTCATGACTGTGCCGACAATTTACATTACCTGACAGTATATTTTATTCATTATACGGTGTCATAAACGATAAGGAGAAAAAAAGCACTTTTACGACTATACTATTTACACTGGCACAAGCATCATTGCCCAGCTCACACTTGAAACGTGAACGTGGCAAGCAATCGTGGTTTTCTAAGCACGATTGACAAGTATATTTTCTGCTTACGGAACAGTTGACAGGTGTTAGCAATCCTGTCGCAGATCCTTTCATTCAAGCCATTTCATTCATTTACCAATAACACGTTGCTCAGTTAACAAACCTCTAGAGTCATTTGACTCATTAATAGTTAAAAATTCCTTATAACCTTCATTGAAAACTTTCTCCATTGATTGTTATTCATTTTAGTAACGAAAATTTCCTTTTCAGCGATCTTTAGGAGTATTACTGTAATCGTAGAACAATTTGCCTCGTAGTCGTAAATTACTAATATATCTAATAACTAACATATAAATTACTAATAATCGATAACAGAAAAATAATATCTAATTACAATTCAAAGTAATCGAATAACATTTGTTTGTTAAATTCCATTTAAAATCTTCACGACGAGTCTCACACGTTATTGTAAGACAATGGGTTAACACGTGAACTATCACGAAAAACTTGAGCGTTTTATGAATCATTCATTCGTTTGCAGCGAAGGTAAAAAGAAACGATTATCAACGATTCGCAACACTGTTATCTACTTATTTACTTTATCGGACATTTTCATTCGGCGTCAATTATCTTACGTCAGTTATAATTGTTTTCAAGTCATTTGGATGCACCGGTCATCGGTGACCACCGTGACAGTCGACGTGTTAACTAGAAAAGATACCTATCCTGAATATGATGTCAATACCTGACACCGCGAGACACCCCAAGCCAAGGGGATGAAGCTATCCGCGCCAGCGGCGAGGTTTCGGAGGTCAGTGCCGACCGATTAAGTATCGAGCGTGTCTCGGCCGGTGTTGTACCATCGAAAATGCAAAAGGGGTTCTTCCGGCTGAGGGAAGGTACGTTTCGTCCGAGTCTCCGGGTACGTTTACCGAAAGTTCTCAGGCTCGACCTCCGCTCGGACACATCGGGAAGCACATCACGTAGACTTTAAGCCCTCCCTTATCTGCGCGTCATCAAGAACCAACTTCCCTCTGTCTCTCTATCCGGCTCCCTCTGTCTTTTTTCCTCCGGCCTCCCTCCCTTGCCCCTTCGCCTATGCTTCCACGGTTTTTCTATCTTCGCCGTCTTCTCGATTCCTCTTTTTTCGTTCCTCCCGTGCCTCTCTTTCCTCCGCGTCTTTTCCTGCTTCTTCTACCGGTGCACGGTGGAGTAGGTACACATGCGCGACTCCTCCGTGATTTACATCGCCGGATGTGCTGGGATAATTTAGTGGTTATCGTATTGTCTCTTTTTACCGGACCCCCGGCCCCCTGCCTCCCTGGCGTTGCCGTTGCCGGACTCCTCCACGGCGTTGCCCGCTTGCTCGCTTTCTTCTCTCCGTCGGTGGAAGGGTTTCATTGAGACACCGCCTCGTGTACAAAATATTTTTTTCGAAAGCGGGCTCCTTTGTGTTCGTCGTTCACGTGGACACGACGGAGCCACGGCTCCGGGGTACCGCGATTCAGGTTCTACTGCTGGATCTGAAGGAAGACGTACGCCAGACGGTCGTTGAATGATCTGGAACGATGGAAGTGTCGGCGAGTTCTTAGAAAGTAGAGATGTTATGATACTGTAGATTCTAGTGGAAATCATTGCTCGAACGTGTTAATTGTTTTTTGACTGCTTCGGGACTGTTTAGAACGGAAGCAAGTTTCTGTTTGATGTCTACGTTCGGAGATGTTTATTTGGTAACTGGTAGTCGTGTAAATATGAATGTTGTTTAATTATTATCATCAATTTGATTATCCGTGAGGAACAAAGTTGATAATAGTGCTTTCTTAATTGATTTGTTGCATAGATATTGAACGATAATTAATTATTTATTCGAAAAAACTTGTAACAGATTTAATGTATTCGATTTAATTTGATGAATATAAAGTTCTGCGAAAGATTGTGGAAGCTAGTAACAAATGATTGTTCGTTTTTAAATGATTTCACAAATTTATACATAACTCTTTAGAAACTAGAGACCACTCTTTCTATAGTATTTCTCATAATTGATATAGAATTTTTGGTAAGGTATTATAATCGTAATTAGGACCTAGAACATTGCATTTCATAATTTAATAATTAAAACTTTATGAAAATATTTTCTAGGCAAAAGAACATCTGTTGAAACAATTTTCAGTAAATGGAGTGGACATAGGGAATTAGACACAATAAATTATATAAAGCTAAATAACTTTCAATGCTATTCTAAAATTGTTTCCATAATGTAACATTATTACCTATAAAATTACTTTACCAGCTTTCAATGTCATTTGTACTCAAAGTTTAAGTTAATTTCAACTTTGAAAAAATCCTTACTGAATAAAAACCAACAGTAATTTCACAATTCAAAGCAAAAATATCGCAATATTAAAGTTACACTTTTCCACTCTTACCCAAAACCTTAACCTCCAAGGCACTGTACGCCACTACAGTGGCTTTCGCGGATGTCATTTTTTCTTTTTCAAAAATTCATATAAGACAAAGAGTATAGTACGAGTAACAAAACTATGACATCGGACTATGTGTCAAAATATTCTTTTTAAATATATAGTATAGTCTTTAAACTAATATGATATAATCTTTAAAATACATCATACTAAGTTGTATTACTAATTATTATACATGTTCATGTTAGCTTCTCACATTTAAAACAAAGCAAAAATTACGATTTATTCATCTAAAACCATATCCCAATGCAGTGCGTAGTGAAGAGCATTATCAGACACAAATTGCTGCATTGTTTACCCGCAAGTCTCCTAAACTCTGCGGTAAAGAGAAACAGCTCCGACGAAGGTCCAACAGTACCGAAAACCTTAGAAACGATTGAAACTTCGAACAACGGTAAAATTATGCTACGCACGGTACCTTGATCAAAGCGGCGCATGGTATCATCAAGCCCCGCAGGAACATGTCCGCGCGGCTTGCGTCGTTGGGCCACGGTCTCCATCGCGGCGATCGCTCCTCCCGGGGCTCGTTATCGAGCGTCCGCCGGAAATGACATTTTCTTTGTCGAAGTGCTACAAAAGCTTAGGCATCCGATAGCCGAAAGGGCCGCGAAAGAAAATTATGTCGAAACTGGAGCCGTAACATTAGGAGCATTGTATTGTAGCGCGAGGCTACGACTCTCTAGGGAACAGGCAGGGAGCTCTCTCGGCCGTTTGGTCCTTCTCCAGCTCACGTTTTCTCCTCCATATCGGTGCACACTTGTAATCGAACACACGGACGGGAGGCGAGGCGAGGCGCGGACGGAATGGGACGTGCCCTCAGGTGGTGCTACGGACCGGCAAATGAATTGTTTAATTGAATTAGCTGGCGTGCTTACTCGGCCTACCGCGGCCATCATAATTCCCTCGATGCCTGCTAATTGCCGCCTCTTTCTCGCGATTATTATGTATCGAACCGCTCCGTCGGCGAGGAGGAGACACTTTTTGGGGCGAGCGCGACGATCGGAAGTCGCTGTGGCACATGAAATTTTCTGTTTCTAATAGGAAAGTTTCTGTGAACGAGTCTTTTATCATGTTTGGGGACTTGTTTGAACGAAATGGTTTGTAGTGGTTTTACGTATATGTTTTCTAGTGAATCGTTGCTCTGCGTTCGGTTTGCAGACGATTCGGTGAACATTTTAAGGAATTTATTATTTTTGTAACTTTGGTAGACTCGGGTCTTGAAACGTTAAAAGGTCCACATTTGAAATTTGGAATTTTGATTATTTTGTAACGAAACTTTAAATCTACGTTTTTTTTAAAATAAAGTTTGGTTAATTGACCTCGAATCGTTCATGTGAGAGAGTTTTTAATAATCTTTATAATTCTAGTCTTCAACCACGTGCGAAAATATTAATTCTTTCTGAAATTTTACAATTCTAACTGTACACCTATTCATTGTATTCGATGCATTTAGAGGAAGATAATTTGCTTCTAATTATTTGATGAGAGTCTCATAATAACTTTTTCATTTGATTGGAAAGTAATTTTTCAGTTTATAAATTCGTGTGATTCGGATAAAGTCTTCATTGTCAAAAACTACTTCATAAAGAATAAAATAACATTCTGATTCGTCTATTACACGATTCGTTAAGTTGAAAATAAAATCTGAAATTTATTAAAGGTTTCAGTATGTGTTGCACATTTGTATATACTATAAATGCATTAAATGAATCCTTAATTATTAATACCGGAATATTACATCAAATTGACTGAGCAATCTGTGTAATTTATTCATATTATTCCGTGTAATTCAGACACGAGAGAAATTTCATTAAAATAATGCAACCCTTAAATACAGAAATAACATTAACTGAATTTATGCAAATATAAAATGCAATTATAAAAATTACTTTACTGAGTTCACTCTGGATGAGACTGACTGTAAACATACACGATGATCTAGTAAAAATAGTGTTTCTATTATTAAAAATTTTCATTTATTTTGATATGCAAACATTGTTTATTTTAGCTCTGAGTTAATAGGAATTCACATAAAGTTGAATCTCAGACGTCGTGTATTTAGTATGTTCAAGTTTCCATATTTTATATTCATTAAAAAAAGTTTACCAAATAACGTGAGACCTGTGGATTTAAAAATAAAATTAATGTATTAACTGTTCTTTGAAAAATGATTCACCATTAGCCCCGAGTCTTCCAATACTTCTGGTTTGCGTTTTACGTGTCTGATTAATGATCGTGTTTTCTACTGAATTATGTCATTAAGTGTACTCCAACGTATATCAATCACCAGTGAATTGAACTTATCTACTATACTATTATAATAACAACATAATATTCACCAAGATAAACGTACAAACAATAATAATACAACTCAATTAAACACTTTGAAATTACATTTCTCACATTATATACATCCGCTTCATAAAATCATCCAGCATTCAACCTATTAAACATTTCACAATTATACAGCTGTATTACCACTGAATAATTACCCAACACCTTCGACAGCAGTTACTTACATCTCAAGCCAATGAATTCGTTATCCCCAAAATCCCCCAATTAAGACTTTGTTCACTGACACTTTTACGCATAAGCTATCCCATGTCACCGGTTATTATTCCGTAATTAAATATGAAAGTGAAACGATCTAAATAAACTTCAATATACTTTATTTATACGTAATGAATTGGAATGAAACTTCTGCATTTCAAAAATTGAAATAACTAATGCAAAGGCAAACACGAGTTAACTCGTCATCGGTCAACAATGTGTTAACCTGTTAACTGTGGTATTTAATTTCAAAAATCTCTCGTTACGCGCGCAGTAAAATAAAAAATTGAAGTGTGTACTTGGTTAGATCTTGGTTAGGTCTAGATTAGATGACTAAGGTTTGGGCATGAAAACACGAGTTAACTTGTGACTGGTCAACAATGTGTCAACAGACACAAGTGGTTCCCCGTCGCGAGTATCAAATCAAAACAACAAAACGAAAGGTCAGGCCGCCTCGGATCCTCTCTGACACGGCAATCGTCGAGCACCCTTTTCTTGGTCGTCATTAATAATTCCCCGTGAGATGGTAGTTGCCGGATGAAAAATCCAGGGCCGCGCGGGCGCCGATCGAAAGGAACGCCGGTAACCTCGTCAGGGTCCGCTGCTGAATTATTGATGGCCGGCACTTAGCACGGCGAGCACGAGGATCCTTATGTGTCCAAGGCGTGTTGCCACCCTTCAACGATATGGCTACAGATATAGCCATACCGACAGTTGCGCAGGGGACCTCTTTCTACCCCGTGTCCCGTGGGAGCCGCGAGAGCCCTTGCCTTGCCCCACTTGCCACGATGCCGCCCAATTTCAACAAATTTGACCGAAAGTTGGGCGTAATTTTATTTTCGCACGTCTGCAGACGCCGGTCGACCTTACTCTCTACGCGTTCCTCTCGACCGACCTCTTGGGAGACGGACCCGAAACGAACGCAGGCCCTTGTCCCTCAGTGTTCTAGAAAAGGAGCTATCCTCCGTCACCGACCGACCCTCTGTTTCCCTTTATCTTTGCACAATCAGCAGCGGAAGACACTCTAATCGCACTTTCGCCCGCGTTCCGTGACCGAGCAACTTGCCGACAGCACTCGGACACTGAGACGATCGTTTTGAGGATCTTGAGGATTCGTTTAGCTGATTATTTTGATCGAAGTACAATTTTCTATTGGTTACAGTTTCTAATTCCTGATATCTTCGATAATTAATTTACTGTTCGTCGGTACGCTCCCTTGATGAAAACAGATGCAATGATGCCGAAATGTTGGGAAAGTACTCCTATTGGACATGACTCTCGCCTGAAAGCTTCGAACAATGACGTCCAGGTCGTGAAAGTATCAAACCCATTGTACAAGTACAGTTTCTAGCAATTTTTCTTACGAAACACAGACTGTAAAGATTTTTCGCAGCGTTTGCTCTTTTAACCTACAACAAAATTCATTAATTACATTTGTACGAAAGCTTATACTAGATTCTAGTAACACGGCACTGAAAGTGTCAAATAAATTATTGCAACGATGTTCGATTTTTCGTTTCACAGCATACCTACATTACTTGCTTACCGAAGTATTACGCAAAATATCGGAAGCATTATGCTTTTATAGTGTTTATCAGGAGAACCAATTTCCTACCATAATTCCGGTCTTTCAATTGTATCCGTAAAAGTCTGAATTTACATAAAGATCCGCAGTCTAATTGTAAATCACGGAGGGAAAAGAAATAAAGAAAGTAATCGTTCTCCTTTCGACGAAACAAATGAGGATACTTTCTTAACGACGAGCGGCCCAATCCGTCGAGGAGCCATCATTTGACGTAACTCACGACAAAGTGCCCGCATTTTAGTAAGCATCGTTGCATATGGTCCCGCATGCGATGCACGTACTACCACGCTCGTTTCTGCATTCGCCATCGTAAAAAGTCCGCGCGCGACCGTCTCCCCCGTATCCGAAATTCCAACGGACCCCTTGAACCGATACGAGTAGTAAAAAAAGGGAACAAATCGTACGTTTGTTTATTGCTCGCCGGACAAGTTTATTCGACGGTAACACGATGTCCGTTTCAACACGGTGACGGTTTCTGTTGACACACGATGTCTGGAGCACGGGACATTTTGATCGTATCGCGACCACACGTTACTTTTCAAATATGAAATGTCCTACGCTTTGTACATTCCACTAGCGAAATCGTCTGCAAGTACTCCAGGAACTCGATTAACTCATTTATTTCGATATTTTTAGAGAACTATTCGTGTTACGATTCTTTTAGAGCAGCAACTTTTCTTATTGATAGACAGATAATGGTATTATACTTAATAAATTAAGTTTATCTATCACTTAATTGCATATATATGGAAAATATCATAGTATTCAGTTCATTTTTAAAACAGGTAAATATTAGGTCTACCCGAAAGTTCTGTTCATTTTTGAATTAAGAAAATAATATATTTTTGGTAGATTTATTTTCCGATCGCAGTGGTAATTTGTGGACTCCATTTCTGTCGAATAACTCATTTTCGGATGACATTGATTTGAAATGATATTGTCGAATGGAACTTTCCAGTAGACCTAATATTTACCATTTAACAGAAGAATTCGGAAATTACCCAAAGTACATTGTAAAATAGTAAATACAGTTGAAAGGGGTGTTCCAATGTAGATCTAGCAAGAATTCATTGAAATGATCTCTAGGTGCAAGGAACCAAATTCGCGATCAAGTTTCTACAATCCGCTATTTCGCCCCGGTACGTAGTTACCACGCGAGACATCCGTGACACGAATTCCTTATCCGAAGGCGTACGCGAACTTCGTGATCCCAGTCAGTCGAACTTTAAATTGCTCCTCGGAATTACTTTAACGAGAGGAAGAATCGCGTAGCGGGAATCGATGGCAAATGAAAAGACGGTGGCCGAAAATGGCCATTTTTAATCACAGTTGGTAATGAAAAATTTTTGTTAGACATCTGAGAACACCTAAGGAGAACAAAGGACATTATAAATATTTATTTAAAAAGAATGAGAAAATTAATGATCAAACTCGGAATACTTTGAAAGTACTGCTCTACTTTTAAATTGATTTCAGGAAAAATCTACAGCTAAAAAGATTGAAGATTGGAATTAATAAGATATATTAATGCCTTTACATCAGCCAATATCTTACGACTTTCAACAAACACCTGTATAACAGCAAGCATGTGATGCTGACAGTAAAACTATTAATTTCTTTTATTCTTAATTCAATTAACATTATAAATTCATTCTGAATGTAGTTTGGGAAATCTCTTATTGCACGCGTATCGTTTCGAGCTTTAACACTAGAACTACTGAATAGTTCAACTGACTATTGAGACTTTAATTACATTAACAATTCAGTTTTCGTATTATTAAATGAATTTCTTTAATAATTTCTCAGAGAAACGTTCATTATCTTCTTAATAATGCAAAGGCATCAGGAACAGGTAATTTTGACCCGTCTGTTAGTTTTAGTGTTAAGATTACGTGTAACCCAATCAAATGTAGTTAACTGCTTAAAAAGCGATGAAGACTCAATAAGTATAAATAAAAGGAAAAGTTGATTTTCCTATAGAAAATAGTTAAATTCCGCGATTCTGATGATTGTGCGACAGTGTGCTTTCAAGATTCCGTGACACTGTCGTCAGCGAGGCATTCAACGAGCACCGGAAGGGGAGGAAGCGTCTGTGATTGTCCCACTGGGACCCAGAGAAGAGCCCTGTAACAGAGCGGTCGAGGCTCGAAAGTTACAGGGACCCTTGTAAAACGCGAAAACAAGACGGTAGCCGCATAGCGGCTCATCTTCAGTTAAGCTATCCCTCCTTTCCCCGGTTTTTACGACTTTTGACTACCGTGACGGTGTATAATAACAAGCCGGCCGTTGTTCCGGATCGTGTTCCCGACCGATCAACGAAAGGGATGAACAGAAGGAGGATCGTCGTTTTACAGCCGTTAAGCGCGATAGCTGCCTAATAAAAATCCCATCTTGTTTTCAACCCTTCCGACCGAGTAAATGGCGCATTTAATTGCCCTCGGGTTCATTTTTTTCCATTGCACGGCGGACTTTGCTGATCCACTGGGAAACATTCGACTGATTTCTGATAGGCACCAGGGGCGGGAAGTTTGCTTGACAGTTCGAGAAGACTGTTTGATAAGTTCGCTTAAGGATTTCGGTTGATTTAATCGTTCTGGGCTCAAGGTGTTTATTAGAATTAGAGTTGAAGAGTGATTATGTTACTTTATGAGAGTAACCCTTTGCCCTGTGGTCTCCTTTGTAACTGCACCCGTTAGGACTATTTTACGGTTGATTTACTAGGAAAAGAAAGAAAGAAATTTCTTTTAATTTTTTACCAAGAATTCCATATTATATTATAAGGTTGGAGGTTAATTCTAGGTAACACTATTTGACAACATATTTGGAGAGTAATAGGGATAACCAAGGAATGTTCAGATTTTCCGTTTTGTATAACATCTTGTTTGAAATAATTAGAACAGAGGAACTATTATATCGTAATGATTATAATATCTAAAATATTTGCGCAACATATGTTTGCCTATAAAGGAATTACTATTTTATTGAATATTCTCTTTTTTAGTGTTTAAGTGGGGTATAAATTTCATTTTATAAACAATACAGTTGAATTAATTGGCTGTTGTTTCTATACTAGTGGTCTTAAATATTGAAATTTAATTTCCTCAATGAAGCTATGATATTTCGTTACATCGAATGATATTTGTTCGAATATTTAACTTCATAAGTTAATATGATTAATTATTGATCTCCTTGAATCCAAATATTCATATAAGTACGATAGATTACGCAATGCGAGTCGATGGTGTACTGAATGTGAAAATATTCTGTTTTATGTGTGTCAAGGTGCCCGCTAGACACTGTTCAAGGTTTGATTTGGATTGCACAATGCTATGTAGAATTTTTATTTATGTATTTACGGTCTTATAATTTGCACTTTGGCAGGTTTCTACGAACAATAATTTAAGTACAGTCCATTTCAAACTGAAGTATTTACTGATTTTCATATTTGTATGGTAATATAAAAGAATGTAACAATAATTAATACCAGCCTAATATATTATATATAACTTAATATTTATTCATAATAAAATTAAACCCTTTTCATTTATAATATTCACGGTTCTCAACATTACGCAACATTTTGCTAAGAACAGTGCTGAAAATTAGTTAGAAACAACACATTACTAACAAATTCTATTACAAATTACTAACTGCTACATATCCAGCCATAAAAATATTTCAATTTGTATTCTTCAATATTTTCTTTTATAAGTTTCTTTTAAATTAACTTACAATAAAGAAAACTTCAACTATAAATCACGAAAACATAATGAATATTAATGATCTAGAATTTCAATTTCCAATAGAATCCACAATAAATAAAATATTAATTACCTTTCCGACAGTACCACAAACGAATCCAATAAACAGTTCCAATAATTAAATAACACCCCACGATACGTTTCTATTTTCCCAAATCCCAGCGCATCGATTCGCAATTAACTCAGACCGCTAATAAATCAAATTGAACACGGAGACAAAATTTGTATGAGAGTATCCCATTATCCAAAACGTCAACCTGTTAAAATATTTGTATAACGAAATATTTCCCCATATAAGGAAGACAACGCCAAGGGGCATGTCGACATTTTCATAGAAATTTTGAAAAGTAATATATCGTCGTACATTGGAAACATTTGATTTATATATTCTCTAAATATGTCACAAAATAGCAAAATATATAATTAACAAGTGAGAAACGATCCTTTATCACTTGAGAAGTAATAAAACTTAATTCGCCGGTTAACAGATTTTTCATCCGAACACTTTCGTCTACCCGTTGTCTCGCTCGCAAGCAGTTCCAAAGTAAAAAATCAGAATTAATGTATTATTTCGACGATGATTCCATCCTGTTCAATGGAAAACGCATTTGCATGGTCGCGCCCCTTCCTCTGCGGCGGCGGTGGAATGGCGTGGCGTGGCGTGGCGTGGCGTGGCGGGAAATCGCGACGATTGAAATTTCGATGGAGCGCGGCGCGGCGCGGCGATGGGAGCCGATTCGCTGGTTAACAAAAGGTTAATGACCGGGGACCGACCGCCGCCGGAGAGACGATGGGGGTGGGGGGCACGGTTTCGAATAATGCGGATTACGCTCGCCATTGGTCGGCGTTTAATGTTTAAAATGTAAAACCGGAATCGGTGGGCCGTCCACGGGGCGTGGTTAATGTTACGTCGACATTCACCCAGATACATTCGCTGGCTTGTCAGCAAACATAGGCATGATAGCGTTTGAATAATGTATGCCCTCGAAGCGGAGGCCGCTTTTGCCGCGCGTTTGCTCTCCGGCGACAACGCGGCCGCGTCGCCACGCCTCTCGTTCCTGCGAATCGTCTTTCTCCTTTCATTTTTTATTTAATACACACGCGTGCGCACAATTTGCGGGTATTTAGCGTTTGGATTAACCAGTCAACTGCGTTCGCGGCGTGTACACGCCATCTTGAAACTCGAAGCGATACGAATTCTTTCGACGATGAATTATTTATTTCTCCAGATAAACCTGTAACTCTTCTTCGTTTTGCTTCGGTTTTTTGGTAGAATTTATTCGAGAGATTTTTGAAAGTACATTTTATAGTTAATAGGTGAATACTAAAAGTACTAGATCGGTCAAAATGATCCAAATGGAAATTTTTATCTCTATTCTTATCTTTTGGGAAAATTATAAAGCAGGTCTGGGTACATATTTGTATGAGTACGTGAATACGGGCTGCTTAAAATTTTAAGGAATACAATTTTTGAATTTTTTTAAGACATTGTGAATAATCACTCTAGTTGTTTAGCAGTTCTAGTGTTAAATCTTTGCGCGAAGAATTTACTAGATATTGGTGTAGCTTCTTGTTTTGCACGAGTGAAAATTAATAAAAATCTCTAATAGTTTCACATCGTAACACATTTCCTCCATGCTATAACACTAATATTACATTCCAATTTTTCCATTTACATAAAATTGTTACACCAGAAAATTTTTACTTATGATCACGATAACAACATATTACTTATACATACAGTAACATATTAGTTTAAATGATATGTATTAAGATTTATATAGAGCAGTATTAAACGGAGTCTTACTGTACTCAAATTATGGTGATTCTCCAATAGTAAACAAAAAAATTAGTTGAATTTACAGTCGGATAAATCTACATTCGGAATCGATTAACCTACATGAACTGTTAGCCCAGGAACGAAGAGGAACGGTCACCCAGGGGTGCTACGTACTCTAGGTCAATAGCTGAAACACGATTCCGGCGGAGCAGTTAATTCGTTGCCGGCATATCAAGTGCCGTGAGTCCTTGCAGAAGGATTACGCGAAACGAATACCTTAAGGAACCGGCGAATATAATTGAATTTCGGGCAGGAACCGTATCGTATTCCTATTCCGTGCGCGGCAACGGCAACATGCTTCAATTTGTCGTAAACGTGTAAAAGCGTCGACCTCGAAGGAAGAATCTTGTACGGGTTTTCGTGACTGGCTCGGAGTCATCGATGACCTATATTCGTTTACCGGAAGCAACTTGCGTTTCATGCAAATCGTTCGATTTCTAATAAAACCTGTTTACTTCGATATTAACCCTTTGCATTCGGAAGCTTTTCACTAGAAATATTCAACATTTTCGGATGGGACATGGGCGACATTCTTTGAAACTAACTTCACCTGTTAATTGTGGAATTTAGTTTCAACATTCTCTCGGTTTGCGTGGAATAAAATTGAAACATGAAGTGCACGCTCATCAAACGCAGGACGAATGCGTATAGGATATATTTTAATGAAAAACCAAAGCAAAAGGAAGGAGAATGACATGTTTATCTGAAAAAAGTAAGAAATTCGTCGCTGAAAGGATTGGTATCATTTCAAGCTTTAAAATGACGTGTATACTCGTCAAATGCAGCTAACTGGTTAATGAGAAAACATACATAAATTAAGAAATAAAGCTATTTTATATGAATACTTCACATATCGATGCATTATACAGAACTGAATGTTATATATAAAACTTTGTAAGTTTGTTATATCAAATCGAGTGGTGACAGAGTCGACACTCAGGGGCAGAAGGCTGACCTTCTCATGCACAATTTTCTTCAATTTTGTTTTTCCATGCGTAAGAATGAATATTTAGATTCGTTTAAATTTAATTGAGTTATTAATTGTGAATATTGTTCCAACTGAAATATCGTTCTAAGAAAACGCAGCAAAAGAAAGTCAGTTGTAAAAGACTGTCTTGATACGAAACCTAAAAATGCAGTAATCTAATACTAAGTAAATATTTCAGTTGACGAATATGTGTTGAACAAAAAATGATAAAATTTCATACCGAAAGATCAAACGCATCGAACATAGAGAAAAATTTGGTTGACGTTGCTCATATCGCTCTAGCGTTCCCTTCGCAATCGACAGCCGCGAATTTCAAATTTCCGACAATAACATAAAAAGAAAAACGAAACGACCAAAAAAAAATTAGATTCGTCCGAGACGTGTGATTTTTGTTGGCCTAACCTTCGACCTCCTCTCTTGTTACAGTATCCTCGAGTTGCGCAAGGAGAAGAGCAGGGACGCTGCCAGATCTCGGCGAGGGAAGGAGAACTTCGAGTTCTACGAGTTAGCGAAAATGCTGCCATTACCGGCGGCTATTACCTCCCAGTTGGACAAAGCCTCCATAATAAGGCTAACCATCTCGTACCTCAAACTTCGGGAGTTCTCGGGTCACGGAGACCCGCCATGGAATCGAGATGGGCCTCCGCCAAATAAATCTGTCAAAGGTAAGCGGTTCGGCTTCGTTAACCTATTGAAACCGTGTATCGCGCGACTTACGAGGAGTTTTCAAAAGTTTTCCCAGCCCGTTAATACGTTGACTGTTACACAAATTTTGTTTGCATTCGTGTACAGTAATTATTTTAAATCGTATACCTCAATGGTTATAAGACTATTATTTACAAATTGTGCGTTCTTGTGGTAACAATATTTCTAGGTTCATTACGAAGATACCTGTAAATCAAAGTATTTATAGTTTAATTATAAACCATTAACAAAATTAAGGCAATTATAAATATCTTAATGCTTGCCGGTGGTAAAGTGCTTAATTTTAAGTGATATTTATTACTGTAAGTAGCAAAGGTAAATATTATTGAGAATAATTATTAATCGTGCTTTGATACAGTTTCTACTTTGTACCATTAGTTGCGTTAGAATACATTTGTATTTAGTGGTCTGAAACATTGAAAATCTTGAAACATGAAATAAAAAGTAATTTACAGTTAGTGAAAGGACATAATGGATAAGCAGCTAGTCAAGAAACAAACGCTGTTACTTTAATATGCCTTGTTCAGTAAGTTTCACAATTGATTATGATCATGGACAACGTATTTCTAAACGTTCAATTATTTCCTTGAAAAGTAAACGTAAGGAAACAAGTAAAGTTGAAGTCGAAAATGTTATTAATCGACGGAAATCGATGTTTGAAAGTCTGAGCTGAATAAAAAAAGCTTTGGGTTGGCAAATCCCCCTTCTATAGTTGTAGCAACGTGGAAACTGAACAGATGATTGGACCCCTGTTTATTAGAAAATGTATCTGCTTGTGATATCTGCTGATGGATCAGTATTTAACCCCGACAGGGGAGTCGAATTGCTGTTGAAGATCGACGACCGTGTTCGCGTGGCGGAACGTGTCGCCAGGGTGAAAGCATCAGAGAAAGTCAAGTTTATTGTAAAACGAAACTGTCATTAACACGCATCGCAAATAGCTTGATAACTAGCATGCGAATTAAACGGGTGCAGTTCGAAACAATGTTTTCTTTGGGATGACAACAAATTGTTGAAACTTCTGAAATTTAATGTCAGCCTATAAGGAAAATTCAATTACTTTACAATTGAACTGTCCTACTTGCAGTATCTACATTTATTTTACACCTTCCTTGCCTCGGATGTTTCAATTGGAAAATTAAATGTTTTCTTCGAATATCGTTCAAATAAAAATAACTACTTCTGTGATATTGAAATAAAACTATGATATTAAGTAGAGTCTCAATGTAAATGATAAGTTAATTATACCACAAAGGAAGTATTTGATAAAAATGATTTTCTTCTTAAAAGAAGTCAGAGATAAAATGTGGAATGCTAAGTATAATAAAATTCAACTTTCAGCGGAATGCAATAAAACTTTTACTTTATTTCGAATTTAATAAAATATTCTTTTGTAGAATAACAGTATCACTATTTTATTCGAAATAATGTCGTCATTGACGATGCATTTAATGCTGGTCCATTGTTGTTAGATGAGTGGCCATAATTCTATATAAAAATCGGGTCTGAAAGGGTTGAAATCATAGCAACAAGGCCGGTCAACTTTATTCCAATAAAACGATCAAACTACCAGAGTGTGCGCGAGGTAATTTAATAGAAAGAGAAAGGGCAAAGCAATTTCCAGAGTGTTGCAATTTAATAGCGAAACGATGGAAACAAACGCCCTGAATCAGCCGTATCGTTGATTCATCGAGATACGAAGGGTGGCCTCTGAATTTCAATGGGAATTCACGGTACACCGGTATCGAATTAACTGAACAATGGTTGTCCGGCAACGTTCTTAAGAATTCGCGTAAGCAACCCGGCAATAGATCGAGCCTCGCGATACCCTTTATAACTCGGGTGACCACGCAGCCGGCACGAGATTCCCAGATACATAGTAATAGAGAATTGTCGGCTATGATCGAGCGATACCATCGCCATTGGCTTTCTTCATTTTCGTGGTTCATTTAACGAAAATCAGAGGCGGCGATCAAACAGACGAGATCATCCTCTCTGTCTTGACCGGCGGCCACTGAAACATTGGAAGCCTCGTGCGCCCTCGAGGAACACCAGAATTCTCCTACGAAAATAACTGAATTAGGTATGTACAGGAATCCGGTATCGATCATATGCAGTCCTTTCTGGTAATATTAGTTGCAAATATGTTACTTTGTTTATCCAGTTTAACACGTTCGTATCGTACGTAGCTAATTTATATCATTACAGTAAATCAGTTGTTTACTAAATTGTTTGGTAACGTTTACGTACAATCAGCAACTGAAATCAGGAAAGTGGACGTGTAACAAAAGAATGCATTCATCACTTTTGTAAAGATTGTTATTACTACGATCAATGATTATACATGTAGAAACATGCCCCGACGTCAATGTGTTAACTCGATTTTAGAAATCGTATCACAGATGTAGAACTGATCATCTTTATCATATATTTGTGCAACTTAGTACTCTATCGTTTATGTTCGCTATATTATTGGTATACCGGAATTGGTAAAGGGCATATCTGAACAACAATGCGTAGCTCGGAGTTTACTTTATTACAAGTAAAATAAATATGAATCGTGTATATACTTATCGAAACATTAAATTTGATAGAGGCGCAATGGATACTTCCAACATCACAAGTTCCATCGCAAACTTCAAAGTATCATAAAACAAGAATAAGATTGTTCGATTAAAAATACCAGTTACTATTAGTCTCGCAACGATAAATATTTCGTAATAGATAAATATAAAAACAATCGTTAAATTTCCTACACTAACACATATTCAAATAATAAAGAAAATCCCAGAAAATAATGTCTAACTAGACCAAAACATATCAAACATTCGATTCCCAAAATCATCATTTACTAAACCTACTCCCCCTATAGCTCCAAAAAATAGCTGCAATCCCAACCCCCTCACCCTCTGCAATAAAGTGCGCTCACCGGAGGACTGCGGCCAACGGAAATCTTAGGTCCCACGATCTTACAATCGAGAGGAGCGAAAATAAGGCATCCTTGGGTGAATTCACTTATTCATCGGCACTACTTTTGGAATCGAGGGTGGTTTGGTTGAGTTAATATTTGTCGTGGCGCGCGGCTGGTGAGTTAGGGTAAAGAGGAGCGACCGAGGGAGCCGTAGAGACCGAGACATGGAGATACAGAGAGGATTCGGCGCATACATATAAAGCGGCATACATAAAGGCTTAGGTGGCTGCACCGTACCACTACCTACATGGAAATCTAATCACAGCAACCCCTGCGTTGGGCCTCGCGTTACCAACCGCCAATGTAACTAAACTAACGAAATTGAGTTAGGCACCGTCCGCACATCGCCGCCGCAGCTCCTCGTCAAACTGAATCCAGCACCGGCGGACTCACCCTCGCCGCATGTCAGTACCACAAGCGGAACGAGACCTCTCGACTTAACGAAGTAAAATGCGTTAAAGATTTCCAGACACGTCGGTTGATTTATTTTTCTTCGCGGTGCTCTTGACGGGAACTGACGTTGTATTCTGTTCGGCTTTCTTCCCCCTACCCCGACTCCTTCGTTTCGATTTTTCGTTTGAAGAGTCGGAGATTGAGGGTTGGAGTATGATATTTATTAAATGTATATAAACAGTTTGAAGTTCTGGAAAGAAGTAATGGTATCGGAGTACAAATTTCGATTGGTGCAACGTTATTGGCAGTTGTTTCTATTGTAGAGATATTCTTGAATATTCGAACTGATACAATTTCGAACGATTCATAATGTAAATATTTCTATAACGAAAATGGGTCTTTCTTTGTGGGTGATAATGTAACCTCAGTGGATAATATTTTTTTTGTAACGTGTCATTTACGAATGTTCGGTTAGTATGATGATCATCGATACATGAATATTGTCTATATATTTTTTAATACGTTCTATGAATTTTCTCTTGTTTAATGCAATAATATAAACAAAATCTGAATGTTCTGATAGATACCCTTTTAATTTATTGTATACGTAGAAGATTATGAATAACAGTTATACCATCGAAAGTTATTCGAAAATATTACTTGATAATTTTGTGGTTTTCTTAGTGTTAAAAATGTACCAAAAGCATTATTAATAATTAAGATTACGTCACAGTAAGGATTGACCTATTAATCGTTTATTAATTATTATTTAAATATTTAAAATTCTGAAAATAGTAGATTTATTTGATTACGTTCATTTCGTTACCCCGTGCTTATTTGAATCGAGTAAATTAGTTCTAATAGAGAGAATCTTAATGCAAATTACTGTTAGTTCTCATTGCAGTAATAAAATAATGCAGAATACCATAACAATCTCCCACGCGAAACAATTATACGGAAGTGAAGGGACCTTCAAATGGTAATTTCACTTACTAACTCGCCCCCAGCGTCCGCCGTTTCCGCCGAAGTCGCATGGAAATTGGCAAAGCAACCGGAAACGGCGGAATGGCTTCCAAACAGTGCGTCTTTAGGGGCACTAGATTGCGCGGAATGGCTCACGTAATTTTTAATTGATTTTTCATATTTCTTATCGCAATTCTGTCGCTATGCTTTCTCATTTTGTATCCCCTGTCCTCTCTATAAGATAACTTTAGAACGAATTTTCATTCTAAACTAATATCAAGTGAATACTTTAATATAAATAAATATATTTTTCATTCCAGATAAATTAGCTATTTTATTTTTTTAAATAACACTGCATTTTATATACTTTACTTGTAACTAAACTCCTAAAATACTAAATTTTACATGTATAAAGTTTGGAAACCTTTGATGAATCACAGTGGAATATACATGCAATTATACTTAATAAAATTGACAAAGGGTTCATTACATTTATATTACCATCTAAATGTTTTCAATTTTCATGACAGAATTTGACAAATGTTTATGTAACTATTATCAATTGTGTAGAAAATATGAATGTTTTAATATCGATAGCAAGATCATGAATTAAAATTGAGATAGTGAAATTAATTATAGAAAAAAGAAAATAATGTAAAAAAAATATTAGAAAATAGAATACTCTGTTCGAGACAGATCGGAAGACACATTAGCACGTTCGATCTTTCCTAAATTGATCGCGGCAATGGCACAGATATTTTTCCACCTTCCCCAAGGAAATATCCACCGGCTACGGTCCTAGGCATTTCGGTAAAACGTCCCCTTAGTTATTTATCAAAATATTGCGACAACCGGCGGAAAAACAATAATACCGGTAGCTTCGCTTTTTCCCGAAATTAATTTTTATGGTTTCCACTGAGACACATATTTCTTCTTTTTTCGTAACGGTGAAATAAAATCCTTAAATAATACATGACCCTAGAGGAATAGAAGGAAAACATTGATTTGAAAAGTACAACTGTATTTAATAATATTTTCTGGAAATAAGTGGGTATATCAATGCAAACGTTTACTAGAAATGATATTACACGATAATTAAATAATAAATATGATACGTTTAATATGAAATAGTAGTTTACATTTTACGAAAGTAGACCGTGCAGTCTCTGCATTAATAAAATATCAGCTTATCATCTGAATAAAACACTTGATTCCTAAGCCAAAGTTAAGAAATAGACACTCATTGCTCTGTCAAACACAAAGCAACCGGTCCAAAATTCAAACTGACAGGTCGGCAAAGAGTTAATAAAGACGGGACGGTCGGAATTGATTGACGGCCAATGATCGGGGGGGCTGTCTTCAGTTTATTCTGACCGGCCAAGTGAGTCACACTGTTCACCCCGAGAGATAGCCTGCTGACCGTGCCCCCGATCACCCCTTCGCGTCTTCTTTCTCTCCCCTCGTTTAACAAACAAGAAAGGCCGTCTTCTTACCGTAATAATAAACCCACCCTCGCCCGACTACCGTAATGAAAGACTTAGAAGACTCGATCAAACTCGACGCGAACCGCTTAATCTGGTAAGCCCCACGTAGAAACGAGCCGAAGTGTCGGGCTAACTCGCCGGATTGATGAGCCAGGCTGCCTCTGCCTGCCTGCCCACCTTTCGTCGTTCGGTCAACAAGTTAATTCTGATATTTCGGCCGCGCGGTCCCGGATCCCCGAATAATCCGGTCGGACTTTCGCCTGTCGGACGCGCGCGTTTCCTCTTGCGAACGACACCGTAGTTCGTTTCGGTTGGGCACGGTGCGTGAATACCGATTAAACTTTTACCGATCGGCCTCTTCCCTTCCCGGGAACGCTGTTCTGTGAAACGCGGAATTCTTTGGTCGTCCGCAACGACATCATGGTCGCCATTAGGGCGACACGATGGAAGATTCCTGCGAACGTTGCGAAACGATCATTTCTTGGCTGCGTTCGGGGCAATGGATGTTTCAGTTATTTGTTGGCCAAGTCGATTAACCAGTTCACTGCTCTCCACGAGTATAAACGTTATCTTAAAATCAAAATGATACTAATTCTTTGGACGTTAAATTATCATTACTTATTTATTTTTTCAAATAAACCTGTAATTCCTCGTTTTGTTGTAGCTTTTCGTTAGAATATATTATAGGTGCATTTGGCCTGCGTTAGACGAGTATACACTTCATTACTTGATTTCATTGCGAGCATTATCAGAGATTTTTAAAATTAAATTCCATGAAAGTAATGAGCTCTAAGAATAAATATTAAATGTTATAATTTCTTAATGCATTCTTATAACAATATGTAAATACAATATATTATCGACCCGTGTAAAATTATGCGCCATTTTTCCGGTGCATGATAGAAATAAGATGGAGAAATGTTGAAACTTTGACGTTCATATTTGAAAGGTTGCAACGTAACACAATTTTTTGTATTATAGTATAGGCATTATTCATGAAATGTGAGTGATGTAAAAGTATTTACTCTATACAGAAGAAATATATCATTTTCACGACTCTAAATAAATTAATACAGTTCAGCACTGACTTTTGCCAATCCGTTGTATCCATATATATCAAGAGTATGGTTGTTAAGGATTTAATATTGTTTGTAGATTTGAATATTGTAATTCTTCATTTCTAAATTATGCATGCTTAAACAATGTTATTGGGTCTTCTCTTGAGTAATATATTGTTGTTTTTCTACTATGGATTCTGGTTTATTATGGACGTTAAAAGTCTGCATATTTCAGCAATGTTCGTCTTGAATTTCCAACATCCACTGCCACTTTTTGAAAAGAAAAATAGGAGAACGTGGTTGGAATTTAAATGATGCGACCAATTTATGGAAGTGAATGGTGGATTATTTTTTGAAAAATCTAGTACATTCTTCAACATGAATCTTACAGTAAATATTCTATTTTTTTATCTATTCAATATCGTGAAGTTTGTTGAGCTCTAATGTTTTGCTAACAACAATTGGTATCTTCGAGACAAAGTCAGTTAAATACGTTTCTAACTGAACTTCGCTGACATATTTTATTTTTATATGGCATAAGGCAGGAATGGACAAAAAAAAGGTGTGTCCTTACTTTAGGATATAATAAGTTATGTATGTTATAGGTGCACAAAAACTGCAGTATAATGATAAGTAAATTTTGTTCTATCATTCTTAGAAATATTGATATTCGTCGATTTAGATCTTGGAAATGAAAAGTTTAAAAGTATATAATTAGAATACTTCTTTATGTAATTGCATCAATCAAACTCGACCCACCATTTACTAAATAATGTTTATAAAATTCAATATGAGTCAAATTGACTCGTTCCGTAAATCTAGTGTTAATAACATTACAAATGTACACGTAACGCAGATGTATGTGTGTAGCCAATACTTGCAATAAGAATCAACAAAACAGATAATGAATGACTTGTGCTGTCTTGCAATTCATGGCTTCAATTGTTGATGAATGACACTATTGCAAAAATTATGACATTATTACCAACGATATTATTATTAACAATAAAGAATTTGTGTAGAAGTATCTGATAGAAGACAATGCTTGAACAGATATATGCTTTTGAATATACCGGATATCGTTTTAGACCGTCTTCTCATTTTTTAAACGAGTAAATAATTTGTATTAATTTCAACGGAAAGAAGGCAAAAAGCAAGTAACAGTCAGCGTACAGGCTTTAAAGAATTTTATTTTCAGTTTTAACTGTAGGAGACACACTATCGCGTCTGGATTAAATATTTGTGTGCAGTAATGGTGTAAACATAATATACTTTATTAAATTTATGTAATTTATATGATTTCAGGTGCAAATCGAGTAAGGTCTGCAGCATCCGCCGCTGTGGACCACTTCGAGGTGCATCAAGGCACTCATATACTTCAAGTAAGTATATAATTTTATGTTCAATCACATCAAAAATATCGAATTCAATGCACATTAATCATTTGTACTCGAATAGTATTGTATAATTAAATTAGAAGGTTTAGTTCTCTTAACCTTAGAAAGATCTCACTGTACCGTTTCTATTCATGAAAACAATTAATAAATGTACGAATACTTACTTATTCTGCAAGAAATTTTGAAATGTATTTATAAGAACATTGTACTTATTAAAAAGTTAAGTGCAATAACAGTTTACTTAAAAAAATATTTCTTTATTTAGAATTAAAACTATCAATTCATTGAAAAAGTAGACGGCAAGTGCGAAATTTTCTCGGTTGAAAAAGCTCTGATAATAAATTGATTCAATTAAGAATTTCGTTTCCCCGTTGCTTGGAATTCCCTCGGCTATTACACGATACCTTACTCGCGAGAAAACTTTGCAGCAATACAAATGAAATACCATCTAATTCTATAAGATTGAAAAAAACGGTCAAACTAGAATAATTCGAAAACAGTGAACAATAGAATTAATTTTACCGAAGATCCTAAACAACACAATGTAGCGAATTTTCACAAAATCGTGATCAGAATTAGTATTTTCAATTTTAAGGTAAATTATTAGACATTTTTATTATGCAATGATTCTAACAAAATGACACTTGAATGTTTTAACGTCAAAAATATAATATTTAATTTATAACCCTTATTGTAACCATACACATTGAGAATACTAAACATTTTTGCTTTACATTTATTAATAAAGCGATTATTACTGCTATAACATTAAATAGCCTAATTTAAATTTGAATTAATTAATTAATGCCTTAACCCTCGTATAATCCTTACAAAAAAGAACTGGTTAAATAAATCAACGAGCTCGTCACGTTATCATAAAACAAGGGCTAAATCCACCGTGCCTGTACTGGTACAAGCACATCAGCTACACCGTTAAGACGTTAAATCATTAATCTTAGACTTACAAATCAAAAATTTCTCCTGCAAACCTGAGCACCAGGATTTTCATAAAAATTCGCTACAGTGGCAACGTCCGGGAAACAACAGTGCCGCCTAGTAGTAGACAAGAGACCCCAAAGAACGATGCATGGCCGGAGGCGCGTTGGTCTCGGAAAAGAGTAACGCACAGCCATAGTAACGCGATTGCTCCAATATTTTTCGTTTCAGTCGTTGGACGGCTTCGCGATAGCGGTCGCCGCTGATGGACGGTTCCTGTACATATCCGAGACCGTCTCGATTTACCTTGGACTCTCACAGGTGAGTGTGTACAGCCTGCTGCCGCAGGATCGGGTTTCGGTCGAGGCGTCGTTGCAAGCGTGACTCGTTCGCGGGGATGTTGATGGAAGGTCGGTCCAATGCGGGAGGGCAGGGTGTAGGGGATGGACGGTAGAGGTGGTACCGGGACCGGGAGCAGAGATAGGCGACCGGTGAGCGGCGGGGAGCAGGTGAAATGAAGCGGAAGACATATAAGACACAAGCATGCACGCGAAGCTGGCACGTATGCGAGCCGGAAGGGCAAAGATAGTGGCAAGGGAAGGCGGCTCGGTGGAAAAAGGAGAAGCCGAGCGAACCAGGGAAGAAGGGAGACCGCTGAGAAGAAGGGTGGAGAGTGGGTGACAGTCGGCGAACGGGAACCGGGAGCGACCAGAAGAGGAAGGGAATGAAGAAGGGAAGGAAGAGGCGCGAAGAGAAGGGAGAGAAGAAGCGTGGCTGGTCGGGAGAGAGATGAATAAGGACGAGCGAGGTCAAGGGAGGAAAAGAGGAGAAGGTTGTATGAGTTGGCGGCCATACTGGCTGGCACCAAGCATGACATAGACGAGGGAAGGATGGGTGGTTGGGGGCGGGGGTGGTCGCATGCGGCTCACGTAGCCTCTGCACGGCGGCGTGTTCGCCATTCCTAATGCCGTCCGTGAAGGTAGATGGAGAAAAGAGAGAGAGAGAGAGAGAGAGAGAGCGAGAAGAGGGGGGCAACCGGGAGCCGAGGGCAACAGAGGGGGATAGACGGAGAGCGAGAAAGACGCGCTGAGGGACGCGATAGCGGGAGGAACAGGAGGTGTACGGGAGGTGACCGGTGTACCAGCTCGGTTCTGCGAGACTCGTGGAGCAATCAATAGGGTGTTTCGGGGATTCGGGAAACCGGCGCCGACGTTGCCACAAACATGGCCGCCGGCAGCCCCTGCGTTCCGTTGGTGGTGTTCTCCTACGTGCCCAGAACCGGCTACCGGAACGCGAGACCGTTCCGACATGGAAATCGAGGCGTAGGCGTTTTCCATCGACAGAAAAGAGACACGCTCGTTTTAGAACCGTCCTTCTGCCCCCGCTGCAGGAATCCCCTGCGAACGAGCGACGCCTCGCCGCGACGATCTTTAATTGCGCGGTTTTTAATGGGCCGCGGCTTAGACCGGGAACACCGCTGCGGTTACCGACGCGGAGGTTTTATTATTCCGCGGGCAAGTTCGATTGAAATTAAAGTTTCCGCGCTGATGAAATTGACTTCCGTCGGAATTAAGAGTTTCGCTCGCCGGGAGGGAACCGTACCACCTCTGCGCCGGTAATCTACTTCGCGGGATTTACATACCTTGTCTTTGAGCCGTTCGAGATATTCAAATTGGAAGATCCACCTACGTGCGCGTAGCGATGCAGTTGGTCTGTTTAGTTTTAGATTATTGGGGAGAATGTTTGTTGGGTGTAAGGGATTATCATTGTTACGGAAATATCGTATAATTTTTAAATTACCTTAAGTGGAAAGGTCATGTTGAAAAGTAGGGTAACGAAGTGGATGTCTGACTGCAAACGGAATGAAACTACTTCTACGTTCTAATGCAGGCGTTGTTAATTTTAAAGGCCGACATAAATATTCAGTATCTGAATTTGCATTTCTGAGTATCTTCTGAGTCTATTTTACAATATTTATCAAATTACGGGTAAGAGTTCGAGAATGTTTTCTTTTTTTAAATTCACTGTTGAATGATGGGAACGTTGCTTCAGTGGGGACATTGTTTTAGCATGGTTTTCGTTGTAACTTAGTTGTAATAGCATTCTGTTCCCACTGTTTTTTAAAAGGTACTGTTAAACAAAGTTTTTCATTCGTCTGTGTTCTACTAAATGATCACTTAAAATGTAGAGTTTGTGATTTATTTACTAATGGAAGCTACGTCATTAAAATGTATAAATGTTAAAGAAAATGGAAAGGATAATGTATATACATTGCTGAATAGTTATTCTACTTATTAATTTCCATGCGTAAACCATGTGATTATGAAATTTATATGGAATTTAAATATGTAAGGAACACGTTGTCGTCTTCAGAAGAATAAAATTCAAATACATACATTCCACTTGAGATAGAAAAGGTTACTTTCAACAAGAAACTCCTTTCAATTCAATCCCAGGGAGAAAAGTTTAGATTATCATAAAGACATCTGTTATATGTCAAGCATCAAAGTTAGAGTATACAGTTTATTTTATTCCTTTTATCAATGTCATAGTAATATTTGAAAAACGCAAAATAATTTTAATATTATTGATAATTCCGATTTACATTCCTAATTAATGTTCAAATTAATATTGATCTTTATGAAAGATAATTACTCAATTACATCGATTTTTCTGCTGACTTTTTAAATATCTTTGAAGTACTTTATCGTAAAAACGTATCGAGACATCAGTTAACAAATTCTTCTATGATTTATCGCGCACTTGGGATGATTATCACACTAATCTGTAAAAGCCAACGTCGATGACTTTTAATAAGGAAACGCGGCAGTCACGTAGAAATAATTTTTTCGAGATACCATCTGAAACTTCGAAGATTTCCTCTAAATTAAATCGTCATATAAAATCTGTTTCCAGTCACGTACATCACGTATACTTAATCACTTCAATTGAGTCACCTCGAAGTGACTCGTCATATAATTACGATGTTTAACTTTTATGATTTATCTTTCGTAACCGTTTTAAAACAATTGGGGTAACAGTAAAAGAAGAATTCCAGATTTCATTAATGATCGTGAATATCCTTTCATTAGTTATTGCCTTTTAAGTTACTTTATATAATATTGTAATGTTATTCAATACACATTTTAAATTTACGATAATTTTAGTATCAAACTGAATAATACACGAATAAATCGTTTTAGATTTTTTATAACCCATTCCTTCAATTTATGTTATATTATATATACATAATAATTTACGCAATACAATACATATAATATATATATTTATTTATTCTTTGCAATTCATTATGTCTAATATTTCGTATAATCTGGTCAAGGTATGTAATCCAGTAACTTCAGGCAAACAATTGTTATCAATATATGTATTAAAGTTTATAAAACGGTAACTTTAACAATATCACCTTCAAAAACCCCAGGAGTTACTGATCCTTTCAATAAAATGACGCGTATGCTTGAATTTCAGGTAGAAATGACGGGATCAAGCGTTTTTGATTATGTTCATCAGCAAGACCACGCGGAAGTCGCCGAACAATTAGGCCTCGGTTTAACCTCGAGCAGTTCTTCCGGTCCGCACTCGTCGAGCTCCGGATTGGCGTCGCCAAGCAGCGCCGCGTCCGAAGAACATGGTTCGTCTTCCACTGCAAATCCCGACGGTAAATTTTTTATTATACTAACGTCATTTCAGCTGAAATTACCGACTGATATAGGAAAAATTAATGCAAGATGTTTAAGAGTAACGGATGAAACATGTTTGAATCATTTATTTGAACTCCGATGGGAAAATATTAAAGAGCAAGTATATGTATGAAGGAAGTTACTGACTTGGGGGTCATTAGTAATTAGTAATCAGAAGCTTTGCTTGAATGTATGTGGAACATTTAAAATAAATCAGGCATCTGGATATTATACACATCACAAGATTTCGAATTTCAAGTGGCAGTACTATCGATTGTAAGAAATATCAAATTGTAATGAATTTAAATAATAGCATTTGACTCAAAGGGAATTTGTATTCTCAGGTTTAAAACAATTTAAAATAAAATATGATCTTATGGCACCTTGATTTTTCAAATTACAATCTTTGATTCATTTAGGTACATATATTTTTCGAACTATTTTTAAAGGACAATCAGTGTTTGAAAAAAATGCAGATGTAACGTGGTAGAGTAAGTGAGTTTGATCACTGATACTTCTTCATATTTGCGCTAATTATTTACAGCTTCCCCACTAGATTTCAAATAAGCGATTATAATTATTCAATGCTCTATCCAAAGGGTATTTATTTCTAAATGAGGTTAAAAATAGCTACTTATCCTTTATAATGATAGTTACATCGAATAATAAACTGTTTGGATAAGAAACGCAAGAAGACACATGAGAAGTAAAAATGGCAACCGTCTGCAGAATCAACTTGAAGAAACATTTTCACTGGATTTCATAAGTTGCTAATAGAAAATTATATTAATTTGTGAGATGTTTCAATGTTCGATAATTTTTCGATTTTTCGTTTGGATAATACTATTGCTACTAATACTTATGTAATACTTTCTTCTTATATATATGTAATTTAGATAAAATTTTTAATAGGTTATTAAAGTGTTCACATAAACTGTATGTATAGATTAATTATACAAGGAAAACAGTTGAAACAGTAAGAAGATAACATTTAGTAGCTATTTCAAAGCAGAACGGTCACTGCTAAAGAGCATCAACAGTCCCCAAAACGTTCTAGAACACAAATATTTTGTATATTCTTAACATTAAAAAGTAGAAAATATTTGCGCCTTTAATTTCTAATAGTTTGGATTACCTTCTTACCCTTTCATATTTTTAATCTATTAGTTTAAGAAATCAAATTTCTCTTGCAATTAGTTACTCCGAAATCATCTAAAATATTGTTACTTAAAGTACAAGATAAAGAGAAATACGTATTGTACTCGTTGAAGTTAGATAATTAATTACTTATGGACTTACGAATGCTGTGACTTATAGTAAACATTTTTTATTTAACCACAGTGTCCTCGGTGATGTCCTTATCAGCAACCGGTCTTTACAAAGGCTTTGACCGCGCGTTTTGCGTCCGGATGAAATCTACGTTAACAAAAAGAGGGTGCCATTTTAAATCGTCTGGTTATAGGGTAAATATTGACTATATAATCACGTGGTTTCTATAATTTCCAAAAATTAACTGAAGAATATAAAATAAAGTTTATTCTAAATTTAGAACAATTTAAAAAGTGGAAATTTACTATTAATACCTTTACATTCCATTTAATCTACACACGTTTAAAATAAGGAAAATATTCCCATTTGAAGGTTTAATTTCTTATCTTTTTTACTTTAAAATTCAAAAATTAGTGAAAAGATTAAGTTTAAATGTTTCAATTCTTGTTCTCATATGTTTCTATATTTTACGAAGATTACAAAGAAATTTTAAACAATTTTAAACGAATACTTTTCATTGTTAATATTTATATTTATAATGTTAGTATTTCTTAGAATTCTAATACAATACTTTATAAATCCATTCTTCAAAGGTAAATTTTGCTATTCTCTAATTAAAAAAAAGGTTCTTTTTATTAAACTTTCAAATGGCACTGAATTCTAAACTCCTTGCCCTTCTCTTCGTCTTGATCAGAACATTTTACAAATGAAATACATTCAATTAACGAAACCCAGGATCTTAATTGACTATTATACATTCAGGTCGTACTGTTACTGTGCCGTTTGAGACCACAGTATACGTTTAGCCATACAAGAAAGTCCGCGCCGCCATTGATGGGCATGGTTGGACTGGCAATCGCACTTCCTCCGCCAAGTGTGCACGAAATTCGTCTCGAAACTGACATGTTCGTCACTCGAATCAGTTTCGATTTTCGGATAGCACATTGTGAGCCTAAGTAAGTGAATAATGACAATTTTACTGATTTATTTTATTTATTCAATCACGAAGATTAGGTACCTATTAATTATTTTAAACAAGATTTTTATATTTTTATTCCTGCAATTCAAATGATATTTCTATAAAATTATTTTCTTCCTAGGGTGTCTGAATTATTAGATTATACCGCTGACGAATTAACAGGGAAAAATCTTTATACATTGTGCCATGGGGAAGATGCGAATCGTCTTCGGAAATCGCATATCGATTGTAAGTATTTCCATTAGTTTATTCCTTTTTCTTTAATTTCAATTTAAATTCCTATAGATAAAAAGAGTGCTACTTTAAGATATTTAAATAAGTTGCCTTGTTTTGTAATAATTTGATAAACTCATATATAATTTGATAAGCTCATCACTGTCGCCTTTTGAATAAATGAAAAATAATAATGGTAAATGTTTGATATACATGACATTTATGGTAAATACAATAAAATGAAATTTCAAATATTTCTAACTCTTATTCCTGTAAATTTAAATACTATTATCTTTTAAATATTACTAGAAAATGCTATATACTTTACCGTTGAGTGTAATTCACGATTTTTAAAGAATTCAATTGATTTGTTTTTAGTGATCAACAAGGGGCAAGTGTTGACACATTATTATAGGCTGATGAACAAAAGCGGAGGATACACATGGCTACAAACTTGTGCCACTGTCGTGTGTAACACAAAAAATGCTGAAGAACAAAATATCATCTGTGTCAATTATGTTATAAGGTAATTCACTAATTTCTCATAACATTAATCTCCCCATTACCCTATTACAACGTGATCATTCAAACAAATAATGAATAAGAAAGTATATTTCTAGACAGATTTTATTAAAATTTAAGGCGTTAGGTGAGAATGGTAATATATTATTATTCTTTCTCAGTGGTCGTGAATATGAAAATTTAATCATGGATTGTTGCCAATTGGAAGACGGTGTGATGGGTGTCAAGCGCGAAGACGCCGCTGGAAATGATCCAGAAAATGGATCGCCGGATGCCGACAGGGGAGGTAAGCGTCTCAGAACTGTATACTTGAATAAAATTTCTTACACTAATAAATTTCGTAGGCATACCAATATATAAAACTCCCAATTGCTAGTAGTCTTCATCCATGAGAAATCTTTTTTCATCAGCATCCTCTAGAACACTGTATTCCTTCGAAGTATATCACGTGTCTGTAAATTGAACAAAATTTAAACAAATATAAAAAAAGGAGCACTAAAAATTGTAAGTGAATAAACGTAATAATACTCTTTGTCAGATTCTTCATTTTTAATGAAATAAAAAATGACATAGCATACGAACAATATCCACACTTTAATCTGGTTTTTGATTTGATGATTTCGATGTGTATTTTTTTCCTTCTCCACACCATCAGAATGTGCAGCTGAACAAATTGTTAGAACTATACCAGTACTAAGACACTATCTCACAAATATTTCAAACATCAGTTGAAAACTGATCCACCAACATTCACGTTACGTTATAACGTGTTATAACACGTTTCAGAAGGTAGAAGTCGTGGCGGGCCACCAAACCAGCATCAAGAGCACTCGCACAGGTCTCCACCGGAGGATCGGGAGGACACCCGCGGGTCCGAGAGCGAGAAACGGGGCAGCAGACACCACGACAACATGACACAGTTGCAGCAGGACTCCCAGACCAGTGTAGGCAACATCAATACACTGGTAGTAAAATTGCGCGGGCACAAACGGAAGTTGCACGAGGAAGATAGCAGCTCGAATGAGGAGGAGGAGGATGAGGAGGACTCAACGGCGAAGGTGGCAAACAACGAGAGAAATCACGCGCTCAGCCCGGCTCCCTCGAACCACTCCATCTCGGGTGGTGACCAGGCGCTCTGTTCATCCAGTCCAAAGTCGAGACGAGTGGAGGACAGGCCGACCAACGCGGATAGCACCGGCACTTCGGTAAAAGATCTGGAGCAAGCGATGTCTAAGCATCTTCCGGCCACAAACCTGAACAAATCCCATTCACCGACGCTCCATCAGCCCACGGACTTCAGCACGGACGCGCTGTTGAAGCAACAGCAACAGAGGAGCACAATACAGTGGATCGGCGCACATCATCACCTAGGACATCTGAGTCCCCAACAATCAACCACTGCCCCTTTGCCGGCCTCTGCCCTATTGCGGCAGCTGTACGCTAACAGGGAGAGCGTGATACGAGCAAACGTCCACGGAATCACTTCCAGTGGCAGCACTCGTACCCCTTCGTCAGGCGGAACTTACTACACCGGAGACACTACGCCTAGTGGTCCTCTACCTACTCCGCCTGGATCAGAGGGGTCCAGCACCTACGGTGAGCACCAGTTCGTCCTGGCTACCCACAACCAGAAGGGTACAACGGGAACGAGTTGCGCAGATGCCTTCACTAGTTTGGTATCCTCCTACTCCACCGCGGGCGGTTATACGGTTGACTATCATTCCGCGATGACCCCGCCATCATCGGTCTCGCCCCGGGACAAGCAGCAACAGCAACAACAGCAACAGCAGCAGCAACAACAACAGCAGCAGCAGCTGCATCCTGTGAACGTGATCAGTAACTACGAGGGCTCGTCCGCTTACACTGATCCCGTGTTACGCCACCAGTACGAACCGGCGCAACCGTTGCCTTTGAAACCACAAGTGTATTCAGCTGCCGTTCACCCGAGCGCGTTGGATGCTGCCGCGGCGTACGCGTCCGCGGGACTCACCGAACAGACGCAGTTCTATCATCATCCAGCGGCAGGCGCCGGGTTCCACATCTACCACCCGACTAACAAATCGACGACGAACGGCTGGTATAGTTCGACGTCCTAGTGGCGTAGTCCCGCGCGCGACACTCGTGTACTTAAGTAACTGAAATCGAGCCCAAAGCCCTCACATGCATATCAGTGATATCGTATTCACCTCGACGTGTCTCTGTACCCGTTCCCTGCCCCTAAACCCCTCACCACGATGTCTCTTCATCGCTCGTTTCGTTTGTGTTAGTTTCTCTTCTTTATCGGTGTCAATCGCGGAGGGAGCTTGCAAGTACCTTTTTGGGTAGTGATTTAAATTTATGTAACAGATGTTCGAATATTATCTTCTCGCGGAAAAAAGTAGTCTTGACTCGTCAACCGTCACGCAACTCTTGTATCTGTGAAACTATTCGTTAAAAGAAGAGGGTAATGAAAGTTTGACCCTCGTACTACTTTCTTTTTCTAGCTCCGTAAATCGATTGGAATTACCTCTTAACAAAGTAATCTAGCAAAAAATTGACCATTAACTAAACTAGAAATCCGGTCACCACTGTGTGAAGACGCATCTTATAAAATCCTAAATATCGGATTAATTAAAATGAATTCGAATCAATTGGAATATATTACGAGAATTTGAGTGATCAACATATTACAGATTTAAATTTCGTTAACATTAACTGTAAACAAACCAAGACAGAGGCTTCTCAAGGCCATCAAAAACCTGATATTAAAAAAAATTATTTCTTGAATTTAAAAATTAAAGGCATTTAAGAATCGCATATAAATTATTACATACACAGATTAGTTGCTTCACTTCATGATTTAATATTTTCAGAGTTAACGGAATGCAAAGCGCTCACAATTTTTGGTCAAGGTATGTGACGCATCTCAAGTAATTTGATCACGGCTTTCCATGCCGAAATTAACGCTCAATGTTCCACATTAGGTTTGTTATTGGTCCCTCTAATTTTAAGTCCAATTCCACCCAAAAAGCGCTCGCCTAAATTGTGATCTCCCCTCGTTCGCCACATGTTCATTTCGTCCCCGATCTCGACCCCCAAATTCCCATTCCCCCCTGTCCACGGAACTTCTTGTTCCTCCAGCTCCTCCATTTCTCCTTCATCGAACACAGCGATTGTACGGGCGCATCCAATGTGCCAACCGGACTGTAAAGAAAAAGAATCGAAGGAATCACTGCTCTCTATCTCGACTATGTAGAACGACTTATTGTAATATAACAAAAATAAATTATTATGTATGTTGACAATTCGGAGATATTCGCGTGAACATGGAGAGAGAGATAGGTGTTTACCAATGACCGCCGTGCGTGTTCGAAACGAGGAAAGGAACGACAGAACGACATCGATAACGACAACGCCGGTGACGTGTGATGCTCAATGGGGATGAAACGATGAAAAACGGGGATGGCCATTTCAAATACAGCCGTGTTCAGTCACGCAGCGAAGGCTAACGAAAGAAGAGAGAGAGTGAGAGAGAAAGAGTGAGAGAATGGGGAGGAGAGAAAGAGAGAGGGGGAGAGAGAGAGGCAGAGAGTGAGAGAAAGAGAGAGAGAGGGAGAAGGAAAGAGAGAAAGAGAGAGAGGGAGAGAGAGAGAGAGAGAGAGAGAGAGAGAGAGAGAGAGAGAGAGAGAGAGAGAGAGAGAGAGAGAGAGAGAGAGAGAGAGAGAGAGAGAGAGAGAGAGAGAGAGAGAGAGAGAGAGGAAGAGAAAAGAAAAAGAGAAAAGAAAAAGAGAACACAAAGACATTTTATCAGCGTTATTGCTGAGCCAGCGTGGTTGTTTAGCGATAATTACTCGAGAAGCCGTACTTGTCGTAATTTTTTATACTGTAACATTTTGTTGCGTGGAATACGAAAAATGACTTTAGTGAAGTCGACAGTGCAATCGTTACGAGTTTTATGCGTTAATTTAAGAGGATCGAATTAGAGATAACAGGCAAAAAAATGATGATGTTTATCTCGCTTTATATGAGAGTGAGAGTGGGAACGGGAGTATGTGCATGTGTGTGCGCGCGCGTGTGTGCGTATGTGTGCGTGAGAAAGAGAGAAAGGATGTGCGAGAGAAAGGGAAAAGGAAAAGGAGAAGCGTTGTTTCTCTACGCGAGAATATGTATCATTATCGAAGGGATTCGCTATCTCTATTAATAACGGAGAACGTTGTTCGGAGTTGTTAACTTATTTTGACGCTTATCATTTCCATGCCACTGATCGTTGCTCGTTGATAAACTCTCTGTTTTCTTGAGAATTGGTATCGTTTGCCTGGCAATGTTAATACATATCAAGCGGTCTCGTCTGGTGACAAATGATATCACTACCGCGCGGAGTAAATGAAACGGCAATGATCAACGGAGCAACGCGAACAGACGGTCGGCTCTCGTCTCGCAACGTGCAATCTACCTTTAGAAAGTAAACTCCAGTTTTGGTTAGATTAGGCGAATGCATAGGCAGCTTCTAAACAGACAGCTAGCGGGATTAGTAATAAATAAAGTTGATGGGGATAGCGAGTCCTTTCAAAGAGATTATTATGTTTTGTTGTAAATTGATGAATTGTTTTTTGACGAGTACACGTGTAAATACAATTTATGTGCTGTAAGATCCACCTGTTGAATATTTCTATTCATAATTTTTCGGAAGTTTCTACGAAGTTTATTTTCGTTGAAAGGACATTGTAAGGCAGTGACTTAAACACTAAAATATACGCATAACATCTTCATCTTGATAAAAACGAAACTTTGTGATTCTTGCAGTTCACCCTGGACAGTTCGGTTGAAAGTTTAATCGTGATTACAGTCGGTCAACATTGTTTAAATAATCATCGATACGTTGGTCTTGTTCGCCTTCAGAAGTTGAAGCATCTTTTCGAAATATGACCTATATAAACGTAATAGCTTTACCCTTTGCGATTGTTATCATAGAATTGGCTAATTTTATTTCGCTTGACGTACCATGTTTTTCTTTTAATAAATTTAATTATTCGCGTCACTTGGAACGATATCAACAATTTCTAATAATAAACACCGAAAGTACTTAAAATTGGATGAAAATCAGCTTTTGCCAAACAGCGATGTTCTGTCTATAAATATATTTGTAAAAAAGAATTACGTGCACGAAACAGTCTGCGCAGGAAAAATGGGTAATTGCACGAGTTATTGAAATTCTAAGAATAGACGAACGCGGTGCACCCGAAAATTTGCCTTACAAAATTGTTCTTCAAAAACATGTACATAAAAAGATAAGTTCAGGTGTAACGATTACAAGACTGATGATAAATCTGCTTCTTCTACTCTATTGTTCGAGCATAAAATGGACTCGAATCAAAGTGCATAGATATATCCATAGATGTTCGCATTCCACTATTCTTCATTTAAAAGTCCATAATGTAATGTAAAAAATAAAAAAAATACACCTGAATCTTCATAAATATTGCAAATTGTTAATCATTTTATTATTATAGTATTCTCTTGCTTTTACTCCTATTATATAAATAATTATTATTTATAAATTCGTCATAAAGTATTTTAAAACATTGAATGAACAGAAGAAAAATAATACCTTTTTTAATAAAAACAAAAAAACACCTTATTATTTAAAGAAATAAAAAAATTAATTTTATATAAGTAATATGAAAGGGAAATATAATTTATTCATATAAAATGAACGTTGAATTGAATTTGTTTTTGCCAAATGGTTCTTATTGTTTGCTAGTAAACAATTTGATGCGCCAGACAACATGAATTTATTCAATCGTATATAAATACGTATACAGAATATTTGCAAAATCGTGATGCAAATGGGAGGAGAATTATTTTCTATGAAAACTTAAATAAAATATATAGAATAGTATTGTTCATGCGATACTTCATTTTTGAGATAGTCGTATTTGAATATTTATCGAGCGTGCGTGTTATTTAATAAGAATTGTCTAAATTACTATTTCCCCTTTTTTTAAATAGCAACATTCTAGAAAGATTTCCAAAATCAATTATTTCATAAATGAATTAGAAATATTTATTTCATGATTTCAATTTGTTTTTGCACGTACGTACATTCAATTCCTTCCCGGTTGTGTTACGATTTCGAAAACCTCCTATATTATATATTTACAAGTATCGTTGCGCTCTCTGGCGTTGAAACAGTAAATTACGCAATCTAAAAATCAGATGGTTAATTAGGCACTCACATTATTATATGTTGTATTTCAAACTAAAAACTTTCCCTTTGATTTTATAAGGTAGATTATTGTAATCAGTATAGGTAGCTAATTATTCATTAATATACATATTTTTCAAAATTATTTTTATGATTATTTACATAAATAATCATAAGTAATAGGATATATACAAAATTAATCATAGTTTATATAATACTTACGTTCAGAATCAGATGTCATAATGTAACATAGAATCTATACATAGAATTTGTAAGTACTTTTACGGTATGATTTAACCTTACCATACAAGGGATATAATAACCTCCTATTAATCTTAAAATGATCTGAAAGCATCTGAAATCATAGAATTTATGTCATCTTAATACTTCTATGAATGCTTCACTTGCACGCAGGTACAAGATCGACATAAAGTAAAACGAACTGTTATAAACATAATTTTTGATAAAGCATCAGTGATTTATTGTTTCTGAGAAACTTTCAAAAAATATCAAAACGTCATCCATCTTAAATAATTATTTCATTGTACATATAAAGCAATACTATTTAAACGATCTGTAGAAAGATATATAATATATGTGTATCCTTTCTTTCGTATGAAAATATATTCTTAAGTTCTATCACAATGAAATAGCAAAACAATACACATACAAAAATGTTAGGTTAGGTTTTCCACTGATTAAAAGTACTCATTCCAACCATAACCTCTTATTCGAGATCGATGTTCGATATATTGACCTCGAGTCGACAAGCTCAATCGTCATTGGAGCTCCTTGTTCGTCTTTGTAGTGCTTTCCGCAGATACGCGCCTATATAAGAGATGAGACATCCAAATTCAAAAACAGACGGCAAGTGTAACAAGTTCGAGACGATACGCAAGAGATTGTTTGTAATAACGAACGCCTGTTTACCTACAAAGTGCAAAGTCGTGGGTACGAGCTGAGGTCATGATTTTACGACTTGCGATTTTCGTTGCTCTGTTGAGCTTGGCAATTGAGGCTCAAAAGCAACTACAAACTTCGGAAGAGCAAGAACAATGGAAAGAATTCGAAGAGTTCCTCGAGTGGAAGAAATCAAAACGGATAGGCGAGGATCGGTCTTATGAAAAGAAATACAAGAAACAATACTACGAAAACCGTAATGCGGATAAAGTTTACGACAGCAATGAGCAGATACCCAACGCTAACCCACCACCAATCGATCAAGCTGCTCTAATGGCAAGATACATTGTCAATCAAGCTGGTAAGAAAAATACACCTACGGTAAACATTAGTTTTGCGATAGAGGTCATCGTTAGTATCATCGTTCTGCTTATCTCAGAACAATTGAAATGATTTCAAATTAAATAATGTGGAAAATTAAAAAAAATAGATTACCCCGAAATATGAAATGCATATTTCTAAACTGTGGAAATCGGTGAGTGTGCATGAATTGCATGACTGCCCACACGCTGATAGTCATGAATACGCGTTTCCGCAGCTTGCTGTGTACGTATATTCGCTATATGCACATTTGATATACATTACTTCACGTCACTCTAAAATTAATGTATTGGATTCGTGTGCACCGTGTTGGCGCTAAGCCAAATTTAAATCGCAGTGCTTATCGTTACTTACAATTACTTAATTACATTGTTTCTTCTAATTAAAAGCAAGTGTTCACTTATCATCAAAGAGAGGCGACTTAAATTATACTGTAGATTACAGTCGCGCAGATGTCCATGTAATTTAGACGATTATTTTTTAATAATTGCTATTATCAAGTAATGTAACTGATGCTCTATAGTTTTAAGTCCAATTTTAGATAGGGCATTGATCGATAAGTAGTCAATAATATCGATGTTCCAATGTGGTTATCAGCTTACGAAAACACTCGGATTAAATTATCGACCACTTATAAATTTCACACGAATCAGAAACTCTATTGTTATGTTACGAAATTCGCATGTTTAATGCGCTAATATTTCATTCGCACCGTGATCTACATGATTCTTCAAGTAAACAGTTATATTTTGCCTTTTGACTGAAATCCAATTTACATATAATATTTAAATTTTCGAATGCTTAGACAGGTGTATGTCCCTTTAGAATAACATGACAAAACTAAAATATTAACAAACTTTTATGTATATATGTATATATGTCACATATATGTATATACCTTCGTTTACTTCATATATCTGTACATGCACGCATATTTACACTTATTTTTATGCAATTAACAATTTTAAGCAAATACATTATATTGAAATTAAAAAATTTTGTGTAATAACTTTCTAATTTATGTATTTTAATATTGCTCTCTAGTGTTTTTCTTTAAACACTTGTTTTCTTCTGCTATAATTTCAGTATAATAATTATAAGTAAAAATATGTTGATAGTTACAATCAAATTTTGTAAATATCGAAGTTTTTTTCGGCTTATCTAGAAGATACTTAGCCGTGGCCACATACGTATCAACATTGTTTTCACAAGAAAAGGAGAATTCGGACGGAACGATATTTAGCACATTATGGAGCAATAATAATTCTGTCATCAATACATTTTGACCCAGTCAAAATTTTTACCTAATATTACAAATTCAATGACATGATTTCATAATATAAAGAAAAACTATGTAATATAACGTTCAAACGGTTAAGGCGAAAAATAAATTCATTAATTTATTTTCTATTCCATTAATACTTTTGAATGATTTTCGTATTCGAAAAATCAATTCGATTAACACGAATATTATAATAAAAAGAAAAAACGCTGTGGTTTTATGTCACAATCCAATAATTCACGATTTTTTAAAATACTTGTACATACAGATTCGCTGTACTTCTTTCATTTACAAATGTTTTACCAAATCAGATGATACAGTAGGAAGAAGAATAAATAAATAATCATTATCTTTCTTTATTTTCTTACTGATATGGTAGACGGTATTAACGTTTGCATTCCAATCCTGTAATGCAATTAGATACTACCTCACTTGATAATATTTAACTATAACCAGCAATTTTCATTGCTCAGATTGGGTGTCCGTGGCAACTATAAGCACGCGGAAGGAAATCGAGTCGTATCCCGCTGTAACCTTAGTCTCGTACAGCGACGGTAAATTAGGAAATGGATCAGGCATTCCATATCTTTACCTCACTCCTCTGGACTTCACGGCCCAAGATCTTGCAGTAAGTATTTATAATTTTTTAGTGTTCGCTACCTTTGATAAGATAGTGACTAATGTTAGATTAAGTACCTTATTATTTTAATCGATATCTACAGAATCTCAGTTAACTTTCTTATCGTCACGTACAACACAAAGTCAGATTTGAATCGTAATCGATCCTGTAATCACATTAATTTATTCTGTCTATTACTATGTTGATTTGAAAATAATTCCCTAATCGCAGAAAGACAATCGAGCGTCAATGATGATGACATTGGCTCAGGGAAGCTACTGTAAATCTAAACAATGGGACCCGATGGATCCTCGATGCGCCAGAATACTTTTGAGTGGTAAAATTAAAACGGTTAGTCAGCAAAAATTGTTTGCCTTGTTAATATTATCGGCGAAGTTCTTTATTATTGAACTAATAATTATGTTTATAGTTGAGAAACGATAGCATGGAACTCGACACTGCCAAACGCGTTTTCTTTGATCGTCATCCTAAACTGGTTAACATGCCAGCAAGTAAGAATCTTTCTTAATTAATTTGAAGTTATAACAATCGCTTTAATATGAATAAAAATGTTTACACTGTACAATTGCAGATCACAACTTCTATTTTGCCAAACTGAAGATATCATCGATCGCGGTGTTGGATACTTTCGGTGGGCCGAAATACATCAATGTAAAGGATTACTTGCACCCACCAATTGACAACATTACGGAAGAATTTAACCGCCTCTTTCCTTTGCAATCCTACGAGAGTGATTCACGGCAAGAATACGTATCAGTTACCAACTTTTTAAATCCTGTAGTCCGCACTGTCTAAAGCAAAATAGTATTGCTAATAGACAAATTCTTGTATATGTAAATTAAATGTGATTTCAGTTTTATACATTTATGAATATTTTAATATATTCTTCACAATTATTCATTATATAGATTGTCATTTGAACATAAAAATGCACAAAATATCTGTAATAAATTTTAAAGCTAATTTTAATTAATTTTACAAATTCTAATTTATTTCCTCATTCCTTATGTTTATCTAATCTGAAGAAAAGTTACAGTTATTATCATCTATTATTTTTATAGCGTATTATTTTGAAGTAGTATATCATCAAGGAAATTAGGGGTAAATAAAAATGTAATTGTTAATATTGTTACAAGATTATTTATTTTATGCTTTCTTCTTTCATTTAAAAATTGTTTTGAAAAAATAAATACCAATTTATGAGAAATACAAGTTTGATTGTATTTAAGGTAATTTAATACTATAGTTATATACATTTTTATAATGTAACAAGTACGTGTTTTTAAAGTATAAGGAAATAAAATATTGCATATTTTTTAAATACAAAAAAGCATAAATTACAATAGTTTTTGTAATTTTAACATACAAATTACGATGTAAAAAATTGCATTCTTATATACATTCTATATAATTTACATAAAATATGGTAGTTTTATTATATATTAACATTTATTTTAAGGACTTATATTTTTTAAAAAGTCATAATTTCGTTATATTTAATAGATACTATTAATGTACAATACCTACAAAAGTAAATTATTATTACAAAACATTTTATAATTCAAGTTAGCTATGTCTTTTTTATATTTTGTGTGCTTTTGCCATGAACAAGACTGGATGAACTCAATATGACAGAAATTTGTTCTGGTAGTGGACAAGCAATTAGAAGAAGCTCTTCTGCATTATAATATTTACCCAATATCTGATATAATTGTGTAAATGCAGCACATACATTATTTTTTATGGGTCTAAAAAGGATAAACTCTGTTTCCTTATTGGACAGATATAACTGCATTAACTGTTGAATTTCAGGACATTTGAATTTAATTATCCTTAATACGTCGCTAATTATTGCAGCAACTTCTTGTGGACTTCCAAGACTATGTCCTTGAGGTTTATCTGAATTGTTAGTATTAACAATCAATTTTTCCTTATCCAGTAATTTTAAGATTGGATGTATCAATAAAAATGTTGCGTGCTGTATAAGGCGTTGACAAGTATACTTTAATTTATTATCTACATGTTTTCTGGAGTCTATTAACTGTTCCTTCATTTGCGGTGCACCTTCTAATAAAAACTCTAACAATGCATTATTTGAAAGCGTAAAAAGTCTGGAACTTTTTTCTAATAAACCAAATGCTGCAGTTTTAACTTTAGAAAAATCCAGACTGTACTCCTTTATAGTGAAATCTACTTGAAATGGTGCAATTTGTTCACGTAATATCAACAAATGTTTTATTTGGAAAAGTTCTGCATCTAAAGTTGATGCCCGTTTCTCAATTTCTTGTCTTGCATTTTCTATACTTTGAACACAAAGTGATATTGCTTCTTGACTCAGAGACTGAAAGACAGATCTATCCACGCATCTGTATAATCTTGATAAACAAACTAATGTTCTACGAACAGTAGGATACCACATTCCATGAAGATCTGCTGGTGAATTTCCCATATGTGTCTTTTGATAAATAGAATCCATTACAATATGGTTTCTAGAAACAGGTTCAATCATATTATCATCAATAGATGACACAGATATCTTTTTCATTTTTGTTTGTCGTGTTTCTTCTCTTATGGATTCTGCTATATCCTCCATCATTTTTAATTTCTCTGGGTATGCTAAATCACCTGGTGACGGATTATAATTCAAAACATCGGACTGTAAGTAAAGATGTGCACGAAAAACAAGCCTCTCCTGTACATCATGCAACAATTGTAGGCAGATATTTCCAAATCCTTCTAAAGGCTCGAAATTGTTTTGCACATGCTCATCCAACATTTCAATTCTTAAAATACAGCAAATTTCAGCCAATGTTTCTAAATGATTAATATGAATAATAAATGGTCTTAGCATATCGTACAAGGATGTACACAAGCTTTCTAGATATGCTGTTAATCCATTAGATGGCTTAGAAAAAAATTCATAAAATAATTTGTATTCATCCATTGATGCATGTAATAACAATGCACAAGAATTCCGTACCAAACTACAATGGTCACCATTGTACTTTTCCTTAACAGACAATAAGGACTTTTGTACACTGGAACCTAAAACTAATCCTCTTTGGCTCCAATAATATTGATGACACTCTGTCAATAAACTATCATATTCTTGTCGTTTATATGATTTTACTTCTATTTGTTCTATGACAGGTTTAACTTTTGATAAAATTGTTTGGAATCTTCCATAGAAAAGTGCTAACGCAGCATCAGCGTTATCTTGGGAGTCATTGTTATCTCTCAAATTTAAGATACTTTCTGTAGTTTTAGTAAATAGGCTAAATATATAATTTTGTATCATAGATATTGCCTTGGACTGACAATGTTTATATTTAATTAAATATGTATTACTTTCTTTAAATGATGGATTACTCTGCACAAAATCTATATTTATATCAATTTTATCTAATATATTAAAGAACATCTCACTGTTTACTGATAATGTTGGTGCTTCTAATTTTTCCATCATTAAATCAATATCTTTGAAATATTTTACATACTCAGTGATATTTTCTATAGTAGAATTTAATTTTCTCTGGTCAGAATCAAGTTGTTCGCTAGCATTATAAAGAGAAGTAGTTTTATCAGAAACTTCTGAGTATTGTTTGAATAAAGTTGTAAAGTCTTCCATTGCCTCTTCAATCTGGTGGCAAAGTTCATGACATTCATGTCGTCGAGCTTCAAGCTCATTAAGATATAATATGTATTTTATGTCCTTCCTGTCCATACATTCTTTCTCTAATGAAGAATAATGTTCTAAGAGGTCTTGATACTGTTCTATTTGTACTGACCTTTCATCTTCTTTACTTGTGCTTGCAGTGTCTTTTTTCTCATCACTTTTAAACGTATTTTCGAAAGACAGTTCTTCTTCTAAGCTTAACAAACAATCCTTTTGTTGTTCAGTTAACGGTGCCAGCGGGTCCTCTGATAAATCCCATTTGGTTAAGTTAATCGAAATATTTTTTATTTTAGACATGATTTCTTGACAGTAGAAACAACCGTTATGAAACCGACATTTTTGAAGAAAGTAACAGATCAGTGTGTACTATAAACATGCCGCTTTGTAATATAAGTTACAAAATTTACTTCAAAAAACTGACACCGCAGCAATTATGAACCATAACCGTGAAGTTATATGATATAAAAATTATATTGCAGTCTGACCACTGCAGGATCTGAAATATCAAAATTGAAACTAAACTAGTAGTTTTTTATAGACAAATATTTATAATTTATTTCTTTACGATTTGTAGTGGTATTGTTTTATTGTATCGCAATAGCAATATTTGTTAAGGAAATGTGTGTTTTAAATTGAATGACTATTAGGTAATTTTGTTTTCTCACAAAACTCATTAATCAATTAAATGCTTTTCCAAATTAAGTTCAATTCATATGTATGTTTCATTTCTAGTTATTATATTTAATGGTATTTTAAGAAATAGAGAATTGAACGAAATAAATTGAAAATAAAGTAAACGTTTGATTAGAAATAATAATATTAATAAAGAAATGATCTGCATGTTTATATTTTAGATATGATTTACAAAATAGACACTTTTTATAATTTATTTTGAGAAAGAATGAAATAAATAGTTTTTAAATTGTTTAATACTAGTCATAATTTTTTATACAAATTTTCCACGTTTAAATAATACAGATATGAATTATTTAAATAATACGAAATTTATCACCTTCGTTGTATATCAGATGCGTTAAACTCGTGGCGCATGCGCATAAAGCATAAGTAACAAATTTCCATTGAAAACAGGATCGTATTTCCTTTTGTGCGTGTATTCGAACTGTAAAGGTTTGTGTTAAATTGTATCGTTAAATATTCTTGTGATCTTTACAAAACAAAAACATTTTTGCAGTGATGTATACTCTTATAAATTATTGCAATATAAAATACGCAATATTATCGTGCAATATGAATTTTGTTTTACTTAATGCAGTTTTGTAATCTAACCTCTAAAACGTAATGTGTTATTTTTCCAGGATGGCACCAAGGTACGAATTAGCAGTTGGTCTTAATAAAGGCCACAAGACCACTAAAATTCGCGTGGCAAAAAATGCAAGCGAAAAGAGCAAGACGGTGTGCGTTTTGCCCTCCAGATTCAAAGGGGTTAGTATTTTACAATTTATTGTAAATATTGAAATTTTAAAGTTGTATTTATAATTTAAAAGTTTGTAAACTAGATTTATAATGTTTATATTTGAAATTGATCAGCTGTTGTAGTTATAAAAAGTTATATGTCAAAAAGTTATATTTTCTTTTATTTCATTATATTTTCTTCTGTTTATGTGTATTTATATATTGAATTATAATATCGTTTTTAATAAAAGTAGCATTATTACAATAACCATTAAGTTTACATAACTGTCATTTTAGAGACAAAACAAGCATATCAAATTTGTCAGAGACTTAATTCGTGAAGTTACTGGACATGCTCCGTATGAAAAACGTGCTATGGAATTGTTGAAAGTTTCCAAAGATAAGCGTGCATTGAAGTTTTTAAAGAGAAGGGTAAGATTTTAAACATTAAAATTAAAATTAAAAAGTATATAAATAAAATATTTAATGCTTTTATGTATATTTAATTTTATAGCTGGGCACACACATTAGAGCTAAAAGGAAACGTGAAGAACTTGGAAACATCCTTGTCCAGATGAGGAAAGCAGCTGCTCATCATTAAATAACACATTATTAAATTTTTATAATATTACATATTAATAAAAATATATGTAAAACATGCATTGTTTTGTATAAAGCACCTTTGATATATGTTTATGTTTTCAAGTAGTTACAAACTTTCAAACTGTCATATAAAATAATTTCAAGAATAATATTTAAGACAAGAAAATTTTATTTCATATTTTTATTATTCTTGAATTTTAATATTATTCCACATAAATAATAAATATCACTAAATGATAATCATGTAAATATAGAAAATTATACCTCAATATAATATCAAAGTTAACGAAATTATGTATGGTATCTGTTTGAAATGTATGTAGATTTCATCCATTACTGTTTAGGAATCACTGATGGTGACATGTTTGAACTATTCGTGATTTTTTCTGAAAATAAGGAAAGTACAGATACGGAATAAAATTTAATTACACATTATTCGTATTTATAATTTGTATTTATATGTTTATGATAAATTTTCATACTGAGATAAAATCCAGCGAACCTATCAGTAATTTCACATCAAATAACCTAAATGTTTCTAAGCATATCATTTAAGTAAATATAAAAAAATTCCAATGAATCTTTAGATTATCTTTATTATTGTTTAAAAAATATGGTATAAAATAAAGTATTTTATATCGATATATTCTCCGACAATTTGTTTTATTAATACATAACTGTACTTTATATTGAGAGACTATTTATACGGTATATGTTAACTATGAACAGCAAAGGTTTTATATTACATTCATTAAAACAATTTAAACCATACCTGACGAATTGTAATTTAACAAAAAAGTGCTTTAATGAAACATGTTTCATTCAATGTAAAAATATATTTTCTCATGATGTCCAATGTCAAACAGCGGATATAAGTGCAATTGAACCAAAATCTTTCAAAGAAATCAGTCAGAAGACTGATTTGAAACAATTCAGACATTTATCAAAAAATGGGCCTTCATTGAAAGATTTTATAGTGTCTGATACTATACCTTCCGTTGATTCTATCAATTTACCAAATATTCCTTATGTAAAAGATATTAATGGTAATGGTCAAAAAGGTAAATTATAACATTTTAATATTTATTTTATTTGATGCACATAATAGTATCTAATTCTGTTGTTATTATTTTAGTATATTTCTGTGTTCATGGTTGTCAAATGAATGTTAATGACACAGAAATAATTTGGTCTATTTTAAAGTCGCATGGTTATGAAAAAGTAGATGCTCTAGAAGATGCAAATATTGTTTTGCTTGTTACATGTTCTATCAGAGATGGAGCAGAAAATAAAATATGGACCAAATTAAATTCTTTTAATTCTCTTAACAAAAAGTATAACCGTAATATGAAAATTGGAGTATTAGGTATTACTATAGTTTTTAATATTTCTTGAGTCATACAATACGCTGTTGTTATAATAAATTAATTTTTACATCAGGTTGCATGGCAGAACGTTTGAAAGACAAAATATTAGAAAGAACCAAGTTTGTTGATGTAATCGCTGGACCAGATAGTTATAAGGATTTACCAAGACTTTTGTGTGTACCAGACAATGAAACTGCTATTAATGTAGTTTTATCTTTCGATGAAACATATGCAGATATCATGCCACTGAGACTCAACAAAGAATCCACTAGCGCGTTTGTGTAATGTTCTGTAATATGTATAAGAATTTATTTTGTAATATGTTTTTTTTACAATCATTGACTGCCATTAAATCTTTTTTTCTTCTAGCTCAATAATGCGAGGTTGTGATAATATGTGTACATATTGTATTGTTCCATTCACTCGAGGCAAAGAACGGTCACGACCAATTGACAGTATAGTTAAGGAAGTTCAATCTCTATCCGATGAGGGTGTGAAAGAAGTGGTGTTGCTTGGGCAGAATGTAAATAGTTATAGAGATGTTTCGCAACAAGAGTTTTATATGACTAATAATGCGGAAACACATTTAGCAAAAGGTTTTAAAACTGTGTACAAAAGTAAGAAAGGAGGACAAAGATTCTGTGATTTATTGGACAAGGTTTCTCGTATTAATCCCGAGATGAGGATAAGGTATTGCAGTTTTGTAATACTTCAGTTTCACAGGGTATATAATTTTAAAAAATCATTTTTAGATTCACCTCACCACATCCAAAGGATTTTCCCGATGAAGTTTTACAGTTGATAGCAGATAGACCAAATATTTGTAATGAGATTCATTTACCTGCACAATCTGGAAATTCTGTGGTTTTAGAAAGGATGAGAAGAGGATATACAAGGGAAGCATATTTGGATTTGGTACATCATATACGCGATATTATTCCAAATATACACTTGTCCAGTGATTTTATTGCTGGATTTTGTGGTGAAACTGAGGAACAGTTTCAAGATACATTGTCATTGATACAATTAGTCAGATATAACAGAGCATTCTTATTTGCATACAGCATGCGAGAGGTAATTCATAGTTATAAGGATACTGTTAATCATTGTATGATATTAATATTTATTATTACAAAAGATCTTAATACTTTTAGAAAACTACAGCTCACCGACGCTATAAAGATGATGTCGAAACAACTGTTAAAAATGAACGTCTTCAAAGAATGAATTCAATTTATAAATCTATAACAGAGGAATTAAATAAGTCTCAGATTGGTCAATTGCAACTTGTACTTGTAGAAGGGGTAATAATGAAGACAGTATTAAATAAAATTCGAAAATAATGTTAAATTTTGTTTTAGGTTAGCAAGAAATCAGATGAGTATTTCCAAGGTAGAAATGACGGCAATGTACGAGTACTGATTCCGTGTATAAACATACCTACTGAAAAATACTCTAATATTAAAAGGCCTATAAAGAGTGGTGATTATGTTGTTGTACAAATTCAAAAAGCTAATTCGCATACTTTAACAGGAACACCTGTATATCACTCCTCAATAACGGAATATTCATCGTCTGATGTATTATAAACAAAATGTAACAGTAGCTTCCAAACTTTCCAATTATTTAATCGTATTTATCACTGCAGAATACATTCAGTTTTCAAATAGAAGAAACAAATATCTACTTAATCGCGCGAAACTAAATTATCATATTTCCTACTAACGTGATAATATTGTAAATAAAACAAGCATGTACATAGTATTACACATGTATACAATAAATAGATGTAACTTAATCTAATTTCGTGATACATGGCAACCTATATGTAGATATATAACACTCTCTTTATTGTGAAAGCTACACTAATAATATTCGAAAAAAAGAAAATATACATTATAATAACAAAAAAGAGAATGATCTAACTAAGTTCTCATTTTTATCTAGTCAAGTTCTACAAAAGGTATTTTGATATTTTCGTCATACTTATAGAATTCATTTTGGACCCTTAGAATTATCAAGAACATTTTTCTTTCGAATAAATACATAATCAATACAAAATTGGAGAAAATTTTAATATTGACATTTAATTTGTTATAGTTTCTTATAGCTTAAAGATCGACTATATATTATTTACATCATAATAACGCAGTAATCATTCAATTAAAAATCATTTTGTACATCATGGCCTAACGGAATAAAGAAGATCATTTATACACAATATTTTTGTCATTACATGAACACCTGAGTAGGTATAATAAAATTATGTAAAGTCAATACGTCTTTGGAAATATGAAAATAATGATATTCGAATAAACTTTTGAACGTATTAAACGAGGCTCGCGGTTCCAATGTTAATAACAACATTGTCGGCACTGCGTTCATAGACCGTGAGATCGTGGTTCCTGGGTTGTTCCAGTAATGCTGCAAGTTGTTCTCCGCTAGGAAATTTGTTCGTTGCGGTCGGAAGGATGACGTCACATTCTAATTGCCCTGAAAGATGAAAACAATTTTTTTTGTAAAAGCATATTGTAAGTCGTAATAACAAAATTCATTAAAATTAGAGGGACTACGATTTTGCGTGTTCAACATATAATGTGAGCGTGGAAAAAAAGTAAATAAAATACGAATATGAGGAATGTTTGAAATTAGCTACACTTATTACTGATTCAGAAAAGAGTTAGACATTTAAAAATAATAATATTAATACTGTATATTCTATAATTCAAACAAAGAAAATCATTTTTACCTGATAAGGAAGGTGAAGCACCTTTGCTGGAACCGTACATGCGGGTGCTGTACCCTGAATCATTGTGAGCATCATGCAAAGGCGGTGTAGGGCTATAAACCGCATTACGGGACCTATATGGCATTCTGGCTATGCTGTCGTAATGCACGTGCTCCGATATCACTCCTTTTCCAGTTATTCCCCCGCTAAGTGCTTCCGGTTGCTCGTCCTCGTCTCCCTCGCTGCTCTCACTATCATTACCTGTGTTCGATATGATAATATTAAGAATCACCTTTTACAAATGTAAAATAACTGTGATAAATTTTACACGTTCCTGTTCATTTTTCAATTTTGAGATGCAATTTAATTCAATTTTAATTTCAATTGTTATTCTTATCTTAATTCTTATTCACATTAAACATAATAATAAGGTTTGCCAGACTTGACTATTCATACAGGCTCTCTTCTGTAATTTTTATAAAGAGTTCCTTTACACGGACAAAAGCCTTTTCATAATGTTAATACTGTAAAAATTTTAATTGTCGAAGCTAGTAGAATCATTTACATAATACACAATCAAAAGAGCATTTCTTTCGTAAATAGAAGAAGTGTTGTTCATTTTCATGTAATAAAGAAATATGATAGTCTTTTTGAACATATTGCGTAGAATTAAAACTTAGTACTATAGAATGATGATGAAGCTGTTTTTAGTAAGTAGATGTTAAATATTTACCTTCACCGTGCCAACCGTTTCCTACGCCACCCTGGGGTTGAACCCTTTGATTTTGAGAGCACTGGCTGTGCTCGGGACTCGTCGGCTCGCTGCTTCCAGAACGAGCACCTCGCCAGCCATTATGCATGCCAGGTACTTGTTGAAATCGCTTGATCATCTCATGAACGCTACGTCGCCCGGAAGACCTCCATTCGTTCAAGTTGTCGTCGCTCTTCCGCGTTGCACTGCTTTCCTCTTGACAGGAGTTAATTCCGTGATCTCGGCTCGATAGATCCTGTTAATCGAAGATTGCAACTGTCACTGAATCTCGAGCAAAATTAAAGCATATTGTACAACAAATTTTTCTTTTACCATTCAATAACACAAGAAGAGAATAATTGTTCAAAACGACATTGTTCTTTAACCCTTCACACAGCCAAATATATGAAGCACGAGAAAGTTATCCTTCCATTAAATATTGTTAATTATAAGACGAAAACGTTTAATTGATCACTTCTTATCGTTAAACACGTTTTGCTCTTTACATTTGCAGTCACATAAAGGGTTAAGCCAATTAGCGACAAAAGTTCAATGTTTAATCATAGACTACATCTTACTTACACCATAAGTACCAGCGATGTACTGTAATTTCGTACTATTAAAACGCAGGTTTATTGAAGAATAAGAAGAAAATTCGAAGTCAAACACCTCCGCTAAGGCGCAGCGTAGCTAACAAAAGAACTTCGATTACACACTCACGCGCTGCTGATGGACCTGTTGCCTGGATCCGATCGACGGCGAGGAGGCGGCCCCAAGCGGCGAGCTGCGATCCTGCTTGATCACCCCGTCGAACGTCTCGTTCAGCCTGGCCGGTGCATCGAGCACCCTCAATGTTGACCTCGAGATACCGGAACCCGTCGGCAGATCTCTCATGGATTTGCTAAGCCTAGGTATGGCCGGTATATCAAGATCGTCCAAGCTACCGCGATGTATCGGTGTCTCTCCTGGAATCTCGAAACTTCTATCGTGGGGTCTGTCGTCCAACAAATCCTCCAGTGACCTGGCCCGAGCCGGTGGAAGGGACTGATCGTTGGGGAACGACGCTTTCGCCGGCCTCTCGCTGTGCCTGCCTCTTCCACCGCGAGATAAACGCTGCTGGAGATGCGTGTGTCTCTCGTCGCACCTGGACCTTTCCGCCGCCACGCATCTGGTCAACTCCGAGATCTGCCCCCTGGTCCTCCTCTCCAGATTGGCCACCTTCAGGTCGAGTCTCTCGTGCGCCTGATCGATGTGCGCCTTCAATTCCGCTTTGTCCCGTTCCAGCTTGGCCTCCATGTGTCTGAAGAATGGCGCGCAGTAGCAGGTGTAGCCCACTCCCACTGGGCCCTTCCTGATATTGCCAGCGAGGTCCAGGTAGTACTGTTCGCCGCGTCCCAACGGATCCGGTGGTAGGGAGTCCAAACGCGGTTGGGGAAACGCTTCCGGATCGGGGTAGTAGTGGCAGCCGTACGGCGACCACTGCCTACCCATCACGGCCTTCTCGAAATGGACCTTGTTCTGTTTGCCGGACGATTTGTGCTTCTTTTTCTCCTTCTTCGTGCAACTGTCTCTGCTACCGCTGGTACCACTACCAGTCTTCTCCCGCTTCTTCTCGCTCTTGTTGCTCTTCCCGTCGACCTTGTCCGCTGCCACCGACGCCGCCACGGTCTCCTCCTCTCGGCTTTTGCTGCGCGTTCTGCTCTTGCTTCGCGCTTTACCAATTATCTCCAGTATCTCTGTCAGGTTCTTGCGCCGGGCTATGTCCTTCGCCGTTTCCCCTTGCTTGTTCCGTAAGGTACGATCGCAGCCGGCCTCCAGCAGGATCCTCGTCAGCTTTCGACGGCCCATCGCCGCCGCGATATGCAATGCTGTGTCGCCGTTCTGCGTTAAGGTTAACCGTTAATCAGACGTTTCTACGGCTCGGTCGAGTAGGTACGAATTCAAAGGTACTGCAGGAATTCGCTAAGTGGCCACTATTGACCGATGCGTTTACTTACTTTATTTTGATCCGAGACTCGGCAGAGCGCGGAGATTAGAATACGCGTGACACCGGCGTGGCCGTATCGCGCGGACGTGTGAAGGGGTGTGTCTCCATACTGCAAGAGAATTTTTGAATTAGTTTTCATAGAAAGATTCCATCGGAAGAGACATCAGTGATTTTGAAGATTTATAGAGAAACGAGCTCGATATCATTTTTGCTTCTAACGTAAGATACGCGGCTTTCGAATAGTCTCTTCTCTAATGAATTCGTTGAAAACGAGGGCATGATAAAACGACATAATTTGATCATTCTTACAATAAACATTAATGGATTTTTAACTACTAGAAGGCACGAGCGTTACAAACGAATCCTTTGTTTCCAACAATTATCACAACATGCAGATTTCTATCTATTACCACTAAAGGTCATTTCCCGAATACTTATTTCATTTGTCAATCATCTCTAGAAAACCAGATCGATTCACATGGCATCATTCTTAAAACAAGTTACCATCTTTTTCAAATCAACTATCAAAGAATGCCTCATCTATAGAAAAATTCGTCCGTTTCCATCATTCTTCACGCACAACACTCCCACATGTACACCACTTCAAAGCAGGAACCCCGGGTTCACGAGAGGCTCATATTTAATTCCATATTTAAGCAACGAACGAGACGCATCATTCGCGAGTAGGCGATAGAGGATGCACGGCTGGGCCTATTACTCACGTTGTTTTGAAGGTCAGGATTGCACCCCGCCAGGAGGAGTTCGCGGCAGCTTTGGTTGTGCCCGTTTTGGCAGGCGAGGTGAAGCGGCGCGAATCCGGCGAGATTCCTCGCGTGCAGAGGGGCACGCTGTGTCCCGAGGGCCTTCGCCAGGGCGGCCACGGTCCGGCTGTATCCGCGCCAGGATGCTTCGTGGAGTGCTGAATTTCCATGCTGAAACACGCATCGCTCGATTGATGGAACAACTTCGCTGGTACGCTCGCTCGCGCTCGTCCCGATACCGATCGATCAAAGCCGTTGATCGCTGGTCAACGTCGATCGACGTGGAATCGACGACAGAAGAAAAAAGCGGGACGTGTAAAGGAAGGATAGGGACGAACGGAGAGATACATACTTACGTACATTGCTGCTACACGCGCAACTTTCCGGCGAATCAGATATACCAATGGAATCGGGCAAAACGACCGCGCGTCGTTAATCATGGGCCTCGCGACGCGTCGCGACGCTCACGCCGGATCTCTGGCGTGGATCAGACCGATTAATTGATTTATTTCTGCGGCTGAGACGGAATCGTGGAAACGACAAGTCGGATAGTCGCTTGGAGATAATTTGTTCGACGTGAGCCCGCGATAAGTCGTTGCTCCGCGAGTCTGTTCAATGACATACTCATTAATAGTAATCTGTATCAATTTCCGAGTGCCGTGGTTTCGTATCGAGCAGGTAACGAAATTACCAGTCATTGCTATTAGCAGAATCTGTCTTCTCGTCGACTCGCGTGGCGTCGGTGAAACGCGTTTACGAGGTACTTACGAAGTTGTCAGTGAGATAGAAGACAGTGTAAATACCATATACGAGTAACGATATATGAAATATTGTGAACCTGTTGTAGCCTTAAATTCTTAGTTTGTATGTAGTAATACATAGAGATATATCAACGTACTTTATACTTTAATCTATCTAAGTCTGTAAAATATTCGTGTATATCTAAAGGCATTTGTAAGCAACAAACACATCTTCGACGGGAGGATAAGATACATGACGATACGTGTAGTAGATTACCACGGAAAATACTAAAATGAAGGAGTTTATAGGAATCAAAGTTAAACAGCTTGACACCTAACGGACTGAATTTATGGACATACAATTGCCGAGTGAAATTATCGTTTACTATGAAATGTATTAGCCGAGGTTTCTTCTGGCCGATAGCCCCGTTCCTTTAAGAATTATATTTGCAGGCCCCTAAATATGTCAATCGCGGAGTTAAAGCGTGCACAAGAACACGTAAACGAGCGGAAGGGAAGCCGAACAAGGGGTAATGGAGATGTGAACCGCTCGAACGTAGTCGGAGATACAGCCCAGCGAAGCTTATCGTGGGCGGTTCCCTTCAGGGTGGGTAATGTCGCGCACTACATCACAAAACGTCTATTCAATTTAGATCAGGCCGGGTACGAACACGCGTAAGGGACCGTTTCGTTCGCCACTCGTTGGGATAAATGTCGCCGATATGCCATTTTGCGGATTCGTGGCCATACGACGACGCGATTTGCGTTTCTCGGTGTTCTTCCGTCAGCTATTACGACAATTTACGTCGTCATTACCTTTTTACGCCTCGGACGACTTAAATTGGATGTTATTGTCAGGCGACTGTCTGCGGCCAGTGAATTCCATTTCGCGAAAACGTATGTAGCTAGATTAGATTTTCATTAATACTATTAAGAGGTTTAAACGGCTTCATAGTATCGACGATTATAGTTTCTTGTCTGCAACAGTACCTTCGATAGTGCGGTAGAATTGAAAGAAACAGGTCTACGATCGAGGAGTGCCGGTTGAATGAAATCAGGTCTGAAATACGAAGGTGGAAGGTAGAGAGGTTTAAACAGGAAATCGTCGGGACTATCTTTATAAAACAGGACCATACAGGATGGAAATAAAAATTGGAAATTGGATTAATGCATGGTTGAATCAGTTGAATCAGATGCTTGCAAAGCTGAGAAACATGAAATAGGGTAGACCAAGGCGAATCGGACCAATTCTGACTTAGCAGCAACAAACTAATAGAATCAACAATTGCTTTCAACATTTGCTTTCATAAATTTGTTATCGATACAGGAAAATACTCGAAAATGGAGAATCATAAAATTCGGATTTTGAATTGAGGAAAGTTCAAAAATTCAAAAGATCGGATTAATCGAAGTTAGAATCGAATGCAGCGAATTGGTATCATTCAAGATTGCAAGTTCCGAATCGATTCTGAGCTGGAAGACTCCAATCGATTCCGTCCAATGTGGGTCGGCGCAAATGGAATCCATTCAAGCCTGAGAAACTCGAACTGAACCCATTTAAGTAGTAAATTACGCAGAAATGAGAGGCTCGAAGCAGACTCATCTAAGACTGATAAACGTAAATGAATCTTATTCGAGAAACCTGAATTGGATGGGAGCCATCTAGACCAGAGAGATTCGAAATAGATAGTTCTGGCGCCGAGGTACTCAATTTGAATCGAATCAAATTAAAACTGAAAGCCTTGAATAGGACTAATTTAAAATCGAGGAAGAAAGCTTGGGGATCTTCAAATCTACAAATTAAAGATTGAAGACCTTAGGATTCGAAGAGGCAAGTTTGGAGACCTCTGAATTTTAAATGAAAAGATTCAAGGATGAGATTCTCGAGTCTACTCTTGACATTTGTGTTTCCACGTTAACAACTGTTCAAGCTTTGTCACCTAGGTCTTGAACAGATTCAATTAGAAATCCTCGTTTTCCAATTGATCCAAGTCAGATTTCAAAGTCTCGTGTACATTCAATTCGAATAACTCGATACAATGTAATATATCGCCAAAATGATATCTGAATGATATTTTAAACAAATTCAAATTAACATATAAAACAGCCAGAATGAAACAGCTAAAGTGACATAGGTGAAGCATGCGTAAAGCAATTATACGAACTAATCCCAGTGTAGATCGGAACAGCTGAATTAAAAAGAAAACGGAAACACGTTCATAACCCATTAAAAAGTGAAGTAATGAGAGGTGAAATATGTTTGTAATCTAATAGGATCCGAGTGAAAAGGGAAGTAATAAATCGAAAATCATGCCTGTGGAAATATAGTCCGAGCTCGCATGATTCTCGATAGAAGGAAACTCTTAAATATGGTATCGTGTCTCGCGCGATTTGACGCGGAATGATTCGCATACCATGCTCAGGAGTATCCTGGTCTCGATTTTCTTCTGTTGCACGGATAATTTGCTCCCAGTGTCCCGCGGCGAGGGACCCAGCCCACGTATCGGTTTCGTGCAATGACGACGATGATCCCCCTCATCGCTGTATTACCTGGTGTACGGTTTTTCAAGGGCTCGCCGGGTCGCGGGGGGACCAACGAGATCCTGCTCGTCAGGGATAAATCTCACGATCGCTCGCTCGGTTTATTCGCGGTTCAGCGAATAGGTTAAAGTTGAGTCCATCGTGTCGACACGTACTGGCCGCCGACTGCACGCGAGGGAAATGCGTTCGCGTGAATTTCAGGGTGAACGATCTGTCGGTGAATATAGGCGACAGTAATTTCCCTCGGGCAGTCATGGTAATATGAATGGCTCACCTGCCAAATCGATTAACTCCAGTTTTTCAACTTTTTCAGATTTTATCGTTAAAACGCTTCGGTGGTTCTTGACTTATCATATTAAAAATCAATTTCCTTATTATTAAGCGTGATACCACGAAACAATGAAAATTCTATCGCCTATGCGAAACTTGCGGTCGTAAGAATTACTTCGGGGTTATACTATTTTATACATTTCATATATTCTCTATATTAAAGCTACACCTGTAATAACGAAGTAAAATACTTTCTATAATGATTATTTAATTTTCTATTTAAAGGGAAATATTGAGTATCATTATATAGCTGTTGCATCAGTTTTCTCCACTTGTTGTTTTATGGTGTCATTCGATTTGGCAAGTGAACCATTCATATTATAATCCTGCGTGCGACCACTGGGGCCAAATATATTGATTCCAGGGGGATTACTTAAAAATAGCGTTCGCATGGTTAATGCTGGCGTCTCGGTGCTATTAATTGCACATGAGGTGAAAGCGACTGTGAGACTTTCGAGAGGCACGGTGTCTGGATATTTTAAGATTATTAGCGGTTTGATGTTCGCACAAATGTCTAGCTTCGTTTGCCGTTTTATGGGAGCTGGAATAAATTAAGTTAGAATGAAAATTTTATTTACCGTGTAACACCGCCGTTACAAACGCAGAAAATGGTGTTCTAGTTATTTTATACGTACTTTTAATAATTACAAGTGAAGTGATTCGTACGATCGTTCATTTCAGAATATTTTGTAGCTTATATTTTCATTAATTCGTAAACACATAACCTGAAAGACCATTAAGAAGAAGATATACACGAATAATCAATGTATCAATCAAACTATTAAAACAAATTACATATTTATATGCATTGCAACATATTACATAACCGTATAACATAATTGATAAAAATATTCTTTCAGTTTTCATACAAATCATTTCACGTTACAACGATTTTCGTGGGACAAGCCCAGGAGCTCTACAGACATATAAATCTCGCCTCGATAATGTTCATCGACCGAACGGAAAGGAAGTGAGAAGAAGCATGCCCGATCCAGTGAAAAAAGAATTACACGAACCGAGGCGGCGGTTACGTGATTAACCGCGGTAGCAAAAAATGTGCGGAGCATGACAATATGCAGTAAACGTCACATTCATGGCCGTTGCTGCCGCGTATATTACACGTTTCCATTTCTCTCGGCGACGTCGTTACTTCCGCTTCCTCGTCGTTCGTTCGCCGCTATTCAATCAGGAAAATTAATTCTCCTTTTCCGTCGCCTCTATTCGGCGAAAACAGTGCACGGCCGGAGCCAGGCAATAATACTGCGACGCTGCGCGCCGGCATAATGCATTACACGTGATTTATGATATATTTATTCAGGATGTTGAACTCCGTCGTTCCCTCTATTTATCGTGGCGCGCATCTCCTTGCTTTCACTGTTCTAGGCCTCCGGTGACCCTGAACGCTGCTCAAGCCGAGTCGATAGAACGTCCCGTAGACAACCAAGATGAGTCAACTATCGCGCGCTGGCTTTTGAAGCTAGGGTGTTTCGTCGAGCAGCAAACACGTTTATTCGAGATCAGGATTCTTTCAATCCTTCTCACTCGATTTATTTTCAATGTTGTTGGGTGTAAACTTGTATTATATTTCTAGAGAAATGAATTGAAGTAACTTACAGCGGTGGAATTCAATGTTTTATATTTATTTTATTTATTATTATTGTTATAAGCTTCGTATTCCAAGTCTAATATAATTATGCTGATTGTAGGTTATTCCTTTTGAGGTCTTGACTCGAAAACGATGCAAGTTTTCATTTTTCCACAGCTTTAACACTAGAACTACTGAGCATTTGATACGATGCATATGTAATTTCTATAAAAATTGTGACAACAGATTATTTTCAGTTTCTACAGACACTCGATAATAGTAATCAAGTGGAACTGTTTTTTTTCAAGATCATTTCGTGTATTCAATGCTTTTAAGATATCAATAATTGCGGAACAAAAAAATCGGAACCAGTCGTTTTGACTGGTACGTAGTTTTAGTGTCAAAAATTTTACTATTAACTAGTGAAGTAAGCCAGTTTTCCACTAGTAACTTATAATAGAAATTCATGATCAGTAGACGCATGCTGTGTGATTGATCTTTTTGGCTAGGTACTCCGTTACATGTCTGATGTGTAATTCGTTTCAAATGGGTTATGCGGTTAGCCTCCTTATAACACGGTACAAAAATTCCGACAACCTTCCTGTAACATGATACTCTTATAACACGTCGACTGCCACAGTGGTCACCGGTGACCAGAGCTTCCAAGTTGCTTGAAAACAGTTATAATAAGAAAATTGATGTGGAATAAAATTATTTAATAACTCAACTACGTAGTTAACTGCGTCCGTCGAGTATACACACCATCTTAAAACGCAAAATGCTACTAATTTCTTCAATGATCAACCCTATTTTTTCAGATAAAAATGTAATTCTTCTTCATTTCACTATAGTTTTTCGGTAGAACATATTACAGATGCATTTGTCCTGCGTTTCACGAGTATACACTTTATTATTTGATTTTATTGTGCGCACAATGAAAGATTTTTCAAACTAAACTCCACACTTAATTGGTTAAGTAGGTAACTATATAATAGTATATCTTAAGAAATACGGTACTAAATCATTAATAATTAATTAATTCTAATGCCATTTGTTTCTCTTATGAAAGCGTAAGTAATATTATACAAAACACTCAAAGTTCTATTAATACTGTAACTTTCAAGGAGAGCAGTTTTCATTTTTGTTTACTCAGCTTTCTGTCGGTTTTATTTCCCAATTCCTGATAGTTTCGATCGCTAATTTGCTATTCGTCAATACAGTTACACGTAACCAATCAAAATTATAAAACTGTAAACTAGAAAGACACCTCTTGCTCCTGTAGCGTTTGGCTAGTATCAAGTAATCTCCCAACTGGACTGTAGTTCCTAAGTCGATACTATAAATTCAAATTCATTGCTGTTTTATCTACCTCGAATGTGTTAATTTAGCAGGCAATGACAGTCACGAGTAAATCGCGTTCTACGACGAGTACTCAAACTAAACCTAGACTCTACAACCCCAAGAGGGTTAGAAAGATAACCCGCGTGGTTTCCCGCAACTCTCGCACGCACACGAATAAACGTACGTGTAACATCGGGGGTCACGACAGCGTTATCGCTCAAACGAAGAGAACGGACGTTGCTCTTCGAAGCGCGTGGACGTGCATACACTTCCCAGTGGACAGGAACTAAAGGAACAACCGCAGGGAATAGTCATGCGTCATCGGACTTTTCCATTTCACACTGAGGCTATTGTACTAGGATGAGAGTTTTTAGACTTCTATAATTTTGTATATTATAATTGAGTCTGTTTAAAGCGGGCGTGCGCGAGTTGTTCGCATTTGCAAGTGTTATAACGTTAAGGGGTATTTTCATCATCATTATTTTTGATTGCATTTTCTTAAAGTGTATATCTTCAAAAATATCTGTGCCAAGGGATATTTTAAAAAAAATGTATGACACAGTTCAAATGTTAGTAAATAAATGCGTAAAGAATCAACAAAAAGTAGCATTCAGATTTTACAGAAAACATTTCCAAAGTAAGGCTAGAAACTGTCAATCCAAATGAAAATACCCCCTTAACCCCTTGCCTTATGATATATTTCTTATGTGTAATTGGTACAACAGTTTGTCATTAATAATTTATTGAAAAAAGGTGAAAAATTCTAGGCATATTTTATGCATATATTTGCTATATAATATAATAATTGATACTAGAAAAATAATAAGTCATTTGAATTCAAAGGAATCGAGTAATATTTATATGTATTAAACTCTGTTTAAAATGTTCATCACGAGTCTGAGACGTTATTATAAGGCAAGGGGTTAAGGCGTGCGTTACAGCTTCATGAACCTTTCAGTGGTGGCATTAGAAAGGCTGCGCAATGGTGAAGGTTTGAAAATGAGATCATTTTTGCAATCAATTCTTCGTTGTGGTAGTATTAGTATTTTAATGATATAATAATGTGGTATCAGAAGGGAAATGATAGTTAATATTAAAAATATTTCATGAAAGTTAGAAAAAAAATTACTTTTAGGTGAATATTTGTAAGCCATTTTCCTATAGAGTTTTTACACTGATATTCTATTTTATAGTAGATTGTAGTTCTATTATTCGATCTTTCAGTCAAAATAAAATGGAATATGCGACACGTGAGTGGTGCTAACAGACGAAAACGTTCGCAATTTGCAAACGAATGCATAAAATAGGCGTATAAAATTTGCAAATATATTATTTATATCAAAAGAACGGCGTAAATCAAACACAAGCCTTGTCCTGAGCCTTTTATGAAATATAGGTGTGGGCAGGTACGGTTTGAGCGTATGTTACCGCGAACGCGTTGAATAGTTAGCATATTAAATCTATCTGTAGAAATATTCTGAAACACAATTTACATGTTAGTATAAATCACTTTGGAATTCCTAACGTTTTTATATTTTATTAAACCAATGATCCGAAACATAAAGCTCGTACAACTCGAAAGTGGCGAGTGGTTTATGTAATCATCCTGAAGGATTGAAAACAATCCTACGAAGTCCAGACATTAACACTAGAAATACCAAATGAGTCGAATTTACCCATTCCTGAATTATTCTTTTTTAATTATTAAGGAGATAATAGATGCTTCTCTGGGAAATTACTAAAGAAATTGATTTAGTAATACGCAAACTGAATCATAAGGTAATTGATATCGCAATAGCTGCACTTTTAGAGTTCCTACAGAAACATTTGAAAAAGTCAAGTTGATTGTTCAGCCGTTTTAGTATCAAGACACACTGAAAAGTGAGCGAAAATAGAAACTAAAATATAGTCGTGTACTTTTTGTGTCTCTGAACAATCGAAGTAAATCTGCCCCATAAACAGAAGTAGCACTGTATAATGAGACTATTAGCAGTTATATATATGAATACTTAAATGCGGCACACACAAAGCCGCACGTATTATATTACATCCGCTTGTACGTCCTACTATACGTTTTCGTATTATATTATCATTAACCCTATCCAATGAACGCTACAAGACGTTGTAAAACGTTACATTGAATGTACTTCGATTATTGCGAGCACGGAAGAACATGTTTCGAAAAAATGTACGTCTTGCATACTGAATATTCACCTAAAATAACTAAAGAATCCTGCCATAATTTTTTTAGAATTATAAGTATGACGGTAATTACGTATAAAATCATTGAATAAGGAGACGAACTTGAATATTTAATTTGTAAGGAAACAATATAACGTATAAGTCTCTGTCGATAGGTTGATTTAAGTTTGTATTAAAAAACAGTCTACGCGTATTCATATTAAACACTATCATTAATTTGATTTTAATTTGATGATTATCCAGTTTTGTCGAAAATGGCACCGAAAAGATGTCAAAAACCTAATACATACACGTTTACAAAGTAATGGTGATTTAGGCGTCCACGAAGATGTTGTCACCTTCAAGTCAAACAAATATCTGAAGGTCGGAGCGGTGGGGACGTTTGGGAAAATCCTATCGGAGTTCGATTGTTTTCACTCTTTAATCTAAAAATCCTCGACTAAGTCACAGACGGGGCAAGTGTCCTGTCCTTGGTTCTCTGTAGGTCATTGTTAACACTAGAACTACTAGACAGATCGAAATGACTCAATCCAGCTTTCTTCTTTTTGCAATTATTGAAAAGATAATTGATTTGTCAATACGCAATAGATACTCTCTTATAGTTCCCACAGAAAAATGTGAAAAAGTTAATTCGACTGTTTAGTAGTCCTAACATTAAACGTTAGTATCCCCAACGCATCTCTAACTATCAGCTAAAAATGCCCATGCACATCTATTGTTTCTAGTTTTTCTATACAGCTAGTTTTTCCAGAGTGGGGGGGGGGGGGGGGGCTAGGTTCCTTAAAGAAACCAACCCCACTAATACCAATCTCTATTATCTAAATAAACTTCAAGTATACATATTATAACGAACACAACCTCAAAAAATGAAAATAAAGACGATAATTTCCAGCGCAATGTGAAACTTTAATCCTTCGTAATTTCTGAACCAATACTCACTTCCAAAAAGTTTAAAGTCCTGGGTGCACAGAACAATCACCTTAACAATACATCTGAAGAGCAAGGTCATACGAGAGTTACTATTTTCGTAAATGGCTACGAAAACTCCACATACACGGACATATTTCCGCGAATATCCAGAAGATTAAGACCGAACGGCGGTAACATGTGTAGGAAAAAGTTGTTCAGATTCAAGTTCTCCACTAGATATTTCAGGGTCATCTAAATCCGCGAGGAATCAACGTTGTAAATAATAACCGAGCAATTCTTCAGTAACGGACGCGTCCGCTCAAGGGTCAAAGGCGTCATCCGAGACGCCGAATACTATCTACACCGATGTCCTATTTTCAGGTAGGGCAGGATCCTCCGCGCGAGAGGGCCATCGCGCGTTTATTCCGGCCGCATCGATCGGGGCCCATCAGTGGGTCGTATCGTGCGTAATAACGAGCGGGATATCGGAGGTGGACGCCACGCGTGTGTACGCACACGGGTGTCGTTGCGCGCGTGTACAGCGGGGCCGCGTCGCGTGTTCCACGGTTCATTGACCAGCCGCGTCTGTTCGCCAGGTACGGCCAGGTCTGGCTGGGCGGCTGAATGCCGGGACGGCCGGCCGGCCGGCCGGCTTCAGTCTTCCTACCACCGTATGGGCTTTTTTCCTTTGTTGCGCGTACTCCGCTCTACACTTTCTGTAAGTACCGACTGCGGTTGGCTCGGCGGTCGTCGAATAAACCACAATGTAGCAGCCAGGGGCGGACAAGGCGCGAACCGATCGCTTTCTTGGACGGAGGATGGACATTCTTCTAATTTTAGCCGGGTCGAGGCTTCATCTCGCGCTTGCCTCCTTTCGATTATTCTTCCGCGGATCGGGCAGACAAGCTTTTCGGGAACCGGTTCCCCACTGGTGTTTACCCTGCTACGGTTTGGCACGTGATCGGTAACGGAATAACGCGGCCAGCCTCCCTTTAGGTGGTTTCTCGTTCTCACGCAGCGATCGGTTTGTCTTGTCGGTCGGCGCGCGGTGAAAGGGGAAATGGGACACTGTATGGAGTTTCGGGATAAGGGTATTTGTTGAATATCTAGAGCTGTGATTCGACTTTGCGCATGGCTATAAGAGGAAAACACTTTTACCTTATCTTATTGGTGATAGTGAACCTAGCAGCGGGGATGTATGTTAGAGATGTGTTTTGGAGTAATGTGTTGAAGATAAGTAAATTTCTTAAATGGTCGGTTATTCGTATGAAAGATGTAAGATCTAAATGTAAATATAAATTGTTTATCGAATATTTATATAGATGTAGAATATAATTTTGTATTATAGAAATATAAAAATGTAAAATAAAAAGGTATTCGGGTTATACGAGGGTTGTGTGGTTTCTGGTAATGTTGGCGACGTGTGGAGTATCTTCTGAGTATTGATATTGGAATATGTTTATAAAATTATTTTATATCATTTCGACAAGTTTTCATAAGTTACCGCGCCCACATAGGGTGATTTTGATGTATGCGCGTATTTTATGATTGGAATATTATTGTATATAAGACTGTTTACTTCATTTATTTCGAAAGACTGTGTATGTGTTGGAAATTTGGTTTATACAGAGCGACTTGATGTACTTTATGCAGTTTAGGAGAATTATATAAGGTTCTGATTAGAATTTTTGAAAGTATAACAATTCAATATATATAATTTACTAACGAAGCTTGTAAATACTAATACTAATAGTTCGCAGAACAAGCGTTTAAAATGCAGAATGAAATGACATGATCTTATAAATACATCAATTCGAATAGTAGAAACATAGGTATGTATTGACTTCCTGAGTGAGTAGGAATTATAAGTAAAGCTAGTAATCTGTACTTCCTTAGACGCCTGGTGATTAATGCTTAATAAATCAGTTCTTATTCCTTCTTTGCGATCCAAAGGTAGCATTATAAAACCTTTTGGATTAATTAAAGTCAACGTGCACTGAAAAATATCGATGGAAGTACTGAACCAAGAATATATATGTATAAATAAAGAACCCAGGGTTCATACGTAATGGATTGTTAGAATGCCTAGCTAACGGTTGCTACCTGATAGGCATCTGACATCTACAAACTGTCTCCTGGCAATCCTATATGCGCGTATGTGTGCGTGTGTCGTAATCAGAACAGCTACGTCAAAACTGTAAGTTGATTTATGAGTCCACGCATCACTGGCATTTTCAGAACAATTTTTCTTTTTAATTTAGTTGATTGATTTAATTGATCGATAGCAAGCCCTCGGGATGTGGACTTTTATTGGCGATCCAATTTGCACAGAGTCCTATACGAAATCGTTAATTATTCGACGAAGAAAATAAGTATTTTTTCATAGAGATAAATAAAATAAATACACTTTACTTCATACAAGTTTTCAATTCTTCTTAATCGTGTAGTAAAAAATTGGCTGTGTATTAAAAATCTAAGGTTGAATTATTTGGATCTACATATTTCAAATTTCAACAGAAACTGTCCTGTTTATTGTTACGATAATAGATATACATAAAATATGAAAGTTTTGTAAAGTAGTCAGTAAGGTTTATTAAAAGAAAAATACAATTTTATGATTGTCGTTTTATCATCTCCCTTCAATGATATGAATAAAACAGTTCAAGCATAAATTGTTTATTTAAAGAGTCAAGTTCATTGTTTCTCGAATAAGCCATCAACATTTTTTAACGACAATATATACTCCATAAACGCAGACAGTTAAGAACGTCTAATAAGGGTGTCGTAGAATGTTTAGAGTGGCATTCCCTTCGAGCAAGAACTGCAATAGGATCTGTCGAATGTAAAGGGCAAATGATACCTTGATGCGTCCCTGACACGTACCACTTGGAAAGCCGATCAGTGGCTTTGTAGGGAAGATCCCTGTTCAGGGCTTTGTTGCATGTGCATAATACGCTTGGACCATTACACTGACTTGCGCCATGAACATTTTGCTTTTCGTTCTAGGAGTTTTTGCGCTGTTATTATTATACTCGCTTGTCATTCCCTTAAGTAATTTCGATTTTCAAGTTCATCCTAGATCTAATAAGGTATTTTTTGTTTTTACAAAGGAGCAATTTTATATATTGATCTATTTAATAAAGAAATTGGTTAAAATTTTCCTTCCTATGTGCACTGATTTTCTTATGTTCCAAATAATATGTACAGAATACTAAATTTGAATATAAATGATGCTGTATAAATAAGAGAATGTTATCAATTATTATTTATCATTTTCTTTAATCATTCATTATTTATCACCCTTTGGCCCCTTCGTTAATTTTGTAAGCAATGCTTTGAACATTTCGATTAGTAACTTAATGTTTTTCTGTTTATGTGAAGAATAGATAAAAGACACTATTATTGATTATTTATAAGGTGATGGTGCAGTTCTATTTTAATGTAGTATAATAACTGCAATCAATTCTTCTTATAATATTGGAAATATTAAATATTATATTCCACACTTCCCAACAAGTCTGAAATTTAAAAAAAAATTGTAATCAAGTAGAACGTAAACAAAATAATAGAAATTCTATATATATAAAGGTTAATCTTTGTAAAATGAGTCAATTGAAATAATGAAATAGATAAACTGTCACACACACGCACACACACACAATAAAATCTAATGTTTGCAGCGAATAAAATGTTCGTTTAAGAAATAGTTACAAGTGCAAAAATGTATTTTTGTGTTCTATCGATTCTTAAAGATACAGTATATTATGAAATAATATCATTTTCTCCAAAAAATAATGAGAAATTTTTGTCGTCTCTATTAATGCCAGGTAAATTAAAAAAAACACAGCGCGGAATTTAAAACACAATTTAAAACGAACTCTACATGTAACGCTGTTCAATACGGTAGGTGCGATATTTGATTGCTCCTGGGACTTAAAACACACACTGTTTTCGTAACCGCAACTTGTTCGCGGTTTTACCTGCAGGAATTCAGATCTGTTCTGCATGGATGTTTATTCGTTGTTTGGTTCCCCTCCAATGATTCGGAAACAACGCCATCGATAATGCTTTGTAACAAAATGGCCTGCAGCCATTTATCCAGAACAAATATAAACAGTGAATGATTAGCATTCAAACTACAGTTACAGCATTTTTTAAATTCTTTCTTTACAAATTTTAATTTCGTATAATTGTAATTTCGTTCTATTATTTATTTATTCTATTCACAATGAAAGATTCTGCTTTGACCTTAAATATTTCATCCGAAAAAGGAATGAACTGACTGTTTAGAAATATAAAACTATGGTTACATGAAAGTGACTTAATCTTCCGATAGATGCTTCATTTTATTCCTCGTTTTATTATGCAGTACTGTTTTTTTTATAATACTTTCATCGTAAACCTTAAATTTCTCGAAATATATATCATCCAAACGAAATCGCGATAAAGTCAGTATTTTGTAGTTGAAAATAAACATTAGCGTTAGAATATGGTGCTCAACAAGGTTTATAAAATGTGTGGAAAGTCACAATGTTCTTAGAAGGGATTTTAAACGTATACCCAATGTCATCGTCACAGATCAACCATGAAAAATGAAGAAATTCGTCGAATCGATTACCATCGAATGTAAAACCAGTGATTTTCGTAACCGCCAGGTTTGACAGCTTTTCACATGCTGCGTTTTTATTACAGCTTGTCAGAAACGCTTAAGCTCCTTTCTTCCTGACCGCATTTAAGGGAACGTATTAATGATGCTGCTCGTAGTGCGCACCTGAACATTATACATGCTTCGTATCGAGTGTAGCGTGTGCTCCAGAAAAGTCCCAGGTTCGCACCGAGTGCGTCGCACAAATTATTGTCATCTGAAAAATTAGCATTCATGATATCCGTAGTTAAGGTGTCCGCTTTTGAAGCGTTTATGAAACTCATCGACGCGTTTCTCATTACAACACGTACTTAATTATTAACGCTTGCTTCTGAGAAATGATTCAGTTTCTGAGGAACTATGAACTAAATTGAAATAGAATCAATCGAGAACTCAATAAGTATACTCTTATAATTTGCAGAGGAAAGTACCAGCCATTCGATTCGTTTGTTTGGTAGATTTAATGTTAAAATGTCATTTTTTATTTACACGATACAACGACAGTTCAACGAAAACTCAGCTACATTTCTATGTAATCGAATATGGAGGATATTCACATGTACACAATGTATGGTGGACCGACGCGCCCGCGACTGGCGCGTGTTTCATTTGTGTCCGCAGAGACATTTTTGTAGCCGTCCTGCGACGGCAGTCTTCACGCGGACATTGTCCGAATAAAGCGTGCTGCTCTAGACATTACAGAATATATTATTAAACATCGATGTTCCTAATAAAATACATTTTCAACATCGAAACATTCTTCATAACAAGGATATCAGAAATTTAAATATTTTATATCGCAGAATCGATGATATTAACGGTTCAAAGATATGAAAAAAGAATTGTCTGAACAAGGTTCGAATCCTGAGACTCTGAATATTTCAAATCTTGTTTGTATAGTTCGTAATTTGTATTTTGTTTGATGAATTCGTTGTTTCTTCATAAGACAAAGTAATCAGTGGTAATTGTTTGATAAAATCGATTCCCTTAACTTCCATTTTCCACCGAAGGACATCCCACTCTTGTTCTTTACTAGCCAGCTGCGTCGAATCACCGTAAGATTGATTATCGCTGTCCGTACTGGCATGCTGAAAATTACGGAAACCGATTCCGGTTTCTAAGCGCACTAAGTGCCCTGCTTGCGTTCCTTTTTTCACCGCCGGCAAAATCATGGAAAAGTGACCACAATCCTTCCTCGCAACGTCTTCTGGCCGTTCACGCCACTTTTTGCCATTCTGTAAAAGGACATCCTTCGCAAAACCCTAATTATGAAATTGCTGAAGCTTACTGTAGTGGGTTTGTGTCTCAAAAACTTTGAGTCCATTAAGCTTTTTCCGCGCGATCAACAATTGTAACGATCCGAACGTCGGGTTATCGGAAATGCAGTAAAGTGGCAGCATTCACTTGTAAAACGAAACTAATTCGCACAGTTATGGGATATTTAAACTGCAATAGATACATTGCTATATTCGTATGTTAAATTCTTTTAAAACTGAAATGAAATTCTTTTTCGAATTCTTTTTAAACTCTTGTTACTTGCGTTTTAGATACAGTTAATTTTCATTGGTATCTCCCATCAATAAAAAGAATCACATTTATTATACTTTTCTAACTTGTATTTTTGTAACACTTCAAATTAGAACTATATAAGTTTGATTGCCAAGCGTATTTCATATTTTAAAATCAACAAAAATACTTCGATTGACATCAGTTTTTAAACAGCCATTGATTTTACTTTGTTTTCTCTCTCTCTCTCTTTTATTCAATTCTTCATTTCTTTTCTTCGTATATCTTTTCTCTTTCTTGTTATATCATTTTTTTGCAGGTTTCAATGGTTCTTCCTCGTCTTATTTTCACTACTCTTTTCTCATGAATATTCTTCAACATATTATTTCTGCTTGCTTTCTTTACCTCCTACTTTCCTCTGCCATCTGTATGTGCCTTCGTGTCCAGTTATTTTCTATTCTCTCTAATCTTCTTTTTAACCTCTTCGCCCCTTTCATAACCATTTATTTACCTGTACTTGACTGTCGCCAACTGTACTGTTACTATTTTATGCCCTTCCTCTCCAGTGAAACGCATCTTTCATTACGTTCTACCGCTGTCTCTTCTTTTTCAGTTCTTCATAAATATTTTCTCCCTTCTTTATTCTCTATTTCCAACCTCTCTTTAATCACTCTTAATAATCTGTTTTCTTCGTCGATATTCATTCACTTATTTGTTTTCAATATTCAGATTTATATTATATTATATCTATTAGCCTTCTCTGTATGTTCTTAAATGCCTGTTTCAATATTTTTTGGTTCTGTTTACCCTCATACAATCTCTTTCACTTTCGTCTCTTCTTTCATCTCCCCCTCGCCTCATTTTCTGTCTTCCTCGGCTGTTCCCCACGTATTATTTTACATCTGTTTCTGTGGCTTCATCTCTCTTACTCTATAATTTCCTTAATTCCTTTCAATATTATCGTAAACTTTATTTCCTTTCCCTTGTCTGCTGATCCTTCTTATCCTTTTGTTTCCAGGTAACTTAAAAAGACTATTTTAACATTCTCAATGTTCTTATCTTCGAAGTGAATAGAAAATCTCTTCATTCTCCCGCGAATTATTGGTGGTCTGAAATAAGTCTGATGAGTCTTTGCACTCGACAATATTTTTCATTATAAATATTCATTATTTTCCGATTAAATCGATGATATATTTTGCAACTGACACGAAGAAACATCTTGTATGAATTAAGGGACACAATTATTTCGTTTCAATGGTTCGTGTGTTGATACATTATACCTTGCACGATCAATAAAGTTTTAAATAATCTTAAAAAAAAATACAAATGATAATCGATAAAGTTCTAAACAATCTCATTAAAAAATATAAACTACAATTGACAAAGCTTCAAATAACTTGATCAAATAATATAAATTACAATTACCGGAGCTTCAAATAATCTTATCAAAAGATATAAATTAGAATTAACAATGTTCCAAATAACCTCATCAAAGTAGTATAAATTATAATTAACGAAGTTTCAAAGAATTTATCTCCCACGCCGTAACAACCGCTAAGTTCGCCGTCTGGTCGGAGCCAGCCAGAAAGCGCCTCCGCGGATGCTCGGTTCAGTCCGCTCGGGTTCGCGCTCGTTCCCCGGTTTCGCGTAAACGGATATCTTCCCGGGCTGATGCATTGCGACCGGTGGAAACGTCAGAAGTTAACAATGCCAGGTTTTGCCGGTGATTTAGAACCGAGTGGCTGGTACTTCGTGGGCGTGCGTGCATTTGTCCTTACTCGCGTGCACGTCTCGCTGCGTCCCTTACTTAGGTGGGTACAAAGCGGCCGTGTACAGATGGGGAACAAGACCGCGGCCGTGATTTTTGAGAATTCCCGCCGGTGCATCCTTCCCCTCGAAACGCATGTCCCTGGAATGATAATGCGCCGGTTCGTTACGCTTCGGGTTTCGTAGCTGCGTCACCGGCACCGAAGACTGAACGGCCCACTGTATTCTCTTCGCTCGGGGGAGTCACGATGGAAAACATCTTGTATCGTGGACATCGTCCGAGAAATCTTATTTGTCAAATCAGCTTATAAGGAGTATCGTAGCTCGACGTCTACTCGAAGTGGAGCTGGCACTATTTGAATGTCCCGCGATCGGTCGAACGCTGCGAATAAACTTTGAACGTTCGAGCTTTCAAATTGGAAAGTATCCGCATACAATGGGAAAGTATTCGGATGGTTACAATTTATATTTGCATTGCTCGAATGAATTCTTTGGAAAGCTAATTACATGCGCTATCTTCGCTTGCTTAAAATCTTTAATTGTAAATTATCAATCTACTCTTGGTAATTTGTAGTTACAATTAGATTTGTATACAGTATTCATTTGAAAATGCATTTTTTTCATAGTTTGTTTACGTGAAAGAGAATTATACGAAGATTTGTTTCTTGTTTTTAACGTATGGAAACTTTAAATGTTGAAAAATTGTTGCAAAGCGACAATGTTATGCAGTTCGAATTCATTGTCTATTTCGTACATTCGCATATACTACAATGTTATATCTATTCCCAGAAACCAAGTAGCTTTGTTCGTAATGTTTTCTTTATAATGATACCAACGAGATACACTATAGTAACTTCAGTGCCTACAGATGATCTCGAAGATCCATCGACCTTAGGTATAAAAGTGCACAGGGGAAAGGGAACTCCTCCACTCGCGATGTTCGGTTTTCGAAGCATGGTCAGTATCGGCGCGCGCCGAGGCCCGAGCGTCGCAAGTGGAAGAGTCCTCTTGCCCCTGTGCACTTTTAAACCTAAGGCGCATGGAGCTAACGTGAGAGGCGTGTAGTATTTTATCGTTAACAATTCAACAGAAAAACACAAAAATGTTACGCTTATTTTGTCTATGTTTAGACATCGTCTCTGAAGCTTACAGATAGATAATAGACAAGTAATGTATCATTTATATGAAAAACAAATAAACAATATTTAGATCTGGCGAATTCAATTGAAAATTTTCGTCACAAGTCTGCCTCGATATTATAGGAGAAGGAATTAAACTATAAAACAATGAGAAAGAACTAATTCTTCTTTTCTACTAATTAATCCCCATTCATTCCACTTCGAAGAGTCTATATAATAACAATTGTCTATTAATTCCGTTTCTCATAATTCTCCTGTATTCGTTAACGAAAGATCCAGCGGGCTAATGCACAGAAGCTAACCTCACAAGTCATTAAAGTCCTAAATTTTCGCAGATCAGTCGAAGGGTACCAGAGGGAGTCAGCAACGTTCCGCGAGCTCCGCCATTATCTCGACCGCGCATCGTTCGAACAGGCTGGGCGAGCGTGTAATTTATGTAACTTATTATTCAAGGTTCGCGGTGCCCAAGCCGAAGTTGTCGATCGTCGCGAGGCTATCTATCAGTCCGGAGTCATTAGAGGAGTCGGCGACCACGATGGCTCCTCTCGCAAAGGATCATTACGTTCTCGCATCACTGGCTCGCCCCTTCGTCTCTCTTTTTCCCCGCTGCCATCCCGTTCTCGCCGTCAGCGCGAACCAAACGAGGTAGAACGCACTCGAACAAAAACCGCCTCGCTAAAGACCATCGACAAAGGAAATGTCGGTCTGTTAACGTAAGTCGGGAACTTGTTATCACGTCCAAGGTCGCCTGGATCATCGTGATTATTGTCATTACCAGGATTTTTTCGGTACACGAACAGCGATCGCCATTTTCTTCAGTTTCACGTGCACGCGAAATGGCGCCACAACGGAGCATGACTTCGCGATATTACTGACGCGGCGGTCGACTTTAATACCGAAACAATTAATTTCGTATTAATCACCCGTGTATACTTAAACGCTTTCGTTTCGAGCCAGTGGAGCGAGGGCTCGTGAGTGTTTCTTGTTCAAGAGCGAAGTCAGTCGATTTTAGCCGTAATCAAGGGCGGGGCATTGAAAATTCCATTATCATCGTTTTCTTTACGGTCGTCGGCGAAAAGTGGGGCATGTATTTACGACAATGGAGGAGAATGTTTCTTTTTGCTTGGTTTGCTTCAGTTTTTTCTTGTAGGTGTTCGTCGAATTCAGTTACTCTTATACTCATGTTGTTAGTTAAGTTCTGTAGATGGATGTACATTTTTGTATGTACACGGGAATGAGGACGGTTAGTTTGTTATAATTTTCTGATACAGCTGACCTGTTAACTATGGAAGTTAATTTGAAAAATCTCTCGTCTTGCACGCAATAAAATCAAAAAGTGAAGTGTGCACTCGTCAAACGCAGGATGAATGCACCTAAGGTATATTTTAATGAAAAACTAAAGCAAAACAGAGAAGACGTACATGTTTATCTGAAAAGATAAAGAATTCATCGCCGAACGGATTAGTATCATTTCAAGGTTTAAGATGACGTGTACAGTAGTCGAATGAATTAGTAAAAAAAATGCGTGTTAGTAACGTTAAAATAATCGAAAATCGTTTCGTAACCTAACAATGCTAGTGTTATTAATTAATCTCTTCGCGATCCTTGATTTAGCACAGTAACTTTTGTTACGACTTGGAATGCACGCGTTGAATAAATCAATTACCATTGTCAAACATTAAAGCTTTGTTTGTTTTCTATAGCACCGATTTCCTTTACGATTAATAAAATATCCAGAATGAAAATTCGATCGAACGTACATTGTAAAGTTATTGTTACATCGATCATGCAACTATAAACGGTGCAATGCATACGCGAAGCTGTGCTCGAAATAATCAGGTATAGGCTAATTACATGAAAAAAAGCTTCGGGATATGTCATTCCCTTTAGAGGCTCTAAATAGAATATTCCATTTGTATGCACGCCGTGGCCGACCCTATTTAATGTCAAGTGTTTAATGATTACAAATTACCATAATCTCCAATCTTTCTCGAGTTATGATAGCAATCGTAACCGCAGATTACGCTAACTAAGTGTAATTCTTATCACGGGCGAGCTATCGTTAAGCAAATATCGCCTTACGACCGGAGCCTTTTTGTCGACAGGAAATACTTCGAATCTTGGCTGCAATCGCGAATGTATCGTAAATAACCGGGGGAAAATGCGGAGGACGGCCGACGGTGCGAGCCGTAGAAATGATTAGAATTATTAGAAGTCTTAAATGTCCAGTGAGGAAATTTGATGCCAGGAATTTATGGGGAAACATAAAAGTGGGGGAAAATTTTAACGAGCGGCGGTCACCGCTCAGAGAGGCGGGATGCTAAGACCGTTTTGTGGGAAATAAAAGTGATACCGATGGACCTACGCGAAGCGTTTCCGTGACCGTTTCCCTTTTCCACACCGTCGGTGGGCGCTGGAGAGGATTTTCGATTTGAGGGCCCATAAGAAAGCAATAAAAGCGGAGGAAACGGGGTGCGAAGTGAAGAAGCATCGTTAGGATTCATCGGATCCCGCGTAATACGCTTTTGAAATTGAATTAAACGTCTCGATAATAAAAATTCCCGATCTACGACAGCGCGTCGTTCGACTATTTTTATCGTCCGTGGGCAATGCGCATTTTGCTCGACGTAAATTCGAATAATGCTGAGTCGTTATTTCAGATTAATAGGGATAGCCGACGTTTATCCATCCACTTTAAAAGTCAACATTGTTTTTTTAGGCGTGGCGAATTATTTTTCAGGGATTGAGGAAGATGAGGGGTTCGTAACAATATATTTGGTGGAAGGTGCTAGTATATTTTGTGATTATATTATTTATTACTTACTTTTCGATTTATTTATGGATTTTGTGTTTACTATATTTTAAATTTACATTTATTTGTATTTATTTCATTTATACTCGTTTATAAATACTTCTCTCAAATTCAAAAGTATCATTGAAAAAATGGGAGTTCGACTACATTAAAAAAGCGATTGACTGGCAGATAATTAGATTAATTAAAATAGTTTATTTAAAATATACTTCAATTTAATAATCAATTCACTTGTAGGCACATGTATTTTAAGAATAATAGATCATAAATATAGAATTTAATAAATTATTCAATTCTTGTTTTTCAATTGTCTTTCCGAGAGCATGATTGTATTTTATAATGTAGATATGTAATGAAATTCAGATAAAATTCTCGTCGATTTTCGTTTTAATAAAAGCATACAGATAAAATGTAAGAAACGTGGCGCGTAATATACGAGCAGATAAAAATCCGGAATTTTCATTCGTACGTTTTGAATGGTAGGTAATTAGATTCATTCATCTATATCGGAACAATAATCTCAGAAATACCGGTTCTCACCTATCGTATCGATAGATAGATATTCTGATAAGCCATTGTGCGGTTCTTTTGCCACTATTGTACGCAAATCAGTCTCGCGTTGCTTCATCACGCGGTTAGCTACGACTAATTCGCACCTCGGAACGAGATATACCGGTTTTCGTGATCGAGGCATTCATCGATCAATTCGGGGAATTGTTTTGAATTCATTAGCAACATGTTAGCGTTTGATAATTTATTACCGTGGAAAATACTCGAACACTTTCGTAAGAGGAAACACGATTTGTGCCAGGCTAACTGATATGTTTTTGCATCTCGTTAGTCGGAAATGCACGAATGAAATATAAATCAGTCGTTATTTTGTCCAAACGCCGGCAAGATAAGCAACAATGCTAATAACGAAGAAGTATTGCAATTGAAGAGAGTCACTTCTCAAAGAAAGTCCGTAATTAATTGGATATCAAAGATTATTTGTCGTTATATCATTTCACTTATATAAAAATCTCTTACTGTACAAATCCATTAGTTCGAAATTAATTAAAGATCCATACTATCATCAAGAGAAATTAGACTAAATCGTCAAGATCATAATTAATCACTCTTTACGCGTTTAGAACAATAATACGAGTGGCAACAACACTACGAACGTTCATAACAGTTTGAACGACAACTTAATAATAATTCACTCCACAGTAATTATTAATAAATCAAAATAAAATACACGAACGCAACCTCCGCAGAAAAGTCGCCAAGGAATTAGTATAACTGTGCCCGTCAAGTAGTCGTCAGAACGACAAGGAAGACACCGGGTTACTAATCATCGGCGGGGTCTTCATCGCATAGTTGCCTAGCTTATAAATACTTGCGTCAAGAATAATTTCTATCAGAAGTATAAATCTTTCCTTGCGGGTTGCACAGCCGACGCCGCCGGTAATTGCCAAGAACGATCTACGAAAACAAGCGTCCGGCCGGCAATAAATTTTTCTTCTAAACATTAACATTAAGCCTTATCAGCCGAGCGCCGGTTGCGAACGCCGGCGGAATCGAAAGAACAAGTTTTACGAAAACCGTCTCGGCGCACGTCGCGTTGCGCCGCGCCGCATAACGACGTTTGGATACCGTTCACCACACCGCGGTTCACCCTATAACCACGCGCAAACGCGGCTGAAATACCGTGTCCCGTGGTGTACCCGCGACGCTAATTAAACTATAAATTCTGATCCGGAAACGACGCCGTTTCACTCGGCGCGGTGGCTAACGATTTCGCGGGAAGGCATCTAAAGAGGCGAAAAGAAAACTAACAACGAGCCCGGTAACCCGCGATATCCTGCGAGACGAGGCGATTGGCGACACAAGGCGATGTACAGGGTGTTTCTGAAATCGAAGCGATTCCACAGGAAGAAACCCACGACACGCAGTGGTGCTCTTCAGTGGAGAGCTGGACAAAATTCAATTTCCGAAGTTATGCTGCAGCGTTTTTCTGATGTAGTCGATTTATTGCATACACTTCAGTGCATGTAATATCGCTTACAGTTTTTAAATATATTGACTGGTTAGTGAGGTAGAGATTGTCTAAGTTGACGAAATTTCAAGTCTCTTCATGCCTCGAAAATTAGAGCCCCTTTAATGTGCCAGGGAAAATTTCTTTTAACAAAGTTCTCGATTAATACACTTGTCTATTAAAATAGATGATGTAAGCATATTAGCCATAAAAACAAAGTAAAATATCCTGGAATTTACTTGTAACATAAATAAAAAAAATTATGAATTTTGGCTAGCTTTTCGTCAAAAGGCGCCACTGTGCATCGTTGCTGTTATTAACGCGCTAACGGTCTATAGGCTGAACTTCTTGTATGGCTATAAAAACATTTATATAGTGTGAAATTAATAAATGTCAATTTGTAAGTACGAATTAACAATGTATTCAATATTTGTTATGATTTTAGTAAAACGAATATATTTTGTGACTTTGAGGTTACGACGTCGAACGTTTACGCCTGAATATATAAGAGTTTAAAATAATAATCGGACATGCATAATTAATCTGCAATGAACTGAAGAACGCAAAATTATGAAAGCTACAAACAGATAATGTATAATGATATAAGTAGAATAGCCCGTAGATAACGATACATTCGTTTTCAAACTAATTGAAGAACTGTTTAAAAATTATTAAAGAGCGTTGTTGAATTGGAATCGGCCAGAGGCAAACTAACTACAGTTAGTCTGCTTATGACTAACTGTTTCTACTTCTTCTAAATACTATACTTTGTATCTCATAAAAAGAGAGCCCGAGGTAGATTGTGATTAGATAATGCACGGTGTTGCCGCGTGCCCGGCTAATATGCAGCTCCATGCCTGTGCGAGTCTCATCCCTCTGCCAGAGTCTTGGCCAATGTCTTTCAACTTCCTGCCCTTGTGTCTGTTAGTGCCCAACCTAAGCTATTTCCGTAGCGACTACATGGCATGACTAATCTTGTTAGGGAACGCGGAAGACACGCGTCAGACTTAATAAAAGGTGCCTTAACTATAGAGTCATCGAGGAGTTTGGGCTGCTTTTGAATTAAAAAGTTTGCAGGAAATAAAAATATGGAATGGAAATATTTCAATGAAATATGGAAATGTTTGAATAAAAATATGGGACAATGAAATTACAATATAAACAAATTGTAAATGTCTTATGTTAAAGCTTCACATTATCCTTTCTGTATTGCTCGTCTTAATTTCATTTGAAGAAATTTTATAGTATTTTTATTTCTAAGAATTAAGATAAAAAAGGAAACTCTTTTTAATCTAATTATAATACATAAATAGATAGTCTGTAGATAATGGAGAAGAATATCACTTTAAATTTAAAGAAGTACTGTTTATCTTTATTTTAGAAAATAAGAAAAGTATATAAAAACCGTATTATTCATCATATGATTCGAAACGACATCGTTAGCTCGTTAAAAAGTCTCGTCATTCTGTTTATCTTCATTGCTATTAAACAATTATGTGCTGTACATATTCGAGTATATATGACACACGATATGGCAACGCAAAAAATACGTATAACGTGTATCGCACAAACTTTTGAAGCTGATCATCTTAAAACGGAAGTTTTCATCGAAGAGATTTTGTTCTATGTTCAATACTTTTATCCATATAAATTCATCTTTATAGGAGATTGCCACTGTATCGAGATTTCTGGGCAACACCCTATATAATAAAGTCCGAGGCCTTAATCGTCAGCTAGATCTGTTCGCAGAAAGCTCCACCGGGTTTAGCACGGTGCGACACAAGCTACTCGTCAGGCCGGTGTCAAGTCTCGTGCGTTACAGAATGCGTCGGCCGTGTAATGATGATGACTACATAGGAACGGTTGTAATGGAGGCTATGATGCTACAATTATAATGTAATCACGGGCAGTTTCCGATTCCGAATGAAATCCTTTTACTCAATATTCCCGAAGTATTACTTCAACTTTATATAAGTTTCGATTAAAATATGCTCAAAATAATTGATGACACAAAGATAATGAACAAAGATTAATAAAATCAATACCATCGATAATAAAAAGGATTATAATCGATAACTCATTATTCTGTATCTACAAATATTTCATTAATAACTAGACATTAAGTTCAATATGCTCCAATAGAACTGCAAGTCTTCAAGGCTCAGCCTTTAAGGTCAAACCTTGAAGATTCGAAGACTCGAGCGATTTACAATACTGCTGTAAAGTTATACAACACTCTATTTCACGACCCAAAGAGGACCTGAAATCATTATAGCTCCTATATACATAATTGATTCTACGATCGAAAGCGAAAAGAACGAAAATTATGTTGCAATTCCCTTTCGATTTCAAAGCGTCAGAAGCACGAAGATCGGAACGAGCCATTATCTCTCCCCCAAGATGGCCGCTTCGGGAGCGCGTTGAATTCGCGGTATGTACATAGATGTCCCTTTCTTTCAGGAAGATGCATTGCACGCGCGAGGCATCCGAGCAAACCCAACTGGGTGCACGGAAATCGGTGTTGTCGGCGAAAGAATGCGAAATACCGCGAAGAATTCGTCGGTATTATTCACCGGCCCCACGGAAAAATGCCCCGCATTAATCCTGCCCGGCAAGAGGCCCAGGATCACCTGCTCCGTACGGCCACTACACACAAGCTATATTTCCATATACGCGCACAGGGCCAGATGCAGCTGCCGCGCTGCGCTGGCCCCTGCTTGCGACGATCTGATCAATCTGACTTGACTCTTTTCTGTCAGGCGCTAAAGAGTTTCGAATTTTTGGACATTTTGACTGTCGTGTCATTCGAATTTGTGTGATACAACTATTCTACACGAATGTGCTATAGATTTAGGAATGAATTTTTTGTACGACATGTCGAGCGAACTAAATTTTGTACCTAATACGGTTTCAGATTATTTGAACTTTAAGAATTTTGAAATTGTTTCTATCGTACGAGGAATTCGATGAGTACTGATTCGATGGTCAACGCGTTGATGAGATTACTGCGAGTGGAGCTTGTTTTTTGCGTGTTCTCCTTCGTATCCTTCATGTTAGAAACCAAAACGTTTGTGTTTGTTCGAACTTGGGTATTGCGATACATTAGTATAAATTTGTTATTTTCCAAACACAAGTAGAGAGAAAATTATTCGAAGAATGTGGAATGGAAGAAATTTTGTGATATTTTGAGAAGAATGTAATAAATTGTATATTTATTAGAATTTTATAAGTATTTATAGTATTCCAAATATGAAAATTTTATCGAAATGTCGACATTCGTCCGCAAAGGGTTTAAATAGAAATATTAATCACAACTAAATAATATATCTGATAGTTCCCAATTTTTCGCAAGCAAATGTTAAATCGTCGACAAAGCAATTATCTCTCTGCTAGTCTCTGCTTGATGTGCTAAAGATAAACGTGTCAATAACGATGCTATTATTAAAATGATTACTGTATATATAGAGTTAATCTATTCCAATATTCAATTAAATCTTGGATGCATACTTTACTTTGCACAGAAACTAACATCGATATGCTAGACAAGTATAAATAAGTGAGAAAATAGTGTAAAGTTCCTGGAGAATAATAATTACACGATGAATTGACAAAATTGAATGTATTTAATGGAAAACGGTAATGAATACAACCTCAGCGATTTAATTTGATGAAGGTTGAAGTAGCAGGAATTGCTACGTTGTAGAAGAAGATATTGTCCAGAAGAAAAGGTTGTACCGTGTAAACAGGACGTGAGGGACTCGGTTAGCACCCCAAGACCTATAGGTTCAAGGGCAAGTGCATTCCTTACTTATTTTACCACTCTCTTTATCCTTACCTTTATTCCGAACACAAACCGTGCTGTCAAGAAGATAAAAAATATCCCGTTAATCTTAACGGTTTACTTCTTTTCGTTTTGAACTCTCTCCCTCGAATATATATATTATCTTCATTGTTCTTTTTTTCCATTTGTCATGTTACGTTTGCTCCACTCTTTCAGCTGGGAACCAAATGTTACAGCTACAACGTTTGGTAACGCTATGAGTGACTTTTGATTAAGGAATAAAATCAAGTTACTTTTTAGTTAAATTTAGGAACAATAAAAACCAACTACAACGACCATCGAGACAGTCTTTATTTATCTTAATAAATATAACTGTAAATCCACACACAATACAACTGTAAAAAACATATTTATTTTATATTTTACGTTGTATTATTATACAATCTCCATTTTGATCACGAAATTTTGCTGGTATTCATTAGTAAATAAGATATTATAATCAAAATTTATATAAACAAAAGTGATTTGTGCAATTGTTTCAACAGCTGTAACTTAAGTTAGTGCATAGAAGTCTTCAAAGAAAAACAAAATTCACATTGTCATAGAATAAATTTGTTCACATTAAATTTCTTAAGACGGAAACTTATTCGTCATACTTTTCATACATTTTTCATACAACATTTCAGCTTCAACTTAAGTAAAATTCATCGCTGTGTTTTAATTGTATCAAAAGTTCTTTGATTTTAATGCTAAAATGATCAAACGTGCTTTCTGCGCGCCGTTCCGCCAGCCGTCAAGCGGTAGACGGACAATAATTTGTTCGCCGCCGTATCTAGTGCGTGAACGCCCGATATCCATGATAAACGCCGAGCGCGTCTACCCCCGGAGCGATATGCCCGGGGCGTCCGGCTGTCCTCTGCAATTCTCGTAAATACCTACGCCGCGATCAGCCCGGTCGTTCGGAAAGCCGCGTTCCCGAGCATTCAACCACCGCGTCATGTGGAACGCTAACGGTTCCGCGAGTCATTTTCGACTCATTTCGCCACGGAGGAACGTGTCGTTCGCGATCCTTCGTCGAACGTCCGGCAAGGGCGTCGAGGAAGGGGTGCAAGGCAAACAGAACGCTGGGAAAAGTGAGAAAGAGAGAGAGAAAGGGAGAGAAGGAGAAAGAAAGAAGAAGAGAAGAACGCAGAAAGAAAGAGAACGAAAGAGAAAGAGATAGAAAGAGATAAAAAAGGGAAGAGAAAGCAAGAGAGAGAGCAAGAGAAAGAAAGCAAGAGAAAGAGATAGCGAGAAACAAACAGGAACAGCAAGAGAAAGGAATGAAAAGAAAGACAGAGAAAGAGGAAGAGAATATGAAGAGGGTCTTAATCGATTTCGAGTCTCTTGCTTCTCGTTTTTCTATTCGATGAACGCCCATTCTGCGAACGGGGGACGATATAATCGCTGTCCCTCCAACCCTCGATGCAAATACGACTTCTTTCTGCATCTCGGCGATTAGACCTGGCCTCTCTCTGCTCATTGTCAGAGAGTTACCGAAGGCGGACGGTATCAGCGAGGGACAGCGACTCGTTGCTGCATCGATTACAGGATGCGTACGGCAACGCAAATGAATTACGAATCAATTGTGCTCGGTTATCTGCGACTCTTAGTCGCAGGAAGCTGGGATACCCGGGATCATTTCGAGGGACTTTTTGCGGTTTTGTTGTCACGGTATCGTTGCGAACACTTTTTTGATGCGGAGGATATCATTGAATGCTTATGTTTTCAGATGATTATCTAGGAGGATTTGTATCGAATAGAAAGGATTTAATGACAACTTTTAACCAGTTAACTGTGGCGATCTCTTTGCAAAGCGCCCACTAGTGTGTGTCGCGATAATCAAGCAATGACGGGTATAGTCGTCAAATACACAGTAAGTGGTGCTGTTGAAATATTGGGTCAGAAAGACGACTTTATTTTAGAAAATGAACAATTTTATTAGTAATATTTACACAGTCGCTCAACATGAACACATATTTATACATAATGTTGCCCTTGGCAACTTTGTTTACACGAAAGTAAGACCAGTAAAAAAAAAAGAAGTGAAACAGCACGCACACGAGCTCTTTCCAGGAATCACCGCAGATGGAGAATCTAATATACTTTGTTTTTTTTTTTTGGTTTTGATACATCAAGATGAAAATCGGGATAATCAAAGATCCAGTGTTACTGCACTGCTTACACGAGTTAGCTGTCAGGAAGTTATGAATCCAACTCAAATTATTTATAATTTTCATTTGTTTGTTTCATTTCGTCTTGACCTCTAAATATTTTAAACATATTAAAATTTACGAATATAATTTAGTTTTCGACAGAATTACTGGTTAAGAGGAGGTATGTTTTACATAAGCGATAAAGGAGAGAGTTAAAGAAGAAATTATATTTTGCAATGAATTCATGGAACTATCGTTTTAATCCTGATCAACTGTTAACCATTAACGTGTACCGTGTTGACCGTCAAGGGGCTACCGCAAGCACTCCCCTTGAAGAAGAAAAGCAAAAAGACAAGTAGCTACATCAAGCATAGTTTTCTTCATTCGCAAATCTCACACGAGATTTATACATATAATTGACTAAATCTGTCACATTATTTTAACGTAACAGCATAAACCAATTTTTCCTAGTTCCCGCACATTTAAACCGCAACTTTCTAAGAAGCCAGCATAAAATCACAGTCCAAGGGATGAAAAATAAAGAAGAACGGTTCCAAAAAACTGCAATCACACCCGAGCCACCTCCCAGCACAAGCGAACCACTCGCAAGAAAAACGCCGGGTAACTGTTAAACATCATAAACCGAATCGCGATAAATAACACTCATTCGGTGGCCGCGCACGCGAGTAATCAGTGCGCCGTGTTACAGCGATCCGTGCACGTTCGCGCGTAGCCGCGACGCCCCCTACGATAACGCCCACCGCGGACGTAGCAGAGGCTACACTCGCACCGGGCTCGGGGAAGTGGAAAGCGGCCGCGGTGCCGATTTCATATAATTCTCTGGAATCGACGCGATGTAAACGGTCCGGAGCAAGAACTGTAACGTGGCGGGATGCTTAGTGTTGATGGGAACAGCAGATGGTCAATTCCTCGCCACGGCATGCAAACGTTTCTTGCACAATTCTCGATAACTTGCAATAATTACCGCAGTAAATTGTTGGGCCCACGGCATCGGGCTCGCCTCGGGTCTCTCGCTGTTCGAGGAAAGGACGAGAAAGAGGCAGACGGGGGCAACCAGGGCGTAGAGAGCGGAGGGATATGCCCTGGTCGGAGAGAAATTTACATTTCTTGCGGGCGCGTTAGGTTGCCTCACGTGCTTGTGTTGCGGACATCACGTGAGCGCGAACCGTGGATATCGTAATGTCCCACCGAATAAAACCGCTCGGTTCCGGAAAATACACACGTTGTACGCAACCGACACGCACCGCGGCGCGAGATGTCCCGGAGGAACGGTCGAGGGACCATCCGCGGCCGGAAAATCGAGCGTGCAATTTATAACTAGCGGAGTGTTCGCTTCTGCTTCCTTCTTTTGGTTTGCTGTTTTCTTGCGGAGTCGATTCGCTGCACGGTCTCCAGGTGTTCCGTTCGGCGAACGAAGCGGGAGGAGCAGGGTGATTCCGGGTGAGATAGTCCGATCTCAGTTAACGTGTTCGCGACCACGAGTCACATGTGTGCGACACAGCGGTTCGTTTAGAATCCAGCGTTACAGGTGTGTGACGCTGTTGATTACCGTTGTTTTCATATTAACATATATTTGGTGTATGGTATACTCTATTGACGCTTTGGCTATGTCAATACGTTACACATATGTGACATTTTTGTAAAATGCTTTGTTTGGTTTGTTTTTCAAATATGTAACAATTAGATGAATAACGCATCGCGTAATCATTTGCGAAACGTTTGCGAGGAAGGCACAGTCCACAGTAAAGGTATTTTAAATTTGATTGTGGTTGCGATTGCATTGAACCTTTTGTAACACGTGACTCCCAAGTGAAGAAAATCTCTTGGAAGGTTTGAAATATTGTGATAAAACATTATGGGTATGCATTTTTTCAGTTTGTAACCAGAGCGTGTTTACACGCTGAAATTACATTTTAAATTTGCGAAATGATAGAAAAGTTAGAAGTTTGCAGGCTGTAAAGCTTTGCCGCAAAGGGTTGGATTATCGAATGTCTATGGTTTCGATTGTTTTTAGTAGTAAACCGATTTTTGTACAGAGGCCTACTTGATTAGTATACATTTGTATATATTAATAATTTGGTAAATATATTTCTTTTTGTTAGGTATCAATGATATTTGAGATGTAATAATTGTTTTAAAAAGAGTGAGCCATTTATCTTCGATTTACCGGAACAGTAATTTCGTTTGCACTGTTCTTTGGGAAATATTAATCCGGTTGTTACACAGAAATGTTTATTTCAGACGACTGGTTGAATCAATTTTTGCTGGCATGTTTACCTGAGATTGTTCTGTATATTGATTCTTCTAAATAAATGGTTATCTGAGATAACTATACTAATTCTTGTTTCATTGTTCTAGTATTTATTAACAATAGTGTACAGAATTTTAGTCGTTTTGTATCTTTCCGCAGTCCTTGGAATAAAATTTTGCTGAGTACTGTAAAGAGGGAAGAACAGATCGAGTAAGAAGGAAGTTCTTATATGAAGGAAATTAACAACGAAAAAGAGGGGTTTGCTACGGAATGCGAGAACGACGGAAAGAAAGAAAAATTCCTCAAAGATAGCTGTTATTCGCCTCCTTCTGGCTTTCGTATCCCTTTTTCCACACTTGCGTTTTAATTACTTCATTTAACAATTGTTGCGCGTATACATGTCTTTTGATTACATTGTCTCCAATTATCTTGTCGTTTATATTTCGTATACCTATAGAAGCTTCTGTTACGTGTAGACAAAGAATTAGTAAACATCTGATCATTTTAAAACTGACAGTTCAACTGTTTTTAACTAGTACCTCTTGTTCCCACAAACGTTGAATGATCTACGCATAAATAAACTTGAATTACATAAATTGAAATTTGTTCATTTAATAAACATATTGTTACATTAGGAATTTGTTACTTATTTATATAGTAGCACATGGACGAATATGCATCGATAGACATTTTTGTAGGCGCAATACAAAAACCACGATACTAAGGTTCAATCAGTTAACTGTGTTCTGTTAAACTTCTATGCATTGTTAAACAAAAAAGCTTGAAGTCGAACAGAATTTCTTATTACGTGAAAACACCCGAACACGTGTATTTAGGTATCGGCGCTAATGACGTCTCACATTTTAATGGTGACCTCGAATGGCGATTCCCGGTTACCGAGTCTCGATGTAAGTAAATCTGCCCATTTCCACAGACGCTGTAGAACGGCGCATCATTGAATCGATTTTACGCGTCCCGTACGATTATTTGCGCCTCGCGTTTCGGCGAAAAGCCTCGCCGACGCGCGTGCTTCTTCCAAACATGTTCATTGTTGGACAATGATTCATTTAACCAGTTTCAGCGCGTGTTTTCTTGCGCGCGCGCCCCTTCCCGCTCGGTGGTAAGCAAACCCGGCGGGCGTATTTTCAAATACAAGCGGCCACAAGAAACCTGCCGTAACGCAACCATTTTCCGTCATTGTGGAATCGCTGCGCGTACGCTGTGTCCAAGCAGCGAGGCGTTTCATACCATTTTTAGAATGTTTCGTCCGCGACAGCGCGATACAGAGGTCCCGGTGCTTCATCGTGCATCTTAACGACTTTCTGCATACGGATTATTTTTTATTGAAATATTTACCGCGTCGACGAAACATTTAACATCGTGACTGTACTTTTTCTCTTTCTTACTTCTGTTTCATTTATCCTTCGTTCGATGTGAGCAGCGATTGAAAAGGGTCCAAGAACAACTGTTTGAAACTGTTACGCTATTATCGAAGAATCTCTCAGAATGAAAATGATTCAGTAACACGTTGACTGCCACGAGAATTTTGTGCATTTTGAATATTATTCGTTCGTAATAAATATATAGTTGTTAAGTATATTTGTTCTGAGCTATGTTGGTTTCGGTTCTGGTTCTTCAGAATTGATATTACATCGGTTTTACAATTGTTATTTTTCAGTTCTGCATCTTTTTCAGATTCGGAAGATAACAGTTATAGAACCGACATAGAACCAATATAATACTGAAACTGATACAGCTCAGAACCGATATACCGAACAACTTTTATGACATTATTTCGATTCTTCATAACAATTTCAAGAACGGAAACCGATATCATAACTGTTTTCAACTCCTGGATGTGAGTAATGAGATACAAGGTTCAATTGATTACGGATTCAGTGCGAATGTCCACTGATTCAGGTTCTAACAGAATTATTGAAGAAGTTGACTAATGCGATTTAATTAATTGGGACTTTGTAATGATAAAAGTAAAGCTAGATGAAACATTTAAGATAATACAATCAAAAGACACTACGACACGAGTTAGACAACTATAATAAATAATTCGAGAAGGAAATTCTGCTCCTATGTTAAATAATATCTAATTTACATAATAAAAATGAATATTAGAGAAAGTCTATTTTACTATTAACAAAATAAAAGTTTTTAATTAACCGATCCAACGATCAAACTCTCTATTTTAAAACAGCATAGAATTAACAACAAAAAGTTCTAAGATTGAAAAATTAATGTTCTGTAACTGTTTATCTCTACGTTGACTCCGTAAACGATAAATTTACCTGCAACATACGCATTCCCAAAATGTAAATAGAAAAACCGAATGACCTTGAAAGGAATAGTGTCAAAACTTTTTATCTAATTATTCAAATTACCAGTTACATGTATATTAATGTAGAAATTGCATCAATTTAAATCTTCTCACGTGGGCCTCTCCAATAATTCTTATCTAGTCGACGGAATGATTTACCGCGAAAAAATATATTACAGGGAAGTCGAAACATGGTTAGATTTACTGGTCACAGAATGTCTCATATACCTACGAGCGAATTCTACCTACCAGGGGCTCGTTGCGCGACAGGTTTGCGCCGAGGCAAACCGGCGACTGCACTTCCGCTGATCTAGTAATGATACCGCGTGAAAGTAGAAGCGTTCATGGAAGACACTTTGCTCTCCGTATAGTTAAGAATAGCAAGGCTGACGCCGTCAGCGTTCAGCCTTGCTGCGGGCGGCGATCTCCGATCGATTTCGAAATGCTTCGTCGCGGCAAAAAGTCTTTGCCGATCTCGGCGAGCAGCGGCTTCTTAACCGCGAAAGCGCCGGATGAGCTCCAAAACAAAAGCACACTTGCACGGCTTCGTCATTACCTTGTGGTATTGATCATCGGGAAATGTTGCCGAGCAGCCGGAAAACAAGAGCGCAGAGGGTTTCGCGCGATCTAGACGGCAATAAATTGCAACGGCTTCTTATGAATTTCTAATGACCGGTATGTAAGTACCTTGAATTTCAATGAATTTTTTGCTTCAATTAATTCATCTAATGGATTTCAATTTCGCGGGATTCAGTTTTTCTTGTAATTATCTGTGTAAGTGCACGCGTAGAGACACGTTGATTTGTGCGTTCTTTCAATGTTAACACGCCCCGTGCCATCGGATGTTTCGGTTATGTTTTGCTTATAAACTGCATTGATAGTTTTTAATGAAATATTAAGTTATATTCAAGCTTTTGGTCATTCTTTTATTTATGTTTTCACTGATTTGTAACTTATACCGCTATCTGTACCGTACGTGGTACACGTGGCACTGAACCTGTTAAAGACGGTATTTGAATATTGAAGATTTGTACGGTCGTTTTAAAAGGTGAAAATAGTTTTCATGATGAGTACGATTGTATCGAATGTGCATTTATACGAATTCATTTATACCATTTATACAAAATTTACGTGAATTTTTGGGTTTATCTTCACTTGCAGAATTCACTATTAAATACATTTTGCGTGCAAAAGCGTTCATTTGAACAAAATAATATTCATGAACTTTATAAGGCTCGATATTAGATGTGCATCGACTACATAGAATCTATGTTCTCTCACCAGAAATCCATAGGTACAAGAACTGCCACTTAACTTTATTATATTTTATATCCGCATTAAAACAATTATTTAAATCAGACCTCCAATCATATCGCCGTCAAAATGGCGCAATATTTCGATAAAATGCTAATTCCCTGGAATAAGCAGGGAATTATGTATAACGAGAGTTTTTCGGTTTCGCTAACACTTAAATACCACGTGCACGCGGTATATAATCATTCAGTTCTTTCCAATTTAAAGAGTATAAAATAATCAATTGCTAAAAGCGATCCGAATCGAGATTGCTTCTAAAATTTCTTTCTATCCGTCAGCGCTGCTTTATACATCGCAACCGTGAGCGATGAACCTGGTAAATTACAAAATAATACACCGCAAGTGTGTAAATCTTTTTATCTCCCTCCGTGAAGTGTAATTTTCCCCGGTTATTTACTTCCTTCGGTACGGGGGTTACATAAAAACATTTTAACGAACGGTGTAATGAGCGCCCGCGCAGATTATCCTCCCTCAGTCCTCGCTCGAACATCGATAACGCGGCGTGTTTGTCCTGCGGTGAACGTCTGCGTTGGTCTAGGAACGAACATCGCACGGTGGAAACATTCGGCCATTTTCGTGCCATAATCGAAGAACTTTTGATGGAACTAAGATGAAGGGATGAATTTCTTTGAAATTAAAACTAAAATGTTGTGGAATAAGAGAGAAATACGTGAAAAATATGATCAATAACTTTAACCAGTTAACTGCGTTATTATCTTAAAACCTGAAATGATACTAATTCTATCAACGACAAATTCTTTATTTTATCAGATAAACATGTAATTCTTCTTTGTCTTACTTTGGTTTCTCGTTAAAATATACCCTAGATACATTCGGCCTGCGTTTGACGAGTACACACTTCATTTTCGTATTTTATTCCGCGCAGAACGAGAAATTTTCCGAACTAAATTCCACAGTTAACAGGTTCAACTGTAGCACACTATACAGAAGAAAGTATTCAGCTTTCTAAGTGGTTTGCAGTGAAAACAGAAACAAAAGGAAGGACAAAAATTGAAGAATTGAAGAAGCAGGATTTTTATTTCGGTTGTGATCGGTTCTCGATACGGTTACCGTTAATTTACTTTCTTCACTTGCTTTCATGCATGCGATCTAAAGTAGCAGCGTTGAAAACAGGAAATAAAAGAGACAAGGTACGCTTCTAATATACTGTAGGTGTTACTTCGCTAGTGGCTGTTCTTTCCTGCAACATTCGCTCAAGCTGTCACTCTAGGCTCGTGTCGCGGTGGATGTAAGCTACGCTAATTGCCTCTGCCGTGAGAAACCGCGGAAGGCGGTGCCAGTTACATTTCGCCAGGCCACGTACGAGGGTCGCGAGCCCTGGGGTGCAAAACCACGGCATATACGCTTCCCATAGGCGTATCCGTCACGAACTGCGCACTGTCGAGGCAGAAGACACTTCCTGTTGGGAGACCTCCCCACAGTGACGGCTCGAAAGTAACGGGATTTTCAGGAGTTCAAAAAGGAATTGCCATCTCTTTCGATGCTGGACAATTTGTTACCAGTAGTATAGACAGCGCCAATAGATTTTGAAAATATTTCTTCTAGACTTCCATGAGCATTAATATAATGATGTTTATTCTATAAGTTGATATATTTAAATGTAAATTTTTCACAAAACAGATAGACTCTTTCGATAGGGATGATACTCTAATACTTGTCGATAATTTAATTTAATTTTGTAATAGTTTTTTTTGTAGAGAATAATGCGTATATGCGAATAATTTCGAAACTTTTTGGTCTATAAAAAACTGTTTCTCTAAAACATTATAGACACGCATTCATGCTAAGCAGTTTTGGTTAATAAAATTTTTACGTTTATCTGAAAGATAATCAAGTGTTAATTTTTACTGAAACACCCAGTATATTGTATTTATTTACTTATATTCATCTGTATTTGTAATTCGTCTCTGCTCATATTAATTTGCAATGACTGTCAAATAATTTGAAAGTGAAGCAAATTCGTATTACCATACTTTGCCGTCTTATTAAGGAGGATTATCTAGTACTTTCGTGTTTTTATGAGTATAATTGCCGTTCAGAAGTTTGGGATCACTTTTATTAAAATAATAAACTTGTTTCTTGTCTTCAGTAGCGTTAATAAAGTTTTTTTTTATGTTGTAATGCCGTGTCGGATCCTCGCGTCAACAAGCAGTAATTTATTGTTCTTTTTTTTTCTTCGAGGCATAAATTATGCGCGGCTTTACTGATCATGGGATTTTCCCATTTTAAATTATTTTATTGCATCATAAAGGCCATAATATTTAGTGCACTCATTAAGTAATTACTTTTCCATGGTAAAAACCTCATTAAGAAGATGGAAAGTTGTATCAACAAAAAGTGTGTAAAAGAGTTTAATGTCACAATTTCCAATAAATACAAGTTAATGACTGTAATCCATTGATTTTTCAATAATCATACGTATACTAACTTGTAGTATTATATAAAACCTTAAGCATTAATTTTGATCGTTTCCCTTATGAAATCCAGCCATTTCCCTCGTTCACTCCTATATTATCAACCGAAACGTCTGCATTTACTCAATCTTCATTATCGCAATATTTTTGCATAAAATTATTTTTAAAGCACACACTGAAGCGAGAGTGTTAAAAAAATTGAAATCCGAAGCAAGTTTACCAAATGTTTGCAAACACGTAACAAATTCTGTGGAAGAAAATTGAAGAATGATAACATAACGATTAAAAACATAATTTTACATGTTTCAATAGTACCCTAAAAATTGAATAAAAAAATGATCTTTCAATAATAAACAAATTTATATAATTCACTGTCGCGCACGTACAATAGACATATGAAAACAAACGTAAAAAATATTAGTCATTTGAATAATAAAAATTCAGTTTTCAATGTAGAAACTGCTGAAAATGAAGTTGTTGCATAGTAAACACCACTTATGTTGCATTACATTGTCATCGATGTATTTATGCAAGCATAAGTGAACGTCATAAAATGTTCACTTAATCGCGCAATCTTCGTTTAACGTTACGGTTCCGTAGTTTCCAGCAAAATGTTGGAAAGAACTTAACGAGATTCCCCATGCGATGTTTCCGCCCCTTTCAATTTCTAATCGTCGGATTCAGGTTCTCACCGGATCAACCCTGCGTCGCGGTTGTTTATTTTCCTTCGGCGACAGATCCAGCTCGGCGTAAATTAGTCAGGAATCTGAGCGTCGCGATTATATCGTGACTTCCACGCCGGCGATTCGTACTTCCTTTACGAATAAACGTGACTCATTTACCTACAAGCACCGCGAGCATTCCATGATTAATTACCACGTCGTGGATTTCAATCATCCACGCGCATCTGCATCGAATGCAATCCAGCCTGTCCGCGCGGCCAACGTTATATTCCGCCGGGGTTGTAGAAATTTTATTATTCGCCACTTTTCAAGGTACTCGGTACACGTTCGAAAGAATTTTACTTGCAGCGTGAAATGGTTTATTTACGAGGCGAAACAGTATTTAACAGTTTGTGAGAAGTATTCGGCGCCATCATTTTCTAAAGTAAACGTTTGCTCACTTGAATCACAGTGGCATTTGGGTTATGAAGCTTTTTGCAATAGGAACGAATGCATAAATTGTGTAAAATAGAGAATTTAATGAAATTTAATGGATTAGATACTTTTGTAGAAACTTTATTGTAAGAAAAACATATAGGACGAGTGTTTATAAAATAAAAAGTAATTTCATGAATCTGATTATTTCGGTAATCTTTCAAACAATTTGACAGTTTTATTTATTTTAAGGTGAAACTATTTACAGGAAGTTTATATTTTTATAAACTATTTAATAAAAACATCGGATCTTATATTCCGTTAATTTTTCAAACTTCCCTTGAGTTAGTTTCGAAGTTATTTTTTCTTTTCCATTTTCTTCTTTTTACGCTTTCACATTACAAATATTTAGAGCATTAATTTAACATTACAAGTATGAAAAAAGTGCAAGGCATCAGTTTGGATGGACTAAAGTATAAAATGATGAACCATTCGTGGCTTCACAGATGGAGGTAGCTTTGTATCAATTGTCACCGATCTCGAACTTCTCATCCATCATGTTGCGTTTTCGGCGAGAGGCGTCCACTGTCATATCACACGACGATGCAGGCGAACCAACTACCGCAGGAAATCACCTGGAACGATGTTCGAACGGTGGATCGAGATAATACGAAGTGGAAACTTCAATCCGCCTCAGGCTGCAACTGCTACGATGATTAATCATCTTCGCGTTCCTTACAGTTTTGCAGAACTTTCCCATCAATTTGACAATAATTAAATTTATACGCGAGTGGTACGAAGCACCGTGGTGAGTATCAATATTAGGCAACATTATTCGAATAAAACTTTATTTGTGTAATGAGAACGAATAAATAATTCATCGTTATTCGGTTATTTGTTATTCGCGTGCGGAATCTTTATTTGTTACTTAATAATTGTCATTTTTAGAATTTATAAATTTGATTGATTGCAAAAAAATGTCACTTATTTTTTACGTTATTATATGCAGCGTTGGGCAAAGAATATAGAAATATGTAATTATTATGATATTAATGAAAACTATAAACTTCAACACATTAAGCTTTAATTACGAAATATCGAAGTATCACTGTATTGAAATGTTATATAACTGTCTTTTTTATATTCTTTTTATAATACTGGGACGTTTCGACGAAGCAATAAAGAGGCTGCTTAAGTGTACACTTAAAAATTGTCTGAAGTATCTTTCTCCATCTAGAAAGATATAAAACCGATCCCCCCTTATCACGTCGATCACGATCGATTCGGCTTTTTCGATACGAGATCAAAGTGAAAGCCGGACCGACCAACAAGAGCAACTGGAATATCGTAACCGAGATAATACAAGGGATTGCATCCTTGGAATAACTTCAATCGCTTATCTCACCGATCTAATCGAAGATCGACATAATTGACATGCAACTTACAAGTTAGTACAAGTTGAGTGGATTCAGTGGCATCGGGGCAACAGTGATAAATGCCGAATGATGGTGAAATGACTGCCGATAAATTACGATGTTTTGATAACCGTCGCTAAGTAACGCCTGATGACACATAAAGCGTTAAATAATATTTTATCACGCCCTCGAATAATCAACTCGAAATATACTCGAGCTAAAAACGACAATTTAACTCTTTGGTCCCTGAATAAGTATTTTTCATTTAATATGAATATTGCGAAGAAAAACTTATTAAAAATATAAATATTAATCGATTCTTGTGAACTCAAATGAAATATTATTCTTCTATTATCAATTATTACAGTTTAGAGTAAACACAGACGTAGAATATGCCAAGAAGTTTCGTTTCTTTTCAATAAATTATTAATAACGAAGCAGGTGTATCGATCATAATTGAGAAATAAATCGTAGGGCAAGGAGTTAAGACGTTTTCTAGCTTTCCCCTAATTTAAAATGTTTGTGGTATAAAACACCTATGTGTACCATTCGGAACGAATGGGTTAATGAAATCTAATAATCATTATATCAATTGATATACCGAAGATTGTAGATATCGAAAATCGTGTTATGAATACGCGTCTTGCTACAGAGTTATTTGTTACTTATTTATTCAAATATTCCGAAGTTTTAATCGGTGTAGTTTATTCTTGATATTGCGAATTACGTTACGAATTAATTCTCGATCGAAAAATTGAAAACTTTTTTGGGACGGGCAGGAAATGTACGATCCGTTACCTCGTATAACGTTGTACGGATCTGCGGCTTCGAGAAAAAATTAAATACATGAAGGTTTACGAGCGGTGCAATTAATTCTAGTATCACGTGGAGATATAAGTTGTATCGGGATGCCTACGAGAGATATTTAATTTATTCGGCGTTGACCGGTTTCGTCTTCCTCCATAATTCTTATTATGCATTCATTATTGGCACACTTTCACAAAATACAGATGTTATCTTATACGGTATCGGCTACCGGTGGGGCGTTCGACGAAAAAATTAGACCGGATGCAAATTATGCTATCGTGGAACACCGGGCGTTTCGGCCGTTCGTTAGCGTATGCCGGCACGCGTTATTGAGGTGCGTTACGTATAATTATGGAAGTTTTCGTTACAGCGTAAGCAGAACGAACGGTTTTATTTGGAACGAATGTACCAAATTAGATAGCTTATTGCATTTTAAGAAAGTTCTTGTGCATCGCGTGGAACGGAGCAGCGAAAACTACTATCGAAGACTGGTTTTGTTTTAATAATTTATAAAGTAATTATAAAATAGTTTATACTTCTTGGGTCGGGAAAGAATCTTCTCTGAAAGAATCTTATCATATTTCAATAAATAGGTAAATTGTGGAATTTGTATTCAATAATTATAAATTATAATTAGTATTGGTAATTATTGAATATTAATTATATTATTATTACTGTTGTTATTATTATCAATTTCTGAACATTAATTATATATTATTATCAATTGCTGAATAAAATATATGAAAACAACAATTATTTTTCTATTTATTTTGTTAGTTTTATATTAGAATAATAAATAAATTTTATTTAATCTATAGCATACAATAGAAATCACGATTTTACAGTTGTTTTATTTACATCGTAGCCCATAGGGATTCGTTTGATCCAGTTTTCTTCTTAATTGATGTATTATAGTTTTATCCATAGAATCCACAGATGGCTGTCATTGTTAATTCTTAATATGTTTGTAAAATATTGGACAGAGAGAACAAATGAAATGAGATTATCAATAGAAATCATATTCTTCTGATCTACTGCCTCTACACTGTTTAATCTATAATTTTTATGACATTTCATGAAATTTTAATAAAGCAATTGATCAAAGTTTCGTTTCATTGAAACTATAATATAATTTAAAAATAACAAAGACCCCAGTTTTTATGGATATCACTCTCGTGTGACTCGAACAGCTGCTAACGAAAGAGACTTTACTCAGATAAGAATGTCTGGTAAAAACAAAAGAAACTGAGAAACCTGTAAATTATAGTATTCCTTGTCTCTGATCACACAAATTAGCCCCCTATGAATGAATTTAATAAATAAGAGCAGTTTAAGCACAAATGGTTCCAGTCTTCCTGCGAAAGTTGGAAGCTTCTGGTATCATATTTTCAACCAAGTTTACAAATCTACGATCACTCAATTATATTTTACGAGTTCGCTGTATCTTGCTTTATCGACCACAAAATTTTACAAAATATAGTACCACGCTACAACAGAATATAGAATAAAATTTCTGAAATTTTCATCGACGTTGCTGGATGCTACTATAATTAGTATGTTATTTTAATCATTTACATATAAACGAATAATTATAGAAAAGACTGATGAAATATGCAATTGTTAAAAGGAAATTAACCCAAATGCGTCTTTTGGGGTTTTCTCAGTATCATTCCGTTTGTTTCATTTTTCTACATTTTAGTCGCGTTTTCATACTCTATACACTATCCACCTCTATAAGGCCTACCCCGTTAGAATCCTAAATATTACATAAGATTCCACAGGAACATTACTGTTCCCTTGTTCCCCGTTTACCTAACATATTTACATAAAGTATATCTAACTAAATCTATAAAATCTACACCCCACTATTGTCCAGCCGAAGAAGAGCAAGCAGTCCAGTCAATGAGACGTTCACAGAATGGCGTCCACGGTCCTCTGCAATTACGCGGCCAGTTCCAAGCAGTGCTACTATACAGAGAGAATATTGTATACACTTCCGCGTTTGATGCGCAACTCCCTCCTCGCGACAACAGAGATGCAACAGAGAATGCCTACTTTACTCACAGATGAAGCTCGGACACCGGCAGTCCTAGCGTCTCGTGAACGGTCCATTCAGCGGCTCGGAAAAACGGACGCGTATGCAGTTTCGAAACAATTACGTCATGTCAGGAATTCTCTGAATGACGTCGACACGCCGTTAATGGAGCCAGAAGTCCGAGTTAAAAGGATCGTCGTCAGTCGTAGGTGAAGCGATGCGTGCATGCATGCGTGCGCCACGCCGGCTAACAATAAGTAGCCTTTTCGCATGTTGATTACGTGGCGAGCATGCAGCATTACCATAACCCGACGCCGCCGCCGCACTCTCCGAGCGGCTGTCAATCGTTACCCCGCCGCGCTGCAGCTTAACTGGTGCTGTTCCCGTTAGGAGATTGTGGCCAGCGACAAACGCATCCCGATTATGCTTATTCGTTAGAATTAAGCGAGACTCTTTCCCCGTTCATTCGAACGACTGACTCCTAGGGAAATACATTTCACCGCGTCTATATAGTTCTGTTCTCACGTTAACCAAGGCGACCGTGAGCTTAAAAGTGTACAGAGACAAGAAGATTCTTCCATTCACTTTCGACGCATGGTCATTATTGACGCGCGACAGTAACAAAGGACGGAAGTGAGACCGAATGCGATGAAGTGAGACGTTAGAAAATAAAATTCTCTATAGTTCTGTCTTACCTCATCATATTGGGTCTTGCTTTCGTCCTTTGTTATTGACGCGCGCCGATAATGACTATAGCGGCGACCGAGCAGCTAAAAATGCACAGGGTTGTAGTATCCTTGTGCGCTCCTTTTTTCATTTGCTCAGGTACTGACCAGAGTTAGTTTTTTCGAAGTCACATTCCAAACTACATGGATCCCCTTTATCTTTGATAAATGTACGCCTCTTCCGAAACAGAACCCGCTCTATCGGCTACGCAGTTCGGAGGGACAAGGGAGGACGTCTACTCGCAGCGCTCAGCCCGGTAGCTATGACAACAGTGACGTCTCACTTTCGGCTCGTTCTTGTTATTGGCTCAGTCCCGCAACGAAGACCGCAAGCGAAACAAAATGCGATGAAGTGAAATGTACGAAGATTGGTGTCGAATTTCGTATCCGCGTGGCGGTGGCTTTTTATGTTTACCGACCGCGGGGACACGGAGGCTCGGCTACTGTTTCCTGGAAGGAGCGAGGTGAAGCGTGTGACCGATTCCCCTTGCCTCTGTGTACTTTCAGCTTGTTGGCTACCGCTATAAACGTGAGAGGCGGACTGTACTTTCGAACAGATCCCGCATGATAACGTTTGCCATTTTCTGGGACACTTAAGATCAGCGATATTCGCGGGGATCAGATTAAATATAGCTTTCGGATGTATTCTGGCATGTCGCGCAGTTCGTGTTGGTTTATTTCCGTTCCTTATTACTGGATTTTCGATAATGAGTTAACTGTATATTGATACGTACGTATAAGTACATGAGGTGGTTTATAAGATCTGGCGCGGAGTGAAATGAAATTTACCGAGCTCCAACTGAGGAGATAGGCGATATAAAATTTTATTTGCCGTTTCCGGATTAGAAAGTTTAGAGTTTTCATGTAACAATGGCATATAAATTCTATATATAATGTTTCTTTTATCTCTCTGTCTCTGTTCCTCCTTTGTTGTACTTTCACTTATTTTGTCTTCACTCCCTAGCTTAGTTCATAATTTTCTTTATTCCATCTTTTCTCTTCTTGACATCTTTAAATATATTCTCTTTTCCATTGTAGTTTCGTTATTCTTCTTCTATTTATATCTTCCGTATGCTATTTTTAACTGCTGATCCCTTTTCTCTTTTTCTATGCTATCTTTTTGGTGGAATCGATAATACTGATATCACATTTTCAATTTATTCCTGTTTCACATTTTAGTATGACTCTGTTTATCTCAGTATGATTTATAATTCAACATATGGAACGTTTACTTTGAAAGTGGTGTAAGTCCATTTTCTCTTGTTTCGAGAAAATGAAAGGTTAACATATCTGTTAATTAAAAAATTTAGGCAAATTATATGAAGCCTGGCAATGTTTCTACTGTTTTATCAATATGCAATTTGTTTATATAAATTTGTTTTAGGCGTGTTTTACTAAGCTGATGTATACTTACGGACTGGAAATGGACTTACACCACTTTCAAAATTAGACAATCGCAAAAATCATTTAATTTCAATTTTGAAAAATCAAATATAACTTAAAATATACTATTCATAATCAAAGTGTGTTAAATTATGAAATGACTGCATAAAACAATATCTAAAAAATGGTAACTAATACTAAAAGTACCATTTTTCGAAAATATATTTATAATAAAAATGTGTCAAATTGTTAAATGACTTACGTTATACAATAATATCTAAAAAATGGTACCTGCAGGTTCCTCCAAAGGTTATATTGTTAAAGAACAAAGTTCACACTACAGAAACAAAGAATTATCTAAACAATATTATGCATAAAGTAAAACACACGTTAATCCGATGTGCGAAATGTACGAAAAATCACATATAACTTAAAATATACTTCATATTAATCCAATTTTGTTTACAAGTAATGACAGGACATAAAATAGAAGTAGTATTTTTAATTTTAGACGCTAATTACATTGTTAAAATTACAAGGTATCGATAGTGTTTACTTATGCTCTGCATGTGGCAGTATTTCGAAATATGCACGATGCATCGGAGGTATATAAGGTAATAACTGCTCGATGTCTTTATATTTTTCATAAGTAATAGGCCTGGCATCTTGGTACAAAGGCGCCAGGGCGATGTTTTCAAATTTCAGCGGTCTTCCAGGACGCGTAGATAATAAATTTATAGTTTTAAATTCTTTGTCCTTCATCGATGTTTTATAGAAAATAGTGTATGGTGCACTTTTTAGAAACCTCATCCAACATATTTGCAACCAATTTACCTGTTCTCTATTAGTGTTTTTTCTTATCTGTTTTTTAATCGCATTTTGAAGATTTTTTATTGAAACAAAATTCTCTCGTTTCGTTTCATGTAAAATGAATTTATCATGTTTTCTACATTGTGTTATTACATCATAATAATTATAATAATCTGCTGAGCCACCTACGTCTGTCAATTGGACTTACACCACTTTCATAATCGACGATTATGCAATTTCATTTACCGACCAATTTTAAATTGTACAAAACATGGAAATTTTTTAAGAAATTAAACACGAACTAGTTAAACATAAAAAAAAATTTACATTAAATTTTAAAATGGACTTACACCACTTTCAAAATAAACGGTCCATATCTTTCACTGCTCTTCTCTTCTCCTATTTTTCCTCGGAAAGTCCTGCACCATCTCTCTTTTCCCTCCTCATCTTTTCCTACTTTCGCTTGTTTTCCCTCTTTCTTGCCTTTTGCTTTCTCTCTTTGCTATTGACATCTTGTTCTCCTTTTTTCAATCATCCTGTTTTCTCGTTCGCCCGTTGCCCGCCTCACACCCCTGCAGTCAAGTATCCGCACTTTTGCTCCTCCTTCTCTCTCTGCTCTCTTTTCCTTCCTGCCTTCTAATATTTTCTTTTCGCCTTTTTCATTTCGGTTCCAATAACTTTTCGCTCCACTGTTTCCTTTCGTCGCTTGCTTATCTTTACTCTCCTCCCATTCTCCCGACAACATCACAACCTCATCCCTTCCACGCGTCTCGTCCTAGCTGAAGTTACGCATATTGTTGCGTATATTTTACTTTTACAACCTTGAGAATCGACCTTGAACGCCAGGAAAGTGACCAAGTTCCAGGTGTTTTATTTCTGACGGTATAACCTGTACGGCAACCGACTGCGTTAACGGATAATGAGAATCCAGTTTTAAGAGGATAGTTTATCCTTACGTTAGACCTGTTGTAATTTCAGATCGTCAGGATCATCGATTTAAACAGCAGAATTTTAAGTAAAATATTATAAAATTATAATATATATTTATAATTTTACAAAATTACAAAATTTACAAAATAATATTTTCTCGCGATTATTATTTTAAAGGGGACACTTAACTCGTACAAAGTTTCATAATTTTATAACTAAAAGACAAGATATTCAACGAACCTTCTGGTATTAAATTAATTACAATATAACAAATTTTTATATATATATATTACACGTATTATTGTAATAAATTGTAATATAATAATATATTGTAATATAATAATAAATATTTATTAAATAAAATTTACATTACGCATATTACAGTATGTAATATTATAAACTGATACACAGTTCATGTAAAGAAATAAAACCTCCTTATTTTATGCATTTACCGGTAACGATAAATCTTTTTGCATGATGCAGAAGAAAATACCAATATTTGAATAAAAGACTTTTTACGTCCCCGTCTTGTAACATAATCTATGAAGTAATATGTTCACATATTTATGACGCCCGTAATCGTATATTTTACATAAAAAAAAATGAAATTACTCTCATAAATGCTTTTACTTAAAGTTATACGATACGGCATTATATTCAGGAATTCAATGACTCGTTTCAGTTTCATTTTTTCAATATTTCGTTTTGAAGATTTGCTGGATTGAAGTATTACCACTGAGAAGATCACCACCCAAACAAATGCTGCTGGCAAACGTGTTAATTCTGATACGATACATAAAATAATCATGACGTATCGTGAAAAACAACCGATCCGGATGTTACGGACGTTAGAGATCGTCGATTCTTCTTCCAGCGCTATGTAAATGCGACGATAATGTAGGCGGCAGCCATTTCAAACGTTAGGTTTAGGAAAAGTTATCTGTCGACGGGCCGGATAGCTCAATCGGTTAAAGAAGTTCGGTGAACGAGAGAGATCCGGGTTCGAATCTTTATCTTGCATCTCGATCGATTCTTTCTCTACACGAACTAAACTATTTTAAGTAGCCGATCGGGAAGGGGAACTTACAAACTGATTGAAACTCTTGTTGCCGACACGAGGGTGATTGATAATGTACCTGTACTTACAAGGTTCGCCACTACTATCAGAAACTAGATTATATAGTAACAAACGAAGGAACGCTACTCTGGTTAGGTTTCGTAGCCTACCGTTGTGAAACTGAAACTGTTTTATCTAGCTCGAAGATAGAAACGCTTGAATAAATTTCATTTTATTGACTTCTGACAACATTGCGCGGAGTGGACTTCGGATCATTGCAATAAATAAAGTAAACGTGAGGTCTATTATAAAATATTATGCTACTGTTATCTATATATACTAATATTTACTATGCAGGTTTATACAAACTCACGAGTTTAGATTGTATTAATAGATGAATTCTGTATTTTTAAATATTATGGTACATTTGAGTACGTAATGTACATTCAAATAAAAACTTGCCGGTAGTAACGAATCGAAGCACATGTTTTCGCACCCAGATTGTAAATTTTCGTTGATAGTAATAAATGCTGAATATTTTTCATGATATTTTGCTTTGAATATTCAGTGTTGTGCAAATACTTCGTCACAGCGGAATCACTATGTGCTTTCAGTGAATATACTAATAAAATATCTTAAAACACGGTGAATTTTTGGTAACAAAATCTTAAATCTTTCTTATGTGAAATGGCACTAAGAAACTATTTATGTAAAAAAACATAGACTTTCATTAATAAATAAAGTACAATTGCATTTTGCAACTGCGTCAATGCATTCATGAAAAATACTGGTATTACACTATGATAAAGCTTGTTATTTGCATCTTCGCTCTAAATCTGAAGATTACATATGAATATTTAATGTATTAATAAATAATATATATATATATATATATATATATATATATATATATATATTATATTCTTACATATTTATTGTTTAATCAGAGATGCTCAACTGAAACTGCTCTTAATCTGCTCCCACCGATACAGCCGAGTAACATATAAAAAACTAAAAGTAACTGTGCGCAAAATATTCCGCTCTCGGTGATAAGGAACAGTTATCGTTGCAGATTATTTCGCTTAACATGTTAAGCGCCATGTTATTCACTGATGACCCACGCTTCTGAATTACTTGAAAGCAATCATAACATGCAAGATAACCTGTGTCCAATGAAAATGTTTAATAACGTAACTAAGCTGACAGTAGTGTAATGCAAGGATTGTAACGCTAAATAATTAATCATCGTTCCTGCTTTTCTTTGCAACAAAAGAATAACTCTACAGAAAAACGGCCAAGATTTCCGTGGCGCTTAACGTGTTAATAATGCGAATGAGTTAAATAGTGTGAAGACTTCCTTTATGATTTCTTTTCTGGTTTCGACAAGAACGAAATCGTAATCTGTCCCAGTTACTAGGTATGTACACCCTGTATAGTCCCACACCATGACAAGGCCAAAGATAGTTCTCACACCTTTCTGGAACGCGCCTTGACGCTTCAGGGGAGCTACGATCTATAGGCAAAGGTGAAATGGATGCCCGTTGGTAAGCTGGCTTCCAACGTCTCTGTTAATTACATGTGATAGAAAATACTAACGAACCGTATTCGTGGCATAGCCGCGCGTAGGCTGCGCGCGTAATAACTCTATCTCTCACGCGATTCATTGATGGGAACAGATATCATGCACAGCCGGAGCATCGGTGGTGTCCTGCATTCCTCTGAGAAAATCGAACCGATCGTCGGTCATTTATTACGTTCGCTCCTTGTCTCGCCAGCAGAGATAGCGGTTCGCATTAACGATCGGTTCTATCGAAAATAAAGAACGGCAATGAATAATCTTTACACGAAAGCGGTTACGAACAATTTGTTCGGTGATCTGAGAAATTTGAATTGAATTGGGACGAGTCGCGGCGTTATAGTGTACATCGAGTATGTTAAATACCATGAGTCGCCGTATTAACTTTTAAATATGGACGTGAATTTAATGTTTAAGTATGGAAGTCTGAAAATTACCGATTAATGTTAAATATCCTTGTTTGTAGCGACTAATACAAATATTTATTGTATCTATTTGTTTTTACTTATCTAAGTATCTCTGCATAGCAATTGTAGTAATTATATAACGAAAATTTCACAGGTTTTAAAATTACATGATATTTTATATAGAAACCGCACGTCCATACTTAAAGTTTAAATGCGGAGCTCTTTTTACTTTGCTTTCTGTTCAGCAGAAAAAGATGAAAACATTGTGTTTGTGCGTAAGTAATATACATAATAGAAATTTTTTCTTCTTTATAACTCCTACGATCTATTCCCGATTTCTTCTTTTATAATCATTAAGAAAATACAAGCGTTTCTTAGAGAAATGACTATCTTGTAATAATACACTCTTGTAATATCTCCAGAACAACAAAAGGAAAGTAATTGGACTGTTCGGTAGTTTTAGTGTTAAAGGCTAAAAACCCACGTGAAAGTGTAAATGTTGTAATACGGAAAACAAAAATTTTTAAGAATTAGTTTAATGACCTCTTGTGTAGTTAAATTGCGCATTAGTTGGGTTTATTATTCTGTTCACTGGAGGAAACAGAAAATTAGAACTGTTTGTTTAAAATAATTTATCTTCATTAATTTTTTGTTTAAAATTGAAAGAGATCGTTTATAGGTGAACATAGATTTTATTTGAATAAATAAATTAAATTCTATATTTTTAGGAAAATTAGAATATTCGTTACTTTATTATTCACGTAATGCGACTTTAAAATCATTCACCGTCGCGAAAAGAAATGAAACATATCTACAGTGTCTAAGTGTAATATTTGTTAAATAAATACCGTAGAACAATGAGATATTTGAAATTTGTTTATGCATTTATCTATAGGAATACAGACAGAAGTTAAATATGAATGACGCGAAAAAGAAGTGCTTCCCTTATAAGTGGAAAAGCAATTTGAAGGAGTAATTACTCTGGAATTCTAAAGACCTCTCAGCCAGCTTTTAATCGTGGTTTTAATTGCTTCATCCTTCTGCGCGAGTAACGGTCCGCGTGTTTTGTTCCCGCCGGAATTGCGATTTGATGGACTGTTTAACCTGAGCGTGTAACTCGACAGTTTAAATTCAATATAAATTCAATAAATGTCCGGACTATAGTCAAAGGTTCCACTAATTGGTGCGCAACTATTTTCTTCGATTGATGCAAGAAAATCTAGCGAATAACCAAGTATTCGCGCACGTACTTACATAGTATCCAATTACCATGAACGGTTACATTATTAAAATTCCAAACGTATTACTTTCGAAATCATTCATTAAAAAAGAAATATAACTTTCATAGAAATATCATATTATATATATAGCAAGTAGGTTAGGTAGGTTTAGCGGGTAGGTTAGGTAGGTTTAGCGGGTATGAGGTAGGTTGAGCATGATACAGTGATATTAATATTATTAAATTGTTTGTTACTATAATTTTGCATATGAACTGCAATTTCTTAACATGTGGGGGTAAAAATAAGAAGGAAAAGAAAAATGTTAAAAAAAGTAGAAAGCTAAATCACGAAATGAAAAATAAGAATCCCGTTCTTAGAACGGGAACTAGCTCTGCTTGTCAAATATATATAAAAAGTTAACAAATTATTTTTCGGCCTCTAAAAAATAAATAAAAAGGAGGAAATAGTGAATTTGAGGAAAGTGATATTTAAAATAAGTAAAACTTGAATTTTTATGTTTAAAATTAGGAAACAAATATGATTATGGTATATTATAGGTATATTAGTAAATAAGCGAAAGTTTAGGAAGATGCTCATACTTATTTTGTTTTAGAAGGGAAAAAAAAGAAAAAAAATGAAAATCAAAAAATTAATGTTAGAAAGCGTTAAGAAGCCAGAAGCAAAATAATCCCGTTCTTAGAACGGGAACCAGCTCTGCTAGTTTTTTGTTATAATTATTTATTAAAATTTTTATCCATTATTCAATATTAAGTTTATTTAAAAAAAGTTATATAAATATATATTAAAAGTATATATATATTAAGATTTATTTATATAACAACATAAATTTCTTTGAAATTTACTTCTATATCGACAGAAACTTATTTATTCAATATTTAGTTTTATTTCAACGCAAGACTGAAGCAGGTTTAAAAATTAGTTCCCGAAATTGACACGAGAACGTGCAGGTATCGAACATACGTGTATCGAACAGAACAGGTAGATCGTATGGTAATACACTGTGTTCGCATAAAATAGACAGTCAATTAGATACTCTCCATCCAATTACTCGAATCTCTTCGATTACCGGGCACGGATTTTTAGCCACACGGAAGAATTCAATTTACGATCCAGTGATCTCCACCCTGCATTGCCGTGCTTCCCGAGTTAATAGAACCGTGCACCTCATCTCGCGATCAGAGTCGCTTGATTAGCGCTGTCTTTACAACGGAACGCTCGCCGGGAATCGCTACTTGCCGCGCGGATCACATGGTCACCGGTTTGACTGCGAAAAGGTCAATCGTAATGTCGACGATTTACTCTCGCCTCGCCGGCAATCTCATGCGGATTAGCAGCGTTACACGGAGGCGAGAGGTGATATTTTCACAGGGTTTCGGAGGGTCGAGGGGGAGATTATTCGCAATTTGCATGCTAACGAATAACCGTCCTGGATCGGATATTCAATTTCTTCCCCGAGATTTCGTACACGATAATGTACACATTCATGCAGTGTTATACGCTCGTTCATTGTATGGTTCATTCAGTACGTCGAACGTACACGAACTTGCGTTGGCTAGCTTTTAACACGTTCACCGCTACGAGAATTTAGAGCGTATTTCGCATTACTTATCCTATCGTAACAAACGCAAATGGTATTAAAATGAATCCCTATAAAAATTCTCACGATAGATTACTTTTAGTTTCTTCAGACGTTTGTTACAGTGTTCAAGGGAAACTATGTATTTTCGAAATCATTTCGAATATGCAATGTTTTTAAGGTATCAATAATTGCGAAACAAGGAAACCGAAACTATTCATTTTGATTGGTACTGTAATTCTAGTAGTAAAATAACGAATAAAAAATAACAGATGAATTCTATTTGATTGTTACTGGCGAATAATGGGTAATTAATATACTCGTCACTCACAGATGATAAATAAATTGTATTCATTTGTCATTTGGGGTAATTTTTGTCTAAGAATTGAATAGACAACAGAATTCCGCATTCTGTTTAACTTCTTTAATATTTCAATTTCAATACTTAACGATTACGATTTATTCTGTATAAAAAATACCTAACGGATATTTATAAACACCAATACATACTAACAGAATCAGAAATTTCATAGAAATGAATTTTCTTACAATTAAATTCGAAGCACACGTACCACACCAATGTAAGCGTAAAGTATTGTATCTAGTACTACGTTATTAATGTGAAAATGAATTCACACTTCGAGAGAACTGAATTTTCCGAAAATTAAAGTTTCCGAAGTGCCTGGACGAATTTAAATGAATTGTCGCCTCGATCGTCTTCGAATCCACGGTATCGCATGCATTTGATAGAATATTTATGACGCACGGCATTGAGCGTGTCGATCTTATCAGAGTGGTGTGAAGCGACTGCAGGAGAGGATGAGATAGATGGAAAGGCGAAGAAGAAGTTGGAGTTAATGCAAGCCGGGTCACGACGGCTGACCTGGATTACAAGTTCGTCGTCGTCGTCGGCTCCGTGGTTGCATTAACATTACTGGCACCGTCATGGTTCATCGTGAAAACATTATCGAACCGGAGGCTATTACTTTCCGTGTCGTTTATTCTCGCCATTGTTTTCCATTGAATTCTACTCCTGTGCGCCGTTTATAACCGTGTCAATATTTGTTTACCGTTCAAATAGTCTGATAATCAATACCATTACAGCAACACGCGCAAATATCCAGTGTATTAACCCTTTGCGATTGGCAATATTTTTCATTACGGATGTTCATTATTTTCCACTGTAATATCCATGATATTTTTTACCACTAACATAAAGAAGAATTTCGCGTAAACTAACGGATAGAACTCTATGTTATTTCTATATATCTTATATGATGATACTTTATACAACACATAAGATTCATAATCTTGCTGCATTGTGAATGAAACGGCGATCGTCGCGTCTCGAGTTTTAAATAACCGCCAAAGAATTTAAATTTAGAACATTCACCTCCGGCTCTCCTAAGAAAAATATCTATGCAGTTAAACAGTATAACTTGCTTTCTAACAAAATGAATATTAAATTAGACGTTCCGTGAGAATTAGTTACCATTAATTATAAAAGCTAAATAATCTTCACAACTGAGAAAAACCTTTTGTTTCATTAATCGCTCTAATAGAAAACTTAAAAAGAATCTAACGGATCGAATCTACAGGTAAATCAAACACAGTGAAATATGATAGCCAACAGCTCGACAGTGATACACCAATGATACGCTATAAACGCGTTTCACGCAATGATTTATCGCCAACGAAGGAACGCCCGTCGAAAGTCAAGGCGAGACTTTGACCTGCTCGGAGCCAGCTCCGTGTCGCCAGCATGTCGACTCGCGAACTCGTCGTTATCAATGTGGGTTAGTGGCTGATAACGAGGTAACGAACACCTGGCGAGTGGCGCGTACCGATCCGGCCAGCTGATAATTGGCCAATTGACGATTGTTGGCCCGAACAGAGAGATTTATCGCGTTGATAACGAAATAATTGACAACCGGTGGGTCCTACTGGCAGATTTACGGTAGCCAACGCGCGCATAATACGACGAAGGGGAAGGTATATAAAGATTCCCCCGGCCGGATAACGCATCTGCATGCTGGATTAAGGCCGAGCCAGGACTCCAGGAACCGCCGAGCCGAGTCGAGCCGCGCCGTGCGCCGAACGAAACGTTCTGTGAGGTCGAAACCAGTTCCACCGTATCCGTTTAGACGGATCTAGGCGCACAACAGCATAATGCAGATTCATCTCGGCGTATGCCCATACTATCTCGCTCTAACCCGCGCCCAACGCTTCGCCGACCGCTGTTCTCTCAGATAACAACGTAATTGACAAGTGGTCAGATTGCGCAATTACGCGTCATTACATGCGATTTCTTACGGATACACGCGGTTACCGCGAAAATGCACCGGCGAATCGATGCTTGACCGGCGAACGCTTTTTTCGTTTTTTTCGTTTTTTTACTTTCTGCGCTTTCGCTCTGCGTTGGCTCCGAATCAGGGATTGGAAAGGTTCCGAGAATAACTGTTTCAAACTGTTATTTATCGGTTCCGACTGAAACAGTTATGGGGAACCGAAATAAAGTCGTACGTGTCATTCCGTATGTATCGGTTCTGAGCTATATTGATTTTAGTTCTGATTCCGAAGACTCGATATTATACTGGTTCTTTAACTGTTAGTTTTCGGTTCAGTATTTCGATTTTAAATTTCTCTCAGAACCGAAAAATGACAATTGTAGAACCGATGTGGAGCCAGTATAAGACTGAAACTGATACAGCTCACAACGGTGAATTGATAATTGTCACTAATCTAGAGATTTTTAAGTATTTACCGACGTTACCTGAGGTTTGTTCATTAGAGAAATCTTTTTAGGAATGTGTTTCTTCAAAAGGGTTTATGCATTCTTTGGAAGTATAATATGTATTCTGGATTACTACTTATGAGTAGACTATTTAAACACTGATTTACAAAGAAGGAAATTTACTTTTTACAGTAGAGGTTTCTCTCCGTTCATAAAAACATACCTGCAGGGCTGGGTTTAATTAAAATCTTTATTTTGCAATATTTTATATGTCAATAATAAATTATGATACTCTATTATATATTTAGAACTTGTATGTATGTACAGATATGTATAGTACAACTATCCAAGATAAGATAAAAATGTTTCAAGTAATTATTACTACGTTCGAAGCGCCATTTTATTAATATTTAAGTTTGAAAATATGTGTACCACGTTATACAATCCTATATCTTTGTAAAATATTCTGACACAAATGATATTTACATAATAGTGACAATAGGAAGTAATACTGGTAACCATTCCACCATTTCATATAAATCCTAATATGAATAAACGAAACGTAATCAATGAAGTGCATTATAATAAATAAAACGTAATATAAATTAAAAGAAATGTAAGTGACTGAAAAATTTTATTAATAATATTATTCGAATAATATTACACTTGGTTTAGGCAATGAAAACATTGAAGTTACAAAATACGTAACTACTGTTATATAACAATTTTACTTTATGCATTACAGAAACCTAAATATAAGTTAACAAATATTTGTAAAAGTTCGACATTTTTTAATAAAGTTTTTATTTGATTATTAACTTAATAATATCTTCGATAAAAATAATTAAGTTATTTCAATTTGCTTAAATTTCTATAATAGAATAATAATAATACATAAATAAATGTACAAAATCTATGTCATATAGTATATAACATGGGAGAAGATTTTTATTTAATTTTTTCGCGCAGAGTTAATATTGCTATATCTTATGATACGTTTAGAAGCTTAATGAGCATTCTTATCTCCGCTGATGTTTATATTTAAAACTATAGCCAGTATGTTTGTTTGTGACTGCTAATTTGAGCACTGTTACCACAATGTCAGGATGGCCGAGCGGTCTAAGGCGCCAGACTCAAGGTAATACCTTACCCGTACGACGGGTTCTCTGGGGCTTCTGGTCCTCACTGAGGGCGTGGGTTCGAATCCCACTTCTGACAAATTCTTTTGCAATTTTTTAAATTTCGTTATTCATGATGTATCATGCACCTATTACATTTGTCGTGAAAAACTAATAATTAAAAATCAATAAAAATTGATATTTAAGGTAAAAATTGATTTATAAAGTATACTTGGTTATCGGGGGTTTAATACTGTACTGTTAAACGATTTTATATATCTTTTCGACATGAGTTGTATATTACAGTGTTATTTATATTATACTGATAATTACATATTAATAATGTACTTTTTATTTGTTAATTTGTTAATTTGTTTTCTGTGATAAAAAAGGATCACTCTTTGCAGGTTCCTCAATTCTTTGGAATTTTAAGAATATTATTACTCAGTTTATGTTGCATATTTGCTGTGCCAATAATTATACATTTATTAATAAACCGCGCGTTTACTAAATATTTTTTAAAGAATTTTTGTAGCATGAAGTAGTAAAATTTAAAGCAGATTATAATGAGGTTTTGAATATGAAAAATCAAGAAGTTTAAAAACTTGATTTATAAAGCTACAACAGTTTTCCACATATTCGGAGTTTATTAAATCGTTCTCCGCTTGTATCGTTATCGTTTTGATTATATATGTTCAGTAGTCCGTAAAAGAGATACGTGAATTAATGTCCACGATAAAAGTTTCATGTATACAGATTAAAACTCTATTCCTGACTATATTTCTCGTTTTTCTTTCTTCCCCTTATATTTCTTAATAAATAAAAAAAAAACGGGCATTTAATACATATTTATAATACATGTTCTTACAGTGGAACAAAGGTCGTTACTGATTTTTGTTATTATGTGTCAATAGTATATAGTACATAATTATTTAATTATAGTATATAATTACTGTATACATTGATCTTAACAATTTCTCTGTAAACAGAATTCCTGTTACTTCACGGTAGAAAATAACAAATAAGAAATAAATAATAATATAGAAATAACAGTATATCAGTAATAATAACCCAATAATAAAAAAAATTCATTTGAAATATAAAATAAGAAAAGTCAATGAACCGTATTAACAATAAAATACTTCAAAATTCAAAAGATTGAGTTGACCGATTTGGCCAATGGGCGGTTCATATATGACAGGATGTATCAGTGTGTGAACGTTTGTTTTCGTCGGTTTCACACCTTTCACCGAAGTTCCGATCTCGTTACCGAGTGTAACGCGGCGGCCATTAAGGCTTCCCGGACGATACTCATGGACGAGCAGCAACCGGCGCGCATTTCCCTGGGATTCCATGATGTTACCCCTGATTCAGGCGTAAAGTAATTTATCGCGGGTTCTAAGGGGCCGCCGATTTACGACCAAAAAGAGATTCGACGTCAGAAGTTGCCAGCAGCTTTGCCATTATCTCACGGACGCCGCAAGACTGGCACGATGAGCCCGCAGGATTTTCAGCCTGATAAGTGGTTATCGTTTTTGAAAATGATCCCGCTTTGAATATACGCGTACCCTACCATGCAATGTAATGCCCATCGTATATTTTAAGTGTTTCAAATAACAGACAGGGTGGGCCAACAATTTTGTCAACGTGAAATATGTATATGTGCATTCCAGTTTGCATAATTGGATGGTACCATTTCTTTCGAGATTATGGAGTGGATATATGATCCACAGCCCGCGACTCGGTACACAATCAAAGGATAGTTTTCGTATGAATCTTATGAATTTTGCATCATTCGGATGTATTTATGCGTCTCTCGATTTTTGTTTTATAAACACTCTATATATAAATATAAATATATATATAAACCGGCCATCTGAATAACTTGGCTGCCATTGATGATAGGAAAAAATCCATCAGACCAAAATTATTTGGTATCGATCATCCGATGTTACTAGTTTTTTGATATGTGGAGACGTCAAGGAGATATGAAGGTCATCTCTGTTTTTTTAAATGGAACGGTATATTTCTTTTACTTACATTCTGTTAGAGTATTTCAAGAGGAATACAATGACCTATTGGAAAGGTCATTTGTGGTCTGGGTTAAGCCAATTATGATGGAAAATAATTTACTTTGAGGAAATGGAAATATATATAAACTAAAAACGACGGATCTCTTTCCTGTCCCTAATATTTGGGACTCGCGGAAGCCAAATTGAATTGGTTCCGCGGTAGTTTCTAATGAAAGTGGCGTATGCAAAATATAGACGGTTACATATCACAATATGAAACAGGTGATAGGGTTTGTTCACCTCAGCCACGTCTCGTGAAACGTCGGGCTGTTCATGGTCGGCACGGTGGCGCGCAACAATCTTTGCATACGCTGCACGGGCTGCATTCTAGCTGCAGCCCCGAGCTGTAGATCCGCTCATCCGTTTGATTGCGAACCACCGAGATCTTGGCATTCCGAGTCGGTCATAGTACAAGAAAATATTTTTTCTGCAATTCCAGGCGGTGTAAATTTACGGAAAAATGTTGCCTATAGTCTGTCGATTAAAGCGTGTTCAGGTTTACTAGTAGAAACGTTTTTCACTGTAGGTTTACAACCTATATGTAAATTTTTTATATTTACAATTACAGTGCAATTGGATCGAATTAATGATCAGTCCAATTGCCTGCTACATTGACTTCTCAAATTCCCTTTTAAATGGAAAATTAAATGAAGATTATAGAATGTGGTTTACTTTACTGTTACAGGTATAGTTTAACGACCATGTAAAATGCATGAAATAGTATATCCTTCAAGTATCCTCCACATTGCCATTAACCTTAACTATTGCAATTTTTATATGGTCAAAAGAATATTTCAGTTCTACGAAAAATAACTAAATAATGTTTAGATTTGTCAATAATTCATTAAAAAAAAAAAAGAATACGATGCTTATTCTGTATCCACATCTACTGTAAAGGTTAGAAATCGGTAATAGATAAGTAACGTTTCATTTATACGAAAAATAACTAAACAACGTTTAGATCTGTCGGATTCGGTTGGAAAACTTCCATCATGAGTCTGACTCGATGTTCCAGGAGAGGGAGTTAATTCGCGACACTTCCCCATCCTCGTTCCACCTCTTAACCTTTGAGGCACCGCGTGGCCGGCGCAGAAATGTCAAGAGACACGAAAATGTTAACGAAGTTGACGCGATTCTAAGGATCGTGGAACACGTTTTTCCCATATAAAGCGCGCGGAGAAATCTGGGCCAGCCCGGCGTAAAATAACACCGTGTCCCGGCAACGAACGTGAAATACGTGTCAATTTAATTGGATAAAAGCGCGTATAGCCCGAGCCGGAGCCCACGCCGCGGTATCAAGTATACCGGCGCGGCTAGACACGGTTTTTCCGCGGACGACGATTTCTCTTCGATCGCCGGACGGAAGATTGATAACGTGATTACCGCGCCGGGAGAGCCGGACGGAAAAGTATGGTTCGTTATGCCGACGGAATCGATACATTCGGAAAAACACTGACCATTGCTCGCGGACTCTTTTTGCCGGTACACTTTCACGGCTAATTATCGCGCTTGTAATGCCATGTTCGTCACCGCGATGTCTTTCACGGTCGGGCGTCGTTGCACTTTCACTTTGAGGATCGTCACCTTGTAACATGACTAATAAATTGCAATGAGCCCTTTCTACTCTGCCGTAACGCACCGACGCAACGCACGGTGGGGTATTTGCTCGATCTGTCCGGCCAAAACTAAAGACACGCTTATACAGAGCTTTTACAACAAAATGGGAATGTCATATAATAATATATAATAATATACAGTTCTACGGTATATAACAATAAATTTATTAATCCTTTGCACCCCGTATACACCTCTTAGTCGCCAAGTGATTTGACACAGCAAAATTGTAAAGTTTGATATTTAATATTAAACTTTGCACAATGCATCGATATGTGAAATGTTAAAAGAAAATGGTTTCATTCCTCAATTTATGTGCCACTTCTCGAGAAGTTAGTTTGAAAGAATGTCATTGGTATTTTATTAGAAAATGTTGAATATTCTTAATGAAAAATTTGTGGAGTAGAAAGAGTTAATACAAATTATATATAATTTATATAGTCATATTTTGTCGAAAAAATTCGATATAAATATTCGATATAAATAGGTGTTTTTAATGGCCGCCTAAAACGGCCAAATTGGCCACAGTGCTTCGTTCCTATGTCGCTAATCGCTTACACTTATCGTCGCACGTAGAGACGAGTCAAAGGTATTTGTCGTCCGGATGCAAACTGTTACTGGCCTCCGATTTAAAAATTAAGAAAATTAAAAAACACATCTTCCAATAACGCAACGCCGTACGCCGCCTCCACACTATCAATAACTATGCTGCATTGCATAATTGAAATTAAATAGTAGACGTATAGAATAAATATCAAATATGGGGTCTATTCAAAAATTCAACCTATTTTTGAATTAAAAGAAAATAATATATGTTCAATAAATACATTTAATCATATTTACTGAACAATATAATTTCTATCGTTACCAATGACCTCTTCTCAACGTGATGGTAATTTGTGCATTTCATAGTCATTTAACAACGTAACACATTTTTACTATGAATATATTTTCGAAAAATGGTACTTTAATATTAGGTACCATTTTTTAAATATTATTGTATAACGTAGTCATTTAACAATTTAACACACTTTGATTATGAATAGTATATTTTAAGTTGTATTTGATTTTTCAAAATTGAAATTAAACGATTTTTACAATTGTCTAATTTTGAAAGTGGTGTAAGTCCATTTGCAGCCCGTAAGTATACATCAGTTTAGCAAAATACGCCTAAAACAAATTTATATAAACAAATTACATATTGATAAAACAGTAGAAACATTGCCAGGCTTCATATAATTTGCCTAAATTTTTTAATTAACAGATATGTTAACCTTTCATTTTCTTGAAACAAGAGAAAATGGACTTACACCACTTTCAAAATAAACGGTCCATATTATGAACCAGTTATTTATTTGGAAAGATAAATGTCATTAAAATATTGGTTACCTCACTTCGGGGACCCTAATACATTCGCCATTCCACCAGTTTGATACGAGGAGAAGCACAACACAGACTGATCCCATGGCAATGAATCGTTTTTGTTACCTCTTGTTCCTTTTCGTTCGTTGTTCTCTTTAAGAAGATCGACGAAAGGAACGAAGTTGGGGTCCCAGAAACCGATAAGAATGAATTAGGATGCACAGCGTCGGTAGCGATGGGTCGGAACCAACAAGTATCATATATACAGCCATTTGTTCGGTTTATTTCATTGTTTCGTAAATTGTAGTATTTGTGGCAACAAATAAATTTGTTAATAAAGAAGGATATTTCGTACTCGCAATTTTCTATCATTTTTATGATTCACTTTCTTACTATGTTTTATATTTCTTCTAAAAAAAATGACGGTTACTTTAACAATTTAAACTGAAAAAAGGGAATCGTTAATAAGAAAAGTTTATAAATTCATAGCGTAAATAATGACCAAAATAAAAAGAAAGATATCTATTTTCATCTTTTTCCATAACAATTGTTTTTTAACAAACGATTGAAACATAGAGTAACAAGTAAGTAGGTATATATTTTTGTTTTATGCAACTTGTATTAAAGGAAAACTTATTTCTACTTTTTATAGTTATTTCGGAGATGTTAGTTATAAATTGTAAGCATAAGCGAATAAATCGAAAGTATAGAAAATAATTTATTCTCAGTTTTCTTTCAATTAATTTAAAGATAATTGTTATAGTTTTGAAGTTACACGGAACACAAGTAGAACAGTTTTGTAACTGTTGAGTATTACATGAGTCGACTCTATTCCTATGTGTCAGTGATTTCTAGATACACTGTCGTAGTTCTGTGAAACCAGGCTTCCAACGAAACAAGGCGGTGGCTAATTTATTTTATAAACGAACAGATTGATCTACGAGACATGCGTATAATATTATTTTGTCCCGCTAACATTCACATAGCGTATACCGATATCATCGCCACCACAGTAGATTAATTTCCGAGATTAGGGTGGTTACGCAAGTCATTGCATATAAAAAATAGTTGAAAACAAAAACTGAAACGACAAACTTAATTACTTTTCACTTCATTATTTTTTTGTTGAAATATCTAATTTATTATAATTGTTTTCAGATCTATAAAAACTACAAATAATTAATTGTACTCTGATTTAATTGATAAGATTCTTGATTATAATTAAAAAATTAATCATTCTTAATCAATGATTAATCTTATACCACACAAAATTGGAACATACGTGATGCAGTAAACTTGTTATTATTTAAATTAATATATTCAAGTATTAAATTGATTAAATAAATGATTGAAGTAAGTAGATAAAGAGATCTCTTGAAATATCATATTACTCTACTAGTTGTAACCTGTGAAATTATATTTGTAATTAATTACGATCCATAATAAAGCATAAGAAAATGTTTACATAAATTCAGAATGTAAAAACTAATACAAATTTTCAAAAATCAATACTTAATTATATTTATTTGAATTGTTTAAATTATTTCAATACTTTAAATTAAAAATTGTATTAAACCAACAAATATCATTATTCACAGATATAACAATATATAGTTCATTTTTTATTTTACTCAATTCCTACATTTTATTTTCACAAGCAGTATATTGATATTTATAACTCTATGTGGCAGCAATTATTTTGTACGCAAATTTATTATTTATTACACGAATAATATATTTACGTTAATGGTATATGTTTTAAGTTTAATAAGTATTTAAAATTGGTATCTGTATTCAGACGTATATATATAGTATTGTTACATGTAAACCAAAATTTAAACAACGTTACCACAATGTCAGGATGGCCGAGCGGTCTAAGGCGCCAGACTCAAGGTTTATTCCTTACCCGTACAGCGGGTTCTGGGGTTTTCTGGTCCTCTCGGAGGGCGTGGGTTCGAATCCCACTTCTGACAAATTCTTTTGCAATTTTTGATACATCCATCGAAAATGTGTTTTATAATAATAAACAATTATCCACCACGAAACGTCAACTATTCTACTCTTACAAGTTACTTTACGCGAGTTGCGTGGTGGTGCGGGATCGAGTCCTGGCAACAGTAAATATTTTTTTTTCTTCCGAATATTAATATTTTTTGCTATATTTGATTTTTCTCTTCGTAATACATCAATTTTATATATTTAAATATATAAAATAACATATCTGTGTATATGTTTATAGAAATATAATTTTCTCTTGGATGGAAAATAATAAATAACTACATTTTTGTGAAATAACATTCGATAAGAAAAAAATGATAGTAATAGCTATTAACTGCAATGTTAATTTATGTTTTACTTAGAATATTAATGTACAGTATACATTGTATGAATTATCTGATGATTTCCTCTCTTGCAACACAAGTGTAGAGATAATATCTTATCTATTTTCTCTATTTTGCATGTTAATGATAATAATATTATAATATATACATAAAATTTATGTATGTATTATATTATACTACATACATAAAATTAAAAAAAATTGTTAATTCCAACAACACAACACAATAATAATTTCATCAATGTGTATGAATATCTCAGAATCAACAATTCAATATAAACGAATAAAATGGGTTAGCCAAGCGTTTTTCAGTTCAGTTTTACTATACGCCAATATACGTACATAAATAAAAAGTTAACATTCTATCGTGAAATGATAATAAATTGCGTTGTTTTTTTCTTATACGAACAACATTGTCAGCTAATCAAACTCTGTAAATGTCTACAAACTGAACAAAACGGAGTTATTAATAAATTGCGTCGACTCTTCTCATAAAAACAAAATTATCGGCTAATTAGACCTTGTAAATGTATACAACTCGTAACGTAACGAAGCGTAATTCTCGTAAATTAATTCGAACCAATACGTGATTACGAACACTAACGATTCGATTCATTGCGCCAGGTTATGTTACACTATAGCTATTGTGCCTAATGGATAATAAAGGTCTGATGCACGATTCACAACCAGTCTTGCGAAACTTGCTATGTTTCCGGGAGAACTTACGCGAGATAGCAGCACGAGCAAACGACCCTGCCCAGCCCTCTCCGTTGTTCAAGCTATTTTCGGAGTAACTATTTTTCCTCTTTCCCACAGAGCGCATGGTGGTTACGAGCACTGTGGTACAATAGGCTCTGACCCGCGCACAATGACTCCGAGATTCGTTTTGGAAACATTTGTAGTGTAATAATGCCCGTAAACGGAGTCACATAGCATTTTGGCCAGGCGAAACGGATTCGCGCTAGCGGACTCTTCATTATCTTCCGGTCGTCATTTAACCCATTCGAGACGAACTACACACCAAGTGTGTAATGACTTACCTAGCTAAAAAGAGAAATCGTACACCGTTTGTGTAATGATCATGGATTTCTATAGTATCAAATGATTAATTGGAAATTTAATGGTTACGATTGTCAATCACGAAAACGAAGAATGTTGTATGTTCTTAGAAACGGGCCACTCTCGATAAGCAATCAAAGCGTGTAGATGTTGAACAATTTGATCCACGATGTTTAATTAAATGTATATTCTCTTATTGTAAGGGTGCGATAATTATAACTTGTGTTGATTTCAGGCTAAGGCTATAGAAAGAGTCATTCACAATGAAAATTGTTGGGATTGCAAAAGATGAACAGTAATGGTGAAAGTGATGATTTCGAGTCTTGGATTCTGCGGTCACTTTTTAAAGAAACTGATCTCGAATGAGTTGAAATGTACGAACGTCACCAAAAATGAATAATTTTCAAGAATTTTTTTTTTAATTAATGGTCCTACCAACGCTTTCAATTTTTGTTGGAGCTTACTTATTTATTTACTCAATTATTTATATAGAAAAGTAATATAATACAAATATACAAAATTCTTATGTATTATCAAAGATCAACTAAATAAGCTACAATAAAAACTGAAAGCATTGGTCGAATCGTTATTAACGAAAGAAATTCAGGAAAATTGGTCGTTTTTGGCGACGTTCATAGGGAAGTAAGTACCATATCTACTCCGTTAATGAAATTTATGTATCCTGAAATGGCATTTATTAGCTGCACATGCCGTCCGCGACTCGTGTCTCGAATACGATTTTTTAAATTAATTGTAATCGTCTGAATATGCTACCGGCGCATCAACACTGATTATAGTAAATACTATGATCATTAAACTGCGAATTTCTACATGCATTTACAGTATATCGCAAACACAAGCATCCGGAGACAGTACTGAAATGGGTATAAACGTTAATGGAATTTAACGCATGAAAGGTTTCCGGGTTTTATTGCCAGCTACTATACAATTTTCTCTTGTCACAATTAGTCAACATTGATTGAGCAAATTAGGTTTCATTGAATTTTGGTTCCTTTATGTCTTCTTGTACCCGTTGTGCGTTCAATAATGAACTCTCGTAGTTTACAAATCAATAAATATTTAGTATATTAATATATATATTAATAATAATATTAAGTGGCCACGTTATACGTGAATTATTTAAACAGACAGTAGATAATATTGACAGAGCAGTATAATTTAAATATCTACTTAATACCTCTGTTACTCTTGTATAATTTCATTGCGTAATAATTACATAACACTTTATTTTGTTAATAGTTCCCTACCCACACTGTAATGAAATACGAATTTTTATCTAATGGAAAATATGAAAATGCAAAATGTAATGCTTCTCGTACTATTTGTTAGGAAAAATAATTTTCTCTCATAATTCTGTTCTCCTGATTCTACTGAAAAAGATTTGAATTCGCATAAAAATCCACTATCCAATGGCAACATGCATTATTTCGATTACAGACACAGTTACACAAGCAAATACCTTGGTTTATTCTTTAAAAACGGTAATTATATAATACGAATGTCTACAGGCACGCACGACAAAACGTTGGAAGTAAACTGTGAAAGTTCCGCGAACCGCGAAACTTCTTGCGTCAAACGCGCAACTGTCAGTGTCAACAAGCGAAAGGTCAAGAAAGTTATTAACAGCGGCAGTAAATAACACCAAAGCAACGACGGATAGAAATAATAAACATAGCAATGCCGTGTTACATGTGTGCGCCGGAGAAATTAATAAACTCGTAAAGCAATCGGCTCAGAGAATCTTCCGACTTTCTACGTAACGTTCTCATTAATCAAGGATATTATGTCAAACTGTTCCTACAGCGAGGCAGTACGTCTCCTCCATTCGTCATTCGACGTGGAAAAAAGAAGAAACTGTCGTCTAATCGATATATCTTCGGTCGGTGTAGCTAACAATAAAAGCGGAAAAGGTTCGTAGCTACGTTTCTATCGACCCAGATTTAAAAGCGAAACGTCATTTGTTCCGTGACTTATGACTCCTGACTTCGTGCGGTTTGTTTCATTGAACCCGTATCGCGTGCTCGACTAACGAGCACCACCACCACGTTGCTCCTGATCGATGTTGGATCGACGTTTCAGTAAAGAGTAACGGATACAACAGGACTGACTTATTTTCTGTATTCTCACTAGCCACGGACGTGGCTGGCTCTAAAGCAGGGTCTTTAACACTAGGTTTACGTACGTTTATTGTATGGTTTATTCGATTGTTCCTAGTAACAGTGATGTTTATTCGTGTGGATCTTGGGAACTAATCAGTTAACCGTGGAACTTGGTTCGAAAAATCTCTCATTGTGCGCGCAATAAAACTGACATACTGAATAACAGTTATAACTTATTTCGGTCCTTCGTAACTATTTCAAGAATCAAAGTCTATATAGAACAGTTTCATGCGGTTATTGCAAAACCCTTTCAGTCCCTGATTTCAGTTCTACACTTCTTTCAGAACTGAAAAATAACAGTTACAGAACCGATATAGAATCTCTATAATATCGGTTCTGAGAAATAACAGTTACGACTTTATTTCGATTTTTGACGATTATTTCAAGAATCAAAACCGATATCATGAGTATTTTCAACCTTTTTAGTGAAGCTTCCAGTAAACGTCATCAATCGAAACTGTGTAGAAAAGTATATCCCGATAGTCGCCAGCAATCGGACACGCTGAAAGACATCGAGAATCCAGCTTGTACGTGGCATTTGTGTGCGACCCGCCGCCATTTACCTCTACCTTTCTAATTTCTCGGACGCGGTAATTAAGCGGGCAGCGTATCATTAGGGGAAGAATTACTGGGTAGGCGGGTCAGTGGTTTTTACTTTTCGGCGACACCTCGTTATTAGATGAATCCACGGACCGCCGTGCCGCCGATATAGTTAACACCGCTACCACGAACCAAGAGGACCGCGGAACAGTTTTATGTACGAACTAATTGCGACCGGACATGGCCCGGTGCGTGCCGTGGAAGGTGTAATCAGTTCTTCTTTTCGTGTACGCGATAGCTGACGGTACCGGGCAAGTATATTAAACGAACTGTTGCTCCATAAATCAAACAGATAAAGATCTCACGGGGCTTGCGACTTAAAAATCATTTTACTAGACGCGAACGTCGTAAACCGAGATTCTTGGACTGTTAATTCCGACCGCTTCCGTGACTCTTGTTGGTTGTGAGGTGACCGATTGTGGTTTCTGGCGGAGCCAGTCTTGCCTTCCTGAGGTCATGATTCTATGATAAAGTTTACGACTATCGAGAACTTTAATATCCAAATGTGGAACATTTTAGCGTGCAGAATGTATTTGGAGCTCCTCGGTACGGGGAGTCGCGGAAAAATAACTTTATCTGAAGTTTGCTTCTCATCGACCTGTCCGGTTGTTAAAGTTGTTTAATTTCTCTTTCAATTCGCTTTCTCGCGGTTTGGTTTGGTGAATATATGTTATTTTATTCGGATCACTGGTTCGGTTTTACTCCGATAAAGAGATGGATAAAACAATCGTGTACAAGTGTCTTACGGATGTTGAACTATTTTACGAATATTCTGTACTCTTTCAGAATGTTATATCAACGTTATTGTCATCTGATTCTTGTAGTTTCATATTGTTTAACGATGTGTTAAGATAATAGTTGATTTATGATGTCATAATTTTGAAATGATCTTGAATGCAATGCAATAAGAATTTTGTTCACTCATATAGAAAATTTGCAGAAAATCAATAAATTAAACATTATAATTATATAAATACCTTTTAATATATTTATATGAAATTATATATAATTTATATTAATAAATTGATTATTATATGCCATATAATTGCATATTATTGTATATTATTACATTATATTTTCAAATTTTCTTGTAAAAAGTCGATATAAACCAGTCTTCAATTTTGGCTGCTCAGATTGGGCAAGTACGCCAGAGTGCAGCGGTTTGAACCGATTTCTCCGAAACCATAGCTGTGGCAACCGTAAACGCAGTTTCTCGGAGAAGAATCGATAGAGAAATCGCTGTGGTAATGTTGGCATTGCCATTGAGGCTACTCGAGTATCGAGTTTTCCACGCCGGCAACCGTGTTTCTTTCAGGTTTATGTCCTTGAACGATATATGAGTGGCTTAGAATAGTAGTGGTTCAATTTCTATTTCGAGATTCGCGAGAAAATAACTTTTACGAAATGTTCCTGGATTCACTGCATACTAATATTACAATTATTAATATCAATAATTAATAGTAACTCATATTATTAATTACATTATAATATTAATATTTAATCAATCTAAGAATGATTCGTAATATCTTTTTTTCACAAGAAGTCAGAAATAGTGTTCTAATTTCTATCTCTAGGTTCCTGAGAAAAAGGAGCTTTTATAAAATGTCCTTGTATTAAATAAACACTAAGACTATACACTGTTATTAATAATATTATTAACAAAATTATTCTCATAAAATTCAATAGAAAATATACTATTTTGTAACATTAAAGTTACTATCGTAATTACTGTTCATTATTAATATTAGCAAACATTAATACTGGATTAATCCAAGAGTATTTCGCGAACGTTTGTTATATTTGAGAATTCGGTGGTAGAAATTAGAGCACTGTAACTTTGAGCCGCTCGTATATTTGTGCCACGCGACACAATGATTTCGTAAGTTTCCACGGCAGTTGGACGTGTTGCACTTGAACACACACGCGCATAGTACCAACAGAGACGTGAAAGTTCAACAAATCATGTGACTGTACCAAAAGTGTAATAGACTCGAGAGCGGAGAGGTACGTTCACTTTCACTCGATCAGCGCTACCGATACTGTTCGAGGATCGCACGTGTTTGTTCGGATCGTCAATAATTTTACGCTTCAGCTGCACTGCGCTATGATTTCATATGTACGTGTATATTGCCGCTATCCGATCTGTTTGTTCTAGACCGGTCCGTTAAAAATAAATGATGGATAATGTGTTACTTGATTGTACAGACGATAATGACATTCGCATAAAATTGTATGATACACTGTTTGAATAATGTAGCTTGGTTCATATACATGGAGAGCTTTTACTTCATAAACCTATTGAACAGCCTGTACAGTGGAAAATTACGAATACTGATATTTGAAAGTTAAATTAGCTATAATTTCGAAAGCTATACAACTAAATATTAATTTATACAGAAATTGTGTTAATTTTTAATATTTGAAAGTATTACAATCACTATTCGATTATCATTTAGTTAATTATTATTACCGAGTATGTTTATTATTTTACGATAAATTGTACTGATTTCATAGAAAGTTCGCAGATTTTAATGTACTGATTCTTCTCGATAATTCAATGTTCCAAAATGATTTATTTAAATATATTAAATATAGAAATTAAGAAGACGCATCTTTATTTAATCAATTGTAAATCAATGATTCCTCATTTTTTATTTAAAGACAGAAAATAGCTAAAGTAAAGACGAAAATTTCATAAATAGACAAATATATCTATGATCTTTCCATAAGTATACAGTAAATTTGTTTTAAAATGCATCGTATTAATAAATACATCTTCCTAAAAGTGTGAGGCAATGTTCATGATATAAAATGTATATAACTATACTACTTTCTATATATTTTTTTGCACAAGTATGAATATCAATATCATCTAAAACGTGAAACATAATTCCTCCAACCACTCGAGAAGTATAAAATTGTAAAATCGGTAAATAAATATTGAATTTAAATGGCTGCTTCATTCTTCGGTGTTCTCGCATCGCGTGGATCTGAATCGCACAAAAACGGGTCTTAGTTGCTCGTCCCGCGGTAACGACTTCTATTGCGATCACTTCTCATAGTTGCCATTCCGTGGTCTAATTAATTGATAACACGCGGAGGATCTAAAGAAAGGAAATACCACGCGCAATTATCGTAATCGTAAAAAACACAGCCGCGCTATTACGTAAATTACTCTGTATCTTTATACGAAACGTTTTAATTATTCCGTAATCCGGGTTCACGCGTTGCGAAAGCTGCGTCGAACGGTGAAACCCAATATAGTACTAGCAATTTTCTGCAATTAAAATACCGTGCGATACATTGATACGTGTTAATTCCAAACGAAGATATTAGATAGCCAAGTTAATTCGTTTTTACGAAAATTTGTTACGGAACTTATACTGGTTTCAGATCACGTTTTCCATAGAACGCCTTAATCATTTCGTGGAAACTGGTCGAAACGCATTCCATTTGGTTGCGGTATAATTAATGAGACAGAAATATCTGCCCCGAGCATTTTATACGGCAATTTTGGAAATGTTTCTGCACCAGTGCTGTTAACATGCGACATTTATCATTTCACAACAAGACACGCAATGAAAATATAATAATAGAAGAATTATAATAATTGTGTTCCTATGTTTGCTTTTAAATATTTTATACTGCTCTCTTCGTTTACTGTAAATCTAAGTTTACTTTAACAATTAAATACAATAGAAGAATAGCAAAAATTCATTCAAGACAAAGGGTTGAAAACGATCTCCTTATTCTCTTTTTTCATAGAACAATAGAACAATTGTATTTTTCCGACGCAAGTTCTTCATAATTAACGTTTTTTCTCTGATTTTTGTCAATTTTAATGGAATAAATAATATTCTTTTTTAGTTCTCAAAGGATTTATTCGTCTCTTCGTTTCTTCTAGATCAGAAAGCCCTTCTCTTTATAGTTTCCGAATGTGTTCTATAATTTCAGAAGCCGAACCATTAATTTTCTGAATGTTTCTTTTCTGGACTTAACCGCATTGGCTTCTGACCGACTCAAATAACGTTAACTCTTTTCCTCAAGGGCAAAAGGAATTTTATGGCAGCTTATATACTACAATCTCCATCAAACCGGAGGTGTAGAATCACGCTGTAACAGGAAAGTCGAAACACTTCGTTCCACCCTGTACGTTCACGGACATCAAAACGAATCGAATCTTTAGGTAGAAAGCGGGCTCGGATGCACTTGCGCGGCGCATTCCCATATATCCATTTCCTTACACGTGAACCGGGTTGCGACTACCGATTAAGGGAACGAAACGTTACACCGAACATCGTTGCCACGGACTTGCACTTTCGCTACGCAAACGATTAACTGCACGCTAGATACAACAATTTCTCCGGACCCTATTTACAGAAGCAATTTATGGGGGTAGCGGCGTAGCCAACCGACGATCAATAAAGAATTCACGATCGGAACACGCGAGCGTGTTCCTCCGCGGCCGCGCGATTTATAAGGTATCGGGCCCGTTTCGATTCGCATTAGTTAACGATTACACATCGTTTAGATCGTGTTTCTTATCGCTCCGCGAGGTCCCGTGTTCTTTTGCCGATTCGCCCGTTGCAATAACCGGGCGGACGAACGGTGCTCTATTTATTGCTCGATCTCAGCCCATTTCTTGCCCAGCGTGTTCCTAAATCATATCACGCCAATTGATTTTCCCCTGATTGCTTTTACGCGGCGCGATTCGCCTGCTTCCGGTTCAACCCTTCGTCGTGGCGGTATTTCATTGTAACACACTCTTCGGAATAAAAATTTTGAGGACGAATGTCGGCATTCTAGGGATGTTCAACTTTTATATCTGAGATACAAAGTTGTCAATTTAATTTTTCAAATAACAACAGACAGGTTTACTTTTTCTTTTGTACTTAGGAGTGTGATGTATAAGTTAGCTGCCTCAGCTGATGAATTCGAATACTCTGGAAAATCCTCGTCTTCGAAAGGTTAATACACATCGAACCTACGCTTATCATTTCTTTTAATACTAACACTACCGAGCAGTCAAATTGACATTTCAATGAACTTCTGATGAAGAGATTTTCTTACCGTCGTTTTAAAGATTGAGTATATCTGTCTGTGATAAGTATCAGGTTGATCGAGAAGTGTCTTGTCATTTCAGTTTTCGACGTGGCGTTTGTATTATAATAAAAGAATAAATATTTAAGAATCCAACGATTTACCTACTAAAATTTTGAAACCTCGATACCGACACCTGAGGAGTTCTAGGAATTCAGACAGAATCCGACTATATTAATTTAATCGGATTATTTTCTTCAGCTTAATTAACTTCTTTCACATAACCTCCGAGATAAGCAGACAGTTTTCCTCTAATTTTTGCATCCTGAACGCTTTGCAGCTACGCGCGCAAATTATGGGACATCCTGTAATCGTAACAAAACCAAAATGTCGTTTAAGGCATCGCGTAGCTTCTTCGCGTTCAGATTTTCCTTTTGCAACAAATCAAGTGAGAGGAGAAAAATTGCGCATCTACATAAGCATCCGGTGAGCAGGAATAAGTTCCGATTGCAGATTCGACATGGTACGATCGTTTATTTCGCTCGAGCGCGGAGCCTAAGCCAGTGATGCACAACCCGTGGCTCGGTTTAACCCTTCAAGGATCAGGAAATACATTTTAACCCCTTATCTTACAGAATTTAGTGTAGTAGTAACAGTAAAAGTTTTTCGCGATTATCTCGAAAACTGAAGCCTTCCGTTCGCAACATATAAAGGAAGAAGTTGTTCAAAGTCACGCCCCCAACACATATATAAAGATCATCAAGATCGATGCGATCGCAGTACACCGATAACTTTACCCATACCAAGAACTGATAATTAACCTATTAACTGTGGATTTTACTTTGAAAATTCTTGTTTCGCGCGCAATAAAATCAAAAATTGAAGTGCATACGCAGGAGGAATGCACCTAGGATATATTTGAATGAGAAACCAAAGCAAAACAAAGAGGAATTCCATGTTTATCTACAAAAATAAAGAATTCATCGTTGGAAGAAGTATCATTTCAAGCTTAAAATGGCGTGTATACTCGTCAGACACAGTTAACTGGTTAAAACCAACCGACAATTCGACAATAAAAAGTGAGAATTGATCAATCAGCCAAATTCTTGAACCTAGGCGTGTCAAATGATCTAACAGTGGATGGTTGTGCATCACTGGCTTAGTATAGGTAGTTTCTCGGTCCGCGTGTGCACGCGGTATGCGTGCGGGGAACCGTGTGATGGTTTTCGTTCACGAGAAACGCGTGTTCCCTGTGGATCGAGGCTTCTTGCGCCCAATGATCTTGCGCCGTTACAGCGAAGCCTTGCGTAAGTGAATTTAGAGCACTTATTGCCCCTGTCCGACCGGGTACCCGGCTAACTTTTACGATCTAGTAATTTCAGGCTGCTCCGCCAGATCTCGCCGGTTTCCCCGGTTAACCGCGCGGCACGTCTCGTGACGGACGATCGCGTGTCCGCGGGCACGATTCACTTTACATGCGTGTTACTTCATGTGTCGCCTTCCGACACGAAAAACCGGCCTGCGGGCCGTGTGTTCGTGCGAACGCTGTTCGATCCGAATGCGTATTAGGGAAATGGGGAACGGGAAACTAGGAGGAAGACATTAGACAATCTCAGACGAGACGGTTGGCTTAGCAAATAAAGAACTGTATTTATCTGTACTCATGCAAAGTAGGCTGCAGTGTGTTCGAAACGCGTGGATTTCAGAGCTAAGCTTTCGGTACATGAATTGGAAAAGTACATTTGGAAAATAATAATTGAGGAAGTTAATGTTTTGGCGTCCGAAATTATTGTACAACATACCCGGAAGCTATAAAAAAGCAGAGCTTTCTGATCTAGAAAAAAATAAAGAAACGAGTAAATCCTTTAATAACTAAGCAGAATATTATTTATTCCATTAGAGTTTACGAAAATCAGAAAATATCGAAAAATGTATTTAAACGAACTGACTTCCGAGCGACTCAATTAAATCTCAACGATTGAATTAGTTGAATGCACGACCGTTACGAATATAATTATGTTATTAGTCATGTTATTAGCCTATTAGCTACGACGGGAATAACTGCGAAGCTATATCTCTGTACGGCAAGGTTTGACGCGGTCTGTATATTATAAATGAAGCAGTGCGGACTGAGACTGATAGAATTTTCCACTGTGCAATTACGTTAGATTCGACTGTAATCTGCGCAGCTATCGATAGCAGAAAGAATTGAGCCGCTATAATGGCATACCATTCGAAAAGACGATACACACCAAAGCCACTATAGTAGCGTATAGTAGCTGAAACATTAATAATAATATCAATAATTCAATAATGATTAATAATATCCATAACGTTATTGGTAATTACTTATTGTATATTATTAACAACACTACTTTCACTAGTTTCTCATACACAACACAATTCATTTTTGTTTATCAGCCGACGCGTTATTAGTAATAATCCAACATAGACTCATAAAATATGCATTAATAAAAATCCTCGCAGAAGAAGCAATTTCCCTTGGCAGTAGCACCGTAGAAATGGAAATGAAAGAGACAAGTAATTTATTCACTGTAGTGTCAATCTCGTCCATCAATCCCGCACACTTTCACGATTCTTTTCCTGGACAGTCGGGGGAGGGGGCGAGATGGAAAAAGGTTGACACAGGCGATCCTTTTAATTAGACATCGCCGCGCTTCAGACCTGTGAACCGGCGTCGTTATAAGTGGTATCAGGAGAACGGTCCCGGTCCGCGTGCAGAAGCAAAAAGCAAAGTGGATCACGCGCGATGGCGTATAAAGAAAATCGTCTATCGCGAACATGGAAACCGGGCACTCGATCGATAGAACGGACCGATCGACTTTCGCGGTCACTCGTGCCCGCCATAACGCGTTGTAAATGTGACAAATGGGAGAAGGAGAAGCGGTCGGGTCGACTCCACCAGATATACACACGGGCAATCATGCGTAAATGTGCACGTAAACGGACTAAACGACGGTCATTTTTTTGTTCGGAGGTTACATTAGTCATCGATTTAACGATTAGTGGTTAGCGACGTCGTTAAACAAATTTAATTAGTTCATTTGAGGATCGTTGACGAACTTGTCTTGCTAAAGGAGATACGTTCGATACACGCTCGTATGTGGTAGTACGATACGCTCTTAGTATGTAGTCGGACTTACGAGCTTCTACTTTTTCTATTGGTTCTTGTTAGTCATTAAAGCTATTGATTGTTTGTTTCTGCAACTATATTAAAATGGATGAATATATAATTTTTGTGTAATGCGTGTTGAACAATGTTGTTTATGTTCTGTTGAATTGTTAGCGATTGTTTCAGAAGTATTTTTCATTTGAATGGAACTTTACATTTTGAAAGTACTGTATTAGGTAGTAAATTAGAGTAGTAATTATTTTCAATCAAATTTAATTAATTCGTTTTTTCATAATACAAATTTACCGTGGAGTATACTTATGCTTTTTTCATTATAAAAATTGTAAGTTTTACGTGATGAGTTTTCAATTCAAACTAGAACATAACATTTTGACGGCAACGAATCCGTGTAAATGAGAAAAATATTGCAATTTCTTTCAATCAGTAACAGAAAATTAGATTTGTAGATTTTACAAATTTGTAATACTCTGATACTGATCGTTTAAACGATTAAAATCAGTATTCCCATCTTTAGTTTCATAAAGAACGTTTTCGAAATTCTTGAAAAATTCGTTACAGTCTTATCACTTTTTATTGTTAATGTAACATAAAGTGATCAAGACAAAAGTGATTGTTAAATGTGCAAAGGAAAATACTGCCTGGAAAAGGTAAATATGACATTAGCGCAGGCCACGAGTATTTTAAGCCCATCCTCATGTTCAAGCTGGCGCTCCTTGAACTGAGTTTCACTCTTCGAGGATCTGAAGGGCTCTCGAGGCTCGCACGGTTTTGTAAGAATTTCTGATGCTCTTTTATATCTGTTTGCAGACTGTGTTTGCACAGACACGAGTGCACGTCCTTCAGGACCGAGGGATCGCGCGAATGGACACTCGACACTACAGAAAAAGTATTTAAAAATAAGACTTTGTTGATTTTGTAAGGTATACTATTTCGTAAACAAAAGCAAAAAGATATTTCTTTAAATAACATTAAATTACTTTACAAGCGGCTTTTTTCGATATGTCATACTTTTGTTCAAAAAATACATGAACAGAAAACACCTGCTGTGAATAAGGAGGTACATAAATAAAAATTAAATAACAATCTTCGTCTGTCGTTTTATCATCGTTCTATCAGTAATCACAGAAATATTTTCATTTCTTTTTTTATTACTTTCATTCCTACTTATATTTTCTAAAAGTTAAAATCAGAAGAACTGTCTGTCTCCGATGAAAAGATTTCGCTACACATAGCTTGAATTAAAAGTTACATTGAAAAAAGGACTGAATCGACGAACATCATTAACCCCTTCTCTTATAATAACGTATCAGACTCATAAATGAAATATTACTTGACTATTATAAAATTCTTTTTTTCCACTAAATTATTAACGATAAAGCTATTTCATCAATTACAGTCAAGAAATAAATATGGCAAAGGCTTAATAAACATAAGATCATGAAAATTTATTGGATTTATTCTTATTGTCCCCCAAAGCATTAATATTCCTTGATATAAATCTGAAAAATTAGTTGAAAAATTAGAGAATACACATTGGTATAATCGAATTAATCGAAATCAACTGAAACGGGCACCAAATAAAACACTAGATAGCGTTAACAACTCACAGTTACAAGTATATAATTCAAATACGTAATCCACGGCTTATAGTTTTTCCGTTAAAAACAATTACCAAGGAATTCTCCAGCGCGTTCGCTTCACGCGATGTTCCGAGCGTAATTTATAACGCGGCCAATAAATCTGATCGCTGTATTATACTTATTTATTCGACCTACGGAGCGTTCCTCGCACCCCGCGCGCCGCGAAATGTAAACGGTCCCCTTTAAGCCGCATTAAAACCCCATAATGATTACAATTTCGATCCCTCCATTTCCATTTTAACTGTCGCGTCGGCGCGGCGAGCTGTAAAATCGAAAACCTGACGCGTCACGTAGCGAGTTCCATTATATTCAATTACACGCGCGAAGTAATGATCGCCGCGGACGATTTTGAACGGCGGAATGCGGTTTCGAGTGCGGCCGGGTGTCGCGCAAGAAAATTTCGTACCGCGTCGCCTCCAGAAAACCAACGAGAGAAATGGCTGCGATGTCGTGACAAAAGTCCGCTGTCCGTGACTCGAGCATTCCCGTAAATTCTTGACCCGCGACGAACGGCGGCGGCGGCGGTCATCGTTATTCCGTTTTAATGGCGATTTCCGACGGTTTTTTGCGAGCCACCGTTGCGTTCGGCCGAGGCCTTAATGACCGAGATACACTGATTAGTATTAAGTACTTTCTCTTGTATGCTAGAAAGCGGTTTATCATGTTGGAAAGAGAAATAAATTTTCGCCGAAGGTATTGCAAGCATGATATTGAAGCGTTTTAACCCTTTCGTCCCTGAATATGCATTTTCCTTGTAAATCAAAGGGAGAATGAAGAAGAGCTGCTTTCAAGTGAAACTGATGTTTTGCAGCGAAAGAAATAAGAGGAACACTAATAATAATAATAATAATAATAATAATAATAATAATAATAATAAAAATAATATCAATTAGTACTTAACCCGTTCACCTACTACATCGTGTCAGGCTCGTAAGAAAAATTTTAAACTGTATTTGACAAATCTGAATGTTATTTACTCTTTTCTTTTAAATATAAATTAAATATTACTTTTTCATTATCAATCGTTAACCTTTTGAGTGAACGTAGACATAGGCTAAGTATCAAAATTTGTTCTTTTAAAAGTAATCGATAAAGTAAAAGTAAACGATAAAGTAATCGATGCAACTACTTTATCACTTGATAAAGTAGTTGCATCGATTACAGTTAATAACCGATGTCGACTGAAAATGTTTAATAACGTAACTAAGTTGATAATAGTGCAATGCAAGAATTGTAACGCCAAATAATGAATAATTGTTCCTGCTTTTCTTTGCTACTTAAGAATAACCCTACGAGAAAATGGTTAAGATTAACGTTGTTAATAATAATATGTTGTGTTTATCCGTGCGACTGTAGCATTGAAATATATTTATATATTAATATATTTCGATCTGTCAATATTTTCACCCGGTATACAACAGTACCTATGTATATCATTCGAGACGCAAGGGATAATAGCTTTATGACTCCCATCGAGTTACATGAGCGCGGCGCCGCGCAATTCCGGTGACGGGACAGGAGGGAATTATGCGACCGGTACACGTTTCGCGGCTAATTACGAATTAGTAAAGAGGATTAGTGTGTTCCGAAGGTAGTCGGATATTTTTGGTATCTCGGAGATAGGGAAGTTGAGCGACCGGTGTTGTGTACCGTAATTGGTACAGTTAGCTAAAATGGTAATTGGGAATTAATATGTATATGGAGTTCAATGAAGAGGAAGTAATGAGACAAGGTCGATGTTTTCATGGTATCATCGTGTAATCCTGTTGCAAACGATGTAACGCGTGTTTAACAGTAATTCGATTGTTTTGTAAACACTTTCTGGTAGCGAAGTATAAAGTATACAGAATATTCATAGAAATGCTTTGAACAACTGTGCAAACATTTATTTATGATATACTTCTATTATATAGAGATCTTGTAAATATATAAAAATATACTTTTATGTAAACGTATTTTAACTTTACAGACTAAACAATTCTTCGATTTTATTTAATTTAATAAATTATGTATGAACTTGAAGCAAAATTGCAAATTATACTAAATTAAATTGGAACTCAAACAAGTATGATTTTATATGCAAAAATAAATGGAAAATATAACATGATTTATATTCTCGGTAAGTAAAAAGTAATTCCGTAGATACCGACTACCGGATGAATTCATTAATCAACGTTTTTGTTAACTGTTACCAGAAATATGAGTTTAACAAATAAATATTCTTAACACTTAACACTAGGACCGCCATATCCGTCAAAATGACTGATTTCGGTTTCCATGTTTCGCAATCATCGATTTTTTAAAAGCATCGAATATTTGAAATGATTTCGAACATAAATAGTGTCCCTTGAATGTAATAACTCTTTGGGACGACGCCTACAACCGGCAAACCAGTGGGAAGGTTGGGATATCTTTAGTCGGAAATGAGTCTAGACTATGGAATCCAGGTTTTCAAAGGGCAAAAGTTGGATTCGGTCGGCTAGAATAGCCAGGAATACCAGGGGTCGCCATTTGACTTAGCACTGATGGGACTCCTGGGTCGAGGTCGGATCGGGCCGACGGCTACAACCGGCTGACCGGTGGGAAGGTCGGGATACCTTTAGTCGAAAATGAGTCTCGACTATGGAATCCAGGTTTCCAGAGTTAAACTTAGCACAATCGTCCCGAACGGCGAACACGCTGTTGTAGATTAATTTGTATAAATTTGTAAGAAAGACACTGCCTAGTGGTAGCATTGTGTAACTCTCAACTTCTTTCCTCTCCAACGAGGAATCTTCAGCGATGCAGTCAAATATACTGAAATGAAGCAGTTATCAAAGTGCAGCACCGCTGGAGGGTATGTAGATGGTAATTCCTGTTAAGGGGGGACGAAGAAAAAGTAATTGATCACCGCACGCGCAGCTGAAAAAATTATGTAAATCTCCCGAGAGGAGGATTGTCGAACGGTGTCGAGCATTTCAACAGCGCGTATCTTCTATTCGAATCTTCGCGATTCTCTTATTCCCTTTACCTCTTATCGGGGATGAAAAATGGGCTTAACCGTGGAATCATGTAGATCGCGATAGAAAATAGAGAACTGACGTATTTATTGTATACAAGTATGCAAGGTGTACCACCAATTCTGTTACAATGCAATTTGTCCGTCATTTTTTACACTACGTGAATGTTAAAAGCGTTAATTATTTCGTTCGGGGGGCGCATATTGTAATGGGAATAATTTTTCCTTTAATCCCTTCTCTTATAAGATCGTGTTAGACTCGCGATGAAAATTTTCAACCGAATTCGATTCTCCACTGCATATAACCAATAGAAAACAATGGATTAATTGCAGATTATCTCAGTTGTCAAATAAAAGATGTCGATTCTTCACAACTGTTTCAAAAATTGACACCGATGTCATAACTGTTTTCAACCCTTGGTACAAATGCACCCTAACTCTATTGCATTTCGTAATATATATTTGATAAGACTAATGCAATATTGTTGTACTGTGGTAGTCTACCACATTTGAATCGATTGTCAATTTTATCAGTTGAACGTGCGTTGTCAGCAACAATTTTTCACTTTAATAAAGTTCATCGTTAAAATAAGACGTTATGTTAAACAGTTCATTTAATACAAATTACAATTGGCATAATAGCCATTATGCGAACACATTAACCATAACACTCACTCACTCTCCAACGCTCCCATGCGTTCTCTTTCGTCAAACAAAACTATTTAACCAATCAACTGCATTTCACGAGTATTTATACACATCATCTTAAAGCTTGAAATGATTCTTATTCTTTCAACGATGAATTCTTTACTTTTGTCAGATAAACATGTAATTCTTCTTCGTTTTCACACTTTATTTTTTATTTCATTGCGCGTAAAACAAGAGATATTTGAAACTAAATTGCACAGTTACCAGGTTGAACATTCAACAGATGTTACTCACACCCCTCTCTCTCACTTGCTCTCATTTACAATAAAATCAAATACTCTCTCAATAACTTCCAAAAACTAAAATATTTGAGTGACTCAAAAGTCACAGTGCCAGTTCGAACTCCACCGTTGCACAGCCGCGGGGGCGTGCATATCGAGAGAAACGTGTCCGAGTGTCGGTTGCGGAAAAAGGACACAATCGAAATTTCAAGGGGTTAGGGACGGGGTCAAAACAACCGGCGTCGAGTCTTCGATTCGAAGAATGCATATCCTGCATCGACAAAGCCAAGAAGGGAGATAAAGAGAAACAGGAAGAAAGACCGAGGGAAAAAGTCTGACCACGGTTCGAGCCTCGAACTTCGAGGTAGCGCATTACCGGCGTTTCTTTCTTTCCTTTATCGAGAATCGATTCACGAGCGTCGATATCCCTCCGCGCGACGCGACGTTTTCCTTTTTGCACCGTCGTCGTCGCAAGTCTTTTGACATTTGCATCCTGGCTGCCGCGAACGCGTTGGATGCTGACGAGATATCGAGCCGTCACTCTATCGGATAACATCAGGAACGTATTGCAACGAGAAATAAAGGGAAGGGAGGGGGTTGAAGGCTCCCTGTTGCGCGAGATTCTATGGTTAAATCTTGTTAAGTCCTTGCCGAGCGCTCGAATCTAGAAATTTCTCGAATGTCTCTTTCGAGGCACGTATCGTGCAAATTATTCCTTTCTTACTTCGACGGACAGTTTGGTTTCATCCTTTGCGGTCGACATGACTCGATACTATGTATCCTTCCTTGGTTAATGCTGTTTTTGGCTTTTTTTAATATCAACGTTTAATACAATTGATTTTATGAGATCAGAGGATAACGTTAGTTAAATTTTTCTTTCTAAAATGTAAATATTTATCCATATTAGAATAATATTTTGGTTTTATTTCTGAAAAGTTACTTGTGGTAACAAGTATATAGTGGAATTTGGAATATAATGTTTCTTTTTTATGAAGAAACATTTTTGTATATAAGAATTAATGTGCATTTGAGATAAAACTGTCCTATAAAGAATTATTTATTACAAGTGTCATGAAAATAAGTATAGTAACATAATTATAGTAATTATTATTAAATTGTTAATAACAATATTAATTGCTACATATAACTTATTATTATTATAATTCAACAATAAGCTTGAAAAAAAAATTTCATTCAATAAAATACTCGAATTCATTTACATCTTGGCTGTGATGGATGCCATAAGTTACTATGAGTATCCAGAAACATTGATTTTATAGAAAATTCCTTTCGTAACAGGATTTATTAGAATTAGTAACTGTATTTTGACAGGATGCCGGTCGCACGCCTTTGAAATAACTACTGTGCACTTGAATTCCTTGTAAATTAGAAGAATCATATTCGCGCAGAATATTTTGAGAATTCAGTTCTGTAAATATTCTGCAGATAAGATTTATAGTAAATTTCATGCAAGAATTGTTTAGTCTTCATAGAAATTCTTTGCGTCAATTGATAATCGCAAAATTATAGGAAAATTAGTAGAAAGTATTATTCCAAAGGAATAAGATAACAAAGTGCTTAAAACAAAAGCGAATTTAATCGAGATGTCATACAGAGTTGATAACAAAGAATCAAGTAGATTTGAATAGTCTAACTCGAATGATAACCATCATGGTTTGAATGTAAGATTTTCCTTGAATCAAGTAGGAAAACGTCTGTCTCAAATGATATTTCATTGTTACCACGTAGTCAATTAACACCAGAACCAACAGTCAAAATGACTGGTTTCGATTTTTTGATTTCGCAATCACCGATATCTTAAACGCGTTGAATGTTTGAAATGACCTTGAAAGTAAATAGTTTCACTACAATAAATGTGCAAAGAAACCGAAAATAATCTATTGTTACAATTTTTAAAGAGATTATCTAGTAGTTCTAGTGGTAAATAACATTTACCCAACACTGGATGCAAGTATAAAGAGCCTTCATTAAAATACTTATACGTTGTTTTTGATGATATTGAATCATCTCGGTCGTTACGCGAGTACGTTTGCGCAACTCCTATAAGCCATCCGAAGGCTTCATCGTTCACGGTTCCACGCGGAAAATAATAAATATCCCACTTTCTCGCGGCAAATGTTCCCTGAAATAACCGATCCATCTTACACGCGTATTCAAAGAATTCCGTAAAACTGGAGGCAGGGGACAGGAGATAAATATTTTCAGCCGATCAGTACCACGCATTACATCCCTCCGCTGGCCGCTCCTCTCAACGTAACTACGTGTCTTACGTTGCTCATTAAACGTTTCAACTTATACAGGCTATCATTATAGGCGCGGTAATAATCAATTGACGATCCATTCTACGCACGGCGTGGATTAATCGATTTCAAAACAATCTTCAACCGAGGCACCTTTCACGCGAAATATTCGACGGTTGGGTATTCGAAGAATTAATCGCGAGAAAAATCTCTAGAAAATGTACGAATAATATTTTTTTGTCAGTCTATATTCGGCACTGAATCGAAACATTAACGCTTTAGTTAAATAATGGACGGAAGTTCCAGTTAAAAGCAGTAATATTTAGCTTTAACTATTAATTATTTATAATAACAGTTGCCCGAATCAACTATAGTTTCTTCTATTAACTCGCTCACACACTACACATAAGTACCTCCACGAAAACATAAACATTAGCTTCGATTATTAACTAAATAATATACACACTGCAAAGATAAACTTTCATGCTATTCCAGTGTTACACTAACATATTAACCCTACAACAACAGGTACCATAATTGTAAGATAAATGTATACACCATAAAGACGAATAAAACTCAAACTACATATCAAGACTAGTATACCCGTCTGATTAAATTTCAACAACAACCATTATCACTATTCCATTACTCTCCTCGATTAACAAATTTAAATCACCAGCATAAAGTCCAAATTGCCATTAAATTTCGTCGAAAAGAGAAAACAAAGAAACACGACAGGACCTTACATCTGGTCAATATTTATCCATCCACAATGTCTGACACGTTTTATATTCGATTTCAATCCCGCGTCATTTTCTCGTCCCCCCCCCTTTGAATCGTTTCACGCGAAGCGGTTACATCGAATTACATTCTTTTTTCCTTTCCAAAAAGCTTGGCTGTCTCGTGTAACGTATTCCACCGACATTATAAATACCATTTAAGAAAACATCAGCCGCGGTCCGCGGCCGATCGCTGGTGATCGCGGCGGATTTCGAGATCAATCGGCCGAGCCCTCATTAAGACGTAACGCGTACACGCCTACCGTGATTTTCGTGTCGTTTATTTCGCGTATATATGTGTGTCCGTTCGTGAAATTGCCGATCGGGACGACAGTCTCCGCCGGATGTGTTCTTTAACGCGGTCCCCGGGTAAACGTGATACAATATCGGTAACGACGGTCATTAAATATTTTACGACATAATGACAGCGCGGATACCGATCGAGATGTACGTCCTGACCTCTGGATCGCGACTGCATCGTCCACGGACAAGATAATCGCCGATGAAAGAGCAACTATGTGTTCCGTACTTCTCGTGTAACGTTTATTCGATACGAGCACAACCCGGTGAAAGACTTTGCATTCCATTTGCATATGATATTAACGAGACGCATGCACAGCTGGCCACCGATCGCGCGACCGGACCCCGGTGTCTGTTCTTTAATAATTATCGCGCTGCATTCGAAATACGAGCGTGATTGCAGTTTATGGACGAATCGCCCGCCGAATGACAGATGTTACAGTCCGACCAAAGAAAGATTTCGTTTGTCCTGAAAGCTAAAATAGTCAGGCAGGTAAGGAAACTGGAAGGGGCACCGGATGCGATGACGTGTGCAACGGTAGAATATGAAGTTGGCGACACTATAGATTCGGTTTCCTATCGTTATATCTCATTTCGTCGCATTCGGTGTCCCTTCCAATTTCCTTGCTTCCCCGACTTTTTAGCTTCTAGGACAAGCGAAGTCTTTTCTTCGTCGGACTATACCGGAGTGCGGTACTGGCAATTGCGTTTTGTTCAGCAATCATTGGCTAACACTAACTGTACCTCCTTTTTAACCTTCTGCATTTCTTTGCAATGAAGAGGATGACGAAAAAGAAATTGTCTTAATAAATTCTTGTTCCCACCTGTTTAATAACTTTCTGAAACCTATTTGTTTATTCCTGAAGTAGAAATGTACTTTGGGCGTGTATAAGTGCAACAATTACGTTTTCATAAAATAAATCGTAAAAAGATAATTATGCGCCACCCTTTAAATTGCCGCCAATTTCGTTCCCTATCGTTACATGGCACTCCGTCGCATGTCGTTTCACTTCCATCTTGTGTTATTATCGCGTACCAATGGCGGCTGTGCGTCGAGAACCGAGGCGGCCCGAACATCGTGAGCGGAAGAATCGTCTTGCCGTTTCGACTTTTCCGCTCGAGAGTAATCTGCCATCTTATCAGAGCTGCACTATACCTATTCAGTTTTGGTACTAGAAGTTTGCATAAGAAACGACATTAATTATGAAATGACTTAATATATTAATGACCATCATTCAAATCTGATGGTTGATTCGATAATACATCAGGACCGTTTATGATCTTTAATTACGATTAATTTACGATTGAAGTTGGAATGATTCTGATGAATCGTGATAAAAATTGAAGATGGTAACTCATAATCGAGTAAAAGTTGTATTTTTATCTAATTAAATGAGTAAAATTAAGTTTGTTCGCTAGGAGGATTAATTGCTGCAAAAGTTTCAAAAATATCATTTCTGAATCATTGTTTTCTGAAGAAGTAATATATGTTACAGATAAAAAGAGGGTCTATTAAAAAAAGATTTAGACAATGGAAAAGGCAAAACTCGATACGCTCGTTTGAATAGATTTTACAGTGACTGCCACGAACATCGTTAATAGAGTTGTTATTTTATGTTTAATTTAATAAATCTCATCATTAGCGAACTAAGTTATGAATTTTGTAAAACGGTCGATTAAAATGGCGACTTACGTGAACATGTACAATCCGACTATATAATCAGATAGCTGTAACTTGTTCTACGATATTTAGTTGATTATTTATGTATCGAAATTTGCATAACGTGCATGTCGAGCTCGACGTTACAAGTGGAATCTCGATTTATTATTGTCTATTAATGTCATGATAACCGATGAATGACTTGTGCGTTGTCGAGATATGTAATGAATTTCTCGCCTGTCTTGCCTATTCAACCGATTCGAAGACACCTGAATCCAAATAAATCCTACAAAATTCCATTCGAAAGCGAAAATTACGAAAAAGTGTTGTCGAAGTTGTATTATAAATCGTTATATGGATTTAAAGTTCTTTTAAATAAATCTTGAATGACAACAACTGAATCCACTAATAAAAGTAGACATCATTCGCCCTATGTACTAAAAGTTGCTCTTTTATTTTACGAATTTATAAATTCCCTTCTGCTATACAAGAAGTATCTATTCCGTTTCTATTATCAATTTTACATTCAACACGCGAACAATTTCCAAAATTACGTTCGCTCGATCGAACACGCGTTAATGTTGGTTTGTTCACTGTTAACTAGCTCGGATCAATTGAATTTTCTATTAGAGGTGCGCGTAAAATTCTCCTATTTCGTAATTTATTTTGGTTCTATCGATTTCCAGTTAGTTTTATCGCCTGCCAATAACTGCGTCTATCATGCGAACGTTTCCACTTCTCAGATTTATGTGGAGTGTGTCGTGTTCTCGTTAACCACTACGCAGACGGGCAGACACGTTGTGTAGCGCCGGCGCGAAGCGAATAAAATCCGAGCCCCGAGGGATCAGCATCGAGAAAGTGATAAAAGACCGGTGCCAATGCGACCGCGCAAAAATTCTCGTAAATTGTTCCTTATAAAAGAACGTGAAATTATTGCCATCGTCTTCGCTCATTCCTGGTAGCGATTTCTCCTCTGCGGCCTCACTCTCTCTGTCTCTCTTTCCCACCTCACCTCTCTCTCTCACTCTCTCACTCTCTCTCTTTCCTTCTTTTCTTCTCTTTTTCTCTTTCCATGAACCGCGTGCTGCCCGCCGTGGGCTCTTATTACGAAGATACGCGTATCAATGTACATAAGTATATTCCCCGCGTGAAGTTGCTCGAACGGTCACGAAGAAAAACGAGTTTATGCGTTTCTGGTGTGCGAGTTATGCCTCCACGACGCAATGTGCCGTAGGTTCGGGGACAAAAATCGAAATTCAAATCATTGTGATTTATGCGACGTTTGTAAATATGTTTCAAGAAGTCCATGGAATTTAGATGTTCCTTGTTATTCTGATGCGGACTGCGCTGCAGAATATTGGGCTATTCGTGTGTCATTGCTTTTATATTGGAAATACGAAGCTCTTCTTTTGTTTTGTACTTTGAATCTTGATTACGATCAAGATGATCGTTATCTTATGCTGGAAACACGGAACTCCTTTCCTTTTCTTTTCTGAATGTGATTATAATCAGAATTCAATTTAACACTAGTACTACCGGTCAAAATGACTGACTGGTTTCGATTTTTCTGTTTCACAGTTATTGATCTCTTGAAAGCATTGAATATTTGAAACGATCTTGAAAATGGGTAGTTTCACTTGAATACTAAAATGAATGTCTGAAGAAACTGAAAATAATCTATTGTTACAATTTTCATAGGGATTACACATCATTCATATTAAATGCTCGGTAGTTCTAGTGTTAAAAGTACTATATTTCCAAGCAAAATTCAAGAATTCAAGACAATAATTCTTATAAATTGTATTGCTTTGTTATTACCGTATATGTAACGCGGAATGTACTTCCAGAAATTCATTCAGTTTGACTGTTTGTAATAATAAATTTATTTTCAAACCACTTGAATTTGTACGACTATAAACTGTATTCTTATGTTCACCTTCATTGAAAAAAAGGATATTCAAAATATTGGTTGAACGTTAGTACAATGTTGCATAATGTTAATTGGTAAGAGATGATGACGTTGTTAATTAAAATAGTAATTAATGTTTACTTACCACTGTGTCCTGGCGTGCGACGTTTGCATTGTGCTTCAATAACAGTTCAACTACTTCCAAGTGACCTTCCGAAGCAGCTTTTTGCACCGGTGTGACACCAGTCTAAAATGATATCAATTAAACTCATTAGCTTTAAGTACTTTTAATTCATTTTAATTTAAATATTAAATTGAATTAAGTAAATAAAATAAATATAATCCATTCTTATAAAAAGAAATAATTAATGTCATGTTTGTAAAGAATGAGATTACGCCATTGGGCGTATTAAATATTAATTTTTGTTATATATTTTTATCGATAACAGGAGTTATTGCTGCAAGTCATCATTAAGTGAAATTCGTACAAAATTTCTCTTAAATATTAAGTCTCCTTTTTCCTCCGTGCATAATCTAGTAACACTGATAGTATCAACACATATTTATTCAATGTTTTTCAACTGGTTCTCTGTAACTAATGCATTTAAAGTCCAGTTCAGAATTCCAACAACTTTCTAAAATACGAAAGATGTGTTTCCTGGTTCTTTTCACTTATAAATATTGCTAATTCTAATGAACTATGTTTCTCGCTTAAAATGCATTAATTCACATAGAACGTGTGTAAATTAAGAATCAGGCAAGACAAGTTTTTACTAACGATACATTACATTTTCACTTCCGCACGCCAATGAAAATTTTTCTTATGAACAGAACAGTTTTATAATCCAACTAACAATACAAGGTGAGTATTCATTTTTAGTATTCATATTGTATTTCACTTTAAAATTGCGTATTCTGCTTAATATTCGAAAAAGAAAATATACGCGATTCAATCTTATTAACAGGTAAAACATGTATTCAAGAGTCAACTCCATTTATCGTTGGCCACAAATTTTTAAGCTTTACAGTGAGAAGCTTACGTTATCTGGTACGTTGTTGCTCGAACGGATCAGGGGGATCGTATTTTGAAGGAGAGATTCAGTAAAGATAGAGGAATTCTTGAATACCCAAAGGGCTGGCAGCCTAAGTCAGAGGAAGCTGTCACGCATAAATCGGTAACACTGTGTCACACGTTCCACGTTCTTCGTAACCCTGTGCCCTGTACCGTTAAAACGAGAATACGAAGTGAAACGAAAAGGAAGATCGATGCTCTTATAATCATCTAAATACAATAAATGTCTCATGTAAACAGATATATCAGATGCTAATCAAAGTCACCTATGAAACATTGCCTTAGCTCAGTTAACAGATTGTAATTTTCTTAAATATTTAATAATTGTTTGGAATAAGGAAGCTTATATAATGAAGAATATACTGAAAAAGATATACATAGTAACGGATTCATTTCGATTCAATAAATTTACTTTTCGAAGTAAACAATTAAGAACATCAGATAAAAAATAGTATGTTGTAATAATAGATGATTCTTCTTGTGACTTCTTCGCTAGACATTTATACTACGAAATACATTTTGCAATATATTGCATTTACTGACACAGTTTACCACTTCTGTTGTATGGGTTCGCAATGTAAGTATCTGCTACTATGCAAGCATTAAATTAGATGATTTATTAAAAGAAATCCCATTAACAGAATTATTATATTTCAATACTCCATGTGTTGATACTTTATACGAAATTTGCATACCGAACTTCAAACATTATAAGGTGACTATATCGAATCGAATGACTACCTCTCCAGCGCAAAGGGTTAAGTTCCCACACGTTACACGTTGAATGGTCACTACGAGAATGACCGCCATCTCTAGACATAGAAAAAGAAACATCAAGACCATTCGATGGTAAGAAACGTGTTAAATACCTTCTCGGCCCGAATGAATAAAAAGCCAATAAGAATGTTGCACTGCATGCGTTAAAACGTTCGCAACTGGTGGATCGGTGTATCAACCAGATCGCAAACGGACAAATGACTGGGCAGACTATTTGACATGGCGAGATACTACCCGTCTTACAATCAGGAGGACAACTGCGACGAAGACGTATCAGGACTTAACCAATAATTCCGACGCGGTAGGTACTCGACGCATCTTCCATAAATCATGAAGGCATCCCTTCGAGCGAAACTTCGCTCCCCTTCACCGCGTGGTTATAGGTTTACAACGAGCAACGGAGAATCATTGACAAGCTCTACATGAAAATCTCAGGTCTATCGCTGTAAATGGAAAACGCGATTTTTTTTGCGCGAACGCGTGACGTGCGCACTCATGAATCATTCAAATTGCCTCTGAGCGATGGTACCTCTATTTCTGTCTCTCTCCCTCTCCCACTCTCGTTGCAACGACAATTTTTCCTTAACAAGGAGAAAACTCGTGATATTTCCTTTCCTAGACACTTTAACGTGTTCTGCGTTTACTTATGTTCTTATGCCTACAATGTACAAAATTGGGGACTAACAATATATTAAAACCTTTGCACGATGAAGTTCTATTATGTTCTCTTTCGTTGGTTGATAGGGAGTAATGTAAACAAGTTTTGTTATTAGTTGTATTGGGAATAGTATAATCTAATTTAAATATACTGAGCGTTACTTGGTAACCAGTAAAAAAATAAACCTAATAAATCTTGGAAACAGTATTTCACTAAACACTGGTTTCGAAATTCTTCCGTGCAATATAGGGAGAGTTATAGGATACTTTAACGCTACTTAATGTTTGGACATTTGATTAGCCTTCAGCAGTGCCATAGCTCAGACATTCTAGCATATTTTAACATACTTCAGAAAATGCTCACAATCCTGAAATCACGAAAAAAAATAATCGCGAGGAAATTCGGTTTACGTGAACAATAATTCAAGAGTCAACGTTGAATATTGAAGTCTCGCATATAAAATTGATGATCAGGGTACTTTAAATTCTATAGGATCTGAATATAATGTACTAAAAATACGCCGACAGTTTCTGCAACACATTTGGAACTTTACTATCCATCCCTCCACCTGTTACCCGAGATTTTTAACTAGAATTCAATCTTTCTGCTAACAGTACGTTACTGTTGCGAACGTCAGAAGAAACAAAGTAAAGATGGCAAAATTTATTTACAGCTCACAACGGTCTTCTAACTCTTCTGCGCAGTGCATAAAATTGTTAGGCTTCAATTCCCGCGTGATATCCTCTATAAAAGTCGAATCACGTGAATCACTTGAGAAAGGCGCACTTCCATTACACATCCCCCCAAAAGAACCGAATGATTTACGAAGAGAAACACGCGCCTTTGTCTGAACACCGAATAAACGTATCGTTCTCGCGAGACGGGGCGCGTGAGAACAAAACGAACCGGTTCCGGCCGGAACAGTCTTCGGCCGTATGAATCCCGTAGAAAACAGCCGACGCACAGTGGGGCATTTGCCCGATGTGAGCGATCAAAATTAAAGACAAATTTATATTGACTTTTTACAAGAAAATATGAGAATGTAATATAATAATATACAGTAATATGCAATTATATGGCATATGACAATAAATTTATTAATATACAGATAGCTCAGCACTTGTCGAGTGCTCCAAGGATAAAAAAATTTGCAGGACGTTGTTCCTCGCATATTCAATTATCTCAAAGTGCAAAAATTTGTCGGTTTAGGTAAAATTTTTAAAATGGCCTTTTGGCTGGCCTGATCGGGCGAATACTCCACTGTGCGACGTTACATTAAAGGATATTTTGGGCATGGCGGGTGTTCGAAAATTTCAATTAGTAAAAGCGGGTGTTTCGAGTGTTGAATATTAATATACTAGTCCCAGTTAAAGTTAATCATAAGAAAATGGACACCGTAGACACGTACTACAAACTTTTGTTTCGTTGCTTGTAACTGCGGAAACAGGTGACCGAGAGTAAAATTATTATCAATTAACGCTTTAGCCACCGGAAGTTTGTTAACAGTGGTTCCTGGCACTATTAAAAAATTTATTGCGAAATGAACAGCTGGCGAGTACCGATTTTTCAAAAGCTAAATACGTCTTTTGAATTGTATGACATTTGTAATTTAAACTAGGGGTACTCTTTTTGTACTGGAAGAGTGTAAGTATTAACCCGATCTACTATGCAACGAGAATCTCAAAAATAACAGGCGCGGTGGTAAAAGTAGCTACAATTTCGTTGAAACTTCGAATTTCATAGATGTTCTATAATTCTCCGCGACAATAATTTAAAAGTTCAAGCATTAAGAAAATATTAAAAGATTAAATTGTCAGCTACACAAGTGTGCAAATTGTTATATGAAATTGTAGAACCAGTATAATACGAAATAACCAGAAATAATATCAATGAAACCAATGTGAAACTATAACAACTAGAACATTGAATAGGAAACGGGTGATGCTTTTCGACGAAACTAAATAAGCTTCGTTATAATCAGTCGTGTAAACAAGAAAGCAGAAGCGTTTCGTGGCGTCCGATTTCGTAAAAGGCAAAACGTCACAAGTGACTTAAGTCCCATTACAAGGGTGCAAAATGATTACACGAAGGCGTCGATTTCACGCGACGTTAGCCCGGGTAACTACCGGGAACGAAACAAAAAGGGGAACACGCTATGTGAACGAAAATTGTGTTAATGTACATGTTGACGTGCCTCTAACGTTTCTTTGAAGGGTAGGCCGTTTGTTAATTGACACTTCATTTCATGCAAAGTTGTCAAAATAATGGTTAACACGTTCAGTGCTGCGTGTACTACTTATGATACAATATATGCCAGTTTTCCTAAGAAAATATTTCCGCTAAATATATAGCCATGGATAGGGGTACACATTACGAACCAGCGAAAATGTAAAGAAATAATATCAAAATATATAAAAGTCATCAAAAACTTACATATTATTTAATGTTTCATTATATCCATAACCATGATCGAACCTTGTTGATACAAACATTGTGAAAATGAATTGAAAAACCATTATTTCCTTCATTATTAAATTAATTAAAATATGACATACAGAGAATTTGTTACAAGTTTTGTTCAACGTAGATTCTATCAATAGCTTATACTTTGTTATTTTATAGATCTCTTTTACTGTTAAAGAATATTATGTTAACCAAATAATCGAACAATGCGAAGATTGTAAAATATATAATAGTCTTGAACTCGGGGTCTGAATGGACCAGACGCGACACAATGTGGGTGAATATGATAATTTATTTTTTTCACATATTTATATAGCTAGGATATGTATTTACAAGAGAAGGCACCTTTATGGCGAAGAGAGGCAAATAGTTCTTCACATCATATTAGCCGCGTAAACCGATTACGGCGATGGTCCATTTTATTTAGGTCGTAAATCCCTATAGTAGCTTGCGCCTCTCTCGTTTCATGTCAAAGATATACATAGGCGAAAGGCTGAACTAACCGTGGCGGTTATACAAGCCCAAAACGACACCAAATACGACTGTTCGTAGCGAATATCCTTCTTCTGTTACCAGCTTGGGAAAGATAGAAGTACATAAAATAAATGAAATATAAGTACACTTGTCTTCTAAAGCAAATTTCTTCGAGCTGGCAAAATTGATTTTAGATTTCGTTTGGTTATGTTTTACACGGACGCCTTTGAGTGACAGGTCAAGCTGTTGAGAGGCAATTCCTTATAGCAAATTAAAAGAAAGATATTGAATAAAACTTTGTCCGATGCATTATTTGAATTGTTTTCGAAAATTCACCATCGAAATTTTGAAACCTTGTGTGTAAGTGTTTCAATTTTAAGGGCTGAAACTCCCCCTTGACAAAAATGCAAATTCTTCTTTCCCGCGGATTATGTTGAAAACGGTAAGAGATAGCGAAAAAAAGATTAAACTAAAATACATTGTTCTTTCAGGTCTATAAAATTCTATTTTACAATTTTATTCTCTGACTTCATTTCCAGCGCAACAGGTTTAAAATCGAAGCACACATCCTGTACGATAATTGAGCCACTCATCGAACAAATCGCTTAACTCCGCGAAACTAAAAGCAAAACACATAAAGTAATATAACATATTCTTGAAGTAATTTTTCTTATTATTACAATTTTCCCATCGTCATGCAAAAACGACGTTTCATTATTTCGCAGTAGAAAACTTCAGTCATCATGAACTTTATATTAAATATAAAAAGTTATGAGTCAATGAGGCAGGCGGTTTAATGATACAATCTTTAAAAAAAATGCAGAAAGTGGAGTCAATCGATTTGGCCAGTGAGCGGCTCAATTTATCGTTAGCGACTCCATCGGGTGCGTGTCTGCAGGAAGTAGCACAACGCAGCGTGCGGAGGCAGCCAATAAAGGGCTCGCGCCGTGTCTCTTCTTTTTCGCAGGAAACGGTCTTGTGTCAGCTGTGAACCGGACACGCATAATCCGTAGGGGATTAGGCAAGCAGCGGATCCAACTAAGACCGGATTTCTCTCCCTTCACTGTTCATCGCGAAAAATGTGAAGACGGAAAGTTACGGCCCGATCGGTTCGCACTGATAAATACTAATAAGATACGGCCACTGCTCGCGTATCAACTAACGATTAAGTATAATATTTATCGATAGGCGTTCACTATGCGCCGCACGGAAAGGGCAATGTATGTAATTAAGTAGCGCCCAGCCGTGTGTCGATTCTAATGATCCAGATTAATTTCGAGTGTCAGGCGTAATATGGATATCAGTCAGGGTTATTAAGAGCATAATCAAGCCTGACGCTGAACTTTTCGGAATTAAGCAATTTGTGTGGCAAGTTTTGCATAGGTGTGACGTTATACAGTGTGTCCGTTTTTAACTTCTGCCATTTCTTTTTCAATTATGACCGATTTGTTGTTGTTAATGGTTTATCGAGGAAAAGAGAGAGATTCTAGGCGCGTTCTATGTTTGTTTTGAAGCATAATTACTGATAACAGAAGAGTAGTATTTGATTTGAATTCAAGATAAGTAAGCGATATTTGTGCTTGGTAAGTTCTGTTTGAAATGTGCACTATGAGTCTGACACGACATGATAAGGCAAAGGGTTGAATAAGGACAATTATCTATTGACATAGTTAACGTACGATGAAGATTCGTGTCACGTAAATTCTATAGTACGAAATGGAAAGAAACAATATAGTTGATGATATTAATATAAGAAACGTAACGCCCATGTTATTAATTTTAAATAGAAGAAATTTATTTATAACACACAATACTTAAATTTCCTAATGGATCGTATGTTACTGCGTACGAACGCAACTTCGATAACACACAAGATATATACTCACTTTTGAATGTTTTTCTAACCATACAATGTACAAATTTGTAAAAAACAGTAGGAAGCAAGATAATGGTCTAGAAATTCGCGTGAATTTCCTTTTGCTCCATAAATACGTATAAATTCGTTCCTCGTTCCAAGTTCTCTCTAGACGATAAGAATAGGAATACAGAATTAGGTTTGAAAATGTACAATCGCAAACGTCTAATGAAAATAAATAATAAACTCGATGAAAACAGCCAGCTCACTGAATTATAGTACCAATACATAAGTCTCATTTAAACCATACACCCTGTGGACTGCAACGAACTGCGTGCACTTAACTACCACCTTTTCTACTTACTGTTTATATATTCTATAAAAAAGTCGTTTCTGGTTTCAAGAAATACTTGTTTCGCGGAAGCTTGTCCCGGCTTTTTACAGTGTCCCGGGTAAAGACAACTAGATCACAGGCATCATAATAACCAGCGAAGTCGTAAAACTGGGCGCAGTTGCAGTGTACAATCTATTACTACCCATTCGGTAAATCTATTTTGACATTGCGGTACTGATCGTTACCCCCGGGGTAGAGGAGAGGCATGCGCATCACGGTTTGCTTACTGGTTAGCGGATTCCGCAGCAGGAAGCAATGATCTGTGACTGATTCGTGAAACTGGCAGGAAGACATTTCTCTTTAGCAGGGAAAAAAAGGAGTCCTAACATTCCATGCGCATTATGCGAAAAACAGAAGAGCCATTACGAACACCTATCAATCAACTAGCTGCGAGCTGACTGCATGATTCATGCGCAGCGCAGTCCCCCCATTGGTTGCTTCCTTATTAAAATCAGTTGGATGAAAACTTTGAACACCGTTTCGGAATGGCTTCCTATTGTGTGAACTATTGGATTCGTGTCATACCGCGATCTCCTCTAATTTAACCGATTTATCTTCTCCCCTATTAACCCCTTGCCTTGTAACAAAGTGTCAGACTTGTGGCGAAGACTTTAAAGAAAATTTAATAAGCATAAGCATTACTCGATTCTTTTGAGTTCAAATTAAACATTATTCATCTATTAGCAATCATCATCCTTTAGAGTAAACGTGGACATAGAATATGCCTAGAGACGTAGACGCAGAATATACCTCTTTGTTCAATGAATTATTAATAGCAAAGTAGTTATATCGATCGTGGTCGAGAAATACAATAATATAGTCTGTAAATGTATGTATATTACAGACGATAAATTAGAATTTGAAATATATTCCATTACGCTGATCAACTGGCAAGTTTTTCTACCGTATAACATTATAATGTTGTATAATATATGGTAATTAACAGAAAGTAATAAATGTCTACATAAATGTTTACAGTTTATGTCTACTTTAGACACATATATCTAATGCCTAAGTTAAATAATAGAAGTGAGATGTTAAACAGTGTCCCATCGTTCATTTGAAGAAATTGATAACACGGTTTATACTTATCACTTCTCTCCTATTAATGACACCTTATTAACCGTTCGCATTCGAAAGGCTCTCACTCGCCATCTAATCCAACGCAGCAAAATCTGATAATTTCGCGTTCAAGCACAATAAGTCATAATATATGATAGGTTAATAACTATTAATTTTACGCGAGCATACAGCCGCGGCCGGGCGTTCGAGAGCTTCCTGTCGCGCTTCAGAAAAGATTCTCTAAAAAAGGCGGAAATATGAGGCAAAAATTGTTTGTGCACAATAAACACAAACCTCTGCGAAATATGATACTTGAAAGAAGGCCGCATCTCGCGAGGAAGCATAACAAAATCATTCATGAAGTATTCCAATCGTAAGAAATATCACTAATTATAAATCACGCTTAAATATAAATAACAACACAAAGATACATAATAAAAGAATCACTTTTTCCATTTTAAAAGGATGCATACAATTTCACTGACAAACAAAGATATTTCAAAGAAACAGAAGAGCAAATCGAACGCAACGAAAACACAGAACGTTCAACAAAGCACACAAGTTTACGAGTGAATGAAACAAAACAATTGCTACTTCATTCCTCAGTCAACTATCTCAACGAAAGTGTTAGAGCTTGGTCAAAATTTTTGTAATTCACTTTTAGCCGCCTAAAACGGCCGAATCGGCTACTGGGAGGATCAGGGACCCCGTTGAAAGTGAATGACACGTCGTCCCAAGAAAGAGGTTAATTTAGATTCCTTCGTCGTGACTCTAAAAGATGTCGAAACGTCCGCGAACGGTCTAACGTTCACGTGAAGGAAGCTCGGTGTGCCGTGCGCCGGACTGGACCCGCGTAATTGACGTAACAGCGTGCATCATGAACTTTCGCATAGCCGCTGCCCGTTTCCCATTTATGGCGTTAACTAACGACGGGTGGCATAACGCGGACCAGAATGGCCGGTGCCATAGGGAACGCCACGGTGATACACGCCGGCCGAGGATTGCTCCGGTGAAAGCGGACCATTGTCTCTGCTCGCGGTCGTTTCGAGCGAACAAGTGTTTCCGCGCTCGCCGCGACGCATCCGCTCGTTGTGATTTATTCGCGCTTTGTACACCAGGGTACCTAGTATCGACCGCGATTAACCCCGCCACGATAAATCTCTCCGTCCGAGCGGAACGTTCTACCGCTTACTTACCGCGCTGGATCCAATGACGAGTTTTTCTATGTTTTCCTAACACTGGGTTTACGGTCGGAAAGTCTTTCCTCTGTATTTCATTGTTGTTGGACGAATGTCGATTTATATAATCGATGTAACTTATGTTTCCAATACGTTTCACTTAGCAATGAAGTAGCAGCAAAGCAATAGCGAAGTAGCTGTAAAGTAGCAGCGAAGTAACAGTACTAAAGTGACTACATCTGGCTGCTTAGGTAATCACAGTTATGTGCATTTGCCATGAGTCATAAGTAAATTGTTCGGATTGGAATATGTTTATAGATAGATACTTGTAAGCAATATTATTTAAGTTACCAAATAATAATTTCCTACGATTTGCATTACATTCTGTTTTAATAAACATCGTATGAATTGATCGTCTTTAATATATGCAATCCGAAGAATGCGTTTTATCGTAACGCGATGTGAAAGAATTCCATTGTTATCTGTGTCAGGAAAATGAAATGAAATAACCATTCATCCATTTAATCTTGAAGAATGGGGACATCGTTGCTGTATATATAGGACATTTTTTAATAACATACTTCTATGAAATAAATGTTGCACGGGTGCGTGCAGGACGTTCACAGAAATACGTTCTCCCACGCACGATCGGCGAGTATCCGGAGGAGTGTTTAATGTATTCACCCCTCTTTCCAGAAGAGTCAGCCGAGGCATGCTAATTGCCTTTTGGACAATAGTGGGATACCACGTTGGTATGCGATTCTCTGAGCACGTTTTACCTAACATCGGGAATAATTTCGTTTCATTTCAGCTGCGTGTGATTGTGACTTCTCCTGTGATTACAAATTCATATTGTCTATCTTAAAATATAAATGAAATATCAAACAAACTTTGTTTAATTGTAATACATAAATGATATTTTAAATCTAACAGTAATTAATTTATAAAAGTAAAGATATTAATTATTCCGGTAATTCAAAAACATTGTTATATATTTTCATTTGTGTAAAGAAATACTATACACATTCGATTGCATTTCTCTGTGCAAGTACAATAAATTATATAGTATTTATATTATATTATGTGTAAGCGTAATTACAATACATTTTGGTATGTTATTAAATTATTTTAGTTTATCTTAATTGTTACATTTTGGTTAATTATATATTTTTCATCACTGCCATTTGTATTCATTTGCCTGTTACTATATTTATAACCTTATCGATATGTTTTTAAAAGACATTATCATTAAATAATTGAATTCACTTATGTACTGTACATTGAAGCAACAAATGTTTCTGATGAGACACCCAATATAGTGTTTAACGTGGCGCATTGTTAATATGTATATCGGTCAGACTAGTTTCCTGTGAATTCTTGTCGATCGGAACAGCGTAAGCAATACCTGTGCTGACAATTTCAATGTAAGCTCAGTTCTATAGATAACTTGCATTTCTATTTTTATGGTAATACGGTAAAAGCATACTGTGGACTGTTATACATTTACTTATGGTCACAGACAACGTAAGTAAATCAATACAAGTAACCATTAAATTAAAGATAAATATATATAATTTATTTTAACGTAATTAAATTAGTAACATAAATATATGTAAACTATTTTCTTTATATATTCTTCAGTTATATGCGATATTTATAATACATAAGTATTATATATAATTGTTATCTACATTATATAGTATCTACTGTAAGACATATGAATAAATCAATCGTGAAATTTATAGTATCATAATAACTCTATCCAGACAACTAATTTTTCAATTTACAATATAATAATTTAATTATCTTTCACGACAATTTTGCACAAAATATAAAGAAAAATAAAATTAAAAATAGAAACAAAAACGAAAATAAAAATACAAATAAAATTAAATATACATTACATTCTATAAACCACAAAATCTAATCTAATCCACTACACAAAATAAACTCTTTATATACATAGTACCGAGCATTTACTCACAAAATCCCCAGCAAAAGCTACCACCTCTTTCTACGCATACGACAGAATGTCTCCCCGTGAAGCGCGACGAACGAACCGGGGAAAGATCGAAAAAGGAAGATCGCGAAGTAAAGAGAGGACGCGAATGACAACGTAACATTTGTCTAACTAACAAGCTACACACCGAGGCGGGAACTGTTAAATCATCCTGTATCAGTATATTTACCGAAGGATAAAACGTCCGTGGTCTTCTGAATTTATTGCGCGGCCTTGATTTATCTCGCGAGAGGATCCCTGTTAGCCGTTTCATGTGCGGGTCCGCAACGAAAGAAATCACGACGGGCAAACACACCGGGGCCGCGTATTTATCGTCGATCAAACCGCGTATATCTGCATGCGAAATTGTTTTTGCTGCGACGCGACGCGCTCCGCCGCGGCCGGAGGCGTCGGCGTCACCGTCGAATTCTTTAAATGATAATTACCGTGTGTCTAGCGGTCAGTTGTTAGTTTCGTTAAATTACGCTCGAACTCGTACAAAACGGACGCAATCGGATCGATGCTGGTAAGGCAGAACGCTGTTACGTCGAGGTTTCGAATGATTTTAGTCCAAGGGATAATTATTCAAAACACTGATTCCTCAACGATTTGGATGATCTTGAAACATGTTGTCAAGGTTGTCATACTAAACAACTTTTTTCATATACATGTTACCGCCGCTCGACTTTAGTTTTCCAGATATTCGCAGAAATATATCCGGGGAATTTTAAACATATATTGTGAAGGTCATTGTTCTGTATTCCGATGGCATTAAACCTTTTGCAAGTGAATATTGGTTCAACAGTTACGAAGCATTAAATTGTCGCATTGTGCTAGAAATGTTTGTCTGCATTCTGATTTGATGAAGTTGTTCCTTATAATATGTGTGCTCGAACTTCATTTAGATAATAGAGATTGATATTAGTGGGGTTGGTTTCTTTGAAGTGGGGCGAAACCTGCACTTCCATCCGGGAGTAATTTTTATTTATAGCTAACTTAAGTGTAAATAATACAGAAATCAAGGGATGGAATTATTTTATTTCAATGTTTCATGGATAATTATATCAAATGAAGTTTGATATTGAATATCAAAGTTTATAATTTTTCTATGATAAAGCAATTGGCTTTAAACGTTAAACCTGATCCATTGGTTCTTTTAACTTAATAGTTGCTTAAACTATTCCTCGCAATAATGGCAACGAAATCTATGATTCGCGGGAAATCTCATAATTGGAATTTAAAATAAGAAAAAAGTCTTTGTTATTAATATTATTAATGTTGTTATTCATTCTTAAATTAGGTTTCATGCATTCGTAAGAGAACTGAATTTAATTTAAGTAAGATAAAGTATCTAACAGTGAGTTAATAAGTTGAGTGTTTTATGTGGATATGTGTTGATTCATTCAAAAGTATTATTAGATTTATAGATGATATGGTTTAAATGAAAATTCACAAATGACAAGTATTATTAGAATTTCCATCATGCGATTTGACATTGTCAGAGATTGTATTTCGGAAATGTTGGGTTTGAAACGATGATTAATAACAAAGAAACAAATATTATAGAATATTAGAACTTGAATTTTTTTCTATGAAATAACTGGAGTACTGACTATGTATTACAATAAAATAATGAAGTATTAAAATACTTTACATTTTGGGTAACCAATGAAAATACTTAAATGAATCTATATTACACCATAATGTTATAATAACAAAGTTCATCTAATAAACCTTATTTTTAGAAAGAAGAAAGTTCGATTTTTATTCTTGGAAAAAAATACAAAATTATCAAAAATAAACAAATACTTCTGTGCGGAATATTCATTTCAGCGTGAAAGTATAAGGATCATTGAACGCCTATGTGCGTTCACCGCTCAAAGAGGAAAATTCATAATATACCCATATTTGCATCAAAGTAACAAACGAAAATATTATTATATATTTCAATTGATTTTGAAACAAGTAGCCTATTTAAACAATAAATTGAATTTCATAATGTTTTCATCGAATCCATAATATAGACACAGCAGCATCGACTCGAGTACAAAAATAAAAAAAGCTATTGGTACAATTTCTAAATTTACGTTTATACGATCAATATTAAAGAAAAATTCAATACATTATATTTATTAATTGAAATATCTTATACAGTTAGTAAAAAAGTACGATTACAGATTATATCACAAGTATTTGAAATTTTATAACAATTATAATTTTTATTGTTTATAATGGTAATACAGGTTGGTAATTAGTAATGCTATCCGAGAATACTAAAATTGAAGAAAATAATTGCGTATTAATCCATTTTAAAAGGTATTCAAAATCGGACTTTACGAAGGGTTTCCATGTTTGGGGTAGCTACCCCTAACAGACCGTGTGGCCCAACGGATAAGGCGTCGGACTTCGGATCCGAAGACTGCAGGTTCGAATCCTGTCACGGTCGAAATCCTTTTTTTTTGACTTTTCGCCATACAACAACGTAAATATAACGTTATCTGCATTTCATAAATAAACGAACGCTGACAAACATCTGCAAGTGTACCATATGCTTATAACACAATTGCAATTTTGGCATGAATGCCATAAAATGTTCATTAAAGTTTAACGTTTGATTCGATAAACATTTATTGATTAATTAGTATGTTATGATCAATATTTTTTTCTACTCTCTTTTGTATTATAATTTATTTTTCAAATGCATTTCCTGTGTCTAATAGATCGTAGTAATGATATCTGTTAGAGAAGAATCTATTTGAACAGATTAGATACATTGCTTGGCTACGAAACACGATAACGATAACGATGGTACATAAGGGGTTATGAGTTTGATTATGTTCAAACTGTGGCTTTGACGTAAATCAAAAATTTTAGTAGGACGTAAAAGTGAGGTCAGTGTATTTTCAATTTGCACAATTTTTCAAGGTATGAAATAAACTATTAAATCATATCTATTTTTTTATGTGTATCAGAAGAATATGATTTCGTTTGAAGATTCAAAAGCTATGGTTACGATCGAAGCGAGCGATGAAAGGACTGTTAATGAATAAATAACTATGATTTGCATTGTTGTTAATGGTTGTTATGTGAAAAATTTATTTGTTGCACGGTAGAGCAAAATTTTGCATGAAAAATTGTAAACCGGCAGTATTAAAGACGACTGATGATGCATAAGTGTTGATGGATAACAATGTACAGTTATTTTTAAAATATATTGCATATTATGTATCAATAAAAAAAATTATTCCCTAAAAATTTTCAACGTTAAATCATATAGCACTTCCGTAGCTTCCCCAATTTTTAAATTTTCTTAATCTGTTGAGAAAACTGGATCATCGTTACACTGCAGAAGTACTATATCATCCATGAGATCATTCTCAAGATCACAGGCAATGCGTTTTTCACAGAGAACGGTGGCGAATGCAATCGGAGTGTCCCAAACTGGTGTAAAATGGTTGGAGGGCAGCTCGATAGCACATACTGGTAATTACGTTTGTTACACGTGGAAACGGGACCGGCTGGCAGAGGTAGCGGCGTGCAGCCCGTTTAAAACAGACACCGCAAAGGTTGCGCGAACACTCTATAATTCACTGCGCATACTCTCGGTATCGACCTACGATAGTGTCGTCGGTTAATTTGTTGCTTTCACGACTGGCCACGCTCGCCAGGCGCCGATACCACGGAGGAAATAAAATTATCCGCGTTAAGTAGGCGTTGCGATGCACGTGCACGTTGGAAGAGGATCGACGAAATAGACAAAGAGAAGGAAGAGGACGCGGCGGATGGTCGACAGGGGTGGCTCGATGAAGCACGAGGAATGAGAAAGAATCTTGGTGAACGAACTGAAGAAGGAAGCACATTGAATGTAAAATGTCTTCCAATAAGAAATATTATTAGGTCATTCCATAAGTAATGTTGTTTCTTCATTCTATCTTCTAGCGTAAAAAATGACTACTTGCGTTAGTTTTTAGTCGTCGAGGTATTTGAACCATGGTTGTGCACAACCTTTTTCCAGTATTTGACTAATATTTTAACTATTCAACTGCTTTCGGCATGAAATTGTTAAGAAAATGAACATCCAAAGTAACTTTTAAAAGCATCTTTCTGTAACTTTTGTTGTATGCTTAAGCAATGAGAAACGGGTCCACAAATGAAAGTAGCATCGTATCGACAATATTAATTATTCAATAGAAATAAATAAAAATGTTACTATAAAATGAGATTTTTTCACTTATATGAGATTATTTTCATTGCATTTTACTGTATTTGTATTTATTTATTTGTTACTAAGTCTAACGCCAAAGCAAAGAAAATCCAGCTGATAGAGTGTGGACAAAGGAATCGAGGAATACAAGGAAGGAGAAACGGATGACGTGGACACTGACAATGAGGAAAGAGGCGAAGAATTAAATAGAGATAGGATGCGAGAGTCTAGTTGACCCATGACCGAAAGTCATACGTGGAGTCTCCGAGGCGAAAGAAGGGTGCATATTGTACGTTCATAGAAGACGGACCAAAGCGAGAGGAAGAAAACGAAGAATCACCTACTATAAATCAATGCGTGGGCGTTACGCTCGCATGTTACATCGAGGATCCGATCTGATTGTTTACATATACGCTGCAGCGAATAATTGATTTTACCTATGGGCCTCAAAATGTTTCGACGAATTATGATCAATTATTAATATTCATATTCGAATTTTATACGGATTCATAACTCAACTGCGTTATTAGCGCTTAATATGTGCGCGTAATTAAATTGTGAATGAATAGTGGTAATCGCTGGGAAATTGAATTATTTGTCAGTACAAAACAATACGAATTATTAGATAAAAATTAAGGGGCGTCATTCTGATAGCAGTGAAGTAATTGTTCAGACATAGCAAAGAAAATTTGGTAATGTGGGTACATTTCATATTTTGTGAAATGAAGAAAACTTACTTTATAACCGTTGTTGGTTCGAGAGACCAACATGTACTTCGAGGTGTAACAAAGGCATCGTTTTAAAAAATAAAGAAAGTTTCATTTATTTATTCTTGCCTTGATTTTTGATTTTTCTTAACTCTTTACTCTTAACTTGATTTATCTTAACTCTTATCTTGAAATTGTTTCTTTTTGCGTATGTTGCTTATTAGCAATATTTATTCTAATCAGACTTACACATTAATTTCTTTGAGACACGATTCATTGTTAAATATATTTTTTTACCCTTGCGACCAACATTACTATTTAAGGGTTCAAATGATAATAAAAAGATGTATCCATGATGGTCGCAAATTATTGACGATATAAGATTATAAGAAAAAGTATAAATTTTGATAATTCCATTATTGTAAATATACAAAGTGATTCTAAAATAACTATTTAAAATATTCTTTTGCATATTAGTTTAAACAAAGAATGTTTCATAAAATATAATATGCCATGTACAAGAAACCAATAAATAGAAGAATTTAATGGCACATAATGAGTTGACCTATTATATTTTTAATGTTTCTGTCGAAAGTATGTGTTTAAAATTGTAGTCATTTCCTTCCCAAAATGTTTCATAAATTACATATTGTAAGTAATTTACAAAAACTCAATTTAAATTTCAATTAAGTTCCCAATAAAGGTGTCCATTACTTCCCAATAGCTGTCGAAGAACCATTAACCATAATCTTATGATTCCAGATATCTTTAACAATATCTGCTATATTAATCGACAGATAATTTTTTCTTTTCATGTTCTAAAACATTAATAAATAAATAAATAAATAAATAAATAAATAAATAAATAAATAAATAAATAAATAAATAAATAAATAAATAAATAGATAAATCTATAAATCTATAAATCTATAAATATATATCGTCTATGATTAATAAATATCTATAATCAACAAATATATATGATACAATGTCAATAATTTTCTTAAAATGTATAATCTCTAAAAGGATTATTTATACTCGATTATTATATTTGAGCGAGTATTCAACGTAATTGAAAGTTCAAGCCGCCACACAGTAATTTATTGATCGGTTTATTGGATTTCAGTGTTCGATAGTTCGGCTGGCCATCGGCGTTAAATCACTCAATCGTTGAAGAATTACTTTGCCGTTAGAGACGGCTTCATCCGCTACGCTTCGCGGTCCGAGGTAAATCGTGCTTATGAGCCGCGATTACGAATTGATTTACTATGTAAAAGGCTTTCCTTTGCGCGCATTTTCATGTCGCGCAGATCAGGATGACCTGTTGTCGCATCCTTGACAGTCGATATATTACCGTCGCCGAACGATTAATAACGTCGCCACGAACAACATTATTATATACATCCGTCCACTGGTAATGTTAATACACATGTCCTATTGGTAAACGTCGTTTAGCGAACAGCCAACCCGATTTTTCTCTGACAATGCTCTGCGGAGCTTCGAGCAAATTGTCTGCACTCACTGAAAGCGATAAATTACACTTGGGTACTTGTTATATTCTACTGTTCAAGTTTAGGATCAGTTTTCGCCAAAGATTTATGAAATACAGTAAAACATGAAAGTAATATATATATATACTTAGTTAATTATTTTGTGTCTTTAGTAGATTTATTAACGTTTACCCTTCTATCTTGTTTTGTCTGTTCTTCATTTTAAAATGTTTCATTGATCTTTTTCTTTCATTCGTACACACTGGACTATTTCATAGTTTGGGTTTAAAGAAGGAATAAATTAGTTTTAATAAAATAGAAATAAATTAATCTCATTGCTTTTGAGATTAATTTATCTTTCATAGCTCGAACAAACAATGTTAAATCGTATCCAGTATTGCATCTTAAATTACACATTACTTGTTTCATTTGCACTTTTAGTTGTAGTATTTATTTGCCGTAGGAAACATTGCGTCTTAAAAACCTCTACATTCAACACTTGATACAACAGTATCTAAATAATTTCAATTTTGATGTTTCGTATTCACTTTCCGTTTTCAGTAAGGTTTCTGGTAGATCCATGCTTTAGACGCGGGAACAAGTGTAATATTTACGGATTGTATATGTACAAGTACATACCAGACTGAGTAAAAGCGAGAAGGGCTTTTAGATCCTCTATCGACGAAGTAGGAAAGGTGCCGCCAGGAACGTCCATAAATCTAGCGCTAATCAGTTTAGCAAACGAGCTGAACCATTGCTAACCCGTTTGCGCCATTCTTGCGCCGGGTGCAAGTAAATCGGTTCAAATCAAATTCATATCGCCCGAAGAACCGGCTTCTTCTGATAAACCCATCAATAATAGACCTCGACGACGGCGCACGCAGTTTAGCCTCCTGTCTACGTTCTAACACGACGTCGGCCGAACAAAAAGATTCCATCTCGGTCGTCCGACGACCGTTTGATCCGCGACAAAACCACGTTTAACGTACCGATTACCGGTTGAATCGCGCGCGCGATTTCTGTAAAATTGAAATCTCGTACGATAGATCGCGGCCACGAACGAGGAAGTCCATATTCACGAGGGAAGAAACGCGTACGTGATCTGAAAGGGAAGGAGGCCGGGGTGGGAGTCGGCCTGAAGTCATTCCGGCCGACGGTGCATCCGCGAAAGATAGAAGAAAAAGCCGCGCGACTCACGGAGCGAGCCGCCGCGACTCGTTTCGCCTGATCCCCGAGCTAGATCCGTGCTGACAGCGCGACTTGAGTACATCATCAAGCGCCCTATTGCGCGACAATTACGACGTGAAGTCATTCAATTTTGGTCCGCGTCTCTACCTGCTTGTATGTACATGTCAACGACAACCGATCCCGACGCCGTTCGCTCGTCACCGCTTTTTAGCGGAGAACCGTCTTCTTTTTCTTTTATCCGTCGATTATGGGGATGGGTATTCAATTGTTGTTGCCGTAACCATGTTTCGTGGTTAAATTGCAACTGCGCTTGCTAGCAATCTAACTGCTACGAGACTTCTAAGCGTTTTGTATATTAATATTTATTCTCTCGTAACATTGAAAAATGCTACTGGGAATCATTATTACTAACTTGGTATCACGATCATCGATGTCACACTACTATCTAAGTAGTTACTTCTATCATCAAATATTTATATCTGTTATCAATTTTCTTATTGTAATTGTTTTTAAGTAATGTGGCAGTCAACGAGTTAAACGAATTATTATTCTTTTGATGCTCAAGAGTTTGTACATGAAACAGATGTCTCATTTTTTATCCTTTTGAATGGTATATATAATACATATAATACCTATTATATTTATTATATCACCACTGGTGTTTCGGAAGCACATTTTTATAGAGTCTTGCTTTCAATATATCAAATGTAAAAGAAACTAATTTTTTTCACCGGTCTCACTAGAATACGCCCTTAACACTAAACGTAACGGCGCTTCATATACTGTGAACATCGGATAATTTGGTCGGTGAACATCGACCGAAAGGTTGCAATTATGAAGAGGAAGACTCGAATCGACTCCAAGAAACGAAGATTTTAGCATGGCGGACGTAGAAAAAGGTAACGCGAGTGAAGGAAACAGAAAGACTGAGAGTTGAAGCGTTCGACAATATTAATGGCTCACGATGAGCTCGAGTCTATGACATTCCAATTATTCAATGTATATCTATTCCTAGGGTGACCAGTCAAACAACTGATTATAAAATAAAAATAACCAAGTTAACAAACAAATTCTTCTTAGTGAAAACTCACACAAAAGGACTAACAAAAATTAGGAAACTGATTAAACAGTTAACTGCGTCTGACGAGTATACACGTCAGCTTAAAGCTTGAAACGATACTAATTCTTTCAACGATGAATTATTTATTGGTCCACATAAACATGTAATTCTTCTTTGTTTCGCTTTGGTTTTTCATTGAAATATACCCTAGGCGCATTCGTCCTGCGTTCGACAAGTACTTGCACACTTCAATTTTCTATTTTATTGCGCGCAAACTAAGATATTTTTCAAACTAAATTCCACAGTTAACAGCTTAATCAGCTTTAAGAAGCTGTAAGAATTGATGTAAAGTTATACGAACAAAGGAAATTGCAGAATATAAACACGTTGACTGTCATAGTGGTTACCGATGACCGAAGCTTCCAAATTGCTTGAAAACAATTACAATAAGAAAATTGATATTGAATCAAAATATCCAGTAACACAAGTAGCTAGATATTATTGTAATATCATAAAAACATTAATAATTATTCCTAATACTATTTTCCCCTATTATAAAGGAATAATCTTACTATAACAAAACGCTCGAAATTGTCGCGGCAGTCAACGTGATAAATGAAATTTTAAAATAAGTCATGTGACCGGTCACGGTATGTTTAGTGTTAATTCCGCTCACTGAACGTATGGAACCCAAGCTAACTACGCGCCCGCGTCTAGATCGGACTGTTAGAAGCAGTGCACGATATTATCTTGAAAGTCGAAGTGGCTACCTAGCGGTTTTTGCGTCGCGAACGATAACTGTATCGCGACTGTAGGCACGACGTCTGAAGAAGTGCACGCGAGCACGTCGCTCTTAATAAATACGTTTCATCGGGGATGGTAAGAAGTGACAGGACGAGATATAAAACTTCTCGGGTTTCGCACCACGGTCTTTAATAGATTTTCATTCCCGTCATAGTGACGGCCTCGGTAACCTTAGACACGAGGACTGCGTCAATGAAGATACAGTAGTCTGCTTTCGGCGGGCAACAAGTGGATATATTTCTGCACAAACTGTAAACGCCAAATAACTTGATTATTTATCAAAATTACAATGGACTGTATATACAGCAGATTCTTGCAGTTTGAATTACTTGGCGATCTTAGTCGCTAAAATTGTGTCCAGAAAAATGTATAAACGTAAATTAAGAATCAGTTTACGGAGTCTCGTTTGCTGACTGAATAGTTTTTGGAAAAGTCTCGTCAGTTCGAAAAAAGGGAAGGTGGGGACGTCTTCGGCGACTTCCAGGAATCTTGAAAGTTAGTAACTGTCCTGGTGTCGGTTGAGCTAAACGGATTTGTCATTGGTTAAATAGGATACACGCGTAAATACATTATTTCGCTGCGTAAGCCTCTTATTTAGGCGCGCGAGTGGCCATGCACCGGTCGAAAAGGGGCTCGCAGGTAAGAAAGGTCTTAGCTGGTCGTTCCGAACTTCCCGGCACATGCTAGGTGACTTTACGAGAAGCCTGTTCTATTCTCCTAAGAGTCATAAACATAAAATCGCGAATACAAACAAGGAATCCCTGTCGGTTACAAGGATGCATCAAAATTTAAAAGGCTTTAGATCGGTTTTGTCTCCTTGTATTGCATTGTAGAAATTAACCCCTTGCCTTACGATTTATTTCTCAACTATGATCTATATACCTACTTTGTCATTAATAATTTATTGTGAAGAAGACAAAAATTGGCATATTCCATGTTCATGTCTGTTCTAAAGTATAATAATTAACGACAAAAGAATAATATTTAATTTAAATTCAGCAGAATCGAGTAATATTTATGCTAACATTCCGTTTAAAATCATCACCACGAGTCTCATACGTTATTATAAGGTAAAGGGTTGAAGAATCTTTTGGAAATCGCCGCTGCCCGTGGTTTTGAATCTCTAACAGAAACGTTTTATCGAAAAGAAAGATATAAGTACTGTACACTAATGAAATTAAATATAGGATATTATAATGTCGCTAACAAAGATTGGTTCGTTTAATGGATGTGTAATAATCTATCTCTACCCATTAATTCGGGAATGATGTAGTTATAGGAATACTAGAAATTCTTACGAAGAACACAGATATGGATATCAAAATACTAGAACTGTTTAGGTATTCATATCATGCTTCCTTGGGGAACATGATATGTTAATCCGACCTATTGCTTAATGAGAAATTTTGGTTGAACCGGTTAATTCATGCTTGCATGGCTCGCACATAAATTGGTAACATTTCACTTTTATATAATGTATCCTGTGAGTGTTAATACAAATGGGGAAAGGATGACTTTGTTTGAGTCAAATCAAGAATTTACAATAAAATTTTATTATTTGAAACTCTTTCTTTAAAGAAGAACGCAAAACACTTCGATTCACCAGAGGTAATGTTTCGAACAAACAGTTATTCTATACAAACAAATCAGTGAAATATATAAAATTCTTTTCTGCTTAGAACTGATTTTTGACAAAAAAGTCAAGCATATACATAATTTATTTGCTAGATGACAAATCACGTTCAAACTGCATTCCTTCTAAGAATCCTTTTGCTCCAGATTTGTTGCTTATTGCCATACGTAAAATGACTAAATACCTGTGTTCAACGAATATTCACTAGCTTCTGAACAATAAATATTCATTTTATTATTTCGGAAACCTGATCTCCAAGAGAAAAAAATGTTATTCACTTCGACTTACTTTTTTACGTGGAATAGGATCTCTTTTCTTTTAATCCGAATCACTAGTATGTATATTAATGGAGATAAATTATCATCAGTTTAATTCGCTATACACAGAGAAAAAGATTTATTGCGGACCCCTTTAAATTCCTTAACTGCTGGCAGAAAATAAATCCATTTATAAACTTAGTTCTATTATGAATTCTATGAGACCGGTTATTTCACAGCTACTATTTTCACTGATATGCATACAGAACGACAGGCGAGAAAAAGGGGAGTTGATTCATTCATTAAACCTTACACTGCGACGCTAAACCTGTCTTGATAACCCCGATACCTACGAGCCCGTTAATGAACACACTTCCTACGTTTCCCTGTGTATTATAATTACCATTACGGTCGACCGAGCAATGCATATTCATTACTAGACCACTAATGCAAATGCTTATGCAAATTTCCATTTTCGTAGGTTATCTTGCAAGGACAACAGTTCAGTGAAGAGAATACTTCACTAATTAAGCTGTCTAATAAGTGAAAACTACAGTTCATCCGACGTGTATCGTTAAACGTTCCATCTTACAGTATTTTACAGTTAAATACGCTACAAATGTATAACCTGCACAGTTTATTCAGCATGTAATGATCGTTCAGGACGTTAATAACACGTTCGTAAGGAATTTACTATTCGACTTTCGATTATTTAAACGCTACTTATGTAGATATTAATTTATTCAACTGTTAAACGATTACCCTGTTTAATAAGCATTTTATCTTCCAAAAATCGTTGAGTAATTTTCATCTTTCTTGACATTCTTGGTTTTCATGGAAACACGCATTTTTGAATTTTAGTAATTATTTATGCATTAACTACGAAATCTATGGAAACGTTTCCCACAGAAAATACTAAAAACTTCTTCCATGGTGTTCAATTTTATAAGAGTACAAGAATATTTACATTTAGATACATTTAAAAGATCTTTAAAGCGAGGGTGACACCCGTATTGTACTAATCCTCTCGATTCGTTTTAACTGACAATGGAGATCTAAAAGAATTTCGTTTTCGATTAACAAAAGATACACAGGATGAAAAACATATAATATCAAATTATTTAACTGAATTGCAATATCTTGCAGAACGTGGTAGCTTCAGGCTACGTTATTTATAATACAGAAAAGTGTTCAAATAACCACCGCTTAACTAAGTGAATTATAGTAATTCGATTTGGTTAAAGGTTACCGGTGACCCCTATAACATTCAACCTTTTAAGGAAAGAAAACAATGCCGCAAGATGGGAGGTGTTCCAGTGATTTTCTCCACTAATGAATTTTTAACGTTCTTCCCTCAGGAGCAACGCTGCTCCGACAAACGTTAAATGATCGTCCGCGTGAAAATCACTAGACAGACCACCCACAACGCTCTCAGGGTCACCTGGAACACGAATAGTGTGAAAAGGAATTTCTACTACCATCACTCAGCGTGCATCTTCGAAGGACAGCGAGATAGCTTGCCATCACCATAACGCAGTACTCATTTAATGGCCAAATTCTTACTAGGATGCTCACCAGTCAATCACTTCTTTCCGATTCATTACGCCGCCGTCATTAACTGGTAGTCATTTTATGTTACCAACAATAAGATTATCGCGACCCTCGTATATAGACATTTAACCGTTTCTCATGTAAATTATCCTTCCCGAAACTACTGTATAATCATCTGAGGACTTTCTTTTTTTGCATTACGAACTCTTCATTTTATTGGTGGCTTTATCATCCGTGAATCCTGACTGCTGGATAATTTAATGCCCGTATCATCATTTAGTACCTAGTATCTTGAGTGCTGGGTAGTATAGTAGCTACTCATTCAATTTGCACTCGTCCTCGTATCTTGAGTGCTAGGTCATTTAGTACTGTGAAATCTTCATTCTTCTTCATACGGATCTTTCGCGTTGAGCTGTCTGGTACTAATATAATTTTCTTTCTTCCCAAACCACCCCTAGTGCCGATTCATCTGAGAGAAGATCGGATTCATCTCATTGCACTTGTTTTACCGCACTGGCCCACGTTTATTCTATTTTAAATATATTAAATATATTTTAATTATGCTTATTATAAACACATATAATATATTTCTGATGGAAGTGTTGTATATACCAGATAGTAGATATTTTAATCCTTTGCACTTCAGAAGTTTTTCACTGGAAATACTCAACATTTTCTAATGAGATACAGACATTTTCTGAGATTGACTTGATCAAAAATCGCACTTACATTGAGGAACAAAATTATTTTATTTGAACATTTTACATATTGATAAAAAGTTTAATATTAAATATCAAAGTTTACAATTTTGCTGCGTCAAAGCAATTGGCGACTGAGAGGCACCTGTCGAGTGCAAATAGTTTAAATGTCCATACGTATGATGCTTGGTTTACATGTAAGAGTAATGTGTATTTACGCATATTATTAAAATCGAATAATATACGTCTGAGGTGTCTATTTCGGTTACGAATTGGTCGATTTCAAATACTTTCGTGGACCAGTGTATGTATCTTATACTTTCTATGATTTTTAATAAAAGGGTGCGTTGATCAGGCGAGATGAACGTTCTCAGCAGTTGCAGAGAGCGCTCTAGGGTGCCAGATGGAGGAGTTCAACCTGATGACGACGTGTAAGGCTAGGAATAAATCTTGCGGGGTCAGTGGCATCCCCCGGGATCATGGAGCAGTAGGTGGTTAGTTTAATCAGCAAACTTAAATTCATCAACTAACCCAAGTAAGGCTAATAGCAAAGCAGCTTCCGCTGTTAAAACGGGATGTTCCATTGAAACTCTTGGTACTGTATCACAGACGACCAATCATATTGCCTCTTCGACTCTTGAATATCACTTCGTAAGTATTAGAAATATGATGCTCACTACCTTTTCAGGATATCTAATAATTTATTATCCTTTTTTCAAGGTACATATACTTATTTAGGTTCATATATATACTGGTTTAAGTTCAATCGCGAGACTGAACTTAACTTCCATATTAAAAATCATCTTTCAATTGAAATAAATTTATAAATAAATAAATTTACAAATAAATTTATGATTAAATGGTAACCTCATAAAACACGTTGCATTATAATTTGTTTCGTCTACATTTTCTTTCTCAATTACATATTCTATTCATTTATTAACCTTTTCACCCTGGAATATCGAACTCAGTGCAATGGTGTGACACGAGTTAATGCAATCTCACCGAAAACTGTACACCCTTCATGTGTTTTACATGTCAAATTGCTGGTCACATAATACCTTTTTTATTGTATATTTCAAATTGCGTCAACCCCATTGAGTTAATGGCAACTACTTTAAATTATGGAATTGATTATCTATGTACATAAATGATCCTATTGTGTATGAAATTATGATATATGCATGTTTACTGCCTGAGAAACAGTAGTTACCAATGTTGATATATTACTACTTTCATACGAATATTGAATAGGAATATTGATGAAAATGAAAATACTACGGGAAACTTTGTAGTCGTTCAGTTGATCCTTATTCATCACTCGTATTCGAGAAACTAAAGACTTAATATGTACAGTACCGCATGCTGAACTATTTAAATATACCTTTCGAGTATTTAAGTATAACTTCCGGTTGAATTTGCAATTCAATATTGTCCATGTTCTCACCATTGACTCAAGTAGCTTCCAATTATGTAATTATGTAATTAACACTTTGATGATTGTACACTTAAATGGAAATGTTATTGGATAAAATATCGAAGCTGATCGTTCACAATGTAATATTTCAGCTGTTAGAATGTGAACTTAATTCTGCTTAATGTGCATTGAAATATAAAGCAATAATATAGTTAAGTAACAGAGTTATATATTTATTATTGCTTTATATATCACTCGCTAATATAGAGTCAAGAAGAAATAGAATTTCTCAATTTCTCTATCAAAATAATCGAACTATCGCGGAATCTTCCCTGAACGATTATCGAAGATCTGTGAAGTAACTATGTAGCCTTTATCTACGCCAAAGAAGTTTACTTCAAACGCGCAACACACGTCTGAAGCCTATCGGCGTATCTCTTGCTTCGTAATTTCCTCCAACAACACTGCAATTTCATGTACAGTGATAAGACCGTGCTTAGTCAAAGCAACGGAGTGGCAAATGTTGCTCTTTCAAATTACACGATACCAGCTTCAATACAATTTAATTTGCACATTCATTTGTTTCTTTATTTAATCCTAAGGTAGTAACGTGATGTTTTTCTGTACAAATAGTTATAGTAGCTACATTTTATCACGTACAACAGCAATTAATTAGTTGATTTTAGTAAAAATATTATATAAATATATGTATGTATGAAATTTTTGAGAGTATCTATTTAATGTAACAGTTATATATTATTATACACCAATTCTTTTAGTCATTTCTACCAATCTGAATGATGTAATGAAAAATGAAAGAGAATGAACATGGACGTTAATATTTTATTTATATCATGCACTTTTTCTTATTTATATCTTTTAGATTGGTAGAAATCTATATGGGGATGAAGTGTATAAAATTTGTTTAAATTTTTAACTTCTCTTTCATCGTGTTCAATTTAACTAGGATAATACGAACTTTATCCTTTAACGTTATCTAATTTGAATCGAGATGAATCTTAAATATGTATCCGTTTGTATATAGACTGCCTGTCAATCCCTAGTGATAGACCTCTGTCGGCGCGAGTTCTATTCATTTTATGAGTAAACATTAAGGTTATAGGTTTTAAGAGGATATCAAGAGGATAATTAGATGACTGGTTTACATTTATTTGTTTCTTATGAGTATATATATATTATCTCTAAAACTTGCACTTGCCATCTTTATTTGACGTAGGTTAGATAGGTTTAGTAGATAGGTTAGGTGGGTTTAGCAGGTAGATTAGGTAGGTTAGGTGGGTTTAGCAGGTAGGTTAGGTAGGTAGGTTAGGTAGGTAGATTAGGTCTTGGTTAGGTCATCATTCAAGACTATGCTAGGTCTTCGAATTGGTTGTCAGTGGAAAATGTCCAAAAAAAAGTGTTTGTGACCAGGCAATGAATGTGTTTACCCGAACTGTTGGACGCACGGTCATTGCCCGAGTTTCTCGTCCGCGTAACTGTACAGTCCGCCAGGCGACGCGCAAGGACGCGTCCCGACGCACCAGCGGAGCATCGCGTTCGCATTCGTTCCTGGCCGTAAAGAGTGATGAAGCACACCTACCGCATCATTTGCTCTAATGCAGCCGGGACGAGCGAATCCTCTCATTATCCGGATGAGGAACATTTAGCCGGGCACCTATCCAGCGCGGCGCTGCGCTGGGCCCAGCTACAAATTACAATCATCTCGACAGATTACAGCCGACCGCGTCTCAGTCTACTACCATGGCACGACAGCACATTAGACGCTCGACTGACATCGATTAACTCCGTCGAAGTGAGACATTCGGCGTTCCTTCCGATCTGCCTGGCTACCGGCCCTACCCGAGTTTCGCCGGAACCTAGCAAAAACCGGGACATTCGCGAGGCTGCCGCTTCGTTAGGGGCTTCTATCCGCCGTTCGCCACGGTTTTCGTGTGTCCTCGTAAATTTACACTTGGAAGATCGTCAACTTGGATGGTGTATACTTACAATGCGTTGTGGTGGTCATTAGTCAAGGTTCTATTGGTATGAGAGATAAAGCTATGTACATACACTGTCTTTTTATAATCAATGTACAAGTGTGTATGAACTTTTGATAGTTGCAATGCTTCTGGAGAAACGGAGGTAGATATTAATTTTTTTAGTTTAATTTTATGTTCCGATTCTAATGCGAAGATTAAGATTGAGGGCAGGAAACTGCGTACTCGCGGGGCTACCGCTTCATTAGGGGTTCGTTGCATAAGAGATTAGCTCCAGGATGATAGGAGGGCAAAAGGGTCGTCCGTCATGTGTTTTGTTTATAGCTTTTGATTGATTACGTATAACCATACGAATAACAAATTAGTATCGAAAGTGAGATGAGACCAGATGAAAACTGAGCAATTAGGATCTTTCAGTGTATCTTGGATTTGTGGAAACATAAGGTATGAGGCTTCATTTTGTTTGTATCATCAATACAATTGCGTGTATGAGTTTTGTAATTGTTTTAATGTAATGTTATGTTTGGAGCTAATGGTAGCGATGACATTATTATTAATTTTTAAAATATTAAAATAATTTTTAAAAACTAATGAATACATATTCTTCTTTATTGTGGTATTTAAATCATTAGAATGTTTTTAGTGGCTGTATGCACATGTGAATTCCTTATTAAAAAGTGCAGAATGCTACCTTTAAAACGTTTAAATAGCTTCGGTAGCTTCAAAGGAATTAAACGACATATTTTCCTTACCCCATAACCAGTGATCTTTTTCATCCCTGCAATATGAATAATGGCCGACGAAGGTCTTGGTGTGAAATGTCATTGTAAGAAATACTTTCCATCAGAGGCCTATTAGAATCGATGGATACAACTTCATCATGATCCCATGTTACAGTAATTAACATCAGATACCCTTTCTTTATGCTTTGATTCTAATTGCACATATCCTGTATCTCAGTTTGCAGCGCAGGCAATCACGTTCCAATGATCGTTACTCTACAGACGCAATTTAGAGCCACGAGCCATCGTAATTTTACTACGGTGTTTAAATATATTATTGTTACATAATATATATATATTATATAATATACAAAATATAATATATAATTTGTAATTTATAATACATAATATAAAAAAAACACTTATAAATACTTTTTTATTGCTCTCAAAACTGCCACATCTCCAAGGAGCAATACAACGCTTCTTAATCCAACGCGATTAACAAGAATTACATAAACAATCACATTTATAGAATACACCATTACTATATTTCATACGCTAATGCGGATCCACGTTTCCACACACGAATATAGTAAAACCGAAATTAATTCAAACATTACTCCTTATATGAAGAATTTCAGGAAATTTAGAAGAATCAGTGAAGCACGAAATCCAATGTGTTACTCGAACCTTTAACAACTCGTAAATATACTAACGGCTGTTTATCGAGTCCGCATCTTTTATTTAAATTACTCAGCTTTAGTTACCGAAGGTAAATGGCCGCTCGGCCTGTTGGCGACAATCACGACAAAATAAACAGAAGTATAATCTCGTAACTGCCGAGAGGAACAACACCAGAAAAGCGTTACCTATTTTAGGTGTGGTCGGATGATAGTCCATTATCGGAAAATAAATGATTTTCGTGTCCTGTGGCGTTAAACGCTAGGTATAATAATACACGCTGGTACCGGAAGATTAATGACCGTTAATAAACAGCATAATGGGTTGGTACCCGACATTCCGTGTACCGTAATCAACCGGCAAAAAAGGAATTTTCACTGCACAATTAAAGAACTGTGATTTTCTTGACGCCGCGCCACGCCGACCGTGCAATAATCATCGTTGATCACGTGGTAGTTTCATTTAAACTCCGGCTAGAACGATACGCCGCCGTTGAACGGTATACCGTGCGCAAGATACAAAACACTGAAATTCTAAATTACACGTGAGTCCCTGTAAAAGTCTCGGGAAAGTACAAGAAACGCCGGAAATAATGTTCAACTATTTATTTCATTCTTTTTCAAAAGATTTTCCTTTGACATTAACAATTAACGTATCGCGACCGGTCAACCGATCGGTTTCAAATTCGATTGAAAATTCTGTTTTCTTTCGTACATTTAACCTTATATCGATTCCGACATTGCTCGAATGATCAGTTTCTCAATATTTATTTTTCCTTCTGTTTTTATTTGTAATGAAAAAAAATCGATTGTGGAACGTGTTTATCTGTATTTTACAACTACTTATTCGACTAGTTACGGAAGGAATAGGTATGTACAAAGTGCCGGTACGTTTTTTAAACTTATCACTAGAAGTACTTATACAATATATAAAAACACATTTGCTGAAATTTCAGTTTGTTAACACTTTAGTTTGGACTCATGTAAATCAGTTTATTGAATAGTTTCTCCAACAATTATCTACACCAGTCCAATAATTACGAAAGAAGAGGCTGGAAATTGGTCGTTTTGCACCATCTAGTAGTTCTAATGTTAAAAATGTGAAGCTTTAAAAAATAAGCGAAATAATGAACTTTATTTTGCGAAAGATAATTCTTCGAAAATGTGAAGCTTTAAAATAACGATGAAAATAATAAATTACTGAATGCAGCACTAGAAACGGACGATTCCCAAAACGTTTGCAGCCACCTATTTATGTAATTTGCAAGTTTACGGAAAGTACGGTTACCGAGATGATATTCCCACTTTATAGTTTTTCTGTTTAACGTTTCTACCCACTTCCGCATTCACCATTTTCATTATCGACGCGCTGCTTTATTTTAATTGTGTAATAGAATATAACCGTCGTGGCGGATTAAAAATTACCGGCAATTACTTGGATTCTAATAAATTGTATAATTTCCTATTCGATTGCCTTTAATTAACAGTAACATGCAACAGGATGCAGTTGAACTTATTGTTAATAATATTAGATAAACGGCCGAGTTAAATTTTCATTGGAATGAAACTTTTCAATTTCGCAATTTCGCAATTTCACATGAATGAGGTATTTACACGCTGTGGAAATTATGAGGTATTTTTTAAGCACTGTTCGTAGCACGTAACGACTTTACACACACACACATGAGACTGTAACATAAATATTCTATTATTTTCTCTTGAATCTTGGAAAATACGTTTTAAAGATACTTATTAAACTTAACGTACAAGAAACAAAGAAAATTTAAAATCCTTTTGTATTTTGTTATAAACTATATTTCATTTCACACGAAAAGAAGAAGTTTATTTCTTATACCCGTTTCGAGTTTCGAGTCTGAAAACAGTAAATTAAGAAAAGCAGGGAATTAAGTGAGTATCCTTAATAATCGAAGTAACGAATAATCGTAAACGAGCCAAGTTTTAGATTTCTTATCGTTATGATTGATTCCGTATATACTCTATATACGAAACCAGTAAAAAAAACGCAAAACGAGCATACACCAGAATTTCTCGTTCTTACGATTCATTTGGTATAAGTGCGTTCCGGCTGTCTGAAGAAAAGTTGAAATTCAGGCTTCGAAATGCGAATGATCCCTTAAGGAAAACGCATTAAGAATAAGTGTCGCGTTCGTTGGATAGCTAATGCACGCGTTTCGAAGCTCTCTTCATTAATATCTGGTCGTGTGCAAAAAGGGGCCTCGGAGAAACCTGAAATTAAATTTCGCGCCGTTCCGCGTTTTCTGCTCGCGCGGGCCACTCGGTCTAATGAGTTTCTGATGCGGCGTGTATACATCACTGTCACCGAGACGATTAATACTTCAGTCTCGGCCGCGTGTAAACGATATACGAACGAGTGATCGTAAACAATCTGTAACAAGGATGGAACAGCGGTATCGAATTCGTTTCAGGAATCTTATTTCCTCAAAAAGGCCGGCAATAACTTTCCCATTAATACCGATCAACACTTCTGTTACATAATTAGGAATACCGTGTAACCGATTCTGCGTGCATTCCCCGGTTTCTAATTAATATTCGAAACATTAATTTTGCGATGGCCTAACTAGCTGCCTGCTAAATGTTATGTAACATGTTAATAACGCTAATGATCATCATTAATAATTGGTTCGTTATAAAATTATGCTTGTCACAGTTATCTTCCTACTTGCTTCCCTTTTTTTCTTTGTAAATAGAGTAATCACGAAATAATATTACTTCCTCTTATTATACGCACTAAGCCATATTTAATACCTACAGGTACTATAATTGGATATTAATTTATATTAATTCATTAGATGTTTCGTTTAATATTCGATTAACTTAATTATTAGCTGCCGACGAGTTTGCTTTAAGTACTCCATGTTGAGATAGACTTTTTCTTAATGTGTACAAAATTTACGAATTCCGCGTGTAAGTGGTTGGTAAAGGTAAACAGGATAAAGGAATTTTTTTCTAAGTATTATGCACTATCTCTTCTATCTGATTTTTAACATTATTATACATAATATATATGTACGTATATTAAATAATAAATTAGAATAAAAAATAAATGGAACAAGGTCCATATATAAAATGATTTTAAACAGTGAAATTTTGAATGAAATGTAAAACGTTTTTCAATGTAAATAACACACGTTTGCTACCGACCTACAGTGTTTTATTATCTACCACTGCATTGTGATATACGTTTCACTGTATAGTGCTCCAAGCAAGAAGGAATTGAAATGATTTTCATGTACAGTGAAAGTCGATAGTGCCTGGGGGAAACAAGCTAGACATGTAAAGAATGATTTCCCGGCAATTTATCAACGGCAACTAACACTGTTCTATGTTCTTGTAATTTAAACAAATGTTCAAATATCAATTTTAACATACAACTCCCGCTGTCAAACATTGTGACAGTGCAAATAATGATATCAACTACAATGCAGCATACATTGGAAAAGAAACATGTATGTACGTTGAGAACATTTAAATTGCATATGAACGATTTGTTGTACTACAAGTATGTACACTATCGGTCAGAAGTTCGAAACTAATACATCGATTGAAAGGAAAACTTGCTTTTTTTGTAAAGAACTTTTATTGGAGAATGTTGCGTATGATATAGGAACACGGACATATGTGTATTAGTCGAATATAAAGATATATCATTGCTGTTATTTTATTTTATGTATTTACAAGATATATATTTTTTCATTTGGAACGATACGCATCAAATGGTTCCAAACTTTTAACCAGCAGTGTACATCACTACCAAATAATATAATTAGAAAACCAGTTTAACGTGAAACATTCTTTATAAGGTTTTAAAATTCATTCTTGTGTAATAGATCGTAGGTACAGGTTCCTGCGGAAAACCGTGATTTCCTTGGGAAAGTAACAATTATGGCGAATAGTTCCTGGTAGGATTGTAAAATGTGTTCTAAGCTACTACAATACTGTTATTATTTATATATCGTATGTTCAAGACGATAAATCATGATTTATGAAAGGAAACGATTCCATAATTATATACTTCTAATCCTTCATTCTCATTAACATGCGCATATTTGTTTATAAATAGAAGATCCTTGGTTTAATGACGAATCCGCAAACGAATAGTAATTAGAAAATTCTGATTCACGATAATTTTGCATACCTTAAAATAGCTCAACCTTTCTTATTCGTTTCCCAATGTCTTATCAATTATAATAATAAGTAACAATAACTTCGTATATGTGTTTACCTTGACAATTTTTTTCTTGTAAGGTTTTAATAATATTCATGAGGTAATACATAAATAGGAAAAATTATTGGTATATATAATACATAAGTATCCAATTATTCTCTTTGCTTCGAAAAAATAAATATCGCATAGAACGATCAAGATTCTCGTGGCAATTAACGGGTTAGAAAAATCCTCTTCTACATTCCCATGAAACCTTCGACAAAACGAAACAGCAGTTTCTTCGAATCCCATGCTGGAAAAATATTGACCCCGGTAAAGTGTACCAGGTCGTGACTCCCGAGATGTTGGCCAGAAGATCGTCGGAAGGATCGGCACGAGCTGTTCTCGGAATTCATGATTTCGTTTCCACGGGTCACCGGGTCATACTTATAATTGCTTATTAAAACGGAACACCAACCGGCTAACGAGGCCGATACACGGGAAATATGAGTGCGTGATACCGGGGATATGTGTAATAAAGGGCGTCTTCGTTAACCGCAACAACTTCTAAATAACATCCTCCGCGGAGGCTTGAAACGATATCTCTCGCATCCGCTCAATTTATTCGATACGCGAATTAATTCGCCGCGTGTTATATTGAATCACCGTTGAATCGTGTAATTATTATCCGGTGAAATATGTGCTTTTAATTGGTTTAAATCGAAACGTTTTTTCCTCACCTTGTGAGGTCTCGAAGTAGCAAACCTGATGTTTCATCCATTCGCGCGGAATCATGTTTCTTCTCTTCGAAAGTTTTTATCCGCAGAAATACTACAGTTATATTGACATACAGATGCAAATAAAACTACTAACAACAATGCAATAATATTTTGAACGTCTTTGAATAAAATGAAATTTCTTCGATATACAGACTTAGAAACCGTAAATATCATTAAGATCTATGAAAGTGCTTTCTAAATCGTATGCTGAAAGACGATAATGCATTTCTTACAACACGAATTTCATCGAATTATAAATATCGTATTTTTCAACGGACCCAACCAGTCGGTTAAGTTTTTCGTAAGGCTCGCGTTTCAAATAGATTCTGAACGAAATGAAACACCGGGCGCGACGGTAAGTACACTTACGCCGCGATAGAACGAAACCAGCCGGGATAGAGTCACAGTATTTCCAAGTAAAAAGGAGAGGCGAGATAAATAATTTTACGAGGCTAGCCCATTGTAAACTATGGTAACTTGAAGCGTCCGTAATTTATGTGTAAATTAGCTTGACCCCGGCGAAAGAAATGCGATTTATAGCGCAACACTCGCGTTTTTCACCTGGAAATTTATGTTTCCAGCCGCTATCGAAGAGCGCGCGGTAACTTGTTGCATGACGCATCGCGTGGTCTTTCTGAAAACGTGTCCGTTCTATTCGTAGTACTTATTCGTGCAACGCGTTTTTCGTCTCCGCACGCACGGTATTACCAGCATTAAATCCCGATTTCCTCCGTGTTTCATAAATTTATGGAAGCACGAAGGCAAACATCGCCGGAGTTATGAAAACCCCGATGGATTTATTGTGGATTAAGGTCGCGATCGAATGGCTGCCGAATGAAAAAAATATCTATATATTCGTCCAGTGTAATTTCTCACCGACACTTCTCGGTAAATGACCGGAGTTCCTAGCCTTCGCTAACGTTTCTGCGCAACCCAAGTATTGGGTCATTCCATGAATAATACTTCATATTTCTTTTATTTTTACAAATAAAGATAAACAAAACTTTTTTTTAAGTAATTGTAATGTATAGATAGACAATTTATAGATAACGAAGGAAAATATGATTTCGATTAAAAACAGTTTTGTTTATCTTTTCTCTTACAAATAAAAGAAATAGAAAGGAACCGTATTATTTATGGGATGACACAATAGTTTAGACTGTTCACTAGCGAATTATTAGACACTCGTTTTACGACGCTTGCGCTGGTGTTGGCTTTAACCTTTTCGATACCAGCAGTGGCTGTAGACTTTCGACGCCTGACGCCTTGTTTTATGTATTATGTATTATTGTATTATGTTCTATGATTATGTGTAACACAACTGGAATAAGGAATTAATGTATTACTAGCTATTAAAGTATCGTTGGTAAAGTCGATTGGGACACGGTAAACCTAGTGTCTCCGTGTTGGGACTCTCCCGCATCGTGATACCACATTCGCCAGTAAGGCCGTCGCGAAATTAATGTACAAAAAATGACATGGAATCCAATCTACACGCTTCGGAGAATACTTTGTATTTGAAAAAATTCAGAATTTGCTATACAGCATTGAATTCTGGATCACCCAGTGGCTATTACAGATCAAAAATCGTGTTGGACAGTATTATTAGACTGCGGTTAGTTACGCATATTCACGTTTTCAATGGATTTGTTGTGGATAACTGTAATATTCGCATGGAAAAACTGTGGATTTATTCAATTGACATTACATTTAGATAAACAATTATTCTTTAAATTCCGAGACTTTGTGTATGTTTGACTAAATGAGAAATGAACTGAAACTTTATTAAGCTGTAAGTAATTTCGTTTTTTACGTTGTCGAAAACTGTTATCTGCTATCGCTCCGTAAACACGCGGTATAGGAATTAATTTTAAAAATTTGCGTTTGCCTTAGATATAATATCATTTTCTAAGAATACTTAATACATGCTATTTAAATGAAGAATTAATATTAAAATTATTAACTACGACGTGGAACTATTATTACAGTTAATTGGACCGTTCATTATATTATGTTTCAAGCATTTAGTACATGAAATAATGGTACAAATATTTAAAGTTTGAATTTTGAAAGTTAAATAGAAATATAATTCCTCTATTCAGGCATGTATCATTGAATCAAACAGTGAAATACAAATCTTTACTCAATCTGTTTGGTTCTCCCTAATTTAGAAACTTTCTTCACGCCTCGACCAAATAGAAATATGTTTCACATATAAATCATTTCTTTTTTATGTAATCCTTTGATAGATGTCTGCTGGACGTTAAAAAATTCGTTATTACGTCCGTGGATATAAATTATCGTTACATTACGGATCATGGTACAATGTTCCATAGTAGTAAGATTAAATCGCAATTAAATGAGTCGTTATAAAAATTGAACGGCGAATGCCATAATTCACTTTAACGGTCAGTCAGTAGACGAACTCTGATTAAACCGTGTTATTTCAGAACGCGCGATCGCTCTGCACTACCGTAAACGATGGTACTTCATTACACTAATGCCTGTATTTCACCATCGAACGAGTCACTAATCTCGAACTAAACGTTTTCCTTGTATAAAACTCATTTCGCCTGACAGCCAGTCGAAGTGAGAACGAGGAAAGCTTTATGGAATCGATCCCTCATATTAAAATTATATTTCTTAGCTTAATTACGCGTCCAGACACGATCACCTGCTTAAGCGACATGCTAAATATTTTTAAAATTTTAGATTACCATATTGAAAACAGTTAATTACTTTTGCAAACGCATGAATTTGTTATTTATCACTTTCCATTTCCGTATTGTACACATTTTTTCGCTCTATAAGTAGACACGAGAAAATGTTAATGGCAACGTCGTGGAAATAGCACCGTCGTTAGCAACGTAACCATACTGTTACCAATGCAATAATTACGATAGAGTAATGAAACGAAAGAACAGAGACTAGGCTGTAAAACTTTATGCAATACTTCTATGCAATCATTCAAAGGAAATGTATTTTATAATTAAATTATATTTTAAATAAAATTGAAACAAATATTATAAAAAATTCGATTGAATTAAATTAAATACAAAATATAAATATTTAAATCGTAGTTAAATAAAATTAAATTTCCCTTATACATAGAATTGAACTAATAAGAAATGAAATAAAACTGACATTTTATTAACATTTCGGTTCCATAGTTTTTAACAAATTTTTATGTATTGTAAGTGTATGAAATTTTACAATCTGATTGCAAAACAGGTTTGATTGATAATAAAGTCAGACGAATGTCTACTACTTTTTAATACTTAACATCGTTTTTTACAAATGCAGTGCATTGTTAACAATTAATATCTAAAATTTACTTATATATTCCACATCAATGTCAGTAAATGGAAATATATGTTGCCAAGTTCTAAGATAAAACAAGAACTTTCCGTTCTCTATGTTTTCAGTGTAGACGTCTGTCATTCGGAATGAAGAAAGTACACGTTGCAATTTAAAACTACCTGTCCCCATAAATTTCTCTGCGTTTCAACACTTTCTTGTCATACTCGTTTCTAATAGCTTCCTCCACTTTCTCCCTGCATTACTTCCCATCGACTAGCGATGAGAGGAAATCAGTTACACTGCAAAAGTACGCTCATAGGTAGACTGCGCGTTTCATGCATTTCTAATACGCATTCAATGCCTGTGATTATAAACTCAATAACGGTTTTTTTTCTTTCATTCCGAGTAACCCATTCACACCATGTTTAAATAAGTGGCGCGAGTATCGCAAGTGTCAGTGGAATCAAATTTAAATACCCTAGCAGTAGGGTAGCGTAGTTAACACCTTCATGAAATTTTTAAATAATCATGTAAAATCAACTTCATATAATTTATGATTTGTATATGATCATATATAATTTATGATTTGTATATGACCATACATGAGTTATATAATTTATGATTTATATAATTTACGATTTATATATGACTATATATGATTTACATAATGTATGATTTATGTGACGAAAAAACTTGATGCGAGTACAGCTCGTGACATGATGTGATTGGGTGGAGTAAATCATTCTGATCGTATAATGAAGTAATTAAAAATTCGTCGATATTATAGCTTATATATGCGCAGAGCATGGAAATAAAAGTGACGGTAGAAAGAAGATGAAAGAGAACGTGAAACGATGGCATAAACAGTGAATACTGTACTTGCAAATTTACTGTCTGTTGGGTGTTCACATCAGTGTCCTTACTTGGAGCTGATTAAATGAGACCGCTTGCTTCTTCGTTAGTGGACTGTATTTTTCGTGTGTACAATTATGTCTGAACACTAAGACGCGCTTGTATGATGTGTTTCGTTCGACCGTTTTGAGTTGTCTGTCTCGCTGGCGATCTGCAAGTCAGATCCCCCGTAGGAACCACCATTTATCTTAATCCAAGAATATTCTATCAATTTCCGCAATAGAATGTATAAATGCATCGCAAAAACTCTTATCTCAGTGCATAATGTCTGCATAAGATTAAGTGTATACTTTTAGTATCGTCGATCGAAACAAGGTTGAATAGCATGAATGAAAGATTATTACGTTAGCTTCACTTGTTATCAAGGAAGGACACTCGACTGCTTTCTTCGGAATCTCCAAGGTTGATCGCTTGAGAACAAGTGTCCGGCCGGTGCATTGGTATAGTTGTCTTAACTTGTCCTGTTGTGATCGCGTAGTCGTGATATTTCTTCTATGATTAATTTTATCCGGAGATCTTTACGGATTTCATCGTTACGGTTGTACCACGATGCATTTGCTATTATTCTAAGGGTTATTGATTGTAGAGCTTCAAGCTCTGTTGCATGACATGTCCCATAAACACATTGCGCATGACCAAACAGGTTTTATAATTTATATGTATATTCATTCTCTAATCTCAATTTAGAGTGTCTCCTTGTGAGTCATTGGTCATTGGTCATGAGATTTTTTCTGTTTACGTGTTCCGTATTGGTTATCTTAGTTTTAGTATCTGTGTATACAATGCATATGCAATAGACATGCAATTCTATGCACTTAAAGTTTAACGTGAGACGTATGATATTGCTGAATTGATTTAAGAATTTATTTTCATCTCAATAATTCAGTCAATCGTGGATAATTCTTATAATTGTGTCATTTCGTACAAATAATTTGTTAACAACTTTTCTCTGTTGAACAGAAAATCTTGTGTATATAGCGTCCAATATTATTAACACTACATATAAAACTGCTTAAATATTCTCTTCGATGGCTCAGTCATACAAATTTGAATGACGACAAAAAATTTGGGAAAAATACTGAAAACATAATTTATGCAAACGTGATAAAAAATCTATTCCTATAGTCAAATTATACGAATAAATGGTGTAAAATAATTAAAAAAAAGAATTCACTCGAACAATGATTACTTGAGAACATTTTTAATATAATAAATAATACTACTGTTACAAATAATGATTAGATAAACATTATTATCATTATTTATAGTGCAATGACACTCAGCAAAATAAACGTGCAACAATAATAAAGCAATTCAATGAAACAATTTCATAGTATATTTATTCGTTTGACGTATTTTGCGTGGTGAAATCCTACAGAATTCAACGAGTTAATATTTTTTACGCAATGGTAGCAGTCGGTGTAGTAAAATAACGTCGACCCGTTATCAGCTCACGAGGTCCGGCAAAATTGACACTAACCAGTTTCCCAGGCTACCTGATCATTAGCGGGCAAAAGCGTGTCTCTCGGCCAACACGTGCAACGCACTCTCGTAGTACGCACACTGCGTCCTGCAACCTGTCGCCAGATGCGATTCTCGTATCGTACGAGTTCTGGTAACAGGAAGCGCGAGTGGATGCCGTGCATGTAGCGGTGCTATTTATTAACGAAGACATTAACGTTACCAATGATTCATCACGGCAACGGCCTTGATGCCCGCACCGACACGTTGCAATCTGTACTATTTACGAGGGTTACATACATACTCGTGTCGGTGAGAAAATATTTTCTTTCCTTACATGCTACGGTAACCGTAGAAACCATAATAATTATTAGACTGTAGATCTTTGTGCATTTATGATATTTGAACGATTGTAAACTATAAAAAGACATTTGCTTTGGCAGACTCCGATTTTTCTATTTCATTCTTGTTGTCAGTTTTAAACTGAGGCCAATGAAATCAATTATCTGTTCGTTATCACCCAATTTTTAAGATCTAAACGAATGAACATTAATTGTTTGAGAAATGATCGAATAAATAATACAACAAATGTTCGTAAACCAGCGTTAAATCAGAAAAACATCAACCGCAAAAATATAATCGTAAAAATCGAGAGACGGATCCGAAGATTTTATCGGCATCTGTCTATCGAAGATCACAATCGTTCGAGTTTCGGAACACCGCGCTGCGTGCATGCTATTTCCTCCGAGGCGCGTCAACTTGCAAGAAATTAATGTAAATGCCTCGTGGCTTCATTGACCAACATTACAAGAACATTCGTGGCAACATCTGCGGAAGCATAAACGGACTTTGATTACGCCAATCGGACCGGGCGAATCGTTAAACCGAGCCGCTCGCGTAAACCAACAAGATTTACGACCTTGAAAAAATCAGCCGGAGGAAACATTCCTTCTGACCAATTATTTCGCGCCACTTTCAAACTGATCTCGTAAGCCCGCTGTTTATTTCCAACGATTCCCAATTTTACACGGCGCGCTCCTGTCTCGTGGTAACTTTTGGGCCCTATGGTGACGCTGACGATTCTATATACATGTACCACATATACAAAGCAAATTTCATTTTACATAATTACAAAAAAAAAGAGAAAATATCGTTGTGAGGATTCTGACGTAGCCCCTAATGTTTGGAAAACGATAAACGATCATTGCCACACCGTTCTGTCAATTGTGGAATTGCGGTGTTGGAATGATCTTATGTTATTTGCCAAATCGCAGAGCCAACAGTCGCTGCATGATCGGAACCAATCGCGACAAGGACGACAAATATATATATATATATATTTCTATTTTTTTTAATTATGTATGTTGTATAAGACGAAATTTGCTTTGTGTAGTACGTATATGTAAGCAGAATTGGCAGTGTGACTGCCACGAGATTGCAGCGGAATCACGGCAGGATCGCGTCGCTCGTGTGCATAGGCCCTTAATCTGCGTTCATTATAATATCATTTGCATTTGTAAATACCACGGGGTAAGTTCGAATGACACGTCCAGCGAATGGGAAGCAGTTTTTTAAATGAAAAAGTAAAAAGAAGTATAAAGTAACATTTTGTTCACTGATGATTATATCGAAATGAGTATAAATGTAGTTTACATAATTTCATGTATAAGTGCAATGATATGTTTAAAATACATTATGTTATTATTATATAATAAATATTAATAATAACAAATTTACAATAATAAAATAATAAATCTATCTTCATCTGAATCTGAAATCTGAAAAATGTTTAATAGGACGACGAAATGTTTGAAACGAATATTCGATAAAACTTGTGTATTACCTTCATCGTCTTAACGCTTCAAATGGAAGAAATCATTTCTCTTCACCAGACGCATAAAAATACGTCGATAATTTATTACTGAATATAATCCTGATCGTGAACAGAGAATACCCCGCTGTTCAAGATATTCTTTTAACTTACAACCGAACCGTGGATATCCAGATAAATTGACGTTTTCAGGCTCTAATTAATGAAGACAGGAATTAGATAGAATTTTACTGCCCTCAATGAACGTGTTTATTAGTCGCCAAACTTTATTCCGGCAAGGTTCGCTATAAACGGATAAAAAACAGCGATCTACTTATAATGAATATATACGATCAACTTATACGGGTCTGTACATATACAGGGTGTACCCAGTAACTGGCACTGGCTGTGACTTTGTTCCTGATGAAGTCAGAAGCAATCCTACAGGAAAACTTGTACTATTCGACAGACTCTATAACACTGCAGTACCAGTTTTGTTTATAAATGCATTGATGCAGTTGAAGATGTAAGTACAATTGCACTTTGACTAATTTTACTATCAATGAATGAAATCAATGTTGAAAGCTCAATATTCTTTGAAATATTTTCTTTCGAAACTTCAGTGTACAGCGTGCTTTCAGGCGATTTTCAAAGCAAAAGATTTCAAAGAACATTGAATTTTCAGCGATATACTGAATCTTTCTTACGTAAAACGACACGAAGAAATAATTTACGTAAAACAATAGAATTCGTATAGAATTCAAATATTAATCAATAAATATTTGACAAGCTTTATCATGCTGTAATACAATATCAGTTTTCTTCCTAAATATATTGACACAGTTGCAAAGTGTAATTGTTTTACACGAACATTTGAAATTTCCGAGAAGCTAGAAAACGCCTTAAAGATAAAGGAAAATTGTGCCACACGGGTATCTCCACTAACAGCTGATAGCGTAACTGCCAATTATTATTATTATTAGTACTAATCTTCTTCATTTCACTGAAAAGCTTCAATATCACTTGAAATCAGCTATTCTTCCTCTCTTTGATTTAAAGGAAAAGCTACATATTCAAGGACAAATGGGTTAAACCTTAAACCGCCGCTACGTTCGGAAGAGGCAAACAGTAGATACGCCCGGTATATCTAATGGGGACGAGATAAATAAACCGTTTATTTATAGGACAATGTAATAGTTTCCCGAAGCAATCGCCCGATAAATTTCTGAGATGAGTGGCTCGTTTACGTTTCCCTTGTAGCCGTGCGTCAAACCGTTTCCTCCTATCGCGGATTACCCGTTCTGTCTGAAAACGTAACGCGCGAATACATAAAACTCGTTAATTAACGGCGCGCGTGTTTCCAGGTATCCCGCAGAATCCACGGGCGGAGGAACGGGACGCGTTTATATGCGCGGCGAGTGGAAACGGCGCGTGAAGGACCGCGTCGCGTCTCGGCGCGCATCGCCCTCGGCGAAAGTCGCTAATCTTGCCGAGGAAACGACTACGTAACTTTCCCCCGATCGGCCTGTTCGCAATTTCGATCTACATACTAACACGTGTACATATGTACGCGGGGCCCTGCATCCGCGCCGCGGCTATCGGCCAAGCATCGTGATTCTTATGGTCACGAACCATTTTCTGATCGCACCGACAACGCGCTCCGTGCACACCTCGCCGGCCTTTGTCGGTTCGTGCGCAATAATCCGTGCACGACCGGACGGTATACCGTGGATTTCGAAAACGTGTACAGGGTGACGTAGTCTAAGGTATAATGGTCATTATAGCGTGGGTATAGACATACGGTTTCCATGGAGATTAATGTACGTGACCGCGAAATTCATTTTGATCTTGAAGAAAGGCGTACAATTTGTTATTGCTGCGTTCTGTTCTAGTTACTGATAGATAAATTGTTTGAAAGAGACCGTGGAGAAGAAGTTAATAGCTTGTTTGTTAATTACTGTTGATTCTTGTGATATGATCTTTTGAAACACCCTGTACAGGATGCAAGATGTCACGACCATTACAGCGTGATTTTACACCTTTGATTTTTGTGGAGATTGATGTGAGTAGCGGCAAAATCCAATTTGACCTTAAGAAAAGGATTACAATGTGTTACATCGTGATTGTTGCATTGTGTATTACTCACTACGAAGGTAAATATTCATGAATAATAGTACAGAAACATAACAATAGTATAGAAATGATTCGTTTGTTTGCAAACTACTGTTGAAGTTTTCATGGAAGGGTAAAGGACTGCGACATCCAGTATCCTCTTCTGTTACACGATGGGTCACCAGACTGGACACCACAGGACTTTGTCCTGTGTCAAATTTCGTTACATTTTGTTACTTTGCACCATAACAGAATTCAGTTGTTGCACTCGTTATAACTATTTTATCATATAATTTATTAGAAGAAGAAAAGGAATCCTTTATCTCACATGCGTCTACGTTTACTCCTTAGAAAAATACTCATTAGAAATATAATATTTAATGTTAATTCCACTGAATGTAATGATAGTTACAGTGCCCTGTTGTTTTGAAATTTCCACTGAAATAGAAAGTATAAGGAATAATTAAGGAATAGTTAAGAAAACGTCATTTGAAGGAGTCACGTTAAATGCATGAATATTATGAAACAGGTAGAATTCGTGGACCACCGAAGTTCTCTCGTGAGTTTCTAACATTAAGGTTCATCATTTTCTTTCACGGTTGTTTCCATGAAATTCAAATAGCTAACCATCGTCATATAAAATTGCATCCCAAGTTGCCAGTGCGGAATAACTCAGAATAAGGAAGAGGAACGGCATGAAAATAGTCTGAGAAGACACTTCGAGTCATTTTCTCGCCGAAGCTGAATAGCCGCAAAAAAACAGAGATGAGAAAACGTGAAGCTGTTTAGCTAGCAATTAGTTTTCCGTTGATTTGCATGCGAAGGCTACGCTTGTAAATGTTAAATGGACTTGCATTACATTAGATACAAGAGGTGTGGTTTATAAAATACAAAAATATAAAAATTAAAACCACTTACGTGATTCTTTTTACAAATAATCGATGAGATACATTCCTAATAAAATAAGTATGTGTTAAAAGTTTAAATATTAATACAAATATACAAGTATTAGATTGAAGATATATTCCATTTTAATTAAATTTCTATTTCACATATGCATACGGGAGATTAGATTTCTTACAAAATGTGCGTAAGAGAACAAAACAGAAAATGAGTTGAGTGTATTATAAAAATTTTATTATATAAATACAATTGTATTAAAAACAAAATTCTTTCTTTTTCCACTCTAAATGTTGATTATTGCTTGTTACAACACTTACATTTTTGTCAGTTAATTTATAAATCTCCCTCTGCCATAAATCATAGCTGTCCTAAGAAACAAATTACTAAAGACCAAAGAGAAACTAATCTTCCCTTGATTCCCAGCAAAATATATCCCCAAAGCTATCAATCAACATTAGAAGTAAGTTCCAGGAAAAATTTCAAAAAAAGCTCGATCGTAATTAGCAAAAACTTGCACTGTCAAACTTACAATTTCCCAAAAGTGAATACAACGAGAAATGAATGATAAATTCATGAATATTTATCATCAAGAATATTACTAACCCTACTAAGAGTGTAAATTTACATTATATAATAAAAATATTTATAAGTACACTGAAACAATAAATCCTTATCTCGTTGACAATGTAGGAAGTCCAACTGAAATGACTTTTCTGCATCTTAAGGGCTGTCTTCAAATTGCTTTAGACAGGAAGGCCGAGTTTTCCACTTTTATCGCAGAAACACCGGGACTTGTTCCACAGCATAATTTGCTCAGAGATTATTATTTACGACAGCTCGATAGAGAAATTACCGCAGTTTCCTAGACCGGGGAGCCGCCTCTGATCAACTTTTCCCGCTCCTGAGCAGAATTATATTACTGACGCGAGGCCTGCGATAAAGACGAGCTGATTTATCGTTTAACTATTACACCGCTTCAGGGTCTATCCGTTGAAGACTTGCTTAAGCTTGACCGACATACCGTTGATAGGCAGGTTTATTCGACGCTCTATCTTCTCGTGAGAATCTTTGACGCACCCTTTATTCTTAATAGACCGGCTCTACAAGTTGAAATGGCTGGCGTTGCCTGGGATCATTACTTCTTCTTTTCGTTTCTTTTCCTGAATTATTCGCCGCCCGTCGATTGTTGGGGTAATCCCTTATAATTAGACCGGCAGACACTTATGTAAATCTCCGGATTCTTATAAACCCGCTTCGAGAGAGACGAGTTAAGTAAATTAATTTCTTCTCTTTTTGGTTCTAGCGGATAAAAAATCCTCTAGAATCGTCTTATGTGCCATCGATCTTTGCCTTTTACTGTGTCCTCCTGTTTTCTTTTGTTTTTGGAATCTTTTATGAGCTATAACCGGGGAAAGATACGCCGTCCATTTATGGTGATTATAGAGCGTGTTTATTCATTGATTTTCTACGATTAAAAAGAATTCACTCACCGGTAATCTATACGTATAGATTATTATAATAATAATTTCTTTCCTGTGTGACGTTCTTGGTCGAATTGAAAGACATTTGGGGAAATTACCTTTTCTTGTAGTTTTAGACGGCACTGAAGTTTCAGTTTATAACTTTATATAAACTTATATAAATAACTTTTGACGTTAATGCTTGTATTCGTCGTAGAAATTGTTACGAAAAGTAGGAACATTATTTATCTTGGTATTTACGCTTCGAAAGTGTCGATAAAATATGTTCTACCGGGTGATTTGAGGAATAGTGTTATCGTAAACAATCAAGGATGAAATTAATGAAAGAAATTCCATTATTTCTAGTTCCCTAGACAAAAATCTTCAATTGTGTAACAATTGATTTACCATCCATTTCTACCTTGAAATTATTTTGTGGAATAGTTTATTGTTGTGCAATTAAAGATTTTATCTAAAAAAAGCAATCTAAGTATTAAAATAGGAAACTTTCATTTTTTCTATCATTTAAGATAATTTACCATCCATTTCTCACTTGAAACTGCATAATCGATGGAACAGTTGTCATCACCGGTGCAATTTTTGCAACAAGACCAAAGTGACATAAATCCGCGGAGCTGCCGGGAAATTCCGTTTCCACGGCTCGCGTATTCTATCAAGTGCTACTTTCCATTCTGTCAAATGGTCGATTAAGCATTCCCCATTGTCGAAACGCTATCGGCGTTCGCGGAATGGGCAGCCTTTGGCGGAACAGTAACCGGCCACTAACGTCCGAGTTAATCGGCCGCAAAGTGGTCCTATAACGTGTCAATGGCGGATGACTTATCGTAGGAATAAAGACTGGTCGTATGGCGATCGAAGTTCAGACTGCGTGTACAGTTACGTACACCCGGCTTCCTATGTTTTATTTATCTCGATTCGTGCGCGGAGAGCGCATGTACCACCGTTCGATCGCGATCGATTTCTTGCCGCGCGCATCCTACCTGCGCAACGATGCTCCAAGTCGAAGATCGGCTAAGTTCGACCCCTTGTACCGCGCAGAACCGCGCATTCCTCGAATTGTTCCGACAAGATATTTGTCTAAGATAATTAACTGCATAAATCCTTCTTACGCGAATTTTTCTGTTCCGACAGATAGTCATCTTTCGTCCGTAGTAATTTATTCCATTCGTTTCGACTTATTCGATTCCGTTGTTCGAATAACAATAACTTTGCATTATGGTATATACAGGAAACCCCGTATAATACGGTTATTATGTACCTAAAAATTCCGTGTTATATGAGAGTTTTCCTTAATTTTCAAACCGTGTTATAGAAGAGTCATGCTATACGGGAGTTAACTGTATTGTACTTATCTTTTTTATTTTATGGTCTATTGTATTATATTTATTTAGGTTATATCACTGTATTATAATAATTCATGAAACTATAATATATAATCGATTTAAATAATAATGAAATAATTAATTGAAACAAATTCGAATAATTACGGAATACTTTATTCAATATAATTTCATTCATTATTACTATATTCTTTTCATTTTGTTCAACACTATTACCGCGTGATTTACAATTTTTTAATAATATGGACTATCACGCAAGACTTTGTGTTCCTTTTTTATCCTAGCAACAGTAAAGGATACTATAAACTTTTATATATATATGTATGTATATATGTAATAATTATGTAATTATTTTTATTATAGGATTATAGAAAATACAGGGGATTGCTCTTCGTACACAGCAGAGGATTCGCAATAGCGACTTTTAAACTTCGTCGTCGGTCAGGTGCACTTTAACGACCAGGAGCATGGAGTATCGCGACTTCTCGCAATCTCCCGACGCTTCTTCAAGTGTCTAGAGGTCCTGATCCCACACTATTTTATATCCTTTTACGATCGAATACAGTAATTATGAGCGCTGAGAAATATTTGGTTTTGTACACCCTAAAATACTGCAGTTTGCATTGCGTTGACACGTGTGAAATATCGTTTCCTTAAGTGAAAGACACACGCACGTACATAGAAGTAGCGGTTACTTCAAAATCTTTGTGTATGCAGTTATAATTACCTCTATATAATTGTGTACAATTTCCCTGACCATTATCTAGTTACCAATTTCCCAGTTATTATCAATATTTCGATACAAAGTCAGTGGAATGAGAAAAATATCCAATCTTTCATTTTATTATTTCTTGCCCTATTGAGCAACAGAAATAATTTATAGTTGCTCAGCAGCGCGAATTATTTCTTTATTTTATTATTTCCACGATATGAATGTGGAAATAATAGAATTATATGATCATTGAAAAAACATGAAACGAAAACCATCTAGAAATTCTTTTCATTAAAAGAGTAATGTTCACGAAAAACTAAGAAATTAAAATTGTACTTGATTAAATGATATTTATATATTATTTTGTATAATAACCACGTAAGTCGTTCAATACGAAATTAATTTTTCTCCCCAAAAGAAACAAAAAGTTCTTTGATTATTCTTGAATATTTCCTGCATACATTTGCATATTACATTAATTGCGATTTCCGTTGACATCGGATTTAGCGGGTAACAAAAATATAACATAAGATATATGATTAAAATAGCATGTGTAATGCGAATGAAAAATTGATGTTCTTCTGCATTATATTCTATGACCTTTCACACCGTTCTGCATGTTTTTTACATGAAACTTGCATACGTACATGAATATATGTTTAGTCATCGTAGGTCAACATGAACCTTCATTAGCGCAACTACTTCGTGGCAACAAAATATTTCTTTACAACGGATGTTAGAAGTGCGACCTTTCTCCCATTGTGCGCGTTCCCATTACAACATTGTGTTCTATTCAAACAAAGAAGCAGTTCAACATGCTAAATATAATTAATTGGGCCGATAAATATTTCATTGCTTTCATAAATAACGAAAAGTATAATTAAAATATAATGTAGTCGCCTGTTTTTAACTCTCTTAAAGTAGTATACTATACTCAAAAAGATATAGTAACCAGTATCATTAAATATCGTTCATTCTAGATACTCTAAAAATTACGAGAAAATAATTACAACTTCTGAGATAATTAACGTCGAACAAAACTGTCCAGTAACGTAACTAACTAGATAATAACGTAACATAGAAATTGTGATAAATAATTAATTCCTCCTTTATATCTTTGCTACAAAAAGAATAAATGATACACACATACTGATGTTTTTCGTAGCAGTAAACGTGTTAATTATTATATTCAACATGATTTCATTAATGATTACAAGAATATTGTTTACAATAAATACTAAAAGTATTAATTATTCTATTTCTTATTATCTTACAGATAATTATAAGCATATTCTCAGAAACAGTGAGTTTGTTATGACAGTGTAGCCCTGATAAATCTAATACGAGAAAGTTTTCTCTTTTCTGCTAAAATCTAACATTAACTGGTTCCTGGAAGACAGTTCTTAGTAATAACTAGCTCCACAAGGATGTCATTTTAATGATTAAGACATCACGTCTTCATAAAGATGTCATTTCAGTGATTAAGAAATAACGTGAACTTATCTTGCATCGAGTTGTGCAATGGGTGCCACCGCTTCGTTTGCGGTTGTTCGGTGTCACTTGCGGTTCGAGTGATGAAAGGATAGAGTTTAGGGTGCAGTATTACCTGCGGCTTTTCGGTTACGGTAGGAAGTTGAAACGCAACTTCGTCAAGTGACTGCGGATCTTTATCTGTTTACATCTTATGAAACGCTTCGAGAAGGAATAAGATATATCCATTAATAAGACTTTACATTTCCTCTTATTATTTCTAATTTTCATATTAAACTACACGAATATCAGCTTCCTTGTAAATGTGCTACTGTTCCGCAATTTTGTTTAAAAGATTGTACTCTATCAGTAATTTCTAACATCACTGCTATCAATTTTATGAAAAGAAAGATTAGAAATTATTTTGTTGGATTAGAAAAAATTAGTGCAAGGAAGAAATCAATGATCTTACATATTTCTAAATGTAGTTATAAGTTTCTCTCTACAGCAATCAATTCTTACTGAAATTCTGCATCGAAAAGAAACAAGACGAAATTTCAGAAAATAAATTTTTTTTCAAATTGTACGCCTCGAAATGAACAATTTAGATTTCTTTTGTACATCCTGTTGTTTCAGAGATATTGTAAAAAATATACTTTCAATCCTCAACGTTAAAGAGTGCTTTTACCCCTTTGCACTCGTATGTCATGCTGAAGATGACAATACAAATTTGTTATACTTTGGTACTCCAAAAAGTACCACACTTTAAAAGATTATAAAAATTAAGTCTTATTATAATAATAATAAATAATATAAATATAAAACGTTGAATTCTACCGCTGTAAATCACTTTAATTCATTTCTTTAAAAATAAATAGAAGTTTACACACAACAACATTGAAAATGAATCGAGTGCAAAGGGTTAAAAGATGTCTCCCGATAGATTCAACAGAAATATGTTTGAAAGTAAGTAGATATATTTGAAACGAAAGCGTAAAACACGCGAATCGAGGTAAGAGTAATCTAGATGTTACCGGCGAGGAGAAAGAAGTTACGTTTCGCGAAAACTGCTTTCTCCGCGATCACTTGTGCAGCGGGGCGATGCTATCGGATTCCGTGATCTTGTGACACCTAGTTCATTGCCGGTACGCTCGTCCCATTACCATTTTCGTCGTGACGATTTCACGTGGATACAGGAGACCGCTCTTTCCTTAAACAGTGCAACCAGTCCGCAACACTGGCGAGTTTTACTGTTTCGCACGTTTTGCGCCGTGAAATGGCCGTTGGTATCTTTGTCGTCGCATCTCACGCTGCGGAGCCCTGGCTGCGATCTCATCAACCGCATAATAGGCAGACGTCCGACGAGCTCGACGTGCTCATATTTGACTCGCGAGCCACGACTCCGATGGCAGCCCCGTTGCTGTGTCAGTATACAGCCCGTATATATGTGTGTAAGTATGTGCTTATGTGCGTCTTCCGCTTATACACGGTGTTCCGAAGGTATGAGATCTATAATTGAGCTGCCCACAGGTCAAATCGGTTAAGTGTGTTTTTAGTAGTTCTTGAAATTTTAGAATCGTCAATCGAATACGACGCGTTTAAAAAGCTGAATACTCGCTTCTATATAGTGTACTATAGTCAAACCTGTTAACTGTGGAGTTTAATTTCGAAACAATGGAGTATGTACTTGTGAAACGTACGGCGAATGCACCTAGGGTATATTTTACTGAAAAACAAATGCAAAATGAAGAAGAATTAGATGTTCCTGTGAAAAAAAGAGAGGATTCACCGTTGAAATAATTAGTATCATTTTAAGTTTTAGGATGGCGATTATTCGTCAAACGCCGTTAACTGGATCATTTAAACTGCATCATTCTCTTACATTAGTTGAAATATAATTATTACTCTGATTCATCGTGGTAGGTGCATAATCTTTATATAAGTACTATCGCAAATAAATTGTTACATATTTGTGTACTATAAACGTAGTATTTCTTGACTTTCATGTGAATTTTCATATTTCCAAGTGTTCAAAAGGGTTCTTTTATCATAAACAACATGATCAGATCTCTACAAATCCAATGAAGTCTCTTACGCATTCTATAACTGCAACACATTCTAATCTACACTTTGAAGTGTCCAGAATAATCCACCTTAAGTCTGAAAGGATTAAAAAGATTTGTTTCGGAACTCCTACGGCAGCCACAGTGTCGTCTATAACAGTCGATAACCGGTTCTACCACCCCAGAATGGTTTGTTTTTGATTCTACAAGCGCTATACCGTTTATTATCTTCCCAATTACTCTGTGGACTTGTGCACTGATCTTGCGGAGTACGAAGTGGTTCGAATCGGCATTTGCCAACCCAGAGTCTCCTGGTAGGGACTTGATTGCATTGAAGTATTCTACCTTAAGTAAAACGCGCTCTACTAACATAAGTCTGTCCCAGCTTCTTCGAATCCAAGGCTGTCTGTGCTTGTCCCTAACAATTCACAGCTGCATGCATTTTTTTTTTATAGGCAACGCGTTATCAATCATCGGTACATGCAGGGCCGCGCCAACCTAAGGGTGCAAGGGGTGCGCACTCCGACGGCAAAAAGCAAATAACTAATTTCAATTATGTAATATAATATATATTTCAGTGTAATCGTTAACACGTTGACTGTCGCGAGAAACAACAGCGTTTTATGTAACACTTATTCTTTTCCTATCCAGAATACAGAAGAATCATTAATTATTTGGTATCAGGATTCTTACGTGAGACTACCATCTAGTTGTTTACGCTACTAAAAGTGGCAGCGTCAATTATCCTAGAAGGTATAGTTAGTTTCTCGTAATTTTGGAACTACGATCATCGGTGACCGCCGTGGCAACGTGTTGATAGTGTAGAGATACGGTGTACCATCCTGCGGCGGAGCGAGGGTTTTGGAAGATTATTATGTTTTTCAACTTTTTAACCTGTTAACTGTGGAATGTAATTTGAAAAATCGCTGATAATGCTCACAATGTAATGAAATAATGAAGTGTACACTCGTCTAACGCAGGCCAAATGCAGTTATAATATATTCTAACGAAAAGTTGAAGCAAATCTATACGTGGACAATATAATGGCCGAATGTCACTGAACGTTTAACATGCCGACATTTAAGATATTTCATAATGTATATATATATATATATATATCACAAATTGTCCCTTCTCTCTATCCGACGCATCGATGAAATTGCTTTAAAGTTCAACACCCTATTACTGTTCGAATGTCTTCTCGCGAAGCAGATGATACACTGACATATACGACGACTATAAATTCTTTGGGATTACCAAACAAGTCATTCTACAGTTACTTAAAGCGTATAACATTATATTTGTACCTTAATGAGTAAGTATTCTATTTTGTTCTTGGTTTTAGTTGTAGTTGATATTTGGTTAACATTAAAACTGTGTGTGATTAATACGTCCAACTTTCTAAATAACAGAAAAGTGAACATTTTCAGTTTTCTAAATGCAATATTGTTCTTTGCAACAATTGACTTGATCCCGGCACGGTTAACAAGTGAACGTTACGTTCCTGACTCATCAAACTGTGGAAATAGCAAAAATGTGAACTATTTCAGTTTTCTACAACCCTCTTTCTTCCAACAATTGACTTCATCCCACCGCGGTTAACAAGCAAACATTACGTTCCCAGCAATCCAACGAAATGTGGAAATAGAAAAGTAAACTTTTTCGATGGACATAAAAGAAACGATCCGACTCCGCCTTTCCTTTGCTGCCACCAGACCTTCCGGCATCCGATTAATTACTTATTCCTGGTATCGGCGCGCGTGAAATCGTAAAGCATGGCTCGCGATCGACTATACGGAACGTGTCGGTATTCTCGTTATGAATCTCAAGATCCAGCGTCTGGTGCGCCGATGGACAGGCGAAAAAAGGAGTGGTCGCGAGCTCCCGACGTCGATCGGTGCTTGCCTTTTTGTTTGAAACGCGCGCGCCGCGCATCCTGATCGGGACAGCGCCGGCATCCTCGTTCCGCTGGGGACGTCGTTTTGTTTCAGAAATTCTTCTGCTAGACACGGAATCGCTTGATTCAGAGCGAGCTGTCGCGGGAATAGATGAATGATACGATGGTATAACGATTTGATGAACTTATATCGCTTTAGATTTTATGTATTTATGATATAGGTAGCCAATAACTAGTGAAGATATGTAATACGTAAAGTTTAATATTTAATGTTAATATTTAAGTTAAAAAATGTGTATAAATCAAAATATACCGATTTCTTTAATATAGTGTACTTTGTTTATTGTTTGAGAAACAACTGTGTTATTATGTTACTACATTCATATTTTATATATCTTGGAGTTTGTTTAAATTTTTCACTCCAACTATCATTGAGACATTCAATTTCAACTAAAGCTTTCAAGTAATTAATAAATGATAAAAGTATCCTGGCTATATTTATTTACTTATATACATTTGGTTCTTATACGTTTTTCTTAACGATCTCCCATACGAACTTCCTTATGTTTGTGTCACGTTGATAGATCATTTATAAATAATGTGCCCACTCACGTCTACCTTAGTTATGTTTCGTAATGGATCGATCAGTCATATGATGTAACGAATACTATCGAGTCAAATTATATCAATCAATTTAATAAACTCGCCTAGACGACTTACACTGTCGTAATAGTATGCATCGTGTGCAAACCATGGTTGCGCTAATAAATCTAATTATCGCGCGGAAGTGATCGTCTCCGTGATGTCTCACGTGAAACGTGTTGCCACGACTGTCTGATATGTAAACGATTATCTATTAAGATGGTGTAATGCGCCGTTCTGGATCGTCAATCGAAAATGACACCCTTAGAAAGCTGAGTAATGCTCGCTTCTATACAATGTACTATAGTTTAATGTGAACTATAATACATCATTCTCTTACATTAATTAAAGTATAATTATTACTTCGTCATTTCGACCCGTCTGATAGTTGTACTGTTAAATAAGGAATAGTTCCACAGTGTTGGTAATGAAGATCGAGCAATTACCCACTCCGCAAACAAAAGACATCCGCGCGTGTTTTCGCGGCTGTGTGCGTCCCGGTGCTTACCGGTGCTCTGTATCCAATAAGATATAAGTTGAATATTGTAGCATGTTTATTCTCTAATAAATCATTATCACTAATCCGGTAGTGTTACTAAATAGTGCACCACCCATAGTTAGTTTACTGACTAATAACCCAACACACAGCCAACAGCATTCACAGTCTAAAACGGGACACTATGCACAGGTAAATAAAGCTCGAACAAAGATCTACGAAGAAAAAAGTGACGCAAACACTGATTACAATTAGTAAGAAACCTCTACACGAATACTTTCGTCTATGGCTGATAACGGCATCAGCAACGGAAGTGTTCCCGAACGAATATGCCGATGATACGTGTAAATGACTATCATTTAGAGGAGTAATGATCCAGCACCGCGCGATTGTCAAAGAAACTAATGCGCAATAACGGTAACAATGCGGAGATCTAAGGGCACAATTAACTGGCCATCCCGTGTCCAATCTTCAATTACGATTGCACATTAGTTCTCCGTTTTTACCGGAGGGAAGCTAGCTCTAGCTGGTGCGCTGGTTGCTTATCCGTCGGCGCATCGAACCCCGTCGCAGGATGCACAATAGGCGAGCGACGGTGCACGAAGATCGCTGCAACGATGCTCCACATAAAGAGTGATCGATCTCTCCCGATGCCGTTCGCTCTTGGGAAACTCACCGGTCTGCGGAGAGAGAAGAACGCGACGCGCCGTATCCGCGACTTCACAATGGCCGCCATTTGCAGCGGCCCGTTCGGCGGACTGCATGGTAAATCCGGGATAGTTCGATCCCATTTGCATCAAGTTTCAACCCAATTACGTCATATGGTGTAGTGAAATGAATTCCATTAGCTTCAAATTTCCTTCTGTTTTTATTTCTTGTTATATTCGAATGATTAAAGTGTAACTACTGAACTATGTATATGAAACTGCAACGTGAAAAGGGTGTGCTTGGAAAGTCAATTTTTACAGTATCGCCGACTCGATTGTGAGATCTGGAAACTAGCACCATCCCCAATAGAATAGTTCCTATCGAGGATGGTGCTAGGCTAATCGATTGCGAAATTGTATAAAATTGTATTAGTAAAAAATATCGAGCTTCTTATAGTATCATCGCGTGTAAACGGTTAAACGAGGCACTATTTTTGATGTTGAAGACAAGGATATCGCGACTAACGTCGGCGACCTTTGCTTATAAAGGGACAGTCTCGACAGCAAAGAACACAGTTTGTCGCGAACTCTTGAACTGTGAAGATCGGGGTCCTCTGTCGCGTACTAGAAGCCACTCCTGAAGTCGCCTGGACCTTCCTGGTTCTTCCTGAACCTTCTTGGACCTCTCTGGCCATCAATGCACTGCTCCTACCTCCACCCTTGGAAACTGTTAACCACTACTGGTCACTACTGACCGGTTCAGATCAATGCTGACCAGTACTGATCAGTGTTATCTAATGGTCCTCAACCTGAACCATGTACCAATTGCAAACAGCGATCGGTGAGTCGCATGCTCTTTTCTTTCACTCCGGTCACCGATCATGTTGTAGGATGAAAGGTCCGTAACGACACCGATGACTGGTGGTACCATTTCAATAGTTTTTGATTTTGTGAATCCAGTGACCTCGAATATGCCTCGCAAGGCATAACCAAGAGTAGTAGCATTTTTCTGGTTTACTTGTTACATAGGACAGGGTTTTCTTGTACATCGCGTTTAATGTTAATTTGCATTACAAGCAAAGTAACTTTATTTTGTGGTTTCGTATAGAAGTATAATACAACCTTTATGATTGCATATTGAGGTAACATGACTGAGAACTTAGTGGTACATTAATTGTATCAATAGGTTCAGCCTAGTTTTTTATTTTTAAAGATTTACTGAGATACAATGGATTAAGATGATTGATTATTTACATTAAAGTTCATTTATCATGCAGTCGTTTCTGCACGATGGTCAGTTACCGGGGAACTTGAAAAATCGGTTCAAAGTTGACAGCAAGACGGAGCATGCCGTTTGCTGATCAACCTTGATCTCGATTTTTCCAGTTCCACTTAAATTCCGCGGACGTGATCGGTACTAGGTTCGATTAGGCGAAACGTTCGAAATTGCTCGATTGCACTGTCGAAAGGTTGATGACTGTTTTCCAGTCATTGACCGTTCGCCATCGAGCAAGCTCAGGGTTTCAGAAATGGCGGGCTGCCGAAGAGGTCCCGACAAAATGTCGCTCAAGAGGGCAACTATTAATGGCGCTCCATCTTAGCATGGAGATGGAGCGTCATTTTATGTTACTGCTTTGTCACTGCACTCACTTTAGCTTCAGTAGAAATGATGGTGGTAGTAGTAGAAGTAATCGTAGTTGTATCGGGCTGGCCATAACCGCCCCAACGTCCAGCAACGAGCATTTCGCGATTTTTAATTAGCGTTGCGAGACAAACATTACGGTTTGGAATTAGAGTTGCGAATGATATAATCGCGATTTCGAGTAGATCTATTTTTTGTACCTGCCTATTGAAATTACTTTAAAGTAAACTCTACGTTTGACAAACACCGATCGTGTTTGAGTTTGATACTATCGAATAAATATAAACTTTTAATCTAATCTAATTCTCTTCAATCTCTTTAATCTAATTTCAGTTGAATCTTAATCTAATTTCACTTTCACATTGACACATTATTCATTTATTCAGAATACACTTTTCATTTAGTGTTACTACAGTTCATTTACAATTCCCTCGAAACCATTTTACAAATGTATATTCTAATTCAGAATAGACTCAAGAAAGAAGACAGCCGAGGTATTGGTATTATTAAGAGCGTTAAATATAAGTGCGTTAACAATAAATGCGGTAAAAATAAGTGCGTTAGAGATAAAATGTAGAATTAAAAACGGAAGTCGATGGAATTCAATGTCCATCCACCTTCTAGGGTCTGCTCGCAGCAACCTCCACGTGGTGGGCCTGGAAACTAGCAGCATCGCCGACAGAGTAGTTTCTATCGAGGATGGTGCTAGGCCAATGGCTGCGAATTGTGTAAAATATGCCGAGTAATTATTATTTAGCTTCATTCTCTGATTTCGCCTGTTTCCACTTTCTCCGGTTCAGTAGTAAGTATTTGAACAATATTTACATTTTTCATGCATGATGGAGAGACCTGTGTAACTTGTATATTTTTTAATGTATTCGTTATTTTGGTACATAATTAAAATAAACAGAAAGTCGCTAACTTTTCGACCTCAAAGTCAAAGGAAATTGTTAGTCAGTATTTATTCATGTTACGAAATACGCATTTTACAGATTAGCGATTAAAAGTTTCATGAAAAATAATTTTGAAAATTCCTATGAGACAACAGCTCTTGTTGGGCCTCGGCGCATTAATAATGACTATGCGTCGAAAGCCGAGCGTCGCGAGTGGTGGAGTCCCCTTGCCCCTGTGCACATTTAAACTTATGGCCGATGGAGGTAACGTGAGAGGCATATAGTACCTTCCCCCTCTACCTGTATGCAACAGTTCGTAGGAAACAGCGGTGCGTGCATTCGAGCGTTAGGTTATTAGGAAGACAATAGAGATTATCCGGAATTTACGACTAAAGGAAGGGAATAGAAAGTGTTCTCCGATCTACGATCTGGGGCCACGATTTTAAGAGCGAGCGAAGATTCCTTGTTGGTGATAATTGAATCTAATTCCGATTTAGGAGCTATTATTTTTGTTGTGATTTAATGCCCCGTTATTATCACGGAATGTATTGCATCGTAGAATCTAAGAACTGGTAAATAGGACTGTCTTAGAATGGGGCTTGATCACATTTTAATTCTACCTGTATTTTAATCGGAAAATAAAGGAACGCTGCGCAAAGATTGTTTATCGTGCAGCGCGAATTATAATGATGGTCAGTTTTGTTGAACAGTGAAATCAAATATCATTTGATATTAATTACATAGCTGGAAATAATGATTGAACAAATAACAGAACTTCTTAATGAGCATGACTATAAGTGATAAGTAAACAGGATGTGGTTCGTTTCACAATGGCTTCATAAGTAATATAATAAGGTTGAAGATTTATTATCAAGTATCTAGCAGCTACACTCACGATTTTCTATAGCCTATTTCGTTTTAAAGCGAGTAACTGTCTTGACGAAACGAGGGCTAATATTGATGAAGGTATACCGGCACATAGAATATTGTAAATATAAAAAGATTTATATGTTTGGGACTGTTATTTTAGTTTTCAGACTGATTTACATTAAACCAAGCAGAGGATATTTGGTGTTAACGTACACAATTAAATAAAAATTAAATACATAGTTCTAAAAAAATGAATTGAACTTACAATCAGTATTAAGTATATAAAAAATATTTTTAAAAGACCAAAACTTTGATATTTTATTTATGTCATTCTCATTCTCGTTACACTATCCATTGAAATATTAGTTGTATTTAATTGTTACATAATATCTGTTTAATATACCTTAAAGAGGATTAGAATTATAGACTTTAACACTGACTATTTATTTCTTGTTGTACGTTATGATTGTTTAATTTAATTTGAAAAGAATCACTGCCAGAATTTATAATTTTGAATAAATTCTGCCTATTTGAATACGAAACATTAAACCTCTGATTTTTCGCTTCGATTACGTATCCCCAGAAAGAAATGTTATTAACACATTGCGTACTGGTAACGAGAAATCTCGTTTTTATATACAGATACTTAGCTATGTAACTTCGCTAATTACCACAGCATTGAAAAAAATATAACATTTGATTCGAATTGATTATCTATTTAAAATATATTACATAACAATATGATATCTGAATTTTTCTATGTATAGTGATATAAGTTGACCTCACTGAAAATTGCCATCCGCACAATTTAGTTTTCTGAAAATAGCCGGTACGCAATGCGTTAATATTTGGTGAGAATTTAATGCTAACGAGTTTGAATGACGGTAAGAATATTAAAAGTAACATCGGCGACCAGATGACCTATTTGAGCGAGGTCTTTGCACTTTCTCCTAATTAAAGCATTCGTATCCTTCGCGGAGTTCAATCGACAAAAACATGAAAGCGTGACAGCTTTAACGACTTTTGTTCTGCACTTACGAACCAGAAAATGGTATTCTAGGAAATTCAGACCTTTCAATATTTAATACTCAAAATGTTAACAAAATTCATCTCCACAGAATTCTTTTAATTAAGAATTATTAACTACATTTAATTAAGAATTATTTAACGATCTTTTAATCTAACGATCTTTAATAGAATAATTTAACGATCTTTTGAAATTGATTTTCATATAAATAAGCATCATAAAGATATCACTTGTTATTCACAGTTTCTTGCTAATATATAACAATCTGCTCTGTAAATAAATAAAATTTATTTACCCTATTGTGGCAAAGATTTCTAATACGGTTTAAAAAATATAAATGTTACCTGGTTCTTCTGAGTTCAAATGAAACACAATTTTTCTTATTAACCCCTTGGCCTATGATTCCTTTCTCAACTCTGATCGATATATTTCCTTTTAAGTATAATAGTTGATTACAGGGGAATAATATTTACTTTGAATTCGAATGAACTGAAGAATATATATATATATTTGTTGAATCATGTTGAAAATCTTCACCACGAGTCTCACTCGTTGTTGTAGGACAAGGGGTTAATGTGTATTATTTAAAGTAAATCTATACATTCAATGAGCATGGAATTCTTTCCGTCACTAATGCATTATTATCGATAAATATTTCTAACAAGTACAACTGTGAAATGAAATCGTAGGACAAGGGGTTAAACTTCCATAAGATACCTTCGCTCCTTTGAAATTCCTTATCATGCGGTATTTCAGAACTTTATGCAATATTATCAAATAATCGACGACAGATTTTGATGTTTCCATGGTATTCAGATTAAATTGTAAATTTTCAATCGTTCCAAATCCAAACGCCAGGTGGAATCGTCACGGCTGCATCTAAGACCGCGACGGGATTAAATAATGCGATAAAAATTCCGACGCGTGTCGTCAGAATTTATCAGTTTCTACAGCAGCTGGAATTTGAAGTCGCAACCATACCCTCGGACTGACGATGCAGCGGGCCGAGTTCATTGGATCGCGATACACTGCACGCTGCGTTCACGGGGTGGGAGAACCACACCAGTCAAACTGGTATCATTGTTCCAGACGCGCGCTGACGCATACATATGCATATCGCTGCATCCGTGTAGCGTCCACCTTCCACGAGCAGCTCGAGTTTGGATTTTCATGGATTTTCGCTGGTTCGATTCTTTGTTAACTCTTTGTGGATGATGATTCTTTAAACCTCTGAAAACTCTTTCTACAAAAAATATTATTTAAAACATTAGAAGAAAAGAAAAGCATTTCCTCGTTACCAGAATAATGAAATTATTCATTCGCAGCTTTCGAGTTTAGGCGTCGAAGCTCGATGTCGCTATTACAATATCCAATAATTTGTTTACTTACTTTGGTGAACCTTGTGAATGAATTTGTGTAAACTCGTAGGCAATGATGGACATTATTCGAATAAAATGTTATTTAAATAATAATAGTGAATAAATAGTTAATAATTATTCGATTATTCGTTATTTATTATTTTCTATTTATCATTGCATTCAATCAATTTTGTCGATAGCAAGACAATGCCATTTATGTTATTATAAGCAACGTTAGAAAAAAATATTCAAAATAACGAATACAAAATATTCATTATGTTATATTACTTTTGCTCAACATTGTATATAGGTAATAGTAAATTTGTTGAAGTTCTTATTTGATTTAGAAACTAACAACGTCTACGCTTGGTGAATTATATAAACTGCTTCTGGTTTTGAAGCCTCTTGGAATTAGATAACGTAAAAATTGAAAGGGTGAAAACAACGAATTCAATTAAGAATTAATTGATGAAGGCATGAATGATTGCACTGTCGCAGAAATTCGAGGTATACATATTATATTAGCATGCGCGTGGCAATTAGAATTGAGAAAATGAAGCATCTTTGTGATTGTCGCTTACGCGCGTTTAATAAATCTGCTATCGCTTTTATTGCGACGTATGTATAATCATCAAGCATTCTCACTTCGTTTACAACTTACTTGACGACCCACCGCATCCCCAATTAAGTCCTGACTAGACTTACTAATAATTAGAACCCGTAAATCATGAAGCTGATCCATTATTCATAATTATTTGCGAGATTTGCTTTCTAAACCACACAAACACGATTAATTGTGTTCCCTAATTGCTCCAATTGAATATGATTCGAGGATGATCGGAGGCAGATATTTCAATTAATTCCCATCTCATTTAAACAAATTCCAAACATTAAATAGAAACACTGATTGTAATTAAATATTACGTTAAACGCAATTTCCATGTAATTTGTAAAGGAAAATGATAAAATCCTGATGGAAATAAATATTTTGAGATAAAAATTTCGTTTAAAATTAAATCAAACATTAATTACATTAAGAGTACAATGGAAGCGTGAATTACCAATCTCAATTTATTGCGCTGTCCTTATTAATTTATTACTATTATTATTACTATTATTCGACAAATTAGTAGATGGCATTGGAAGTAATGAACGTCCAATATGAATTGCTGAAATAATTAAATTCATCGAAATCGCATTTCTCTACTTAAAGTTCTAATGAATAGAAAGTCTCGAAAATTAGGTAGATATCTTAATCCCGGTTCCTCTAATTAAGCACTGAGTCTCGCATTGCTTATTGGCTACCGAGCAATAAAATGTTATCAAACCGAAAATCAGACGCTCGACCAAAACTATCGAAATCGTTTTACATGCGCGTGAATTTGAAAACTGACTCTTTCCAGCAATAAAAACATTTATGGATTCCTCGGTCACGAGCATCTTCGCGTTACGCTCTGGCGTGAAAGAATTCGCGTAAATTAAACCCGTTATTGCTGCCAGTGCCAAGTGTACAATCGATTAAAGTGAAAATATGTGATATCATTACTGTCGGCGAGCAGAATTTCGGTGAAATCTTGTTATTTTTAATAAGCATTTATGTGTAATGAATGCCCGGTGAACCAATTAATAGTTCACTTTTAATTACAATTAATTTTTAATTATCAATGAATCTAGAATATTACAAATCTTCTAAATATATGATTACTTCTTATATAAATTACAAGAGTATATCTAGTTATGATATTTATTATATTATATAAACGAAACTATTTATTTTAATTGTTGAAACAATCACAGATATTTAACGAAATTATAATATCAGTAATTACAAAATAGGAAAATTAAAACTAGCCTCTTTGATTAGCATGGCCGTTTCGTTTATTTTATGTTTGTTTCTAATTATGAAATCGAAATAGAAGGAAAGAAGAAAATCCAGAAATAGCGAGTAAATGAACATGTGAAAACAGTAAAAATAAAGAGGAGAGGATATTGAAGAGTTATTTTTGAAATGTTCCAGGGAAATTCACATGATGAAACATAAATTTTATTAACGTGACTAAGCGAGCGATGCATCTCGAGTGAAAATGAAGCCAATGAAATACAGTATCGAAGACGATACTTCCCACACCAATAATTAAACGCGAAAAGTCAAAGTTTACAACGAACGGAACTGTATCGTAAATCATCGATTTCGCCATAACGTACGCCACAAGAGCATCCTGCCTCTATTATATCATATACGCGATCGTAAAAGTGAAAGCCGTCATAACCGAGAACATTTTCACTTCTTCCCGTGTAATCTCCGCGTATTATCAAACCCGGTTGTCTGCAATATCAGCGGTCGTGTAATTTTATTTATCTTAATATAATTATCATAATTACCTTCAATTTCTTTTAATGCTTTTGGTATATTTTCATTTATACTGCAATTTATTATATATTAAATACGTTATACGTGTCCCATTACGATTTTCCATTGCAGTAATGCACAGCTTGAAAGTCGAATCTCCGATTTTCTATTAAATCTGAACAAAATCGAACATTCAAAATAGGTTAAAAAATACATACAGTTACTTGAACAAATCATTACATTGAAAATGAATAATTACTATTTATACATTTATTTTTAAAGCGTATAATGTAGATGAAATGGATATCATGAAAAATTATTGAAGAATGTAGAAACGATGTAAATGTAGAATGTATAAGAAAATAACACTGAAATCTATTGACGAGAAATCTATTGAAAACATTAATTTCCTTACCATTAAACACTACGCGAATTATTTGAGTAGAAATTACATGTGACACATTTAAGAGTATCATATACGAATATTGTACGCCCTTGAATTCTAACTGAACTTATCATTACATGTAAAGAAAAAGTGCATCGTTATACATTTACATATGTTTTACGATTAATAAACGGTAATTATGGAAGATTAAAATAAAATGTTAATACCGTAAGTATGAGAACGTAGGTAATAAGCCATAAATGTAAAATAATTGCATACGTAATGTTCATAATATTAAATAATTAGGAATGAAGTGTACTATTCTAAGGTATATTCAGTTAACAAGATTCGTATAATTGAATTCTTTAATTAAATGTATTAGGTAATGTAATTCATACTATTAATATACTTTTTATACTAGTAAAATGTAAATTTCATAGCATTGCAGGATTATTGTCTACAATTAGGATTATGGTTTCATTGAAATCAGAATTATACTTATTCAAAAAAAGGAAAATGGAGGATTTTAAGTAGTTTAGGACAGGACCAGACTACTGTGTCCGGAAATACGGGACAATGTGGAAATCAGTAAAAGTCGTATCACCAGGTACTAGAGAACTTGACCTAGCACTGATAGTTTTAGGGTCCAGATTAGAATGTCCAAGTAGTTAGCCAGTAGGACAAACAATTTACTTATTATACTAATTGAATTCATTAGAATGTATGGTCTAGATGCCATAAAGAGAAAAATTAGAATCGATCAGCCTAGATGATCGCTTGAATTTTAAAGATCTAAGATACCTCCCCAGACTAAAATCTTATCTGCTAATAAGAAGAAGGAACTATACCCTTTTAAATAAATCGAATTCTTCTTCAATTACTCTAATCTACTAAATTTTAAGGATTATTTCTTTTTCACCCATTATTTTGTTGTAATCCTATTATTTAAATAGATTTAAGGATAATCCACTTACCAATTCAAATTCAGGGACTTTTCGTTTTCAATTAATCATTTTTGTTGATAATCTTAATAATTACTTCTTAATCTTAATAGTTTCTTCCTTCCTGGAACTTCTAATACAGTTTTGATAACTTCCTCGTTTTTACCCGACTTCATCCAATTTTTCTGTTACCCTTACTATGCTATATTTTTAGCAGCTGAGCCTATTATATGTATATTTCGTATACCTTTCATTATATACGTTTAATATAGCAACTAATATATTTATTCACAAGTTTTTGCAAGGCAAACCTAATAATTAATTATTCAACGAACATTCATTTACATATAATTGTTATTTTTTCGTTTCACCTTCTTCCGTAATATATTTCCCTTATTTAAAACAGACATCTTAATTATAAACAAATTCATGATATATTGCCTACAGATATAATGTGTAAGTATTATAAGGTACTGCATTCCTCGGGGCAGAGATCACCTTCTCCTAATTGTATTGAAAATTTAAATTAGTATTTCAAGCGGGGGGTAAGGAATGTCTAATGAAAGTAACGCATTCAAAAAATTGTTCTTAAAAAAGTGACCCTATCAATCGGTAATAACACGGTGTATTCGTTATGAATGATCGATACCGCAACTGGTAATTAGACCTTAGGCAACCGCTTTCCTGATAGATACACGACAGAGATTAACAAGTGGAAGTACACACGTACGCGAAATAGACGAACAACGTGGCTGAACGCTGATCAGCTGTTGGTTCCCTATGGTCTTGTAATAAGCTACCGGCCAACCGCCACGTTTTCCGGATTATTCGTCTTATCGCTGTCGTATAATTACGGAGAAAGTACCTGAAGACGTTTCCGACCAGTTTCATTGCTACGAGAGAACATGTCTGAGGAGATACTCGAAGCTACACCGCGCCACAGGACTTGACCTGTGATGTGTTCATAATGAAAAGAATCGATGATCGAATATATTCATTTGCTACTGTTACATATATTTATTATAATAGACAGAAACTATTGAAAAGCTAGTAGAACAGTTTAAATTCGAAGTATTATTTCACACTTTACTTTTCTTTATTAACTGTGCTGAGTTTTTTAGGTTTCTCCTTTAACCTTATGAAGTTTGTTTAGTTTGTTCGATATATTCGCGTTCGTATACTTTCCTATGTATTTATTTACTTTTTAATGTAGAAAAAAACACAAGAAAATCTTTACTACACGCTTCAAATGTTTTTAATAATATTTTATGTATGTATAAAAAACTGTGGACCGTAGCAGAATTGATAATAAATAACACCAGCGAGAAAGTTTAAATACCTATTAAATAATTCTGACCAGATAATTTCATTTTTCCCGTTCACTGTAAATTATTTCATACCAAACTGAAACAATCGCGAATAATATTTACACCATTATACAGTCGACGCGTTAATATTCAAAGTCGTACAAAGTCAGAAGCGAAAGAAACGCTTCGTGGATGTGTTTCGGCATTTTTCTCGTGATTGTTATGCAAATTCGAAGAAATTTATGTCCCCAGCTCGTTATTATGAATTATTGATCCACCGATCATTCTGCAACCGGCTGTTTTGATGATTTAGACAACTGTTTTTCGAACCTAAATTTTCGTAACTTTGTTCCTTGTTTTTAATACGGCCGACTATTCAATCATGCTCCAGAGGGGATAAGACATCGTGGCTAGTAGCTGCAATAAATTACAGTTACGTAGTTTCCCGTTTACTTTTTACAGGATTAGAATGAGCCAGCGAAATATTACCCGGCCGGCCAAATAAACGAGATATTACGGACGGAAATATGGGATTGAAGTCACGTCGTTTGCTAAATTAAATCTCACTCGACACGTAAAAACATCGTGATTCCCCGTATCACGTTCTTTTTAGTTGGAACCCTCTTTTTTTAGGGTTAGACGCCCGGAGCGGCCGCATCAATCTGCTGCAACTTGCCTGTTCAGAATAGTATATACTCAGTTAGCCATTTAACCTTTCTGCTATTAACCAAAATGTCTGCGTTCATCCAAGTTTTAGCACAATACTTTTACGCGTTTTTACTATTATTATTTTATTTATATTCTTACGATACTTTTATGTAAATTCTTTATATCTGAAGCAAAAATTAATGTGAAAATACTGATGGAATGGAAATCCAAAACGATTTTGTCCAATTTTCACAAAACAGAATGGCGTAAAAGAATGTTTTAAAAGGGATATATGGTCACCTGGTTACTAACACAAAGATTAATATATGTCAAGTAAATGACAGTTTAATCGTAAGCTGAAAATAATTTTTTCCATCATTTTTATACCTGAAAATGTTTGAAATAAACCTAAAGTGTGACTGAGTGGTTTGCCATTTGATACGAATAATATTTTTGAAGACGGCTGCGTGGAGATGGTATAAAAATCGCTTTTCTTCTTTCTTTAATGGAATACATTGAAGTATTTTATTCTGACAGTAGATATAATTTGCCATTCTATACGAAACGAACAGGTGAACATTTTAAACTTGCGAAATGGTGCTAACCGTACAAATCGACACTCTTCCAAGAAACTGAGATTTTAATACACGTTTTTCTAAAATATGTTCACGTTCGATTTTTTCGAGAACAATGCTTCAAATAAAAACACGTTATCCCAGGTTTTTAACCTATTTTTTCGTATACAATATTTGAATCCCTCTCGTGGTTATGACACCAATTACTAAACACCTAACATAATCAAACGAAAATATTATATTAATAAAGCCACAATTACAATACACTACACCACATACTCCTTCCTTCTATTTTGTTGTCAACTATAAATACTATAAATGACAAAATATTTTCTAGCAACAATGTATACTCTAAAGAATGTCAAATTCTAGCGTTTATCAAAAAATTCAGACTGTTCTAAAAATGCCAATGATCCCCGATCTCCTATACCGCCAATTTACTCGAAGTCATTAAAAAAGTCCCTTCAAGGTCATATGATAATCGCTTTTAGGTCTACATTGCTCCGAAGGGGTATCCCAAATGAAGAGGGCCGACAGTTGAAATCCGGTTTGAAAAAAGAGCAATCGTGTGGACGAACGCCTATGTTCCTCTGAAAAGGAGCTATTTTCAGGCCTCTCATAATTATAGATCTTCTGGTATCGGACAGGGTATATTGCACGGAGAGGAACGTCTGCCAAATTCCTCCCGGCAGAATCTTTCAAAAACGCGCGGCTTACGAGCCGCGCGTATAAATCTTCCCCGGGAAGAATGGAGGATCGAAGGGTGCGGTGTTATCCGGCTTAAGCGCCGGAACTTTGAGAATTTCTCCCTCCCGCGCTCATCTTTTATTCTTCGGCCGTTACCTTCCTTACTTCCCGCGGCCTGTCCCCGTAAATACTGCGTAGCCGAATGTAATAATATTAACACTTTATGTAATAGCAATGATTTAACCCCTTGACTTGTTCCGTGTATGAATAATTTTGTGCAGTGGTAATCTTTTTTCTATAAATATAGTAAGAACATTGTTTCTGTGCTAATTTATTTATTTAGTTTAATTTAATTTCCTCACTTGATCCCTTTTCCTATAACATCGAGTTAGACTCGTGATGAAACTTTTTAACCGCATTCGATAAATCAAAATAATATTTGTTTATTTTTCGTATAAATCAAATATGACTTGTTTATTATTCACCTTCAGTCTTCGCAGTAAACGTAGACGCAGAAGACGGAACAAATTCTTTTCCTTTTTCTAGTTATTAATGATGATGTAGTTTTATCAAAGGCGGTTGTATAGAAGAATTTTAAGTCGTTCCTACTTTCATAAGTAATACATTGTAATTTATTATCCCTAATAGAATAACAGATATTTCAATGATTTCTATATTGTTCAAAAATTGTTATGAAAAAGAATTTGAAATTGAATAAAGAAAGAAAAGAACAATCATTCTATGTTTTGAAGGTTTCAAGACTTCAACGATGAAATATGAAGAGTAAATGAATTTTATATATCAAAGACATTGTTACCAAATATTGGCATCTTGTTGCATACAACTAGAACATAATATATTTCTTACGATAAAGGATATAAAATACATAATACTTTAATCAGAATACATAATCATTTTAAACCCAAAGACGTATAACCGAACACACCGAGTTCCTACCGTTCGCTTTCAATTGTACTTGATTATTTAAATCTGGAAAATGGAATAAAAGAGAGAATACGGTGATTTATCCTTTACTAGCCAAGCCTCATTCTGTGTCACATATTGTACAAGAGAATCTTGAAACATGGACATGGGGCGAAGTTTATCCAAAGCGACCGACTCGCCGCGTCCATGTCGAAATTCATCGGATTTATCCTGCGTCGCATCAGGTTTTAGATCCAGTTCGGGTACTATGGTGTTCTGAAGAATTACGAGGCTAAACGAATGCGAGAAGCTTACGGAACTTATTAGGCGACAAGGGTTCGGGATCCATTCCTAAATAACATCACAAGCCTACACCTTCCTTGGACCTCTCGACATTCTTTCCACCACTATATTACGTCAGGCTGCGATAAATTCGGAGATTTTGTTTCTCTAACGATACGCTTTATCTTCTCCGATCATATCGTAATTAGTACGACTAGTCCAACTCCTGGTATTTTATTCCCATTTACTCGGCGTACAATGCATCCCTCGAAATTGTTCGGAGACCGTGCGATCGATAAAACTGTACTCACAGGGGAACCTTTTCAACCAGCACACGCCAAATTTGATGAAACTTATGTGAAACATAGTATTCCAAGAAAATATCGACGAACATTCACTTTGAACAGGTAAAAATACCCCTCAAAGTTGAGGGTTGAAACGTATATTCTTTCACAATATCTCTGAAACTAGGGAGTGTAGAAAAGAAATTTATTTTCAAATTGTTCACCTCAAAATGAAAAATTTCGATTTTATTTTTAAAAGAAATCTACTAAATTTTATTTGGTTATGCATTTTATAAGTTTTGGTTTAGTTTATATTCTATTGATATAGACATGAATTTTTTTGCATCATAGATAATGAATAATTTTCATAAATATTGAAGGGTGATAATGATTATTCACTTCTTAATAGCATATTGATTTATGTATTAATTTCATTTAAGTGGATTCACTGCACTCAAAAATTAATTACACGAGTACACAACAAAAGTGGAAAGGTTGTAATTAAGTGGCTTCGAGTGTAGTCCAAATAACTGATTACCTTTCTTTACGAGTAAATTAATTTACAATCAATTATATTTTAATTGGGTTATGAGCAAATTTGGTGATCGTAACGGCTTTAATGAGAGCAATAAGCATTGTACACAGAGGAGTATTTTAACTTCAGAAGTCCCTGCCTTAACGTGTTAACTGCGGAATTCAGTTTCAAAAATCTCTCGTATATTTTAACGAAAAACCAAAACAAAACAAAGAAGAATTACATGTTTACCTGAAAAAATAAATAATTCATCGTTGGAAGAATTAGTATCGATTCAAGATTTAAGATGACGTGTATACTCGTCAAACGCAATTAACTGGTTAAGTGCGTTTAACGGTATTTTTATTACCTAAGCCGAGAAATTTAGTAGCATACTGTAAAAGAATTTTTAAATATTATTTAATGAGGGAGGGAGACTAGAGAATTTTAATATTAAGTTTGGGAACGTTAGTAAAATAATACTTGCTTATGGCAGTGATTAACATGTAACTTGTTTCTTGTTTCCTTGCTACATCGCAGAATTATGAAATGTTCAAGAACATTTTCAACCGCACACCGTAGCAAGATTTTTCCAAGCAACAGACTTGCAACGCATGCAAACTCGAACTGCAAAGGAAACAGCAAGAGGAAATACTTGAATGGCATTTATAACCGTGAAATTTACGACAATTTACCGACGTTCGAGTTTTGCTTTCATTTGTGCTGCATAGCTGGCGGTACTTTGTTCTGATATTCACGGCGGATCTACGAAGAGTTTGAAACCCCGTATTATATTTTGAAAAGTTATGACTTCATTTTTAAGGAACATCTCTAACAGTTAACAGTAACGGTGAAACTTTGCAGATCTTTAACGTTACTGCGTCACGTTACGTAAATTCATTGCAATTTGACAATCTCTCGTAGGATGTGTAATAAAATCAACGCATGCCGAGTATACGCGTGAAACGCAAAGCGAATGTCTAAGATATATTAAATAAAATACCGAATCAAAATGAAAATGAATTACACGTTTATCCGAAAAAATAAATAATTAATAGTTGAAGAAGTTAGTATTATTTTACGTTTTCAGGTGACGTGTATCTTTTACTTCATTTCTTAAAGAATTCTCCAAAATTCAATTTGTAATAGACTCAAAGCCAAATTCTCCATAAAACAGAATATTTATGCGATTCTAACAATCTCCTTAAAATAAACACACTACCTAGTTTGCATCCATGAAAACATAAAGGCGAAGCATTTATTCGAATAAAGAACAAAAGCTAGGAACCCAACATTTTTTATAATTATTCTTATCATTCCAACGAAACTCCTTAAATCATAAAAATCAAAGAATCTCCATAAAAATTAATTCGCTCGTTACAGTACCATAAAAAGGAACTCTTAACCCGTTAACGGTGTAATTTAGTTTCAAAAATCTTTCATTGTGCACGCAATAAAATCAAACAATGAAACGTGTACTCATCAAACGCAGGACGAATGCAGCTAGGGTATATTTTAACGAAAACTGAAAGAAAACCAAAAATAATTACAGGTTTTTTTGCAAAAATAAAGAATTCATCGTTGAAAGAATTAGTAACATTCAAGCTTTAAGATGACGTGTATACTCGTCGAACGCAATTAACTGGTTAAATCTAGGTAAAGAATTGTGTCACCCGTACACGCCTAAAGCAGCGGTGAACACGTTAAACTCGTCGGGTGCTAATTTACCGGAGACCGACCAGTTCGCGCGTCATCTTTTAAAAGACGAAAAAACAGCGGAGGTTCCGTGAAAGCGCGGCATAATGTCCCGCGAGTTTCCATAATCCCGGCAGCGCACGTGGAAGCGTATCGGAAAGGGCATAGACAGGGGCCGCTTGCGCATTTCTTCGTCGTTCACCAATAAATATCGAACTTTCATTTGCAGATACCAGAGGCCACGTACCGTGTGCCATTGCACTTCGCCGGACTGCCTTATGCAGACAAAAGGAACGCTTATCCCGGTCTCCATAAGCTGATACTGTGTATTCCCGGTAACGAAAAACTGTCGAAGCCAGGAATTGTGTTGTGCGGATCATGAAATCGATTGACCTTTCGAACTAAAATGCGCACGTTACCCTAGAACCGTAGTATAACGAATAATTCAGCGAAATAAATTAGTTTTGAAGGGAAATTTTGATTTTACATTTGAAGGGAAATTTTGAAAATCCATGTACATTACTTTTCTCTACTTTCAGTTTTGTGGAGTTAATCGATTTGTTCAATGAGTGGCTCAATTGTCCTTTGGCGAACAAGTATCAGATAGGGCGATCCAAAGAAAGTATCGAGAATTATTTCCTGTGGAACAACGACGAGCTTCGATTTCATTCTTTCTCTTATTGTATTATTCAATGAAACAGGAAATTAATTATTTGATATGGAAGCAAATCGAAATTATCATGTTTTTCCTAATGGAATGGTGTATTGAATTCTGTTTTCAGATTACTCGTATTGAGATGAATAACAACGATGTTATTTATTAATCTCATGTTTTTTTCAGTTAACTGAAATAAGGATCAACTGTCTCAGGGTACTCAGAGTTTCAGGTCAAAACTTTGTTTCAGGGTAAAGTTACATGTGGAATTGTATATTTTGAAAATAAATTCCCAAACAAATCGCACATCCTTCAATTCTGAAAGTATTCGCCATTACATTCGACAACTTCGTTCCATCTAGTACCAAGCAAAAATGAATTCTTAAATTCACGTTTTAAATGTTTTCATTTCAAATAAACTTGCAATTAATTAAATGGAAGGGCACTGAGTAAATGTCTGCGCTTAACAAGTATTATTAAACACAGAATTCATCAAAATAAGATTACAATTTCGAAGCGAAGTTGAACTGTATTCCCTAACTAACGAAGTTCCAGATGAAAAATACGTTATTCCACATACTTCATTCGACTTTTCCACGGAGAACCTTCCGTCCCTTCATTACAGCGCGCGTTATAAAACACGGTGCGCAATCTTCCCACCTATCTCTCCCTTTCCAAATAAAATTAACCCCACGCTGACCCCCGCATGTGGCTCAATTACAATTAGCATTCTCGGCGAAACAAAATATCCAGCTTATTACCATCTCTCCTCAAAGGAAGTTCCCCTTATTATAAACTTCTTCCCGACCGAAGCCCGTGAGGCTCGTAACCGTTGACTTATCTTTACGTTCAGCGAGCATACCAAGAAAGCTAGCGCAACCCGCCAACGTTATCGGTTTCCTTTGCTTGCCGTTCTCTCAAAATGCTCGATTAATCAGCGGCAATGAAAAAGATGATCACGAAAACTACCGGACGGGTCATACTGACCCACTTGAGAATTTTTATTCTGTAAATATTTGGATTATGAAGACGTTTTTGCGAAAAATTTCAAATTAAATCTGTGAATCCGTACAGATACAAGATTAAGACACCCACCGAATCAAAAAACCTATTGTTCTCATTTTCACAAGAAATCAGAGATAAATCATTCTAACTGCTTGGTAGTTTCAGTGTTAACCCCTTGCTCTACGGTTTACTTCACTCCACTACGATCGATACAATTACTTTGTCATTAATGATTTATTAAGGAAAAAAACAAAATTATAAGCATATACTATATCAATATTTGCTCCAAAGTGTAATAATTGATAACAGAAGAAGAATATTTAATTTGAATTGAAAAGGATCGAGCAAACGTTCATGCTAGTTCAATTCTGTTTGAAATCTGCACCACGTATCTGACGCGTTATTGTAAGGCAAGGGGTTAAAAAAAAGCCAGGACGGACAGGAAGACACGATTTCTGTCGTGGTATGCGGCTTGGCAAGAAGATATCCACGAGAATTTAGTACGAATATCCCCTAGCCGCCCAGCGGCGCCGTAGACCGAGTCTAAATACAGCCACCTCGGTGTACCCCTTGCTGGCAAGATCTAGCCAAACGTGTTCTGTAACCGAACGTGCTGGCTGGGAGAGGGGAAAAGGGAAGATTGGCCGTCAGTCACCACGGCAATGGATGCATTGTGCCCCAGGAAGACTAGGGGCCCTAGCCGGATCTCCTTACGCGATAACAAAGATGATCCCGATCGCCTTTTCGATGTTTCCAATGAATCATTGTCTTCGCTCGTTACGGTATCAGATACACGTGGAGCCTCCTCTTCCCTGGGTAATGTGGTATAACCTTTCCTTAACGTCTTCAGGGCCGAATTTTTGTTACAATAGATAAAGATGACTTTAATCTCCGTTTGAGTGCAATTTATTTCGTTGAAATTGATACAGATAGAAGATAAAGTGAAAATTATACGAAAATGAAACAAGCGTTCGTCCGATGGACTTTAGCATTAAGCTAAAATTAAATGTATTTTCTGCTGAAATGTTGTAATTATGTATTTAATTTCAAAAACAAAGAATATAATAGTAATAATATGCAATAGAATTTAAACATTGAGAAGGAAAAGAAAAATGATCATTAATAATGAAATTACATCTATAATTTATTATTAAGTTATGATCAGAATTACAACATATATAATTGTATCGCGACTGAAAGACATTGCTAAACTTTTCGCCGACTGGAATACGGTGTATTCAATAATGATGTAAATGTATGCTATCTATAGTCGTTTAATTATGCGTAAACGCATACCACCATGCCATACCTTATAGTTATGCAATGAGGAAGCCAAGGAATTGCATGTTATCTAAATTACATAAAATGAGTAAATTACAAAAAGAATCCCTGACTTTTTTCTAATTAAAAATCATGTATCTAGGGCTCGATACTAAATCCCCCCATACTCTATCTTATTTGAAAATCAGTAATTCTTCGTGGAATCAAGTCACGAATGATCGATATGATTAATAATCTGGTTGATGTACCGACGTTTCGCAAATCGATACCTTGCGGGACTCTTTTTCATCTGCGTATTTCAGATGCAGCTATCGAATAAAACTGCATCGAGAGGAACACCCTTCGTCAACTACGTAAACCCATAATTATACAGTAATTATCCTTGGACCGTTCATTAGCCGGTGTATTCGTACTTGATATATTGCGCAACTGACATGCGGAACAACCCACCCAGGCTTGTGAATTATTAGCCAAGTCCGAGTTGTTCGCCACTTCAGAATTTAGTGTCCGTGCTTCTGGAACCGTTAGCTGCGGCTTAACAATCGTATTTTACGGCTACGCGCAAAACGAAAATTTCATAAGTCATTTCTCTGTCAAATCGTGTCATGTGTAATTAAAAGAAATTAATCCTTTACAGAGGAAAACTGGTCCGAAATAAAACCACTTCATTTTATACTGAACCTATCTTATTAAAATACTACGAAAGATAAATTCTATGACTACTTGGTTATCTCTTCCTTCTGTTTTATTAATATATTATTAGACTCGGACTTGGAATAATATTTTATGTTTTACGACATAATATTAGCCCTTTCACTCACGATATATTTCTCGCCTATAGTCGATACACTTACTTCGTGATTCATAATTTATTGAAAAAAGATTCTAGGCATACTCTATATCTATGGTTGCTCTAAAACATAATTGATAACAGAAGGATAATATTTCATTTGAATTCACGAAAATTGAGTAATGTTTATGTCTGTTAAATTTTCTTCAAAATCTTCACCACGAGTCTAAAATTTCAAACGTTCCTATGATTTCTCTAATGACGATCGTGTGAATGATATTTCTGTGATGCATGAGATTCGTGGCTAAATCATTCCGATCGAGAAGTAATAAAACGAGAAGAAGACAAGGAAGTTCGTGAACATTACTCACATTGTCGGCAGCATTCACATCGATCTCTCGCTGAAGCAACGCCTCGCAGACGTTCACATGACCGCCTGCTGCTGCCAGCAGAAGAGGAGTACGGCCATTCTGTAAAAAAATAGATGCATTCGGTGAACATAATTAAAATCAACAAAATAAGATTTTCAACCTGTTAGTTGTGAATGACGAGTAAACTCGTTTTAAAGAAATGGTAAATTTTTTTTTAATAAGTTCATTATTAATTTAAGGGAAAAGTAGAGTTATTTAATTATAATTGAATTCAATTTTACAGCGGGTGCACATGTTCTGTGTTTGACGAATATAATCATCGTCACTTCCTTCTAGTGACACAATGTTACATGTGCATTTACCTAGATTACACACTTTTAAAAAGAGCATCACAGCTAAAAGATTAAAATAACGACAACTGGCTATTTTAAAATTAATTAATATTCTGATATGGTCTCACTGTTTTGTTTCATTCTTATAAAGAATAAAAAGTAAAAAGTAACAATAAGATTAAGATGAGTAAGAAACATAAGTTGAAGTTAAGTGGAACAATTTTAAACAAAACTGAATAAATTCTTGTTATACGAATATCTATGATATTTCTTTTGTATAAATTATAAAAATACTATTGTAACATTATGTGCTTCACACATTTATAAACATGTATATTATATACTTATCATACATAAAAAAATTATTATTTGACATTATTATTTAAAATAACTGGAGATTTGGCACATATATCAGTTAAAAATAGTTTGGTACTAAAAATAAGATTCATTGTTATTCTCACGTTAAACAAAAACCCCAGGACTATCATTCTAAAGTTACACCCCTCATTATGGTTCTTATTTTATTATAATTAATCAGTTAGTGTATAACATACGCAAATAAAGCCTACAACTTAACAAGAAAAATTAATTTCCGATTAATTATATTTGATAGTATATCATCGATATACGTATAAATCTATATAAAAATCTATCAAATGAATAAAATAGAACTTGTATTCGTATTTTATACGAAAATTGTAGAACTGCGAAAAGCTCTTTCGAAAATGCTCTAGCGTATCAATTCTCCGCGATTTATCGGCGACTCAATTAGCGGTGTAATTAATAGTTCGCCGCTATTCCCCGTGTCGAATTAGCTGCTGCGATCAGACTGAACGCGGCCTTAATTAGTCGAACAGTGGTTCGAGCGACACGGGTTGATGCCTGTCCGCGTACGACGCAACCGTAGGACCATCCTTGAATCCTAATCTGCACCCGGACGTCCTTTTGTTTTTGAGACTGATCCCCACCGCCACCCTGCATTTGTATGCGGAATACTAATAAGCACGACAGGAAAACGCTTGAAAACAGTTTACCGACCGTGACAAGAAAGACGACAGTTTCAACTCGAAATCCTGTAATTGTACCGGAGAACATAAATCATCAGACTACATATTATTATTTACACTTCTACAAGAATCGTAAATATTAACAATAATTGACAATTTCATTACTCTGCCAGAATCTAGAAAGTGCGAATAAATATTTTCTTCCTGTGGTACCATTTATGCAAAGTGAATGAAAGGAATTGTTGGAGACTGATTTTTTTGTCTCTAATTGTATTCAATATTAAATTTTAGATTTCATCAAATAGATTTTATTAAAGTACCTTTTGGTATATTGTATATTATAGTTATATATAGAAGAGCAGTAAAAATAGTGCTAATTACATTCTTCGATAATATATGGAGAAGTATGTGTACATTCACCTTTCACATGAATAAATCACTTTATATCTCCTATCCTTTCACAGCAAAGATAAATAAAAACAATTATAAATTATCCGCGCGATACTATACTTATCTATCAATTATTTACAGTATTAAACATTCTTATTTCATTTCGATCAGCTTACACATTTCCAATCAATTAGGAATTTATACAGTTTAATCCATTAATATGTAATTGACATGGTTCTACATGGAATCAAAACGTGTTAAAATAAATTTTTTAAATATTTCGTAGTAAAAAGAAAAATAAGATCTTTGGACGGATTGCGAATTTCAAGCATTTACGAAAATTACTGCGTTATTACTGTAGGTAACTGATGAACACTAAACGAACCTCGACCAGTTTCGAAATATGATTTAAAAATCTGTGTTTTCTTTCGTTCGTTTAACCGTACGTGAATTCCTATACAGTCGGATTAAACAATTATCCAATTTTCGTCTTTCCCTTTATTTCCACTAACAAACATGTGCCGTCTAACTTGTTTACGTTTATTTTATAACCAATGATTTGACCGGTTACGGTAAGAACTGGTACGTACAAAGTGCCAGTGCACTTAGTCTTAATCACCGTTGCTTTGAGTGTCCATAGCCCGAGAGAATAACGCTTCCAGTAGTAAGAGGAATTACTTCGAAACAAACATGCGAGCGCAACACTCCGATTTTTCTACGCAGCGCCTAAGAACATATGTTACGCAAATCTAACAAATCACAGCATACATCATTTCGACGCTCTAGCAACCTATGCCCGGATTTCCTGCAAGGCTGTGCTTCGTTGCCTGACGTAATAGAGCGAGCCGGCTCGCGTGTTAATGAAGAAGTACCGCGTATGTACCTGCACCGTACCCGTGCACTTTCGTTACAGGAAATGCAATACATCAAATAATAAATATTTGCGAGGATAAATCACGCTTAGAAAAAAAGGGACAAACAGAAAACATAAATTCCGCTGAAACCAGCCTTATAATTTCATAGAGCCGAACGCTTCCACTGGAAACACTTAACTACATTTTGATGTACAGGCAATATCTTATCGTTGATGCTGTAACTCTTAATCCAACGGTAAATTAAGACGATTTCATTGTTTAACACTTTCACTATCATGTCACGCGAGTGACACAAGTTTTCAACATGTTGTTCACCGGTCACGAGTTAACTCGCGTTTACTTCAATGAATCAAATTTGCTTGTTTATTTCAATTTTTGATACGCAGAACAATATAGAATATTGCAAACGCAAAATATTCAAAGATATATAAAAAATACACCCAAAGTTTCATTTCAGTTCACTATGTATAAATAAAGTGTATTGAAGTTTATTTAGGTTGTTTCATATTTAATTACGGAATAGTAACTGATGACATGGGTTAGCTACGCGTAAAATTACCGGTCAACAATGTGTTTACACGTTCGCTACCAACGTCATATGTTTCTGACGATCACAATCCCATATTTTACATAAGATAATGGAATGAACCCTATAGATATTGTTATTTAAGGTTATAAGCCACGACATTATATTTAGAAACTCAATGACCTGTTTCAGTTTCATTATTTCAATATTTCGTTTAAAAGATTTTATTGGAAGTATCTTCTATTGGAATTTCGCAGTGTTACAGTAGAAATTCAATCAACGTCATTCCCGTTGTAATTCGAATGATTTACTTAATCGAATAAATTATTTCAATATATAGGTACAGTAATTCATTGGTAATAACAATTATCCAGACGAAACGAACAACAAACAAGAATTCGTTCAGCATACGATACTATAACCCGAAATATAACAATTTCATTCGACGCAACTAGAAGAATGCCCAAGCTTGTTCCATTATCCGAAACATTCCGGTTACTCGTTATCAATATATCACGGGAGTAGCTTCGCCAGTTGAGCGCGATAAAGCATTTCAGTCCGAGGGTCGCCAGCGGCGAAGAAAAACTCATACGACGATTAATTTCATCGGCGCAATTAAGGAGAAAATAATTGTAATGGCCGCATGGATAATCGGACAGATTGCTTAGCAACCAGCACACGAGTAACATTTTGACAAATGCGCCCGGAACACGCTTATCTGCATTCCCACCGACGGCGACCGTCACAGCGATGATGTAAATACATAACGTAATTAATATACAACATTCCCCGGTCCAGTATCGTATCCGTTTTGCGAGACCGTTGGTTCGATCAATCTACGACTTCATCGACCATAATTAAAATTCAAACGAGCGACGATCATTTCACGGTAAATCCGTCGCGAATTTTGCCGTAACGCTCGCACTTCCTCGTTTTTCATTAACGTGTCGACGTATTCTCGTGTACTTAAATGAAAAGATCAGTTCATCTCGAATTATAACTCTTCAGAGCACTTCGTCAGAGATTTCTCTTCTCAGGGTACTTTATAATTTATCCGATCACTATTATTTCGATCGATTTAACTCTTTCGTCGCTGAATAAGATTAGTACTAATAATAATAATAATAGTTAGTACTTAAGCTGTCAGCCGTAAGCAATGATCTCCACGTGGTACAATTTTTCCTTATTCAGGCGTGTTCTAGCTTTCCGATCATTTAAAATGTTCGCGGTACCTATGTGTACTATTCGGAACGAAAAGGTTAACCCTTTTGCACTCCGAATTTCTTTTGTATTTTTTTTGTATTATTACGATATTTTATTTGAAATGCATTTTAAAAAATAGATAGTTTGTAGAGAGTAGTATAAACGATTCTTCTTACTAATAATATTGAAAATAACAATAATATAATCTGTTTTAAAAATATCTTGGCAAAGAAGCACACCTGATGCGAATCATGCTCGACATAAGAGCGCAAAGGATTAATGCATCGATCGATTGTGTTAATCGTTAGACAAGCGACACAATATTTCGTTAGAACGTGAAAATTCATTTTTTGTGCTGTTCAATTAAGAGAAACAAATTTCTTTTGCCTCTGTGAGATGCAGACAGAGATGGGAAGATTCATCGCTGCGATAAATTACTTCAATCTTGTGGAATTTTTATGGACGCTGGTTTGCTAGTCGACGTGTTAATCACTTATAACGAATATCATATTGCGTGAAAGGTTAACACACTCTTTAATTTGTTCTAACAAAGTACCCTATCTACGTAACACAGTTATACACTGAAGATATACATTTGAAGAAGCGATTTTGGACTTCTGAGTATTCTTACGATATTATTCTTTGGAGATCCGTTAAGCATATGAATTTTCTGAAATCACTGATCTCCATGGCAAAGACGGATGATACGACTAGATGCCATTATTTTTTAAATTTCTGACAATCTGATTTTCTACTAACAGTGTTGAATGAAAAAGCTTATAGTGTTAACATATAGTACTTCATTTTTTAACAATATAATTTAAGGATGAGGACATCTGACGCTGTGGGTGCCTTTGTACGTAAATAATGGTCTTAATTCTCGATTAATACGATACTTCTTAACACGTTCGCTACCAGCGGTTATTTCGGTGACGGTCTCCTCAATCATATTTTCTTCAATCCAATAAATCTTCTAAACGAAATATTAGAAAAATGGAACTGAAACTAGTCATTGAGTTCCTAAATATAATGTCGTAGTTAATAATTTCTAATAACAATATCTATAGGATTAATTTGATTTTCATTACGTAAAATATAAGATTACGGCCGTCGCAAATACGTGACGCTGGTAGCGAACGTGTTAAATAGTGTACGAACTGTATAATCTGAAGTTAAAGACAAATTATAGATAAATTACAAAGTTAACCAAAATCTAACCTAAGCAAAACCTAACCCATAAAAACGTTATAAAATTAATCTGTTGCACGACGAATTCTTTATTCAAGTAAGTTTCAGACTGATTCAGGTAGAACTAAACACGTAGTGTGAGAAATATTGATTAAAAACAATTGATTACCGCGCGACGTAGAGGCGACGTAACTGAAAAACGACGTAAATCGAGAGGACCTCATTTCACTCACTGTTCATTGCATTGAACATGTTCGTTCGACATCAATTATCTGACAAATTATAATTGCGTTCAAGTAATTTGAAAGCTTCGGTCATCGATGACCGACGTGGCAGTCAACGTGTTAACATATTAAGAGGTAGACGCACACCTGAAAGAAATAAATAAGCGGAAATGGACTCACCTCATCCGGCAACGGTTTAATATCTTCGTCAAGGAGACGCGCGACTCGCGCGACGTCGCCACGTGCGGCAGCCTCGCACAACTTTTCTGCCATTCCAGCCACGCATCTGCAAAAGAACAGGAAATGGATGAGCTTTAACGGAATTCGCTTCAAACCGCTGCTTTCCATGCAACATCGAATTGCTTCTCAGATTGTTATGTCAGATACATCGACATAGCTGCGGGTTTCTTGTTAAGGGCAAGCGAATTAACGAAGAACTTCGTTAAATTTATTTACGTCGCCCGCCCACCGATGATCAGTAACTTCGAACTCGTTCCAATTCCAATCCAGTTTCTTTCATTTGTGCCTTAGTTACTTTCTTTCTCAAACGAGATGTCGCGCGATAAATGCCAGCCATCTGTTTCCTATCTTAAGGAGACTTTCTGGTTTAGAAATTAAAGGGAATTCTTTTGAATGTGAATGTTGTTAAGAAAGGAATTTAATCAAGCGAATTTACGTTATTCATATAATAGCAAATGCAATTATGCAGGCACAATTTTAAGTGACTCGCTGTTGCAGTGTGTTAACGTGTTGTAAACTAAATAAGCTATAATGGGTAATCATTCTTCTGTCGCTTGTGCGTTGATGTTTATAATTGTATTGTGAATATTATTTGTATAGTATATATTAATGTAAAACCTTTTTGTACTGAAATAATATAGAGAACGTTTTAAAAGAGAATATTTTTGAGTTAAATGTAAAAAACGGAGATGTGTCGTTGAATATAAAATATAAAATGAGATTAGAGTAAATTTCCATGATATTTTAGGTAATTATATTGTGGAATATGAAAATTATTTATAGATTATGAAATTTTATATATTGTATTTTATTGTGTTTTAGATAATATCCATATAATAAATTAGAATTATATAAATATAACAATTTACAAAGTTGTATAACAGATTATATTATTATTCATATTTTAGTATACCTTCAGTACTTTGTAAGATATTGAAAGAAACATGTTTCTTGTTCTGAACTTCGAGGACTATCTTACACCTCCAGTATAAAAAATGCACAATAAAAAGAAATAAGTGTGAAATATTCTTGTGAAAACTACTTTCTATAATCATTTCATAAAAATTGGTAGATGTCACTTCGAAGTGCTCCCTTGTTAGTGCAAGTTACACTCAGGAACTCTAATTTCCGCCGGATGTCAACCGGTTAAATACTTCGCACATGTGTAGGATGTGCACAACTCAGAATAAGTAGGAACAAGATACGAATATGCGTCGATTTTATCAAAGATCTAGAAATTGCTTACACTTTCATTGAAATAATTTCAATGAAAGTAAGTTCTCAACAGAACCAATAACTTTCTAATAATTGGATATTAAATCATGAATTGTTTCTTTTCAGTAGAAAAGCATAGGAAATGAAAAAAGTTATTGAAAAGTAAAACATTCTGACGAACTGCTAAAATAAATTAAGGAAGATTTAAACAATGATTTCAATTTCTTTTGTATGTATTTCCATCTACTAAAAAAGTTATAGCAAGGATAAAATTAAATTAGCCGAATATTAAAAATTAAGAGTTTCATATGTATACACGAAAAAGAAATTATATACTAAAACATAATGCCGAATAAAGCGCAAAGACAATAGAATCCTTAAGCAATCTGAAATTGTCTATTATCGTAAACTCAAAACACGCTTTCTACGTAGCAAAGAGTTGATTATTGCATGCACAATTGTTTGCAAATAAGAGAAACATTAACACATTGAAATGATCTACGCTTAAATACGTACGATTTTTAGTATCTATAATTTAATTTCGGAGAATTGAGATTACCTATATTTACAGTACGTTTCTTCGAAGACAATTGTTCATAGTGAGACACCTCCGTCACGACTGAACGGAATGTACACCTTCATCTAAATTAATATTACACACGAAATCATATCCATAAACCATACGCTCAGATCTTCATTACAAAGGAGGGAAGGGCGTGTCGACGAAGAAAAGAGGCGCGTACATTTTATAGATGGAACAATGATACACGACGGCATTGTTTTCTGGGACAATGGACACTGCAGATATTTTGGGTCACCCATGAAACTAAACTCGAAATTTCGTGCACCTATGGAATTATGCATTCTAAACGTGTTTTGGATTTTAAATGACATGTATTATTCATACTAATGTTAACTGAAAATCGCCTAGGATAATAAACCAAACCCAGGTCTGATTTAACACGAATTATTTTAACATAATTTTGATTTAACACGAATCATTATTACGTAATTCTGATTTAACACGAATTATTTTTACAAAATTTTGATTTACTAGGAATTATTAGTCTCATTTTACACGAATTGGAAGAAAATTAATTTTCTTCTTTTCACGATTTGGCATGATTTTACGCACTTATCTAAATTCTAACATGAATTTTTATATAGTTTATTGTATTTTGTTAGTGATTCCTTAGGTTTGTAATTAACCTCTATTTTTCTATAAACACAGTATTACCGTGAACGTATTTATTGTGTAAAAACATAATCGCATGTACATACACTCCTAAAGAAAAATAGCACACATGTGTTACCTTTAATTTCTGGCGGTATAATTATGGTACAGGAAAGGTGAAGAGAAATAGCACACGTGTGCTATCTTTTTCTTTGAGAGTTTACATGAAAGAAACAAGAAAGCAGACATTGTGTATAATTTCTCGACGCTTATAACATAAGCTTCACGCTAAATAAAATATAAATTCATAATCTTTATATTTTTCTTTTTTACCCTCTAACATTTAATTAAAATAAATTTATTATTATGGATTCATATTTTCCTTGGCAAAAGTTATTATGCAACAACTCAGAGAATTTGTTAAAATAAGTATACAATTGAATATACGAGTACATATATTATATACAGTAATACTATTGTTTTATATTTAATTTCGCAGTTTACATATGAAAATATCCGGTAGTCAGTCTATCAAAGAATTCATTACACTGTGTAGAACCAGATACGTTTCAAAACGGTCCATAACTCTTTTTTTATTCATTCTAAACGTATAAGCTCTTATTAGTTCGTGATCTCTGACATTACACTTTATAAACCTGCAAGTGCCTAAAGGTTCTTAAATGATGATAAACTCGATTGTATCAGGAATGTTTGAATAATCTCGGACCGTTTTCAGTGACTTACAAAAGATTGAAGTATTTTACAGAAAATAAACTTAATCCGCAATATAAAGAATCATTAATAAGGATTACAAAGCAAACTGAGCATAACACACGTCATTATGTTACCGTTAATGATTTATGTGACTAGTTGATATAATATTGTCCCGCAATTGGTCGGTCGATTTTTTTTAAACGGGAAACATGAAACCAGCTTTGTCTGCTAGGACTAATAAAACGTAATCTCATTAATACATAAATCATTACTTTATGGTCCAGGTGAATCAGCAATTAATAGTGCTGAATCCTGCCATCTCATGGATGCTGATATCAAACACTGAGAATACGGAAACGCTCACATTACCTTTCATTGGAACATAGATATATATTAAGAGTTTCTTGTGCCATATTTTATATGCTAGTTACGGCATGCGTATACGAGTCATATCCGCTATCAAACTGTTCTCATCTCTACTAGCGTAACGTCTATTCAGTTTCATCGAGAGTGTGTTTTATACGTATAATACGATAAATAAATTTAATGGTTTATTTATTGTATCGTAAACATAAAAAAATGTCTGGGCCAGCGATTGCTGTAACCAGAATCGTATTAATATAATCTGTGCGAAATATTATATTAACAATGCGACTATGTCATACAATTCGTACAGAATTACACAACTTCGAATACGAAACCTTGTAATTTACAAGAATATCTGTTTTCCATTCTCTAGCCCTTCAACCTAAATAAATCATTTTATAATATTTACGAGCTCTTAAATGTATCTCTTTAAACCAGTAAACTCATAATAAAGTTTAAACAAATTTTTTTCGTTACCTATATATCATCCTACATACGAAAATAAGTTAACAATCTAGAATAATACCTTTCTATACAAGAATTCATTTTCAAATAAAATCGAATTTGAAAACATTCTGTCAGAAGTTCAGTAAGTCCTCAATACAATTTCAAACTGGATTTCCTCGGGAACGTACTTCCATATGAAAAGAATTTTCTTTTATACATTAAAATTCTTTTATCGTATATAATAACTTCCCAACGATTACGTCATACGTATTAATACGAATCATTTATATACCCGAGCAACTCTACAAATATTTAATTTCAATGTTCTCGAAAAGAAAGTTTCAAATAAAACGAATGTATTCTATACTTTCGAATTATCTTTTTTACTTTCGATGCTACCATTAATAACAGAGCACACTATCTAACAATGTTGCGCTAACGAACTTGAGAACCACTCAATGAGTATTTAGGAAGAAACGTATTATTTCACGTGGCGTTTGATTTTTCAAATTCTGATCTATTAATTTCTCGAACAGCGGCCGCCGTAAATTAAAATGATATGTCATGTAGACACACGTGTACGGGTGCACGCAGGTGCATCAACGTAACGTAAAATTTTCAGCGTAAGACGTTGATTAATGATGCACGGTTTCTCTTTACCAACTGTGCAGCGCTAACCGCGTGGTATCTACAACATAGTCAAAGGAATTTCACTCTGCTCAGAAGGCAGTGTGCTGTGAAACAAAAGCAAACGATACCGTTCGAATACCGTTGCCATTCGGATCTCCGTGTAACGTGTCAACGTAATTAAACTACAGTGCTGAATAAAAGTATTTACATAGCCTGCGATTTCTAATGCAAACATTTAGAACTATTGAAATAATTGCTGCGTTATCTTCCCTTGTATGAACCTCTATTCGCAAGTTAACACGTTCTCGACCATGGGTCACATGTGCAAGTTTAGACATGAGAGCTTAACAATGCGGTTAAGTTCCGAAAACAAAATTTGAAAAAATCAATGTATCGGCTTCGGAAATTATTATACATGTTCAGAAGCTATAAACAGAAGGGCTTTCTGACCTAGAAAAAACGAAGGAACAAGTAAATCGAATATTATTTATTCCATTAAAATTCACTTAAATTTTATTATCGCTAGAACTAATGATTATTAACGATTTACTATTACAAACGGTAAATGTAATAATTTTCATGAAATACCACGTCCGTGACTGTAAATATTTGTGAAAGCAGAATGAAAAAAGTATGTCAACCTACACGTTGAAAGATAATTAATTAATTAATTATAAATATGCATCATAAAATTTAAATATTTATAAAAATTACGTGTCTTTAGATAACTTTAAAGCGGACGTGTATGTTTCGATGACAAATAATAGGGCAATCAATATTACGAAACATATTTCAATTAAATTTATGAAAGGCTTCAGTACTAATTATTAATATTTACCAGTAAATGTGAATATATCATGATTACGTGTCGTTAATCACTTTGACCAAAAGACACAATTATTATTAATGTCATCAAGTAATTTTAATATTCATTATATGCAAAAATTCTCAAGTGAATGTTGTTTTTAAAAATGGAGGTTTGTTCCGTAACCGACATAGAGGTTCCAAACTTTTGACCGACAGTGTACATGACATTTATTTTTTTCAAATCAAGTTTAAGGTAGCATCAACTATTGTGGTTATTAGCGACCATCGTTTCTATTTTATTGTTTTCTTTATTACGTGTGTTACTTCTAAAAATTCCGTGAGATTTCTTATTTTGTTTTTCTTGGGGTTTTCCTTCAAGTGAGTTGATGCTTATGCTCTACACTACCAAAAACATTAGTTGTTATTTTAATGACAGAGTACAATTTAACAGTGAACGCCCAGAAAATAAAAATTTCAATATATACATTTTCAACGACGGAAATACCATCTTGTGTACGTTAAATCAAAGAATTATGTTCTAGTAATTATTTCAATTAATATCCTGGTAGCTCGGAAGTTCATTTAGCGTGTCAATTTACAAAACACATTAATAAATGTCGAGGAAAACTGAAAAAGTCCAAGTACAAAACGAAACGCTAAATCCGTGCAAACGTGCATGAACATCGACGCGTAGAAAATGGCAGAAGCAATCATTTCGGTAGGCATAAATGATAATTGCATATTGTAGCAATACTTTTGTCTACCGCTGTACATCCAGCTAAATGTTCGTACAGCGAATAACGGTGGATGTTAATTACTCATCGTTCGATCCTCATTAAATGAGACTTGAGAAATCGATCCTGTGGCGCTTGTGTAACACAGATCGCTCGTCGATAAGGCATAAAAACACCTTAATCTAATTGGACATAATAAAGATTCATCGAAAATAAATCTTCATTAATGAATTGTAAACATTATCTTTAATTGCCTCAGAGATACGCGTTAACGAATACGATCGTACATTTTCAATTTCGAATTTTTTGCGTTGCGATATTTTTTATGCGCCATTTAAGTTCCTTCCTTCATCTCCGTCGAAAAAGTATCGAAAATTTTATAAGAGAGAAAGGCTAAAACTAAAAAGGTTGATTTGAAAGTGGGAAGCAATGTTATGTACAATGTGAAGTAATGAAAGTAATAATTGAATGTTTTAGTCAAACGGAAATCGTTGCTTTTGAAAAGTCTCGTGCTTTTCGTTCATTTTGGTCGAGCATTGCATACAGATCGAGCAGCCAGCGCGCCTCGCAAGGATATTCCCTCGTTCCGACAGCGATTTAATTATCGCCCATCCATCCTACGTCATCGTGATCAATAAAGGAGGAACGTCTTTCACCGAAGCAATCGCCGTGCTGAACAACGCGGCTTAATAACTTCAGAAGAAAAAGAGAGAAACCTAATATATGGTACCAGTTTCTGAATACGATATAAACTGCATCGAAGCCAGTCTGGACAGAGGAAAACCTTTTGCGTTATTACCAGCAAACACGCAGCGTAAAATTTTCATGTAAACCTGTTGCAACATTTATTCACACTTATTCAATCGTTATGTGTAAGAACATCTATTTGTATAAACAAGTTAGAAGACAAATTAATTGCATTAATAAGTAATCTATTTAACTGTTCAAGTTATTAAAAATTATTTTTATCACAATGGAGAGAAACAGTAACCTTTTAAAGAGTAATAACGAGCATTTTCCGCTTAAAAAGAAGACTGTCATTCTACTGGTGATGATAGTGTTGGAAAATTCGAATTCAAAAATCAAGTTTCTGTTATTTTTCAGATAACATTGCAGGGAATTTATTCCATATTTTAAAGAAATATTTTTCGAAATATCACCTATCTTGAAACACAAATAACTCTGATAAAATCTCGCCTATGTTTGTGATTCTAAGAGGATATAGGTGTGAGTATTACAATCTAGTAATTTTTTAGTAAAAACTTGTATTCCAATCTGAACAAATTTTGTTACAAAATTAATTCTTGTATAACTAACTTCAGCGTAAAAAAAATAATATAACTGATTTTCATCTGTGTATACATACACCTCTTTTTGAAACGACTCTCAGACTAATTGCACTCATAACACTTGTTATCCTCTAGAACTACGTCTTATTAGCTACTTATCAACTTTTCATCTCAACTCTTCTTCTACTTCTTATCAACTACTTATAAACTTCCTATTTAAATTCTAGTCTTCCCATTTCGAAAACACGTGTTCCGTTATGTTTTACACATCCGCGTATGTTATAATCATCAAACTTCAAAATAACAATGAAATAAGATCCGACATTAAAATAATACCATGATGCGAATAAAACTGGCTAGAAAGAAATGTTAATTAATCAAAGCGTGACGAAACTCGCAGGGTGTCAAACGGTCAAAGTCAGATATCAAACTAGAAGTAATCATTAAAGATTGAACTGACAGTCGAGCAAAACTGGATTCAAGTGAATTCAAGCGACAACATGGTATCTAGTACCTAGACGTCGTGTTGATCCTGCGATCTGATTATTTTATCGCTTGATCCCGATCGGAAAATCGACTAGAATGTCGGATCGCCGTCACGAGTCGGCAGACGTAGGTCGACGACGCTAGGAGCAAAGCAGCTTCTTCGTACGAAAGCTCGTGAAGCATCCCATTTTTTCCAATTATACATTCAAAGGCACTAATTATTATAGAAAGCGTCTTCCTTCGATTTTTAGCTGTAACATTTATAGGCGGAAGCGATACTGAAACTCTGGAGAAGATAAACGTCCGACGAGTAATATGGAAATGTTACTGAGGTATTAATTAATGTATCGTTATGGGCTACAGCGTTATGGATTACTATGTTCACGATTCGCTATGAAGCATGTTGCTGAATCGAGGCAAACCTAGTAAATAGAGGATACCACGGTTTGTTACTTTATAATTGCAATTTTATTATTTTTCTTAGATATAAGTTATATTAAATAAATTTGATTATTTGTCTTAGACCTAACTTATATTAAACAAATAATCAAACATCGTTTGTATCTACTTTATGGAAAAATCCAAATTCATTGCTTATTCAACAAGTGACATATTGTTTTTATACGGTTCTGTAAAAGCAGAGTATTTCAGAATAGATTTAAACTATTTGCTATAGTAATTACTGTAACTTGATGAGTATATAGTATAAAATTCTCGTGTGTTATGGAATGCAGGTAGGTGTCTACTTAATGGAAGAAGAAGGAATTATTATTAAAGGAATTTGAAGTTAACGTAAGAATAGAAATAATTCCACCTATAAATCATAATATTAACAATTTGTAATTTTTTACAATTAGAATTTCAAAAGAAAGAATCTGAAAGCATCCTGTAATGTGTATCTCGGTATCTACGATACGTCAGATTATTACAAAAACCTTTACACGGGTTAAAAACAACAAACTCGCAGGAACTCGATTTATCCGCCTCAACTCTTTGCTTCGAAACTAATAAAAGAGAAATAATCTTCGCCCGTTATACAACGACGGTTACAAATACGGAAAAGCACGAGGAAATTTTAATTGAAATCGCGCGCAGATGGATAAACATTCAATCAAGCCGCGATGAGCGCGCGGACACCGGGGCAGCAGCGGCAGTTCGCCGCCAATGCTGACAAAATGGAGGCTTGAATCACGGCTGCGTACGAACGATACGGCCGTAATCAGAGGCAGTTGCTCGGGAGACAGGATCGTAAAGTATAATTTCTTGGCTCGCTTGTCTTTGGCCGATAATTACCTACACGGGGAACTATCGCGAACGCACAGAAAATTATTGTCCCGGTGCGTACCCTTACACCACCTGCCGTATCGACGAAGCTCTCACGGGAAGGTAATTTCATCGCGAGGGATTCGCACGATTGCTTATTTGCATGTTACCGGGGAAAACCAACGGACCAATTAATGGATCCTAGTTAGTTTCATGATGAAAGTGATACAGAGTATTACGTGGAACGTAGGAAAACATGCATGGCCGGGATTACTGGAGGAAATTACACAATGTGATTCTCTTTATTTAATTTCCAAGCTAAATCGCCAACCGAGAACAGAAATGTTATAATGGAACGGTATTCAGATACACCGACCATTAAACTTGCATCACAGAAAAACGCTTGAGAAACAGAAGTTTTTGCTTCAGTGATTTTATTCTTGTAACAGGCGAACGTAGTGATACTTAATGTTTAAAGTTCTTTTTAGTTTCTTTTTGTGATCGATGAAAAATTCATAGTATCGAGTGTACGTTCAGTGGATAGCGCATTGGTGTGTGCTGGAAGAATTTTGCAGAATTATATGTAATTCATGTTGAATATATTATATTAATAGAATGGACATGGTTAATAGATAATTTCACCCTTAAAAACGAAATAAACGAAAATAATTCAAAGATAATAAATAAAATTATATTTAATTTAATTGTATTAGTATCATTTAATGTACGGAAATCATATATGTTTTTTCTCGAATTAATTCTATGGCCTTTGTAATCGCTGACGGATAATTGCATCTCTCAATTACACGGTTTATTTTTTCAGTAAATTTGTTGTTTAATAATAAATAGTCGATTAATAATTATATATAAAGGATTAATTAATATTTATCCATAAAGACTTTTTCTATAAGTCAGATAAAAGATAAGTATTATATTATAATAAAATAATATAAAAAATTAATTGAGATTGTGTATAATAGTGGTAAATAACTGTGCACTTGTGATTATAATTATAATGCGAGATTCATTTCTTTTGTTTACATTTCATATAACTTATTTCTTATTCTATATGAAAATATTCTATATGAGAATATATAACTTACAAACATTACAAAAGAAATAGAATCACATTCTTGAACCCCTTCGTTTTTTAAAAGTAAAAACTTAAAGAAGCTTCATCTGACACAATAGTATTCCAACAGTAAAAAGATCGTTAATCGAAGTGCTAACGAATCTTTTATCACCGCTGAAAAAATGTGAAATCATTTTGAAAAAATATTCTCTGCAAAAGTAGGACTACATTTTAACGTCTAGCGATTAAGGATCCACGTTTGAAGATTTTCACCGAATCGATGCATTCTAGATTCTTCTCATACAATATCAGGTAAGCGAAAACGTCGATTATATTAGACTTACATCACGTACGCACGAGTAATTCCTCCATTCGCGTGGCCGTACATATCCAACAGAACGTCAGCTCTCGTTCGAGGCATCTTTGACCCTGTTTCCACAGTACAACAACGAGTGTCCGTTACATACTCTAATTAAAACAGTACCACTAAAAGTGGGAACAGAAGAAAAAGAAACGAAGCGTGTTTCTTTCGTCAGAGTCGTCGAAGTTCTTCTAACGGAACTGAAATCCATAAACTCTACCGCGTCTAATCATTCTGACATTATACTTATTATTTCTGAAATATTCAACGCTAAATTATGCATTAAGGAACGTGGACTTTATGAACATTGACTGCACAATTTTTCGTTTATTTGCATTCCTTCTTAAACTGGATAATTTGTCTTCAGTTATTACTCTAAAGAAGTAAATAAATGTCCCTCACTCACAAAAAGAACAAAATTTTATAAACAGATATAGCAGATATTCTATTACCGATAGCAGTTAAATTCGTTGTATTTATTATTTTACATTTTATTCAGCTTGTCAAATAAATATTATTTGAACTGGAATCTATTAAAAAAATAAATGACTCTGATCTTTGAACGTTTCATTTAGAATTGGTATATACTTGTTACTATATTTCATCTTCATCTCATAAAATATTAAGTAATTCTATTGATTTGTATTTTTAAATAATTCGATCAATCGATAATTATTTACTTATTCAATTAATCTACATCCTTCTTCATATATCACATTATCATTATAAATTCAAAATACAGAAATTACATTAATGTTCATTGAATTCACCTTCCACAAATCCTTAAACAAATGAAACCTTAATGTGCTGAATCATTTATGCACGTATAGGTATCGAGAAATACCAGTCGTCCGAACATATTCACCCGGTACTCTAATACTCGCAATGATTTGCCGTCGATCCACCGTGAGCAACTCGTAAAATGGCTGTGAGACGCGAACCCTAAACCGTGCCAACAATCATCAGAGTCATCTCTCGAAAGGAGTTTACCTCTGTATACCTATTAATAAACTTTTAAATACCAGATGTTGAATTAAAAGCGACTTTCATAATTCTCTATTAAATCACGACCTCAAAAGGGGTATCGTAACGTTATGTTAATTAAGGGTACCTGCTCGTCCGTGAATACAACAGTCGACACTAAAAAATAGATTAATAAATCCGTAATTGTTATTGCTGGGTTCATAAATGACCATTAAATAACCGTCAATGGGTGATGTGTTAAAACGATCACGTTTCATTTTCAATAACTGCCGCGAGATTTGCATCGCTAATTATCCATTAACCGAGATCGGCGTCAATTGAGGATCGACATCGGTACCAGTCCGCCGGCATTTCGAGCCGACCCGAGCGTGTTTCTCGTTGTCTTCGAGCGAAGGCGGGAACTGCAGATCTTTTAATTAGAGATCTCGTGAGATAAGAATGTCCGCACCGCATCGTCTTGTTAGGGTGCGTTTATACTATTCCTTCGAAACGTAACGTTCCAGTTCGAACAAACATTCTTCTGGGTAATAAGATGGGACTATTGATTCATAGCGTTCCGTATCCGTTCCGATACGTTGTAAACGGTCAAACATCCAACGGACAGTAGATGAAATGTACTATTCGTCTCTATCGAGCATAGTAGCGACCTTAGTTATAAGTGGACAGAGGCAAGAGGAATTGACCGCACGTTCCACCTCAGTCCTTCCAGGAAACATGTGGCGGTAGCTTCACGCACTCCGCCCATAAAGGGCTACGCAGACCTAAACGTCTTTCTTGCTCCTTCCCAGTCTTTCATGATTTGTATATATATACCATCCGTAAATCTCCAACACTCGTCCCAGTGTCTAAGGCAAAGGTGTTTAACCCTTTGCACTAGAGAGGCGACTCCCAGTCGCCACATATAATTTGATACAGCAAAATTATAAACTTTGCTATTTACCATTAACCGTTGTATACTGTATCAATGTGTGAAATATTGAAAGAAAACAGCTTTGTTCCCTAATTTGTGTGATTTCTTGATAAATTGATTCTAAAAAATCTTGTCTAAATCTAATTAGAAAGTATTGAATGCTTCAAATGAAAAACTTTCGAGTGCAAAGGATTAACTTTATTTCATTGACTTAAGAGTGAGAGTCTTAATTAAGCAGTTCTATGTAGCGTTCAATGCAAACAGGTAAAAACAGGTATGGAGAGGATAACTTTCCCTGAGGGGAGTGTATACACGTTGAAATCTGCGACGATGTAGGCATCGCTACAAGTAGATGGGTTTGAGTCTTCCAAACTTTCATGGTATATATTGCACTGAAAAAAAAAGTGAAGGAGGCTCAAACCCATCGCATGTGGCGATGCCTGCGTCGTCGCTTGTTTCAACGTTTATGGGGGCCTTTACTGACGAGTCCACTGGTAGATCCTGGACGAAACGCACACACTCCTTTCCTGATCTTTTCGAATTCCTTCCTCCTTTCGTAACATTACCGGCCGCTTCGCATAGTAGCCGAGTCTTCGTGCCCCCGGGATTCGGTAAACATAAAAAGCCACCGCAGCGCTGAAACGCAATCGCCAATGTTTGTACATCCCCACTTCATCGTATTTCGTTTCGCTTGCGTTCATCGCTGCGCAACTCGACCAATAACAAGGCCGTGTCGAAACTGAGGCGTCACTGTTGCCATGACTACCGGGCGGAGCGCTGCGAGTGGACGTCACCCCTTGGCCCTGTGCACTCTTAGCTTGGTGACGAATGTTACAGACATGAAAGGCGAATGGTAAGTACCTCACTGCATCTTTCAACGTAAGTTCACTCCGCGTTGTTCATAAGACCAGTCCCAGAAAGGCACAGGGGTCACGAGTCTCTTGCTAGGGATTCTGTTTATACTTCTGATCGATTGTGTAACTGTATTGACAAATAGCAAATTAGCACCAAAAATGATATGAGAATAGACGAAAGCTGACCAATGAGACCTGTATTTCTTTCAGGTCTCTTATCGTGAACAGCGCGCAGTATATAGAGGCTTTCTTTCTCTAAAAACATTTCTTGATGAGTACAAGCTGGAAAGTGACGGTGTTGCTCTTTGTCAGAACCGAAACATTTCGTATCTGATGTTGTAAACAGGATTTCTGTCTGAACTGAAGCGTTACGTGTCTGAACAGATAGTACAAACGCACCTTTATCCGTCTCCACAGGCGGAGGCTCTGATGGCAAACATTCCTTCCGTGATCACGACCGCGAGGAGCGAGACTCCTCGTCGCGTTCCGTCGGCAAAAACCGCGAGAACAAAGCGTTCAATTAAACGTTCATTCAGTCCGGTCGAGCTCCAACTGAGAAATCAACTTGACGCCGTTTCGATTGAATGATGCCCTTGCATGGGAACTCGGTGTAGCGTTTGAGGATATACTGTAGTATCCGGGCGACAACATTCTTTTATTTGAGTTTCTTATTTTGCGAGATTGTTTGTAAATTATAAGGTTCGTAGTGGCTATGGCGCGAGATGTAACACGTGGTTATGAGAGTTATAAGAATATCAGCAAATGTCAGAGAGATTATATTTTTTACATAGTGTGGTATATTTGCTCTGCCTTCTCCGGACATGGAAATAGTTACAAAAAATTTTTAGTCCAAATATGTCATTTTGACAGTATTTTGACCTGCTGAGGTCTAATTTGGCTATTATAGAAAATCTGTATAATAAATAAATTAGATTTTAATAAAAGACAAAACCAGGTGTACGACGTTTCATTAGAAAGAATTCGTCGCATTTTGAGAAACATTTTAACAGTGAACACAATCAGGGAAACGTTTATACAATATTAAATATATTAATTACAATAATACCGGTAATTACTGTTTCGAATATGATAAAGAAATGAACGATACAAGGTGAAATTACTGCTTTAAACACAGCTCTGAGAATTTGAATTATGCAAGGGCGTATTACAAAAAATTGATGGTTTGATAATGAAAAGCTGAAAGTGCTAAAAAGGAAATGAGAAAACTGGTAATATAGGTAAATTAGTATTTAGAAAATAACTCTTCCACCAACTAATATAATATAATAATTCAAACTAATAACATGGTTCTATAAATTAAAGGTTGCACGAATTTGTTCTTTTTCTAAAAACAAACTATCAAGCGACAAACACACATGAACCCTCTATGAGCCGAATTTTTGTTCATGATTATAACAAAATCTATACAGCACAAAATTAATACATATCCACATATGAATACGAATTAACAATGTATTCAATAGTTCCAATAATTTCATCAAACAAATATATTTTGTAACTTTCAAGTTACAATGACGTTAAACTTTCACGCCCGAGCATATAAAAGTTGTTAACGGGTAACTTAATTTTATTCATCACTTTGAGCGCAAAATAAAATAAATCAAAAGCAGATGCCAATATACTGATATGTGACTTCAAAGTCACATGAACCTAGAGAGGGTTAATCAATAATTCCGATTAAATTTTATAGTAAGTTCAGAAGTTTCAACAATATAATAAAGCAAAGACCTGTTTGCACATTAGAATCCACAGATGTTTAAGATTACAATTTTAAAAACAATTTAGTTCGTTTTAATCATAATACCTATAAAGTGAAATAGTATTACCAGACCACACATGCACAAAATAATGACCTACTATTATCCTAAATAAGTCAATCGTTGTTCAAACAATTAGAACTCTTGTATTTTTTATAATCTTACCGACTCGTTCGAATAATATGAAAAACTAATACACATCAGTGAGCTTCCTACTATAAAAAGCGAAAAGGTATTATGCAGCTTATTTTAGCATTGTCCTTGTAGCAACAAACATTTTAACGGGCGAAAGAAGAAATTGATCCATTTAAAACGTATCATAGCAGACACAAAATAATTTGGATTGTTCTACACCCAAGGTTGCCAACGCGTCCGCAAACCGGTTCTTCTTGCTCCGCCCGTAAGAAAAAGGCTATCAGTTCGCTATTGTAACTAAAACGAACAGCATGCCCACTCGCGCAGGCCTCGCAGGATGTAATCACAATATTTATTTATGACAGTGCCCGGCATCGCTTAACATAACAAAAGAAAAAAAGAATCCGTTTCGAGTTCGATACGACGCAGCAATCGTTGAGCCGAGTTTTCGTTGAAAAGGAAAGCACTTGTCCCGGTCGGTCGACATCACCGTACAATGAACTTCTATGAGGCTGTCCGGAATAAATTCTGCTTTTTAGTGACCCAATAGCTGGAGCTTTCCGTGGCACCAATATTTTCATACAGGTCTGTTATACAACGTAATATTTCGCACCGTTCCGCGTTTTTTTAACATTTATTTATTACCTGCTTCGCCTGTTCGTCTAACAATGAAAAAGAAAGTTTCGATTGAAGCTTTTCATGTGAATTTAAAGTGGGGCTTAAAGAAGTTTAAATTACGGCAAAACTTTGAGATATTTTTTTCAAAGATGGCACACAGGAGAAATGCCATGGCGACGGTTTCAAGGTCAACAACAGATATTATTCCACTATTAATCACTCTCCGTGTTCGTCAGATGTAAAGACCACTTTAGATCATCAGGTTTCTTCAATACTCGAACAATTTTTTTTAACGGAGTATCTATCTTCTTACAGGCAACGTTGTAGAAGACCTTACGAAATTGATTATGAAATTGATTAATTATGAAACATCAGGATGTTATATTAATGAAATGAAAAACAATTTAGGATAGATAAATTAAAGTGGATATAAGACAAATAATCTTCTTATTTTAGACTGTGTTAAAAGTGATGCAGCCTCTAGCATCACGAATATAGTTTACCTAGGTTTTGCATATTCCTTTTAGTAAAATGTACATTATCTGCGTAACGAGCACGTATAAGATACTAAATAAGTTAAATGGAATCGATCCATTCCGTTTGTAGGTCTTTCTTTCTTCATTTACGCGTGAGACCTCGTTCCAAGCGTAACCGAAAAAGAAAAAAAAAGAACACCGCTCCGTTGATTTATTCTCCACGGGTAAGAAGTAAAACGGGGGTACTGTACCGATAGAAATTCGTGACCAATCCATTTTGTAGCCGTCGACCCGGCCAACGGGTACCGTTTCGAGAATGCGAAGAAACGGGCTGACACGCGTTTTATTTTACCTTAAACGGCCGCAGTCAGGCGAAAAAGCGCCGTGACGGAATCTGTTGCAAGGGAAAGTAAAGCGTCGAGGAACGTCGGTTACGCCTAACAATGTTTTACCGAGAAACAGTGTCCCAGCTCTAATGAGGTATTCAGTCAAAACCGATCCACGAGCTGAGATACCGGCTGGCATTTCGAATGCGCCGGTTCTCGGTACTATTTGTAACATATTTGCATAGATGCACCACCGCCGTCTACGCTTTCCGCGTATTAACACGCGACGTGACGTGTCGCGCTTAGCGTTGGACACTGAAACGCTTCGAATCGGTTCGAACCTGAACAAACGACAAGAAATTTCGATTACTTCGAATATGAGTCGGTTTCATAGAAAGTATTGACAAATTTCGGGAGTTTTGAGTGTTGAATGAAACGGTAGAGCTAAGAAGTATTGAAAGTGTTGAATATCTTGGAAGTCTTTGAAAGTTTTGAAGATCTTGATGGTCTTGATGGTCCTAGAGGTCTTGAATGTCTTGACGGGATGAAATGGCGAACAAACAAAAATCTGATCATTATCAAGTGTCCGAAAAGTATCGAAATTTTTAAGACATTCAAGACTTTCACGACTTTCGAGACTTATAAAACTTTTCAGATTCCCAAGATTTTGTAGATTTAACGAATCATTCAAAGTTCAAAACACACCAAGTGTTTCAAGACTTTATTCAAGTCATTATAGAATAGAACCATATTCGATTCGTTTCGAATATTCGCATTATTGAAAAGCTTCGAATCACTTTAAAGTTAATCACTTAACGTTTAAACGTCGAGAGGTAAGCATCAAGTCATCGTCCAACGGTATGTTGAAGCAGCGAGTAAATCGATCATTGACCCATGCGTCAATACATTCTATTTCTTTGCTCTGGTTGCCTCCGTAATGGATGGAAAAAATTAATTGGCGAGGTGTTTATTGATCCTGTTATACGGACTAAACAACTGAAACCATACGATTATAACAGCTCCACTCTAATCGGACCACAGAAAGCTATCTGCAATAGCTTTTATCGACGCACTTTTCAAAAATTATTTCCACTGAAAGCAGTAGAGAAAGTTCGTAAAGAATAGACACGTTCGCATCGCTTCAGATTGTTCAAAAAAGAAGGTACGTAATTGCAACTTATTTTTAAATAAAAAATCAAATTCTTTTTCATTCTTACACAATTATAGTCGCAGTCTGCCTACCTAGATAATTATATTATTATGTGTAACTAGTTAAATTTAATTTATCTAACATGCGATTTAAACTGATTAAATCGAACAACTGTGTCTTATGTAACTCTTGTATAATCTTTTACTAATCGAAGCCAACAGAAACACTATAGGTCACGTACCTGATGTTTTAAGATACTAAATACCAGTCTTCTTAAACTCGCAACAATTCTATATTCACAATTAAATTGTTCAAAGGTAAATTAGCAATAAAACCATAGAAGGAACCTATAAAATCTACATTCAAACGGTTAAGATAACTGACGAATAAGTATTCCTAAGAATACATCAATTATGCGAATCGTAATCGTCGAAACTTCAAAAATCGACTCGTCGCGATAACGACAGACAACGCGCTTATCACGGTCGTTTCATTGTGGATTTCGCAATAGCTACGGACGACGCAAACGTATAAAATGCATAGAAGAAAGAAATATACGAAAAGCCAATTAAACTTTCAGTTGCATCGAGCGAGGCAAAAGTCACAACCACCGTTTAATACATCACGAAACGGTAATGAAAGGGTACAAAGGAATCTTAATGAAATTCAGTAAAAACTGGGGCTGTTTGCGACACGAATATTATTATAAGGATATATTTTGCCACGTAAGACCCACTTCGCGGGGCCGAGACAAAAAGAGGACGCTGTAATTAAATTGAGAACGACAGGCCTGGAATCGGCCAGGAAAAAAATCAATATAACGAGATATAATTCCTTCAGAAAATACTGCAAGACCATGTTGCGAAGCCGAAACAGCTTTCGCTTGATCGTCGCGACGATACTGTCACGATACCCTCGTGTTTCGGATTAAAGCTTATAACCGACAGTGCGACGCGTTTCGTCGAGCAAATTTTCGGTGACTCGCGGATTAACGACATCACGAAACGAAGTCATAATACGTAAGTAAGGATTTACTCAGACATTTTATATATTGTCACGTATTTTGTTGCGCGAATTTCGACAAACCTCTGGGACAAGGAAAAGATATCGTTCCGAGAAATATTAGACATTCAATTGCATATAACAGAATGGGTAGTTAAAAAAACGACCTGTGTTACCAATCGGCGTACCAGAACTTGATAATTTACTAATTTTTGCATGAAGACATCGCGAAAAGGGACTTGCTCCAATTTTGTGGTTTTTAGGAAGTGATAAATTACTCTTTAATTATTAAAATATTACTTTTATTCTTTAATTTGGAAGATGATTGTTATATTAGTCATATGCTCGGTTATTATACTGAACTTGTGATTTGTTTTTTTTTTTACTTTTGGACAGCCATTTAATTAACTATGAAGAAAATATCGATAAATATTACATATGTAATAGGTTGCTTCATAAGCACATGGAATTTTAAGAAAAAAGAAATTCTAGCGCGCTTTGAAAATTAATTACCAGTGCAAATGCGTATGGAAGTTCCAAATCACACTATTCTTAATATTTTCGTAAATGTAAGTGTAAATATATTGCACTATTATTTTCATTAAACATATTTAATGTGCAAAATGTGTTTTGTTATTGCATGCAGTTTAAATATGTTTAACTACGTAGTATAACATTCGATTTGTATTTGGGAACCTTGATGTAACATTACCACAAGCTTGCTACTTCGCGCAGTATATATATAATACACAAGTATCAACCGTGACAAGTTCTATTGTTTTAAACTCAAACATCGGAAGAATCATCCTATATTTAATAGGGTGACTTAATGTTTCCTAGGATAGAAAGAGAAACTACATTCCTCGAATAAGATTCATTCACGCCGGGATATATGAAATAAATTAACAAAAATCATCCATTCGTAAATTATACATACCCCAAACTCATAAATAAACATACTGTCATAACCTTATTATTTCAATCATACCCAATTTGTTATTTTTAAAACTATCTCCACCATAAACCAAATCTAAATGACACTATTAGCCCCTTGCCTTACAACAACGCGTGAGACTCATGGTGAAAACTTTAAACAGAACTTAACAAACGTAGATATTGCTCAATTCTTATGAATTCAAATGAAACGTTATTTTTACGTTATCAATTATTATATTCTATAGATGATTGTATCGATTGTATCAAGTTGTATCGATTACAGTCGAGAAATAAATGATGGAGCAAGGGGATAACAAAATCAAAAGACACTAAAACGTTCTACTGTAAAAATGCACACGCTACGAAAGCGTTTCTCGGTGATTTCAACGCATGACAGTACGGAGGCCGCAAGCCTTACACCATTGTAAATTTTGAGTAACCTCGTTAGGAAGTTACGAACCGGTTACTTCAACTTTTCCACAGGCCTCAATGTTAACATCGCTGCCAACGAATTACAACCACTTCGAATAAACTCCTGCTATCACGTGTAAACCTCTGCGGTCCTTATCGAGCGACGCCGATCGACGCATCAGAACTTCGTTCTCATTACTTTGAAAATAAACCGCACGTATCACACGCGAATGAACCAGAAAACTCGCGAGGAACTCGTCAATCGTACCGAATACTTTTGGTCAACAGTCGGACGGAAAATGGACGACTAAAACAGCAGCGGCGTGCGTGCGTGCGTGCAAATGACGCGGGATTCTATCGGCAGGTGTAGGATCGCGTCGAAACACGCTTCTTAGCCGGGTTTAGAAACGCGCCGAGCAGAAATAGAGTCAACGAGATGCAAGCGAGATAATGCACGAGGAATGACTGACATGCTCGCGCAAGATTACGTCCTGACTTAAAAGGACGACGCACCCTGTCCGGTAGCGGTGCTCATCTATCGATTACGTGACACGGTCACGCTGGTGAACGTTGAATTCGAATAGAACCGAGACGCTTGAATGGCGCTCTCCCTCGCTGCCTGAATTATCCGCGGCTGTTACGTCTTTTATTGAGATCGCGTTTACTCGTGATGGGACCTCCGTATCACCGGTGCTAACAAAGAAAAAGTAATCCTGACCAAGTCGGGAATTCCAAAAGCACTTTTTAACCTTTTAGCCACTATGGTGACTTTCGATAGTTATGCGTATTGTTGAAAAGCAACTGTTAGACTCCGATTTCAACCGATTTCTGTAGCTTAACGGTATATTGATTGCTAATGAGGTGTGTCAAATGTTATTAGATTGGCCTAAAAGCACAGGTTAACTAAGGTTATATCTGACAATTAAGAAAACGTAGTAAAACATAAAATCTATGACGAACCTAAACCTACAAGCTTGTATATTATCAAAACAAACTGACATATTTTCAGTTGTGAACCCAACAAAAGGATACACCACAAGCAACTGCAAAAATCAGGTGAACATGAGGCCTTTAAAGTCTTCAGCCTAAATGGCACCTTATCCACAAAATGGCCGACAGTACACCGCAAAACTCTCAATTTTTTGTATAGACTTCGTCCAGGATAGGCATTGCATTAGTATAGCTGTAGCTTAACCTTCTCTAGCCTCTAGCGATGTCGTGCACAAGATTTCACTCTATTTATTTTAACCACGGCATCGAGGATCGCAAACCATAGTGAAGGGCGTAGAAGCAATATGGCCGAAGAACTTTGTGCTCGATCTTGTGCAACATCACGAGGGGCTATCGGCACCAGGTTAACGAAATTGCCGTTGTAAGTGTTTCCAATCGATTCCGCCAGCCCTAACGACTTAATGCCAAGTCAGCGGTACCAAGGTCTTCATTAATTATTATCCGCGAACGAGAAATAATAACCGTGGTTCAGAACGGAACAACTCTGTCGCGAATGATTGCCGGCGATGATACCGTGGCGAAGCCCACGTTCTTTCGCCTGTAATCAGCCGACGTCGGGTAAATGATTCAGTAGGCATATTTCGGCAGGAAATTGAGCGGAAAATTGTTTCAGGTAATACAGTGTGTAACAAAATTTATTAAACAGTCGTATCTCTGGCTGGCAAATGATTGTGCGTCGAAGCACACGTTTTGGTACGAGTAATGAAACAAATTAACGGATTTCATATATCACACGAGCATGGTGACTAGAAATAATCTGATCGCGCGAGTGATAAAATTGCAGGTTATGCGATGAGCGCGTATTATAAAGATAAGGAAATCTTAATTTAGATTTACAAATGAATATCGTTCAAGATGATTATTTTATAGCGGACTTAGTTACCGTGTCTTTTCTATTTTGTCTTTAAAGCCTGTTAAATAACATGGTCTATTTCTATGCTTGTGTACCGGTATTCTAAAATAAAAGGTATTAATTTTAATTAAGTTGAAGCATGAAGATTAAGAGCATTTCATTAATTGTTTTATTATGCTGTTCGGTTGCCATTATATTTAATAAGAACATAATTAAGATATAAATTAGAGACCGTTCATTTACATAGGAACAGAAAAATTCTAATGAAATACAGATTTTAATCGTAGTATAAGCGTATACGGGGTATAAATTCTGTAATGGCCGCACGAGGTAGCCGGTGCAAAAAGCAAATAGGTCAATGAAACATTAAGATAAATATAACTTTCACTGTAATTCTCCTCTGAAGCAGACTGGCTTTATAATCAGATTCTTATATATCTAATATGATTCATTGATGTACTTCAATTCTAAAAGACAAATCTATTCGCAGATTTTTCGTTCACTTACTTTCATTACGAATTGCGTATGGAAACATCAATCGTAACATTGTATGTTTAATTACACGGTTGAAAAGGAGCAGAAGAACTTCCATTTATACGGCACTTGCATTTCACTTGAACACAGTCAGGTCAGGCAAATGCAAAAACTACATTAATTTTTTGTTTCGTGAATTACGTGTGCAATATTTTTGGACTAATGAATTTTTATTCAAAAATATGTATATTATTTTTTATTTTACAAAAAAAATGAATAATACAGTTTTATATGGATTCGTTAAATTTATTGCACGATTTCAATTTACAGAACATTTTCGGGAAACCAATTTACCGTGTAAATCAGGGGTTAGGTGTACTGAACTTGAATATCGATAACTTCTCCATCACCCAGCTCGTAAGTCGATGCCTAACGAGTACAAAGCGGCGTATCGCCGATTCTAATTCTATACGCACTATTGTATGCCAATTGTACGGTAGATAACATGTGGAGATACGCGGTCAGGGACGCAGAAGAAAAAGAGGGGTCCCGTGGTAGAATTCACGGAGCGTCATCGAAGACGCAGGATCGGTATCGACCTTATTGTTCGCGGACAGCATTGTCTTCGCGACAATGCTACAAAGTTAGAAAATTCGCTGGAACGATGACACTACCATGCAAATTTTAATATTCGGTTAATAAATATATGCGAAATGTCATTTTGTCAAATAAAACATTAGCTACATGTTGGTAAATGTATTCCTTTTTAAACATCCGGGATTTCATTCAAACAAATTCTATGCGATTTTGTATAGTTTCACCAACTATTAATTAGTACTAAAATTTTATTGTTAATAAAAGTGATTATTTCCAAAATTTTTTAATTATTTCAATGTCGTTTTCATAGTATCTTTATTTGAAAATTAATTAGTTTTCAGAAAATTATGTAAATGTTCTTCTTTATTTTGTTGATTTTATAATTTTTTAGTGATAATTATAATGAAAAATAATTAATAAGATATGTGTATGTATAATTATATACATCAATCTTGTCAGATAATGAAATTGTTCTACATGTTATAAATAATGTATCGTAAAGTTAAGAAAAATTCACTTCATTCAAAATCTTTTTCAACGAATTCGTGATAAACATAGAATATATCTCATTTTGTTTTGTCATATCAATATCTGATAAGTATATAAAAATTCATTAATTTCATTGAATTTGAAATTGAAAATAACATGTCTTACAGAACTTATAGGTACTTATGATTTTTTCAAACATTCAAATCGTGTTTATCTCACTTCCTGTATTAAAATGCATTCAATAATTGACACGTACGAAACGATTTCCCAAGTCGAATTATGGGAAGTACCATAAAAGACAAAGGAAACTTATCTAAATTGCCATCTGTGACATTGTCCTCCACGGAAATCCATTGTGTTCAATCAACTGCTACGACGATTGTCTGATTGTATCGCGTAGACTCACCCACACAAACATGGAAATCAAAATCAACTTAATTAATACAAGCATATCTACATCAATATATTTCAAAATTTCAATTCACAAATATTTATCTACTCGTCGTCAACAATTTTGTGATATATTTGCCATTTTATAACATTCAAATACGTATACGTATAATGATGCGTGAAGTGATTAATCTAACAAAATTTTGTAGGAAAATTAAATAGAAAAGAATTACCAATATCAAAGTAGTTTCTAGGAAAGATTCGAAACGTTGGCAAAGTAAATCGTTTCATTTTACACAAAAATTAGAAGAATCTAATTACTGGAATAAAAATACTAAATTGGTTAATGAACCATAACGAGGTTTTTATATTATTTAGAATCGTATAAGGTTTGTAATGAAAAGTAAAAATTTCCACCGAATTTCTACAAATTAATGCAAAGAATTGTAAATTTGCATTCACATATTATGTCCATTTATAAGAATACAAATTTAATGTACGGGAAAGATTGAAACTACCACATATAAGGACAAAGTCGAAAGGAAATACCACTAGAAAAAAATTCGGGAAGAGCGTGAAATATCGTGCCGAGTATAATTTTATTGCTTATAAACCGTATTGTTTTCGAGTGTCATTAAAGGCATAGAAGAATGTGCACGACCGGCCCTAATCATACATCAAAGACCGATCCTGATGAAGAATCTGCGCGGCGCTCAACTCTATAATCTCCGACTCACAAGAGGATAAATTGTACACTGGCGATGAATTGACGGTGATCGATGTCCTCCATCGACCAGGATCATCTTCGAAGGGTGGAGAAAAAAAGAAAATGAAAACCAACGATGCCTATCTAAACGAACGGAAAAATAAGAATGCGCGTTGAATAGTATTTATTTTCAAAGTGATGCTACACGAAGAATGAGGAATCTTGAGTTCCAGGCTAGAAACTAAATACTTTACGTGTTCAAATGAATTATAATACGATCCATTTACTTATCAACTTTAGTATCTTTGTATATAGAATTTTTAAAAAGTTCTCATAATCATTTTTATAACACAAACTAGTGTAACTACATTTAATATAAATTAAAATCAAAGTGAACCTTTTTCATAAAACATACAAATACAACACTTACAAATAATCAAACAGCAGACTTCCTTTTGCTACTGTGTAAAAGGAATTATATTCGCTGGATTTAATGAATTCATTTCCGTGACACAATAAATGTTGTTTCAATCTTAAGAACTTAATGATCCTTAACGATTCTAACGGTTTACAGAAAATCGGACATTGTAACTATGCATTAACTGAATTTGTTGATTTTTAAAACATAAAGTAAGTACTTATTAATCGGAAATTGCATGCAAGAGAATGGGCAAAAAATTTAACAAAATTACTGATTATCACAAATAATTCTAACGGTAACTGAATTTCCATCTGATAAGCTTCAATTTAAAAGAGTATTTAAAGTTTAATCTCGTTTGACAGGTAACCTTTTTCTTAATGATGCACAGAAAATATACTTGCTTCTATTCTTATCTACATACATCATGTTAAAGAGTGTTCGCGTTTAAAGAACTAAACTGCATATAAAACTACATTATAAAGCACACTACATCCCTTTATAGAAACATATAGTAATCGAAAATAATCTCACAGTAGATCTCTTAATTTTAATTACAAACACTGAACAAGATTATTTACAAGAGCAGCACATTTTAAACATCAGAACTAACAAGAAATTATGTATACGTAACTCATAAACTAATTGCACTAATTGCAAATAGCAAATAAAGAATTAAAGTAATTTTACCCATAACTTAAAAAGAAATTTTAATGCTGCGCATTATTCGATTTCAAAGGTAACATTGACCATACAGTTTACTAATATCTAAACTTTCAACCTACATTTTTTATTATGAATAATGTCATAATGAAAGCTAGAGTTATCCGGAATATCAATTAGAAAGTCTTTTTCTAATGGAAACGAATCTGACATTGAAATTGTAGCATTAATGAAATTTCAGGCAAATCTCTGCTAAGCCACTATATTAGGTAGCTAAGTGGATACTATATTGAAAGTGGTAGCTATCTCGTAAGTAGATACTATAATATATTAAAAGTACCTGAGCGCAGCAGCATCCAACTACGAAAAATTGCGATAGTAATCTACAAATGAGCACCTAGCTTTCAACGTACTCTATATCTGGTATATACACTTTCAGCTTGAAAATTTTCAAGTCCAATGCACCTTAATACTTATAGTTAACATCTATATATAGATATTAAGATATACATTTCACTTTGTTATCATTGAAACTTGCAGTCCCACATAGGAATACTCAATTGAGTGAAAAATAACCTTATTACAATAAACCTAGATTACCCAATTTAATTACGCGACCAATAGTTCAGACCAAGAACTCGAGAAAAAATTCTTTAAAGTATGTTCGCAAAATTGGATCGCATATATTCTGATGTATAATTTATAAATAATCAAAACTAAAGTTCAGAATCTAAACGATCTAGTTCGCGAAAAATATTGATCCAGTTAATTGAAGTCCTGAGATGTTTATATATAAATGTTAAGTTGAATTGATATTATTATAATACATAACATACATTGCTTTCAAGCTCAATACAAAACAATTCTCATGATTCATCCATCATATTTATTCCTGAAAATCACGAAGCATCACGAATTTTCCCCATCAATGAGAGCACAAATAAAAGCCAAACCATCCTAATTCGTTATTCAATTTTAACAAGATCATTACACAGTAATTATCATCCTAATGCAGTAGAACATGTGTAGGCAAACGGAACCTGATGATTACCTCTATGCTCTGAATAAAATCCAATGCGACCTAATCGTCACGAGTTATTAGTCAACGACAGATTACCAATTAATTTCATCGATTTTTCTGGTAACGATGCGCAGGAACCTCACCTCCGGGGCAGTCCTGTGCCCTTTGTGCCGTTAATCCATCGACGGACAGTTTAATTGCGCATCCGAATGGGAGTGGTCCCGCGAGACGACTGTATAAGGAGCACGTCGCAAGACCAGGCACACGTGTGCCAGCGAAATATATTGATAGCCGCGTTATCACGTGCACGGCCGCCGCGCAGAACAAAAGCAACAAATAAACAGAATGTCTGTTCCCTTTCTCCCACGTGAGAATGAATCTGGAGTTCCTGGAAGCCAACGCACGGCACGTACATAGACACGTAGCTCTCGCTGACATTAAATGCTAGAATTTAGTGCTAATGGAAACGCTTTCGTTTCGAAAGAAGCTTTGAGACCGCTATACCGACAACAGGTCTTGGTTCAGTACTTTAACGGGGAGCAGGGACAAAGAAAGCTTCCGGAATGTGCTTCAGTGTTGCCGTATAAAATTGGTGGTGTTTAAATATTTCATTATCACAGCAAGCATTTAAACTGAGTACACAATTTGAATTGGGTCTTAGAACGTTTGTATTGTAGAAATATTTAATGTTTATGTTTTAAAATAGTGATTCTTAACTTTTTTCGCTGATTTACTGCTCGATAATCTATTTTCATAAATTACAGTTTTGTAATAATAGATTGTTTGTAATGGGTTAAAACGTGAAACTAAAAATAAAGGGATAATATTTATTTTATTATTATTAATTATAATTAATTAATGTGTAGTTAATATGAAAAGTGGATTGCGTTGACTAATACATTAATTTTTTAAGAGTTATCTAGTAATATTTGGAGTTTTTAAAATGTTTTGATATGCGTGTTTTCTAAACCACACTAGTGTTCATATTTTTAAATTAAATTCAACCGATATAAGGTACAGGTTTGTTAAGGTTCTTGCTTTTATTCGCGTAGTCGTTTATTCGTAGTTGTACACGGAACAGCTTCTTTAACACAATAAATCCATGATAATCATGTTCGTGGAGAATTCTGACTAGAATTCAAAGCAAGATTTCAAAGGAAACTTGTTTTTCAAAGCTAACAACCATCGGTGCAGTAATGTTCCATGAATTATTGCATTGTGTTCACGCTTCATAAATTTCTTAGGCCGTCCAGAATGAATTCCATTATTCAAATAATACTATAGCTATAAATGCGCGTGTACTATAAAAATGTCAGAATAATATCTCAAAATGTTTCAAAGAAAACATGTGCGATACTTCAAAATGAACAGTTTTAAAAGAAATTTGATAATAATTAATAATTAATAATAATTTTAGCTTACTTTGCTGTGTTTGTGGATCTTTTTCATTTTTTTAGCATAATACCATAATAATATTTTCATTTTTTTAGTACTGTTACATTCGTTTAGACTTCCTCTATTCAACCATTAATAACCCAGTGCATTTTTGTATCATGACAGTAGAAAATAATTAAAATAAAACGAAAGAATTTCTTTTCATTTTGGCAAAATAATTCAACAGAAAAATAAGGAAAATATATTAGACAAAATGATAAAGTACTTAAGCACTTTTACTTCCATTAAAAAAACAATTTCAAAATATGTCCGTCTACTGGATTGTTTTGTATTAACCATCTGTTCATATTTTCAAGAATTCCTTCGAATTTCAGAGAAACAAAAGAAAATCGTTACCTTCCTACTTCTTCGATAATATAATATACGAAATGCCCATATAATACAAGCAAGATTAACACTAAATTTACAGACATTTATTGTATAATTGGTTCTATCGTTGTTAGAAAAATTGATATTCGTTCGTCTAGGTGTAACAAATTAGATGTTCGAAAGTAGACAATTACGATACATATTTGCATATCCACATCAATCAAACTCGATCCAAACATTTACCAAAGAATGTTTATAAAATTCAATATAAGGCAAATTGTACTTGTTCCGTAAATTCAGTGTTAAAGCTTCGAGCCCCGATAGAACGTTATCGAAGCACTTGTCCGAGGCTTCGCACAATAAGGAAATTGCAACGAGGAAAACTGAATTTTTTACGACCTGGCAAAGTAAAATGCCCCTTTATCTCGTTGCCAGCCGGTCAAGTCGGACGATTACACGACAGGGTTTACTCTCATTATTCGTAATTGGTCGTGAGGAGGAAAAGGGACTTGCGGTCATCCGTACAACCGCCTATTCGTGGTCGGCTATTGTCGCAAGGATCTTCTTGCATGTAGGATGTGTACACGGCGGGCAAGGTAGAACCGAACCATGCTAGGAAGCATTTATTCCGACCAAGCTAGCTACCACAGGCTTCCATCGTTAAAATTTGAAAAATTCCCGCTTCTCCCGACGTAACCTCACGACTATAATCCTGCGCGCAGCACCGTTAGAAAAATTGTTAATGACCGCCTCGTTCCGGCCGGGACATTAGGGTGTTCAATGACTGTTACAGAATGATGATGTAATGAGGACAACGGTCCAGTCTAAGCCTGTGCTGTCAATTCCTGCAATCGGGACTCCCTGGAAGAAGCGATATTTTTCATCCTTATTAGTCACGGATCATTTGTACCTTTCTTCCTAAATACCCCGACACCGCTATCGTTTACGGAAAAATCAGCATTTCTTTGGAAACAGCGTATCCGTTGCGGCTAAACCGCAACTGTATTCTTCGCGATACGTAATTGATTAATAGATAAACTTGTTTTTCACTGAAATTATCGTGTTTAGAATATTCAAGTTACCGGAAATCTTGGAGAAAAATGTATTCAACAAAAGTGGTGGAATGTGGAAGAACAAATTTCTTCTGGTTAGAGGAGTTCAACTGAGATTGTATGTTTCTTTAACTGCCATTTTTATGAATTTTGAAAAAGAAGATTTCTTTTGTGCCATAATTGGTGATTTTTGAAATTCATATTTCTATTTTGTTTAGAATTCCGTTTATCATGCGAAATTTTCCTAATGGTGTTTTTTCATTCCATTATCATTCCTTATCTCACAAAATATTATTCAACGCCATCTCGAAATGGCACGAAAAAATTAATCGAAAAACACGAAAAGCTCATACCCAACAATAGTAACTACTGACGATTGAAAGAAATGGAAATATTACTTGTTTACCTTAGAATTACCATAAGATATCATTACACATGGAATGCTCTAATAAAGATTCTACTCGTTGAAGAACTTTTCAGTTAACGAAACCTTCTCCGGCGATTACAATGCGACACCGTGGACGCACAAAATCATCAGTCCAGTTACTGCATGTAACGCGACTCGCTTTCTAGAAATTACGCTCAACACACCGCCATGATAAAATATCGTAATGTAACCAGCCATAAAGAGCGCGATAACCGCTGTTCCATGTAATACGTTGGATACGTCTCGCGGTGCTGCGTCCGAAGTGCGGCGTACAATACGGGTACACGCGTTGCCTTTAACTGCACGCTTTGTACACCTTGTACCAACGATGACGTATGCGTATTATACCTTTGCCTTTCTCTCTCTCTCTCTTTCCGTCTCGTCCCGTGTAAATACACTTCAACGTCGATGTAAATTTACGCATTTCTCACACGCGCCCACGCGCGACCACTGCGCTAACGTTTCGTTTGCGAGTTTACTTGCAGGCTGCTTTCACACTACGATTCCTAAATCGCGATTCACGTCCTCTGATACGTATCGCGATACGCACTTCGAGCATCGTACCGCCTGTGGTAGAACTGCAGTAGTAATAGTAGAATTTCCGAAAGTCACAGATTCTCGAGATACTTTTCGAGATCGGTCGAGCCCTTGAAACTATTTTACCAATCACAAACCCACACACTTCCTGAAAGGATTTTTTGACTTTCCGAAATTCTACTATACTATTGCAGTCCTACCGCAGGCGGTCCGGTTGAAAAAAAGCTATAGTTTTCGAGCGTGTTTAGCTGCAGCACCCCCACTGTACGATACACGAGGTGCATAGCGCGATACATATCAGACGACGTGAATCGCGTGCATTCAGGGATCATAGTGTGAAAGCAGTCTTACCCGGCGTGCGACGCTCGCGGAATGGCGATACGATACAGAGCTCATCTCGGACGTTTCATAACCACGTTAATGGGGAATTTAGATTCTTTTCGGCAAGATTTATTGAACGTTTTCCTGGTAATTCGTGTATCCCAAGTTTGAAAATTTGTATTGCCACGATACTCGTGAAGCTGATGTCTTAATATCGTGGGTGTACGCGTGAGCCAAGACTCTACGAATTAGTTGCAACCTCTTATTTCAGGTTGTTTTGGCCGGCATTACGCTGTGTTGAGGCCACATTGTGCCTGATTATTACGGGTATATTATCTGGACGCTTAAGTGCTCTCTGTGTAACGTGAAATATAAATTTGAGTTTTTTTAGGTTTTGTGAATGTTCTTTTCTCTTGTAGCAAAGATACGTAATTGATGCTTACTTGATTTTTTCCTTTGATGTTTCATTTAATTCGTTAGTTTATTTTTGTTAATATTACGCGAGTAAGAATTTTCTATAAAGTAATACCACCGCGAAAAGGATAACAATACGCGCGCGATAAAGAAAGAGCGTTCGTAAGAACTCAAAGACAGGGAGTTGATAGACATTAGTCAAAACACGGACAATGGGATTGAGTTCACGCAGACAGATCGTAAAACAGACAATAAGTAATTTAACAAGTAAATAAAAAATTTTTCCAGATACAGTCCCATTTTAGAAAAACTCTAATTAGAACATGTTCTGTCGTTATTTAATTAAATGTAAGTGTGCTTAATTTTTCAAATTTGATTTTCTGAAAATGAATATTTAAAATGAAAGCAATGTTATTCTTTGCAATTTATTTCCTCAACTCGAAATCTAGTATAAGATGAAAATTTATAATGATATTTTTAAAACGTCAACTGATTCAAATATGAAAGGCTTCCTATATTTTCGAAATATTTTTCGATTCTTTCCTTTCCGAAATATCTTCGCATAGATACAACCCGTTTATTACACCGAAGGTTCATATTAATCACACGTCATCATTTTGTTCAACCATGAATGTATAAACGTTTGACGATGAAAAATAAGAAAAGACTATTGTCTCGTACCAAATTTTTTATCTCATCGATTCGCGTCGTCGGAGAGATCAATCACTAACGGATACTTATCTCCAGCTCGGTAGAAAATAATTAAAGGAAAGTTAACAGGATTTGTCACGGGAATCGAGAAATTCGTCACGAACCCGACCCCGGACCTTTTTTTTACCTTTTTGTCGTTTGACGTTCAAAGTCACGTCCCCACTCGAGGAAGGCTCGTTCCCCTCGATCGGATACTGAACAAAATAATCCAGCGAAATGTCGTCACGTGTATAGCAAGAATAACACTCTCGACGGATCGTTACATGAGTTTTATTCATCATTTTAAATGGTTGTGCTCCGAACCTAATTTTTACATTCTCGAAATCCGAATCCGAAACTTCGAAGTGTTGGGAAACCCTCAAAGCTATCGAGACGACTCGAAACTCCCGGAAGTCGAAGTGCTAGCTTTGTTTCGTAAAAGGAATACCTTACATTAGGAACTCAGGTCAACATTTTTGCATAAATTCTTCCTCACCGCGGCGAAGCATACATAAAAACGTAACAGTACCTATACAAAAACATGTCGTTGGACTTTACATCGGGGCACCATTCTTTCTTAAACTCTTTTTACATATACCGATACTATTCAATGAAAAAAGACCACATTTTAAGTTTCAGGTTTAGGAATTCATAATTTTACACGCTATATACGTATATATAAAGTTAAGCAATACATAGAATAATTAAGCATACAAATCAAACTCTTTCATGTTCATCCACTTCTTATCCCTTTTCTTCTTTTTCCCAATTGGCTCGAGATACTTCACTATTACTTCGTAATTGCATAAAATTATGCGGTATACAAGAATCTTACAGCGACATACTTTTGTGGGTACAATTAATTTCTTTTAATAAGTAACATGTACTTTTGAAATGTCAAAACAGGTTTACAATTAAGGACTCTTTTCATTTTTAAAATGATGTTTTACCGAATAATTATGGTAATCGTATTGAATTATATCATTTCGAAAGTAAAATTCTTGAAAATCTGGATGAAGAATTTCTAAAAATGGCAAGGATACGATGAAGATGTCTTGTAAGTTTATGAAAACAGTGATTATCACATTAAAATTATCTTGGATAATTTTAATGGGAAATAACGAGATAAAATGCTTCTTTAAAGCAGTATGTAACTACTACTTTCCATAAACGGCTCCGAACATTTGTACTTTTGAAAAATTGATTAGTAGTTGAACTAAAAATACGACCATTATTTCAAAACCTGCAAAAAAATATTGTGACAAGTAAATTACAATTCTATCGAAAAAATTATACAAAAACATGTAATTGTATAAGGATATTAATTTTCATATTTTTATATCTAACATATACAGATCCGCCAATGATTTTCCAATCTATCGAGCGACCTTATAAAAATTCATATACGATTAACTAGTGTTGTTCCCCCTAAAATGATGACCCAGCACCTTTATGGTCTACGATAGAATCTATGAATCGTAAAAATATTTTTAAAAAATGCAAAATGTTTATTCCAACCTTTGGTACTTCTCCAAAGGGAGATCATGTAATATTTTACATGTCCCGACCTCTAGACATTATTCCTGTCTCGCGGTACCCGCGCATCCCGCCTCTAATAATGATCCACGCAGTCATCAACTTAATTTCAGACCACATTACCATAGATGAACCTTCAAGATCCCAGTTACGATCGACTAATCGTGAAACGCGTTTCTTGCCCCGCGACAGTTGAATATGAACACTTCATTGGATGAAAAACCGTTCAAGGGCGAAGCTAGTAGTTCAAATCGTCTCCTATCTCCACGCCGTGTTACGTCGGCAAACGTAGGTATATACCTATACACAGTGTTCTGATAAGACACTATTTTTCCTGAATATTTTTTGTTCATAATAGTATAACGGTGGAGTACATAATGCCCTTATTTAATTGAAGAATAATATATTACTTCTTTAATAATAAAAGAATATACCTCGATCGGAGTGGCAGTCAACTTGTTAACATTAGAACTACCGAGAACTCAAGTTCACTTCCTTTTATTCTTCTAATGATATTATAAGATGTACACCTGACCCTTGATACACGCGAAAATCCGTTCCACGTGGATTCGTCTTACGCGAAGAAAAATCGTATAAATAGAATTCGTCGCTACAAGAGAAAACAAAATATTGAAAAGAAAAGTTGGCACAAGTTTAAGAAGTACATATTTATTTCACATAACCGAGAAATAACAGTAATGACACTTCAGAAAACAAAAGTTAAAAAATTTTATCCGATGTTACTGAATTCAGATCGCGTACATCAAGATCGCGTATAAAAGATACCGCGTAAATCGAGGATCAGCTGTATTTATTCAGTCTTTCATTGGTTTATATTCTAGTTCGTACATTACCAAATCAGTTAATTCAGTCATTTATCTGAGAAACGCTTGTACTTTCTCAATGATTGTAAAAGGAGAAATCGGGAATAGGTCATTTTGTTCTGCCCGGTAGGTCTAGTGTTAACCCCTGCCTTATAAATAAAACTTTAAATAAAATTTAACATGCACAAGTAATACTTGATTTCTTTGAACTGAAATTCTGCTTTTTCAATGAATTATTAATGGCAAAATAGTCATATCGGTTATAGCCGAGAAATAAATCGTAGGGCAAGGGGTTAATAGTCATCCAAGACGTGATAGGCGCACCGTACACTTCCAACACAGGCGAAAGCTTGCCTGGTGCTATGGGACACCCTGTAGATATACATACACTCTTCTTCAATCAAGACCGGAGTGGAACACAAGCGAACAACCGCGATCGTTAACGATGTCTAGCCGTATTCCGACTCTCGTAAACGTTTTCTCTCCCTGGACATTATTTCACGCGGACTGTGTTGTTTCGGCGATGTTTCGACTTAATCGAGCGAGCTTCGGTCACGCCCACCGCGTAATTCACGCGTGTTCCTTAATGTTCTCCCCGACAATCCACCGACTTAGGTGATGAGCTTGACCCTCGCGCGAACCGACATCTTTCATTCGGCCCTGCGCGAAACCGACTACTTCGGAAAGCGTATATCCAACTGCGCAAGCTGTTTCGGGATAAATGACCCGGACCAGTTTGACATGACGCGCGTTGATAGCGCGTTAAGTCTGGTATGCACTCGAAATTATTGTTGGTGATTATGAAGTACTATGTAGTACGTAATAGCTTTTTTTGGACTTGCGAGACATTCGATTGATAAACAGAGAAATAATATAATATGTAAACACTTTGTATTGGTAAAATATAGTAATAAATTTATTTCGGCATTCCTGGCTAACAAGAAAAGGCATCGAACCTGGAAATTCAAAAAATTATGAAACTTGGTGTGTAAGTAGAATAAGTCATGCCTAATATATTGCAATTTTCTTTCGTGTCGACTTTACTATGAAGGGGTGAAACCACCACTTGTAGGAAATGCAAATTTTTCTTTCCCATGGATTATCATGAAAACAGTAAGAGATAGCGAAAAGAAATTTAAAGAAAAAATACATTGTCCTTTCGCGTCGAAATCAAAATTTTGATAAATTTGAACTTTTTTAAAAATGCAGTAAATGACAAAGGCACATTGGCAACATAAAATAAATGTGTAACAGGAGCAAATAGCAAACAGAAAGAAGCATGTAAAGGATATTGCCGAGGCATGGGTAACAATATTAAAAGAAATGAAAGTTGAAACATATTATAATTGAATAATATATTCTAACTAAAGTGTAATACATACTGTAATAATATATTAATAACTTAAGCTATTATATGTACGTCATCCATGAATTATAGAATTAATTTACTTATTTATGAATTATTCATGATACGGATCACCTGAATAAGTAAATTTTCAAATAATAAAGTATTTATTTAAAGAAAGTTACCTCCATTTACAGAATTTATTAAACACTGCAAAATTCTGGTCGATAACGAATCGAGTACGCGTAGGCGTCGAAGAAGAGCCGCAATGGCGTTACCTACATATGTAATATTATGTAGATGTACATAATTACTTTTTTCCACGATTTAATTCGAATGTAAAGTATAATTCACCGAATCGATTTAAATTCCTAAGATTCCCGATCCAAGAGCTCAAGCATTTGTTTGACCAGCTGTACATCCACGTTACAAACGTTCCGTGTTAAGGAAGAATAATTAGATTGCTTGAAAACCTTACAGCAGTAATCTCGTAAAACAAATCGAACAAGCAATTTAAGCGATCGTTTTCGCCATTAAGGCAGATTAGATACCAGAATTACACGACGATAAGGATAAGAGATCGAACTGATTATGTCATTGGTCGACGTGAGTTCGGTTAACGGTGTACCATCTGTTTCCCTCAAATTGCATCGACGAAGATCAATAATTGAGAACGAAAATTTCCTTTGAATTCGATTCATTTCGCTGCGAACAGTTTCGTCGAGCGATCGATATTTCTTAAACACCGATAAAAAGAAAGAATAATCCCAATTGCAGGCGCATCCGAAAACACATCTAACGAGCAATCAGTATGCAAATGAAATGGTTTATGGGCCAATTACAAGGACATCCATAGATCGAAAACTTGTTTACTGTTTTTAGAGTCCCATCGGATTCCCAGTGAAATGAAAGATAAAAAAAAGGAAAACTATATTTATTAACTGTACTTAAACGCATGGAATACGCGCACGCTATCAGTGCATAATGCCGGCAGTTTATAAACGGGATAGTCGGCTTTTTCTGTTCGATATATTGAACCGTTTCACCGTATCGATATCCTAGATGGCGCATTAGTGGACGCGGCACGGATGTTTTATACCCGTCTACGAGCTATAATTTGTGTGTTTAATCCTCGAATAAAGCGTACCTCCGCCAGCGGCCATTATGAGAATCGACATTTCTCGTGAGCACTGTAATGGTAATGGGAGGAATGCACAGGAATGCGTAGCAGAGTGGACCCGGCGTGTTTCATTCGCCGGGACAGTGAAAGGGATGAGTAGATAATTGTCTGCTATTTCTTTCGGTCGCTAGTGCAGCGACGCTGGATTCCCTATGTCTTCAATGGCGCTCTTATGCGTACCCCGGGATAAAATCATTTTTCCAATTAACCGCTGAGACAAGGGGGACGCCAATTTTCTTACCGGGCGCATCTAGAAAAACATTGGATATAGGTACTCTCTGCTACGCGACGCACGGGGGGATTCGACGACATTTTTACTGGGGAAAAAATATAGGCTCCTTTTGTACGGCTCTTCCCGGTGCTTCGATTGGAATAATTATTGTGTGAGAATGGCTGCGCTGTTGGAGAATCGAGGAATAATCATACGCGATCAGTCATGTGCACGGGGACCACTGCTAAGAATAGAATCAGGCATATTATCTTCGTACGAGTGCAATCATTTTGATTGAATGCCATTAAATAATGAACGCTTGGATGGTCGTCTGATTTTCCATGTTTAATTGGCTATGTTTTGTGATTTAAACGTGCACTCTGACGCCGTATTCGTATTTGGCAAATAATGGAATATTCGGTTTAGAAATGCTTCGGCGATATTTTATGTTGGAGGAATTTAATCATTTTTAAAAGTAATTTAACGCAAGATACACGAAATAAGTGAAGTTACGATTCAGATCACGCGAAGAGGGATGTTTCATGCGACGAGAGACATTAAGAAACCATTAATTTCAAGAAATGGAGTATTCTACTATATAAAAAAAAGCAGAGAGAAAAGAGCGAAAAAAACGTATTGCGATTCAAAACTTTTAGTTTTCGGAAAATGTAGATTCTTTATCTAGAAAAAGTATTTGTAAATTGTGGGGAAAATCAAATTTTAAACCTTATAGAATAAAAGTTCCTTACAACTACGAACTTCGAACAGTTCAAATTCTTATTACAATTTAACAAATACTGAGCAGATGATCTGTTCGTTTCTCTTACGTTTCGGTAATTATTGTTTGTAAACACTTCAGGCAAATATTTTCTTTTTTTATTGACTCATAAATAGTTCCTTCATACCATGAGCCGTATTGATAAAAGATACTTGCATACATACCGTAACTAAACACACCAATGAAAGTACTATTTAAATAGAACAGAAATAACTGTCATTCATAAATCGCGCTATAAATGCCAAGATATTTTCCAAGTTCATTTTGCCGTTTAAAAAACGACTTAATACCATTAATAATATCAACGATACTCGCGTGTTATGCTTAACACGAACCACCGTATGTAAACATAATATTATATTCCGTAGTAACCATCATATAAAATGTCAAACTATCGGTGCGACACCAATTGCGATTCGTAACGCACGATATCACGGTGCGTACAATGAATAATTTACCTTTTTTACCATCTGTCTCGCCGGGAACCTGATCAAAGCAATTAACCGCGCATGTACTTACTTTGTGCTCAGCTGCTATTTAATATAAATATTGATTGGACGTGTGTCTTCCTTTACCCTAGTCACGTGTATGTATCTCATTAACTTGTTCCCGTCCGCGGCGTCGTATGTCTCGCTTATGGCTTTTTCGCGTCGCTTAATTATACATGACGTTACCGATTTCATCAATCGGGCTCATTCCACGGCGACCACGCCATTACCATTAATCGCTTAATTTTCGATTATGGCGATTGATCGCGAAGTAATCCGAAAAGTGGCGTTCCATAAATCAAACCCAATTTTTCAATTTCAAAATTGGACAGAGTTCATATCTTTCCTTTAAAGAGATAAGTAATTTCGATATCAATAATAGCGTCGAAAAACTCGTGGAGTTGATAATGAGAATAATTTTTTTAATTATTCATTACCTATAAATCAGTAAGATATAGGTTTGAGTTACAGTTTTAAGTTTAAGCACCTCGACTCTGATTCATGAGCAGATAATGCGAAATCCGTAACAGTTTACATTTCGTGAAGGTTCATAAGAAATTATAAGAAAGTGTAAAACATCACGTTCTCTCGTATGAAAGTTTGAACGATTGTTAAAGAGAGCGTGTAAATTACGAGCAATAATTTTTACAACTATTAATTCAGATACTGACTTTCGACTAAAACGTACATATCAAGTGTATCGTATATATTTTTTGTTACATCTCATCTTTGAATTAACAATACAATTGTTTAAATTTCAATCACACTAACGGATGTGATGCTATACGAAAAAATATATTGATAAGCGATTATCACCTTTAGTTAAAATATACATATGAAATGAAGCTGTCAAATACAAATAATCTTCGACAGACGTCAGAATTAATATTTTGGCGAGAGAATCGTTAAAACAAAACACGCGCAAAAAGGAAAGAGAAGAGGTTCTCTACGCATAGTGTGTCGGTCACGTCGTAAACGAGGAGAGTCCACTAGAAAATGTGTACTATTCTATATTTAATTAAAACCTATATAATTCAACAGAAGCTATTGCAAAAGATGATTCTTGTCCATCTCATTGTCAGTACATATTCATTCTTTTGGTCAACCGTGAATTGTTCATCAAGTCGCGTGAACCTTCTCCCGTTATAAACTTCTGGTTGGTTTTCATAAACGCGACGCCTGCGGCATTATGATCACATAGTTTACCCGTTTATCGGGCGGACGGCGAAATTTAATGGCCGCCGATTAAGATAGCGATGAAAGTAAAGCGGCTTAATTGGATTCTTGGCACGCCTTTCTTATGCGGCCACGTCTTCATTATGCTTTCTTTTCGTTCGTAGCCCGAAGTTTCAGTCGCGAGCCGCGCTACTGGTTTCTACCGCCGTGATTCCGAACGTTCCGAGCGAGATAACGTTACGAGTACCTCTCGAATTCGATTACGCATCAAGTCGACAATCTTTTTAATCACTTTCGTTGACCATATCGGAGAGTATTCGGGCTTCGGGTTATAAGCTTCCAATTAATTCAAGGGGATATTGAAAATATTCTTCAAGGATCCACTTTTCTGGATTCAAAAAATCAATTTTTTTCCATTACCTTTTATCCCAGATCTGACAAACACGCTCCTAAAAGATTTTATTGGAACTCAAAGCATACAAAAATCTTTACACGAGGCACGTGGCACGCGAGCCGAGCGTTCAGTTGTATATGTTATTCTCATGAAGTCCCACAATTTTAAGGTCGGAAATTGTTAACACGACACAATGGAAAATATATTAATATTGAAGGAGAATATTTAAAAAAAATAAAACCATTAGTACAAACTTATTTCTAACTTTTCTCATACTTTTACTCGCTATCAGCCTCTTTGAATTCTAAACTGCTCTCCATTAAGCTTCTTAATTGTAGCTAGTACTGAATCTATTCACGATCCATTGAAATCCCGTAATCATTTCAACAACTCATATATAATTTACCTGTTTCAGGGCTGCGCAACCAAATACAGTGTACAAAAAAGATTCTACCACGCCGCAGTAGAATTATCAGCCCCCATGGTTATTTGACTGGGCATTTCATTACGCTACACTCTGCATAATCATCAAATGAAAAACAGGATCAGAGTACCAGATCGTAATTTCTTCTCGAATTTTTACCGTGACTCATGCAAAGCGTTTCTGTTAACACGATTTTACAACCAAAATGCTCGGTCTCCGCACTTCAATCTCTTTAACGATTTCCGTAACGAATTATAAAGATCGCTACATTTCTATCGTTTGTAGTGCAGATTTCACTAGCTCCAAGTAAACAACTAAAACCCAATACCGTTATCAGGATGTATACTGTTTTATTCGCAACATATTAATAGTGAAATACAAACGTTGAATTTTAACGTCTTTTTCATACATCGATTGATACGCAAGTGACGTCCTGGATTACAGGTCTTGTGTTTGATCGAACCAGGCTACCAGACGGTTGATATAATACTCGAGAACCTCTAATCGGCATGGTCAGCGATTACACAGCCGCTGCAACTTTGAAACGAGTCGACGGCGTTCTGAGAACGACTCCGCGCCGATCTAACCCATGATCGACTAGCTTTAATAAACGGAGTACTATAATAAGTATCGACAACGAGATACGCGCTGCCGTACCGGTCCGTCGACGCTGAAGAGTTGTGGAACTCGTGTTACGCGCTGACACAAAAAAAAATGAATGTTCGCGGTATTCGATTTTAGCGGAAATACCTTAGAGGCGCGTCTATTTCTTTAAAAAGTAACGATTTCCTATTTTTGACTGGATAATTCAGATTCAAGCAGAAGTGATCAGTCTAAACTATTAATATCATCGATTTTTGTTACGTTTTCTTCTTAAAAAATGCTACAATTCTAGAAAAATGTACCTTTTTTGTAATTAGGGAAAAACCAATTAATCTACCCTGACCAATTCATTCATTCATTTATTGCCGAGTAACACGTATGTTTCTATTGAAACTGCTTCGAGTGCAAAGAGTTAATATTTTTCACACAACAGCGGCAGCCGATGCGTTAATACTAAACGTATCGGCACTTCAGCTACCGATCATATTTTTCCGAAAGAAATATAGATGATTGTTGATTTAATACGGAAACAATGCACAAAATAGCTTTCGGATAATAAGAGAAAGATTATACATGTTCATTTGTTTTTAACGAGAACGGAAAACTATAGATGCATTAGTTTATTCGGAAGTACCGGTCATTTGACCGGCCGCGGTACGTTCAGTGTTAATTCAATTCACCAGGCCGTCGTCACGTGGCAAATTACAGTGAATTTATTCGCGTCCGGGAAACAGCAAAATACGGCGAAATCCGCGGCGAGAGGTCCCTAACGCTTATGAATCCCATAAGCGTTGCCATTAATTGTACGCTTATCCGGTACGCTCTTTCGCGAATGGATTCACTTCCGCCATGCCGGATAATGCGCAGGGGTGCCGACAGGCCGACGTATTTATGGCCGTGCGTAAACCATCGGGCACTGGCCAACCCGCACAAAATATGGAAATACGGGAGAAACGTGGAAGGAAATTTTAATTGCCCGCGCTGAACGCCGCAGACTCATCGGTGAAAGCGGCCTAAGATACGGCGAAACGGACGGGTACCGAATAGGGCCCGCAGAATTCTATCCTGCGCCACGTACACGCACCGTTGCACACGTAAACTCTCGGTCATTATCTTCCGCGAATGATACGATACTTCGCTTTTCCTCTGGTTCCCGTATGAAGTTTCAATAAACGCTCCGCCTCTCGATGTTCCTCCGCCGACACTCGACCTATCTGGGAATCTGAGGACACGGGAACGCGGAAGCGGCTGTTAAAGTTATCATTTTCCAGCGTTATGAACCGGCGATTAGCGATTGTGTTCTTTAATTGGATAGCTCGAGAGGAACGCGTTTGAAGATGCTCTTCGACTTATGGACACTGACGTTGCTCGCGAAGAGATATCGGGGTGGTTGATGAAGTTTGAATTGTGGAAAGGGATGTTTGGAAGGAAGTGTTTAACAGTAGATTTATAGAATCTGTTATTTGATGGATATTGATTTCTATAAACATTATTTGGTGAAAGTTTATATCGATTTTGGTTAATGATATATGTTGATTTAGACTAGATATTTATTTAATTGCAATTAGTATTTGATTTAAATTATTACTTGCTTTTAGTTAAGTCTGTTTTAATCCCGTATATGTTCGATCTAATAATGAATAATGAATCACAATAAAGTCATGATAGGAACCACAAATTATCAGACAAAACTTTTATATTGAAGTAAAAAATAACGAAATTCAAACTTGAGTCTAGACAGATTTCAAATCGGTTATTCATTTACCAAAATTGCGTAAAAATGAATTCTGAGATTCATTGGTTTACCAAGACTAAACTTTTGCGTTGACTATACAATATTGTGCATTAAATATGCGAAGAAAAAAACTCAGATTTGTTAGTTTATCAGTACTGAACTTTCGTATTAAATTTTATGAAAAGAAATGACGAAAATAAAGACGAATGCGTTACGTTTCGCGAGAACGTTTTGGTATGTTCCAGAATCTTCGCGAAGTGAACGAACAGTTAAAGACGAAAGAACAAGAAAAACTTCAAGAATGTAGGTGCGTTTAAAACGCACACGTTGAAGACGGGTTCCAGAATTTTCGGGAATCTTCATTCCACGAAGGAAGATTGAAAGCACGACTATAAGAAGAAGAGCTATCGATCATCACAGCATACAGTTGAAACCAATGAAGGTAAACCGACTTGATTGAAAGAAATATAATCAATGCCTCTTTGAAATTTCAATAAGAAATCGTAAGTTACTCGAACTTGTAGCGTTTTTGTAATTTTTTAAAACAAGAATTTTCAGTAAAATTCAACGTACACATATGACTATTAAAATCAAATGTACACATATGTACTAGTATCCTTGAAGAAATTAATACAGTACCTTCAATTTTCCAATTCTGTAACGTTCTTTTTACAAGCAGAATTTTCAATGAAAAATGTATAAGAAATTGCCCAATATCAGACACTAGAACTCTGATGCATCAAACATTTCCAGAACATTTCTATACTTTTATACTTGTACTTTCTTGTACTTCTATACCAGGAAAAACGCAAGAAACCTCGATAGCCCAACTTTCTCAGCGATCCTCCTCAAGATATGGTCAAGATAGACTATTAAATCTTGACACAAGGTGTCTTTCTTTAGCGAGCTATCATCCGCTTTATCGTCGACTCGTTTCGGTCTAAGTGCATTTTTGACCCCGTTATCTGGCTGTACCCTCTGCCAACTACTACAACAGGCCCTGTTGCCACCATGATAGTTCCTTGGCTGTACCTTATTATTTCACGACCAACCGACGCGGCACGGCGCGGCGTCCGGCAATGGCGAGATCGTAATACGATTTTTCCACGAGTCGTAAAGGAGATCGTTGTCGTATCCAGCCACGACGAAGCCGCGTGCCCGTGCTCGTCGTGTGTTGCTCGGCCGCAGCTAGTAGATCGTGTACGAGGCCTGTCTTTGGTACGACATCGATTCACGAGTGAAAAAAACTCGTCCGACGTCTCGTCCTGCTGGATTTTCAAGAAAACCGAGCTCGCGTATCCGTTCCATACGATAGAACGTGCGCCGTCGCAAACGATCCTGTCGTTTTCAGGATGCCTCGACGCTGCCAGCGACACGTTCCCCTTGCCACGTAACATTCCCCAATAAAACTGGAGAACTGTTTGGAGCTACTCATTTAGAAATGCATTGTTTTATTTTGTTTACTATTGTATGAAGTAAACGTATTCAAGGTGGTCAACCCCTAGTGGCGATTTTCGTGCTGTGCTTGTTGACATGATGTTAAACAGTTCATTTAATATAAATTATAATTGGCATAATATCCACTATGGTAATATATTAAACATAGTGAGTCGCAAATTCCTGTTACCTCTAGACAAAATCCAAAAAATCGACTATTCACATGACGAAAATTGAAGGTTACCAATTTGTTAGTAAGTAGTTCCTGCTATACAAAATAATTTTTATTCCAGAAATTAATAAATAATAACTACTGTTTTGCAAGCTCAAAGACTGCCCTGCAGACATTCCTCCAATGAGACCAGGTCTATACAGAGTGTCACACGTCGCGTTTTCTCTGCTGAAGTAAGAACTGTATATTTCAATGCGTGTTACAACGTGTTCCGTGTTGGTCAACTTAGTTGCATTAAAATATACAGTTCTTACTTCAGCGGCAAAAACGGAACGTCTTGGCCTAAGGCTATCCTAGTAGATTCCTGGTTTAGACACAAAGAGGTTATGTCAGAAATTTACGGAACATATTGGATTGACGTAAAACTGTTGTCGACTTTTGTACGTGGTTAACAAAAAAATGTTTTCCTTCAAAAGAAATAACATCTATTTTTAAGCTATTATAACGTATATACAAAACACTTCTTGCTTCGTTTTTCTTGCTTAGTCTTGGTTTCGCCAGTGTGAACAGTTGAGAAGTCTTCCTTTTATTTCTTGTAAAAAAACGTCAACACCTTTGCACCAACGCAATGTATACATACATATCAAATCAAGGAGAAGACGCAGCAGTAGCGAGAAAGACGAGTAGATCTCGTAGCCCTCTAGTGGCAAGTATAGGAGGTGTCGCCATATTTACATTTTAATAGTATTTGCTTTTCCTTGTTTTGTCAAGTTTATAATTTGTAAAATGACAATGTGTAATTTTTTAACAAGAACAGAGACGAAAGATGATTTCACTTTTCAATGAATTAGCATTGGAAGTGGAACTATTCACTGTTGCCTTGAATAATAAAAAAAGAATGAAATCTCAGATATGAAGACAAATTCAAAATAAAATAATATCCTACATAAACAATATATAGACACAAACATAAATTCTGATATAGATGGAAAGTGGCCCGATTTTGATTTGTTATGTCACTGTTCACGATCAACGCTTCAACGGTTAATGAAAGAAATTAACTGCACGTAGATATTTGATAGATAGATGCCATATCTCTCGAACTCCATACATTGAAAATTAGGAGTTATGTAGTTCCCGGTTACAGTCTTCTTTCAGACGTCGTGGGACGTCCTTGTGATAAAATGTCGGACCACCCAAGTGATACGCTAACGTTTTCCAGGCTCAACGAAAGTTTTGAGAAAGTAATTTTACTCTTATCTTAGTATAGTAATTATTTTGTACTGTTCATCCGTTAAAAAAGTACACTTTATACCAGATTTACAAATATTTATTTGTTTTACTTTCTTACTTAATTTCATTACATTTATTGTATTGTTTCTGGAAATAAAAGAATTGAGAAGAATGTATTAGGATATGTACTTATAGTATCGTATCAATCAAAGTCAATATAAATTATAAAGGAACAATGTTTATAATTTCTATAATTATAAGCATGAAATCTGGAATTTGTTAAATTGTGTGTTGTGTAAAAGTATTGTTGATACGAGGGCGCAATGGAAAAGAAGACTGACCAGGGCCTAAAATTTGAAATTTAGACAGAATTTAACGTTCTGTTTAGCATATTTATTTCGGTATAGAATTACAGACGATATTTCCTTGGGCAATCATTTTTTTGTGGAACAACGGAATTTGTGGCGACAAAACCAGGATTATTTGGAAACAGCCTTACATTCGCTCTACCCACATGCACGCCCACCTGTAGTGTCACTCATAATTATTCGAACGACAGAGACTTCACATTATATTCCGTTTTTGTAAAGCAAATATAAATGTAACATGTTACTGTTAGCGTAAATAACACTTTCTTCGAGCAATCAATATTCCCATGATACAATGACTATAATTACGCGCATTACAGATCCCAATTACCGGTTATCAATTTTATTAATGTTTTACAGAGGGAGATAGATAAGGTAAAAACTATGTTTCCTGCAACATAATTGCTTGCGATATTCTTCGATCTTATTAATTTCCGTTCTTGTGTAATCATTTCCGATCAATTTAATCTGTTTATTATATGCCCGCGAATTTCCAAGTTTTATATCTGGTGTTCAATTAATCGTTGAAAGAATATAAATAATAATTTACATTTTTCGATAATTTAGTATTATTTTACGTGTTTTATTTGAAATATATTTCGAAAGACATTAATACTGTCGAGAACAGTATAACAACATATTAAAATTTATCAACGAATGTCCCCCGACCTTACAATGTGGTACATCGAGTTACCTTTATAGCGGGAGTGACTAATAGAGAAAAATAAAACGAAAATAAATAAGATCAAGAATAAATAAACAACATAAGTATGGCTATGCACAAAAAGAGCATGACAAAATAAAACAATTTAAAAGTATCTCGACAAAGAAGCGCGCACTCTCGAATGAGTCTGACGTCGAGTCACATTCGACGTAGGAGTGCAAAGGGTTAAATTCCATCACGCGTGAAACACAACAAAAGACGCGACTCGATTCTTTCGCGCAAAACGGCCGCGGAATATTCATTCCGATTTCACGCGGACGGGGCTCACGGGTTTCTCGGAAGGAAAAAAGGAAGCTGCAACGCACGCACAAAGACGGAGGAGTTAAGGGATACCGGTGGTAAAACGAGGAGATGCCGAGATAGGGAGGCGTAGGAGAAAACGGAAAGGAAAGGACGAGGTAAAAGGCAGGAGAAGCGGACACGGTTACGGCGCGGCGAAACGTCCGAGGGAGGAAGGGTTGAAACGCGCAAAAAAACATTGAAAGAGAAAACGTATGCGCAACATCGAGACCCCCTGGATACGTGTTTGCTTAGCACTTTTGGCCCGAGAGGAAACAAGCGTAGGAAGGCCGGCTGGCGCAAAGTTTACGGCCGCGGAATAAATTATCGTCGGGTTTCGTGCGTTCCTTCGAAATTTACCATACAACATACTCGCGGCGCCCGTGGACGTAATGGTTGTGCCGGGTGTAACGGACGCGAGTAACGAAAGAAGGGGTGGGACTTTAACCCCTTCGATCTTAGCTTCTGACCGATAAAGTTAGACAAGTTAATACGGGAAAAATGGTTGCTTGGACATGAGATATTTAAATATTAACCCCTTGCCCAATAATATCGTGTCAAACTCGTGGTGAAGATTTCAAATAGAATTTAGAAAATATAAGTATCACTTAATTCTTCCATGTCCGAATTGAATACTATTTTTCTATTATTAATTTCAATGCTTCTGAATAAATATAGACATAGTGTAAGTGTAGTCCTAACCCTATTTTTCTAATGAATCATGAAATTGAGAAGGAAATCATAAGACCATAAGACTCGGAGATTTCAATATCACTTTCAAAATATCCCCTCAGAGGGGTTCACCGAATGCAAAGGGTTGAAATATTATATTCAAAGATTAAAGTGTTAAATTAAAATATTATACTATTACATTCACCACTTAAGTAATAGCACCAAATTTGCACAGTACTCAAAATATACGATTTGTGCTGCATTCGTATGCCAATAAATGGAAAATATAAGCTGGCCTCCGGAGTTGATATCCTTTGCACAATGGTAACGGCCAATGTGTTAAGAATCAAGGAATAAAACTAATGTTCCGAACATTTTACTTTAATCGAATCAACAAAAAAAGAAAAAACATTCCTTAGTATTTACATTGCAACACGAAAAATCCATTTCTGGAAACAGCTTCGTCAGCTGGCGCAACCTCCCATAACTCGCGACAATCGTGCGACAAAAACGTGGCTCGGTAAGCGACATTAAACGCGATCTCGCCAGTGATTTGTTAAGCGAGGATCGCATCTGCGGTGCGTGTCCCGCGTAACTGTTACCGCATCTCGCCGTTTAACATCTACCCCGGGTAATCTCATGCGAACCGCCGCTACGCTGCGCCGCATGGCACGAGGTTTAGGGACTATGCACACGAGTGACGTGATTCCGCTGCGGTGTACAGTGGACTGGATCGACAGAGTAAGTGACATTTTGATATAATGTCAACGTTCTGAAATCGATGTATACTAAATATATTTTGCTTCTTAACACTAGAACTATCGAGCATTTAATACGATTAATATGCAATCCCTATAAAAATTCTAAGAATATATTACTTTCAGTTTCTTCAGACATTCATTATAGCATTCAAGTGAAACTATTTATTTTCAAGGTCATTTCGAATACTCAATGCTTTTCAGATATCGATAATTGCGAAACAAAAAAATCGAAACCAGTAATTTTGACTGGTTCTAGTGTTAAATGTCTATAATCCTTGGAAACGAAAAATTAATATAATTTAGTACGCATTATAGTTGTGATGAACATCAGAAGGTAGACATTTTAAAAGTACCATTTCTCATAAAAGAGATGCTTCCCTTCTACATGATGCTATGACAATTGTATCCAATATTTTTGCTTCGTTTTGGTCTTAAAATGTTCAGCATACCTTTATTATAAAAAGTCTCATTCTTTTTTCGTAAGAACTTCTAGCAGAGGAACTGTGTTTCCTTATTATCCTGAAACAATTAGTGCGGCACCGCGTCGCTCGTGTGCACATGCCCTTAAGGCCGCGCACTGCGCATCCCCGAATACTGATTGCGCCGCCGCGATTAGGCTAATTAATGTACAGGACAAGAATGTACACACGCGTGACGAGATATTAGATAAATGGCTCGGGAGGAGGCTTTTACTATCCGCTACCACGGAATTTTCCGCTCGAGTACCTCTTGGATCCCGCGGCTTTGAAGTGTGTATTCCGCGATCTGCCTCGAAATATCGAGGAAATCGATCATGCGTGATCATCGGGAAAAGCCGATCCGGAAAGTTGACCGGGCACGTCTAAGCGTGAAACGAGTCCAAGCGCGACCGTGAGCCGAGCGTAAATATATTACTCTCACTCGTTCCAGATACAGAGACACCATCGGCGTTAATGGGGAGAGTAGTATTATCAGATGAACATAATTTATTATTACGCTATCGGGAATAATTTATACCCCTTTCGTGTTACCGATCGATTCGTCAACGGAGCTTGATTCACGACTTTATCTGTGCTGTGATGGTGGGATTCATGCCGATCGGTCATGAGGTCGAGTTATAGTTCCGTGAATCGACGCGTGTATATATATATATATATATATATATATATATATATATATATATATATATATATATATATATATATATTATCATGAAAAGTCGAAGTGTGGACTTTGCAATGGAAAAGTAATATGAAATGCAGAAATTTCAGAATTCGTGAAATCATTCGAAGTATGAAAATTCAATAAAAGTAAGCAATAAAACATTACCAATTATTGAAATCGGAAGCAAACAACGCGATATATTGTGTAAAAACAATTCTAACAGCAGTATGTAAATACCAGAAACAAAGAATAGTTAACCGCAACAATTTCTACTTCATTTTCTTTCGTAAACCACGATCCTCTCGTTTCACTCGTTTATATAAAAAAAAACTGTCATTAATACCTGGCTTTCATCCGTCGAATCGCATTTCACTGAATTCTTTCACGGTGAGTTCCGCAGCCCATTGGGATCGACGGGACCGATCAACCTCGAAATTGAGTCATCAGCAACGCTTAATTGATCCCGCTCCACTCGGTGTATCAGAGACCCAGCTACTTTGATCATGCGAGACAGACTAACGTACCGTGTCTTGCGTGTTAACGGCAATGGTAATTTAAAAAGTAAAAAGACCGTCCAACAAAAACCTCGATCCTAAAGACTAACATACCACGAAAGGAACGATGCGTTTCGCGATGCGTGCGAAATATAAACAATTCAATATTAAAATTCATGAAAGAAGAAATAATGTATATCTCCTTTTCGAGTAATGTAATATTTAGCAACTTCAAAACATTTCCTGTTCGTTTTGAAACGAAATTAGATGAAAAACGAGGAAGAGATAAGATAGAACATTATTTTCCGTGTCACTAACTTCATAAAGCTAACGATAGTATGCAAAAGAGGGATGAAATTCTATACAAAACTTTATTGTTTCTAATAATTTAAATCTTATCATTTTTATCCGATTCCTATGAAGTTTGTATCTTATTGCTTCTATCCAATTTCTACGAAGTTTCTATCTTATTGTTTTTATCTAATTATTATCTTATTATTTCTATCCAATTTCTAAATAATAAATTTTAGAAGATTCAGCTGTACAGTTTCCAGAAAATAAATTTCAAAGGTAACCCAAATTCCATTGCATCGCACGGGGCAGCCGCCTCTAGGGAAACTGTAGGTTATCTCTAACGACCTCTAATAAACGTAACAAATTCAGCCCGGCACGAGCGATTCGGTTCGCAGGAAGTCCCGGGAAAAATCGAGAGCTCGTTACTTCTGGATTGCCTTGTGTGATCTATCGCGGCAAAATTCGCGGAGCTCTCTATGTTACATTCACCGATACAATCGCGATAATATATCTGTACGTGGTGAACGCGAATGTTACGCTCTGCTGCGGCCTACGGATACCCAGCCACGCGGAATTCGCTAGAAAATTTATTCGCCCTCCAAGGCCGTCCTTTTAACGCATCGTGCATAAATTCAATCCCCGATACGTTGATTTACCGTACCGTTACTTTCTCGGGCTCCTCCCGCGCTCGCTACGTTGCGCTAATTGCGACACGGAAAAAATCGGCCGACTGAAGTTTTATGTGACCCCGCGAAGTATCGTGTTCTGCAGTCGTCTTTCACGTCGAAATGATAAAGGAGCTTCGATATAAAACTACTAGGATGACAATACACGTCCGGAATATCAGATAACCTTGATTAGGCACTAGGGTCTTTTTCGACCCAAATCGAGATTCATTTTTCATGTGGATTTTGTTTTAAGGAACGGATGAAGGTTAATTGAAGCATTGACAATTTTTCTGCCAAATCTTTTCCTAAACTATTAAATATTAGTTGAATTACTGAATATTGAATGTTATTTTATTAATATTCAAGTTGAAATATTAACAACAAACTTAAACGCACTGATTCGTTCCTCAAATTTTGGAATAAAATATGCTGTATATTATAAGAGAAATTTGAAATTAAAGAGCAAATTAATATTAATACACCAATCAATGTTTACATAAATTGTTACAACGTAATATGTATAAAAATTGATATTCAATTCTAATCGACGAATTTCCTACTTCTAATATAAACAGAAATAAAACGAATGACTTAATAATGTCGACAATGTGAATTACTATGTATAATAAAATCACGTTAAAAAGAACCTGTTCTCAAAAATTAACACAAAAGAATGTTCTTTCGAGTTTCAATAGAAAAAGAAATGTTTGGAAAACCTGTGGCGCTAAATAACAACTGAAAAGTCAAAATTTTCAATACCAACAAATAATAACACAGTTTAAAAATATATCGATTGTATAAATTTCCTTATCGCATGAAATAACGTCATTTATGACTATTCTATAGCTTTAGGAACGTGAGAGTGGTGACGTTAAATAAATGTGATCACCAAATGGAGACCATGGCACCGACACTGTCAGGGAACCGTGTGCCCATCTTTTTATAGCGCCTATAAAAACTGCCCTATCGAATCGCTACAAACGTTACAAGAAAACAAAATAAATACGTGTTAAAAAGAGAAAGAAATCCACTGGTGCTTTAATCAACCTGCTCAAGAGGAAAAGAGGGGAAAAAAGAGAACGCTATAAACGCAGTTGACTCTCGACACTCTCACGCGAGACATTCCTCTCCTGAACCTCCCAAAATTAGTTAATCACACTACGTTCTTGACATCTTCACGTTCTAGACGTCTTTGTCCTACATTTAAAAGAAAATGTCTTTAGGAGCATTAATATGCAAACTGCTCCAGAACTTTTCAAACTCAATCCATGTAGCTTCAAAATGGTTAATTACATTCATATATTTCAGGTTAATTACGCTTGTCGTGTGTGTTATCTTCGACTACCTTGTAACTCGTTCACTTATCATGACCCATATACTAATCACGACTGTGATCGTGCTAATACTGCATTAAGTTTCACATAGCTTCATCGCACCAATTACACGTTCCTACTTCGATAGCAATAGTTTGTCGATGTCTTCGTACATCCACGATAAATATTTCTTATATCTAACGCTTGAATTACACAGCACTGTTTCAACTATTCATTTTATAATTAACTGGATTTGAAAGTTTTGTTCAAATTGAAAAGTGTGCGCGCTTAAGATTTTAAACTACCTCTAATATAGTATGCAAATAAACGTTCAAAATTTTTAGAATATTACTAATCGTAAAGAAGGAAACTGTTAGTTTGCCACTCCGAATTGATTTCACTTGTGATTCAAAATTTTTGCGATTTTCTCAGTTTCGCACTTCGAAACACAAATCGACGTACCGTAACGCAATTGTTATTTAATATTACGCTTCCCCAATTTATCTGAAAACGTTCGAGATCCACTGTACATGGCATGATTACCATATTACGAATAAACACAACGAAAACGGTAAAATATTCAGCGACTGGAATAATATCGAACGTCGTTCCTATCTGGACGTAAAACCGCGAAAGGTTTAAAAACATTCGTAAAATGTTCTGGTAATACTGAACTCCAGCATATTTTGAAATTTTTATAACCCATCGACAGTTTTACAAAAACTTGCAACGTGCGAAGTCTCGTTGCCCTTCAAGCATTGTTCCACGAGTGAAAATGTCTCGAAATGATTTCCAAACTCGTCGTGCGTGGTCATGAGCACGCCACAAGCACCTCGAACAAAGACTTCGAGACCCTCGTTCGCCACCGGAAAAGTTTAACAGTTCTCCATTCTTGCGTGACCGGCGACAGACGCGCGTTGCAGACTGCGCCTCACAGTAAGTCGGATGCACACGGAATAAAGAACACGAGAAATATAAACACACGTCGGTTTTACACGTGTTCATGCACGCCAAAAAAATTCCGGGTAAGTTCGTTGAGCGGTGCGTGCACGTTTTGCGGGTCGTCAATCCGTTCCAGCGTGAACAGGAACGTTAAGCCGCGTCCTCACCGGTTTATCGTCGACGAGCCATTTTGTTCGATTATTTCTGTGCATATTGACTACTAGAACGCTTACCATGTTCCCAGTTTTTCAGTTTCGTGCGAAACAACGGATCTTTTTAACACTAAAATTACCGAGGAGTTACATTGACTTTTTTTAAATTCATCTATAGAAACTTTAAGAGTGCATCTATCGGGGCTTTAATTGATTTATAATTCAGTTTGCGTATTGCTAAATCAATTTCTTTAATCATGTCTCAGAGAAACATCTATGATCCTTTTAATAATTGCAAAATGAAGAAATCAGGAATGGATCACTTTGACCCGTCTGATAGTTTTAGTGTTAACGAACGATGCTTGAGTCGTTCATAGGTCAATTAATAATGCTTAATGACACTATCTGGGTATTATCAAATTTTAATATTCAAACTTGATTAATTCTTTGTGTATTATATATTATTTCATTGGATTTTTTTACTTTTCATTTTGTGCAATTAATCACTGCGGCGAGCAAATAGCTCGAATAACATATGGTGCATATGCATTTTACTTTTCACTGTTGAAGATGTATATTATTAGACAGGTTACTTCAATTTGCTAAATTATTGTAAAAAGTTCTGTTGAATCATAATTTGTGACTGATGATCATTGACTTTTGTTTAACCCTGTCTATAGTGTATCATGAGATATTCAAATAAATTGAATGAGAATTGTAATTGTAAATCGCAACAATTTATTCTATACGGTAGATGTAAATCGATTTTAGAATATTGCAAAGTTCAGTATGATGATGCGTACATACGAGCACACTATAAATAATGTATGAATTTTACAAATTTTACAAAACTGAATAAAGCTTTCTCAAATCTAACATTAAATGAACAATTTTCTCTATGTAAAGTTAGAATAAAATGCATATAATACGGTTTATTAAAGTGGATAGCATAGAAAGAATAAAATAACAATATTCAAGTTGCATAAGGAACTATTCGACGCTAGGCAGCGTTTATTAAAATGAACCTATATATGGATACCAAGAAAGAATCAATCATTCAAACAGTTTCATCATGTATGTACTTACAGTGGCAAAAGCCGAAGGGGTATGGACGAGACTTTAAATTTGAGGCTTCCAAGAAAAGACGGTACTTTTCGAACGGAACTGCTTCCTGCATTTCGTTATTGCTTCGACGAAAGCAATGGATGCGCAGTCATTAACCTTTCAAATATTGGAGGTGCGTGGAAGAAAATAATTCTCGTCTGTTTAACTGAACTCTTGGAAGGGATCATAAAAAAACGCGTTAATATTATTGTTACTATCACAACTAGTAGTCTAAGTGGACGTCCAAAAAATTAATATTATCGATCAACACATTCTTTTCACTAATATAAAACAAAATTCGTATGGGGCAAGAATTTATCCAAGTTTAATATTTATTCTAGTTCGATTTAACACGAAAATTAAGATGAATTTTAAATGTTTGACTACCAGTATCTGGCGAAAGAATATAAATTACTCGTGCGAAATTAAATCCATCTTTAATCAAGTGAAGATTTTATGAAATATGCCACTCTGTTTCTCATTAAAATCTCTGTTTTTTAAACACATTCTGCTCATGTAAATTTTATCTACTGAAATTTTATTTAGTATTCTATTTCACAGCCGTTCATCTTTAAATAAAATATTATTTTAGTAAATAATATTTATATAACATTATAGTAATATTCATATAAAATTATTTATGGTATAAATATAGTGAAGTACTCACCAGCCATACATCTCTTCCCAAAATTGAACTCCCAAGTTTATAATCCACTCGCAGGTGTAAATTACATCACACACCAACGTCAAATATATATCCAAACTCAGAACAATCACTTATAAATTAAAAAAAAACACTTTAGCCGCACAAATAAAGAATCAATCCTAGATTTCAACAACTCTGTCTCTCACTACGAATCGAACTTCAATGTCTGACTACATGAGAACCATACTCACTTCCTTTTCACTTCGGACTGTTTCGAAGAGTAGTAATATTTCAGTTCTCAAACAATACAATACACTTAGCACTTGTCTCAACAAAGTAATGCAAAATTTTATATTTGCAATCGTGTTATAAAGATTATCAATAAGAATAATTTTTAGAATACTTCACAAATAAAGATCCTAAAATTTAGTTTCTACGAAGTAAAGAACGATATTACTGAGCAGTCTGATCTTGAAATAATTAAATAAAAAAATTTCAATTTTCTCATTTAATAATACTTTCGTTTATTATTTCTAGGAAACTCCTGGAAATTTTAAACAGTGAAACCTCAACTATTCGATTTAATTGGGCTACTAACAGCTCAAATAAATGGAGGCTCGAAACGGAATTCTTCGAAGTGTGTTTTCAGAGATCGATCGTATCCTACATTTCAAGGTATAATCTGGGAATTTGAATTGTTAAATTTGTGGATGATCAACACTCTGAATGATTCACATCGCGAAAAGTAGTGATTCGGTTAATCGAAGTCCTACTGTATTATTAAACAGTAATGGCACATTGCATATAAATAAACTTTAAAAAAATTGTCTAAGAAATGACTCATCATATTGTCTACTTAGATAAATGAATAAAAAAAAGTTAACATGTTGCGTACGTTTGTTATCGTATCGCAGAAAACCGTGCAAGAGTGCAACGAGCATATAACCACGAACCAAACTCGTCACGGCTTTCTCATGCGGGCATCGATATCACCGTAGAGCACGTTTCGTCCCAGCGTTTGAATCTATATTACGTCGAACGCGAATAAATAATAACTTTCATGCCAGTTGCAATTACCATAAATTTAACAATTTTTATATATCAAACTGTCTTTTCTCAAGAATAAATTAAAGTATAAATAAAGCAAAATTCATTTTCCTTAATTATATTCTATATTTTTAATCATATTATATATTCTCAGACTTTAAACTAGGCAATTTCGTACCCGTTCTCAATTTCAAAGATTGAATCAATCTTGAAATTAATGAAATACTTAATTAGCTCGCGAATAATCAGAACGAGACAGGATCAGTTCAATTTAGAAAAATCAAATATGTTATCCAAAGTTATTTTAATCTTGATGTTTTCAGTCATCCGTTAATAAAAAAACACAAAGCTTCAAATCTTTTTATGAATTTTCGAGATAAATTTTCTTACTTCGCAACGAAACTTCGCTATCAGGCGCTAATTAATCGCCAAATTACTGTTTGTGTAAAAAATGTGCTTTTTTCAGTCGAAGAATGTTACACGACTACTTTATACTTCAGGAAAAACATTTCAAAGAGTATCGTGAAAACAGTGAACTGTTTAATATTTTAAATCTGTTAAAGCCCTTCCAGTGATCGATAATAACTGTCCTCCACTACCAACAAAAATTGTATCAACATTTACATATGTTTGAACGATTGAACTTGTCTACGGAAATATTCATATAAATTTCGCACAATTATCAAAATTACATAGCACATACACCGAACGTGTTCACCACACAGAAGCACTGCCAGTCGAAATACCGCCTGCGCAAGCATCGAAGTCACCAAGTACCCAGGCGTGTTCCGCGCACTTTCAACAGTTTAAAAAGAATCCGTCGGATTAAAGAATCGAATGCGAGCCGTATCACACATCAACCAAATATTTCGTCGGCGTTTCACTGAAAATTCTCCTTTAATCCATTATTTATAGCCCCGAACGCGTTTTTCGTGCAAGGAATCACTCGTGCGTATCCCCAACGCTTTCAGTGACTCCAATCAAAGAAGAAAATGTAAAAGTGAACACAAAACGATCATCGCGAGAATTAATCGTTACATCGACGTCGCGAGAACTGGCTGCATAAGCCGAACCATTTAAATCGATTAGCCGCAACGCGATTTCGAAACGATAACAACCAGTTCGAGGAGACGGTTGCACCAAGACTGATCCATGGATCGTGGCTCGGAGCAACGAAAGCCGCGAATCGAGCAATGGATCCCCACCACACCTGCTTCTCACCCCCTTCTGCCTTTCGATTCCCCGCTCATTTTCAACCGGCGGGAACGGTTTCCTTTTTCTCCCGGCCCTTAACCCTCTTTTTCTCGTCGACGAACCAACGATTTCTCTCTCGAGCTTGGCTCGCGAGACGCCACGATAAACGCAACCCGGGGAACCGATCCATCGCTCGTACGATTTCCATTTCCTACCTTCGACCGTTTTGCAGCTCCCAACGGAACGGAAAGCGGCATTTCATCACCGAAACTCACTTTTCTCAATTGTAATATTAAAAGGAATATTTTTCATTGACCCTTAATAGTTTACGCTAAAAAATATTCTTAGCTTTTCTATCCGAAGACTGGATCAATGTTACATACGTAACACTTTTTTATAATATTTTAGTAATTTATTTGAGAACATTTTACAAGCAGTAAAATTGCATTTATGTGTAATATGATCGCGATATTGTAGATAATTGTAACAGAAATTGATAAAATGTATAATTATTCAAATGAAATGTGGTATTAAGTTTGCCTGAATATAGGACAGCTAAGGGTTACTAACCTATTAGTATCCTATTGGACACATTTCCAAACTGATTTACATATAGAATCGAAAGTTAAATTAGACAAAGTAGTTTTGACATAAGATAAACAAAGTAAAATACAGTAGTTTATTTTAGTTTACCTTTCTTTTGTTTCTCGCATTGCCTTAATAATGTTTTTTGAAAGAAATTCGTTTATTTTAACAATTTTTGAAGAAATAATATAACAACAACCCAGATGTGTCGTACTATTGGTGACAACAACAAATCAACTACTGGTCGTCGGTGACACCCAACCAAATTTGTCATGGTAATTTCTGATTAGAGAACATCTCTAACACGCTCGTAGCTTGTAACAACGATACATAATTATCAGTGAACATGTAAGTATTCGAATAAAGCAGTTTTTATTAGATTAACTTTGCACCGAAGATGTTCTGAAATCAAAACCAACATACACACATTGAAACTGTAATTACTGTTCAGTTTTTTCCTTCTTTAATTATTTGTTCAAAGCGCATCTAACGATCTTACCCCTTAAGGGTTAAAAATATTAACATACTTGATAGATGAATACTACTTGGGACATCTGGGACAAATCTGTCTTTTTGTTTATAATTATCACGTTCACGATATTAATCGAACACATCTTGTCAGTGGTAATATTAGGGCTAGTCATTGATATTAAATCGAATAAAATTTAGATAATACACAATTAAATTGGAAGCTGAAATTACAATTTTGAGAAAATCAAAGACAAAAAAAAACGAGAGACTGTAATCGAATAATAATATTTGTATGAAAACTAAGAAAATATTATTATCGATAATATCTGTAATGTAAAACATTGATATATATTTACAAATACAAATTCGTGCAAAAGCTATACGCAAATTCGTTAGATTGACTATCTTACAAATTGTCAAAGCCCTTGTCCTTAAAGACCTCACATCTAAAAACTTAATTTTGAAATTTTAACTTAACTTTCCATAAAAAAGCCTTTATTTTTCTATTATATCATGATGTATGGAACACTCCGTATAGGAGGTACTTACTACCTATTTATACGAGGCATCGCCAATGGCTTGAATACTCAACCACGCTCAAGAAAACATAAGAACAATAGTTTCGCAAAATGTCATGATTGAAAATTAACAGAAAATTCAACGTGCAATCATGTTATCCGAATTATAATTCAAAATTTCAGTAACAATTCGGTTACAATGTTTCAATTTTGCATTCAGATATCCCGAATAAATAAATCTTCCTCCGCAATATTCATCTATACAATATTTTAAAATTTCCATTTGAAAATAAGTATACGAAACCTACGTCGCACAAATCAAGAAAAATAATGTCATCCAGAAGACCACAAGTAATATCCGAGAGTGAAATTTACAACCACACAGGTGACCCAAAATAAAACCTAATTCCATCGAAAAATTACAGAAAACAACGTTGCACGGGAAGTGCTTTAACTACCCTGTTAGAAAACACACAACCAAAATGAAACAATTATGGAAAATGCGATTCGCTAAATTCCTTATCAACGATTTAAAGAATTACGGACCGGCCGGGTTAATACACATGGAAGCTCTATCAAACGTAATAGGAAAACCTATTCGTATTTGGCGATCATCGCACTGTTTCTATAAAACTATAAATGGCAAGCATGTGGACAAGAAGGCAATGCCAGTTGACGTTGAGTTTCACGACTACAAATCGACGTACAGACAAATTGGTCACTGGACGTTGGTGGGTAATAAAGATCCCATTAACAACAAAACTGATTTGAACGGGTGTCTGTTCAGTGTGATCGCCGATCAAACAGAAAACTGTCCTATAGACATGAGAACTAACACTGTAGGACAGATGGCGAACAACGTGAACACGTTGATCGATCGAATCGATGTTATTTTATCATCATACGGTAAAGATGAACCAACGTTAATGATAGGTGGTGCTCGATACCATGGCATATCGCCGAGAGAAGCCGCAATTATTTTAAACAACTCGCAAAATGTATATTGTGATGGTTGTAGTCAGTTAGGACACCCAAGAGGTCATGTCTCCGATAAATTAGCCACGGGCCCATTAGACAGCGTCGAGAATTATTCTCGCTCGAGTGGTGGAATGAAATCAGGATTTCTAAGTTACACGGATCAAAACAATGTGGCGCATTTCGCGCTAAGTCATAGAAGCGCGCAAAAGGCGATGGAAACTTTAAATCAAGGTTACATGAACGCAACAGTGACGCTGCATGTGCGCGACTTACAAATCGCCGGTTGTGATTTGCCACAAATGAAAGAATGGTGCAACGGCAAAGAATGCTCTTATGCTTTGGACATCGCTCAAGTTACGTTGGTGCTACGACACCACCAAGGGAAACGTAGTGATCCAGACGCAGACGTATTCGTCCATACATTTTATCCCAGAAGTCGATGATTATGTATATACTTATTTCAGTAGGTCTGGGTTAGATACATACAATACAAATTTTGTTCATGATCATGTCACATGTCATTTGATCCATTATAATAATGACTTTACGAAAAAACAATTGAACAAAAATTGTCTTTGGTATCTATTCTTGCTCTCAATCTCACTTAGCAGGTCCTCTTAAGTAAAATAACATTCGTTGCACGCACCTACCTTATGTCTGGAATTTTTTATTATCTCATAGGGTGTCTTCGACATTGTTTTCACTTCTCCAAACTGGAGATTGTGACTGAAATTTACAAATTTCATCTTAATCAAATAATTCACTTTACACTACAAGTTATTTATTGTTTTATGTTTTACTTGTAACATATATCGATGTAAAGAACATAAATTTCGTTAACAGAATCTTATTTACGAATGCTAAGTAATATCTCATAAATGTCGCGTACAAACTAGAATACAGTTTGTAGAAGAAAAAACACTGACAATATGAATATATTAGATATAAAACACACCTGTTCTTTCTTACTTGCTGGCTAACAATTTTCAAACTTCAATTCTTCGATAATCAATGTTGCGATGATCGAATTTTCAGTTAATCGATATTCTTATTAGTTTGCTATATCTCAATTCTCGTAATCGCGTAAAAATCATTAAGCGAAATATGCGATATAGATTAAATATTATCACAAGGTATAATTAATATTAACATTTTGCAACATGAAACTAACAAGCGTTGTAACCAAATGTTCTATGATGTTTTTCGGAAATCAATTTTCTATGACAATGCGTTTAGAATTTGTATTCCATGAACATAGCTTCAGAACTTGGCCATACTGCATGCGTACAAAAAACTACTCTAAGGATTGTATTTTCAACCATAAACTGTAACTATCGATTTTTTTATTGAAGTTCGATTGAATCAATTTCAAAATCCACATTAACTTGATTACAATATATGAAAGTATATATAAGGTAAAGAACTAAAATATATTTAAGCAAAAAAAATGTTGGAAGTTTATTTTATAACAATGTCTGAAAAATAAAGTATCATTGTGTACATGTTTTCAAATGAGGTCTTTGTGTATCTTAACTATGAGTATCTATGAGTATCTGTTTTGTAGTAATATTCCGACACAATTATGTATTTACTTATTTATTTATTTAATTTCATAAAAACAGTTTATCTTATAGATCATGTATATATACACATTTAATCACGATATTTACACAATGTATTAAAACTTTACATGTATGCTATCTTATTTCGTGATTACACCATGTCCATACCATAGTTCTCAAACAATTCCTTGCCACTTCAACTTCATTATCATTTTCAGAACAATCTACTTTGGTAATATATTCAGAACCAAAACGCAACATATTTTCACATTCGTCCATATTACCTAAAAGTTTCTTAGAAAATTCAAGAATTTCCATTACATGTTCCTTAGTAACAACCATTTTCATGTGTTTGGACAAAAGTAATTTTTGTAATATATTTATGTATAGTATAAATATTGCCATCTTAATGTTTTTAGGTAACTTTGACTTTAAATTCAATACAATATTTAGAAGCATCAATTTATAGTGAACAGTATCCTCTTTCATTTTTAATATAATATTCAGAAGTGTATCTACTATTTTTATAATGAGGTCAACATACTGAACTTCATGATCATGTAAACCCATTGTAATATTAAACAACCATGGAAGTAACCCATGCCCTTTTATGAGAAGAATTGAACCTTTAGTAATCCTTAATGTAGCACAAACGATCTCCAATATAAGTTTCTGAAACAGATTATACAATAGTCATAAAATTTTTAATATAATGCACATTTTAAAATAGACCACTGATGGTACCCGCTCTTGCATATAAATCTTACCTTCGTATCTGTATCTGTTAAACTACAAGTATAAAAATCCAACAACATTTTAAACAGGACGCACTTAAAAGCTACATCCAATTCACTTTCTGTTTTCATACCATCACGAATATTTTCTAAAATCCAACGCCTGTGCGCTTTGTATTCTACATCGGAGCTATGAAACAGTTGTAACAATTCAGGGATTGTGTTTACATCTAATGCAGGTTTTGCCATCAAAAATATTTGTAGACGCGAATACAGAGGATGTAACGGTTGTGTAGCAATTAAAGATGTTTTTGCTAAAAATGTAGAGACTAAACAATTCACACGCACATTGCCAAGCTCTGGTTCGGGTGTCGTAATACCATAACGTAATGCGTCTATTAATCTCATCCATAATAATTTTGATTTAGAACTATAAATAAATTTAAAAATTAGATACATTCAAAATAAGTGTATAACGTTTACTAAATTGTAGCCTAAAGTACCTTGAAGCTTCCAAATGAGTATAATATCTAGCAATGATAGTATATGCTGCCATACGAACATTGGAATGATTACTGCTACATGCAACAAATGCTAATGCTAAAGCACCGCTTTTAGCTATTTTCAAACAAGACACAACATTATTTTCAGATAGTACGAAACATAATAACGGTAAATAAAATGCTGGATCATATACGTCATATGCTTCGTGCAATTCAGTGGCCTGAAACAATTAAATTAGAGTTATTTATTTCAAAAAATGATACTTAAAATAAGATCTCTGAATATTTTAATGAACGAACCTTTAATGATCTATTTACAGGATAATTTCGTATAGTATTATTGACAATGTCCTCCTCCAATAAGTTTAAAACTTGAGTAGTAGATGGTTGTTTCCACAAATTCAAATGAATGTCTCCCTTCACACTATAATGTATGGCAGCTGCATTTCCCCAAAGGTATGGTTGATATTCATAAATATTAATATCATTATTTTCATAATATTGCAAAATCTAAAATCAATATGCATATAGTATGGTGTATTTTTCTACAAAACATACTTTGTAACATTTAATATCTGTGACCTTACAAGTAAAAGGTACTGATCCGCTTCATTTAAACTAGCGTTGTATGCTGCCAAATATACCGGCACGTGTGACAATGCTATAACCGTTTTATTTTTCTGCATAAGAATCCATAATAATTCTACAAGATCTCCTAAAAAGAAAGTAGATTAATATGCAAATGAACATGTTTTTTAATTAAACACAAAGCATACACGTACTTTTTGCACTTGATGATTCTAACATAATGTCAAGGAACTCGGAATGAGAAGTTGTCATTTCAAATAAAGTTTTAACATATTCATTGTCACTGTCGTTTTTGTACGCAATATTACATAAAACACTTAAAGTTTTTAATATTGGTAGCGTCTGCTTGTTATTCTTTAATTCTTTAAAGCCTAATTTTAAAGAGAAACGTGAGAATTGTGGCCACGAGTGATTATTATGTAATGTTTCCAATACGAAATTTTCTTTCATATCTCGTAAATTTTTAACTGCATCGTTCAACTTTTCACAAAGAATATGCAATTTTGTTATATTCTTCGACTCTTTCTTTAATGTCAAAGTAGTTATATGAAGAAGGACTTGTAATAAATTCGTAATAAATTTTTCATTGTCTGTTTCCAATGTTGCATATTTCTTATATACACTTTCAAGAATTTGTATATATTGAATTGATACCATGTCCAATTTATCACCAGCTTGCAATATAGTACTGCATACTTCGCTGCAATTTTTAAAGTCGAATGTATTTTTAATTAAGTAAGAAACTGCAGTAACATTCTCTTCTATCCATGTTTTTACGTCTTTCGGATTGCATAAATAAGACAGAATCTCAGTTTCGTAATGTGTCTTTACTTTTTGCATAAATTCTTGACTCCATTTGTAATTTAAATTACTTGAAATTATTGGAAACACAATGTTGCCCTCTCTTATTTTCTCAGACTTTAACATATATTCTGTAAAGACTGGTATAAATTTTATATTTTTACTAATTAGAAATGAAAGTAGTCTTACAGTTGTATGTTTCATTTCCATTGATAGTAATGATAAAAAGACATCTGTAAACATACAATAAAAATTAAATAAGTACAATATAAAATAGTAATATATAAATTTTTATAATAATTATATTACCTGTATCAATGCCAGCAATCTTAAATGGAAATTTCGAAATATACTGATATAGAGCAAACTCCCACGTTTCAACATTAATAACTTCTTTAGATTTTAAGGTAAGTAGATGAGAACATAAACATTTGACAAATTCTATATCTAATTCGAGCAAAGTGTTATGAGATACAATTTCATTGGTGGTAATAATTTCTATAAGTTTTGGAATAATGCATCCATACATGGATAACTTTGTACCATCTTTTGAAATAAACATGGAATTTTCCAAGTTCAGAAGTTTCTTCAATAAAGATGTAACATCTTGCGATGTTAATTGTAGTAAGTTCAACAATGTTACAATCGAATCAACGTCATTTATACTGTTACTTTTTTGATGCTTATTTATCATTTTGTGTAACTGCATAAGCAATTTATTTTTGAAATGGCGAACTAGGGTTCTTAGATTATGCTTATTGTACATATTAATCATTGCTTTACAAATATCAAGAATTATTAGAGTTATCATACTCTTCATGACATCCTTGCTTTTCTGATGAAATGGTGAAAAATAATACAAGATGACTGGGTGAGTGAAAACAGATTTTGCACATTCTTCCATTAATGTAGAACTATCTGAACTTTCTTTTGCAAGATGTAATAAAGATATTAAAAGAATTTTATGTTTATTGATTTGAGTTTCTGTCGAACGTCCTCGTTTAATAAATTGTGTTAAGTAAAATATAGTCATCTTGACTAAATACATAATTTCATATGCTGATAAAGAATAATGGATTGTAATAATCTCATTATTATATGTAAAAGTAACTGTATTGTCACCATTAAATACTTCACTTATTTGTATATTAGTATCATCTAACAATATTTGATTCAGTTTACATACTAAGTCCATACAAGGAAATATTTCCTTAACATGAATAGGATTATTACCCTCCAACCAGCTTTGTAAATATTTATGTACTGGCAATTCTTGTATATCTTTTGTTAAATGTATTATACATTGCGGTACAACTTGATAGTGCAACGTGTGTACTAGTACATAAGAAGCATAAGATAATACTGTAGGATGTAAATTTTTCTTCATTTTATGTAACATGCAACATAATAGCGGCGATACTGATGTAAAACGTTGCATAGATAACATATTATTTTCTACACTTTCATGTATAATGTTTCTATCCGTGAATTCTGAAAATTCAAAAAATAAACTTCAAGTAAGTATAATGTAAATAAATTACGTATAAATTATGGATTAATTCATATATATATATATATATTGACAATTTTTACCATTAAATATGTCTTCCAATCGACCAGCCTGAACAACTCCTTCACTAATAATTTCTTCTGCTTCAATTACTTCATTCACATACTTTTTAATATCTTTAGAAGTTTTTTTTATAAGGTGAACAAACCAATCAACTATTTCTTCACTTTCATCTAAATTTATAAAACCATTGATCCAAATGTCTAATTGATCATTACATCCTTCAAAAATTCCAGTAATATTTAGTAACATCTTTATTGTTGATTTTACACTCAATGCATTCGTAGAATCTTGTTTATTCAAAAGAGACAATAGAAATGATAATGTATTGCTAAATATTTTCTAAAAACAGAAAGATTTGTTTATAATTCAACAAAATTTTGGATTAATGAAATGTGAAGGTTTACATAAAATCATAAGACTTGACTTACTTTCTGTGGTGAAAATTCAGTAGGATTCAAAATAATTAAAAATTGAATGGCTTTTATACGTATTGTATTAAGCTCAATTGTATTAACATTCTCTAATGTGTTCAGTGGATTTAAAAATGTAGTAGCTGGTACTTCCACTAAGGCATGCAAGAGTTTTGGACATATTTCATTGTACATATGTAATAAGTTTAAGATAGCTGCTAAGTGATCCTCTTTTCTTGGTTTTGGAATACATTCTTTATTAATACTATCATCTTCAACTTGACTTGGTTCAAACACGTTACTCCACACGTTCAAAATTATATTTAATTTAGGTGCATTCTAGAATAGAACACAATTTTTTTGATTTAGTGAAACATTTATTTTACTATAATAATTATATTTAAATACCGAAAACATACCTTTAGTATATATTCCAATACAGAAGTTCGAAAAGTATCAAAATCATTATATTCATTGTAATGTACTTTAGCGGCTAATAAAAACTTTTGTATTTGATGAAACATAGTTGTAAGTGTAAGTACTGCTTCATGCCTTACTGTCATATGAGAATAAGTTAAAGATGACAAAATTGCATGTTTCAATACAATTTCTGATAAAGTCAATGACATTACTGCATAAGCTAAATGAGGAGCACTTAATTCAGAAGAACATGTTTTTAAGCAACTTTCTGCATCCAATGATGCTATTACCTACAATAAAGTGCAACATAGACATTTAAAATCTTTTGAACTATACATTCAATTGCAAATTTAATATGACTTAAATTTCACATATTCATAAAAAATTACCTTTCTCACAAATTTCATTGCTGAAATCCATTTCATTGATACTTTAGGTTCAATATATGGTTCTAACAATGTAAACTGAGATTTAATTAAATCAGGGCATGCTGTCATTATTTTGATTACTAGATCAGATGGTTTATCATGTTCCCAAGGTCGATCTAAACTTTGAAGTACTGTATTCACTAACTGATTATGTTTAGTTTGCGACATACCAAGTGTGTGATCATGGAATACAATTCCATACCGATGCGATGTTAATAATACAATTAAGAAATCATGTACAATTTCATTTATGATCTGAAAGTAAGAAATTGTTGTAAACTGATTGAATACACATAGAATTAACTCAAAATATTATTAAGAGTAAATACCTCTTTTTCTTCAAGATATTGTGGATTTGTTATTAAGTTATTCGTTTTATTTTTTGGCCAATTATTTGGACCTTTCCAATTATATAGGTGTACAAGGTTTTGAACTACTGATGTTGAAAATACATGTAACTTCATAGTCTTACTAATTTTCGAATTTTGAAGAATATAGGTCTTTAAAGTAGTTAACACTAAAGCAACAGTATCTTTTGAATCGTATAACAAGTCAGGAAATATACTAGAAAGCAGATCATATTTGTTCAATAAAGTTCTAATGGTTAATATATTTCCTTCTATTAAGAAAGCAAGAATGAAATGAATGAAACAGTTTCTTATATTCTGATTGTCTGTAGGCTTTGTTTGCTTTACAAGAGATGTAATGACATCTGGTTGTAAAGAAAGATGTGCAAGTAATTCACGTGGAAGATTACCACCTAATGAAACAATTGCAGCTAACAATTGTAGAACCGTTTTCCGTTGCTTAGCATTACTTTGTACAGAAAGCATGGAATGAACTACCGATAAATATGAATTAATTAAATGTCTACATGCTCCATCTGCGCTAGACTGATATTGTGGATACTGCGCCATAATTCTGAGAAAACATATATACATCAACATAAATTTAAATTACATATTTCCTTTTAGCAAAACTGCATTTAGACATACGTACTTTATTAACATTATCCTGACCGCTGAAAAAACAGTGGTAGCAGAACCAATATTTTTCTTATCTGCGCTATCTAATAATCTTAATAATTCAAGAATATTGCCACCTGCGTTTAAATATTCTGCAGCCATATCTTTGTTTTTATTGTTATTGCAACTGTTCACTAACTCTTTTAGATAATCTAAACCATTACTAGAGTTAAAAATAGCCCTTAAGGATTTTCCATCTAAGTTCTCAATTTGAGTCTTTATATTTTTATCGTCTTTTACATTTTCTTCATCATTTTCAATATTTTTTACACCTACAATATAATATTTTAATATTGTTTTTATACCAGATATTGTATATACTACATAGTAAAAGAAATATATTACTTTGCATTGACTTCAAATCCTTAGTTTTTACACTGTGTTCAGATGTTCCTGATATTTCAAGTGAATCTGCTTTATGTGTCTTCTTACGTTTCTTATTAACTCCATTTTCTTTATAGGGTGAATTTCTTTTCAATGTTTTTACGTCATTACATTTATCCACTACTTCTACATTATTACTGTCCATATTGCTGGCTCCTACATAGTACATTATATTAAATTTATATTGTTATTAATGAAAAATAGAATTTATATGATGTAAAGTATTAAGTGATATTTTAATATATTTTCAACACATACTATGTGAAATAAAATTCTACTTACAGGATAATTAAAATATCTTTTATATAAATTAAATTTACCTTCATCCTTTAGAGTATCCGTTTTTTTCCTTTTTTTCTTAGTATCAACTTGAATGGTGCTCGATTCTTCGTTTCCTGTATTGAGCTTCATAATTATTAAAATTTTATTACGTATAAAATAAATAAACTGTAATATGCACTTTCAATACATTTATCATGTCTTGAAATAAAAAAAAATTAATTTTTAATTTATGTTGAACCTTTAAGATGTAGTTCAAACATTGAAATTTAAATAACCTATATCAGGCATAAACCACGTGCGTTTCTTCACTGTATGTATACAATGGAAGAACCATTCATGGAATTATCCCCACTCTTATCATGTTTAACCAGTCTTTAATGTTTGACACTTTGTATGTAATACAAAGATTACATTACATTAAGCTTAAGAAATTGATATAAAAATTATATCATTTTTCAAACGATATTATAATATAATTATATAATATAAGCTAAAATATAAGGTAATCAAAGAACACATACTAATATATAATGTATATTTTATTGATTTAAAAGTATTTGCACTTGCCAATTTAGATGTTTTATACTAAATAAGGTGTGATTTATCTTAATTGAATAGTATAACATTTTTTTTCAATGAAAATATTGTATTTACACATGTATGAAAAATTTCTTATAATATACTATACAATAACACTTATTACATGAGCAACTTACAAGCTTTATCAAATTGCAAAAAATATATTATACAGCTTTTTAAATAAAAGATGACTATAAATATATATTAAAATTTAAATTTCACATATTCATTGTGTACAACTACGTTACAGTCTTGGAGTAGTCTCATAGACAAGAAATTGAGTTTATTCATTGAATTTCTTGATAGCCAAATAACATCAATCTCATCAATTATAATAAAATGTTTTGGAATGTTTTTTATAACATGTCTCGACTGGTAACTTGAAAACTTCTTTTAATAGAAACACGTGGAAAGAATTGACGCCACTCTTGTACTATAAAATCACTAATGCCTTCACAAAAGCTAAGATCAATCATTTCTAACTTTGGACAAAATAAAATAAACTTATAACATATATCAGGAGTAAGAGAACGTGCTCCCAATAAATCTAATTGTTGCAATCGTTGACACTGTAAAAGTGGTTCTAAATCACGATCTGTTAATCCTCGGAGTGCTGCTAAAAATACTTTCTCTAAGTATTGACATGAAGATAGTAGTGCTCGTAAAGAGTCACCGGGTGCACCCATTCCACCACTATACATAAAAATAAGTATAAATACATCTTACATCATAAAATCGTTATAAAAATCGTAAATAAAAATATTTCTTTATTATTTAACATACCACCATCCAAAATCAACTTCTCGGAGATTACTGCAATGTGATAAAGCTCTAACTCCGTGTGGTGTTAAAGTCTGCGCTTTCCAAAAATCTACACTTTCTAAGTATGGACAAGAATTTCCTAATTCAACTGCAATTTCATCAATATTTAACCGATCATGCATCCCTGCTAAATTCAAATGTCGCATTTGAATATTATTTTTCAATATAGTGCATAATGTGGAAGTTTCAATATTTGTTCTATAAAGTTCCAAACGTTCGAGCAATTCTAAGCATTCAAGTTTCGAAAATCCTTCATTTGTTATGCCCATACAGTTGCGTAAACATAATTCTAAAATATATTTTTAGTATACATAAACTTGCGAATATGGACTATAAATGTATGGGAAATTATATATTTTTATATATGACTGCTGATATTTTACATACCTTTTAAATTTTTACAAACTTTCGATATTTCAAAGATAACTGTATCATTAACAAACTGACAACAGTTTAATCTTAAGTGTGTCAGAAGAGTTCCAGATGTGTGAATAAAATGTATAAAATCTTGATACTTAATCATATTATAATTTCCACACCATGATAGATCTAATTGTTGTAAATATTTACATCTAGACGCTAAATAATTTAATGCCGACGTATCTAAACAATACCAGTAAGGTTTTAAATTGAGACTTGTATATAACAAAGCATCCCTTGCAATGTTATTAAAATGTCTGTTTACTCTGCACAAACAACACAGAGATCTTAAGTCCAAATTTTTTAAAATTTTCAGTACTGTTTCATCCTGACAAAAATATATTAAAAGCAGAACATAAAAATAGAATTTTTAACATAATTTATATAATATTAAAAAAGAACAATTACTTACTGGAAGTGCTGAGAAACTGCCACAAGGTTGATATTCAGAATCAGTTAATGATATTGAAAATCTATCGTTAGGAGAATTATCTTGTTCAAATAATGTACTTGATTTTGAATGTTGAATATCTCTGATCAATTTAGGAAAATCTTCTTGTAAAAATTGTTGTAAACTATTGAATGCTTCTTCTAGAGGAGGAACGGACTGATAATGTTGACCTATTTTGGATACTAATTTACCCTTGGACATATTATCTACAATCATACTGTAACAATTGATATTGAATATACTATTTATATTCAAATATTATAATATAATATTATATAATATTATTATTATTATTACATCTATATACCTTTTAAAAAGTTTACAGTGCTTAGAAAGAGTTTTTTTTAGAATTGATAAATCTTGATTTGCTTTTAAATAATCTGGTGTTAGATTATAAGTATCTTCGCTACTATATTCAAGGTAACCCAAATGTTGTATAAGGTCATTTAAATTTTGATTATGTAAATTATTGTTAGGAACAATTAATTCAGACGTTCCAATAAGTAATACAGCATCTAATTCTGTATAATAATCTAATAAGTCGTGATTAAATTCCAGTCTTATCATTTTTGTTTTAAAATTGCATAGCTGTAAACGAGGAGAAAATATGCGTGGCTTATGTGGAACACTTTGAGGAACACCGCTCCATAATTGATACCATTTTCCATCCGAATTTTGTGCCCATACCCCAACCACACTTCCAGGATTATAAGTTTCATATATTGAAACTCTAATTGGATATACCTCTTGATAAAATTCTAAATCTTGATAACATAAAAGCATAATTACATTTACATTTTGTAAACTATAAATATCAAAAATGTTAATGTAATATTTAATTTGACACTTGAAAACACATTTTATATAATACCTATATAATCCTGGCTTACAATATCTCCATTATTTTGCGGCATATAATCTATCAGTCTTGATGGTGCTTTGTCCCACCATGGCCCATAAGTTCTCTATAACAATAATACCTGTAGTATATTTAGGAAATATTATTGTTTTAATGAAATGAAGGCTTATAATAAAAAATTGTTTAATTATTTATGTACATATTATGTTTATACAAATAACATGGTACTATAAACATCTTTTGTAAATTTGTACTTCGATTGCTATTATAATTTTCATATGATCATTAAGTTTGGTAATAACAAAATTTTAAACAAAATATTATATAAAACATTACAATGTAATATATATTTTCCTTACTATTCTACAATATTTTATGTTAGTTTTAATTATCATACTTTCGTTGAATATAAAATATAATTTACTATTATTATGACTACATTAATAAATTTATTAATTCCTGTAAAGTTATTAGTAAAATAAATAATATTTATTTCTAATAGGTAATAATAATAAAAATATATATATACAAATTATTTTAGTTTACATATAAATTACTAAAAATTTACGAATACTATTCATACTACTTATAATAATTGTGTACTTTACATAATAAAAACAGTAAAAAATAAATATAACGTACCATAACAAAAGCTTGTGGAAAATCTCCATAGTCCGGAAATTTACTGGGATTTCCAGCAATATTATAAGCCGTGTAAGAAATACTGATATTACTTCCATACTGAGAGCTAAAGTCACACACATCTTTCACATATTGTTCGACAAATACAACAGTTTCTTCTTTTCCTTCAATTTTTTCTCCACTTATCGGTAGTATTTCAACTTTTGTCTCGTCATGAGATATCATGTCATTTAAAATTAATCAGTAGATTTTAACTTCAAAGTTCAATTAATATAGGTTAATTACTCTTTCGATACTGTTACAATTGCATGTACGATAAATATAAACAATCTTTTATAAATTAAATATTTTTAACAATTAATTATTTTAAAGTGTAAAAAACAAATTCTCATATCTTATACTTCTATTTTAACATAAAAATACATGTGGTACATGACATCTCATCAATCACAATTTTTTGAACATACTAATGATTCGTACATTGGCATTTCTTATATCATAAGAACACAAGATGAAAAATCAAATCTAATACATTATGATTTTAATGAGTTATATTTTACGCAAAGAATTAAATTCATTTAATTCAATAATCGATAATATAAACATAGAAATATGAAACAACCATTATTTGTTCAACTTAAGATTAGAGTAAAACATAACAATGACGGCTATTTGGTCACATGACCATTTCTCATTGGTTCATTTTCCACCAGGCATTATCCTGCGTATAAATCCTTGATAACCCTTTCATTTTATCAAATGAAATTCCATGCTAAAAGCTCGCATTTTCTAATGATACAACTAAATGCAAATGCAAATTTTTCTTTCTTAATGACTATATCAATAATAATAATACAAAATATATAATGAACACTTCTAACAGCATATGTAATATCACACAGCGTTCTTAAAAAAAAGTCACGTCAGTTTATAGTTTTTTGGTCTATTAAGTCCACTGGTTTGTCAAATGAATATCATAAAACACTGAGTGACATCAGTTTTCAGAGTTTCCTTTCTGTGAAAGGGAATAGAGAACATTCCAATCAATGTAAGTATCAGTAACTAGTAATACATGGACAAAAAGAAGTTTCTTTTGTGTTTTACATCCTCTACCATCTGTTAAAGTCAGAGTTTGAAACAGACAATTTAAAAACTTCTTATATTCATCATAAATGACAATTATCAGCGTCAAGTAGATACCAAGGATATGAATACTTCGGGTTGTTCAGAAGTCGAGTCCACAGATGGCACAAGGCTAAGAAAGGATTCTTGCTAGGGATTTTGTTTACGGTTTTCACTGGTTACGCGTAATCGTATTGACGAATAATAAATTAGTATCAAAAATGAGATGAGAAAAGATGAAAGCTGACCGATCAAGACCCGCATTCACTTCAGAGCTCATCTCCTGAGCAACATGGAGGTTCTTATGTGCACTGTTGCACTGAGGAAAGATATAAATTGGATAACCAATGTAAATTTTTGGCATACTATGGAGGGAGTTATCATTTTCGTATCACGTCCTATTATATCGACTTAGGCTGGTTTTGCATAGCAGCGCTGTAAGTGATAGGAATCAGAATCAAAAATATTGTCTGGGGCTCCGGGGATCTCAAGTCCCTCGTACCATTTTGGTGTCACGATCGACGTTACCTGTAATACAAGTTTTTAGGCTTGTTAGCAGAAATCGGATTACCTGTATACTTCATTTTTGCAATTTAGTCGTATGATTTAGCGGTAGCAAATAAGGCGCGTACATTTAACACTAGAACCACCAGATGGGTCGAAATGACCCATTTCTAAATTCTTCTTTTACAATTATTGAAAAAACAATAGATCCTTCTCTAACAAATTTCTAAAGAAATTATTTTACTAAGTTTCGAGTGGTCGAAGTCTCAGGTTGCAGCTAAATACTAGTATAATATCAGTACTGTAATACCAAATCATTATTAATTATTTTTAATACCATTCGTCTTTATTACGAAGAAATAAATATTACTATAGCAAAACGCTCGAAATTCTCGTGGCAGTCAACGTGTTAATTACTTGGCATACTTCAACATGATAATGCTAGTTTCCAAGTCTCACCACGTGGAGGTTGCTGCGAGGAGACTCTGGAAGGTGGATGAACATTGAACTCTATCGACCTCCCTTTCTAATTTTAAATCTTATTTTTAACGCACTTAATATTATCGCATTTAATATTACTCCCATGACAGCTGTTTTCTTTCTTGAGTTTGTATTGAAATGAAAAATGTTCCACGACGGATGATCGATGTCTTTTTTCTTGAGGTTAACACGTTCGCTACCAGCGTCACATATTTGTGACGGCCGGAATCCTATATTTTACACAATGAAAACGAAATTAATCCTATAGATATTGTTATTAGAAATTATAAACTACAACATTGCATTTAGAAACTCAATGACTCGTTTCAGTTTCATTTTACGAATATTTTGTTTGGAAGATTTATTGGATTGAAGAAAATATTATAATTGATAAGACCGTCACCGAAATAAGCGCTGGTAGCGAACGTGTTAAGGCCGCGGTTTCCAACCTGGGAGGCGCCAAAATTTGTAATAAAAAATTAATGTTCATACCATAATATTTACAAATAAATGAACTTCATATCGTAACGTAAGTGTACAAATTCAGTGAAGCAATGTTTATTTTGTAATAAAGTTATTATTATTTAAAACGTGTCTATATTATTATATCTATTAAAAGATAAGAAGGCATGGAAAAAAAATTTTTTTTAGAGAAGCCTAGTAGCATAAAAGTCGGAAACTGCTGGGTTAAGGATAACTTACGAAAGATTTATTTCTTTCTTAAACTACACTTGGAGATGTCGCGTATGCTGAAAAATTATTGGACCAAGAGAGCAAAAGGAGTGAATCAAGGAAGAAGTTCTTGATTTTAATCGGATGAATAAGAGAAGAAGTCTCTGATTTCAAAAAAGAGGGAGAGACGCAGCCATTTCATTCATTCAAATAACTTTTATTTACAATAACAATAAATTTTTACAGAAAATATAGATAATAATATATTCTTATGCTACATTTTATATCTCATGTTTCCAGTCTTTTGTAATCCCTATCTTTAGATTAACCTACCAATTATATATATACTTGTCTTACATATATACAGGGTGTCCCGCGACTCACTATTCGAATAACCTGCCATATTGAGAAATTGTTAGATGCTGAATAATTATACCGCTAATAGAATAGTACGAACGATAAATTATCAACCGAGGTCATTACTATATCTTTAAATACAAATAAGAATTAAAACAAGAGTGTATAGTGAGACGACAAAGTCGACATGTATCGAGTGTACACATACCGAGTAAACTTTCAAAAATTTTATTCTACTTTTTCGACTCATTTTTACATGTAGAATGACCTCCTAATCGGTTGACCATGAGTCGCGGGACACCCTGCATATTATAACTATTATAATATTTTTTACTTAGACTTATTCGTTCTACGGTTACTTTTTATTTCAGGTGCGCTAATATCACCTTTTATTTTCGATATATGTAGAAAAATATAAAAAGAAAACACCTACTTATACTAATTTCAGTGTTGTTTTACTACTCTACTGAACCTGTCTGCTTTCTTCTAGTTCACTTTGCCTGATCACCAGTGCCCTCCTCAATGGACAAACCCGGACGCGGCTCGGGTTCAGGTTCTCAACACTCCTAATGCCCTGCCACCGAGCAACGACAAGCGTGAGCATTCCCGCACAACGGCGCGGCCGACTAGGCACATTGATTCGGACACTCGTTCACAAAGTTGTCACTGGCGCTTTGCAACCAAATCGATCACTTACATTCGTCGGTGGTTGAGATATTCGATGAAGATAAAATAGGTATCATAAATACCGATTAATTTCTAATTTTCCGCGAGTTGACAAATCAAATAATATAATATCTGAAGTTTATTTGTCTTCGATACATACCTTTGAACTTTATAATCTGATCGTCAATTCAATGTTTAAATTCCTATTTAACCTCAAATTCGTTAAACAAATAGCTCGCACGATAAAATGATTTCTTTGTCATCGGATGAAATGTCGTGAGAAATGTTTAAATTTCAATCAAGTCATAATTTTATTTAAAATGGTATGTACTGTAAACTATTTTATTTTGAAAAACAAGCTTCGATTTCATGTAACACTTTTAACTTATATGAAAGATAAATTAATTTACAGTAACAATGTATGTTACTTTTTAACCGATAACGTTAAATATGTTATTTCCATTTATATTCCGAAGATTTGTATAATTTTCTGTAAATACATTTTGATATTTTTTCATGCATCTTACCAGTAGCGACTTGTTACGAACGATGGATACTTACGGACCCTTCAGCCAAGAAAGCAGCATTGGATTCATTCCGCAAGACCGCATTCAAATTGACGGCAATGTGACTGTCCTCAAACAATTGTACGAAAATTTAGCCATAAGTCAAATGAAATTGTCATCGAACAGTTGTACGCAAACGTATTTCGTATAGGGGTCATCGGTGACCTCAACCAAATCGATTTACTATAATTCACTCGATTAAACAATGATTATTTGAAAACTTTTCTATGTTATAAGTAATACCACTTAATGCAGTGACATTCAACAAGATAAACCTGCAATAATAATAAATCGGTTAATTGAATCGGCAAAATAAATAAATGTTAATAATGTTATCGGAATAAAACCAAGATTCATTTTCTGACCATTTCAATCGAACGAGACTTGTCCGATAAAACAATGTTGTTTTAGTGACATCGATCAAGATGCTCTTTGCATATGTTACACGGAGACTCGCGACTTCCTGGCAGCAGGGTTAATCGACGGGACGATTAAGCTGTATAAATTGAATTCCAAGGTAGATGTGTTGACATTGCGCGACACTGAAACTATGCAAAAACCCAGCCCGACAACCGCAGTTCAACACAGACCTGTTCATAAATCTCATCCGATCAAAAGAACTGTAACTGCAACCTGTTAGTATTGGTTCTAGATATTTCTTTCTAAGTAAATCTTTATTATTAACCCCTTCTTCTATAATATCTAGTCAGACTCGCGACGAAAATTTTCAATCGAATTCGACAAATTTAAATGTTAATTATTTATTTTTCTCATAAATGAAATATTAGTTGTGTATTATCAAATTTTAATCTTTAGAGTAAACACGTAAAAGTTATAAAACAACGATTTAGAAGACATTTGACACGGGAAAAAATGAATATCCTAGACTTCTTATATCAAAACACAAGGATTAATTACTCGAATTTAGTTACATCGAGAAATTCCGTTGAAATTTCTTGTTCCTTCTATATAAGTTACTTGGTTTAATATATTATACATTATAAATTAGTATATTACAATTAATTTACTAATTATAAAAAGAATTACATAAAAAAGAATTTTCCTCGACCCTTTGCACTCGGGACGTGACTCTCAGTCACCATTTGGGCTGATACGGTAAAATTGTAAAGTTTGATGTTTAATATTGAACTTTGTATAATGTGTCATTATGTGAAATCACGTAGAAAAGTACTTTTGTCCCTCGAATTAACGATTAAGTTAATTACATTAGTCGCAACAAACGTTGTCTATATTTTATCAAAGAGTGTTGAATATTTCTAGCAAAAGACTTTCGAGTGCAAAGGGTTAATAGTGCATTAAGGCAAGGCCAGCGGAAAGGTTGATTAATTGCAAAAGTTTGAATTTTGTTTGGTTATTCAACAAATGCAGATGCCAATGGCTGTGTGAAATGTTGGCATTACCCGAGCTCACAATGTCTTTACACAATACGGGAAAAGAGGCAGACTCTTGGTTTGGCTTATCACACTCATTTACCAAAGTTTGTAACGACAGGAGATGACGCGAAGATTTGCTTGTACGACGAAGAAACTAATACTCAGGAAAGAGTATTTCACGCAAGGTTTGTCGTTCAAAAGAATAAAATTTAGACATTTCTAATTGTGTCACGTTCGGTAGAAGTATTGTTTAAGAAAGTATTAATGGATTGTTTCTTTCCTAATGTAAATAATAATGCAGAGGTTGTATTACGGTTTTGCAAAAATAATCGAGTTTAACAAAATATTATGCACATTTTATTCTAGATTGTTTTCTAAAATTGGATATTTATCGAATATCGGCACCTATTACATTTATATTAGATGTATACGATCTTCGTATAAAAACTCACCGCATGAAAAGTAAATCATGTAAAGTTAAAGTGTTAACCCTTTGCACTCGGATGTTCCTTACTAGAAATATTTAACATTTCTTTACGGGACGAAGACGATGTTCTTTGAGACTAATTCGAAGAGAAATCACTAGTACATTGAGGAACAAAGCTGTTTTACTCCAATGTTTCACGTATCGAGGCATTATACAAAGTTTAACATTAAATATCACATTCTATAGTTTTACTGTGTCAAATCAAGTGGTGACTGAGAGTCACCTCTCGAGTGCAAAGGGTTAAAGTATTGTAAAATTTTGTCGCGAGAGACGTACGTTTTTTCGAAATCATTTACTCCGATGGACATTACGGAAATTGAAAAATAGATGCTTTTAAAATATAGGTTTTTTAAGAAGAAACTAACTTTCATTAGAAACATTTATTCGACACATAACAGTTTCGGCGGTGTAATCACGTAGAATCAATCTGCGACAGTTTTCCTTTTACAATCGTAATACGTTTACTTTGTGATTCGCATTAATGACAATGATAACAGTCGAAGGCACGAAAGTCTAGAGCTCTAGAATGAAACAAACGATGCTAGAAATCTTACAATTATAGGATGTTGCTTTTCGCGTTCACGTTGGTGTCATTTATATTAAAATTCACTCGCAATTGCTTAAATATTTACAATGAATTTCTCGTTGCAACGTTTCTTTATTTGCAAACAATAGTTTCTCTTGCGACTCTAATTGTAAGTGTAATTATTTTATGTACAGTAATTCCAGCATGCATGACAATTACATATATTTACAATAATGTCACTGGCAATTTCTTTTTCTCTTTTTCGACTTGAGATGGTTTCTATGCTCATGATTTCACTTATTTTGCAATGTATTTTGCCTTATAATCAGGAATGGGATCAAATTTAATGTACACGCATGAATCAATATCATTTTTATATACTAATTAAATTGTAAAAATTAATCTACAACAAAATTTTAACGTTCGAATGAATTAAATCTCATAGAAGCTAAATTTGTTTGTCTAAGGTTTCAAGACTTCGAAAAAAAATGCTAGTACATTTTTAAAAATACTTGCAAAGCCTGCTTACATGCACTTTTTCTCATCCCATCTGTATGATGCGGTTATCGCGCGTTCGATTAGGAATACTCAAACTTATAAATAGTTTTCGTTTCAGCGAGTCATTGGAAGTCATGGACGGTCACAAATCGAGGGTCTTCTGTGCGTGTTTCAATCCGAGATCAGCACACGAGCTAATCTCTGGTGGTTGGGACGACACGATTCAGTTCTGGGACACCAGACAACCCTATGCGCTGCGACGAATTTCCGGTGTACACATGTGCGGCGATGGACTGGACATCACTAAAAATGGCAAAGAGGTATTCGCGCAGGAAGATTCGCGGCTCTAGTATTTTCTCTTAACACGTTGACTACCACGGTGGTCACCGATGACCGGATCTTCCAAATTGCTGAAGAGCTATTACAATAAAAATCTTGGTTTTAAATAAAAATATTTAGTAACATAAGTAGCCATATCATAGCGTAATATGACTACTGTGATACTAAACCATTAATAATTATTTTCAATATCATTCGCTTTTGTTATTTAGGAATAAGTATTACTATTCAAAACGCTAGAAATTTTCGTGGCAGTCAACGTGTTAACTCCTCGGCCTACAGTTTATTTCACAACTACGATCGACGCGTCTACTTTGTCGTTAATAACCTATGGAAAAAGAGAGAAAAATTTTAGGCATATCCTATGCACATGTCCGCTCTGAAGTATAGTAACTGACAACAGAAGAATACTATTTAATTTGGATTCATACAAATCGAGTAATATTTATGCCTGTTCAATTCTGTTTTAAATTTTCACCACGAATCTGACACGTTATCATTGCACAGAACTAAATTCCTTATTACGCAGAATTAATATGTAATTATTATGCGGATTGCATAACAAGAGCGGTTATCCTTCTGTGATTATTCGAATACTCGGGTATCCGTTTCTACAGGGTGTGTCAACTTTATCATCCAAAGAATTTTCGTTCTCTCTAAATTTGATCACAATGTTTCCAACAAAAAGCGGAAATTGCATAATTGTTTGGTGATCAGAGTATGGTAATACTTTTATTTCGTTACAAAAAGTTAACGAGATGAGGGGGTGGCCTTTGTCGATTTGTATTTTATTTGCATGTATCTGATAGACATTTTGAAAACAAACTCGATAGGTTAAACAATGAATTTTTACTTTGTTTCTTTATTCGATTGCTTTCCTCTTGTTCCACTTAAACATTCAGAATTTCTAATCATTAATCCTCTATGCGCCGAATTTTTGTTCATGATTATAACAAAATCTATGCAGTACAAAATTAATAAATATCCACATATGAATGCGAATTAGCAATGTATTCAATAGTTTCAATAATTTCATCAAACGAATATATTTTGTAACTTTCAAGTTACAATGACGTTAAACTTTCACACCTGAGCGTATAAAAGTTTAAGTTAACTGATTACTGAATTTTATTCACCACTTCGAGCGCAAAATGAAAAAATCAATAAAATGCCATCATACTGATATGTGACTTTAAAGTTACATGGACCTACAGAGAGTTAGTATAACTTTTTATCATATTTCACATATGGAAAACCGAAATGTAAGTACATGATCTTACGTTTCATGTATGGCGCAATGGCATAGCCACAGAATTAATTAGAAGGTACGTTTTGTGAATAGATTTTGTCTTGCGCCTGGCAAAGGCAGAACCCTATTCAACTGTGGGACTATGGCAGCGGGAAGTTGCTCGTTTCCCTAGAACCTGACAGCTACTCTTCCCTGCTCTATTGCGGCAAATATGTGACTAACATGTTCCTCGCATGCGGGGGTACGGATGTAAATCTCTTCAGGGTGGTCGACTTGAGATCTCACGCTGTAAGTTTTTCATGAAATCACGCAAACCTTTACAGAAGCGAAATTCCGCATTCGTTAACACGTTGAATGCCGTGGGGGTCACCGGTGACCCCAAACCAAATCGAATTACTATAGTTCACTCTATTAAACGATGGTTATTTGAAACATTTTTATATTACAAATAATGCTATTTAATTTCGTTACATTCAACTAGATGAATGTGCAATAATAATAATGCAATTCAATCAAATGATTTAATGTCATATTTTTTTCATTTTGTGTATTTTACGGTATGAAATCGTGCGGCATTCAACGTGTTAAAATCAAATTTTCAGTGCGCGTGCGCGCAGCAGTTGTATTTCGTGAACACAGCCGTGGAACTTAACACTAGAACTACCGAGCATTTAACACGTTCGCTACCAGCGTTACATATTTGTGACAGCCGTAATCCTATATTTTACATAATGAAAATGAAATTAATTCTATGAATATTGCTATTAGAAACTATAAATCACGACATTATATTTAAGAACTCAATGACTCGTTACAGTTTCATTTTTCTAATATTTTGTTTAGAAGATATATTGGATTGAAGAAAATATTATAATTCAGGAGACTGTCACCGAAATAATCGCTGGTAGCGAACGTGTTAATACGGTTAATATGTAATCCCTATAAAAATTGCGACAATTGTTTTCAATTTTTTCAGGCATTCATTATAGTATTCAAGTGAAACTATTTAATTCCAAGATCAATTCGAATATTCAATGTTTTTAAGATATCAATAATTACGAAAGAAACAAATCGGGATCAGTTATTTTGATTGATACGGGTAGTTCTAGTGTTAAGGACATCGAGTGCGCATGTGTGCGGATGTTGCATTTTATAAATATAATTTCAGAATTCCATGGTACGAAATCAAAAATAAATTGTTTTGTATTGTCACATAGTAAATAGGAAAATATTCTAAAATCTATTAGAATACTCAAAAAGATATATGTATATCACTACAAAGAAAGTTTTTAAGTGAGAGTAACTGTATGAAATTATGTACTTCTTAAATACGGTTTTAAACAGATTAATAGCTGTTCCAAAAACTTTCAATTTAGTAAGATTAATGTTAAAGACTTTAACACTAGAACTACCGCAGTAGTCAAAATGACTGGTTTCGGTTTTTTTGTTTCGCAATTATTGATATCTTGAAAGCATTGAATATCCGAAATGATTTCGGAAATAAATAGTTTCACCTCAATACTATAATGAATGTCTGAAGAAACCGAAAATAATCTATTGTTAATTTTTATACTGATTGCATATCAATCGTATTAACACATTGAATGCCACGGGGATCACCGGTGACCCCAAACCAAATCGAATTAATATGATTCACTCAATTAAACGGTGACTATTTGAATACATTTCTGTATTATCAATAATGTTACCTAGTGCAGCGACATTCAGCAACGTAAATGTGCAATAACAGTAACACAATTCAATTCAATAATTCAATATTATATCTTTTTCCATTTCGTGTATTTTGCTCAGTAAAATCGCGAGGCATTCAACGTGTTAAATGTTCGGTAGTTCTAGAGTTAATAGAAATTTCACTTCTGTAAGACTACTCTGCGACAGAATCTGCCTGGTCTCCGAACTATCGGTTATTTATTAATAAAGATATTGCTTGTTCGACAGACTCTAGCAATGATTAGAAATCTAAGCGGAGGTGCGTACAGCATGGACATAGGGCCGGTGAATCCAAAGCATGCGAAGAAAACGAATACAGCTACCGTTGTGCCGCAGATCGCGTTCTGTGCTGGCAGACGGATCTTCGAGATAGACGCTCAGCCTGGATGACGAAAATCGGGACGCAGTTTTTTTCGTGTGAACGTGTGTCTGAAAATCAAACGTTTCAACGAGAACCAAAACATATACGTGTGCGTGTCTCTGTTGTTCTCCGAGTGAAATATAAAACAAGAAATAGTATATCAAAGGATGAATTGTTTCGAATGTTTTATTAATTTCTCTTTGTCAAGATCATTTCATGGACGTTTCAACCTTAGCCTTAAATCAGAACCGGACGATCGTTTTCAGCCGAAGTAGAAACTAGTCAGTCGGTCACTTCGATCGAAATAATAAATAAGTCCGCGTACCTGCTCGGAGTTTTCAAACGCAAAGCAGCACAATGAATTGGCGAAGTAACATTTTCTTTTATTCTAATATAATGTGTTACAGTTTAATAGCATTCGCTCTCAGGATTGTTCTCGTCTCGAAATACTTCTCGTTCTGAGAGACAACAGCAGTTAGAATGAACGTATGAGAAAATTATTTGCAAAATTATCCTCAGTAATAAAATATATTTCTACACACACAGTCGTCGCGGTGCATCATTATATCAAAAAACGAGCCTCGCATTCATCATCATCCGGGGGAGTAGAAAATTGGTCAACATGGCTTTGCAAACGCAAACAGAAGAACGAGCGGTCCGATGATATGTTTTGTTAACGACGAGCTTAAATTTCTTTCTTCACTTTTCTTCTTTTTTGCCTTTTTTCTTTCTAAGCAGCGTTTCGCACATTGCGCTTTTACGAGAGTCACAATGCGTAGCAAATCGAATTTTTGCTGGAGAGAAAGAGAAAGAGAGAGAGAGAGAGAGAGAGAGAGAAAGAGAAAGAGAAAAAAAGGGAGGGAGAGAGAGAAATAGAGAAAGACAGAGAGTCAGGGAAAGGGAGATAGAGAGAGAAGATCGTCGTCACTGGTTGTCGAAAAAGGAAAGCAGTAATGGTGAACCGAATGGTAAAATCAATCGGGTCGCACGACGATGCTGGCGATTGTGGGAGTGTGCAAAGTGTGGTACAGTCGATAATTATTCGATTGGTCAGACAGAGGCCGCTCGATCGAATCGTTCGAACGACTCGCGGAACGATTCCTCCGGGAAAATAGAGGGTTCTTTTTTTTTTTTGCTACTTTTGTCTTCTCGCATACTGTGCACCATCCTAATCACATCGTATTTGCACTAAATTACTAATAGTATAGCTTAACGTTACGTCGGTCCGAGGTCTTTTTGTGTATAATCTTTCGCTCGCGCCTCGGCAATCACAACGAAACAAAAGGAGGAGCCAGGTTGGCGTGTATCGCGGGACTCGGACCTTTCGTTCACAGCCTGACCGAGCCAACGCTTTACAGCCGGTTCAAAAACTACTCGTACACAAGGCAACGGAAACCCACCGGACGTTAGCTTAGTTTCGAAACGGTGATAATGTGCAATAACGTCCGACTATTACCGTCTCGAAATTAATTTCGCGCCCCGGTCAGTTTCTGTTGCCCATCTTTTTGTAATAACTCTACGTAGGAAAAACACAGCACATTAACGTTCAGCCGGCGCATTTTAAATTACAGATGGGCGCAACAGTTCTTTCGTTTATGAGTTCATGTAACGTTAATTGCTAACGCAAGAATCATATAAGGCAAATGAATTTTCTTTTTGTATAATGATGCTGAATAATATCTACCGTTGTTAATGTGCTATTTTTCCGAATAAAGATTATTACGAAAATATAGCGTAGGAACACTTTTTCGACCCACTGTACCTTCGAACATCTCCAGACTGGCTCCACCTTTTACATGACGTCTTCTCGAACATCACGTTTGATTCCAAGCCCATTAGGTCTGACGACATGTCGTAGGAATAATAGTTTCCGTGTCTTGAATGGATATATTGTACAACCTTAGGTTAGTGAAACTGAATGTACAGTAATTCTATGTAAATATCCAAAAGCATGTAAAATGCATGGATGGTGCAATAAATATCTATTTATCTATCTATTTTTTCACTGTCTCACAAAACTGATGCAATATAGAAACTTTCTGTATCATTTGCTTCTTCCTTCTTTTTTTTTTCTTCTTTTAGAAAGATCATCCCGCACGCATTCGATTACCCGATAACGCTAGATGGAACAAAAGACTGACGATAAGAACGTTTCCTACGTAAATATTATTATTTATATTATTCATTAACGAAAGCACGTGCAACAACAAAAAAGCAGCGCAACAGCACAATTTTTCAGGTACTAAAGGCGAACGAAAGCCAATTCAAAGAACACGCACATGTGTACAATGCAACGACAAACATGTGATTTAAGAACAATTGTTTCAATTTTAATCACATACTATGAGAAGTGATTAAATTTGAGATACTGACATCGACTTACACCATAGACGCATGATTAAAAAAAAAAAAAAAACAAGGAACAGAAATGTTTCCTTCGAGGAAAGTTTTTTTTCTAAATTTCTTACAACAATGACAATTAATTAGTTGATCTGTCGATGAAGTTATTGCATATCGTGATAATGCCTTCGTCATAGAAAATTATTTTCGAACATATCGCACAAATAGGAAGTGTTACACGAAAATCAAGCGACGAGGAATAAATATTTAAAAAAAGAAAAATGTTATTCCGTCAAAACATAGTTTAAAAAATCCACAAATTTTTAAGATATTTCTCAGCATTTTGCATTACTCTTCATACTCTTAACAGTCGAATTGTTGTGTGAAAAATCTTCTTCACTTTTGCTAAAAGCATTATCAACAGTCTTTTGTTTCGCTAACTGTTATTGAAAACTTACTATGAGCGATGATCTTACAGAGGGCAGTACGACAAGTTTGCAAATTGCATTTGTTTAAAGAAGTATCGAAAAAATAGGTGACCTGTCTTTATCTAATTATCGCGGAGTGTTGTACAAAGACTCTCGCGGACACCACAGAATCCTCTCGCTATGGGTTCGCTTGACAAAAACGGGGGGCTTCGGCAAAGACGAGCTCATAGCGAGCAGTGGACGCATTTACGTTCCTCGACGCTCAGATTATACCACTCTCCCTGTCCGTACAACTAAGCGAAATCGTTTCCATCATTTCGCGATGGATTCGACTTTAATGCGCTGCTTCATCGTGGCGCGTTAAAACGAGTTACATTTTGCAATTTACAAGTACAAGTTTGGGAGTAAACCCGCAGCGAGAAAATTCTGTACATTTTTACATACGCTCGACAATAGTGGGAAGTGAATTATACAACGGGTCGAAAAACTATTCGCGCATTCGGCTTTTCTATAACAATTTTATATAAAAAAATAGCACGGTGATTGGTACCATGTACACGGAAAAACAATATGCTTGCGTAAAAATGTTAATAATTTACTATTAAAATATAATGCATAAGAAAAGAATATTTGGTGAATAGTTATTAAACTCTTGAAACTTTCTTAAAAACGTTAGTGCTCAAAGCATTATAAATATACTGTTTTCTGTAAATTTTCCTAAACCTTTATCATTAACACAATCAAATTACTGAGATTTTCTTGCGTCCTCCATGCGTTATATTTTTGCGATAGATTGCATTATTAACATCCTCAAAAGGACATACAGTTTCCGCGTATAATAAAGCATTAAAAAAATCTCGATCCTGTTAGTGTACGCAATATCTTCATAGGAAGTTACCAGAAAAAAAATCCGAGTGTACAAATACATTTCTCGACCTGGTATTACATCATAAATCCCCGTCGATTAGTCGTCGAGTTCGAAGATAGGACCGTACCCTCGACTCGTTGGCATCAGTAGAGATCACACAGTTCCATCGTGGCCACGTCAACATACCTATGCATTCAGGTACGCGCGCTCAAGATTCGACAGCAGGAGAAACATTTTAAAAAAATACGAGATAGAGAGAGAGAAATAAAAGAGGAGAAACACGACTGTCCCTTTTACATGGTGTTGTAAACCGGACTGTTATGCCTAGGCCTGACCTGCAGCCTGGCAAGAGGATGCGTCCTGCCGTGTTGTTGCTGCTTTTTGCTAGCCGCGACAACACTGGCCGAGGGGACAGGCGGCCTGCCAGGTGCCTCCGGCGCTTCGGTGAACAAAGAAGAGGATAGGTTATTGATGGTGATCGGCGCGGACCTTCTGCTGTACTCGGCAGCAGCTTTCGACTTCCTCGAGTCCGGCTTCACCTCGTACTTGCCCACCAATACTCTGACCGACCGGTCCTCCGTGCTTTCCTGCGTGGGCGGTATCGTCGCCGCAGCCGCCACCGCCGTTCCTCCGCTCGGTTTTTCTTCATCTTTGGTTTCGGACGGGGCTTGAATCTTGGATTCATTGTGCGGTATCACCGGCGACGAGGGCAGACTCCTGATCTTCACGTCCGACTTGCTCGACGACTTCGCTTCGAATTCCTTCTTGAGATTCTTCACGATACCGGAGATGTTTCGCGGGCACTCGGCCTCCGGTGAATCGTCCACGGGCAGGCAACGCTTATTGTATATCGATTTGTTGCTAAGGTTCTCCAGCACCATCTTGTGATGCTTCACGGAGGGACACTGTGTGGTGTTCACGACACAGGGGCTGGAGGTCTCGCTCTCCGACCGACACGACCTCAACGCGGCCGGCAGGTCTGTATCCGAGGACAACGAGGACGGCTCCGGCGCGCTGGTCGACAATCTGCCAACCTGGCGGATCGACGGCGACGAGATATCGATCCCCCTAATGGGGCTCGGCGAGTTTCTAACGGTTACTTTTACATCGACCTTAAAATTATGCTCTTGGCTAGGCGAAGAGTCCCTGCTACGCGCGGTGGGCGACCCCGTACGGTGCAACAACACAGGATTGTAGGACTCTTCCTCGGCAGGCAACCTGTCCTTGCTCTCCGGATCCGAGTTCTGCGTGCAAACGCGTTTCACCGTGCCGGATGACGTGTTCTCCTCGAGCTTTTGCTTAGTGCGCTTCACTGTGCCCGGATGCCACGGTATCTCCTCTTTGTCGTAGGGGAATAAACCGCTCGAGCCGAGTGGGTCCGACGATCGCATATCGTACGAGCCCCAGGAACTGTTCCTCGACGGCAATGTCGCCCACGAACTGTGCACGGAATTGTTGTCCAGAACAACCGCGCTATCGTAGCTATTCCATGAACTTTGCCGGCTTGGCGAGTCCCTGGTGACCGGCTCACCGTGCCTCTCTTCGCGGTCGAACACTCTGTCCACCTGCGTGCTGAACGGATCGCCGTCTTTTCTCGGTTTACGACCACCGTTGCCCGGATACATTGTCATTAACGCGACACATTCACTCTCCGCACTCACCTCGTCGTTAGTCTTATCATTACTACACAACGGATCGGTACACGCTGCATCGGACGACGCAGTCCAGACTAGACATTCACTATCGTTATTACCGCATTCCGGTTTCGACTTCTTTCGATCCTTCTCGCCAGGATCCCACACGTCTTGCTTCGCATCCGAACCGCGCTGCGCGGCGAGCCCGTTCTCCTGCACGTCCGCGATCGGGCTCTGGCCGCGTGGCTTATTGTCGGTGTCCGAGGTCGGCGAGGACGGCTTACTGCTTGCCCCCTCGAACTGACTCGTCAGGTTCAGCACCAGACCCCTGCGCCTCTGACCCTGCGTCTCCAGCTTACTGATTCTATTTTTGACGCTCGGCATGTCGGGCGAGGGACTCGGCAAGTGGACGATTTTGTTCTGCGAGACGCTGTACGACTGCCCGTTCCCGCACGGCATCAGCACGTTGCGCGCCTCCTGCGCCATGTTCGTTTTCTGACTCGTCGATCGGAGGAGATCCTCACGTGTCACTTCCGCGCTACCCGCCTTGTCTATGCTTTCCAGGGACTGCGAAAGGGGGACTGAAATGAAATTGATTAAATCAATGGCTGGGGATTTGGATGCGAATCGAGGTGACAGGTGGCTAAAAGGGTGCGAGCATTCGCTGGGGTCAAATGAAATAATGAAAACGTTGGTTAAAAGTTGTGTATTGTTTAAATTAGTAGCTTATCTAAAAAGAAAAAAAAAGAACTTAAAGGTAAAATACATACCAGAAGGCAACATGTTTTCAGTAGTGGTGAGATTGGGCGACCAACTCTTTGGTCTCTGACTGGTTTTCTTCAGCTCGAGACCTGACACAGTTTGCAGCCCGGTTCCCGCGTTGCCGGACTTCTCTTCCTTCTTCAACTGGTCTTTCGTCGACGTGGGAGACTTCAAGTTCGTATCCGACTTTGATCTCTGAAGTTTCTCCTTGTTCTTCATGGCATCCAGGATACCCTGATAAGTCTCCAACTGCAGCAAGAAGCTGTTATTCGGCTTGATACAGTTCCGTTTTTCTTTCACGTGTTTCCAGGCTTGAGAGAAGTCCCAATTGTATGCTTTCATCGCGTACGCGATCACCACTGAAGCAGACCTCGATACTCCCATCTTGCAGTGCACCAGCACCTTGGAGCCCTCCTTTTTCGCCTTGGTGATATACTTGAACGTGTCATCCCAGTGCTTCAACAAGTCCGTTTTCTCGTCGTCGTACACGCGAACGTTCAAGTACGTGAACATCCCGGGAAAAAAGTTGTCGATTTCTCGGGTAACGTTCAAGATATGCCTAACACTACAAAAGTAAAAAAAAAGGAATTATGTGAAAGGAGTACGAGTTCGATGGAACTAGTAACATAGAGTTGGAGAATCTCGATTAACTGATTTGAAGATAGATTTGAAGTTGTCGGAAAAGTGTTGAAATAGTAAAAATAGGATTCTTATTTAACAGGAAATGTTGGATGTTAAATTTTCATTTAATATGCACGTTCTTCAATGCAGTAGTTCATCTAATTTGTAGTCAGTAGTTATCTAATCTAATCAGAGGCATTTTATTATTGTTCTACTCGAAGGGTGAAATTCAAAATTACGCAGAGAAAAATCTACCTTTTTATAACAAAGAAATTGTTTGAGTGCAAAGGGTTAATATTTGCGTTAGATATTCTAGGGTACAAATTGGTACACTAAACAAATCGGGACTACGAAGAACTCAAACACAACCTTAGATGATAAGGACCGTGTGTAATCGCAAGTCAGTTAATCAAGCAGACCCTACTGCAATCACAAAGTTCCACGGGAGAGATTTGGGACGATAAGAAAGAATAAGGTACCCATTCTTTTGGAGCTCCTCCAAGTTGCTCGCGTTCCATTCGCTTCCTAGGTAAACATGGTCAAATATCTCAGTCGGCGCGTCCATTTGACCCAGAATGGTGAGCATTTCCTGATCGATGAATGGCTTGAACTCCCCGAGATCCATATCGAGATCTTCCTCGAGACGACCTCGAATGTACTTCGAGGTCACCTCGTCGAGGTCTACGGACATCATGATCTCCTTCAACGTCGACCGGATTACGCGTTCAGTCTCGTCCCTTTCTCTGGGCCTATTCAGCAGACAACGCATAGTATACAGGGTGTCCCATTCTTAACCCTTGCCTTCAATACCAAGCCTGACACGCTTTAACACTATTTCTACCGAAGGTGTCAAAAGGCACCTTTTACAATTGTAACTTAGAATTATTTTCTCAATTTAATAATTTTTCCTCAATTGAATCTTGGACGTTTCCTATAGTAAATTTTATAATCGTTATTGGAGAAAAGTTAATTCAGAATATACGACTAAACTTGGAAAATAATTTTAAGTTAAAATTTTAAAAGCTGTCTTCTGACTCCTTCGGTAAAAATAGTATTAAATCTTTCAGACTAAATTATAGGAGATACATATAGGTGTTACTTGCTTCTTTTCAGTCGAAATGAAATTCAATTTTTGTCTGAGTAATATTTATTACTTGAAGTAAATATAAATCTGCTATGAATATAGAAGTACTTATACTTGTAGCTAATCATTAAGAACAAAGTAATTTTTGAGCTAGCAACGAGGAATGGAAGAATTAACAGTAAAAAATTAATCTTCCCAAAAAAATGTTAAAAATTGTTAGAAACAGAAACTTGATGTGTCATAAAGTTGATCGGGATCGAGATTAACGTTGGCAAAATGAAAAGGAAATTTCTGAAACATCGTGACTCACTTGGTGCGTACGCTGTCCGGTGACGGTGGTCTTCGGGATTCCAGATTGTCCATAGCATGCCACTCGTTGAGACACGAGCGATCGCTCTCGATTCGTTGTTCATAGTAACTGACCCAGTCGTGCGACAGGCCACCCAGGAAGTAGTTCTGTTCGCGCGCCTTACTCGAAACCTTGTGCAACGTTTGCAAGGCCGACCTAAAACAAACAATTGTGTCTGAACTATACATTTAGACATTTAATCTGATAAACAGCAGTTTCATTCGCTCGTATAATTCTGTTTCTGGAGAAAGAACGTTGCCTTAAATTTTTGTTTGAAGCTTTAACTAGCGAGCACTTAAACTGACTTTTTCAAATTTCGCGCATTCATTAAGATTCCAATCAACTTATTTTTCAGTTCAAGCATTACTGAATCAGCTTCGTTAATAATTTTTCGAAAAAGTATCTGTACCTTTTCAGTAGTAGTAAATGAAAAAATCAGAAGTGAGTCATTTTGATCCATCTGATATGTATCTCTAATGTTAATCAATTATCTCCATATTAGGAATTCGAATCTTGTAAAAAAGTATTGAATCTACGGATAGTGTTATTTATAGCGCGTTGAATTAATAATAATCTGATATTTTATATACATGATTATTGTTGGTCAGCTTTTCTCATTTCATATTTACTTCTGACACGTATCGATTCCTACCAAGTAACTATTTACTTTGAGTTTATTAATCGATGTTAGTTTGCAAACAGTATCATGTGCAAATAGATTAGATAAACATCGTTAAATCATTCTGACGAATCGAACGAAAAACTAGTTCCGTGATACTTTGTATTTTAGTTCCTGATAAAGTAGTTATGAGCCCACGTTTAAAGCGAGGAGTTCCATAAAGTAATAAACCGTGTAATTTCTCATATTTCTTAATTACTGAAGTCGAACTAATTTATTCAGTATCCTACAAAAATATTTTCGGACCATAAAATCATCAATCTACCGAAGGATCACCGTTTTCTTCTCGCTAAACGAGTGTTTTCTATCAATTACACAGTAAATTGCAAAAAAACAAATAACAAGAAAATATAAATCGTCAGTGATAAAAAAATATGCTTCATTTTTCAATTGTCGGGCAACGGAAAAAAAATGTACCTAAATCAGTCGGAGACGTTAAACAATATTTTTGTCTAATTGATCACGTTTTCGAGGCAATACACTTTGAAAGTTTGTATGACACACTGCTATTTGTATCTCTTTACAAGTGGAAACAGCAAGTCACGATGATACACGTTGGGTGATTCCTATTAAACGGTTCACACGCAATCAATTTTTAAACGCCATTATCGTAAAAACGAGGCATTGCAAGTAGAAATTTCATTCAACGTTTCACGCTTATTTGTTTCTACTCAAAATGAATTTCTCTTGGGTTTCTAGTTCACAATTTCTTAAATATCCTGTACATTTTCGAAGCGACACGATAATGGTTAGAAACAGAGTGCGGATCCTTACGCAAATTGAAATTCTTATGATCATTAGCAGAAAAATAGAATAACGGTGGAGAATAATTTCTCCTAACGAATACTATAAAAATCACTATACTTCGGATACTTTATATCTTTCCATATTGTGTGCATTTTGTGCAATGTTGCGATTCTAAATTTCTCACAAATACATTAAAATCTGTAATCCAGTTGTACGTGTTTTGACTCTAATCAAACGAGACTTCGATTACCTCTTTTTCCTATAATATCGAGTCAGACTCGCGATACAAATTTTCAAACGAATTCGACAGATCCAAATGTTATTTATTTATTTTTCATGTAAACCAGACAAATATGACTTGTCTGTTATCTATCTTTAAACTAAAGAGTAAACGGAGACACAGAATGAGCATCAAATTTTCTTCTTGTACTAAATTATTAACACTGCACTCCAGAGGCGCCTCTCAGTCGCCAATTGATTTGACACAGCAAAATTATAAAGTTTGATATTTAACATAATGCATCAATACGTAAAATATTGAAATGATATAGTTTCGTCATTCAATTTATGTGTGATTTCTTGTCACGTTAGTTTTAAAAAATGTGGTCTACGTCTCACTAGAAAATATTGAATATTTCCAGTGAAATACTTCTGGAGTACGAAGGGTTAAGGATAAATTAGTTTTATCGAACATAGTTGTGAAGGAAATTATAAGACAAGGGGGTTAAATCAGTTTTCGAGCCAAGCGTGGGTAACATTCGTAACAGCTGTAGCACCGCTAGGATCGCGCGGCCCTAAATCAAGCTTTAGCTCGATCGTTTCGTAAGCGTTACGACATTGCCTGCGAAACAAGACTGCAGGATCTACCAAGTAAACGAATGTAAAGATGAACTTTCATCGCAGGTGTGTGAAAATGCTTCGCCAAGGACGTAACAGTTCGAGCTGCTTCGAAGTTACCACTGTACGCGTATCCGATTGTTAATTATATTTTTTTTCCAGTGAACGTACATTCGCATTTTAACGACGAGATGTTCGTTTCAGTATCACTGACCGAATATTCCGCTGCGGTTACTAAAAATCTCATTTTCTTGTTGACACTTTATGAAAAAACAAACTTCCAAAAATAGAGAATCTCATATTCCAAGATTCTTTAAATTAACATTTGTTCAATGATGCATTTGCGAAGGAGTTTATACATGTTTCTTTTGAAACAATGCTTTGTTAAATGGTTCTTGTGATATCGTCCAAACGTACGATAAAAATGATAATAAAATTACTAAATTGATTGTTTACCGATTTACTTTGGAAGATTAATATTTTGCAGAACCATACAGTACACTACATCCTGACAATGAAAAGTGGTGGCAGTCTAATGAAAAAGAATTAGATATTCCTTAAGATGATCAAGTTGTTCATTTTGTTACAAAATCCCAATTTCCATAGAAAATTACAAAATTACACAATATCCTCACAAGAACAGTCTAAAAACCATGAATCTGGAACAGTTTATACATAAAACTGTTGTATAGTAGTGCCTTGTACACCATAAAATCCCAATTTCCATAGAAAATTACAAAATTACAAAATGTTCTGATAAGAACCATGTGAAAATCATGAATCTATAATAGTTTGTAAAGAAAACTATTGCATGACAGTGCCCTCTTGTATACCACAAGATCCTGATTTGTACGGAAGGTTACAAAACACCCTCGCAAGAACAACCAGAAAATTATCATGAATCGCCGGCACTTTTTCAGGTAAGGCTATCATCGTGTACTGTGATCCGATTGTTTCGCACTTGATGATACACGCTACGAGAAAAAAAGTGCAGCTACGAATCCGTCGTGACGTGAAATTATATTTAGCCCGTATCGGGCGCGCTTGAGTGCAGAGTTTATTTTCATCACTATCTTCAGACACTAACCGACGTTCTCAGATCGCGAATAGATCATTTTCAACTACTTTCGCAACGTGATTAGATAAAACCGTTTCCAGCATCTTCGCGTCTAAGTCACCGAGTCCCGCCTACGGAAGCCTGATAGACGCCTTTCGTTATTATGTCAGTCCTCGAAGAGTTTCGCGTAACGAACTAACGTCGGATCGCCGTTGAGGACACACGCGTATTTATAATTAAACATTTTACGTAACGCGTTCACATTTAACCGATATCGATACTGTCGATACCCTTGTCGAACGGTGACCGCTGCCAAATCCTTCGAACACGTAATTAACACTTCAACCCTCGAACAGTGTACGACGAGTGTACTCGTCATGAGAAAGTGACCACTTTTTGCGTAATGGTGAGTATACTTGGTGTATGAAAGAATGAATTAGCTATAAATACTTTGTTATAAATACTGAACATTTTTAATCATTCACTTCGTAACTCTTTGACGGTGGAATTTCATTTTTAAATTCGTTGTTTGCGCGTGCGATTGAAGTAATGACGAGTATGCTGGTTGAACACTGCGCAAAGGTTAAGGGGGTAATGTAATGTGATCGATTAAGAATTGATTTTTTTATTATTCGATATATTCAACGTATAAATCTTTATAAATGTGCTTCTCAAAGTTTGTAGTGCTGTTTGAAAATGTGTAATTTTGTTGTATAGAAAAATAAAAAATGCTACATATACAATGTAACGAAGTTAGACATCCTTTTGTGTGAAACTAACAATTGTAAATGCGCTTTTTCGAAACTACATTTTTCGAATTAGTTGCCACGGTATCTCAAATTATGCTTCGGTACCTCAATCATGCTAAAATATATTTTTTCTGATTTCAAACAGATTCTGATGAAAGACAGAAAAGATCACGAGAATATGAACCTTTAAATTCAAAGCACCGGTATTTTTTAAAGTTTCAATATATTTTTTCAGTATCTGCGATAGCTACGTTCATACTGTTTGAGAATTAATTGGATTTTTTGTTTAAGATATCAGTAAAAGAATTTGCAATTATTCTTTAAACATATGTAAATTTGTAGTATACAACATGTGCTGATAATTTTGACCAAATATTTATAAATAATTCGTAAAAATGTATAGAAAAATGTCAACTATACTAGAATACTCTCTTGATGATGCTATCTGTATATCGGTCATAAGTAGACTGCAAATCTTTATTCATACATCTAAAGTGTAGTGCTTTCTATAATATTTGTTGGAGAGAACCAGTTTCGATCGTAATTTTAAATTTCTAATTACATTCTTAAAAATGCGATTTTGCATAAAGATCCGCAGTCTAGTATAAGTGTCCATTTGTCAATCATACTCGACGTTCATTAACTATTCATACATCTATTTTTACATACTTGTCAGAGATTACAGACATTACAAGCTGTTATGTTTGGTCTTGTCTTAACGTTTCTCACGTTATCATTAAATCCGTATTAATTTTTACGTTTTTTAAACCTCCTTGTTACTTTCATCTTACTCCCTTTTTTACGTTTGATTTGCTGAATTGAAATATTATTATAATTGATAACGTTTAGAAAGTACTCTCTGTAAATGAAATTAGATTAAAATTCAATGATATTAGAATAAATCATTACACCAACTTGGTATATATACATATACTACATGATAATAAAAGTAGATATACATACTACATATATTAACTTTCTCTGCATAATCGAACAAGAAAAAGTTTAACAACTGGTTTATAATTTATGAATGATTTATATATATATATATATTATGTAAGAAGGAACTGTATTAACCCCTTTACACATGCTTTCTTTCTCAACTCTGATTGATACGAGTATTTTATCATTAATAATTTCTTGGAAAAGGAGAAAAACTGTAGGCACATTCCATGTCTATGTTTGATCTTAAGCATAACAATTGATTACAGAAGAATAATATTTACTGCGAATTCCAATGAATTGAGTAATATTTATATTTATTAAATCATGTAGAAAATCTTCACCAGCCTGACACGTTGTTAGAAGGCAAAAAGTTAAGTGATCGAATAGCTCTATAAAAAACAAATTTCCAAAAACATCTCTAATCTACTTACGACAAATTAAAACGATGAATAAAATTTGTTCATAATCTACATTCGAAAAATAAAATTATCGAACATGTTTAGAGAGAACGAGGACAATTCAACCTCTTCAACAGAGCTTGAAGAAGGTACCTTACCTGGCAGTCCTAACGATGCCAGCAAGAACTGTGCTTCTTTTTCGAAGATTCCCTAGGATCCACAAAATAACGGGCAAGACAAAGACAACCGCCACGTGCACGGAAGCACGTGTCACCATGATTTCGCCGGGACCAATATTCGGCCTTGTGGTTTGCTTCCGTGAAGGTCTCTCTCGAATACCCTATCAAAGGAAACGCGTTTTGCCGCTATACAAACTAAGCCTGGGGATTACACGTATCCAAGGTCCTTTCACTAGTTATATTCAGATTTAGTCGAGGTAATTTACTTGACTTCGAAACGTGAGAAATTTGTACGAACGTTTCATTTTTCTTCGACGACGATCGCAGTAACCGAAGAAGAGGTACCAGGATTTCGAAATGCTGTAGAGTTCCCTTCCTTTGATTCAAAGTTACGCGTCCTTCGAATAGATTCAAATTCAGTAGATATTCAATTGAGGTAATGCATATTCGAATTCACGTTATTTAAACAATAACTGCGAATAAAAGAAACGCACTACAACAAAGTAACACGCTGTCTAATCTTCAAGCCATTAGCTACTCTTTCCAATGTCTTTGATCATTTTAGGGGACAACGGGAAGAATACCGAAATAATATGAAAATGCCGTGAAATTTTATACCGATTCTAACCGTTTCAACGAAAAGGAACTGAACTATAGTATCTGTAACGAAGAGTCAATAAATAACAATTTACTAGGAACCAGAATGACTTTCACGTCCAAAATACGTAACAAAAACATCCAATTTTACACGCCGACTGCCAAGGCGATCACTGGATAGCTTGGAAACAATTATAATACACAAGACGATCGACGTTGAATAAAAATGTTTAATAACGTAACGACCGTGACGCCAAAAGATCGATAATTCCTTCCACTTCTCTTTTCCACGAAAGAATAAGTGTTATGTAAAATCCTCGAGATTTTCATGGCAATTAACGCGTTAGATGGAAATGCCAATACCCGGAAGTTCAAGGTTCGAGCGATTCGCGTAGCTCGTGGATCCAAGTGAAACGCAAAAAATCGTGATCCACTGTCGCGCACCACCGTCACTATTAGAACGCGAAAAACGTGCTCCGCCGTTGGCACCAGGCTAACACGTATGGACGGAACGCTCAAATATTTGCTCAGGAACGAGCGGTAGCGTGCACGAGTCGCGCGGCGAAGCTTGATATTCACCGATGAACGAACGGGTTTTTCTTAGCGCGGCCACGTTCCGTCGACTGGCAAATACTCCGATCCGATCGTAGGATCTGGCAAATGAGAATAGCGTGCGTAGGACAGGCCGCCGGCTCTCGCGGTGGTGGGGCGATGACAAACGGGCAAGTCCAGCCATATTTGAGCCGCTCAACAGGCCAAACCGAACGACTCTGGTTTTCCTCAATTTTTCTCGAACGACCGGATAAGGGGGTCAACGATGACCTTGAACCAAATCGAATCAGTGCAGCGTTCGATAGCTTATCGAGGGAAAACCTTTCGCGAGGTTGTATCCTTTACCTTGATCGAACGAACACTGGACAGGGAATTTCGGATTATCACTGCACTTGTTTGCATTTAACACATTTCGACCTAGTTTACTTGTTTGAGTCCGATATTTGTAATAAAACGTTTTTCTAGCAGTGTGTTTACATGTATTTATTAGGTAAATGTTTTACGATGTTCTCGTGAGAACTTGGATATATTATTCTTCGATGATGTTTTTAATAAGAATATAATTATCTGTTTTTGGCTGTTTTTCGAAGTAAATTCCTTGCGAGACGAAATGGGTGAACACGTTTGGAAGTGTATATAATTTCATACAGTTTTTAGTTGAATACTAGAAAGGTTTCATATTCAAGTGTGCGTGATTATGAAACATATACGATAGGACTGTGTTCTCGAGTCTTAGCTACGAATATTGAAATGACGTAGGATTAAGTGATCGGAATCGTTCTGAGAAATGTAAGATAACATAGAAAACTAACGCAGAAAAAATGCAACATTCATGGAAGATAACGAATATGTTAAAAAATAAATAATTTCTTTGTAAACACATTGTAAATTTTATTTTTTAACATTGAATTAATTTCTGCGTTCAATCTATTTCAAGAAGAATTCTTAAAAACAATTTTTACAGCTTCATTAAATTTCCCTGTTCCTTTGTTTCTAGAATTAATCACCTAACCGGATTTAACGTTGACATTGCGAGTGTTTTGTAAATCTAATTTCGCTTTTTTTTCAATTTCTCTTGTCCACGTGCGCCAATAAGAACTCGTCCCGCGAGTCGGACCGGAAATGCGAAAGGCAAAAGAGGATGACCTTTACGAAGAAAGTAGATCTTGACCTGGGCGAAGTTTTATAGGTCCACTGGAGAGTGTATCCTGTTTGCGAAAAGAAGAGGGCCGACTAAAGCGGGCACCGTTACGCGCCCACTTTTAAAGAAACTACGATTTCATCTCTGCCTCGTGACGAAATTTCTTGGAAGCCTATTCCTGAGTTCGTGAAATATTGTGATATATGTTGCAATATTCATCGTGACTCATCTTAAAAAATATATATAAATATATGTGTGTACATTTACAAGTTGTAGATTAAAGAAAGATTTATTTAATCGTCTCCAATATTTCTAGAGCAAAGAAATACGATTAACATCTTATTTTTGGCTGAGATTGATTCGAACGCGAGAATCAGTGCATCATGCATCTGAAATGCAGATAAGAAGTCAATCTTACTTATTATCACTTTACGTTTGATTAATGCATTACTTTCTTCGAATTCTAATTTGAAATGAAAGCAATGAATAAAGGTGACAAATTATCATTCCAATAAAAACGTCAAACAAATTATTTCTATACACAATTAATTTCCAAACGATGCATTTCCTAAATATTCAGTTATTTGAAATAATAAGTAGACGTTTGAACCACGTGTTTTCCCAAAATGATGTTATTACATTCATACGATTAAACTTAACAAAATGTCTACACTATTCAACAACTTGTTATAATCTTCCAACGAATTTATTTATTACATTTATCCCTATATTAGACAAATATCACGAACACGTTGAAAAGAAAAACCACTATCTTTTAGCTAATAAAACAGTAAACACACCGAGAAACACGTGTTCTCGAATTCTCAAAGAAGTTCCCTGCGCTGTCCCTACATATTCAATAAAATCATCTCCTAGGGATAAGAAACGTATCTGACTGCCGGTCAAGGGCAACGATTTTCTCAAATCATTCGGTGTAATGATCCGCGCGTGTATCCAGATCGCGGCAGCACATCCCGCCGGTCGTTATGCTTCGAAGCAGAACGGAGCTGCGTGTACAATTCCATATATCCTCGAACATGTTCTACCGCTGTGGTCACAACAGTGAAAGGAATGGAAACGATTACACTTTTAACATGCGCGAGAGCGCGGCGCGAACAGCCCAGTGACATCAACGGTGTCTGGTTCGAGCATTAACTATCGTTGATAACGATCTAACCGACACCCGTGTGCGTCGCTACTTAGGATTGTCGTTGACCAGGGCACCGTGTAAACGGCTTCGTAACGCGTCCTACATTTTTATCTTGCTCTTGTTACGCTGGAAAGATTCCCTTGTTAAAAGAAATACGAAAACACCATGTTCGGACTCAGCAGGAATCTGTCGAACGATTAGTCCGTCGGTACTGTTAATCCTTTGCACTCCGTGTTCCTTTTATATTTATGTGGGTTGTTTAGTACTTTATTAATAACTACGTTTATTAATAATAAAACGAGTAATATTTAAATATAAGGAATTGTATAGGATCGGCCACGAAGCGTGATTAGCTTAGATTATTCTGCTGCCAGTGGTTCGATCGGAAATTTGTTTAGCTGAAATAACATGATTCAACTCTTTTTTCCAGAGTTATCAAGGTCACTTTCAGTCTTTTTACAGGTAAATCTATTTTTTAGAATAAATCTGATGTACATTCGATATAGGAGTACACAGGGTTAACCCTAACATGGTTCTCAGTTTTATCGCATGTTTGTCGTATTATATAAAAGTAGAAATGCAGAGTTTAGTTAGAATTTTCTAGTCTTGTTCTGAAATTAAAAAAAAAAACCTAAAATGTTAGGTTGAGTTAAACCTTTCACCGGAAGCATCTTTTTCAGTTTTTTGGCTTGGAAATCGAAGTTACTTACTTCAATTGTATTTTGACATTAAAACTACTGTGTTATCGAATTGACTGTTTTATATTTTGTTATGAAAATTACGAGAGCGTGCTTATTGAGGTTTCAAATAATTTATATTTTAGTATATATACTAAATCAATTGATGCAATAATTGTTTAGAAAAGCATTTATATCTTTCCAATGATTGTAACAGGAGAAACAAGAAATTAATGATTTTAACCTATCTGGTACTTCTACTGTTAATAATGCCACTAAAATTGGACTTATGTGTAGGATAATTATAATATTACGAATAATTATAGCGTTGGCGTTGTGTCAACGCAATACAAACAAGCATTATTTTCCTTACAATGACTGAAACATATTCTATTTTTGTTTTTCAAAAAGGTTCTATGAACCTGAATTTTATTATAGTCTGTGCGGTGCAAGAAGTTAGTAATCACTGTAGTAAACTTTAATTATTTTTTATTCAATCAATTGACTCGCTTCAAATTTGCCAAATTATTCGAGCTATGAGTTGATATTTTTCAGTAATTAATCTTGACATTGTAGAATTTTATTTAATTTTATTTATTCCAATCGTACGTTGTTAATAATTTTTTCTTTAATATGTCGCCAACCTATTCAACTAAATATTAAAAGTAACAATTCAAATTGGACACAACTTCTATAAGTAACAGTATTTTCATTTTCAGCAATTTACCACTAATCAAACTATTTCAACTCCCCGCCACTCATAAAGAGCCACGTAACGAGTCAAACAAATTGCAAATAGCGCGTTTAGGCTAAGGAGTGTTCAATAACACCGCCTCTATTTCACTGTCAACTAGGAAGTCGTTGCATGAAATTTATTCTCAACTTTTCTCTCAATGGGAAAGCGGTAGATTTTTTTTACTCCACTCGCGAAAGTATTCGGCGTAGTTGTCGAGGGACATTGCGATTTCTCTGCGAAAAAGTGAAAACAGGAGTCGAAATTGTACAGCCGAATGCAGAGAAAGAGAAATAGAATGATTCGATGATGTAAAATGATCTGACATGTAACGTACGTAGAAATGTCAGATGTAAATTCTTCATCTCATATACTACTTTGCTGACTTCGGAAATGTTCAAGATTTTTTTGTCACATTTACATAACAAGGAATCCACAAAAGCTTACTGGCTAATTTCCTTTTTTACGTAACAAAACATTGAGAACTCTGATTTATGGTTAATAGAAAATTTGAGAAAATTTCCAGATACAATCATCACAATAACATTTCGTTACTGTAAAAATATACATTTTGTCGTTTTTAAACGTTCATAATAAAACTGCATTTTCCCACATGTCTTAGCGGCTTTAACCCTTTACACTCGAAAGTAATTCTCAGTAACCAGTTGAATTAACGCAGCAAAATTATAAAATTGAAAAACGTGTGACTGCAAAGTAGTCTTATCGAGCACAATTGTGAGATAAAAAGTAGGACAACGTGTTGAAGTTCACATTTGACCACCGTATCCGACTACACCTATCCAATAGCCACTCGCTAACACGCTATACAACCGTGTATCTCGAAGTCAACGTATTCCACACAGTCGGCAGTCACTGAAACGATAATTGCCGGTGTTTCGCGTGTCCCGCCAGGAAATGGCTAATAAAAAAAATCGCTTCGGGAATATCGCGAGCAACGATCGGAAACGGACCGTATCGAATATCGATGGCCTTATCACCGGAGGGGAGCTGGGACGAGGTGTCACTTTGCGCCGATGTGTTCGTCATCCGGTCGAGAACCGGTTGGCGCGCGAAGGTTCATTGATTCCCCGTTAATCCGTGAGCTCTTCCTGCTCCTATTGAAATGTGTTTTAGCCGGTCCGCGAGCGCGGCGAACAGGTTCACGGGGCGTAAAACGCCGCGGCGAGGGAAGCGGCCGAGCGCGTTGCATAATCAGGAATCGGCGAGCTCCGAATTAATTCGAGCCGGAGATGGATCGTCGTTTTTCTTGCTCTGGCCGAGCCGGGGCGAGCAGGAGAGCACGGGCGCTTATCGCTGGACTGAAAACCACACCCAAACCTGTTGCCGGCGACCTGAAAACCGGCGAACTCGATATCTTTTGTGCCGTCAGGAACAAAAACCGGCCGTACTTAACCCGCCGCGGAACCTCGATCATCCGTGGAACTCCTTAAATCGAAGGTAAGCCGATCGGATCCGATACCGATCAAATTTTACCGACGATGTACTCGTTCGAAACTCGCATACGCGTTTGGATCCTTTCTTCACTCGATCGTGTTTTTGAACTTCTTCAGAGACGTTTTATGATTGATACTCTTAGATTTCGCATTCGTATCCGTTTCTTTTTTTCAAGCATATTTTCGAGTTTGCCAGAGGTTCGAGGAAATCGAAAGTGAAAATCACTGGTTGTACTCGATGATAAGTTTTTTTAATAATATTTTGAATGTTTATGGAAATGTTTGATCAACGAAGGGTTGGTTACTGTTGGAAGTACCGAGAAGCGACCTATTTTCGACGAATTTAATTATACTTCTACTTTCTAACCGATTTCGAATTTGACAAGGTAAATCAGAGAAATGGGTACTTGTATGACCGTATACTATTTCACTAAGAATTTTAAGTAATAAGTAATATGATAAGAATAAATAAAACCGATAGTAACAATAATATTAACACCAATAATACTACTACTACTAATAATAATAATAATAAATTAGGTGAAACCAAGAAACCGGAAAGGAAGAAGATAATACTAATAATAACAATAATAATAATAATAAAAGATGATTTTCAGAAAATATTTCTCGCATAGTCTAGCGTACGAACCGAAACGAGTCAGTTTTCCTCAGAAACCAGTTCTATCGGCTCGAACACGCTTCTCTAAATGGAACTCGATATCCGCCTCGCAAAACCCACGAAATCCGAAATTTCTTATCGAAGTAGCACTTTCTTTCCGTGGTGCCATTTCATTATTCATCCTCGTTACCTAACGCGCGGATAGCATTACGAATCGACGTCCAACGACACCAGTGAAAGTGACCAGAGAACGTAAAACACATCTAAGGGGTAGCCACCTGTCTGCCAGGCCGACGGGTCATCGCGTTAATGATCCTTAATTGTTATCTACGTAAATATTACAGCGACAAGCAATTATTATTTATTGGTCGTCGATGTCGAGACAAGCCACGCCTCGCGATCTCCTTTCCTCCGAGCGTCCCGAAGGAAAATGGAAGAATACGAAAACCTGCCGCGCCGCGGTGAGTTCATTTGCGCGCCGACTCTTGGCGCGGCGAACCGACGCGACGCTAAAACTTCCTTGAGTCGATTGTCCGTAACGTGTTTCTAATGGTATCAGGAAAACGTCGGTTGATTTCAAATGATATAGAGAGTAATATTTGGTTTCAAATCGTATTAGGATTAATAGTAAGTTTCGAATAATATTGAGAATAATATTAGCTTGTGAAATATATCGGGATTAAGAGTGGATTTCGAATCGTGCTGTAATTCATAGTGGATAGATTTGGAATTACATCGAGATTAATATTAGGTACTTTATTAATTTAGATTTCTACGATTTTTCTTACCTCCCTTTCCCCGTTAATTTCTTGCTTTACGATTTATTTGGTGATTGGATTCGCAAGGGTTATTTTATCGTTAATAGTCTCCTAGCATGATACATGTTATACGGCTACATGTTTGCAAACAGTATTTACTTTCAATTAATGTGAACTTGGGATATTCGTATTCAAGAAACTCACTTTAATGTGCTTATCGCGTGTCTAACTCCATATCGTAAGGATATTAGTTGTCTGACATACTTTGAAATGAGTTTCACGAGGAGCTCTACGGTTTTTTTTTAAACATTTAAAGCAAAATGTTGTTTGATCCAGGTGAAAATGTTTTATTGTTATTTCCGTTACTCTACAGTCAGGATTTAAAATTGTCTGGAAGAAACATACAAAATGGAGCTGCCAATGCTGTCGGTAAGACAGGTTTCTAATTTTGTATTTCAAGTTCAAGATGTCGGACAATTCGAACGTTTATGTTTATCAAAACTGTAGCAGTGAAAAACGTTACAAAATTACAAAAGTATAAAAGAATTATTTTTTTTTTTAACTATAAAGCTTCATTGAATGTTAATCACAATGTAATTAGCTGGGAGCTTTGTTTTCCTTTTACAATTTATTTTTCGATCTCTATATAACACACTGTTTTCAAATGTAATTACTTGTTCATACAATTATCATTTATACAGATACAATTACATATTAAAAACAAAGTCTAAAACAACTTCAAAAATGGAAGCTGTCTTCTCTACGAAGAAAAATGAGCAAATTTCGGTCATCTTTCACAGGACGTTTCGACTAACGCAAAAAAATTGTGGGCGGCCGACAGCAAAGTGGAGCGGCGTTTTACAATATCCCGGGGGTGCAGTATGGTTTCAGGGTCGCATAGTAGAATTCGGCAAAGTGACCATGCGTCGCGACGCGCCCATAAATGGCGCGGGCGATGGTCCATGGTCGCGAGCAACCCCACCACCACATTGACGGCCGAGTCCACCGAGGCTTCTCCAAAAATAGGATGACAACGTCAACGACGATAGACCGACGGAGTTTTCGGTGCCGTAACGATCCTCGTCGTGCATTCCGCTCGACAATGGGACCTCAGCGAACGCGTGGCGTGAATCGATCAACCCTCGCTCCATGTATTACAATTGAACCACCCCGACAAGGGTTAAGTTCAATCCTCTCACCTTCGTATCAAGTTCACCAGGAAATCTCGTTACGTTTTTCTTTTTTCAGCAAGTCTGAAGATAAATTTCTAAAAGTTTAAAGATAATTCTGAAAGTCCGAAGATAAATTTCTTTTCGTTGAATTTAGGTTTTTAGTCAATCAAACGTCGTGTAGCTTGTTCGACAACTTTCTATCCTGCGTCTGGGTATTTATTTGCAATATTTTTGCTCGCATGTCGTGATATAAATTGTACGCTAAAAGAAAGGGATACGATCTGTTTGGCTGATTTACTAATAAGAATATTATTTGATCTCTTGAAGATCAAGTGAAACTCTGTTTTTGTGATGTCGGTGTGCTAGCTTTGATGTAAAATTGATTGCATTGGTAGTAATAAATGTATAATATCAAATACAATTGTGATGGTTTTGATGTAATTAAATTAAGTAATTGTAATTCATATTTGTGCGAACAATTATATATCTCGATAACATATGTTACCAATGCAATCAATTTTACGTTAAAGTTTGCACATCAACATTACAAAGACAAAATTTCATTTAATCTTCAAGACAATAATATTCTTATTGCTGAATTTATTATATTATACATATAATATCCTCGGATAGATATTACCCTAATTTGTACCAATGTAAACAGTTTTACGTGATTATACTTCTAGCACAGCAAATATATACATATAGGGTGTGGTATATGAATCATACCAATCAAATATCTCGAAGAACATGAGAAATGTGTGGAAATGTTTCCCACGAAAGTTCAAGGATACCAATTTTTATAATTGTTCTCGCGTTCGAGTGATACAGCTTGGTTTAATGCACGAAATGACCAGAATAATATCATACTTAACTTCTAATTAATTCTGTCATAAACGTAAATCAGAACGCATCAAGAATTCTTTATGATAATAATGAAGCAGTAAGTGATTCAAGATTTATACTGACTACTATTTAAATTGCCAAGCGAATGTCAAGATGTCATAAATAAAACAATAAACAGAGACTGTAACTACCAGAACTGAGAAGATTTTTTTATGGAAATTCACAATCTTTTTAAGAAATTTTAACGACGAGACTTAACGCATCAAATTTAATTGCACTATCACTAAGCATTTCAAGCTAATAAAACTGGTACGATTACTATTTTTTACTACATTTAAGTAATAATTTTTAAATGATTGATTTCAATAGAGTTAGTCAATTATAACAGCTAATATATAAACGATATTTTCGAATATATAACATTAGAGTCGTTGAATGCCGATCATCTTACGATTGAATATCAAACACACAACTTTACATTTTTTATACAAAAAGCAACATTGTAACGTTGGTCGTAAGTTCGTTGGTTTCAACCACACCACCGACAGCCGGCAAAGAATAAACTTTCTTGAGATAATTCGTCCATTGTTCGCCGCGTATTCGAATACGCTCCGATTGCAGTCTCCTTCTGCGTGTCTACAGGTTACGTAAGGATTCGCAGCGAAGACGAGTTCCGAAAGGTAAATTCATGTAGCAGCGTATCAAGCAAGAACAAAAGAGATCATCGAACGTAATTACTTAGCGGGCGATCCGTGTGGGAAGATCAGGACGTGTTTTCACCCGCGCTGAAAAATCCGCGAGCGGAAGAGGTTGGGCTGGCAAGAAAGTTCCTCACCGACCGACCGCGCATGAGACAATTGCGATGCCGACCAATTAAGCCACGGCCCACGCTTCATTTTTCCTTTCATTCGGCTCGACCTCTTCCGCATCGATAGCATCACGACGCCGCTTCGACAATTATTTCTTTGCTCTTTTTCTGCTTTTCAACGCTACATCCTATGCGACAATTGACTTTTTGACGCTGGAACTGCCAGAACAACATATGTCGAGTCTCTTCTTTCATAGTTATTGAAATGACGCGGATGATCCCTTGGTTTTTTGGTGCATTGGTTAATTTGTTCTTTCTTTTTTTAGTCACAGAATGACACAGAATGACGCAGAATGGCGCAGATGATTTTCTGAAAAATTATTCAATAAGTCGATTCAGACGAATCCAAACTAGACTATAAGCAAACAGAAATCTTAATAAATGTTTTTTTTGTACATGTTATAGAGTTTCTGGCTACATACGGATTCTGATCTACAGGTTTTGAAAATTGAATATCTTTTCCGTTGTATGTTTTGAAATTTGTATGGGCACGGTATTAAGTAATCGAATCTTTGGCTGGTATAAATAAAAAAAAAAATGAGATTTCTGTTAGAGTTATTAATACTTTGTCGTAAATGATAATTAATCACACGCGTATTCCATTATTAGTCAGTTCTAAGAAATGTCAAACAACAATGAGATAACAATACGAATGAAATTATCATCTTTAGAGATTTTTTAATTAAAAAGAAAATAAAAGTGTTAAAAAAAATATTCAATAAGTCTAGACCTATCTATCACCAGATCTAATTACAAAAGAAGGGATGCAGTCACTACTGCTAATTAGCAATATCCTACAGGAAACCAAACTAATTTCTCTTTGATTTCACATTGATCGATTACGAAAATGGTAATTATCTTTTAATTAAGGCAGACCTGAAGGTTGATGGGCGGTATCAGGATACACTTTCCCCGAAGAAAAAGATGATTACATTTTCTTTCACGTAATTGCTAAGATTTCTACCATAATATCGAATGCTTAAGTTCCACGTAGCCCGATGATTTGGTTTTAGTTAAATATGTCTTCAGATTTCAGTCATTTCCACGCAATTTTCCACGATTACTATATCTTTGACGATTGTCCTGATATTTATGGACAACGTAAGCAGTGTGCATGTGGGATGAACTCTTTTACGCGTGTTTCGTCGACGGCCGTATATGCATACGTATATCGTGGGTGTCGTCTCGGACCATCCGTCGCAATTACACGACATTATTTATTAGTCACGGTTATTAGGCATACGGCAACGATCGTTTCTACTCAATTGATTCGATTACTTTAAGAATGATACGTGTATACAGGAATTTCCCCGGCAAAATTGAACCTAACTAGAGTGCGTTGCGTAATGCTACTGCCGCTAGTACTTTCTAATGTTTCGGATATTTTTAACAATTAAAATGAGAAATCTTGATGAAATTGGTATTCATACGATTTAGAGGTTGACTTCTCGATAGGAGAAATATTTTGTAAGTTTTGAAAATAAAGAAACTTCGCTGACGAAGTTGCAAATACGTTATTTTGAACAAACAATACATACAATATTTTTGAAAAATATTGATATTAAGAAGATATTAGGTATATAAACATATGAAAAATGTGATAACAAAAATGCGTTTAATCACATTTACGTTTGCTTATCTAAAACATGTAACTTCACGTTTGTCTTTTGAACCATCTGTCTTCAACCATTAGAAGCATAACTTCAATGAAGTTTATTCTAATATTCTTATTGTAAATATAAAAATATGAAAATAATAAACATGATATAAATAATTAATATGAAATTTTTAGTAGCATGTACGTTTCCTTCCTTTCAACGAGCGTCTGTAAACAACGAATATATAGTATAACCACTTCAATTACCTTGCATAAGCAACTGACACTACAATTATAATTGATTATCAATTATTTTGTAAGAAAATAATTAAAGCTCAATTTAGTAATCAGATCTGCTGTTCCAATTCTTTTAGTTCTCACTTGAATGCGTTTCAAAAGAGATATGGCCATATTCTCCCAAATACCTTTTCAAAGCTCCGAAACATTTCGAAAAGTGAGTGATAAAATTTGACACCGCGTCGGACGCCTGTTTCGGTTCATATAATATCATTTCGTTCTCTTCCGAAACGTAGCTTATTGACTTATGTCATTCACGTTCGTTCAAAAATTCGACTTACCACATAGCCTGCACGGACACTGGCTTGAAAATGTGCTGTCGACTGCAAACGCTGACGCTGAAGCCTCTGTAACAGAGAAGAAAAGGGGGAAAACAATGAAAAGTCGGGTCTCTTGCGAGGGTCACGCGGTTCACCTTATATAGGGTGGCCAACCGATCGTATCGACGAGCTATTTTATTGCCGGCCGAAACGACCCAACTTCCCCGTTGTAGGTACTTACAAGTAGCTCGATGCTATTTTCGATCGCGCCTAGCTTGTTACAATTTCTCACTCGGCCCGCGGTGCAAGCAATGTTGTACCTTCGAATCCTTCAGGTACGAAATAGTTCACGGAGATAAATGGACCGTTTCACAATGAAATTTATCGTGAACGCGGCGTAAACCTATTTTTCTGGGAGAATTGTCAAATCGTTGGATATAATACGTTCATTATTTCTAGCGAAGCGTAACTACTGAAGTAATAAAATTATTTTTGTGGTTAATTATCGAGTGAATGAACTTTCTTATAATGAATATGGTTATTGTGCATATTTAACGTTAGAACTACTACGTATTTAATGCGGTTGATATATAATCTGTATAAAAATTGTAACAATAGATTTTTCTCAGTTTCTTCAGGTATTCGCTACAGAATTCAAGTGAAACTATTTATTTTTCAAATCGTTTCGAACAGTCAATACTTTTAAGGTATGAATAATTGCGAAACAAGAAAACTGAAGCTCTATTGTTAATATAATATATAACAATGAAGCTATAATTTATTACCGCAAAAGAAGATGAGAAAACATTCATTCTAATTTCAGTACATTATTTAAAAAATAAATAGAAATCATTTAATATTCTTTGAGGAGTATAGCTGCTTAAACATTCGTACTCCCCTAACAAAATCAATATTAACACTAGGACCACTATACCAGTCAAAATGACTGATTTCGATTGTTCTGTTTCGCAATTATTTATATCTTAAAAGCATTGGATATTTGAAATGATCTTGGAATTAAATAGTTTCATTTGAATACTATAATGAATACCTGAAGAAACTGAAAACAATTTATTGTTGCAATTTTTATAGGGATTACATATTAATCGTATTAAATGCTCGGTAGTTCTAGTGTTAATAAAATCTATTAATCCCTCAAATCAAAACTAATAAAAATTTCTATCAACATACTTTAGAACGCGTATACACGATTGCTTCTTGAACATATGTGCTACCTAAAGATGCATAAAGATGCATAAAGATGCATAAAGATCCGCTCGTGACTTCTGATTGTAAAGACACGAGACCCACAATCTCGGTGAAGATAATTGAAATTGTGCAAGCACCAGAACGAACGCAACAGTCCCCCTGTCTCCCCTTCGTCAGGGCACTGTTGTTGGTTTACTACTTCTGTTTCTTTCTTTTTTTTTGCCAACCGGCAATTATTCAAAGTCCTGATTTCGCTGTTTCGAAGCGGCAATCGGCGTCACGCGGCCGAGCAAACTGTCGGCTTGAAATTACAACAGTAACGCAACTACACTCGCTCGCAACGCATTACAACACGCGCCGCACATCCAGCATAACCGTTAATTACGCATTATGTAAAGGGCCAACCGGTGCAAAACCGACAGCCACGCGAACGTCGCGTACCATCAATTACTCTGTAGCAAAGATCGGATTAACGGATAAAGGATAAGCGGTACAATTCCTTTTGCAACCACAGATGTTGGAATCCCTTATCCACGATTATTCATTAGAGAAGAAAACGATTCCTTAATGTTCATCCTGGGTAAATATTTACCTTAAAGCTTTTATATTGCTTCTGGAAAAATAATATTTTAATTTGAGTAACCGAGGAAAAAATAATGTTGATGTTTTCAACACAAACAAATTTTCAACGGAATTCGACAAATCTGAATGTTACTTCATTGTTTTTCATACAAACGAAATATTACTTGGCTGTTATCAATCTTTAATCTTTGAAGTAAACTTAGACAAAGAATGAAAATTAAGTTTTTGTCCTTTTCTATTAAATCATTAATGATAAAGTAGATAGCCGAGCATAATTGGAAAATAAAGAATAAGACAAGGGATTAAAATTACTTTAAAATCTTTCTTGCGTGTATAACTCAATATTATAATGCAGAGATTAAGTATCTCGTAAGTGAGCTGTATTATTCAAAATCATCACATTACTTTTTTCCTCTTTCATGAAACTGTTTAACTACATTTCCTGTAGTTCCCTTAACTAATTTCCTACATTCCCTTTTTCTAATCTTACACCTTTTGTTTCCTATGTTTACAATTGAGAAATATTTTCTACAATATCAAAGTAAATGGTTAAACAATTTATCCGAATTCCGTTTTGTTTAAATACCTTAATTAGAGTGTTCAAGTTTCAACATATCCAGCTAACATAAAGTAATGAATAACGGTGTTCCTCGGTATATAATAAAATACACTCAAACAAAAATAAGTAGTAAAGAAAAGAAAAGATATAATGAAATATATTGAAATAAACTTCGTCCCAATAACAGCCAGTTCTGCTTCGAAGTACTATAAGTTTGCTGGCCGTTTCCGGTAAACTTAGAATTCCACGATCCAGCTTTCCCCAGGACGAAACGGTACTTCTGTGTCATTACAAGTCACGCATGTTCAGGGTAAATGTCCAGTGGGAAAAATGTCCCGTATTTTGCATTGCCAAACATAACCTGAACCTCTCGTGCAGTAAGCGGAGGACTTGCTGGAACGGACAACAATTTTATTGGTACCTTTCAGAAGTAACAGAACGGCTCTACTCGGTTGTTAGCATGGCATGTCTTAGCGTCAGGAACGGGACAAGAACAACGACGGTCGGAATTAGTACATTAACCTATTTTTCACTGACGTTACGACAACGCAACACTGTCGACAATTGCGTTCCCTACAATTATACAGACAATCGTTCTTTTTTCCTTTTCAAAATGTTGTATGATGTCCGAAAACAATACATGATGTAATATAAGAATGTGTAAGCGTGTACAAGCTTCTTCGAAACATAAAGGAAGATGATTCGGTGATTATAAGAACAAGAATTTTATATATTGATTATATTACACTCAATCCTGCTACTGAAATTTTTGGGTACCAGGCAACACTGTCAAAGGATTAATGCATGATTCGTCCCTTCAAAATTATACGGAATGGAATACGGATGGAATATTCAAACAAAATAGTTTCGTTAAAGTATAAACACGAAATCAAGAAAATTTCAATTGCAAACATTTTAACCGTACCCTCCCAATCGTAGCGCCAATGGAATATCGAGATTCTTCTCATTAAAATGAGTCCAAACATGACGTAAATCTTACTCTCTTCACGAACTTTTAATTTCGTTAATTACATTAAATCGGTAAAACTAGTCCGATCCCCATCGTGTTTGGACCCATTTTAACCACAACAATCTCAGAAATTCACTGGTGCTTCATTTGAGAAGGTAAGGTTAAAATGACTGCAATTGAAATTTTCTTCATTGCATGTTTACATTTGACGCGTGCGACATCCAGAAGTCCCGCATTTTTCAGGCTATGTCAGGCTGTACTCGAGTTAGTTCCTAGAAGCAAACAGTTTCCTCCTGTTTTTTCTGCTCGGTTAAATTCCACTGCTGAGACTTGACGTTGTAGCATTTAAGCGAGCATTACTGTAAATACTTTCTCGACCCACCCCGCCCATTTCGTCGTTATTCTATCTCTGCACGAACGACACACGACCCGAACACACGACCCAACCCCGACAGCTTCGGAATCGCTGACACGACCTTCCGCCGTGACCTTGGTGTTCACCTGTCAAGTACCTTGCTCGAACACAGCTTACGGTAACGCGCTCCATTTCCCTACGGCCGTATGTTCGAGCAAAAGAGAGTGGCGCTGACCTTCGCGTTCACCTTTCCGCGGTAGCCGGTGGCGCGCCGCGTGGAACGTAGCCTAAGATGCTTAACTTACACGTTTCTCGATACACCAGCCGGACCTCTCTCGATGCACCACCGGTCCCAAACCGCGCTCTGCTTGCCTAATTGATCGACTTCGGGCTCGATCGCGTGCCTCGTTAATGACTCACCCGCAGCTGAAAGCTACGCTCTCCCCGATAACCGAGCCAGTTTTTCTCGGCAAGCAGGATCAAAAAGTTCGCTAGAGCAGGGAGAGAGGCTCTAGATCCCAGCGATTCGGACCGGGTCCGGAGCGATTTGTTCCCCGGCGTTTTTACTAGACGCGGAACGGGGTAGCAATGAACCGAGGAGAAAGTCCGGAACTATTCCTGCGCCGGCAAATATCTGATAACCTGTAAAATTCTGATCGCTTTCTCTGCTCTTTGAATAAGACTCGCGGGAATGCGGCGACGATTATTAGCGGAACGCTGCGTTAACGATCTCGTCGCGTAACAACCGAAACGTTAGCTAGTCTGCGGCGAAGAAACGCGCAGCCCACGTTTCGGCTCTTTTGAAATGAAGAGTGGCGTATGTATACTTTACTGAGGTAAGTTTGTTTTTAGTGGGAACGTTTGGATTTCGATGTTAGCTCGGATGATTATTTTTCGAGGTGTTTATAAATATAACTAGAAAAAATTGTGAGGTGCTAAAAGTGTTAATATGTTGATGAGTTGATTGGGGAATGGGTAAATGATTGAAGAAGTTGAAGCAATTTCTTTGACGAAAGTGTAGTTGGAGATTTCAGATTATTGGATTCTTGCGTTTGATGGATCCAATAGAATTCGATTCGATCGTTGGCATTGTGAAAATGATGGCTTTTGAAAATGCAAAGTATTTCATTATATTATGTAAATATCATTTTTCTTTCTTTTAATCGTGTAATTTTATTTCATTGTGTTTCATTATCGTTCACTGGTCTTTTAATTTCATGAAAAATTCATGAAAATTAAAACATTACATAAATATACAACTGAAATTCGAGAAACACCAACGTACCCGTCGCCGTCGAGAGTAATGGCAGTGTCGGCTAGGACTCGAAGCACGAGACCTACGGTCGCCCTGTCGTGACAGTCGATACCGAGCAGGCAACTCTCTTCGGCATTCTGTCTTCCTGTGCATGACACAACGACCAGATACCTCGTCCTTCCTTGATGCACTGATTCGAGTTTCACTGCCTAAAATCAGAACATAGAAATCTCTGTTAGAAACAACATCCTTATAGAAAACAATTGATATAATTCAGTGAAAATCCTTGAAATCACCATAAAATGTAATAAGTAAGTTTTTTGGAAATTTGAGAAATTAAATCATTTTTTTACATCCCAAATTTACAAATACTTTTGAACATTTATTACACAAATGAGACAAACAACATGAAAAACTACTTCAAATTCAATAGGAAAGTTATAATGGTTTATATAAACGGAGACGTGACAATGATTGCTTAAAAACAGTAATTTTTAACATTCTTAAAACATGTTCTCTAGAACGTACATTTTATGTTTTAGATTTCTGTATATAATTGAATGAAAATAACGTAAGATCTTAAATAATAATGCAAATTGAGTAAGATCTCATTTCGTTCCTCGCAAAAAAGTGTATTTTCTTAAACTTTAAAGACTATTGTCTAGAGGTGTCTTAAAATTAAAAGATTAACATTCTGCTTGTCACTTCCTCGTGAAAAAGGCAATTTTCCAGACTGGACAAAAAGGCTTACAGAAAAAGCTCTTCGATCAAAATAGAAACAGTACATCGTACTTTACGCTGAACCATAAAGGTAGAGGAGATGAAGAAATCTTCTTTATCGAGTCACTGACAGAATCATTTGTCATTTATTTTATTTTGTCCTTAACAACCAGATCAAATCAAACAAAATAAAATAAATGACGAAATATATTAATACTGTGAAATAGAAAAAATGAATTCTTAAAATATTTCAATTTCATGATTTTATGACATCTGTATCGCCATTTTCAAATTGATACAGTTTTATGCAACTTTATATAGTTTATGTATAAATATTATGAATATATGTAAAAACAATGAGCACCCTTAAAATAATTTGTTTCTAAATGAAGAACATATGTAAAACAAAATTTGTCACTACATTTAGATCTTCTCTAGAATGGTTAAGAAATATTTGGCACATTCACTTAGAAATTCAGTATGTACCAGCCCTTGTAAATATTGTACTTTCTGTAGATAACTTTTTAATCACCTTCACTAGTTTCGACATTGCACTGACTGTGCCATTCCAATGTGTGAATCACAATTCTTGGTCAATACACGCATTCCGCTTCTCCGATTTCTTTACGATAAATTATTTCAACCGTTTTCGTGAATGTACAAATTCAGGAAAATCGTCATACTATGTCTATAATTAACATTTAAATACCAATTAATCGTTTTAAAATAGTTGACACTTTTTCATTATTTGCATGTTATACTCTCATTCCTAAATTAATAAGAGGCTTAAAGACAACAAAATTGTAATAAAACAAAATGTGAAAGTTGAAAGGAAAAAGGCTTGAAATAGGTTTCTACTGACAACGATATTTAGAAAGAGGATGACTACAATAACAATAAGTGACAGATGATACAAAAGAACTATATTTTAATCATAATTAAAACATTATTCATATCTCTCAGTGATCATTAAATAGCAAATATGTATATTTTATGCTTTGGAATATTATATACGTTTTCCTTATTAAACAATCATTTGATGACCCAGCTTCAATCATGTTGCACAAATTCGGTAACGATCATCAGTGATCACCATTACGGTCAACATGTTGACAATTCAAAATTAAAGAAAAGCACGTTACATCTGCGTAACGTTGAAAAGAAACGCAGAGAAAGGGGTAGAAAAATAACAATGAAGACATACTGAAATTTTAATGTGATCTCGTACACTTGACCGGAGATCATTATCGCGTAGTCGTCTGGAGAGACGAAACATAAGCTGCTTCAGGGTTAATGACACCGAAGGAGGAGTACAGTTGCACAACCGTAACGTTCGCGCAATTTTCTTTGACTAATGTTTCCTAGTTCAGCAGATATCGGAAGCATACTATCCCTGACAAATAAATGTAAACAAATCGGTGTAATTATTGCAAAAATTACAAATGCGTTAAAGGTAAAACGTACCGTTGCGAATACTATATTTCCAAAGCGCACCGCGTAAAGTCTCAAAATAAACTCTTCAATATTACCGTATATATTATTTTCCAAAATATTCAAATGAAGACTTTCATCTACCAATAAAAACAAATTCTCATTGTCATCGTCTTTCATCTTAAACGCATTTTGTATTTGCATATGTTTACTACGTTGCCTGACCTATAAACATTAAAGGAATGATACTTTAACATTATCATAATTTTATAAGGTTAATAAATAATTATTTGATATAAGAAAAAGAAATGAGTTTGCAGGTTTCATGATATGAAATTATATATCGAAAAATGGAAAGGTAGAAATGAATGAAAGTGAAATAAAAAAAAAAAGATTAGAGGATTGTATTGTTACATATAATATTATAAATATTATATACTGTTTATGTAGCGTCACTTCGATCTTTAATGCTTTGTGACGCTTCCTTGACATTTAACGCCCCTCGGAACGCCCTCATGGGGTGGTGCCGCCCACGTTGAGAATCACTGCATTAAAGGGTACAGCAGGATAAGGGAGTCAAAAGTGTCCTTAAACTAAATTAAATCGACCATGAAGCGTTCGGCAGCTTACAAAGGAAAAACATTTTGTATCATGTTACAACCCTCCACCTTGACCAGGAGGGTGGTTACAGGGAAACAGGATTATCAGGTTGTACTGCGTTTTCCCCATTAGACCGAGTAACAAAATTCTGAAAACAAGATTTATCGCATCATAGCTACCGAGGTGCATGTCGGGAATATTTGTTTTCTACTCATCAAGTGGAAATCGTAATTGCAAAGAAAAAATAAAGATGACAAAAAATTGGAGTTAGTTAATAGTCTTTAAGTTATTATTTTTCTTTAGTGTTCGTTATATGGATTTCAATTATAAAATAATTATCGAGGAGACTACTATATATTTTTGTATAGACCACTATTATGCCTAAATATATACGAATATTATTTATGCATTATTTAACAAACAGCACAGAACAGAAGAGTTGTGTGCATTTACAGAAACTTTTTGGAGCTAGTGTACGTGAACAGGATATAACGAAAGGGCTGATTGTATTTGAGATTATTAACATATTTACTTCTTCACTTAAATATACTATAAAATATTCATTTGACTATAAACATCACAGAGGTCTATGTAAGTATTATAAAGCAGTAAAGTATTTTTAAAAATTGCAGGAGAAATTAGAATACAAGATGTAAGTATAATTGAAAATCACAAAAAAGCAGGAAGAACACGTTAAAAATGTTTCAATAACGTATTTTACCGAGGAAAAGTTTCCTGAAGCAATAATACCAATAAATTATCTGTGTTTAATATGGTGGCATGTTAGGCTGTTGGAATACTGTAGTTCCAGCCCTGGCAATTATCCACATTTAACCCTATTACGCGGTTAATTAGGACGTTCTCTCTACGTCTTCTTATGGGACACCATAAATTGCTTCCACTTCCTTCCGCGCTGTAATAAGCTGATGAAGTGTAATAATCTAGCACACCATCTGACGTAAAACTAGCTGAAGTAATTAAATTTACATAAATGTCGCAAATCAAATTAATTCTTGAACACACATATTAAAGTTCAAAGCTTGGAAATGAAAAAAGAAATTAAATTATAGATGTTTCCTATTCCTTAAAAGTATATTTACATATATTAATCGATTGAAAAATGACAAAAGAATCTTATACTTATTCAAGATTTTTTTTGTTTCATAGAAACGACTTAAAAATAAACTGCGAACATTTTACTATATAATTTCTTAAATTATTCTTCATATAAATTTTACCTTTTTGCTTGATGAAAACTCTTCTTTTAATCAAAAAGGGAAGAAAGAAGAAAAGAAGTAAATTATATACGTTATATGTGTACACACAAAAAGTGACGAAAAAATAAAGACGTTTCTCGAAAACAAAGAAAACGATTTTTCTGATCAATGCGAAAGACATGTTTCGTCAGTCTAATTAATGAAGAACGCAATTGTTTCCAAACTTCAGAGCGGCGGCGTGTTTTCCAAAGTAATACGATTTCACGAGAATCGCGTTGCGCGGCGAAGCTGAAATTTGAACTTGACACGAAGAATTCGAAACCATAAGGAAATCATTAGCGAATTATCGATCGGGCTGCGGATAACTAAACGCGAAATTCAAGGACCGTGGAATCGACTAGGGAAATCGGCACAAACCGCGATTTATGCACTCCTTGAACGCTGGCTGGCGCTGGCTCTGCGATCGGTATCTCGAACCAGTTACACGATTGCGTTTCTCTCCTCGCGTTCTATCTAAAGCGCATAATCGTATGACATACAACGACCCGGTCGTTATCGTCTAATTTCTTACCTTTCTGGAGCCACAGAAAATTAAAATTATTAGTGTTAAACGTACCGTGAACCGATCAAACGCCCAGAATTAAAATTTCATTAAAAATCTGCGTTTTCTTTCGTCCATTTAACATCGGTGAATTCTTTTACAAAATACACATGTTACTTTTAACATACATACTTTATATATATGTAATATGCTAAAATGATTTAAATGATTGAAACTAATGAATACAATCTAGGACGCTCTTATAAAGATTTATATTAATTTCAGGCATAAATTAATGCAAGTGCAAATACAACGAAACTCATGAACAACTGGGACCAATAAAGAGTATACTCGTGACCGGTCAGCAAGATATTAACTTTATATTCATTCTTCTATTGTCCGATCAATCAATTTTTCAATTCTTATCTTTCGCTTTGTCTCTGTTTCCACTAAGAACAATTTATCGTCTCAATTATTTCCTTTTTTTGTTTGCCAAGTTATTTGACTGGTTACGATAGGAATAAGTATGCGCAAGGTGCAGGTACAGTTAGTGTTAAGGTCTTGAAAGTAATATCAAAAATGTGTACAAACATATTCCATGTTTATGATTTTATTAAAAAAGATGGATTATAGATTACTCAACGGAGAGAAAAGAAAATTAGAAGAAAAATTAAAAATAAAAAATTATATATATATATATATATATATGTAACATGCACAATAAGTTTCCAGAATACAAGTTGAGAACCACTGGTTTGCGTTAATTAACCAGTACGTAGGCAAAATATCCCAGACTCATCAACCTCCCCAGATAAATTCAACATGTGTTCAGATTACGATACGGGATGTGGGGCAGTGCTAGGTCAATGGTTTCAGATAACAAAATGAGAATTAAAAATTGTTTCTTTAATATTTACTTAAAAACCGAAAGAAACGAAGAAGTTAAGGAGTTCCTCTTGTCTGGGTATAATGATTCTTATTAAAACGTTCTCCTAGTATGACGGGCCAAAGGAAACAATCTTTGTGAATTGAAAAATATATGTAAAAAATATCAACCCCAAAGTTTGTATCTAGACTGAAGTATGTTTAAAGAACGCACTAAATATTTAAAAAACAGGCATATTGCTGGTACTTCGAGTTACAGTGAGAACCAAATTATCTCAAAAAAGTAGTTCCATGGTGAACATAATTACGCAAATTGTAATCGCTTCAAATCAAAGAATCAGAAGGGTTCTCAATTTGTGTAGATGTGGCTGTCTGTATCGTAATGAAGTAAAAATGTTGAACAATAACAAAACGGCAATGTTTGAAAGAAACAATTCCATTTTTTAAGTTGCAAAACTTACACTTTGCAGATACTTAAATAATTTTAGTAAAGACAAAAATAGGACATGCAATGACCTTTTAGTTTCTGTTTCCGTTTCACCAAGAAAACTGTTTCGACTGTTGTAAGATTTTGATGAACGCTGATTCAGCAGTCAACGCAATAACCTCTTAACTAAGAATGAGTTAACTCGTCATTCAAGTTCAGTTTCACTTCTCAATGAAATTCTCAATAGTTCTCCGTTTTCGTATTCATTCAATAAATACTTTTTATGTTTCATGAAACCACAGTGCCCGTACTAGTACGAACCACGGGACATTGAAGTGTACCATTCTACAGTGTTTACTGTATTAATTTGATTCGTCACGAATTGCGCTTTCATGAATGCGCACGTTTGAAAAACCCACGGTTGGAAGGTTAAGAAAAAAGAGGAAAGAACTCGTTTGGATATTATTTCTCGCGCGATACAGTCGTTGTCGAAAGTGAAAAGGAACAGGCAACGACTACGCCGGACATCGAGAGGGAGAGTTTGATACCGGCGGAGCACGGATTCGCAGTTAGGAGGACGATAACATCTCGAGACATTCCTGGTGCACTCAGACGGCACTCGAAAGCGTAGCAACAACGTTGTCTGATGTACGAATATCTTGGTGCGTATGGCCTTGAAGAGGGCGAGCCAAGATTAACGCGAGACAAGTTAGCCAAGGTCGCGTTTGCCAGCCACTCGAAACCCGTACCTGGCTTTTTCCATGCTTCCCAGGTGTTAACTTTTAACACGATCATTCAACGAGTCGGGTTAGGGTAGATGCATCATTAGTGACCGCTTTTGCGGAATTTTTCTGAGTTTCGACGCGTTTATCTTTAACCTTTTAACGGCGGAATTTCAGGTTAAAATTCTTTATTTGCATGTGAATTGAAAACAGACGATAACGAGTATACTCGTCCAACACCGTTAAAGCGTTAATAATCATTCTCCGAAGTACAGGCGGTTGATTGGATCTTCTGTTAACACTTTAACGGTGGAATTTCGGTTTAACATTCTTTATTTGAATGTGAATTAAGAACAAACAATGACGAGTATGTTCGCCGAACAGCGTTGAAAAATTAAAAACATACACAAAACAACCGAATGGTAAAGAGTGGTTCAGTATGTTTGGTCTTTATTATAAATAACGTTTAAGGTATTATAATAAGATATAAAGATAATGTTAATCCTTAGAGTGTGTGAGCGCATATATGCGTTTTTCGATCTTTTCGATCTCACACGTGCCGTAATGGCAGTTATAAATGTATAACATTAATATACACGTTTCTTAGCATCATTCAATTTGGCAGAACTGAGGAATTACAATCACAACTTAATTACACATCGTGTGAATTAACATAGTTCATCGATTTTCAGTTCGATCGAATTATGTTCTTTGTAATTTTGTCTTATGTATCTGTGCCTAGCACGTCATGCTTGTTTCCTGTATCCTCTACTTATTTCTCTAACTTCATTTCTTTTCTCTTTTTTCATAAGATCCAGCTGTTATAGACTTAATAATGCACTGTTCCAAATATTTAAAATTCAGCAGGTGCGCGAAAACTTTTGCGGGAGATTGTAAGCGATATGGGTTAGAGAGTAGGTTACTGAGAATCGAATGGGGTACAGGTTACGATTCGAAATCATGTTCGAGACAATCGGTCAGGAAATGATATTTACTTCCCGAATGGGGATTCAACGTATACGGTAACGTATAGTATCGCTCATAATTATTCTTCCATATATTAATTATTATTATATAGACGTAAGAATCCGACCATGATACTAGAATCACCAGATAAGTCAAAATGACCTATTTCAGGTCTGTTCTTTCGCCATTACAGAAAAGGTGCAGACGATTTTCTGAGAAATTATTGAATAAATTGATTCAGATACACCCAAACCAGAATACAAACAAATTAAAATCCTAATAAATGTATTTTGACAGAATGAATAAGAAAATACAAAACAGACAACTTTACTGCTCGGTAGTTTTAATGTTAACTGTACATTACTATACCGTTGACATTTACTGTACAGTTTATTCTATCGCTTTTAGAAAACTTGATATTCGCTCATTTCGATTTCACAAATTAAAAGTTTCAAAGTGGACAATTAGGATATATATTTGCGTATTTGCATCAATCGAAATCGACCCAGCAGTTACCAAATACTGTTTATAAAATTCAACATGAGTCAAATTTACTTGTTTCGTAAATCTAGCGTTGAAGTCACCTGAAATAATTATGATCGTTAGTGTATAAGGTAAAGGATCCTCTTTTCTCTTAACCCCTAACTGAATGCCAGCCAAAAGGAATCCGCCAGAGATGTGTTCGATTCCTCGAGCCACAAGGATCCCACGGAGGCATCGCGAAAGGCCATCGTGAAAGTGTTTCGCGATCTGGCGGTGCGCGCGTGTAGTGGTCGCGCGTACGTGCGAACAAATAACGTTAACGCTGTACGGTGTCGTGAAACGAAAGCGAATCGACGGTGGCAAGAGTCGAATGAAACCGTTCAAATTTTCAATCAGTTACCAAATCACTGTAATTCGATGACTATTACTTTTACTGTTTCGAGGGAACTGTTCTGACGAACAGTGTGTTGATCGAAACTTCCTCATCATAGATTAATGCGTGAACAAAGCAACTTTTATTTCCTAGAAAAAACAAAATGTGAATTAAATGGGAACGATTCTTATCCTTTGAAAAAGTAAAGTTGATAAAAATTTCAAGTTTTGTTATATAGTTGCCTTTTATATTTTGCTTGCTCTCGATTTTTGAAATAATACTAATTATTTCAATCAAGTAGTATAAAAGATATTCATAACTTTCTTTACTATTAATCGTTTGTTCAAAAGTGTATAATCTTTCCGAACTTTTATTAATTGAGTATGAAATAACTGTTACAAGTAGACTTTTATAACAGAGTTAAAGTACTGCTGCACACTGTTATCTTAAAACAAATAGAAACGAATCAAAAGTTAAAAGTTTGATATATAACACTTACTTATAAAAGCTAATAATTCCATTCGAGTCTTAGTCGGTAGATGTAAGGAAAAAGGAGTAGAGTACAGCCAAGCTGAAAGGTTCCCTACCGATCTCACACCGTTTATATTCTTTTTCACTTTGCCTATCCGAATCGATGATAAACTCGCGAAATCGCTTCTCTGCCTGTTGCAATCGAATCCTACGCGTTCACCATCGGCGCTGCAACCTCGTGCTGGAACCTTCACGCTGGAAAGCCTGCAGTGAGCATCGTCCGACAGTGGGATTACCAGATAGGTCAAAATGATCCATTTAATATTTCTCGTTTTATCAATTTTGAAAAAGTCAAACTCGTAACAAAGATTTCAAAGTGGATTTAAAAAAATTACTATCAATCAATTTCCCAAGTTAACATTTCTCCAAAATAAGATATTATTTTTCTATGATCAATCAATTCCAACATCCCAGCTAACAACGAAAAATATCACTAGCAGTCAACCTGTTTAGTTTTAGCGAATCAAGTTACAGAAGGAATCATAAGGTAAAGGGATAAACATCCGCACTCTGATAATGACACACGTTCCGTTAAACATAGATCTGCTTCCAATTTACCTCCAATAACATCATCGTACACGACGCGTCAAGCCTAGCACTGCGGGGTTCATCATCGAGATTAAAATCCTCCAATCGAAATCGTTGAAGACAACTCGTCTGCGGAATTATGTAACACGGGCACTTAACGGAAGCATTACTTTAGTGCCATTTTGAAATTTCAAATACTCATAATATATTTTGTTTAATAATAAATTTACAATTCACAGTTTATTGTATTAAAAACTATTGATAATAATAACCGACAAATAATATTGTAATATTATATAAGAATATTACAAATTATCTTGAAATATCCGATATTACTTTCGATGATTTTATTCTATTTTTCGCGCGGAAATGGGGAATCCTAAAATGACAGGAAAATATTCGAATTCAAAATGAGCGTGCGATTGATTAAATGAATGGAGATACCGAATTAATTCGTGCGCGTAATATAACCGAGAAATAATAACGCGGCAAAGTTCCGTTGATCCTTTTACCGATCGCTCGGCAAGTTTCATCGCGTTTCATTGACCTTTCATCGTTTTCTTGGTCATGAGAAAAATCGGATTCATTGTGGCGGTAGACGTGGAAGAGTGTTACACGTTGAATCGTGTTTCCCAGGCTGTGCGGCGCGTATGTAACGGTATTGTGTAATGACTTACACGTGAGTCGACACGATAAACGCCAACAGTTAGTCGAAATGACGGTTTAATTATTCAGGGTCTCGTGTCAACTCGAGCAACAGCTATAAAATTCCATTAGCGTTAAATGTATCGGGGCTTCTGCCCCGCGCGACCGCGGAACTGAAAATTACATGACGCCGCTAATAACCATCTCAGGCTTGAATTTCATTCGATCAAATTAAAAAAAAAAAGAAAGAAAGAATGAAAACATTCGCGTTATTTTCGAGCTGAAGAAACAAGCGCGAGAAAGATTCTTCACGAGCACATTCGATTTTTTACATGAAAAATGTAGCACACAAATTTTAAAATATACATTTTTATTGTATATTTTAAATTGCGTCAACCACATTGGGTCATTAGCAACTACTTTAAATTATGTAGATGATTATCTATGTATATGATTGTATCGTGTACTCTTTAGTTGTGGATGGCTGATTAAATTAAGCGTACTATTTTGATTTCTCTTAGAAATTTCAAAATATCAGAGCACGAGTGAATTGTCCGGGTTACTTCTTTAGGGTCCTTTTTAATTTCATATTTTCTTTTTTCCCTATGGTATTTAATGCATGATGTGATAATGTGTTCGATTGAGTTCACTGTGTTGCATCGGTTGCACATTGGCTTGTTTTCGTTCTTAAACTTCGATATACTTTATTTATACACAATGATTGGAAATGAAACTTTGAACATGTCTTTTATATAATTTTGAATATTTTGTTTTTACAATATTCTATATTACCCTGCGTTCCGAAAATTAAAATTACTAGTGCATATGTAAACACGAGTCAACTCGTGACAATAGGCAGAATCAAAAGCAAAAAACAGTTCCATTCGACATTCTCCGCGCATTTTTCTATAATTCTATATTTTCTATTTATCCCTTCATATTTCTCTTCTACATTTCCCAATCATTCTTCCCGCGAGTTCAAACTATTCACAATCCTCGCTTATTTGTTCATAATAGCGTTCCATATTTTCTACACATTTTTCGTTTCACATCCTCGCCGGTTGACTCACCAGTCACACGCTGCGCGTAGCGCCGACGTTGCCAGAAAAGAGAAAATATTCGCTGAAAACAAAGCAGACATTGCGAAGCGTAGAAGTGTTGCTCCCCCGTCAATGTAACACGCAACCTGTTCCAAAGAGGACCTGTTTCTTTCTGTACGCGGGTTTACGTACAACCTGACCGCGACTCGACTAACGAGTTTTTATCCAGCTAATAAGCGGATCGGTGAAACGATGCCTAGGTTTCAGCGAGGCGAGGCCCAAGAGGCCATCCGAAGAATATTCCGGGGCGCATCAGTGCGCCTAGCCGTCCTCCTAGATTCCACGCGCGCATAAAAAAACAGTCGAGTAATTATAAACGATCGGGACGCGTAACGAGGGCGACCAAAACGAATGCGTGTCGAAGGAATGCGGCTCTCATTAAGCGCAGCATCCACGTCCCGAGGTCTACGGGGGATATTTTACAATGTCGGCTGCAAAAAATTCCATTCGTTTACGTTCTTCCCATGCTCGAACCCTTAAAAACGCGTTGTCGACAGAGTTCATAGAAATTCCGAGTTTCAAGAAAGTTATGAACGGTTGATCGATCGGAACCGACGCGCTCGCGAGATTCGGTACGATACTGATCCGAAAGAGTTCGATGTCGCGGTTCTCTGTGTTGCAATCCCTCTAACACGTTTACTGTTACGAGAAACATCAGCGTTTTACGTATCACTTATTCCTTTGTGACAAATATAAAAACGAACAAGTATTAATTATTTGCTACCACGATTCTTACGTTACACTGTTACCTAGTTATTTACGTTATTGAACATTTTTATTCAACGTCAGTTGTCTTATGAATTATAGTTGTTTTCAAGTCATATCAAAGCTCTGGCCTCATGGGATCACTGTGGCAACGAAGGCGTTAACCTCTTGTGCTGGAAATCAATTCCGAGATTTGGCAAAGCCCTGCGTGAACAATTTTGCTTTTACCTGTTTTACGCAGACATGTACAATACGTTACTCGCGTGAGCCAAGCCGGCCTGTGCCTTAAAAAGTGAAAAGGAGCAAGGGGAGACCTCCATTTGCGGCGCACGGCCCGATAGTTCTGGTGGACTAAGTGTCGGCACTTCTTTGTTACTGGCCGAGCCGCGAGCTGAGGTGGAGCATGCGGCCAAATCCCCTTGCCCCTCTTCACTTTTAAGCCCCAGGCCGACTGGGTTCACGTCAGTAATGCACTGTAGGTAGCCCCGCCCCTGAACTGTTAGTTCCCCACCACTTTTTTCGGTACTTGTTTAACTATTGTTCGAAACAAATTTTTTTCTTATAAATTTGTCACTTTCAACAGAAATGTTGTGATTCGTTAATTTTGCTCATGGGATATAGAGAATTTGCAAAAAATCAGTAAATCAAACAAATATATATTATTTATGACGTGTGATTATGTATTATACATTATATTATTGTATCTTATGTTACAACATCATTACATCACATTATTATATCATGTAATATATGATACATAAATACATATTTTTTTATATGTGTACATGAAATCGTATATAATTTATATGAGTAAATTGATTGTTATATGCCATACAATTGCATGCTATTGCAAACTGGTATATTATATTCTCGTATTTTCGTGTAAAAAGTCAATACAAACCTGCCTTTAATTTTGACCGCTAAGATCAGTCAAATACCCCACTGTGTGACGTTTAAAACTGACCCGATATTGGCCGAACAAGGGTCGATCATCAGCGTTGCTGACAATGAGAGCCAAAAGCAATAAGAAAATCGGCAAATCGCGATTACATAAACGATTATATCACGACGAGCTCGTCACGGTCCGCGGCGAAGCAACTGGTCCGCGCGGACTTCAGCGATTCCGTTCGCTGACAAAAGCCACGATTTTGCAACCGAGCCGTGTCAAAATACGTACGCATTGCCCCTGATATAATCATGCGCTTGCCCAACACGAGATAGATAGATAGATAGATAGATAGATAGATAGATAGATAGATAGATAGATAGATAGATAGATAGATAGATAGATAGATAGATAAATAGATAGAGGGGGTGGGGGTGGGGAGAGAGAGAGAGAGAGAGAGAAAGAGAGAGAGAGAGAGAGAACAGTTACGACCGCGATTGCGTAAACACGATTCATCGCAGCAATTACAAACGTAACTCGGCTTCGACAAAGTTTGCGAAGAAGCAAAGGCGATACGATTTTCCAATATTTTGGCTCGAGTACGTTGGCCGACGACCAACCCTCGCGAAATCGATTCGGGGTCCATTTTGACCCGCACCAGTGTATTTACGTCACGATTACGTCACGGAGTAAAGTGATTTAGAATATAATTGCTCCGATGGAAATAACAGGAAGTGTATTTAAAGGTGTTTAAACTTCGATATTTTGGAATTACTGATTTGCCAAATTTTCGATCACTGTATAATAATAGTATCAAGTGACTGGATTGGATAAGTATACAGGATTGATGACGTATTTCGTCTAGATGGTTCACAAAAAGTATTATTAGCTTTTAAAGGACCATTACCCTTTTAGAAAAGGAACGGTCCATTTTTGTGAAATATTTATGCGTTTATATCTTGTAGATAGAGACTTTTATTCGATTGTTAACACACTGTTGACCACCAATCTTACGCAGAACCTATCCCATGTTACCGGTTATTATCCCATAATTAAATATGCGAGTAAAATAATGTAAATAAACTTCGATATACTCTGTTTATACATAATGAATTCAAATGAAACTTTGGACATATCTTTTATATAACTTGTATATTTTACTTTTGCAATATTTTGTATTTCCCTGCTCTTGAAAAATTGAAATGGCCAATGCAAGTGTAAACATGAGTTAACTCGTAACCGGTGAACAATGTGTTAACAAGTTGAATAAGAATTTTATTTAATTCTGCAGTATTTTGTTAGGTATTGTGTAAGCCTCCGATAGATTTAGGGCGGATTTACGTGATCGACACAGATATTTACAAGATTTCAACGCTTTCAAACTGCTTTCCTTCACCATGTATAGATCCTGCTGATTGTACCGAACCGTTGCCAATTACAATGAGGATTAGAAAATCTCGTCAACGAATCGAATACGCTTAGTTATTGTCTGATACCGCGGCACTTAAATGAATTTTCACGAGGCAGCGCACCTTGAAATTCAACGGGCACGGTAAGGAGAGTGGAAAAAGAAGCAAGAAAGAGGTACACCACACCGGAGGTGGTCAGAAGCCGGTCGTAAAACCCGTTTTAGCAGTTCGAGTGCCGCGATAGCCCAGTTTCGTGCAGACAGTGTTTGAATATTGAAATTAGACCGCTTGAAATTCGGCTGATCGAGCTGGCCTGATCCTCAGCGAATTTTATTCTGCTCTCTCGCCTCGTTGAACGTCTCAGCGCATCTATTTTTTAACTTTGTCTACGTTGCTGATCTTCGAACTTTCGAATTTAGGATCTGTAAACTTCAAATATCTTCAAATTATTTGTTAAACATTAAATTGGATCGTATTAACACTTTGATTGCCACGTGAACTTGTACAGGGGATGCAGATATGATCGTTCGACATTTGACTATGTTATATTTGTACCGATAATAAGGTCAGAATCATTTTCATATTGTTTCTATGCAGTATATTTAACAGGTGTAACCATATAAGACAATAAATAATAAATGAACTAAATTAAATCAGCAATGAACGTTTGGTAGCTTATCGAAAAAATATATTTGGTGGCAAATTTCAATAATCTACTGGAAACTACTACCTTAATCGAGAAAAATTGTAAGAAACACTATTAGCTAACACGAGAGAGTAATTATAAGAAAGAAATTGAGTTCAAACTTATGGTTGGCACATTTAGATTATTCCCTTTCAAATTTTACAACTTCATCAATTTTTCGAATTTCGTCACTAAATCAGAAAGCTTAACGTACTACTAACCACAATAATGCTTTACATTCAATAACAAATTGTTAATTAATGTCCAGCTATTAATATGATTGTTTCTATTACTAATGAAGTGTTTCCCATGGTAGCCAACACATCAAGCTATTTATTTTAGTGTTCTGTATTAGGGAGCCGTTCCATATTCGACGCTTTTACCCTATATGACGATTACACAAAGAAGATCGCTTTACGAAACTTGGAAACGATTATACCTCCTTAAAAATGATGAGAAAAACGTTTCATCCGAGTGCATTTATCCGGGTAATACAGTCTCAAGACTTGATTGCGGCGATCTGTTAAATAGCCAAAGGTTGTAAACGATTATCTGGCGAGAAGCCTTAAACATCTGTTTCAAGTGTAGATGATCGTCACGAGTATCGATGTTCTCTTAGGTTTATCGGTAAAACTGACCTTACGAAACCCCGGAAAAGCAACAGTCGCGTGGGTGAAGATAATTTATCGCGATAGTTCCGTCCAGTGAACGGAGAGGGAGATCTATAACCGTCGCAGCGTGTTTCAAAGCTGGTCAAACTTGTTCCCTGCTACTGTTCAGTTACAGATCGTCCAAAAATTTAGTACAACTGTAAACACGAAGTAATCTAGAAACATTAAAGTGGTCGACAGTTACGAAACACACGGAAAAAGTTATTTATTGCCGTTTACATGTCTAAAACTGGCATCGAAGGATAGTTTTCAATTTATTAAAGACATTTTATCTGGAACAGCTAATTATAGTGTGCGCGAATAATTTGTCTTAATCCTTAAAAGCATGATATTACCACTTGGCAACGCATCTATTGTTTGTTTCATTGTTTTTGGAGTTTCTATAAGTTTGGACGTAAATAACTACGCTGACAGTTTTCATAATAGTCCACGATCTGTTTATACGTAGCATTCATATTGCAGTCTCTTGGCAACAAAATCCTCTTACGAATGACAAGCAAAATTTCGGAAGGTAATATGGATTTTTAAAATCATAAACTACATTCTGAATTTTTCGTTTACACCTAATAATCTTCCGAATATCCAAATGATCGAAAAGAAGCCTGTATAAAAGTTGTATTTAACCCTTGTATCAGTAACTAGCTATCTATGTAAATACCCACTTTTACATTTTCTTCAGTATGCTGTGTTCTCGTAAAAATTTGACAAAATTGGTTCAGATCCCAGTTCTTCGAACACTTTAACGACAATTTATTTAAAAAATGAAAAGTTTAAGAAGTTGAAAAAATCGAGAATATTTCGGTTGCCTAGGCAAGGGTTAATTTCGTGGATGAAATACGGCTCGGCGGTGGTATTGTGGAGCGGCTCCCTCCCGCGCGCAGAAAATGACGAATCCCGCAAATAAACGAAACCTGGAGACAGAAAAAACACAAAGCACCGGAAGTGGGCAAGCGAACGAGTTAATGATCGGCCGGGTCACTGACACTTTCCACGTAAAAGGCTCGGGCTGGAGGGCAAGTTGCATGCGTGCTTTTAAGTGCGAGCGTAAAAAGTAACGGGCCCTGCTGAAAAGCAGTCGACGAAACGACCTGTAGCGAATCGTACGTCCCCCTTACCTCGTTGTCCTTGTAGGGACCAGTTTCTCGTCCCAGACCGGCTCACTCAGGAATCCCGACAGCTTTAACGCGTGTTCCCCGTCCAGAATTATAATACCATATTTTCCTTTCCGATAAAAGCGGTATTCCCGATTTGATTTTTCGGGATTTCGAATACGCCATCGCCGAATGTGTATCAGGATTCACCACGTTTCGAAAATACACTAAGCTACTCGACGATTCGGCCGTTTCGATCGTTCGATGAAAAGTTATTGCATATTTTCATTAATCCATTTGCATCATAAGGAACTATGAAAAGGAAAGCCCTTGTCAGAAATTTTTTAAGAAGTTTTATTTAAGCAGAAAAATTATAACAAATAAAAAGAGCTACTACTAATCCGAATTACTACTTTTATTTTCGATAACACCCTCCGTTTTTATTTTCTAGGTAACGGAAAATATAACGTTACACTCAATTCTCTTGTGATAATGGCCAACAAAATTCGCCAACAGAATTTTATTGTTCGTAATTCATTGGAAAGACGAATTCTACGTTTTCTCTACCTCTGTGTTTATTCTGAAGGATTACGATTAATAATAGAAAAATAGTACTCCGTACGAGAATATGGTATTCATTTCTTACAAAATGTGGGATTAACGAAAGTAACATTATCTTAAGCTTTGTTTTTATTCCTAAACAAGTGGTTGTTAAGTAATTAATAAACAGATGGCGCGGAAATCGTTGTGCATATGTCGAAAGTAATTGACAGGAAGAAAACGAAATTACGTTGAATAGCAAGGAGGAGGTTCCAAATCAAAGCAACTGACACTTAATCAGCGTAATGATTTACTCCAGAAGTTCTTTTAAATTCTATACAATCTTTACAACATACAGCTTCATCGAATACAATCGACGAACTGATTGAATGCGTACAAAATACGTTCAATGCATTAAATATACAAACCCTTGTTTTTCTAACATCGGAAGAAGCAACTTAACTCTAATTTGTCTAGAAGCAATCATGTTAACAAAAGGAGATAATTCCAATAAGATTCCGCACATTAACATTAGAACTACCAGATGAGTCAAATTTTTAAAAATTTGAGAGTGCTTGATACATCCAAAATGATTCACACTGTTAAAGAAGAGTGTACATTAAACATATCGAAAAGATATATAAGGACAATTATAAATTATTCGCACACCATGGAATCTAAAATAACTTTAACACACTGAGCTCATAAAACAGCAAGTTTGACATGAAATAAAAAAAATACTAACAAAGGCAGAAAAAAAGGTCGATCTGCTATTTATAAAATATATAAAATCGTGTTCCTCAAATGTCATATATTTTCGCCTCGATTATTTTAGGTTACATTCAGCGCGAAAAAAGAAATTTAATTTATAAGAGAACATATTAAGGTGACATTAATCGATCCTAAAGAAAATTTATTAGATAGTAGTTACAACAAAAATATCTAACAAGTATTTTTATGGTGGCCATCATTCGTACCAACGTGTTTTCCAGCAATGTCGGATACTTGTGTCGACCACAATCCTACATTTTCCTTGAAGAAAGTAAAACTATTTTCATACAGGTTTTCATTGAAAGTCATAATTAAATTAAAAACTTGGTGCATTGAAAGCATAGAGTATACAAACATTTCGAAATGCTGTACTTTACTTTCAATTTATTAACATTCTTAAAAGAAGAAATAAATTTCCACCGAACCGCTTGGTCAAATTGCTTCTGGAAATGTTGATTTTCCATAAAAGTCTGCAATCTATGCATAACATATAGAACGACATTCGTTACATTTTCAAAACATTTTATAAACAGGATTCGCTACATTCAAATATAATCAAACGCCAGTGAACTGGTTAAATATTTAGAAACAGCCTTGGAAGCAGTCACCGTTCATTTCATTCTGATCGCATTCAAAACAGTTCCATTCCTTTTTTCATTCATCAAGTTTTCAAAGCTCTTGAATGGTCGCTGCACAATATGACAACTCAGTCCCGCCGATATCAATTTTGCCATTTCATGCTTCATTCCGCGACAGCGCTGGATGTCCGTTAACGTAATAATCAAAAGTTATTATTGAATCATGGCGGACCGGTCGCAGAAGTCGCCCTTCCTGCTCCTCGTCGCCGATGTAACGCTTTTCAACTGGGTCGAGGTTCAGCAGAGAGCTTATTTTTCCAGAGGCCAGTTCGCATCCCTGCCGATGTAGACCTGTGTCAGGGACGGAAGACAACTCGAGAGAGCTTCTGCAAACGGTTACGCGAACCGCAAGGTAAATGACTCTGTCGCATACAGATCTTCATCATAATTGCAAGCATACGCGGATACTTCGTAAAAATTGCACAAGGTCAATTGCGTAACCTGTTACGAATTGTTTTTTTCCGAAACTACAAAAGATATTGATTTCGTCAATAATTATTTTTATTCTCTTAACCTATATTTCCATTTATGAACACGTTAAGCGCCACGTCCGATACTGATGACCGACGCTTCTGAATTATTTGGAAACAATCGCAACATGCAAGATAACCCCAATGTCGAATGGAAATGTTTAATAACGTAACTAAGCTGGTAATAGTGTAATGCAAAGATTGTAACACTAAATACTTAATAATTGTTCCTGCTTTTCTTTGTCATGATTTTTGTCAAGATTTTCGTGGCACTTACATGTTAATCCTTTGCGGTCGAATGTCGCCATAATGGAAACTTCGAGCTCTGATATCTAAATTCGAAATTTACAAATGAATAATTTAATTATTCAAGTAACGAAAGATTGATATATACTTTTCTTTTTTCTAGTATTTCAGACTTCGATGCTTAACTCAGTTGTTTTATTAAAATGGTTTTCTAAAGTTTAACAAATTCTCGCCCGATAAGATATTTTTTTAAAATGGCTGAGGGAAGATTAAATTCAGTTCTTTTTAATGAAATGTTATATCTATTGATTCCGCTTTTGTTTAGGTAATTCATTAAATTGATTGTTACAGTTATAGTAACTTTCTTTCACGGAAAACAGATTTGAAAAAATTTATAATGGAAGTTACGATTGGTCTAATGTCCTTCATATCGAGCTACATTTACGCTGATCATAATATTTTCAAAGGAAATGAATGGAGAATGCTGTGGATGTTCTATTTAATTAACGATCGAGTCTTGTTCATCGGCGTGTAATCTTACGGCTTCATACACTTTTGTTGTAAAATAAGCGACTTTGAAGATTATCCGTCTTAGACGTAGGATCATCCAACGGGTAATCCGATACTTTTCTATTAATTACACGTGTCATTTGAATGCAAAGATTCCCACTAGCAATCAGTGAATTCATTTTAATATCAGAAAAAGTATATCTAGCCACTAAAAGAAACACAGTTACAAATAAGTAAGGAATATTGTTAAGAAGATAATGCTTCAAATTAAACAAAACTACTTTCCAGAATTAATGTTTGCAATGCCTTATTGAAGAAACCAAGTTTCTTTGCGATTTATAGGATGCAAGAAAACAACCGCTTCAGTGAATTTGAATTGTTAAATTTTTGGTTTACTAACTTTTCTAAGATTTTAATGGACACCAATTTTACTAACTAATTTATCAGAATGATTGATTTTAATATTATTTTGCAGTTATCGATAAAAGTGATAAGTATTCTAAATTATTTTACGAATTAATAGAATCAAACGTTTCGTTTGAATATTATAACCAATGTCCTGTAGAAACTTAAAAAATCTAATGCTCTAACTTTTATAAGAATTACATATCCATAGTATTATATTTTATATTTTATTTTATATTATATTTTATATTATTATATTATATATTCGTTAGTTTTAATGTTAAAGACGTTACGCGTCGTGTCTTAAATCGTTTTCTTGAGCGGAAGCGGTCGTTCCTCATCGGCCGCGACCTGAATGCGTCGCGTTCACCGGCGACCCGCGCGCATGTGGGTCGCCTTTAGCCCACTTCGCGACAGTTCCAACGATGCCGGTGACTCGAATCGATCCCACGTGGAAAATTCCAGGTCGTCGTTCGCGACACGCGTGCTGGATGCGACGGTGACAGTAGTTTTCGAATCGGAACGGTCTGCCGCTCGTTCGTGGCTAGACTTACGCTCGAGTTGCCCGCGAATCGCTGCAACCCCTTGCTCTCAAACATTCTACTAATTATTCTTCTGTACCTCGTTTTTTTACTTGGGTTTATTTTAATCAGTTAATTGCGTTTGACGCTGTGTGCAAGATGAGAGATTTTTTAAACTAAATTTCTGAGTTAACAGGTAAGGTGGTCACATTAACAATAAAGTAATTAGTGACCACCAACATTTGGATACATTACTTATTACTTAATAAAACTTATTGCATTTATTGTGATGAGGTTTTGAAAATAACTGTTTCAAACTATTATACAGGGTGTTCCGTAATTGGCGGTACAAGCGAACAGGAGGAGATTCTACGTGGAGAACTAAATCTATATACGAGACACCCTGTATATCAGATCCGACTGAAACAGTTATGGAGAACCGAAATGAAGTCGTAACTGTTGTTAACCTTTGAGCATGGACGTGCGGTCTCACGGACCTCTACATCAAATATTGTGAATTTTGAAATTAGTGAAATTTTCGTTATATAATGGATACTATTATATATAATTCGTTTATTAGTTGCCACAAACGCGAATATTTAACATTAATCGGTAATATTCATACTTTCATGCTTAAAGGTTAAGTTAAATTCACGTCTATATTTATATTATTTGATCACTCGAGTCTTTCAACTGTCTCCTCGGCAAGAGATAATAATGCAACCTTTAAAGTGTTTTTGGTGTGACTACCCTGTCGGAAGGTAAACTTATTCTAGCATGTTTTTCCGCTATAAATTCTTCTATCAAGTTTAATCAAATCACCAACATCTCTCTCGGCGTTTAACTCGTTGCCTCATGAATTACTTTGCAACTAGGCTCATTAATTCTATATTTACCGTATATACTTAAACTTGTTTAGACATCCTTACACGTATCTCTCTTTTCTCTAAGAGAAATTTCAAACGAAAACATTTTATTTTATATTTTTGGCTTATTAGATTATATAGAAACATCCCCTCCCTTTCCAGCTGTATCGTGAGTTTACCAACTTGTTATATGTTCAAATGAGAAAAAAGCGAAAGCTCACCATTTTGAGCGTTTCCTCCGGTCTGAGCAAGTAGAACATGGATTGCAGGTGCTGTTGAATGTCGCATCCTGCTGTTGAAACCTTCCTCGAGGGTATGGCCCTTTCGTTTGGAGGCAGAACCAGGGCCGCACCCTTGCCAGCGAAGTAACATTCGCTCAGGCTGTAACACAAATCAAACGAAAAATAAGTAAATTAATAGAAAGTTTTTACTTTTCGTAGAAGCAAAAGAAGAGAGAGCGAGCGAACGAGGGAGAGAGAGAGAGAGAGAGAGAGAGAGAAAAAATATGTCTGAAAAAATAAATGATCTCTTTTAAATCTTCTATACGCGTTGCATTTCTTAAACCGGGATTCAAATTCTGTAAACCTCAACAATTTTAACCTATCCGATATGACACTCAACGTCTTTTTAATCTGAGACTAATTAACCAACTGCGGATTTTATGCGTTCCCAGCATTTTTGATCATTCAGAACTCTGTATGAGATTTTCATCTTCCTTAAGATATAATAAAAAATGTAAGAATAAGATACATTTTTATCGTATCTGGAAAACAACAGAAGTCTTAAAACTTTCATCACTCTGATTTCTACAAATTAATCCATAAGAAATCTAGCTAACTGTTCTGAATCCTCGCCTAAATGGTCCTAATACCAATATTAACTTGCGAGAGTAACTCTCACAATGTTCTTAGCTTGCCATCACTCGTACTTATGTTTTTTGTCTTTATCCAAGCTAATGATGTAAGAACAGAACCCAATTCAGACCTAAACCAGATCACTCAAATCTTCATATTTCGTTCGACGTTCATAAAGAATAAACAGAACGTTTCTAAATATTTCTTTGTTTCTAACTTTTTTTCTAAAGCGTCTATGACAGCACCTCCTATACTCGCCACGAAGAGGTTACGAGATCCATAAGTCTTTCTCGCTGCTGCTCGGTCTTCCAGTGATTAGTACATAAACATTTCGTAAACATTCGTCATATGTTTCACGTTTAGTTCATGCAGGAACTTCCCCTAATTTTAATACTAAAACTATCAAACAGATCAAATTAACCCACTTCAGAATTTGTAGTTTACAAATATTTAAATCATAGAGACGTTTTCTAATTTGTATAAAAAATTGGAAATAAATCACTCTAACTGCTATTATATCATAATTATTGTTTGTATTTACCAAAAAATATATGTATTTATGAAAGTAAATGCATTAGAGAAGAATAGTTAAACTAGCCTGTACGCAAAGTTCAATATACTACTACAGACAATTGAAAACATAGTTCGTACAGGAACCGATAATTTTAGTGTTAAATATCTAATAACTAATGTCTTGTACGATTCCGTTTCAGAGAGTAAAGAAAAACTGTCCTACCCTAGGCGTTTCTGAACATCATCATCCTTCAGGTTTATTCTTTTCAGGTAACGGTCTGATAAAAAAAAACGTGATACCTTCAGCGTCTAAGGCAGAGATCTGCTAGAATATCCTTAATGATGAGCCAACCAGCAGATCTCGGAAACGCGCTCTTCTCTTTCCTATCCTATTCCAACATCTTCCTTCCTCTATTCGTTACAGTGCTGCTTCATTTCCCCAATCAAATAATAATTGCTATGTTGTTAAAAAGCAGATAAGGCAAAGACAACACTATCGTTTTACATACGGCATATCACATATCGCGATGTTTCTATCAAAGAACTGTATATTTTAATGCAACTACGTTCCTGAGTGTAGAACACGTTGTGACACGCTCCTGAACACCCGTTATAGTTAGTTGCATTGAAATACAGGGTGTTTCCGGGTGACGTGGCTTGATCTCATTTAGATTTGTTAGATATCTATGTTTTCAATAGTTTGTAGTGCTATATTGAATCCTGCATAAAGACGTGCGGTAAAGAAAATTTACTTTCATAAATACATATATTCTTTTGTTAAATATAAATGATAATTATAGTGTAATAGTTCTTTTTTAAAAACTGAGCCATCTCTCCCCGACTTACCCTACAGTTTTAAACAGTTACTTTTGGAACCGCTTCAAGATCGTCTCAGAAGTATTATAAAATGCAAAGGAGAAACAACCAAATATTATTTATTTATTAAAATAACTATTAAACCGTACGTATCATTTACACGCAACAAAGATATATAATAATTAGTTTAATAGTTATTTTAAAACAAGTGGGCCATTCTTCCCTGACTCACCCTACAGTTATCACTTCACCGGAGTAAGCGACGTGTAGCAGGGCCTAACCTAAACATTGCTAAAAGAAATTGCAGTCCATTTGAACATAGAACCGTGATCCGTAACGATCAGCGATATCTATGTCCGCGAAATAGATTCACAGTGCAAGAAAATCAGAGAGAAAACCACCAATTACCGTTCGCGACCGACTCGAATTTCGGTGGGCGGCGATAGGCATGCACTGGCGAAAAATGTGCGCTCTCTCGTCGCCGGGTGATCAACGAGCCAGACGCATATGGCATTTCGTGTGCGCTCAAGCTTCCGGTACCGGCCGACCGATACAATGGGAAGTTTCTCTTTCACGAGGGTAGCGATTACACGTGCTTGTAACCGGAGAAAAGAGAAACCTGAAAATCTATCTTCGGTGGCGCGGCGGTCTCTTGCAAGGTTCGTTATCGAGAGCTGCGACGATTACTTTCACACGATAAGGGATCAACCACCGTGACGGAGGGCAATTAACGACCCGGCCTTGTTAGAAAACTGGAACAAGTCGGATTTCACTGGCCATTTTTCGAAGGATCGATCACCAATGATATGGATTACCGATGATCGCCGTGAACAATTCGGTCCACCGACTCTCCCGCCAGAGAAGTTTCCTGATTCTGAGCTTGGGAATTGTTATAACGTCGATTTCTGTTCTTCATATCATCACGAAGAGCTTTTATTCCGGATAATTGTTACAGAGAACCGTAATTTCCGAATGTTATCTGTTTTAGTTACAGTTCCTATATGGATTTCACAAGTATCTGAATATATGGACAAACATGGAGGTTATTACAGAACAAAAGGAAATATTCTCCATAAACCGTTTGGATGAAATTGATTGTTATAAGTGTTCTTGGTAGGCCTACTTGTCTCCTTGTAAAAAATCTGTTATATTATCATTTGATAATCGACTATTTAGCCTACACATTTGAGAATAAGTATGTAAAATAAAATATTTTCAAAGAAATTTTATGTTACTTTCGTGGAGGAAATGATGACCCTGACATGATTCTATAACAATTATTCCTGCAAGAAATTTAATTGTACTTAATCTCACTTTCTCTGAATACACAGGGCGCCCCAGATTTTTCCGCAAAACTTTACTCGCATATTGTGAGCCAAACTGAGCAAAAAAATCTTATACAAACGTAAACTCTTAAATGCTTTATTAAAATTTTGTAACTTCTATAACATATTTTTCTTAATCCGTTGACTTATAATATATCAGATTCGCGATACAGACTTCGAACTGAAAACAGTAACTGTAAATGTCATTATATTCACTTAAGTGAAAAATAAATATTATTTTTCTTCTATCAGTTGTTAATCTTCAAAGTAAATGTAGACATGGAACAAGCATAGAATTCTTTCGTTTATAAGGGTTAACTATTAACTATGTTAACTATTAAGGGTTAACTATTAACCCTTTGAACTCGAGGGCTCCCGAGCAGAGTCACTTAAAGTTTGTTATTACAAACTATAAAATTTTATCATGAAATAAACAGTAAAATACATCTATGACTTTTCTTTTCATACGCGTATCATTTATTTATATGTGAATATGCTCGTTCTATTAATACATTGTTGACCGGTCACGAGTTAACTCGTGTTTGTACTTGCATTACCTATTTCAATGTTTGAAACGCCGGACAATATAGAATATTGCAAAAGAAAATATTCAAAGTCATATAAAAGATATGTTCAAAGTTTCGTTTCATTTCATTATGTATAAATAAAGTATGTTGAATTTTATTTAGATTATTTCATTTTGCTGGTAATATCAATGAGAAAAAGCTTCGATTGCAAAGGGTTAATTCTAAAGTGGTTCCAGTAAACACGATTGTGGAAAAATCATATGTCAAGGGGTTAATTTCGCTTACAAAATATACTGATGAAGTTCTACAAAAACATGGGACCACCTGTATGAAAAGTGAGGAGGTGCACGAATACTGAAAGTTTAATTCTTTATTTAAGCAAAATTCATTAATCCTTTTTTCCGTTAACTCTCAACTCTATGTGTACCTGTCCACATAACCGTTCACGAGTATGCTTGGTACCCCTGCTCGCCCGCTCGCAGGGGTGTCCTCCTCAGGTTTCTCCGTAATGATGCACTTCCCGAACAAACTCAGAAAATAAACAGAAATCGAAGTTCGTTGCCAGAAAATTCGTCGAGATAAATCAGCAATGGGATATCCGATACACTAGACACAAAAGAGATCACTGGTCATCGCGCACGGGACAGGAAAATTGGAGATTTCTCTTCAGGCAAGGGAAGAGGGTCACGGTTGAGGGAGATTTATTTTCAGCGGGTGTCACTTCAAAACCAATACTAAAGTGACGCTTAGTGTTCCGCGAAACACTTGGGTAAAAGGAAACAGGGAATTGGCAACTGTTAAACGTAAGATAATCGAATACGTGTTTCCTGAATGATTTGTTTTACTACAGTTTTATCAATTAATACAATTTTTAATGGACAACAATTTTAATGCATTATTTTTAAGTATGATTTGTTTACAAGTGGAATTTTGTTAACAGTTCTATGTTAAATGTGAGCGTATTAATGTGTTTATATGCAAATTATGTTATCTTCGATATCGTGAACTTGTTGGCGTAAAATTTATTTGACAACACTTTTATACTGTATCAACAGATGCAAATGTTCTTGTTTAGAAAATAGCGAGGCTTTCATTATTTTAAATTTGAAGTGCATTATTTGTTGAGTTTCAATACGAAGAGATAATGATACAGCATTTTAATTTGGTGCAACAGTTGCAAACAGCGAATTCACGTGACACTGACTGATAACCATCATCTAAAATAAGTCTCGTATACGTAACAGTGGTCATCGAAGACTAAACTAGGTAATAAATCAATTTCTAAGGAAATGTCGAGCAAGAATTAATCTGTGCAACGGTAAGTGACGCTATAAATGTCGAGTTGGCTACAAAGTCCTCTCGTTTTTTTTCAATACGGTGTCTGGGTTAGATGTGGGTTAGGTTATTGCGATTAGATTACGGAAGCTTATGCAAATGTACATTTTCACATGGACGCATGAAGGAACTAACATTAAATAAAATTCAATTTTCTTTGTACACGGTTCCAGTAAAACAAATAAAAAATAGGTCAATATCAAATGTTACTGAAAAACTCCAGTTTCCAATTCCTCATGATATTTACACAATACAAATGCATAAGGTTGCACAATTTAATTGTGATATTCTTAACATTCGAATATTCGAAATTGACTAACGTGTTTTTGTCGCAAACGAACGAAGCACATGGAGGCACCAAATCATCACAAGAACGTTCGCCTCGCAATATCTGCGTCGGAAAAATAACAGATACAATAAAACATCCGAGCAGCATAAAAAATTTCGATGCATTTCGGCACAGACACATATGACAATCAAATGTACCAACTATCCTTCAATACACAAGAAATGTTATATATAATGTACAAAAGCTTAATCACGCGTAACCACTCTAATCTCGAGTAAATTATACACGAACTCAAAAAATGTTCCAATCCCTAAGAACGAGACCTCGAACAAAAGAAAATTCATTCTTTTCTTTCAACTTTTACTTAGCTTTCAACTTATTTATATATAAATACACCTACAATAGTTTACATTAAAACAAAAACAAACAAAAGACATAAATTTCTTTTGCAGCACTGCTAGAAACAAAATGCTAGCTCCAAATTAAATGAACCCTGCATTAACGAACCGCGCCGTGATCGAAACATCCGTGAACCGAGGATGAATGTAACAAAAGGAAACGTATCTTCAAATTCTCTCTAAAAAAAAAAAGAAAAAAAAATACGAGAAGACTTCGTGGCCTATCTGGTATGTAAATAAAGGATCGTTCGTGGAAGAAAAAGAAAGAAGAACGGGAACTACGAACGTTGCCGATTTGTCGAGGGACGAGTAGAGGACGGCGTATCGCGGAACAGGGTTCATCCGAGGAACACGAGGTCAGATTTAGGGAACTGAGAAACCGCGAGCAGAGACGGTCTAGCGCGCGCGATTAGGCCGAGGACCGATGGAATACTAAAATCATCTCGGGACACTCATGCTAGAACTGCGAAACTGCGAAACTGCGACGCGTGGGCGCGGGCGCGGGTACGACGCGAAGCAAACTTTTGCTGGCCGTATTATTAGCCCTCGCGGAGAGATTGTGGCCTCTCGCTCTGTCGCGTGTTTTCGCATTCCGAGCTCGAGAATTCGTGGAAAGGAGCCATGCAACGTAAAGAGCATCAGTCCTCGATAGGCTCGACATTATTTCGTATCAAAATTTTCGGATAAATCAATTTTATTTGATCTTTTGGTCTCGCCGGTAAAACTTGCCGGATGATTTGGTAAATATTGTTATTTCTCGAGCCGCGAGTTAGAATGGACGACCTCAGACCTTTCAACTTCGAAATAGATATATATTCGTAATTAACACGTTGACTGCTACAAATATTTCGAGCGTTTCTTGTATTAATACTTATTCTTTCATCCAAATGACACATGGTACTAGAGCTAATTATTACTAACTTGGTATCACGGTACTGATATTACACTATTATCTTACTTATGTTACTAAATATTTTTATTCAACATCAATTTTCTTATTGTAATTTTTTTCAAGCGGTATGGAAGGTCATCGATGACCACCGTGGTAGTCAATGTAGTAACTTAGTGTTGCCCGGCAATTTTACGCGGAAGTTATCCCATGTCACCGGTCATTATTCCGTAATTAAATATGAAAGTGAAACAATCTAAATAGATTTCGAGCTTTAAGATGACATGTATACTCGTCAAATGTAGTGAACTGGTTAATATGAAATTTTTGTATTTTTATAATGTTAATAATGTGAGCCTTGGAAGTGTAGTCATGGATAAGGTATCGAGAGACACGTGGTTGAAGCGCTGACCTGCTATAATGGCTAAACTTTAGTACCCTTTCTTTTTTGCATTATTTTATACCTGTAGGTTATAGATGATAAACAGTTTTTAACTATACAAATTGATTTAGTAATATTACTGTGCGGAAAGCTTCAAACCTTTAACATTGCAGTTAAATAGTCTTTTTGAAATTCCTTTGTAGAAACTTGAAGAGTGCATCTGTTGAGACTTTAATTGATTTATAATTTAGTTTGTGTATTGCTAAATAAATTCCTTTAACAATTTCTCAGAGAAATAGAGCGATGACCAAGTGGGAAGTTTCAGAGTAATAATAAAAACTTCAACGATTTATTGAAGCAGAGCGTATCGAAACATTTATACTACCGTGTCAAAATTATTCAAATCGATAATGGGCAACGGTAATTTTTAATGAAGAATATTCCTTCTTCATCCATAAGGTATTCAGAATAACGAGAGTATTAACTTGATTGACTGCTCTGTCTTTTTACCGTCGAAAGTGATACTGAAAGAATTATATTCGTCGAGGGTAAATGCAGTTAAACACTGAACGGCATAAGCATATAGCACTGGGATAGCTTTGGACGTGATACTTTGCATTTTATATAGCATAAGACTGCACGTGAAGCTTGGAACATTTTTTGATTGTATGATACCTCAACAGTCCATAATCCCATTCACTTGAAGCTCTGCAGGTATATTCAATAGATGTCTCTATCAATCAAACTGGAGGTAGATCAATATTTGCAAAATTTGTATTTTCAACTTTTATTTTCCTCGTTAATGGTAAAATGAGACTAAAAGTAAAAGGGAACTATATTACATTTGATTAAATTTTTATAAGTATCGATATCTTGAGAGTATATATAAAAATTTGTAATCAACATAACCGTTGGAAAACTCACTGTCGAGTAATCAGACCAACATGGCGTAGGTCTTTATTTTGTAATTTCTTAAGGTAATAAGTCTTCTTAACGGACAAATTAGAAACATAGGTAATAGAGATGATGTCATTTGACACGATGCGGCTGTAGGTCGCGTGAATCGTCTCGGCACCGGTGAACGTGCATCCAAGATCGCATCTGCAATTGTCATCGGCGTGCAGCGAAAGACCTTTACGAGCGGAATATAATTCGCGTAACCCCGCTAAAGTGTGCCACGAACCGGTACTCCGTGCTTGTGCATCGGGGAGTCTAAGTTTACGGGCTGCCACCCGTATTATTGATAGAGGAAGTTCTCAGGTCATTCTTTCAAAATTTATTTATTTCCAAGGCGTGTTCGTGTATCGTAACACAAACGATTCACTGAAGAAACCGTGAAGACTTTTTGGCCGATCTAATATATTCAGAGAATTATCTTAAGAATTTTTTGTATTTCAAACAACTCGTACATTTCTTGGTCACTTTACCGTTCAGTGCTAAAGGACTTCATTTGTGCAGCGTGCATTTAAAACAAATTTGCTCGCTACTTACCATTTATTTTATTATTGCCATCAACCCATTCGAGACCACAGTTTTTTTTCAAGACAGGAGCCAATTCTCGAAGTCATCACTTTCACCATTACTGTTCAGTTTTTGTAATCCCGACGATCTTGATTGTGGGTTACTTTTTCGGGTCTTACAATTAGCTTGGAACCAATACAGGTTTTAAGTTTTGCGCAGCTTTAATTTTTACTATCAGCTGGCAAAGTAAGCTAGTTTTTTACTACTAACTGATAGTAAAAATTCATGATCATCGTATGCCGTATAATTGGTGTTTTTGGTTACTCCATTACACAGTTAACCTGCAATTGATCTCGAATGGGTTAAGTAATTTGTAACGACACTTCAGAAATCTATTTCAAATTCAAATGTTTATTTGTTTTTACCCAAAAACTGCAACAGGCTCATCGAAAGTAACATCGGACACTTTGATGCTACAAAGATGTATCTCACTTCTCAAATGAACGATAAATTCATTTGAAAATGACACAGAACCAGTTTCAGCATTCAACGTATCTGCTTAAACATCTGCAGTTCAAACATCGCTTATGACACTCGACCTCATATTTCTTGCGACAATTTGTACGAACGTCCCCGTATCATCGAGAAATAAAGGCCGGCGTTCAAAGCTACAAAGTCAAAAAGCTGGCGTATCGGTGTCAGACATCTCGGGTCAGTTTCCCATTTGTCTCGATCGTGAATCGGACGGACGATCGCTTTCACTGGGACCCGTGATTCCCGATGACGCAACGACCGAGCAATGAACGGGAAAAGCGACGTTTAATGCGGAGAAAATTGCGTCTCGCTCGAAGAAGAAAGAATATCCAGCGAACCACTGGAACCCGGCCAACTAGAGCGGAAACGGTGAACGCAAAAGACTGGCTCTCTGGCCTACCGACCGACAGACCGACAGACCAACAGACCGACCGACCGACCGACCGACCGGTAGCAGACAAACGCGCGGAACACAGGCTACGGCAAGGCAACCTTCCAAAACCTTTTGCGTTAAACACCGAAACGGGGAAACGCACAGGTACTCAGAGAAAAATGCAACACCAGATAACAATGGAATCAGCTGCTCTTTTACCTAGTCAAAAGCGCCTTGATCTACAGCAATGAACGCACTCGCAGTCCGCTTTTGTTCAAATTATTTCTGTTTAACACTAAAACTACGAGACGGATCAAAATGACCCATTAAAAATTTCTTCTTTTTGCAATTATTAAAAAAAAAAACAGATATTTCCCTGAGAAATTATTAAAGAAATTGATTCGGTAATACGCAAACTGAATTGTAAATGAATTAAAGTCTCAACACATGCACCCTTGGAGTTTCTATAGAAGAATTTCGAAAAGTCAGTCTAACTCGGTAGTTTTAGTGTTAATTTGTTATTTATCTCGCAATCTTCCCGGTGGCAATAAGTCACTGTGCACAAAACTTCGAAAAATCCTTAATTCATTTCCTTTGTGTATTATATCTAAAATTGTATGAACTTAAACGTCAGCAATCGCGTCTGTACGTTGTACGTAATATCCACATCATCGGTACGTCTGTCCCACATTGTCAAGGTTTGAGTACTACTTTCACGGGATTCGATTCTTTCAAACGTTCGAAGTAGCCAGAAGCGAGTTACCTGCGTGGCTACTCGTTCTAGGCTTCGAAACTCGATGCGAAATCGAATACAATCGAGCACAATCGAAGGAACACCGTTTCCATCGAATAATACTCAAAACCGATGAAACGAAACTTCGGAATTGAAATTGATCCTGAATCCCGGGTACATATTGAACTTGATCCCATCCCTAGAAACCAGCTGAACTCCGAACCGGTTCTTCGTTCCGCGGTGCACTTCTTCTTTGGGCCTACTCGAAACGAGACGACAGATGTCCCCCGGCCTGTTTCTACCTGCTCGGAACAGCCGAGTTTCAAACCGTGATCGGGAATACACCGGAATCGAAGAAACGCCGGCTACCGGGGAGTTAGGGAGCTAAGACAGCCTCTATGAAGATACTACGTCGCTCGAAACGCTTCCGAAAAATATAGGGTGTTTCCGAAATCACAGTGCAAACGAGAACAGACTTATTCCACATGGAAAATTGAGTGAAAGATATAGAACAAGATTTGTTAATATGATACAATAAAAATATGATCAAATAAACACTCATCAGAACTGCAGTTGAAACAGTTTCCTTAATAAAGCAGAAACTAACAAGTCAAGATTCTTCATGACGATTGCTCTGCTATTCTTATATCTCATGTATCCAACAAAATTCAATTCGTTTGATACGACACCAAGAAAATTATTGCTTCGGTTTATGTATAAAATGGTGTCACCTAAATTTCGGTGACGTAGCAATCAAATGTACAAGGTATACAAGCTATTCAATGGGAATTAACACACGCGTCGACTAGGTAATGTTTGTAACTTTCAACCTTTATTTCTTGTAAATACCGATATACATATGTCAGATTAATCGTTGAACTCTGTTATCTCAAAAATTGAATCTCTTGTAAGAAAGTTTCATTAAAATAATTCGTTTGACTTTTTCGTGTAGACTTACACCTTCCCTCGGTGTATTTTGATTTGGGAAACACCCTGTATAGTTTTCAAAACTGTTTGTGAACAGACTTGTAATAACGAAGTTCGTTCAAAAGATTCATGCAGAATATTATTAGACCGTGGACGCTTATGCAAATGTTTATTTTAATGTGTTCATTCAGAGAAAGTGAGGTCAGCTACAATTATATTTCAATTAGGAATAATTCTCACGATCTTCTAAGGATTAATAAACATTTCAATTGGAAAATCTCACGAGTCTTCATTTTACACTTTTAGAAACTATACAATTTTGTCCGCTAAAATTTCGTTCACCTTTTACAATTTCGAAACTACGTTTCACTTGCACGAAACACTCGGTATATCAAGAAATACTAGTTTGTCCAGAAATCTCGTATCAATCTCGTGATTTCAGATATGTGCGCATAGATCTCGCATTCCACCGGAATACCCATTCACGACTAATGAGTATGCGGATGTTTATGCAAATTCGCCTCTTCAAGGACCAATCGGCAATAAAAACTGAATCAGATAGAAGTTCACTAACTCGACGAATATTTTCTCTTTATCGAGGTGAATGTTGCATCTGCGTTCAAATTTTCGATTTTATTAACAAATTTTCCTTTAACCGAACTTTATTCCGAAGCACTTGCTACCAGACCATAAAGGCCCCCACACACTATCTATTCATAACTATGAACGCGTGCAATATTTGCGCTGGCGTCAGCCGTCGAAAGTCTTTTTTCTCCCTTTTTGTCCCTCCTCTATCTAGTACTTTGATGGCTATTTTAACGACAGATGCGCATCGGCCAAAAATTGTTAACAGCCAGTGAACCTAGACAAAGGGCAACTCGTTTGATCGTTAACTAGATCGCTAATCTACTGAACCGCGCAGCATCGCGTATTCCGTTTCCCTTTTCTTCTCTCCCTTCGCTTAACCCTTTGCACTTTCTACGCATTAAGCGATGCAATCGATTAACGCTCGTGTTTACTTCGTTCGGTAGATGATAATGGATTTTAATTGTCGTTCAATTATCGGTAGACCGCAGATTTTACGCGTTCATGAGAAAACATAACTGCGTGAAATAACCTTAACACTAAACGTACTGTAGACGGTCAAATGACCGGTTTTAAAATTTGATTGAAAATTTTTCGTTTTTCTTTATTCATTTAATATTATATCAGTTCCTATATTATATGACATTCCTATTTTGTATTATTGTATATGATTTAACATTAAATCCATTCCCATATTATCCGATTAATCAATTTTTCAATTTTTGTCTTTCCTTCTGATTTCTGCTCGCAGTAAGAAATATTTATCGTATAACATGTTTACCTTTATTATAACTAGATGTTTCACTAGTTACAATAGATATAGATATATACAAAGTGACGGCATGTTTAATGTTAACACTGAAAATAAATTTGTGCAGGATGTCTTAAACTTCTCACACAGAATCAGCTGGCACACAATAGCTGTACGTAAGTCAAGTTTATCAAGTATTTGATTTGAATAATTATATAGGATTATATTATGAATATTTATATTTTCCAATTATATTATGAATATTTACTTAGTTATATAAGTATTATACCATGAATATTTATGTAATTATGTGGTTACTTAAAATTCATGGATAGGATTAATCTTCGGAGGGAGAATGTATTATACCAGAAAAATGCTTTTTAAATTACAGTCTTCAAAAATTTTATCCATTACTCATCAGCAATGCAAATGTTTATGCCATTTTATAATGTTGGACATTGATTCACGCAAAAGAACCTTCCGCTAGAATTCTAATAGAATTTTATTTTCCTTACTCAGAGCATTCATTGTGCTTATGGTAATATATTTAACGTTCATTTACTTTATTAGCATCTTCATGTTACAAAAGACATACGTTTTCCTAGGACCACAGACCAGACACTAGGGTTCGAACAACCATTCTATTCGTTCTATCTATTCGTCTACCTAGACGCGTCTGGCTGTTTCGTGTTGTGGCTCGCGTCTCTAAGCAACACCGCATTGCTGTGCAATTCACAAAGAGCGATGATCGACTGAACACGTCAATGCGATGCTAAAACCAGTCAATGCGATATTAGAACAAATACTTTTACGTAAGTTCGTACAATATTTTCCTTGTGCAAATTGTAGGTGTAAATTGACGTTCAGCCCTTGAACGATCAGGTGGAGTAAATACTCATAAATATGATACTCCGTTCTTGCCTTGCGAGTGTATTTACTTCATCGAACATTAAATTATTATTAAATTTGTCATTTACAAACACATCGACGCTTCTATGTACTTTCTATTCATATCGGCGTGTTTTCAGTGAATATTCGAAGTAAAATATTTCGAAAAGTACCGAGTTTTATATCAGTTTCACGCGAAATAACGCAAACAAACGATTTATGTAAAAGAACAATTTCATTCAGAAAAAAAATGAGTTGTACTCTGCAACTGCATTAATGCATTTATGTAAACATTGGTACTGTAGTGTGATAGAGTCTGCCAAATACTGCAAAGCCTTCCTTTATGATTTTTCTTTCTGATCTTAACAGGGACAATGTTATAGTCTGTCCCAGTTACTAGATACGTCCTGTATATTTTCACTCTTTACGGAAAGTAATCGAAACTACCCCTTTGTCACATTTAACAGAAACGTTTCTACGATATTGGCGTGCTTTAACGCGTCAGTTGACGATTAACTATTAAATGAAAGGAAATAAAATTAATCTATTAAAAGCACCCAAGCAAACTACCCAAAATTACTGCACACACTTGACATTAAAGCTAAGAAACGTTCGTATCCAATACTTTTGAATTTAAAAAAAAAAATTACAGGAAAGTTGTTTCTGACGCATGTGTTTTTCTTTCAATGATATTTCAAGCATTTACACAAAGGCTTACACCAAACAATTTACACAAGGCAAAATAAATATCGACAAATGCGACAACTCTTTTCGAATAATCTAGTATCATTAATACAGAATGCGCTACAATACTGTGAGAATAGGAGATCGGAAACTGGCTACCGTGAGAGATTCGAATCTCGCACAAAAGCTGCTCCTCGCAGCAGCTCTTTCTCTCTCTCTCTCGCTCTCTTTTTGAAAATAATTGCTTTCGAGGGTTCCCCTTTAGGTTCTAGCGGTATAAAGGGCGCAGCTGTTGCTGCGTCAGCTAACACGAAAGATATCCAACTTGCTGATAAACAAGAAAATTAAAATAACAGTACATGTCTTGTTTTTTGTAGGACTTCCACATTCTTGAAAGATAGAACTGTGTATATAAGTAGTGAAAACTATTCGACACGAGACACTGATCCTCTTTACGCACAAATATTCATCTTAACCATGTAGTACTACCATAGTATGCGAACATACTCCAATTGTTATAGTACAGTGGAACTTATTCTAGAGGATTATTGAAAAATTGCTACTGTCGTATAAAATGGTCAGAAAATTGCTTGAGCAGACTGTATGCAGGTATGTAGCAATAAATGTTACGGGTACAAAGATATATCATTGACTTAATATCCGAAAGCATTAAAACATATTGAGGAGAAGCACATTAGAAGAAGCTTTTCTTAATTTGATTCATTCGTGATCTGAATATTATGTAACACTATGTATAGTGCAGGATTTTTCCGTGTGATAAGGAATGCTAATGTATTTCATATTTTAGCCTTACAAAACTATTCTGACGGTTTAGGTACATAAATCTAAAACAGAAACCTCGTAGTGCATTTTTTCACACCCCAAGTCTGATGAAATCGTTAAAAATTAATTGTTTCAATTAAAAAAGGTTCTCCGCTACTATTATTTAAAAAAGGAAAAATCATGTTCGTATACAGCAGTAAAAACTGTGTACCAAGCTGCAGGTTCGCTGAATATCCATCGCAAGGATTTTAGCCAGCGTCGATACACCATTGACATATCGATATTTCTTGGAACAGTCTCCTTTTCCGAGAACAATACCTCGGCGGGCACTCGATGCTTGCCTCATGACACATTATCTTACTGGCGCGGTTGCATGCAGCGCGTATCGACACGAGCACACCTCGCCTGTTTGCAAATCGACAGCCGCATGCTTCCGGTCTCCCGTCAGAGTCATCGAAAAATTCCCCAGGAGAGGAAGCGGTCGGGGAAAATCGTACCTGATGTATTGGATGTAACCGTGTCTAGCGTCTTCGCGGAGGAACCCTGGGTTCCGCCTCTCGACGCTCTCGAATACCATGAAGTCAACACATGCAAGCGGCCAGCGAGAGTAAACCTCTTTTCACGAGCCAGCACGGTACACGAGACTCGGCGGAGGAATCGGTCGGTTGGCTACGATCGAGCCGCCGCGCACTGGCTCCACTGATCACAGATCTGCCCACGAACGCTGTTCCCACCAAACATTTTACACCATATTTCGGGGAATCCCGTGCGTGACACGGCCGGGATAGCTCTTGTCCGAAATTTCGGCTGGCGCACAACACGCCTCTGTCGGTAAAGAAGCGTCGGGAAAGAAAACACGCGGCCTCGCACACTCGATCGAATCGATTTCGCGCGGGACACAAATTCAAAAATTTCGACGGAGTGAACGGAACGAAACGGAACGGGTACGTGAACGCGACGACACCAGCGAACGAATGGAACGAGAAACGGGGGAACGCGATGCGCTACCTGCGAACCACGAAAACGAACGCTCGCGTTCCGAGGTACACGAGGCGACTGAAGTGCGGCGCGAATCGTGGAACGGTGGGAGTTCTCGCTTACTCGATCCCCTCTACGCCGGACCCTAACCCCACCGCGTCCCTTCACACCCAGCGAAACCACAAGCGGCCGACCCTAACCTAACCTACCGGACCAGGCCGGACAGGACGCGACAGGACCGAAACACGGCTTGGGTCGATCAAGGAAAGCGTGGAAAACGGAGGGAAGGACGCGTTCCATGGCACCATAACACATTTCCGCCCTGTGTTTACAGCACTCCGTTATGCATATACGATTCCATGCGCATGCGTCTAGCTACCGTATTTCGTCGAATCCTGCATGTATCTTTCGGCTGTTCGTTCCTTACGATGATGCGGGACAAATCGGAACGACGAACGGGAAGTCAGGATGAACTAGCAAAACGTAGATGAACTGTAACGAAATATACTTATGCGCTGGTTCATTTAGATAATATTTCTATTAACCCTTTATAGGCCACATTTTTTTCCGTGACCATAAAAAAATGTGTGCAGTATAAAGTTAACAAATATCAACCTGTAAATGCAAATTAACGATATATTCAATAGTTTTAATAATTTCATTAAAACAAGTATATCTTGTCATATTGAAATTACAATGACGAACATTCACGCCAGAGCGTATAAAAGTTTATGTTAATTAATTACTGAATTTTACTCACCACTTTGCTATGGAAAATGAAATAACAAAATGGCAATATATTGGTATGCGATTTCAAAGTCACACAAGCTTATAGAGGGTTAACCTTTTGTGTGACAATGTTCTCAAATGGGAATAGAACTTTTGTAGGTTTTTGCACGCTTAGGTTTGGTATTTCTAATTTTTTTATTGAAATCTAATGCTGCGTTATGTGCAAGGAAATTTTTCAGTTACATGGTTTCATTAATAATCATTTTAAAAATTGCCCAATTTATTTGGTTCTTTGATTGTTGGGTTCTTGAAATTTTGTAACGTTAAACTTGGTTTTTGTTGTTTTTACTGTTAAATCGAAATCTGGAATTGTCGATCACGTCGATAATTATTATTAAGTTTTCATTATTTATTATAGACAATTATTTTGAATTTTTATATGTTTCTTTTTTCCTATTGATGATTAATATTAATGAATATCGCGTATTGTTTTCGCTGAAAACATTTAAAAATGAATAATACATTTCTTTTTCTTTTCTTTGGTTTTCGTACTTATTAATAACTTTTGTATTTTTTCCGTGGATAATACGTTCCAAGACCAACCGCAGTTACGTGAAACCGAACGCCATATACAGGATGTTTTACTATACGTGTTACAAGCTGATAATGATATCGAGATAATATTTTATCTTCAAACTTATAATTGTAAGCATTTTTTCCTTAATTATAGTCCTTTTAACGAATACAAACACCGGAAAGAGTGGTCTGAAATTTTATGCAGGAAAGTTGACGAGTCTTAACTGGAAGGTTAAAATACTTATCGTAAACTAGCAAATTAGATAAGGTTTTCGAAGATTTCAATAGAAACAGATAGAGATATCGACATCCGGTAGTTAAAGTACAGCTGAGCCTTCCGTATTTTAACATCCATTTATTCGAATTCTCTAACATCCGCATGTCTTATTATTGAAATAGTATTCACGGAGAATGGATAACTTCTCCTATTGCAAGCAAACTCTTCTTTTTTCCGAAGTTTCTAGCTATGCTAATGGAAAGGAAAGCGCTGAAAATTGTGTGTTTTATCAATGAGAAAACTAAAAGCGTATACCAATCAGTCTTCGAATTTATCAATGAAATACGGAAATATTTCACGTGACGAAAAACTGAAATTTAATTTTACGATGTTACAATGAATCATTGCATGAGACGATGAGACCACAACCTTCCAGCCAGGTGTTCCTTACAATGGTATGGACTGCGGATTATACAGATTGACGTGCAATAGATACTGAAATCCTTGAAAAATGATATCAACTGTCTAGAAATCCAGCGATGCTAACTCCGATCATGTTAACAGGTACAATGTGTGTAATGAATCTTATAATTTGAATGAAACATATCCAGAATATATATATATATATGAAATCGTTTCAGATTTTTACTTTCACAGTAGGGAGGTCCGTTAAGAACCATTAAAAGAGCAAAGAAACGCGAAGGGCTCTGTGGCCGTGACGGTTAAAGCGCAATTGGCTAAGTCGGGGCGAATCTTTTCAAGAGTGCCCGTTCGAATCCCCCGCTGACCAACAACAACCGCGCGGCGCGGTCACTCTTTGCGGTTGTTCGTTATTCAGAGTTTTGTTTCGTCTCGAACCTTCCTTTTTCCTCTCTCTACTACTTATTATAGAATAAGAAAGATAACTCTGTTATCTGAATAGTAGTAGGTAAGGTAATAGAGGGAATAACTCAAGAAAAATAGTAGAAGAAAATATCTCTGTGTGTTGGAATACGAAGAAAAAAAATAGCGCTCTCTGTGTTGCTCTGTTTTATACATTTCTGAAGAAATCGAATTTGAAAATATAAAATTTCCGCGTCAAAGGGTTTGACAAAAATTTAGTAGAATAAAGAAGAAGTTATATGTATGTGTGTGTATAAGTGAAAAAAACTCCAACTGTGTCACTAATTCTGAAGGAAAGAAAAATATTGAAAGTATAAGAAGGACTCGTCAAACGACACAACAATGTGTTCAAATTCGGAACAATTTAAATAGTAAAATGCGTTCCGATTACAAACAACTGACAATTGCAAGAACTCTGAAAGAAAACGGATTTGAAAATACAGATGCTTTTCCTTGCATAAGATGAAGAGTATTCGATGGATTACTGCCGGTCGTGTGTCATATTCCTCTGATACGCGTGATCACTGAGAAATCTTGACCTTTCGGAACACTGAACAAGAAAAATCTGTGTCTGCGATAGAAACATAAATCCGCGAGTGTTTTGAGCGTCTGATTGCCGAGCCCATTGACAAGTGGGCGATAAACAGAGAGAGTAGAGTGGAGAATCTAGCAGCAGCTGCGGCTCCACCAGTCGAAGGTGAATGACCCCGAAAGAGAGCTACAAACTAAAAAAAATCAATGAATACGCAGCCACGAACGGTAGTTATCGACAGTTACCGAGAAATTCGAAACGGGGGGATGCTGTTATCAAATATTTATGTTTGAAATCAGACTTGAACAATCGTTAAACGAATTTCCAGCAATGTTGTCAATTATTCCAGCAATATCAGAAAGGAAAATGTGGTAGAACGTTAACGATGCATAACAGTCCAGTGAAATAAAACTAAAAGATCTAAATGAAGTGTTTGCAATAAAACCGATCATCGGACAGTAGTTTTTATTGCAAGCGTCAACAGAAAAACTAAAATATAACACAATTCATAAAATTTAACGTTTACACAATTTTTATTTGACAGATTGATCACTGTATTCGGTAATAGAATCTGTTAATATGTCTAAATAAATATATTATAAAACACGTCTACTTCGAAATAAATCGCAAGTGAAAGAGTTGATTCGGTTATGCCAGTTTCTACGGTATCTCAAAAAGTTACGACTCTAATGATATCCGTACGAGCGAACACCGTAGAAATAATGTACACACCACGAACCACCGCGCGCATAGTCGATTCACGACGTGTCAAGCGAAAAAGGAAGAAGAAATGCAGAAAGTGCCGGTGCGGCCATTGCAGTGCACCGATTACGTAAATGCTCGAGCACAATAAGATACGCAAGATGTTACTCTCTTGAACACGATAGCGTCTCGTTTCGTTTCGTTTCGTTTCGTCTCGTTTCTTTCGCACAGGTTCACACGAGACCGCTTTTAGCGATCTTAACGTTGCTCGACGCGTTTTCTACGCGCACAGCCCATTCCTTGTTCCTGGCGGCCACGCCATTTACGGTAGGGGCAATTAATGTTGAAGAATCGCGACCGCCTAACTCGGATACCCTATCGGGACAAAGCTTCCCTTTTTTATTAACCATCGGCTCAATTAAAGAATATTTTTTTATGGTACTCGTTAACCACTATAATTTACTGGACGTCGGTAATGACTTTCTTTCGTAGTTTATTAACTCTGTTTTCACTTTTTTTACAGCGTACCAAGTATGATCGGCTTAACCGGAAATAAATTGCAAGTTTATATTTAATTCGTACTTATTGTGCAGTGTATCATTTCTCACCGTCAATGTCACACTGTTGTTCAGCTTTTCTATGTAAGCAGCCATTACAAAGTGTTGTTTTACTGTTTGTGAATTTTCGTTAAGTCTCTTTCACAAAAGAAAAAAAAAAACAATTTCAATAATTTTCAAAACGGTCGCTTCGAATAATTTATATATTGTATTGACCTATGATAGAGCTATTCAAAAGTAAATCACTTTTTTGAATTAAAAAAAGTCCCTCCTAAAAATGACGTGAATTTATCAAATAATTTTTTAAGAAAATTATACATTTAAGAATTAATAATCTCGCAGTAAATGAATTGTTGAAAAACATGTTATTCGTTTCAAAGTCAGAACCTACTCCAGAGATTTCAACAGTGCAAATGAATACGCATTAACAGTGCAATATTAATTTAAAATAGTTTTCAAAATGTATCGATTGAATATGAAAGAATGCAGTGATTAAAGCGAGTTTCGGGTCTATGCTGTTTACTTGGTGCAAAATGGCATCGACATTATCCGAGCGGTATCGTTAACGAAGGAAAAGACATGCAACGTCCGGCCATTATTCTTGACGGAGTCACGGCTCTTTGTTAGTGAAATTTACGTACGACCGAGAATTCCGTTCAAGGTAGACTACCTTGGCAGGCTTCGGCGTCCAGACGGGTCGTCAGAATTCTTCTCATTGTCAGCCTATGTTTCTCCTTTTCACCTGATACTTGCGCGCGGTACAATGAACGTTAAAAGTGAAAACCGATGAATACTTCAACACGATCATTCCGCAACCGCCCAGCAAAGAATGAACAAGCGAACCAAGAAGTTTTTATCGTTCAAGATTTCTCCTGTTGCACTGGAACTGACAAGGATTATGCGCCAAATTATTTTACGTTCATTCTGCGCGGAGAATACTTTTATTATTTGCAAGCGTTGTTTGAATAGTAAGTCATTAAACAATACGCTGACTCACTGTACAACAGTCCGAAGAATATTTCCTGGGCAGAAATACTCGAATGTTAATTTTATATTTTTAAAAACGTGGTTTATTTTACTTACATAATAGAATTATTTACAGTAATTTATTTTAAAACGTGAAATAGATTTTATACGGAGAAAGGCTGACAAAGTGTTCGACATTTTACTATCGTAAAAGAGAAAGCACTTGATAGCACGGTCCTTGAAGACACACGCTAACTGGAAGAGTTGTCTAAGAAAAAAAAGGTTTCAAATAGAATCATATGGACGTCATAATTATGAAGATTTGGGTAATAAATTTTTTTATATAATAGGACATTTATTAGTTAAAATTTTTATTATATGATAACGCTTGCAGTCATTGAATCCGAATATACCAAATACTTAAGAATAATAAAGTATAAAAGTTCGGTTCTTATTAGAGTATATTATGATCGAAGTAATTAAACGTTTTATTAATTGAGCAAATTGCTTAATACAGTTTATGATCTTAGACCACTTATATAGAGAGATTCTGTAGGTTTCATGTATTACTTAATTATTGTCTATAATATAGGATCCATACTCAAGATTTTATTAGGATAAAGTCTCCAACTGTCCAGCCAATACGAACACGAAACTACTTTTGATCCAGAACAGGTCTAGAGTTTAGTGTCTAGGTGTCATGAAAGAAAAAATGAGGATAGTTCAGCTTGGAAAACCGCCAGAGATACGAAGACCTTGCAACTTAGCATTGAGGGGATGTCAGAGGCCGAGGTCTGATTGGAATAGAGCTTCATATACAATCTTCTGAAGAAGTACATGAGTACTGAATTATTTAAATCTTAGGAGGAAGGTAGGTACCACCACCCTTACCATTGATTCTCACTCTCTGTAACAGTCCACTGAAATTTGACTTTGGATACCAGATTTTGCGAGGAAATTACGAAAAGTTTACTTGCTGCTACGAAAAATTGGAGACGTTTTTACAATAGACTACTCTTTGATTCATGTGTAATGGCAGATGTGCTACAGAACTTTAGTGACGGTCGATAAAACTCTCAATCCAACCTTCGCTTGCGTCATAAATCTTATACCAGAAAAATAGAAATTCCAGAATTAAGTGTATATTTTTACATCCACCCATTTGCGTCTCTTTATTATTCAAACCACTAAGTTCCTTAATTGTCATGGTTAATCAGAGGTAATGGGATTAACTCTGAACGGAAGCAGAAATCATGACTACCGAAATTAATATTGAACAGCCTGATATAAAAGATCGATATATTCTCTTATATGAAAGTTTTTATGTGCATTTCAAATCTAGAAATCCGGTCGTTTAGGTATACACTATTTTTATACTGGTACAATAGGGAAGAGTGGAGTAATGGTAGTCACATAAGCTGCAACTGTAAGAAAATGAAAATATTAGGTAAAATATCTACTTAAATGAGTGTTTCATAAACTTAAATTATTTATCTATTGGTACAATACAAAATAAAAAAGTTTTACAATAGCAGTCACTTTGTAAGCAATGATAATCTGGGAATCGTAACACTTTTCGTATACATATCCTTCAGGTCAGTCCCATCTGGAACATGCAGAATGGGTCCATATGCCACAAGAGATGCATCGGAACCATATTTCATCGTCAAAATATTACCAAATTGGAAGTAAATATGGCATTTATTTTCCATTTCGCTTATGTCGCTATTATCATTGCTTTTAATGATAGATTAATTTAATAATGATTCATTTGATAAAAGATCAGTTCTTCTTATTTTTCTCCCTTCTACCTTAATTTTTTACAAGATTTTCATTGATTTTTTTCCGATTTTGTCTTTTTTCTTTTTCTTTTCCAAATATTTTTTGTTTACTGAAGAAGTTAGAAATGTAACATGTTGTCTTTATTGACCTCGAGTTATCTTGCCTTCTTCTTCTTCTTCTTCTTCTTCTTCTTCTTCTTATTATTATTATTATTATTATTATTATTATAAATAATCGTCACTGTCAGCTGATTACCCAATCATCCCCTACTAATATTATAATATTGTGAATTTCTAATTCATTACATATAACTAACATCAACTCATTTATATTTATTTTGTATTTGCAACACAAGTTTGTAAATTATAATAAAATTATGTTTAAAATCTACGTTTTATATCTTCCTACCAAATCAGTTTATGTTCAGAATGAAGGTTCGAAACAATTTTGTCAAATATTCGCGAGAATATAACAAACGGCGCCGTGAAGAATATAAAAATAGGCACTCGGATATCCAGTTAGTAACATAAAAGTTAATTACGGGTTAATCCAATTTATTACTGGAATTCATGGAGGAAAGAGTCGATTGTTCTCGGTTCTCTGAATTGTTTATGAAAGTCAGCAAAATGTCCTGCATTCCGCACAAAGAAATAGAATTTCACCTGAATCGGGTACGACGAGGCTCGGTGATGTCCCGGCAACAGCGATTGCGGTGCACTTTCACGTTCCGTATGACCTGCCGTCAATTCAAAACCTGACCGCAAACTTATTAGCGTCCGTCACGGGTACCAGTTACTCTAAGCTGAAACGGAATCGGCTTTCTACGTATTTTGTCGTTTCTAGTAAAAAACTTTCTTGGATTGTAAGTGACATAAGTGTATGGCCAACTCACGCCGAAAGAGGTATATATACGGCTGAGTCGGGTGTTACATGAATTGTTTCGAATAAATACGCGTTCAAGATAACTAACCGAATCAATTTTTCTTATTACAATTCCCTATTTGTAGTCAATTACCCCATTTATTCAAAATTGTACAAATAATGCAAGTAAAAATGAATATGTATCCACTTTGGCAATTCATGAACGAACAAGTGAATATTCAAATAAATATTTATTCGACAAAATGTAAATTATTCGGTACAATTGAGTGCAATTTTAAACTTACCGAAGCATGAATAATTACTTCTCAACCTAACATTAATAGGACACAAAAATATTAACTCTTAAAAGAGTTGTTACTCCTTTTAAAAGAGAATAATTTGAATTTCGTTTGACAATTAGATAAACTTGTCCTAGATTCGCGCGAATACCTTTCCGACTTACCAATTTCACCTAATTTGAACGTAAGCAATCCATTAAAATATTTACAAAAAGAAAAACAAAATGAAACATGGTAATCATTTCCTTGCCAATCGGGAGATCCGAAAAGACAATTTCCGCGAACGAGATTGTGAAAGGCGCAGTGCGCTCCTCCGGATAAGAGAAGTGTTAATTTCCGGAGTTTTTCCCCGATTCCCGGACGAGTGGAAAGAGAAAGAAAGAGAGAAAGAAAGAAAGAGAGATTGGGGGGGGGGGGATCGTTCGATTACGTCGTTGCGATTTATACGGATTACGCAAGCGGCAATGTAGAAAGTCGAGCGATTAAGGTAAGAAAAGAGTCGCTCGGGCCGACTTCCTGCAAATTAGCGAATGTTTACATCCCAGAGATTCGAGGAAGTTCGCATGAGACTTTCCTCGCGCAGAGGAGCCGCGACTGGTTTAATTGAATTATCGTGAGGATGAGGAAGTCGGGACGACGAGAGTCCTTTCCCAGAAAGGAACTCGTCTGCTTGATTAAGTAACAGTTCCCTGGTCTAAAATGATTTCCTGAGAACGGTAGGGGACGCTGCTTACGGGGCCGTTCAATTAAGAAACTCGTAATTAATGTGATTCGCTAGAAAATCGAAGTACAAGATAATCAACCGTACCGGGGACAAAGAGTTTTCAGATTAGCTGTACAGTTTAATCCTGTACAAGTACACGGGTTTTTTAAGCGCAGCTGTATGTAGGCATCCTGTCACGAATTAAGCGTACAAATGAATGTGGTGCTCTCACGTTTTAAAATTGTTCAAATCCTCTTCTGGGTCATTAAATGTAGAAATTAATTCGGTGCTTCTTCGTTTAACGAGTTACAAAACGGTTTTAAATATGAACGTTTTCCCGCCACTTTCGAATTTTACAGTTGTGCCTGTAAGATGTTTCCAAATTTCAGCGTGCTCGTTATAAAAATTCTATGCGCCCTTTAACAAATGCTCTTTAAAAATCGCTATCGGGATTACTGTAATTTAATCAGACTACTAATTTCACGCAATTGCCAAAAGCAAATCACCCGTTTGAACGATGAAATGGGGCGGAAAGAAACTAGATAGCTCCCACCGGCAGCTGGACTATGCAATTCATTTTGCAGTTAATAAGACGTAACGTAGCTTAATTAAGTTTTACTATAGACCACCATCTGCACGGATCGCAGAAATCACAACAAAACTGGTGAAATGTTCGAAATAAAATAAATTGAAACAGAACTAAATGAAAATAAGTAAAAACGTAATCAAAATAAATTCATTGAATGATAAACATGGTAAACAATAAGACTAAAATGGAGGTATATCTAGATAAAGAAGTTTGTAACTCAACCACTATGATATTAAAAAGGAACAGTTATCGTGAAACAAATTTTTATCGAATTAGCAAAAAAATATTTGAATTTTAACTGTTAAGAATACTTTAGCCTTATGAATCGAAATTTCATATATTTCCATGGAATGGTGAAGTTGCAAGCCTGCAGAAAATCAAATAATGAAAATGATCATTAAACTTTAACATGAATATTAAATTTCAAAAATAAAAAGGAGGGTAATTACATTTTCAGCCTCTATGGTCGACTGCACCGTAGCAAGAGGGCAGTACTAAACAAAAGCAACTACTTCAAATAAAATCGTTTTCATGAAAACTTACCTTTTACAGCTCCTCGCGGCTTCGTCATCGTCCGTCGGCGCGCCAGCACCTGAGTCCTATACACACAAACAAATAAGATTAATAAAGCAATATCGGTAATTAAATCATCCACACTTAACTCCGAGGCTCTCCAAACACACTCTTTTTCAAAAAAAATTTTAATCTCGGAGAAACTGCGCCTAGTTTATAATAATTCGAACGAACACCTATGAAAATTTGTTTGAACGAACTCGTAATTCCATTGTTCATATACTACAATAAATTATCACTTATCATATCGTTTTCAGTTTTGTCGAATTAAATTTTTTTAGTACATTTTTTCGAATACTACCTTCAAGAAAAAATAAAGGTGAGCAGTTATTTAACATAACTACTTTAAGCCCAAACACATATGCAATGTTCCCAGTTTTGAGTTTATAGCTTAAGTTAATTTGGTTTCAAAGTTTAAGCTTGAACATGGGTCTTCATACAAAAAAATGGCACTCTACGTTTCTTACTCATTTTTTCTGGTTGATTCGCATTTCTTCAGGTTACTAGTTGAAAAACACTCTATAATGTAGCAGAATGAAAAAATATTTGTTAATACGATAAACGGTAAATAAATTGAAACAAAGAGTATACGAGTTGGGTCGTCTTCGTGATTACCAACACAGATTAACTTATTTCTCAAACGTTGTTTCATTCGGGAAGCGTGGCGCACAAAATACAGTGTTTGCATTATCAATAAAGTACGTGACGACGTCTCTGAATGAAGCTACACGTGCACTTACACGTGTCCGATGCACACAGGAGTGTGCGCACTAAAAAAAGGCAGAACGCCGCCAGCGAAGCACCTGTTAAGGCTGCCTTTGTTATACGATTCTATGCATTATGCTTCTAAGTACCAACCACTTGCCTTTCGTGGGTCATTGTGAGACACTTCGTGTTCTCAGATTAACCCGGTTTTCACCGACGTTAACGTGACACTATCGAAAATTATATTTTTTCCGGAGTCGCTGAAACATTTCTTTTAAGCAAGTTGTATAGTTCGTGACATTAACAATATCAATATTTAGTTCCACTGTGTACAGTGATTTCCACAAAAAATGACACTCCTAAGATCACAATAATTTGCACACAAGTACATCGACATTTTTTATTTTCATTTGATCGTTTTAAATGGGTGTTTTATTTGTAAAATATAAATTAAATACAGTCGGAAATAATGTCACGAAATTGTTATACACTAAATATACGGGATTGACTAAAATTAGTTTTATCTTTTGCACTATTTTCACAATCGGCCAAATGTGGGTTATATTCAAACGTTGAAATATGACAAAAGTGAAAACTAAAAACCGTAATAAAAGGACGTGACCGAAACTCAAATATTTAACGTATTGGATATCTCGAATAAACTTGATCTTTCTAATATTAAATATAGAATGGACATTGGAATCGCAGAAAATGTATTTATAGGGCATTCATTACTCAAATGTATGCACTTCCAAGAAAGTTAACCGCAACAATAATAATGAACAGTCTTATTACGTCATATATTCGTTTTGTAAGCAACAAAAAATTAATCACGCAGAACTAGCAAAGCTCGATAAAGATGTAAAAATTGTTAAAGAAAGTAAGTAAAAGTAATAAAATACCACAAACGTTCAAGGTATTGTGCACTGTCGTGCATATCAGGCAGAAAACGAGCCCTTAAAATCAATAGGCCTATGTTCCTCAACGAATCCGTTCCCCTCTGAACGCGCTAGAAAAATGCACCTACCCTTTCGGTGAGTGCACTTCGTGGGCCACGCAGCATTCAGTATATGCAAAGTGCATGCTGGGAAACGGCGACTCCCTTTCTCGGTATCCCTCGTTCAATGGGTTCCGGGAGTTAGTCATCCCCCGACATATCTCATCGTATTGAAACGTCAGAATTAGGTTCTGATAAATCTGTCAACTGGGCATTTCGATTCTTAGAACTGTACGATTGTGTAAAAGTGACTAAATTTGTTCGATGTTCAAACGTAAACTTCATTCTGTTTACATAGAATTTCAACCCCAATAATGTCGCGTGACTCAAATGTTCAGCGAGATCTTTGGGAGCATTGCCTACTGTAAATCACTTGTTCAACCAAAGAAGACTTGAATCTTACCATAATTATGTATATTACCTTTATTTTCCAATGTATTTTGCAACAACAAATTTTTTCCTGTCGCAAAAGAAAAAGAAATCGATTGAATATTCGAACGTTTCTGTAGTTTAAATGAATAGGCAGAACTATATAAAAATGATAAAATTACCATTGTTACTACATTATTAAAAACTATCGCCTCAGGCCGGTTTATGTCCCCTTCGTCGAAATAACTTACCTTCTTCTTAACGGGAATTTCGTCATGGAAAGTTAGTTATCTAATAAGGAGAGAAAGTATTATAACTTTCGCGATACAATAAAATAATTTCAAACGCTGAGATCCTATAATCAATAAAACCGCTTGAAACGTATAGTTTCCACAAAAATATCAATAAAATTTTACCGCTCCTTGAAATACAGGAGAAAAAAGATAATGCTATAAGAACCTCCATAAGCTTACAAGAACCAAGGAAACACATGAATTTTTTGTTTTATTTTCTCATAAGCAGTAATTTTTCAGTTTGATCCCAAATTTGTAAGCAATGGTTCTTGTAACTGGCTACATAAATGCGCAGTGCAATTTGTTTCAATGTACCGTTCGTGCATCAAATTTGACGGAATGCGATGTTTACTCTTTGTAAGGTCTCGCCCAGTGAGTACGAAAGAGAGCATGGACACGTAAACGGTGAAATCAAAGAAACTACGTCACAAGATGGTGAAGATAAAAATGAGACGCTAAAGAGGTCAATAACACGCGCCGTTACAGAGGGAATACTATACTAGAACTAAACGTAAATTACACAAAGAGATTTTACAGTGGAAACTTGATTTGTTGACTCAACTGAGAGACGATATGGACTAGATAAATAGAGATCCAAATGATAAACGAAACCCAACACAAAATTACGTATAAGTGCATCAATATATCGCTAAATGTGCAGTGCTTTCAGTTGACGATGTGTACTTCTTTACAATGTGGCATTCAGTTGAACATTATTTACGCTACACTGCGCGTTCGTTCAAAGTAGCGCGATTAAAGACTAGCTTGACGTAAATAAATGTGCTTTAAGTGACTCTTCTACTGAAAAGAAAAAGTTAATGGTGCAGTATAAATAGTAAAAATCCGACGAAATTGATTTGTAAAAAATGTTTTTATAAGATTTATAAGATTCACGGTTTATTTCAGACTATTCGTTCATGATAATTGTTTCTCAATAATATTCTGATATCTGAATCAATAACTTTTTTACAGAAGTTTGTCTCAACTTTATTAACCAATTGTTGTGTGCCAATAAGACAATTATTTTGTTTACAATTTCAATATTCTTTATTGATCATTTGTACTTGTATTCAATTATACTTTCTGTGATCTCTGCGCACTAATTTGCTTTATTTAAAGACTTTCGCTTTCATAATAATAAGTTAATGTTTAAAATTATGTAAAATATTTAAATAAAACAAAAAGCAAAATTGGCGGTCACTAAACGTAGAAAAAATGAGTATTCACATAACTATTACAATTCTACCAACCTATACAATTTCTGCACATCATTTCGCTGGTAAATTTAATTCGTCCCAAATAAATAAATCTCCTAATTCGAAAGAAGTAAATATTTAATAAAAAATACGTTAATAAACTCACATATAAACTCTTCCAACTTTATTTGTACAATAAAAGCAACATACAAACAAAAGTCTCGCAAGCATTAAACACTATAATTTTAAATAACATTCATTATACTCAATAATACACATTCCTGTGCAAAAAATATTTGGCCCATTTTCAAATATTAACACCTTGCCCTATGATTTATTTTTGAACTGTAATCAATACAACTTTGTCGGTAATTATTTATTGAAAAAAGAGAAAAATTCTATGCATATTCTATGTCTACATTTGTTCTGTAATATAATAATTGATAACAGAAGAATAATATTTAATTCGAATTCAAAATAGTTAAATATAAATGTATAAAAACCATTTTACAACCCACAATCAAATCCTTCCGTTCATCTATTATTTTCACAGCAATTAAAACTTCACATTCCTACCTAAAAGAACAAAGCTGTCTGGATAATACTCAGTCCCGGTAATGATCGGTGCATTGAAAAGAGCAGCAACGGAGCTTTACTCGCGTGACCTTGCTTCTCGAAATTGATGAAGCGCGGATCACGTGCCGTTCGGAAAAGCCATTTCATCGTCGAACAAGAAGACCGGGAACGAGGGCGAATGGTGGCGGACCGAGGAGCGACGGTCAGCCGGAGCGGCGCGGTCTTTTGTTTCGGCCGAATCATTTTACTCGCCGGAGAAAACGTTCTCGTCACGGCTTTAGTTTACGGGGAACAGATATAGTAGGATCCACGTGTTCCTTTCGCTCTCTTTTTCGAATCCCTTTCGCCGTTCCGCCGTCCGAGAGGACGGATCTCGACTGTGCTCTGCCCCGCCGCACGTCGCCGTTACTACACTACTATTGCCACTACTACCACCGTTGCCGCTACTATGCGTGCGCGTGCGAGTACCACGGCGGGCAATCGGTAAACCGCGGCCGACATTCCGGCGTCAGCGACCTTAAGGGTGAATTTCTAATCAGGGGAGCGCAACGAAAGTAGCTAAAAAAAGATATATTCGATTCCTCGCACTTCCAGGCAAGATTCACGATCGACGATCGAATAAAAACTCGACTAGACCTGCGCGGAGAATTGGAAGGGTTAAGTTCATCTTAAATCGCGCGTCGATTCGACGGGTACACAAACGAATCGATAATCGAACGTAACCGACCGGCACGCGAAAATCGTTGTTCCTTCGGTTAGAGGTTTCCACACTGAAGCCGGACTCTTTGTTCGAAAGTTTTTTCAGTGACCGATTAATGAAACTTTCAGCTTAAGATCACTCGAGAATAACAACGGCTCGAAGAGCGTGCGAACGCGAAGCGTAACGAGAAACCGGACACGGAAACAGCCGCCGGCTGGATCGCATCGTTTCGCGCTGAAAATTGTTGAGAGTATTGTTGAAAAATACGCCGGTAATAGGAAAAATGCACCGCTTCCGAGCGGATTAGATAGCGGACTCGCGAACAGTCGCAAAGTCGTGCAGCCTCGCCTAGAGTCGTGACCGCGAGCCGCAGCAGGAGGGAAACATCAAAACAAACCACCCGTTCGGTGTAATTCTGGTTTTTCGTGATACGCGACGAATTTTTTTTCTTCACTCCTCGTTTCACTGTCACTGTAAATATAAACGGAGGAAGGAAGGGGGGTAGGGACGTCTTTCTCGTTTCCCTTCCACGTTCAGCTGTCAATGCACCACCAAATAAGGAAGGGCTCTCCGTGTACAACGTTAAACACCGCGCAACGTGTTCCGGGCACGGCACTTCAGGCGATCATATAAAAACGTTTAAGACGGCGTACTCGTGACAGAAATCGACGGCAGGTGCCAGTAAAGACACACAAAGAGCAGGAACTCACCGAACTCTGCGGGGAATTGGATACGCTCGGGGATCGTTGCACGGTGACCAACGCCATGATAATGGCCTCCCACGTTGTCGAAATGCTGGAGATAACACTCACTGCCACTATACACACACGTACAAACGATCGTGTCCTTCGAGCCACGAAAAAACAATCATTTTTTACGCGCTTCCAACGGCATCACGCACGCGGCGGCCATGTTCGATACAGTCTAATATAGCGGCAGTTTGCGCGTGCGCGCAACCATGGCGTGCGCACCCCGCGAGTCCGCTTATCGCTCGACGACGTCATTGCATCACAAACGTTGTCATGAATTTGTTAAGTATGCGATATTATTGTGAATGTATTCTTTCTTCGCTGAATTTCACGGGGAAATATGATTTCGAAACGGTAAATTTGAATTGTTCTTCATTGGTTTACGATAATATATTCGCTGCGACAGTGATACTGATTAGTTTTTGTACATTCGTATATGTATGTAAAAAGAAGAAACGATAGAGGTGAATGTACAAACAATGAATGAAACATTAATACATCTTTATGCGACGTTTGTCCGTCTATAATCATAAATGAGATATAATGTTACAAACTTTTAATGCTCAAACAGGTTTTTTATTTTATTTTAATAGATGCTTATCATATATATATATATATATATATATATATATATATCACAAAAGAATTTATTTATTAATCTTTTACACTAGTGGGTAAACAAACATCCTGCTTTGAACCAATGAATGATTATATACATAAAGGTAAATGATCTTTCACGCGCAAGCTTATTAAAATTTATACAACCTAGTGTTGGTATAATATTAATGCTAAGAATTAAAACTAAATTTAAATTGAAGGTATATTGTTTGCGTGAAACATGCTCCACTAAATCAGTTGCGCACTTCCGTTTTCGCGCGCCCTCACAGTTAACGTGTTCCTATCACCAATGACTATCGAGTACCAACAGGAAGAAGAATCCATAAACGAATCAACGCCGAGGTAAAAAGCTTTTAAAAAAATTAAATCACTCGCTTCAACAATCGAAAGTATCTTGTTATCTATCTTACTTCGCAACGATTAATTCAAACTACAAAAGAATTTTATAAATACTCTAAATAATTATATTATTATTGCAATTTTTACTTGTGTATCTTATTATATAAGTACATTAGAATCAATGTATTAAGCAACTACCTAAAAACAATTGAATTGTTGAACAATCGTAAGTATTGAATCTACTCAATGTCACTACAATAAAGTGAGATAAAAAAATAAAAAATTACCATTTACCGTTCGGAAGTTGTACTGATTGAAGATAGTTTTCAAATATGCAATATTATTATGATATAGTTCCTCATTTTGTTATGGAAAATTAAAATAATTTTAAATATTACTATTTAAATGTTTTGGTATTGTCAAATCGATTTGTTTAGTATTCCACAGATGATAAGAAGGTTTCAGTGAAAATGTAAATACTTCCATTGGACGAATTCGCAGCTAACGGAAAATTTAAAATCTATCGATATTACAAATGCATTTAATATATCGATAATTCGATTATAATCGAGAGTTCGAAATGACTTTAAGTTATTGGCACTTGCAGTATTTGTACTTACACTGAATTGAGATACACGCGCATGTCTAAAACTTTAACAAAAAAAGTGCGTACGTACTTGTATTCTTGTGAAACACAATTTAAATATACATATTATATTTATAATAAATTGTTGTTGAAGTTATATTAAACATTAAAAATGTCGAAAATTTTTACACCAACAAATCAAATAAGATTAACCAATGTTGCCGTGGTTCGTATGAAAAAAGCAGGGAAACGATTTGAGATCGCCTGTTACAGAAACAAAGTTATTTCATGGAGAAATAAATTGTAAGTTTTTTAAAGTCTCCCGAAATAAATACGTATTGCGTTATTTATATGTTTTGTCAAACAACATAACCTATAAACTGAAAATCGTCGTAGTGACTTATTAATGATTTTTGTGCAACAAGAATTTATTAACATTAATTTCAGGGAAAAAGACATTGATGAAGTTTTGCAAACACACACAGTTTTTATAAATGTTTCAAAAGGTCAGGTTGCAAAAAAAGAAGACCTTGTAAAAGCTTTTGGAACAGATAACCAAACTGAGATTTGTAAAGAGATCCTTACTAAAGGAGAACTTCAAGTTTCGGATAAAGAAAGGCATTCTGCACTAGATTCTATGTTTAAAGATATTGCGACGACTGTTGCTGACAAATGTGTTAATCCAGAAACTAAACGTCCATATACTGTAACAATGATAGAAAAAGCCATGAAAGACATTCATTTCTCCGTAAAGCCAAATCGAAATGCAAAACAGCAAGCTTTAGATGTTATTCCTCAGTTAAAAGCTATAATGCCATTAGAACGAGCTCAAATGAGACTAAGGGTTTTGGTTTCAGGCAAAGAGGCAAGGAAATTAAGAGATAAAATAATTAAGTTAGCCACAAAATTCGAAGAAGAAGAATGGAATAACGGAACATTAAATTTAGTATGTTTAATTGATCCTGGCCAATATAGAGAAATAGATGAACTAGTAAGGTCTGAAACAAAAGGTTCTGGATTTCTAGAATTACTTAATTTGAAGGAGATTATTGAAGGAGATGAAATTTTAGAATAAATTATGAACCTAATAAGATGTTAATTACTATAATTCATAACCCCTTATATATCTAATAAATTTAATTTCTTATCACTATGTCTTATTTTCTTAAATTATAAATTTATTTACAATTATTCTCTTGCTTTATATACACATGAACTAAAATTTGATACAAAACATTTATTTTGCACCATTAATCTATATAAAAATAATAAAATTAATAACTGCTCATGACATATTTGAATATAATTGTCTGCAAAAATTTTTTAATATTAATAAAATGAAATTACCTTCGATAACACTGTGGAACAAATTTTGACCGATGTTAGTTTTTGCAATAGCCACTATGTAATTCTTATAGAGTTCCTTACCCTAAATACGAATCCTAAAACCAAATTGCTGGGTCAAGTTCAGAAAAAACTGGGATTTTGTAGAAACGGTCGAATTTTTCAGAAAACCAAGTGTTACGTGAAAATTACAAACGATAGGCAGTTAAAATTTGTCGCAAGAAATAAAGGAGATTTGCCCGATCACGTAGCTATAAAAATTTTGAATTTTGCGTATCATTAAATGTTTGTAAAAGGTGATGAAAGTTTAAAAAAAGGTAGATGCGCGTACTTTGTATGCACTTCTGTTACATTTCTACGAAAAGTGGGTTGGCCAACACGAATTTGCTGTGCACCATTGGATTCTGCAGACATTTCTGAAGAGGAACCCCCCCGTGGGAAGCGTGACATCGGTTTTTCTTTGGGACAGGGTAAGAAAATCTCCGCGAACGGAACTTTCGCGCCACACGGCCATCGCTCGCCGGCCACAGCTATGCAGGGCCGTGACTACGCGCTGTATAGACCTGGACCCCGGTCACTTCTTATATGTATATATGGACCTTTTACTTTGAAAGTGGCGTAAGTCCATTTTCTCTTGTTTCGAAAAAATGAAAGGTTAACATATCTGTGAATTAAAAAATTTAGACAAATTATATGAAGTCTGGCAATGTTTCTACTGTTTTATCAATATGTAATTTGTTTATATAAATTTGTTTTAGGCGTATAAACATTTAATGATACGCAAAATTCAAAATTTTTATAGCTACGTGATCGGGCAAGTCTCCTTTATTTTTTGTGACAAATTTTAACTTTCTATCGTTTTTAGTTTTCACGTAACACTTGGTTTTCTGAAAAATTCGACCGTTTTTACAAAATTCCAGTTTTTTCTGAACTTGACCCAGCAATTTGGTTTTAGGATTCGTATTTAGGGTAAGGAACTCTATAAGAATTACATAGTGGGTATTGCAAAAACTAACATCGGTCAAAATTTGTTCCACAGTGTAATCATTATTTCTTTAAATAATAATATTTAAGGGAATATTAAGATATTTATATTATAATTAAAAACTTCATCTTGATCTTATAATTTATTAAAAAATTTTAAGTAATGACTACTTCATACAGAGCATAATTATTATATACATATTTTATATAATAGTAACAATACAGTAAGTAACTGACATATGTATTTTGATTAAAAATTATTTACAACTTACTAATGCTTTGAAAATATATCTGAAAATAATATTATTGCAAAATTTCTGCATAAATATTCAATTTATATTATTTCTCAATGGAAATATTACTCTATTGGTTATGACAGTTATGGCATAACATCAGATTTATTTCTCTTCGGTAAATTCTGCTCTAGGAATATATATATTCTCTGTCCGTTGGTCACACTTGGCTGCAATGCGTGATGTTGTCAATAAAAAGTTTTGTAGTTTATTTAAATATATTTGTGCTTCCTTATTCAATAAACCATCCTGTACCAATGATGCAACGTTCCTTTCTACACGTTTACATATTGCTTTCGCCGAATGTAGAGTAGAACAAGCCTTACCACCACCCTATTAAAAATTTATGAAATGAAATATGGGTAAATTGTATATTTCTATGTATAATATTGTTAAAACTACTAATTTTCTACAATTGTGCTATTATTTTATATTACAAATTTATTTACTACGATTATAACAAGTTATAATAGGTAAAAATATTTTTCTATTACCGGAATGATATAGGTTTCTTGAGGTGGCAACTGATTAGCATACTCTGATATCCATTCTTCCAAATCATTAACATGTTTAGTTTCAAATGATTTATATTGCCCTGGCATTGTTTTTGATATAGCATGACTTAAATCAAATAAAATCATTTGCACTCTTTTCAATTTATCAACATATGGATGTTCGACTTTGCTATCACTTGCAAATTCTCTTGCTAGTCCTATTTGTGCTAATAATTCTTCAGTCGAAACAAGTGCATTAAATGTAATATCATTTGTCGCATTTAAATCTATATCTGTATTTGTTCTTGAATCATCATCTTGTGCAGAAGTAGTCTTTCCTGTTACTTTTGCTGTGGAACTGCTGAAATTGATAAATATCCTATGACTTATTACCAATAATACTATGTTATTTATAACATTAATAAATGTATATTATACATTATAATTATACAATTTTCCATAAATGTATGCTAGATTAAATGATAATTAAAATTATATAGAAATTAATATTAATATCTTTTCCAACTTTTAGGTATTCTTAAATTGGTTTAAACAATTTATGGAATAAAATGTGTATATTAATAGATGCACTGCAATACATAGAATCCAGCAAGATCATAATTAAAAATTATTTTCAGAAATCCAAATTAGCTAGTTCTTAAAATAGATGGTTCTTTCATACAAAAATACAAAAACTACTACTTTTTTTACTACCATAATATCTTTCATTAACCACTGAACCTAAATTTCCATTTGTGAAAAAGTATGATTTATTATCTCATTGTTATCTCCAAATATAAGAAATACATTAATTATGATTGGTTTTTTATGCATATTTTATAATTTATAAATGGCTCCAACCAAATAAAATTAATAACTTCATTTAATGATATTCTGATATCATAAGATCAATAAGAACTTCCATTTTACATTTTGATTACATTCAGATGAAAAAAAGTGTCTTCAAGACATTTTCTATTTCTCCTAAAAATAAGAGTTTTAGACAAGGTTTGTTTCTATTATGAGTTTTTTAATATTAATATATGTGTATACACATTTGCAAAATATAAAGAATACTGTACAATTTTATATATAATTAAAAATTTAATACGAAAAATAAAAATATACCGGTAAATTAAAGCTCATAATACGTCAGAATATTTTCGAAAAATAGATGAATACTTTATATTTACATTTTTATCAAAAGAATTAAAATATATTCGAAAAATATTATGAAAATAGCATTATTTTGTGTTTACATTAATTAACTAAAAAGTATTCTAGAAAATGGAAAATGAAGTTTAGGTTATGTCAATCTCACCATGTACCTATTTCGTAAAGAGACTTGCATTGCAACTTTATACATTAAAAGATGTTTATTCCATACACTTCTGACTACTTCCATGTTTATAATAAGAGATATAATTACGTTAGAACACTTCTTCTAAATATTCAATTTTTATCGCAGCAAATGTTACGATTTACATTCACTAACATGCTTTGAGATCATGCTGTTACCCAAAACCTGCGCACTGTTATACACCATTTTATTTATTTGAAAAAATTTCAATCAGCACACCATGTAAATCGATTAAATATTTTCGATTGAATATATTCAAATAAAATGTTTAAACACTGTTAAATTTAAAACACTAAAAAATAATCAGTTTTAAAGAAAACATTAAGAAACAGAAGATCGTATCGTGAACCAGTACTGAACATATGGTTTATTCGGTTAATAAGTAGAAAACAAGAGTAATGAATAAAAATATTTTCATTAAATAAAAATTTATTTGAACGAGTTTGTTATGTTTACAGTATTATAATAAAAATTATTTTTATTATTTGCATAAAGGTTAATAATACGAATAAATCAAATATTTCTATATGAATAACAAATAAAACTTATCTGGTTGAAGTATTCGAATAATAAAAATATATTCAGTTAATTGTCATAACTAATATATAATAATATATATATAGCAATAGGAAATATATAATGCTTTGTAATTTTTCTTATAATATTTAATGATATAGTATTGCAAACATTATCATGATGTTAATATATAATGGACATTATAAGTAGCATATATCCTTGTTAACAAGAAATTATATTACATTTTCAAGTATATATGGCAGTAGTTGAGTCAAACAAATATATTTTTCATTAATATAAGAAACAAGTATATAATGTTTTAATTAATATATATGATTACATATCAACAAACTTTTTATTTTATACACTTTGGTAGTTTTTATATATTTTCAAATTACTCTCAAAATAATTTGAATATTATTAATTTGTACAACTTTGTATATCACATAAATGCTTGATGAAAATTAACACAATATACAGTGAAATTAAAAATTACATTAAAATATAAAATACATTTGATTACAATATAAAGTTTTAATTTGTACATAATATATCTGGGAAAATTATGTATAGTTAATATAAATAAATAAATAAATATTTAAGCCTCTTAGATAAAAAGTAGTAGAACCAAGTTAATGGATCAATGACTTAATTTTATATATACTGTACATTTATAACATTATGGATAATTATATTATAATGTGGTAGGTACACAATTTTACTACTTGCACTGTAATGTCCAGTTGCATTTATACTAATTAAAATTAATAATCATTTTTATCAGATTTCATACACTTCCTTAAATTACATTGTTTTTGTAACTTAATAACATTAATTTTTAAGGTACTTTTTTATGGCTTGCTGAATTTTATTTGCTTGTATTTATTTTTTAATAATTTATCGTTCTAGAAGTTATTAGAATGTATTCCTTTTATTTATATATAAAATTATGAGTTTTTATATTTTTAGTCACCTACATTAACTTTTTCTTGCAGTATTTGATAGTAACTTGCCTACAAAAAACAAATATTTATATCATTTAGCTTGTAAATTATTTTCAAAAAAGACTACATCTTACCTTAAAAGTGGTAAACATAATACCAAGTTCTCCACTTTGCAAAGAAGGTTCCATAAAATCTTCTATAAACTGTATTTCACTGCCTAATTGTAATATCCTAGCTCGTACGACGACAAAACAAAAAACAGGAAATAATTCGTCCATTGTCCATAAATATGTGGAATCCAACTGTTTTTGTACTGCCTATGAATGTAGCAGGACATTGTAATTTCATAAATATCAAAACACATTATAAATTTACTTACTTGGGTCATTTGTTCAAATGTATTTCTAATCACCAATAATTTTTCTAATGGGGAGAATGTCGTTTTCAATTGTTGCAAAGTTTCTATTGCATCATTAAAATATGATTCATTTTGATACTGTAACCTGTTTTCGTTTAGCTTCATCATATTTGCATTCTTCCAAAATTTTCTATAATTATATTTATTGGTTTACGTGCAAGGGTAATAAGTTTTATTTTTTAATATGAATAGTATGCAAGTACTTACTGGTCAATATCCAGAAATGCCATTAGTGTTGTGTCTGATTGCTTGTTCCATTTCATCAGTCTTTCCCAATAGGCATCATCTTCTTTTGTATTATGTAGAGCATATAGTACAAAAAGTACAGAATGCACGCGAGGTAATATTATTGGATGCATTATCGCAGTAGTACTTATAACTTGCCTAGTGAAGTAATTTATCAAAATTATTATTGTTATGTAAATTAATAGTTATTGAAAAACATAGGCTTTACAAATAAATAATTACTGGATTGTAGATGTTTACTTATATTACTATAATTAATTAATTCTACAATAGTTATAATTAAACTAAGCAAACTAGTAGTTATATAAAAATCAACATACCCTTCTTCTCCATTTTCTGTTTCCAATACATACTCTTCTCCATTAGATGGTAATATGGGAAACAATAAAGTAACTATTTCATATATTCTTGTTGTAATACTATGAAGTTCAGATATAGCATGAGTGAGTAACAAAGGATGAACTCTTACACCACCATACGTAGCTGTGTATACAGCAGAAACTTCTGTTAACAAAATACCTAACGGATGATGTGGACATTCAAATGCTTTAACCAAATATTTATGAATATCATTGTAGGATTTATCAGTCAATTTTTCTTTGTCAAAATTAAAAATTTTATCTAGTTCATCGGTAATTTCTATATTCGTTTCGTTGGTAATCGGTGTATGAATCGAGACACATTTTCGATGTAATGTTTTTTGGCGGAATTTAGTTATAATGCTAGCAATATTTTGCCATGCACGTTGCGTTTCTAGACGTTTATCTGCTACATTCGTAGCTTTCGAATCTGGATCAAGTATACCAAGTTGCTGATAACAATGTTTAAATATGGCTTTCCATTTTTGATCTGGCGATACACATAACTTTCCAAATGACCTATAATCGGATGATAAAGATTAATTGTATATAATTGTCATTTTATCTTCCATCCCATTTTGTATTTCATAAATCACATACATTGGTTTTGTATTGGTTTGCACATTTTCAGTAGCATTATTCATATGTAATGTTGCAATAACTTTTATACCCTCATCCCATACTCCATTCATATTTCCTTCCAATCGATCACCAGTTCGGAATGTTAATGTACCTTTTCCATAAAAGATACCAGCTGATTTGAATTCACCTTCATAGTGAGTACCATCTTCAAATACCATGATTCCATGACCCTTCAATTAGGTAGTATATGTTTTAATGTTTTTAGAAATTTATACTTTTATACATTTGACAAATATATAATTTTAAAAAAATATTCAATCTACCGTTAAAACGTCCTGCATAAAAACTCCTTCATAGTAAATACCATCTAATGTTACAATTAACCCACAACCATGTTTCATATTATTACTCCAAGATCCTAAATATTTTTCACCTACAATAATATTTAATATTTCAGTGATGACTAAAATGCTTAGACAAACATTTATTGCTGACTAACTATAAATTTCATATTCAATGTATAAATATAAAAAAAAATATTGACATATTAAAGATGAGAATAAAAAGTTTGTATCATTAATTAAAGTTATTACCATAAACTTTTTAAAATTAAAACATGTATCAAATATTATGAGATAACATCTAGTACCCTTATACCTATATTCTTTCCTATATTTGCATATATAATTGCATTATTAAAAGTTTAACGACACGAATTATTGTTTAATTTCTTAATTGTTATATATTGAGAGATAATAAATGTTTATACGATTATACCTGCTATAATATCATCCATAATTCCGTAGCCTTGCTTGACACCTGCTACCCATTCTCCAATGTAAACAGATGCTACAGATGTCATAAAATAACCTTCTGTTTTAACTCCATGACCATGTGGTAATCCATCTTTAAAATATCCTTCGTAAAAGTCTCCATTATTGTATCTAAAATATTTCAAGTTTTATTTTTAATATTCTATTAGTCACAATGTATTTTAGGGTTTTATTATAATCCACTTATTAAATAGATATTGACTTCAATGTTCCATATCCAGTTTGTTGACCATCTTTCCATTGCCCTTCATATGTACTCTGTAATGGAATTTCTAATTTTCCAGTACCATGTAAAACACCTTTATGAAACTGGCCTCTATATATGCGACCATCAGACCATTCTAATTTTCCAAAGCCATGTGGTTTTCCGTATAGCCAACGCCCTGTATACATTATGTCTCAGTTATTTTCTTAATATACATTTTTTCAGATTATAAAAATGACCAATGTATAATGTTTTGTAATTAATTTATCATTAAGATTATAAATATTTCAAACTGTAAAAGTAACAAACAATTTATGATATAACGCGGTTTAAATAATTTACGAACCAGTGTATTTTGCATCTTTGAAAATAGAGTGCTTCGTAAAACTAAAGGAACTAGAGCGTACTATTGGTAGTACATGTCCAACAACTCTATGCAAACTACATTTAATAGCATTCTGCAAAGCATGTAACCATTCATTACGCTCACAGACTGTTGGAGTATACAACACAAATGTATCTTCTGGTGTTATTATGGATATAGCATTCTGAAATAGAAATATAAAAGAATTTATGTTACAAGCTACTTATTGATGTACTAACTGAATTTAGTCAACTAAACTCATGTTGTTAGAATTTAACTTAACTTACTTGTACTGTTTCAGAATCTGATAAAGCCTCTACCCATAAAGTTTGAAGTGGATGAACTGTATGAGAAGTTCCAGTAACATGAATAAATATATCAGTTAATAAGACAAACCAATGAGTAGAAAATAATCCAGAATTAAGTATTGCTATAGGATGTGTTCGCGATTCTCTTATAAGTCTTCTATTAGGAGACCTTAAAACTTCTCCTAATTTGCCAGAATTTTCCCAGAACAATTTTGTTGCTTCAGCATCTTTTTGTAGTTTCTCTTGTTCCAAACATAATTGTTCCCATTTCACTAGAGCTTCTTGTAATCGTTCTATACCCATTCTTGTACCATTACACTTTATTAAATTTAAAATCATATTTTTGTACCTAAAAAATAAATATAAAATTTATTAATCTGTAAAGAAAAGACATTATTTATATTTATAAATATTTTATATTTACCTATTTAATTTATGTAATGGATACTGTAATGCCATAGTAGTAATAATTTCATTGGCAAATTTCTTATTTTCTGTACCTTTTAATTTGTCAACAAATAAATTTGTTATTATTCGCGGTATTTCAATTATTTTTGCGATATATGTAAATCCACTTAAAGAAATAACATCACATATTGCATTTAAGTAATATTTGTATACAGTAATGTATTCTTCAACATTAGCAATAACTACCACTTCATATGCCTCGCCAATGTGATTGAAGTAATTCCACAAACTAATAACATTTAATACACTGAAACTTAACAATTCTGTATAACATCTACACAGTGTTTCATAAACATTAGATTCTTGCGTAGCGCCACCCTTTTTTTGAAACGGTTTAATTAAATTTTGATAAATAATCAATATTTCTTCCAAAAAAATTTGATCACTTATTAAATCTTCGGATATATTTATTACAGGTTCATTTATTATTGAACAACAACTATATTCTCCAGAACTAAGAATTTGAGTTATACTGCATTCATTACTCATTTCGATATTAAGGTGAAACATGTCTCCAGTTTTACTAAAAACCATTAAAATAAATTTTTTACTACTTTAATATTATATTTATATAATATACATTTAAATTATTCACCTTGACTTTCCAATAAAATATAAACCATGATGCATCATTATTAAACTATGGAAACTACCAGCTGCTATATCTTTAGCCCTCTCGTTTGTAGACAAGTTAGTGGAAAACAATTTAGGTGCACTTTGATGAGTATCCGATTCTAATGTCACTTGTTTACTGCTATTTCTTCCCCAAGCAAAGACCCTTCCATCTAGTGTTAAGGCAAGTATGTGAAATGCACCGCATACAATTTTTCTAAGTCCAGCATTACTAAGTTTTGCAACCAAAACAGGTCGTGAGCGTTTAATGGTATCTCCTGTTCCTAGCTGTCCAAATTCAACATCACCCCATGTCCATAGTTCAGTTGACAAAATATTGCTGCCAGTACGTGTTAACATATTAATTCTTTCATTTAAGCCCTGTTGCGATAACTCATGCTCTGAAGAACCAGTACTTGATGACCATGGAAATTCTTCGCAGCGCAAACTTAGAGCCAAACTAGTGGCACCAGGACCTGAGCATTCTTCCTCTTGTTCTTTTATATGTTCATTACTGTCAATTTTTAATTCATTAATGTCTGAACTTCCACTCATATGTCTAGATAATGTAACAACTTTACCACCCACAGTTTTTACACCTTCATATACCAAACTAGCTACATTGGATACATTTTGCTTGATTAATCTTGTTGGTTTTTCGATACTTTCTAGGGGTATATCCTCTTTAACACTTCCATATGAAGAAACCCATGACAGTTGCCTAGTTAGAAACTGTCTTGCAGCTTCTGTGTTTATAAAAATAACACTTTTCTTCTCCTCTTTATCAGAATTTGTAGTATTGTTAGAACACTGTTCTCCATTTCCGCTTATCTTAGATGTATGTTCTGCTTTAGTAATTTCAGAAGGAGACACAGGATCATATTCTTTACTGGCAATTGATAAAGCACTAGTGGAAGTGCTTGAGCGGTCTTCGCTGAAATGTTGCGCATGAAGTCCAACTGGACAGGTATCCGATGATGTCACACTTGTAGGACTTATTAATACAGTATTAAGACATTGTGGGCATGAATTAACAAAAACATCTTCCACATCATTTTCACTATCAGTATCATCTTTCATAGTTTTTGGTGTTCTTCTTACAGCGACTACATTAAAATTAGAACCACACGAAACAGTGGATACAGTTCTACCTTCAAAAAATTTAACTTTTTTAGGCTCTGTGCTATTAATATCTATCTGCAACTGATTTCCAGTAGCCCAAAGTTGTCCTTCTTCTGTTACAAATAATGCTGTCTGATCATTGACAGCTATTGATTTTATTTTAAGAACTTCATTTTCTTCTCTATATCTGTAATAATACAAATGATTTTAATAAATAATAGTTTGGTTATGCGAAATTACAAAGTTATAATATTAATTTTCATATTATATAAAGGTTTCAATCTCTTACCCATGACTACAACATTTAATTTCTTTTTTCAGAATTATTATATCTATTATACTCATGTCCTGAGGATTTATTTTCAGAACATATCCGTTATTATCTACAATAAATAAATGCTCCGAATTGGATGCCACGTCAAATACATCAAATTGAGCTCTTTTGAAAATTATTGTTGGAGGACTGTTTTCCATAAATGATACTTCTCCATGATATAAGTTGTTTGAGGTAGTCATTACAAAAATACGATCTTTGATAGTAACCAATTTGCAAATAATGCCATTTGGCTTATCACCAAAAGTGTATGATACTTTATCAACACCTTTCCATAAGTGCATATATTCCTGCATTTTATGAAATGTTTGATATACCAGTTTTTATAACCTATGAGTATTTTATGAGATAGTACTTTTAGCCAACAATGTTTTTGTCATGTAATTTGTGATTGGATTTGTTTCAGTGAACTTTTCTGTAATAATACTTGAGAGAATTTACATGCCAACATGATTAAATAAATGATTTCCTTATTACAGTCTTAGTTGTGTGACATTATCCCAAGTCTCAAAGTAATTTCTGACACCTGACAATCAATATCTACTGTCATATAATTTCTTTATCTACATATTTATAATACATAGTGAATGCAAATAAAGTAAATTATTTCAACGAGACTGACTGAATGCCGTCGCATGCTATAGTCACCAGCATTCACCTTATTGCAATGCAACTTTCATTTTTACTCATTTTTAAGCGCGGTGAAGTAAGAACAAGTTCTACAAGTATAGCGACTTATTAGAAAGTTTCCCCTATATTTTGAATTAAAAAATGTTGGCTTTTATTTATTTTTAAAATTTTGAAACTTTTATGAATAATATGTTACAATTTTTTATACAAATTTGAAAAATTAAATAAATTATAAATAAGTTTTATATTACATGTGAATATATTAAACCTATTAATCACGTTTTTATTTATGAAAATTGGTAGCACGTATTTTCGTTGCATTGAAATATGCCTGAAAGTTTTATCAATCAGAAGCGAATGAACTGAATTCTCTGCACCAATCCGGAGCTCCCACGATCCGACAGCGAACAGATACCGACGGACACCGATGTTTGTTGTAACGTCTGCTAGGATGGCAGCGATAAAATTAATTTTATCGTTATTTATAAATTTAAGTATATATGTTGTTCTAACTGTAGGAGGGTAAGTAATATAGTTCATTATTATTTTGTAATTTATTCATTGCATAGCTAAAAAATATTTATCTTACAAAAGTTTTACAACCTCCTTTTCTATAAACCTCTTGTTTAATAAACTAATGAGACAGTGGTAAAATAAATGCTAATAATTTGTCTAAATGTAATTTCTCTGAAATACTTTGAAATATGTTTTCTTTTATATCTAATTTATATAATATTTTATTACTACCGTATTATATTCCTTTTGAAAATTCTAATTTGTGTTAGGAATTAATTCTTTAATTATTCTTAACTTGCAGTTAATTATGATGAATATAAAGAATATATTATTTTCAGGAGAGATTTTTATGCCATTTTAGGCGTACCATCAACAGCAAGTCAACACACAATAAAAAAGGCATACAGGAAACTAGCAAAAGAATTGCATCCTGATAAGAATAAAGATGATGCAAACGCTTCACAAAAGTTTCAAGATTTAGGTGCAGCTTATGAAGTTCTCTCGGATAATGAGAAAAGAGAAATGTATGATAAATGTGGAGAAGAATGCTTAAAAAAAGATGGCATGATGAACAATGCTGATCCCTTTGCAAGTTTTTTTGGAGATTTTAGTTTTCATTTTGGTGGGGAATCTCAACATCAACATGAAACACCAAAAGGTTCTAATGTTCTAATGGATTTAGTTGTTACCTTAGAAGAATTATATAGTAGAAATTTTATAGAGGTAAGATTTAATATAGAATGAAAAAGATTTATATACTTCAATAAATATATCTTTATTTTCAGATAACTAGAAATAAGCCTGTCATGAAAACAGCTAAGGGAACAAGGAAGTGTAATTGTAGGCCGGAATTTGTTACTCGTAATTTAGGAAATGGAAGATTTCAAATGATGCAACAATTAGTGTGTTCAGAGTGTCCAAATGTTAAATTTGTTACTGAAGAAAGAACTTTAGAAGTGGAAATAGAACCTGGTATGATAGATGGACAAGAAACGAAATTTACAGCAGAAGGAGAACCACATTTGGATGGAGAACCTGGAGATTTAATACTGAAGATACGAACTAAGCCACATCCAGTTTTCGAGAGAATTGGTGATGATCTTTTCACAAATGTTACTATATCAATGCAAGATGCTCTTATAGGTTTTAAAATGGATATAGAACATTTGGATGGTCACAAAGTGACTATTCAAAGGGATAAGATTACTAAACCAGGAGCTCGTATTCTGAAGAAAGGAGAAGGAATGCCTAATTATGACAATAATAACCTCCATGGTTCTTTATACATCACTTTTGATATTGCATTCCCTGAAACAGAATTTACAAGTGAACAAAAAGAAGGTAAGCACATTTTGTTTATAGTTTTATATAATTTTATGATATATTATTACTTTCTATCTATTTCAGAAATAAAAAATTTATTCCAACAAAACTCTGTAAGTCGAATTTATAATGGAATAAGAGGAAACTAAGATTTTTAAGAACAATGTATAGACAAGGTGATATAAAATGTGCATATAATTGAAGTGCATGTGTTGACTTTGTATGTTTCTATACCAAGTGGTGTTTTTGCTTCCTTCAAATACTGTGGTACCAACAGGCTTGGTAGCCAATTATTAGGTTGGTTAAGTTAAATGCATGTAGCATAACAATATACTTAATAGCATAACATAGTACTTGATCTGTGTTGAGTACATATACTTCCTGTCTCATTGTAAAAAGGTGATAAATTTGCTATTGCCAATAATTTATATTAATGCCAACAATATCTGAATTACATTATTTAAAATAAGTTATTTTATGTTCAATACGTATGAGTGATGTATGAGTGTCTTATAAGAGCAAAAGTATTGCATTTAAATAGGGAAAGAGATGCAGTAGTCCAATAATAATATTGGACTCGGTACGACAATTTTTTTATCAGCATTATAGGTAATGAAATGTAAACCACAATGCATTGTCAATAACAAGTAATTACTTGTTAAGTTATTTAACTTGCATTTAAGATTTTTATTAAAAAGGTGTTTACATTATATTAAATATTTCTCTTACTTTACAAAAGTGTCTGTAACGTAATTCTATGTCTTCTTTTCAAGAGTTTAGGTTATAATTCCTTCATTCAGTACAACATACTTGTAATTCTTTGTTATTCTTTCATAAGTAACTTTTTTATTATACTCATTCAAATGAGGACCTAAAACCACTTATAATTTGTATATTACTGTCATATTTCTAATTATATAAGAAATTAGAGTTTATATATATATAAGAAATTAAAAATATTTATATTCTTATAATCATATTACAAAGTAATAGAAAAATGTTTTCTAATGAATGATTTTAGTTGTATGTATTTGTATGATAAAATCATTTAAATATTAAATTCTAATATTATTTAAATTGATCAACAATGGAAGGTTATTTGAAACTGATACAAAATATTTATAAAAAATGTCCTACGAGTCCATGTCTATTTTGTCTCCATAGCACGAAAAATTGGTAGTTATGTAATTTTGAAATGTAATGTAGCTTAGTATTAATGTCTATGACAAACATAATCAAAGATGTTAACTTATATAGACATAACAATTGTTTGAGAAAATAACGTGTACGAGAGAGCGTTCTAAGAACATTAGGTTTGCTAGAGACAATGTATCTGTGATGTAAATATCTTATTTGATGTAATTTGTGGTGTCATTTATATATGCAGTGAAATGTAATAATACTTTTTTATTTTGTTTTTGTTTTTAAAGACAGATTAAAATATTTAAACATTTTAAGATTTCTCACTTTTAATTAAAAATTGTTTAGACATGGTGTCATAGGATATTTTTTGCTTCATTCAAGCTCATCTCATACCCATGTAAATATTCCAGTAACGCATATCTGAGATGTTATGTGTTTAAAATTGACATCAATTCAATATTTTATAATAATTAACGAAAATCATATTGCTATTTCCATGAATTTAAGAAAAAATGTTAGACGAAATAGACTGATTTGCAGTATAGCAATTTTGTTATTAGGATTTATGTTTATGGAAGCTACTACATAATAAAATTTTAAAGTAAATATCGTTTTTAATATTGTAACATAAACATTAGAAGCACTATTCCCTTATCATAGCAAGAACATTAAATACGTACATGTATGTAAATATATTAAACAAGGAAATTCTGTAAATCATATTATTTATTAATTAATAAATAATTACATTAATATCTCAAAATTTAGGCAATATTAGGCTTGTATTGGATTCAGTACAAGTTTATCCATGGTACTCTTAACAAATCCAGCGCCATACTTATCCAATTTTATAATATAAAAAAAGAACGCATATGGTTCAAATTAAGTCGATGTATCTATAAAATTTACAGTGTAATTTTATTTACAGTGTAAATACAGAGTATTCGACCAAATATGATCATTTCACGAAGATATTATTTCTGTCGTCATTAATAAAGAATAATTTTTGGCTTTCAATTCTTCATATGAATAATGATCAAGTATCAATTGAGATATTGATCATTGAATTTCGATTAAATTTTTTATCCTATAACTAGACTGCGGATTTTCCTGCAAATTTATGTTTTCATAGCCTGAAGTAATCGAGGTAGAATACAATTATGTGTATTTCCTATATTAAATATAATATTTTCCATAAATGAAAAATAATACGAACAATAATATACAATTTTTGTTAACCAGTTAACTGTAGAATTTAATTTTAAAAATCTCTCATGGGGTGTGTGATAAAATCAATCAATCACTAATATACACACACGTCGAACGTAGAACGAATGCACCTAATATGTATTCAAATGAACAACTAAAGTAGTACGAAAAAGAATGACATGTTTATTTGAAGGAATAAATAATTAATTGTTGAAAGAATTAGTATTATTTTGGATTTTAAGTTTACGGGTATACTCGTTAAATGCAGTTAACTGGCTAAGGTAGATCTTTCTAAGGTATAAATGCGTAGATATCCGCAGTCTATCCATAATTGTACTATGTCAGCATTTCCTACGATGTGCCCTGTACATAAAACTTTCGCTGTATGTGAGCACACGCAATTAACCCTCGGGCCCCGGTTCCATGCATTTTTCATTCCGTTGACCATATTACATTCGATTTACAGTAGGCCCGCCGTATCCGCGGAGGATTCATTTCAAGACCTCCCGCGGACACTGAAATTCATGAATAGCAAGGAACCCTATTTCATACATACATGCACACATCACTCATATATGCATAGTCATACCTTTCTTTTCCTACATTTACTTTATTTATTACATAGGGTTGTACATGAGGTTTGAATTCATTTAATTGCTAGTTTTATTATAATATAATTTTATTAGTTTATTACACGTACATAAAGTGTTAAAATATAAGAAGAGAAAGAAGAAGGTTCTCGATTCTTTCTGGAACATTTTGTTTCAGAGATTAGCTTGAAACCGCGGATACTGAATCAGCGTATGCGGCGGACCAAATGCCTCTAAAAATGTTTGCAATTAACTGGAGCACCACTTTGAGCATTTATGAAATTAAATAACAGTATTCGCATTGACCATTAAAAATGAATATGTTGCAGTCATAGTTTTTCAAATGCACCCAAGAATGCGTGAAGGTAAATGTTGTTCACTTTAAGCACTTGTTAAATTAAATAAAACTATTGATTATTAAAAATTAACACGTTATAGTCGTTCCCTTGAACCATCTTCGTTTTCTGTCGATTGCCAAGAATGTCAGCGTATCGCTAATGTCAACAAAATGAAGGCGTTCAAATATGTGTACATCGAAGTCAGAATTCTATTACAAACAATTCAAACCGTTGGAATCTTTGATACGTGTAAGGTTTTGAAAAATGTTTCAAGCGAATGTTATTCAGTTGTGGGACTATATAAATATATCAAATATATAGAATATATTTATATAGTATAATATAAATAGTAAAATATATTTATATATTTATATAATAATTTACACCGCATTTCAATTAACAAATTGAAGTAATTTTCTGTCTCCCACGCATGAAGTAGAATTAGATTTTTTGTTGGCGTTCTACAAAAGGCCCTTTGTACGATAAAGTTAAAAAGAATGATCTTGACACCCTTAACAGGTTCCTGGACACCGACTTACGTAACAAGATTGAAGAAGTGTCTTGTATAATGTCCAGGAAAAGTAATAAAGCTATACAACACAGTCGTTAGGGCGTAAGAGTATGGTTTAGCGTTTATTCTCGATTTGAGGACCGACGATCGTTCGGACGTGTAAAATCGTGTGAAACTGCGCTGCTTGTTCTTCTATCCTGAGCCCTGTCGCTATATTATCCTAACTAGACAAAGAATTCTGCGACCCGTGACTTCTTAATATAGCATAAGGTACCAATCAAGGGAAACACACAAAACAAAAATAATGCTTTTGTTAATGTCACACATGGGTAATAAGGTGGTAGTTTCGTAGCCTTGAGTTGTCCCGAGATTCTGAACCCTCAATGGGAGGACAAGCGAGGAAAATCGGTTACACACCCATTTTTCCCGCGTTAAGCAGAGATTGAAAAGGTTTCAAAAATAATTGTTTGAAACTGTTATATATTGGTTTCGACAGAAACGGTTATGGAGAACCAAAATAAAGTCATAACTGTTATTAATAATTGCTCTGAAAGAAATGCAGAACCAAAATTGATATAACTCAGAACCGTTGCAGCTAGTAGTTATGACTCTATTTCGGTTCTCCATAACTGTTTCAAGAACCGGAACCCATATTATAACTGTTTTCAACCTCTATCGTTCAGCTACGCTCGTCAAAAAATGTACATTGGCTAATTAGTGTCCTCAGGATTTACTTCAAGTGACATCTTCTTTGAGAACACTGATTGAACACCTTGACGACTAAGAGTCAGTTTCGCAACGACATTTAAACGAGTAACATCAACAGTTCCCCAGTGATGTATAAACGAGTGATATTGGCAGTTCCACACTAACCTTCAAACGAGAGACATCGATATTAAAAAATCATTCTGGATATTTAATATAGTATCGCATTGCATTCGCGTTCACAATCATCCAAACGCTCTCTATGCCCGGGTTTCCGAGGGGTTAAATGACGGTTGCTAGCGTCGTGTTAACGATAATGTTCAATTTGTTGCGTATGTGGTGTCACGAAGCATCCCGCGTTCTTAAAGTAAAAATCTTATCACAGTGTGACTCAACTTATATACAGTATACCTACGACCGAAGACGTTAAAGCCACGATTGACTCCGGTAGGCAGCGAGACGCATGAATCCTATAGGCAATAACAGTACAGCCTCATATTGAACTCATCGACGCAGGCGCTCTGTTTCCCGTACGCGTTCAACCTGCTGACTGACCCGACCAATTTGTCCGTGGTATTATCCTTGACTCTGTTACGCACCGTCCCCTCGAATATTGCGTCGCCAGGCTCCGTTTGAATTGTAATCGTGTAATCGATAAGATCGGACTTCTCGCCATTGTCCTTCCACGCCTTCGCGGCTCTGATCTCCTTTAGCTTTAGGACCGCGCACTGCGCGAACTTCTTCAGCATCTGGTTCAGCTCTTTCACTAGGAATACAGCCTTATCCTGTAGGTGTTGGTCCGTCAAGGACACGTCGGTGCTACTGTGGCACATGCACCAGTGACTGGCTATGCCAGCCATGCCGCACGTCCGGTAGTCTGGGATTGGCAGGAACCAACTGATCCCGCGAGGCAAATTCGTCGTTGACGATAACACTCTGAAACGGTCCTTGAGGATCGGCTCAGCCAGGTTCTTGGACTCCATCAAGTCGAATAGAGTTTTGTGCAGGTCGAAACCCGTGGTCAAGCTACGCGAGTTCTTGCGTAGATTGGCCCAGGCAATCTGATACTTGTCTTTCCACCAGTTTGGCAGCACTATGAACAAAAATGGGAGGCTGTCCTCCATCCTACCTTGATAGGTCTCGCGAAAGTCGCCCCATCTCATCCCGTGATCGCTCATCACTATCAGCGCCGTGCGGTTGAGCAACTGCTCCTCGGACAGGTACTTGATCAAATCGTGATAGGAGTCGTCGCCTAGTTGCGGGTAATTGAAGTAATCGTGAGTCAAGCTAGCTTGCCAGAAGAATCCGAAGTACGGTTCCTTGGTGAACTGCGACGCTGTTTTCTGACTGTAATGTAGCAAATTGTCGAACGTCTTCCTCGTGCCGACGCAAAGGTTCGCGTTCAGTTTGTGTGTGTTACCGATGTCTTTCTCCGAGGCGATACAGAAAGGTCTTAGGTAATAGTCGGTCGGTTGCTCGCGGAATCCCGGTTTCAGGTAATTGAATGTAGTCATAGCACACGCGTCCTCGCCAAAAATCGTTCGATATCCGGCCGCGCTGAAGTTCTTCCAAATGAATGGACACTCGTCGAAGGTTTTGTTCTTCCTCTGCCAGCATACGTCGTGCAGCTCGCCCTCTGACAGACCGCTTAAAACAGGTACTAGATTTGGATACGTGTTGTCGGCCACCTTCGTGTAGCCCAACATCTCTACGGCCCCGAGCTTCTGTAAAGCTTCGACGGTTTTTGGCATCATTCTGTGGAAGTTTAGTCTGGAGACCGAGTCCAGACCGATCACCAGTACACTGAGCTTTTCAGATCTCGAATTCACGAACTTCGGGTTTTGATACTTTTGCTCCACTGAGCGGAAACGGGGCAGGAACACGTGGTAATCTTTGTATATCACTTCCTTGTCACGGGAACACTCGATTTTTACGAATTCAGCTTTGACGGCCGCTGAATTTTTGAAGCTGAAACACTCACTGCCGAATCTGCAAGTAGAAAATACTTTATGTTTGAAGTGGAACGCGTTAGATTTGTACCTAGTCAACGATGTTCAGGTGTATACAATGAATGCCATTTAAAATTGTATATCTTATTACGAGCTAGATTTTTCTTCATAAATTTGTTCTCATCATCAACACAAAATTCACTTAGGTAGAAATTACTTTGCTGACTCTTTATTCAATTAATTACAAATAGCTTTTAGTTTTAAACATTTCGCAGCCATCTTAGAATTTCCTATCTTTGCCTCGAAGATGGATTAAAAGTATTGAAAGCTATGGCGAATATTTAGAAGATTGAAACATTAATGATTTTCTTTTTGTTGAGCTTTTGTCTAACGTTCGTAAGTAAGAATTTACGCATTAATATTAATACGTTCGTGGTGAAATTATTCTGACCTTGACTACGTAGTAAAACCAATTTGCAAATAAATCTATTTTACCTAATAACATATACGATACTGAATGACACCACGTAGATCCTTCATTGCGAGCAGATATCGAATTCATGAGATACCTTTATGACGCATTGGAAGTTTTGAACGATTATTTCGCAAACGGTAGGTATTGTTACAAGGTGAAAATGATGAGTCTTACTGACGTAATAATATTATCCTCGTCTTTCATTCTCCAGAAAGGTCGCCAACAGCAGTCAAGATCCTCGGATTTGTTGTAAAAATGTTGTATCGCCTCTGGATTTACGAACACCGCGGTATTGTTCGAGTCCACGAGTGGCAGGTGATCCCCGTGTTCGCAAGAGATCGGCTTCTCTTTGTGGATGAAACGTGTGATGGCTGGATCGAACGGGTCCATCGCTGGGATACGACAACCTTGATTGTGCACCACGAACCCGGAATTGACCACGGGCGCGAAGAAAGGCTTGAATTCTATGTAGTTTTCTAAAAAGAAAAAAAGAAAACAGTATCAGTAAATACAGCGTCGGATTTCGGTGAAGAAACTTACAAGTTATTTCTGGATTTTCCATAATACCAGGTCATTCTGTAAGTAACGTGTTTGCAGTAACTTTTTTAACGGTATTTTGTTGACGCTATCTGTCGAAGGTTTGAATCATTACATAAGATTGATCGGGCATAAGTACCTTGGGAACTGACATTGAGAACGTTTCCGAAGCGCACAGTTCGAAATTGATCCGTTGTGTAGGTGTTTATTATGACCAACGATGTCAGCAGGAAGACCAGGACGCCTATTAACCATCTTCGCGGTCGCAGTCGACTCTTGTATATCTTACTGTCGAACTCGAAGTTGAAAAGGCTGCCCTCATTATTTAGGACCTTGTCGCCGCCGCGAAACAGAACCTAGGCGCAGAAGAGTAGCTTCAGTAAATCAATTAATTTTATGAAATCGCGTTGAAATCAAGTTTTCTTTATTAACTGTACTTAGATTGGAATCTATAATTAATCAGAATATTACTGGAATCAGAAATAACAAATTTAGTGAAGTTTTTGACGTGGCTGAATTATTACTTTTCAACGTATTTGAACATCCTATTCGCTTTAAAAATTAAATTTTCATATTTCCATAAATTTGCAAACAATGAAACATTTTTTTAAAGGAAAATATTTTAATAGCATCATTTTTTAACATGTTATTTAAATAAATTATGTTTTCTTCCGTTAACATATTCTTTACTTGTGTTATTTTGTTTCGAACTGTTCGCGTAGATCAATTTGCCTTTTAAAATTATACTATTTGGCAATTAAAATTTTTGCTTAAATATTAATAGATTCCAAAGTGTTCGAAAAAAATAGGTTTCCTATCTCGAAATTCATGAGCTGTGTTCACTATATGAAACATTTTTCCTTTTCGAAGGACAAGAATTTAAGAAGTACACGTAGTGTATCATGTATTTCTAACTTTTTGCAAATTGGAGCTAAAATATTCACCTCATTCCATTTGTTTACTTCATTAACTGAAATTCAAATCGCGTACAGAAAATTTTCTTCGGCGATCAAATTTGAAATATTATAGCTCTTGTGTTGATTTGAAAATGTATTTCAATTGCAATTACTTTAAGTTACGAATGAAGTTTATACAAAAATTAAAAAGTTTTAAACAAAACTCCAGAACAAGATCTCAAATTGATAAGAAAGAAAAATAACAGATCTGAAGAACAAAAACAAAGAAAACAGCGGTATATTTTGCAAGCTATAAATGATTACAAACAGTTTTATCTAAACGTAAATAATCCCATTGTATGTAATCTAAATGTAAATATGTAACATATTCTGCAGGTAGTAAATTATTCTCATTATCATTTGTTTATACGACTTTCCCCTCTAATCCTATCGTAAGTCTATTGGTTCAAATTCAAAGGTATTGAGCAAATCGTCAAGAGACGTTGACGTATTATATTATTATTATGCCGGTGACGAGTTTCCATTATCGAAGCAATCGCGGGGTATTGTAACATAAATATATATATAAAAAAGAAACTCTAAAACTTTAACAGTTAAGGCTTAACTGTTTAAAGACTATGCATATGTATACACGTTTTCAATGTTGCGTCAGATTTTCGGTATTCCTTATTGACATGGGCATTCTTTATCAATTGAGTTATCAGAAAATCGAGTATACTCATATCTACTAAATGCATTAACAAACAAATGATTTGATAGAAATTGAGTTATAGATTTTTGTGAAACAATTCATCCCTCAAATGTTTAAAAATTTATACTAGATGCAATATGAAATACGAGAGATAGTGCTGGGAGATACAAACAGGGTGGAAATAGTGAAAATATTATGAGAAGCACATTAAAGTCTATGAAACCTTAGGGCTCTATATCCACGTGAGTAAAGAATAAAAATTATTCCTTATCTAAATAAGCCCGATTTGTTGATGTTAATGTTAGCGTTCCTCCAATAGAATAGAATAGCTTTTAATAGAAAGTGGTAACATTCTTGAGATTTTCAATTAAAGCTTACAATTGATTGAATGATAGAATACAAAAACCAAATCATTTGATATTCTTTTTTTAATAACACAAACGTTACCCGAGTGTAGATTAGTAATCAATATAATACAATCGCTGTTCCACTTCAAAGCGAGGTACAAATTATCAAAAATTGAATATATCCGCCAACTGCGATAAAAAAAGTTGAATAAGCGACATATGATAACATAATTTGTTATGTAAAAATTATTATATTAAAAGTATTTTAATCATGTCAGAAATTCGTTAAACACAATTTACGTTTGTTTATAATTAATATATGTGTATTATTGTCTATTGTCTTTTATTCTATTGAATAACTAGTAACTGTGATACATGTATGCAACTTAGTTTTCATAGATGACAGACGTTACCATATTGTATATTACTGTATAAAATTGACTACACGTTTAATTTCGAGTTCATTACAGATTATTATCCCTGAAAAATATATTAAAATCCAACAACATTTGGAATATAGTCATTTAAACATAGTTTCAGTAGTAATTGCTTGCTATTAATGCGTTTGATGAAGGTATAAAAAATATATGATCCGCAAGGCAATTTTAACTCGTAATTTCAAAATATAAAATCCAGAGACCACTAAGAAACGAACATGGTATCACTGAATTAATTACACCCCCGTAATTTTACTTACACTTGACAGTTTACGAGCACATCGCGTTTCCTAGTGCTTCTCACCCTTCAAAATAGCTTACCACTAATCCCTTACAGTAAATTTCTTTTTTTGCATTTCATGTATTGCACTATAAACGACACGAATAAAATGAAGCCCGCAGATCGAGGAAGAAAGGGGAAAACACAATGTTAACTCACCTTCTCTTGAGAGTAATTATCGCACATGCCAGTGATACCTTCCTCGTTAACCAGTGGCCAGAGATTGAAAGATGCAAGGTACACAAGTATGTACATTTCCAACTCAAGTTGTTATCAGCATTTCGTGGGGGACTGATTCCGTGGATTGTACAAATAAATGACCGCACCATGCGCGATTTTGACGAACTGCAACATGTCAAGCAAACAGTGCTATCGGCTTAGGCGTTTAATTGTTGACTCGTGAATTTTCATATCTCGATACCCTCTCCTGGACGTCACAGCAACGCGGAACAATTTCTGGCTCACTAGGGCTCTCGTTCGATTCCGTTTTCCGTGTTCTCACGATCGACTTTCATGGAAGGCGTCGTATAGTGGGCCATTTGACCCGAAAAGCTGGCCAAAACTATTATAGCGTTATTTAAAGTTCAAAGATGGTCATGTAGCACATTGATGGATTCATTTAGACATAAGCTACAATACCATAACGATCAAAATTGAATCTCCTTAAACAGCTGTCAAGGTCGCGTTTTTCGGAATTTTATGTATTGCAACTTATAGATGATTGAATTCAATCATTGATCGAATCAAGCACTTTGATTTTCTCGAGTATGACTTTAAAAATATACGGATGCGTCTTTAAAGTGACGTACTTTTTATATATGTAGAACAAACTGATTTTTTTGACCCGTTACACTAGAATGCCCCTTTAAATTATGAGAAAAAAGTTTTGGTTTATTATGTGCTTACTTTACATACCTTCTATTACCACCCACATGTGTCTTTTCTGCACTTTTTCATCAGTGCACTTAGAAAAATTCACTTTTTCGGTATGAATATTTTAGTCTTTCCCTCAAGCGCAAGAATCGATCATTATCAAGCATAACATATTTTACTAAATATTGCTGTTTAAAAAAAAACAATGTCACAGTTTGCTTTTAGAACTATTGAAGAATACAGGGACAAAATGTTATTCATTTTAGTTGAAAGTAAAATCTGACCTTTTGGCCAGCTTTGCAGGGCAAATGCCCCACTGTACGCCGCTCCGAAACGAAGGGCGGAAACGTTTCGACGCACTGCCGGCTGATAGGGACAATCTGCGAAATTGGCCAACACGGTTCACCGCGTCAGAACCGTTCCCGCGACGAATTTCTCGCAACCAGGTTTCGTTCCGCGACGAACCAACGATAATCTCGACACTATTCCAGGGGATGTCGACTGGAGGCAAACACGTGATCGTCACATCTGATGTTTTTCCGTGAATGTTTTGCTCAGATTTCCTTCGTGTCGCGCTCCCGCCCCGTCTTTGCGCCCGTTCTTATGTAAGCCACGCGACTTTTGCTTTTGAAACGAGCTGTTCTGCTCGCGAGATCGATATTTTGTCGACCGGATTTACTGTTCCGCATCTCTCGAGCGGACGGCGAAACCTTTCCCCGGAAAATCGGATTCCAATCACCTTACAGAAAAGATTTTCCCGTTAGAAGTGAAATTACATGTTCGCCAGGGTCGCGATCGAGACCCGGGTACCCTTTTAGGTTGCAGTACGGCCCGGCTCGTCGCGCGCTTCGATTCGGCACCGTTCGACGACAGGAAGGCAGCAATTTCGTGCACTTGGACACAATTGAACCATTCGTTTGGCGCATTTTACCGTAGAAGCGGCTCGAGCGAAGTTTCTCCGGCGGCCGCGGTAACACTCGCCGCTCGAACTTGACACCCCGTTTCTGGGCCGCGGGGCAGGTTAGATTTGACGCATCTCCGCGTCATCAGCTTTGTTGTCTGCCGGCCTCGCGGCGTTCCGAGGAAAATTGGGCGCGGCGATTCACGGACTAACGGGATTTTGGGAATAGCACGATGAAGTGCACGAACAAACATCACTATTATCACGTATCACATTATTACAGAATTACACTGCGCGATTCGCCGTGTCCGATAGTCGCTGCTGCGTCACGAGAAGTTTTAACGTGGAATCTCGGGGGAGAATCGGAAAACTGCAGATTCGATTCTTTCCGTTGAAGAGGCGACCGATAAGCCTGCCGGGCACGCGTTTGGACCGGAAGCTTGGGACCCGGCGAAATATTATCGGGCTGTCCAGCGTCCTCTTTCTCATGCTCGCCGGTCAGCCACGTGGTGCCCGGACATTTTCGATCCTCGGAAGACGTTCGAGGCGTAGTCGCAGCCGGGAATCAAGTGAAACATATTGCTGCTCGCCGGTAGCAAGGAAACGAGAGGAGAGGACGTGAATCTGGTCGATAGGCGCGCGCTCGCGCACCTCCACGGCGTCTCGTGGGAGTTAAATGCAATTGGCGTTCTCCTCTCGCCTGTGGTCCAGAATCGAAACATCAATTATCGCTGATCAACGCTCTTCGATGTTGTTTCGACAGGTTTTTTAATAATGAGCATTATCTTATGTAACTTCATTATCAGACATCGTGCGCATTATCACGAGCTGTGTATCACTCTTGGGTAATTTCGCGTGTTCGGTTCCCATAATCGTGTTTGAATTAGTCGATTTCGGTGAAGATTTGGAGGGACTTTGATGAACTTAACACTTTGAATGCTGCACAATTTCACGTAGCAAAATGCACAAAATGAAAACAATGTAATATCAAATTATTTTAATTGCAACCGCATTAGATAGCACTATTTACAATATAAAAATATTTCCAGATAATGATCGTTCAATTGACTGAATTATAATAATTCGATTTAGTCACTGGTGACCCTCACAGCATTCAACGTGTTACACATCGATTCGGTTGTTTGGCATATTGTTAATTTTTTAATGTTTTAAGGGTCGATGGAGTCGAGTAGATTTTTGTACACTGGATGGGAAACCTGGTTTTCTGTACCTATTTATTTTATTTTCTGGAAAATTGAATGTTAAGGAAAGGGGAGCGTATTTTTTATTCTAGAAATTTGCGTGTTGAGCATGGAAGCGATAGAAACGTTTCTTGAAGAAAATGATTATGTATAAATGATTATGTTCAGCAAGTGGCCCGCGCGGGCCGAATCTATGTGTCCGTGGGCCATATCGTGTCCGCGAGCAATCGGCTGTGCGTGTGACTAATTGTAAGTAAATACTTAAATACATACATAGTATGCAGTTGCGAGTGCTTAACTACTCGCGGCCAATCGCTTGGCACAAATATATCCCACTAGCATAAGTCCATTTCTCCCATTCAGCAGTCAGCTGCCCATGTCTGTGTTTCCACTACTGACGCGAAAAGGCCCGATAAACAGCTCTGATGTATAATTTTTCGAATGAAATGATACAAGTTTTTGTATTATTATAAAGATTTGGATTAATTTAACACTAAACTTATTGTTATATTGTAACGACACTGACATTTTCATTATCACTACACCAAGTTATAATTCATATTAAACAAGTCAAAAGTCGCCAACCTATGAGTGACATTTAGTTTATGAATTTGTAATTCATTCATGAATGAAGTAACTTTGACAATTTGGTTGCAATAATATGAAATTGAGAAAAAGAATTTCAGTCATTTTAACGTGTACATGGACATTCATAGGTATTTACAAACCTTAAACTTAAGGACAAAAGCTCGGAAAATGTGCATTTCTTTGCAATGAACAAGATGAAGAAAAACAGATTGTCGTAAAACAATTTTTGTTCCCACCTTTTTAATACATTGAATGCCATGGAGATCACCGGTGTGACAAATCGAATTACTATAGTTCATTCAATTAAACAATGACTATTTGGAAACATTTCTATATTATAAATAATACTGGCTTATGCGGTGACATTCAGCCAGATGAACGTGCAATAATAACAATGCAATTTAATCAAATGATTTAGTATTGTATTTTTTTCATTTTGTGTATTTTGCTCTATGAAATCGAACGGCATTCAACGTGTTAATAACTTTCTGAGACTTATTTGTTTACTCCTGAATTAGAAATGTATTTTGCACATGTATAACAATGCAACAGTTATGTTTTCACAAAATAAATCGTAAAAAGATAATTATATGCCACCCTTTAAGTTGCCACCAATTTCGTTTCCTATCGTCACATCTCGAAGAGTCGTCTTGCTGCTCGAACTCGATCGCTCGTAGGTAGCCTGCCATTTCGTCAGAGCTGCACCTTATCAATGTCCAACAATAGATAAAAAAAAACATACCGAAATTATTTCAAGGCCGAATTAATTAACTGATATTCATGTCGAGCGAAAACATTGGAAACAAATGAACAGTGATTCAAGTTCACTTTAGGTAATCTTATCGTAGGTCGATAACTTTGTTCTTTCATCCATTACAAAGTATATTAAGAAGATTATTCAGTGCCACTTAAAAAAACACAAGGTTACATTTATACTTCATAAAACTTAAAACGAAACAATAATTACCGATTTATTTTTAAAACAACGAAATTTACCTGTTTACTCGTCGAACTTTATTGTATACAATATAATTTCGTATGAATCATTTTTTCATGAAGACTATGTCAACTAACAATTTATGTCTAACTGACTGCCTTCAAGTTAAATATTAGAATAATTATATTTTTCGTGATTCTATGTAGATGTATACCGCCGTATAAAAATTTGAAACCAACCATATTTTTTAATTGAACAATATGTTGTAATAATTATAAACAGGATATTTTGATCATTCTTAAGAAATATGTTTCTTTCAAAAAATCAGTTGTCTTCTTATATCTTTAGGATAATTTTATAGTGGAACTTTTGATACAGTAAAATGTTGATTGTTTAAATATTCCATTCGAATGTTTCCAATCTTTTGGACGATAATGTTTGTTGTAGGATGTGTCATTCAACGCGTGAGAGGGAGAGTACACTCTGATGTGCAACAATGTTATCATTTTATTCTTCTCCGTATTTGACAGTTTCCAATAGCAAACACGTAAAACGATCGAAAAATAATATTCTATCCATTTTACTTAATGTAGTAAATGTACACATCAAACACTTAGTGCGATATAATTCTTTACTTAAATGTCAACTATACACATATTAAAAATTAAGTATGTATTTAAAAATTTATATCGTTTACAGGTGTCCCACGAGACATATGTTTAAACAAAGGTAATCAGAAAGGTAAAGTTTACAAATGATAAACGTTCATAGAAACGTAAAAAATGATATGATATCAGTGTTTCCAACAATCGCGATTCCGTGAATTTGGAAAGTAGGTTTGAAAAAATTAACGAATCGTTCTTGCAATGGTGTAGGGGGGACTGGTTCCTGATGTTGATTTCGATGTTGTTTTTAATTAAACTCATAAAAATTTAATTTTAAAAGAAGTGTTTTGCCTTAATTATAACCCTGCAGACATATTATAAAGTTTTATAAAAAATAAGGTTCCAGGATTTACGACTTGAGTTTTCAATAGTCAATATTAATACAATAGAAATATCAAACCATATAAAAGTAAGGGATTTATCGTCAATATTCAAATAGGTGGTCTCTTTGTTAAAGCATCTACAATAGTATTTTTCGATTCTTAATTTTCAATGAAACATCCTTTATACTGGAAAATTTTAACAGTTTTTTTCTCTCAATATTATTTTTCCCGGTTACTTTTTTAACTGTACGTCTTTCAAAATAAGAGGACGCTGCTCTGAACCTTAGATTTCAAAGTCGGTAAATTGAATAAGGCATTAAAGAAGTATTAATTTTTCTTATTATTAAGTTTTCAGTTTTATTGCCTTAGATTATTTCTATATAGAAATAGAATAATTAGAATAATAATTTTTATTTTTGTGCTTGTTCAATTTTTCAGTAAATTTTTGTAAGTTTATCCTTGCATGGTACAATATCGACTGCACTTAATACTTTATGAAATCTTAACAACGACAATTGAAAATTAAATACTGAAGATCTACTTAAATTTCTGATATATTATTATAAAATGTTTTTAATTATAGTGAGTTAATTTTAAAGTATATTTTAATTTCATATTAAAGGATATAATGCTGAATATTCATTTGTAATATAGTAAAAATATGTTACGCGATACCAAATTATTAGTTCTAATTAGCAAAGTAAAAAAAGTTAAGGTTAATTAATTATCAATTTCAAAATAGGAGTTCTTTTTCAACAAGAAAATGATATTTTTTAATTGATAGTAAAAATGAACAGTACAATTAATGATGAGGAATCTCATGGTATAATACCGAGTGTATAGAAAGTGAGAACGTATTACTGGAGATTCGTACAGATGGCACTGTATGTTTCCAATTGTGGCTATATTGCTGTGCCATAGGCCTATTTTTACATTCCTTGCAAAGTTACTACTAAACTACAATCAAAGAATGAGACATAAATATTTAATCATTAAAATAATAGTTGACAAACGTGAAACTATTTTCTTATATTCATATATTTTTACTGAAATACTGAATTCTTTTCTGTATGTATAATGCAATTATTAAAACAGATAATATATAAATTAATTTTTAATAAGTAAATAAATTTTCTTCATTGAAAAAAGTAATGTTGTTATATTTGATGTATCTTGAATTTTAATGAAATAGAATTATGTCAATTTGAAAATCAATCTTTACACAGGGGTTGGTCGTAGCTTCAGTCACCCTCAACTTTCGTACGCCGATGAGGAATAAAGTTATTCTTTTTCATTTCCTTTGTTATTTTCATCATTTTTTTCCATAAAAATTATCATCAAATATATCGAAAAGAAATTGAAAGATAAGTCAGTTTTCAAAGTATAAACGTATTTCAAAGGGTTTTCTTCAATTAAAGAAATTTCATTCCATTACAGGAATTGCTTCTTCGAGAAATATGGCAAACAGAGAGCCGATAAACAGTTCAACTTGGTTTTACGATTGCTGGTAGAGAAAAGAACAGAAAATTAACAAACTTTACTCATTCTCATAATAATTGTTTATTGTTTAAGTGATATAGATATAATGATCCGTAATGTAATTTAACTACAATGATGGGTTTCGCAATTAGCAGAGTCGTGTTTATACATGGATTATACAATATGTACAGAAAAGCAATACTTGTTTTGGACAATTTCACAGAATTTGCAATCAAAGGATCAGCTATCGGGCACTTTCGTCCCCCCCCGTTCCATCTTTGAAAAATGGCGTTGTGTATGTAAGCGCGCGCGACACCTGCACACTCCGAACGCGTAAGGGTTCGTTCCCACTTATCTTACGAAACATCTTTTTTTTTTAGTAACACACTAATGATTTACACGGATTTCTCTAATCGATTTCATTTTCCACTTATCACGTGTTCCTTATTTACAGTAGTGTTATGTATATATTTATAGATCCGTCGTTCTCGTCGATGAACCGCTCGTGGTTTCAACTGACGAGAATCTTTTGATTTTCCTCTTACATCTATCCTCGCAATCATGAACTGTCTTTTTCTTCGATACACGCTGCATGGGATGCATTTCCTTTCATTTCTTTTACTCCGGAATTACAAATCATATCGAATTCTCTCATACCTTTTGATACGGATGCGATTGTTTAAACATGCCTAACTATTCACGATACATTCGTTTCTGGCTAATTTAGTTTACAAAGTGAAAATATAAGTGCCCAGAAGACACGTCATCGATATGCTTTTCAATTCGCAACTGTAGTTCAAAGGAAATGTAACGTCATGAGTGTAGATTGCATTTATTCGAGCCACCATGTCGATCGGTCGTGGAATTTAATTATTGAAAATGTTTTCATATCCGCGTGATGCACGTAAACATACTTGAAATCTCGTGTTTTTTTCAATGCCTCTTTGGAATTTCTGTTTTCGTTGTGTTTGTCATACAACGTCGATTATTTGTCTTTTTTAAACAAATGAAAGTTAATTGTCTGGAAATTGTTCGGAACACACGTCTCGCTTTCAATATATGCAACATTCAATTGAACTTGTCGTTAGACTGTGAATGTTTATTCTAATTCAACGTGTTTGATAAAGCTTTGTTAAAAGAAAAATTCAGTAGAATTTTATTTGTTGAAATAATTTATTGTTTATTGTTTGAGTTACTGAAATTTGTATTCTATCGTGTTTCGTGAGTTAGGAAATGTTATATAAATGCTTGAATTGCCACAGTCTACTTATTATTAATAACCATTCACTTCCTTGCAAATATTCATTCGCATTCATTCCACTTAATTAGAGAGACTATTGTTTAAATTAATTGTTTGATTGAAATTTTAGGAAAGAAAGAAACGTAAATAAGAACGCGATACGTTTAATTTCTTTCATTATGAGGATATTAATATTCAGTTTATGTCAGTCAGTCAAATATAAAAGTTTATTCTTGATTGTTTGGTTAATCTGATCCTTTATACCGTGGAGGTATTGTGCGATTTTCATAGAAACGGATCAAACATACTTAAAATTCATGAAAATATCATTTAATTTAACCCTTTCGGTACGGGGCAGAAGCGTTTCGTATGGTTGGAGCGAAAGTAAAAGTTTTTCCTGCACAGTAGTAAAAATGCATTAAAATGCATTTTCTTTAAGGTGGTTATATGAGTCATTTATAAAAATCAACATAAGTATAAGTAAATCTTTCTGAACGTATATATCAACGCGAGCTTATTTTTCGGAGCGCATTTATACGCTCATAATACTCAAAATGTTAAGGTATCATAATGCGTATTTATACGCTGATAATGTTAAAAGGAATTTATTATTGAGGATACGAACTGTTAAATAATACTTTTCTAAACTTGCCACTATTGAATTCGTGAAACGTCGAAATGTCGAAATTAATATTCATTATAAATAATTCATTTAACATTTTCGCCGGAATGAAACTTTACACCAGAAATATTTTCTGAATTCTTTAAAAAGTTTTAGTTCTCAGAGATGTTCTAGGATTCCTTCTCAGTCGACGGATTTCAAATTTTTGTATTTCCAGCAATTTTTATTTACGGGGATTCATCGTCGAGATCGAGATCGTGGCTTCGGGTCTTTTTTATTTCGCGCGCAACCAGTTTCCCAATCGACAAAGCTCTTAAAACGTTATCTCTAAGCTAATTAAAAATCAGATAAATTACGCAAAGTGCCTACTGGACACATGTATGTCGCTATCAATACTTTTTACAGATTTATACACGCATATCGCTTATTACTTTTTTTTTCTTCGTTATATTCTTCGCATTTCAACGGTTTAACACGAGAATATAGAGGAAAGCTGTTACACGTAAGTATTAGTTTTCGAGTACGAATGCGTGTGATTAATCGCATTCCATGAATGGTGGTTTTACGTGTCTACAATTCTGAGTCTGGGAACGCGTATCAAATTATGTATAACGTAACGGCGTCGATACAGTACAAAGCATCCCGTCACGATATTTTCGGCGTAAACAGAATCACTTCAATCAATTGCATCTAATTAATTTTATTTTATTTGTGGTTTCGTTAATTTGATGGTTTTTAAGTTCAACGAATACTTGCGATTTTAGGTTACCGTTTTTACATAATAAATAATCAATAAATTACTGCTTTATATCCATACAATTCTTATTCTTTCGTTAACGCCATCAGACTTACTGAACGTTGTAATGTACATTATTCCCTTTTGTTATCTTAAAGAAATTTAAGGGATTCAGAATTCGGATTATCCGACATTCTGAATTTGAAATACGATGTCACAAATCTGTTTTACCGATAGTGGGTGTTAACAAACCCATTTTGTACGTTCATTTCGTATTTTATTTAGGCCTGAGGGGTTTTAATTATTTCGAAGTTCGTCAAAGTTTACAATTCTTTCACGTTCAGATTGTACCGAAACTGTTGAATTTATAATAATTTATTTTACATTCAGATTAATAAAAAGATCTCTAAAATTTTAAGGATTTATGGTACTCATCAAGAAGAGTAAAAAATGCCTGATCAATATAAATCTCAATATCAAGTCGTTCCATAGAGAATACAAATTTTCCTACGAAATTGTTTTGCTAATGTATATAAATATTGATATCCTGTCAGGCCAACCCTTTCGTTTAGAAATAAAAAAAATATTTTGCCCGAGAAAGAATAACTTCTGGATTTATTATTGATTAACAAACTGCAGATTTTTATGCGTACTTTTATTGTTGATTCCGGTGCGAAAAGCTTCAAAGGTTTAGAAATGTTACGAGCACGAATAAAATCTTATAAAAATCTCTATCTTTTATACTCTTTAAAAATCTACACAATCTGCGAATGCACAATAATCCGCAGTCTATTAATTAAGCATTTCTACCCCCTTGACGATCAATCTGAATGCATTCACTTTGAACTTTCATTGTTACAATGACTTTGTACGCCTGAACGGAACAATGATATTTTGTATTATATTGTTCAAATGCCCACTAATAACCTAATTATTACCTACTTGTTGCATATCACGTAATCTGTGTTGATTGTAAAAATTACCAGTGTCTCGATTTTAATATAAATCGTTTCGAGCTAGGCGTACACAAATTGATTATTCTAAACCCCCTCAGACCTGCTATACATTGTAATGTACATTACATTTCCATTGGCTTGAAAAAACTTAAAAGCTCAAATTACTGGATGTCCTGAACTCAAAACACATCATTATAAATCTGTTTTATCGATAGCTGGCACTAACAATTCCACTTTCGTTACGTTTCCTTCGTGTAAATTCGAATTCCAATCTTAATTCGATAAATATAACAATAAAATGTATTTGATCGAATTAAATAAACTGGATAATAATTCTGAAGAATTGAGACAAATATTTCCATGTCCTCTGCAGAAGTTTACAACGATGCCAAACGAATCGCGATTGTACCCATGTCCACCGGAAACGAACACCAATTCCGCGTGTAGATTACTGGCGCTTCATCGAAAAAAGTGAAAAGAAGAAGAGAAAAGAAAAAAAGACTGTCGAGGTTCGGGGGAACACAAAATAGACGTCGGCTGTCTTTTTCTATACAAAGAGGAAGGTCAAGCTAATTTGCGGTGCGTACTGTACATCGAGTGTAAATAATAATACTATGATACAACGTATAAGTACATTGGTTTAAATGATTGCAGGCTGCTCCTCTCATATCACAACGAGGTGCGTTGCCGGACCCGCTTCTAAATATCTAAAAACGGCTTTCTCATAAAAGAAAGCTGTACATGCGCTCGGATGTGTATGTATACAATTTGCGCACTCATACCCCTTCGCACCAATATATATATATGTATATATATATATATATATAATATTTATATTCATATTTATAGTTATATTTATACTTATATTTATACTTATATTTATATTTATATTCATATTTATATTTATATTCATATTTATATTTATATATTTATATATTTATATATATATATAATCTTTCTCTTCTTTTATGTATATATTTATATCATCTCGCGCAGAACATGCCGTGTAACCCCACCAGTTTAAATGCACCATTTACAATTCACCGTGCAACGAGACTGCGCTGTTTTCAAAAGCGATACAAAATTTAACTAAATATTCGGGGCTCGAGATTCTCTAGAGAAATGTCCAGGAGCAAATTAGACTCCGGGACCAATTGGACATCATCGAACTTCTCTTTCTCGTTGCACAGTGAACAGTAGCATAGCGATTCTATCGTATGGCGAAGAGCTAAATGGCACCGTTTGCGCGGAACATTTTGTAACGTAAAATAAGCCTAAGTGAGGTGACCATCACTGACGCGCATGGACGGTCGAGAATTAACGAAGGGCCGGGACGTCGCGGCACCACGTGTCTTGCGGCCCGACCGGCTCAGTCTAGGCACCGCGCACGTCGGACCCTCGTACGAAACCACGTCACGGGGGTTCTGGGGAACCGGGACGTGGGGCCCGGTATTGACCAAGCCCCATCAGTCCTCTTTTAACACGTTTAAGACTAGTGTGACAATAGGAACATGGTATCTGCTGGCTCTGGGTGTTAACGAGAAGATATGTCGTCGGACTTTCTGGTCCTGAGTCTCTTTCATTTCCCAATGCACTCGAATGGATGCACACTGGCCTGGCTCAAACCACCACTCTTCTATCGGCTGGCTAGAGCGGGGCGGAGTTCAGTTTCCGATTGCGTGCAGCGTTGAACGTGAGAGATATGTACCGGTTGTACTTCACGTGGCCAACCCTTCGCCTCTGGCCGCTGGGGGCGGCGGGAGTCGCGTAGACGGTGGTGTCGAGTCGCCTTCTGATCGATTCGAAGGCTCTCTGTCGTAGTGATGCTGCAGCCCGTCACCTGTCCAACTGGGGACCCCCGACGAGTTCTGGTTGCTACCGTTAGAAGACGGCGTGCTAGGCGAATGGGACGGCGAGGACGTCTGGAAGAGCATGGACCCAGATGGAATCGATGATTTCCCGTCGACCAGGGGCCCATTGCTTGTAGCCGCCATAGGTTGTTTGTCCAAAGGGAACCCAGCCCCGGTCGCGTACACCGAGCCAAACAGGCCCGCGTACTTGCCGGTCGCCACAGAATGGCCCGGAAGGCCGTTGTTACTTTGGATCACCGAGATCTCGTTCAACTGTAAGTAATGCACGCCGACGGGTTAGGTTTATTCGGGACCAATTACCTATAAAAATCAAAACAGAGAATGATTGTTTAATGGTTGTCTGAATGCACTGGATACCCGGTGATTAGAATTAGTTCGGGACTGGACGATTTGGTGTGGCGCGTGTTCTGGGAGATCGTGGTTTTCGTTTTTCATGGGAGCACCTTATAAGAGTGCTTTCGAAGTTACTGGTTTAGGGTCTTTGGATATCCGTTACAAATCTGTTACGAATGAACTAATTTCAATCTGAAGATTAAAATTGGTGCAATAGAGGAGAAAAGTAAAATAACATTGTATTATGTTTTATGAGAATTTTGTATCGCACGATTCTTTAAGAACTCGTGTATGTCATCAGAGCATGACGTTTTGAAATCTTAAAATAAGTATAGTCACATCGCTATTTTTAAAGATTTATGTGATCTCAGACACTTTATAGTTTCAGGTTAAAAATCGTAATTTGTTTTTTGAGTGAGTTTACAAAATTCTCAATACATATAAAAACTAACAGGACGAAAACGCAATGTTTCGCGTTCGACATACCTTCTGCTGCACGCCGTTAAGGAACGGCGCGGGTAAATACGGGTAAAAGAGATCCGGCCGCCGCTGGAGAAACTCCGAGTCCTTGGGCGTGATTGGTAGGGGAGGCAGATCCAGGGACATTCGACGGCCTCGTCGCGACGCCCCGTTGGTCCACATATGAGTGCCCATGTGCACCTACGGGCAGAAATCACAAAACATCCCTCGGTACGTCTGTCACAGTCGATCAATCCGGCGCAGGTGTCTTTCATCGAGCTCGAAATTTTGTACGTTACGCGTCAGCGTTAGTACAAGCAGTAGCAGCTAGCCAATGTTAGTGAGAAGAGAAAAAACTCGAAGACTCAAAAAATGGGAATAAAACACACTAACGATTATGAGTAATAGGGTTTGAGGGAGGGAGAGGAACGTAGAAAAAGTAGAAAACTAGAGGAAGAAACGGAAACGTAGAAAGGGAGAAGAAGTAGACAGACAGAAAGAGAGAGAAAAAGAGAGAGCGAGAAAGAGAGAGAGAAAGAGAGGGGGGGGGGAGAAAGAGAAAGAGCGAGAGAGAGAGAGAGAAAAAAAGGTGGATAGATAGAGAAAGAGAAGGATCAAAATTGTTCTGTATACCTTCAGATTGCCCTTGGTGGTGAACGCCTTCTGGCAGACGGTGCACCGGAACGGTTTGTCGCCCGTGTGGGTTCTCATATGGATCTGTAGCGCCGAGGACGAGGAGAAATTCTTATTGCAAATCTGGCACAAGTGTTTGCTCGGCACGCCTGCAAATACACACACACAGTTTTCTCTGAGCAGGCCGTGGACACAAGTGGGGCGGCGCGCGCGGCCGCAAGCTTCCCGACTAATGGACACAGGAGGGTACTGAAGACGGTGTTCCGATCGAGAACACGATCGTCCCTTGAGTCGGAAAAGCGGGGGCAGAGAGACGGAAGAAAAAAAGACGATAAAGAGATCGATTGTTCCCCTGGTTGTCGGCGGTGGTGGTGGTGTGCGTGTGGAAGAAGAATATAATATATATAGCGGTGTGTACAGAGAGAATAGATGGCAAGCAAGTGCAAACAAGCGAAGCCCGTTGACAAATTAACTGCCCTGTCTCGGCTACTAATCGTCATCGCAGATGCTGGAACCATGAGCTGATCTGTTAGCGGAAAATAGTTTAGTTTTGCCAAGCGGCGAAAAGCCTTGGACTGGACGGATTGTGCTCGATGAAAAAGCGATATGTTGGACCCTGCCGCTGAGGGGCGGCTAGCGTCCTTACTTACTGGCTGGTCTCTTTGGCGCTGGCAGCTCTCCTTCGGACGGGGATCTCTTCACCGCGATCGTCTGCTCTATCGATGTTGGCGGCATCGGCGGTGGTGGAGGCGGAGGCGGCGGAGGCGGAGGCAGGCTAACGTCCTCCGCGCACATAGGACTCCTCGAGCTCTCGTGCTCCGGCGGCTGCTGCTGCTGAAGTTGCTGCTTCGAGTCGCTGAACAGATGCGGTGGCATATCACGGATTTTGTGGGTCAGCATGTGCTGCTTCATGTTACCCTGCGGATCAGAATATTATTTTTAAGGCGAACGTTCTTACGAACTGTTTGATTGGATCGCTCGGTCCAGATTACACCACACTGAATAGTTTCTGATGGTCGAAGTCCTTTCATATGATTACACAGGAACTCGCTAGTATTTAGATATTTATCAGTTCACGTTTTGTCGGAAGAGATATTGACGGTGGTAACCGCCCGACAGCGATTTCTATCAAGACACGTAGAAGATAATTGTGATTATATATGTGATGTGTGAAAGCTAAAAGAAGTAGGAACCATCGTTGTCGCCTCTGACAACACAGTGAATTGCAAGAATGGCAAGGAAAGGGACATCGAGAGAACACGAAAAAAAAAAACAGTGTGAACGCTAGGGGGATGTTCCCAATTAGACTTTCAAACTTCTGTCATTCCATTGTTGAATTGTTATAATGAACAAAACTGTTGTAATCGAATAAAATCGGTATGCTGAATAGAAATGTGTTACTTGCTCCCTAAGTGTGTATCATTAAGAAAAAGGTGAAAAGAAATTCTACGGACAATTGTTTGATAATATTCAGTAATGTGGAATCCTTTAACACTTTGAACATTAGCGGTATCTGCACTTCGCGCGTTTCTGACCTAATTCTGATCTTGATCATTGAACAGAAGAAATATATAAAAATGATGCTTAATCGGGGTCGATTTAGTTGGCAAAGTGTTAAAAGATGCACAGTGGTGTTATCATTGGCATTTTTGTTTCGTTCTCAAAGCTTGAGCAGGCTCTTACCAGGAGGCTGTGCGCCGAGGGTAGAAGTCCGAGGGCGGGTGACATCAGCGGGGGTAGGCGGATGGCAGGATAGACAGGTGTCAGCCCCCGCCCCCCTCCGGCAGCTCTCCGCCCCCGGTTCTTCCGTTCCTCAGGCCGCCGCCGCCTGCGTTTCGGTTTCTCTCGATTACTGGCGCACGATGTTTGATATTGGGAATCGGGTGAAGTGATCGAACTATTATCGGGCAACGGTTGCGCTGTGCAGTTGCATGTTTGCTGACCGGAACCGTCATTCTGAAAGTATCGTAGAAAAACAAAGATAGAGAGAGGTCCGTCCAAAACACGATACGGATAAAGTTTTGTTGGGCGTGGTCACCGGTTTTCGATCCCGATGACATGGAGGATCGTTTGATCGATCCTTATCGCGCGAAGATTCGGCCATTATGTGCCTAACGTGTACTGAAATGTTTCACTCTAACAATAAACGATAGAATCCGAATGATTTCAATGGATCTCTAACTGCGTTCTTAAAACTTCGAAGGCAGTCTATTGTATTGTATAATTTTATAAGTTGTCAGCATTTTTTACAAACTTATCTAAGCGATGTTTATAGAAGTGAATATATTTATTGTTTGGATACAAATAAAACTAATAGTTTTCGCAATTTATGATATATATACATATAAGAACGTTAATAAGTATTTTAATTTGAAATGATAGGTCTGAAGACATAAAGTTACGTGTACGTGATATAAGCTGGTAATGGTTGATTGACGGAGGTCACACCGACCAGATACCGATCGTCAATATGTTAAAAATAAGATAACACTGCGAGATTGTTTTGAAGGGATCGAACTTCAGGGATTTCTTGGTGAATGAAACAAATTATTGAGCGTTGCAATCAAATTGCATACGAAGTATAAAAAATCACTTATTTTTCCTTTTGGTATTGAAAAGATGTTATTTTTAAACAATGACACTGGATATACGCTATTGTTTTCGTAAATAAATCGATTTGGTAAGCGGTTTGATTTTTTTCCTTTGTTATTTTACGATGCCTGCTTTGCAAAAAGTAGTTACCATTTACATACTATTCTCTTGGCACGAATACGATTGTTATATACTTATAATGTAATGTGTATATACTTATTCACGATCAGAGATCTTTGAAAACAATAACAGTCAGACTCATAAAGTTCGTTGTCTTGATATTTTATGCTAATTTCATATTTACATAAACATAATTATCACTACGACCTGTACTGCCATTACTGATAATATTTTAAAAACTGGATTTTATATGTGCATAACGTCCATTCCATATCTTTGATCGTTTCAACATGAATACAAGCACGAACCCTGTTAATTTATGTTTCTCTCACCGATGTTTATATTCCAAACAAATAATAGTAAAAATTATCTATAATAAATCCAACCAAAGTGCTAAGTAGTTTTTAACGTTTAGTTTATATAATACGCCGAGGTTGATTGCAAATTAATTTTTAAAACCTATTGAATTGAATTTTATACGGACAAGATTGTTAAAAATATTCTTGCTGTCAACTCTCCTTTTACAATCGAAGGGAGAAATTAGGATTAATAATGTTCTTCACCATTGTTCGCCAACGTTTCACGTAGCTTTTCATCGAGCATAGAACGAGAAGCTAAAACGAGTTTCAACGTCGTTTAACGTCTTACTGAGAAAATGTGAAACCGCTCATCAGTACACCTAACAGATCGATTTTAAGAAAGTGTCTATTACCTTTGTGGAAAAGCCTCGGTCGCATATGGTGCATTTGAAAGGTCGCTCCTTCGTGTGGCTCCGGTAATGAATCTCCAGCGCGGAGTTGCACGCAAATGTCTTGTAGCAGATATTACATGTGGTGTTTCCACGCACTGTAACAGATCGTAGCTCTTTACAATTCGCTTCTCGACACTTCCTCGACGTGCTATGCTTACGAGAACAATTTATAACCGCGATTGTAATCGTCGAACCACCGGCAACGGGCGCGCGAAAGTAGGCTAATCTCGGCGCGAGAATAATCTCTCGGCGACAACAAAGACGATTTGTAACGCGAACATTCGCGACTCGAGCAACAATTGACTTTTTTGTTTTTATCATCTGCCCGATAAATCTATGCTTGTACAAACAATTCTTTCGTGAAAAAGAGGCTCCGAAGCTAACCGTTACGCTCGATCGTCCGACGGAAGGATTGAAATGAATAGTGAACGCAACAATCAACTTTTTGTAAAAAAGATTTTATTTATTCACCATGTGTCCACAGTTCTGACTTTCTTTTATGCAGACAGAGAAAGAAAAAAACTGGATAAATACAAAACTGATGGTCTCTATAATAATTTCCGGAATCAGAACGCAAAAGTGACTCGAACACAGACTAAAAAGGCAATGAGAGTGAGAATGAGAACCAGAGACACAGACAAACAGAGCTAGAGAGAGAGAAAGAGAGAGAGGGGGGGGGGAAGAGAGACACAAACAAGACGTAGATAGACAACAGAGTAAAAGACAGAGAAACAAAGAGAGAGAAAGAGAAAGAGAGAGAAAGAGAGAGAGAAAGAGAAAGAGAGAGCGAGAGAGAGAGAGAGAAAGAGAGAGCGAGAGCGAGAGAGAGAGAGAGAAGTTCCGAAAAGAAATAGGTGTATACATAGAGACGATAATAACGAAGTCAAAAAGTGGAAGGGTGGGAGTGCTAGGTCCGGCTACACCACAAACAGGATGTCGATAGTTACAGAGAGCTTGGATTTAAGGTGGACAAATATATAATATATATGTTATATATATATATCAGTCAGTCTTTCGGTCGAGGATCAGTGAATCAGTGTCAGATCGATCGGGAGGTGTAGCAGGAACTGCAGCTCGCCCTGATGCTAGCAGCGCCTACCTGCTGGCCCTCCGACAGCCAGGCCGAGCGGATTGTAGGTGGACGTGGCAGCCAACACGGCCGACGTGGTTAGCGACGCCAGGGGCCCAGCGGCGCCGGATCCCGGTGTCATAGCGTTCATCGAACTGACACTATTCACGCTCGTGGATCCTATGCTGCTGGTGGATGGCGACGAGGAGACCGCTTGCAGTAGGCCTGCGAACATGCCGAATGGGTGTGGATGGTGTGTCGGAGCCGTCTGAGGAGGCGGCGGCGGCGTCGGTATCGATGCCACGGTGGCTGGAGTCGAGGACGCCCTTGGGGTCAGATCTAGGGGAGCACCGGGGTTCGGCGGGCTACTGCTCTTCTCGCTGCCGTTGTACCGGTGAAACGGTGGCGACCTACCGGCGTTCCCTGCGCTCGAAGCAGCTATCGTGGTGATAGTCCGCACTTGGTTCTCTAGAGCCGCGAGGGAAGTAGAGAAACTGGGCAAAGAGACGTCCTTATGATCATTCTCCTCGCTTTCGTGATCATGCTCGTCTTCTGGCTCGCACCGATTTTCGCGGTTCACGTCACATCGTTCGTCGTCTTCCCTACGATCCTCTTCCTCGTCCTCTTGATCCTCCGCTTCTTCACTCTGATCTCCCGGGTACCTCTGCTGCTGCTGCTGGTGCTGTTGCTGTTGGATGTCTTCTTTCAGCTCCAATTTCGGTGGAAAACCTAGAGGAAATCCCGCGCTGGCGGGATGTATCGGCGGAAACCCTTGCGGTAGGAACGATGCTAACGGGTGGTGAGGATAACCGGGCGGGAACTCGTTCACCTCGCCGGCCTGTATCTGCTCCGGGCTGAGCTCAGTCGGCTCGCCCGTGTGTAAGCGTATGTGCTGCTGCAGTACCAGTGCGTTCGTGAACTTTTTGTGGCAGACGGGGCACTGGTGTAGTACCCTCAGTGGTGGTTTCGCTCTGTGCACACCCATGTGCGTCTTCAGATTGCCCTTGGTGGTGAATGCGCGACCGCATATTTTGCATTTGAACGGTCGTTCACCGGTGTGGGTTCTGTAGTGCATCTGGAGCGCGCTCTTGCAGGACAAGACGCGGTGGCAGATCACGCATTGGTTGGGATCGGTCAGTTTGTGCTCGATGTTGTCAACCAGCTGCTGCAACTTCGACGTCTCCGAGGTCTTCGTGATCTCGATCAAGCTTTCCCAGGAGTTGTCATTGCTGCCCGGTCGCGGTAGGAGACTGGAATAAATGGCCGGATCCTTCGCGGGATCAATCATTTCGTTGGCGGAGATCGCGGGCGCGTTTACGGCCGAGGTCGCTGCGTGGTGGGGTATCTGGTGATGGGCTGGTGGACCGGGAAAGAGGATTCCAGCGAAAGACGTCTGAAGGCTGCCGCTGCTAGCGCTACTGCTGGCTGGAGAAGCTCCTGGATAAGCAACGACCTGCTGCGGCAGACGGTTCATTGTTCCCCGACTGGATAGGTTTTCTGGCTGCTCCTCGATCTCCTCGTCGACTTCCATGTCACCGTCTGCCTCTAACCTTCCGCTAATCTTGCTGTCCATGCTGCAGTCTTCGTAGGTTTGCGGCTGAGAGAGCGGGTTCACGGACGACTGGGGTGAGTTCAAATACCTCCTGGATGCTTCCTCGAAGTCCTCGCTTTCCTCTTCCGTGGGCTCCTCAGCCTCTTCCGGCTCCTTCTTTGGGGTTATCCTCTCAGCGGCCTCTCGACTCGTCGGCCGTTGGTGGTACTGCTCTTGCATAGGCGACCGATGCTCCAGCTTGATCTCGTCCCTCTGCTCGATCTGCTGTTGCTGGTGCTGTTGCGGCTGTTGCTGCTGCTGCTGCTGCTGCTTTTGTTGTTGGTGATTGTCGTGAAAGGAATGACGAGAGTTCGACACAATCGCGGGGGAATGTGGAGAAGATGTGGTCGGGGCAGTAGTGACGGGTTTGCTTAGGTTCTCCGGTACGTCCTGGTCGTCCCGGTGAGCAGCGACTACCGGCGATCTGTACAGGGGCGGCATACCGGGCAGGGCAAGGCTGAGCGGCAGGGGTGGCTGAGGAGGTAGAAAACCGTGTGCCGCCGCCGCCGCCGGGTGAAACGTGGGATGATGAGAGGTGGGTGGCGGCGGTGGCGGTGACGGCATCGGTCTCTGACCGGAGGCGATCTGCTGCAGCAGGGGCGGGTGGTACTTGTCCAGGTGTTCCGGAACGGGATTCGGGTTCATCTTAACATGTGGAAACTTGGCCGTGTGCCTTTGGAAGTGGACCTTCAAGTTCCCTTTCGTGGTGAAGCGGCTGCCGCAGACGTTGCATTTAAAGGGTCGCTCACCTGTGTGCGATCGTATGTGGATCTGGAGGGCCGAATCGCTGCCGAACACCTTGCCGCAGTAGCGGCACCGGTGCTTGAAGAACGGCTCGCCCCGGCCGCCGCCGGACTTCGAGTCGTACGGCGATGGGCGGGACCCTTTGCCGCCCCTGAACGCCAGCTCGTCGGCGAGGTTGTTCGCCAGCAGACCTTGGCTGGCGTTGTCGAGTACCTCCTGGGCTCTCTTCTGCAGCATCTCCAGGGTGTTTGGCTCGTGCAACGGCGGTGGATCGGTGTTGGTTATGATCGACGAGGCGAGGGACGAGCTGATGGAGCACAGGGGCGGCATTTGATGGGACATCGGCACTTGGCTGCCGCTGTTGCCGCTGCTGCTGCTATTGGCGGCGGTAGTGCCGGTCACGTTCGACGAAGGTAGCGGGAGATTCAAGGGCGAGGCGCTGCTGGTCGGCGTCGGGCGTTCTTGGGACAGATTAGGCGTCATAGGAGCCGGCGAGGTTTGCTGATGGCTCGGCGGACGCGATGACGGGGGTGACGTCAGGCTTGACAGAGGCTTGGGGTGGATGATCGGCGACGGGGATACTTCTTTGTTATCCGAGGGCTCGCCCACCGTTTGCGGCTGCACCGACTGGTTGTGCGTGATGGACAGTTGCTGCTGGAGCTGGCTGATTAGTTGCAATTGGAACACCTGCTGGTGTTGCAACGTGTACAATGTGCTCTGCAGCAGCGCCAGGTCCTGCAGAGCTGCCTCGCTGTCCGCGCCACCGGCTAGCGCTGTCGCGGCGAATTGTGCGACCGCCACCTTCGTGTTTTGCAGCGCTTCCAGGGTGACGTGACTGGTCCCGGCTGGCGGGAAGAGGCCAGCGGCCGCGCCGCTCTCCACGAAGTTGTTGTTATTCTCCGCGTCCTGTCGGTGACGCATCTGTTTACGCGAGCCTTCCTCGTCGTCCTCCTGTTCATCCTGTTCGTCCACGCCTTCCTCTTCGTCTTCCTCCAAAGCGTCGTCCTGGTCCTTATCATCCTCGTCGCCCTGATGCGACCTGGACGCGGTGAGATCCACGGCCTCGTCGCCGCCGATTCCTGCTCCGCCGCTCTCCTCGCCGTCCGACGTGAAGTCATTTTCTTCTCCTGTAACAGAAATATTTTAGATATTATTAATGCGGTTAAAAAATCTTATAGATTAGTAAGTATGTTGATTGTATAATTAATGTCCGTTAAAATGCTACGAAATCGAAGGTAATTCTTTCGGAACGGACGGCAAGAAATTGAAGTTTTCTAGGGTAATTGTATTACATTCTACAAATGAGTAAATATTATAAGAAAATTTGTCTAATTCTCAATTAATTCTGCAGATAATAGCCGTTCTATTTAATTTACGAAAACTTTCTTCGTTTCTACAGCGTAAAGGAACACGAACTTCTTGAAAGTTCGTTAAAATTTTACGCATTCTGAATGTAATGTTGTAAATGCATAAAAGATCGCTTTGTATTCGTTGCGTGTACAATAAACTTTTGTAATCGTGGAGAGCAAATTCTCACGATTCGGTTGACAATAATGGAGACCATTTGAAAATGGTCAGATCTCGAAGCAGGTATCAAAGGGACACTTCCGGCGAGAAAGAACTCGTTTTTCCTAGAAGAAAACCCAAGAATTTTTTACGAAGATGAAAGGTATTCGCTCAGGGAAGCCGTCAACAGAGGCATTAACGATCCAAAGAGTTCGCAACGACTTAGACTTTTAAAGATTAAGTTTCAAAGATAATGTTATCCAAGAAACGACTCGGCGCGAAACGAAGAAGCGATCGTAAGGCTTCATTTCACGATTAAATCTATCGGCAAGGCTGAAACGGAGTAAAAACTTGGCAATACTGACGCGAAACTATCATAGAATCGCTGATCGCCGATTCTCCGGCTTCAGTTTAACCATTGGATTTCATTAATACTAACTATGGAGTACAGTAGAATCACGATTATCCACGATCTTGGACATCCAGGGTCTTGACCATTCATGGTCTCCCTGCTTCGGAGTTAACCAAATTTCGTTTTTTGAATAAGATATGTCTACTACTTAATATTTAAATGTATTACATTATCATTCGTTTATACATTTATTTATTGTCTTATTGTTCACCGGTTTTCGTTACCCCTTAATAAAAATATTTTGTTGACGCAGATACTTCTGATTTGGATCAACCATTTCATAATGAAACTTGTTTCACATGAAATATTTCCACAAGAAAAACATATTTTTGAATTGCACGTTCCAATGTTTGCTGTGTGCTCTAAATCATTGTATAATGAAACTATTTTCTAACACCATAATACTAAATTCCACATAAGTAATGTTAAACTTATAAAATATTATAAAATAGAAAATCCCGTTATCATTTTCAGGATACAGTTTCAATAATATCTTCCGGAATCTTAATTATCTAGCTCAACCATTTTATTCTCATTGCATGGATCTATCGACTCTGGATATTTACGCGAGAACTGCGATGAGCCGATATGTCGATTTTATTTATTCGTGTCGAAAGCTTACATATCAAATCAGCTCACATAGTTTTCACACTTAATCATTTAACTACGACAGTTTCATGAGAATAATTCTAACAGCAATCTTCAATAACAACAACCAACAAGCTGTAAGTGAGCCAGTAACGAAGACCTTGGTAAGAACGACGCTACAATCGCGCAGACGATAAGAACTCTTCAACCATTAGTATTCCATGTCGTAGTTGCATAGAACCCGTACTACTGGAAACTTTTAATAATCACAGGTGGGACCGGCGAAGAATGAAAATCACGCGATTACCATTTCCGGCGGGCTGTCCGGGCACTGAACGAAAGTTAACGTATCACTCAGGTGACCTAGAACCTCTTGCCAAGATCCAACAAAATACAGTCCATAACTAGAAAGCTGTGAATATCTATGTTTGCGTATGATGCGTTACAAAACTATTACTAAAGAATCCACTAGCAGATCCCAAACGAAATGCACCCCTCTTTCTCTTCCAACATTTCTTCTTTCTACCTACCATTCACTATCATAAATTTATATTTTAACATCAAGTAATGGCTCTGACCATGTATCCACACTTTCAACCGCCTCTTTCAACTGATAAGGCGAAGACGAAGGAACCATTCCGTCCCATAAAGCCATCTCGAAAAGATAAAGACCTTCGCCCAGAGTTCCTCAAACACGAATTATATTTTTAAAAAAAACCACTTTCCATTTGGAAAAAAAAAGAAACTTGTTATAGCACCATAGTGCTACCAGAGTCCTTTTATACTATCTACTTTTCATGTTTTCCCCTACTTCATTTTTTCAATGTCACCGGTACACCATGCCCACCATCGGATCTACAAGGGGTTGAACCGTACCAGAAGACTGGGGACAAGAGAGCCTGGATTGCCTGCAGGTGCCTTGCTTGATGCCACGGGATTCGAGCCGACGCGTGATGCTCCATCTCATGAGCTGCATGTCTCCACCGGTCCGCGCACAGTCACCCGGTCCGTGGCGCCGACTCGCGGTGGCGCGTCAAAACTCTCCCTTATCCTCCGTTTCGCCAGGTCTCGTTTCTATTTCGTTCCGTTCCGTCTGGTCTGTGTATCGGACGGACGTCCGCGTGTCGACCGGTGTCATCCGGCAAAGGACGAGAACCGACTGATCGGTTGGTAAAGAGCCGGCCTGGGCGTAGGTAGTGTCGCGACGACGTCACGCATCACCCTTCCCCCACCAGCGTGACTCGTCTCATCCCCACCATTGGCCCTGCCCCCACTACCGGGCGGCTCGTACGCTTGCAGTTATGACAGGGAAGGCGGTGCGGTTCATAAATCAGGGGGTAAAGGGCGGGGTCTGCGCGAACCATTCAGCGGCCGGTTATTAATTATTATACAGCGGTACCCCCCACCCCCCTCTATACTCGCGCTCACTCACTCTATCTCTCTCTCTCTCTCTCTCTCTCTCTCTCTCTCTCTCTCTCTCTCTCTCTCTCTCTCTCTCTCTCTCTCGCTCTCTCTCTTTCTCTCTTTATTTCTCTCCCGCCTTTGGCTCCCACCTACGCCGCGCAATTTCCGGATCCACGGGACTGCCTGCTTGACTGCATGCGCTGTGCGCTCGTCCGTCCGTCCGACCGTCCCACCGCTTCGCTGACTGTGACACGGCTCGTTGCGTTCCGCTTTCGATTTTCTTCTTCCCGCGCGAGGTCGCGTCCCGCGACGCGAAAGTGCGAAGTCCGGTCAACTTGCAGACTTTTTTTCTATTCCTTTTTTCTTTCCTTCTTTGCGGAGGATTGTATGCTCCTGCTTCTTTCTTCTCCTTTTTCTTTTTTTGCAGGGTTTGATTTCTTGTTTCCTTTTATTTTTTCTTATGGAGAACCGGACGATTTTTCTTGTTCTTTTTTATGTAGGGGACTATGTGCTTTTGCGTGTTTCTTCTTTCTTCTTTTTACAGAGGACTGCACGACTTTTTGGCTTTTCATTTTCATTGTTCTTCTTCGTAAAAAGATTCTATCATCTCTTTTTTTATCCGAAGTTTGTCGATGAAGGGATTTATCGGTCGGAGTTTCGCGAAGGAGTAATTATTAACTACCACAATTTGGGTTACATTGTTCCTCTATTTGTTATGCAATTGAAGGCTGTACTTGCGTGACTGATTATCATTACGTAATTAAACAACTGTTTGTTGTGTTAGTATATGTGGGACCTGGGTGGGTCGATAACTTTGCTACGAGTGATTCTCTTCTTTCGACTAAAAAGAGTCGTGTGTGATGTATAATTACAGAAATATTCAAATGAGATTAGCCGAGTTTCTAAGGATTTCAAAGTGAATTAGATAAATAAGCAGAATACAATGCAATAATCTAAAGTGCATTAAATACTGAATTTAGATGCCTGGGGGACCAATAGTAATAAATACATTTGAATTTACAAGCTTACTTTACCATTTTAAATGTGAAATTCCAACTACGGATTTTAGATTAGCAACGAATCCGTTACGTTCGTACGCGTTTGCTTCGATTCTAACACTTGCTGTCAACAAAAAACGGTTTGAAACAATCGAAGATGTATAGAATTAGGTGTGGGGAACGTGTATGATGTAATATGGACGATCAGCATGCTCGTTTTTATAATAATGTAACAAATACGGCCAATATTCTTATTTTGATCCTATTCGCCTCAGTCTGCCCTACCATTGACAAATAGGTAGGTACCATTGAATAAAAATTATTTCTAATCTTATTTCATATTTATAAATTCAGTTAGGTGACATCCTTCGCTTTTCAGTTGTCAAATGCGTTTTACATGCAATAATTCATAGATACTTAAAAACGCAATACTACGAATGTTGATATGAACTTCGTTATTCTTTTTGTAATACAAGGGTTTCAAGAAGATACTCCTAATTAGTTTAACTCGCTTTAGCTGTAGATCAGTGAAGTTATTCCGACAAAAAATAAAGATTCTTTGAAACGCAGGATTTCTCAGGACCTCCGCTAAAAGAAAGTCTAAGAAACTTGGACTCATCGGAACTAAGAATTCTCCTTATCTTTTCTTGAGACTAAACCTCTTGAAGAAACCGCACTTTCGCAATTCACTGAAAAAATTCCCAATTTTCTCCGACATACAGATAATTCAACAAATAAACCGTGAACAATATAAAATCGAATATTCGCACTTTTTAACTTCTGAAAATTCCATTTTTGCGTTACCGAAAGTAGCAATTTTTGGTAGTACTATTCTTCAAATAGAGAAACTGCTAAATGTGTCGAAATCATCCGAGTTTCACTGAATCATCCACACGTGGCATAAAGTAAGTTTAAATTCAATTACGTGTTATTGACTGTAAACCCTGGTACTTCGTATGACTTTGTGATCACTTTCCGACCTTTTCTTCAAGATTACATAGTACATTTCGACATCAGCGTTAGTCACATTTAACACGAATTCGCGCATCCCATCCATTAACTCCACATCCATAACACTGATGTACGATCTGCAGTTCGGTTACCATTATCAACAATCAGTATTTCTTCTTTAATTGTTTATTTCATTTCTTCGAATTATAAATACCTACCAATGCTATCAACAAATTGAAATTATGAAAACATTCCCAACAAGACAAAAATCCGAAGGAATTGAAATTCTAAGGACAGTCGGTAGATAGAAAGAAGAAAAATACAAGTATAGAATGTAAAACAGCCCCTTTGTCGTTATCTATATAAAGCAAACAACGATAGATGTAATCTGATAGTGAATGTGCATCTTAGTATTGACGCGGGCGACATGTTAAAACGCAAAAGACTTCTGCAAAATACTCAAACTCTGTTAAAAGTTTAATCCAGTAATTCGAGATAAAATGCCTCTGAAGTTAAAATGCTCCGATCCCGAGTTACCAAATGTCTAAATCTTCAATTGTTTTTAATCGCACCAAGTCGTCTTTAACTATACATTCTTCTTATCCTATTTGTTCTCATAAATATGTCCCTTTTTGTTAGATGTCGATGACATTTTTGACGTAACAGCCTTATAAAAGAAGTGGGCCATCTATCCTAGATTTTCCCTAGTCAATACTACATCGTGGATACAAAGTAACCCGTTCTAAGTGGTGCGAGGGATAAGGGACCCACGACCGAAACTCTTTCGGTTGGAAAGTCATAGGAAAAGGCGTCCCGGACACGCGCCTGGTGACGCGTCGAGTGACGCAGGTGGTTGCAGTAGGGGGTTCAACCACGAGACAACAATCTTCGTCCCTCGGCCGGAGTCGGCCGACTTCTGGCAGGTCAAAAGCGGACGGCCTCCGGTTGCGCAACGTGCTGCCCCAGCCACCGGGTGGCGCAAGGCGACGAACTTTTGTTGGAGGACCCGGCCTTGGCCAGGCTGAGATGATTTATATGCCAGTAAATCATAAATCCACGAAGCTCGCCGGACGAAGGTCACCGAGCCAGCCGGGCCCACGCGACAATGTGAAGAAAATGGGTCGAAGGAAGGCATAATTCATGTCCTAGGCACAGCAGCCAGCCGACCGGCTTTTGCTTCCTGTTCCGAGGAGCATAAATATTTCACTCGGAAGGAACTATGAATTCGCTGGGAACACGAGCGATAGATCTCTGACTTTCACGCCTGGCACCGTGGTAAAAGCCGCTTCCTGTTCCCGGGATCTTCTTTTTTAATCTCCACGTTGACGAAGTTCCATAAAATTGAGACCGGGCGCATCGGCTGCTTCTTCGTTTTACTGCTCGGCGGGGGACAGCCGATCACTGGATTTACAGCCGTGGCTGGAAAGCGTGCGGGAACTCGTTGGGGATCCTCGGTTTGGAACCGAGAGGAAATTATTTAAAGCGAAATTCAAAGGAGGATTTGCATTTCACTAGGTTTTTTAGGGTTCTCAGTGTAAAGATTTACTTAATGTTAACGCTTTGAGGACGAACGTCATCCCATTGGCGATCACTTTTGCGTATTTAGGGTTGAAAGTTGCGAGCGAATAATTTGATTGTTTCAGCAAGAAAAGATCGATACATAGTTTTCTACCTTTCTATTATTTTAGAGTTTGAGAGGTAATTGAGATTTCTATGGAAAACGTTCAGGCATCTATGCTTTAAGCTGTAAATTATGGTTCCTGTGACAAACACCCTTTTAAGACTTTAAAAAATTGACGTATTGCAGTAACCGAACCTTCTGAATCCCCGTATCCTTATTATTCACTGGTACCTTTATCCTACTCCCTACTCAAATAATTTACTATACAGATGCAATTTCTCAACTACTAATATTACAGACTCATACAACGTCACTGCAAATTAAATTTAGATGAAAATTTAAAGTGCCTCCCCCATTCCCCATATTTAATTGTTTACCGTTTACACTCAGAGTTAACTTTGTCTACTACAATTATTCTGAATACCATGCAGAAGTAGAGAAGAAACTAACCATGCCCGAAGATATTATTAAAATTACCATACTATTACTAAATTGAAAGATAACTCTCCTACAACGAGGGATAATTGCAAAATCCTCGCAACCGCTTGAAACCGGAGCGTACAAGAGGTGAACGCGGCGGGTACAGGAAGTAGCCGGCCCATAAGATAGAGAGATTCGTGCATCCTGCGGAGTACAAGGTCACGGGACAAAGAAGGCCGATCGATAAAAGCACCGTCCGAAGAATCGTCGTCGCGGGGGTCGTTGCTCTCCCGAGTCACGGCGCATCGGTGCCGAATACGAAAGGGATTCGTACTCGTAGTGACGGGGTCGAGTCTCGTTTAAATAAGTTAGCAGCGGCGGTGGCGGTGGTGCCGGCGTGCACAGAGGCAACAGAGACAGGGGGTGGGGGAGGCAAGGAAAGGCGAAGGCAAGGCGATGCAAGGCAAAGGCAGCGCACACAGCAGCACAGCAGCAGCACCAGCAGCACCAGCAAGGATAGATAGAGGAGGAATGAGAAATGAACAGGGAAAGAGAGACGCCGAGGGAAATTGCACGTGGCGGGTCGCGATTGGCTCGCACCTGTCTCCTCGGACCGCCCTCTTTTAGCCCAGGATCGCATGCCTGCGTACCTAATACGCTTTCTTACTCGTTGCATATACGCGGGCTCGCCTTGCACCGCGCGCCGCGCGTGTGTGTGCAGCGTGCACACCTTCTCACCGGCCTCCAAGGTGTTCGTTTCCCCGTGTGCTGTGTAATGAACCGCACACACCACCGCGTTACGGGCCCGTCCCCGGCCGCTCGCCTTTCCTCCACCGTGTCCTACGCCGCTACTCCTCCTCCTCCTCCTCCACCCCCTTCCGCCCTGCCGCCCTCCGGTCCCCACTCCGGCCGATGATCCGTCGCAGTTCAGCCGGAGTGGGGGCGACACCGGAACAAAGTGGTGGGGCCACGGAAGACTCCGCGGATAGGAAAGAGGACAGACGATAGTACATATTATACTTTTGTACGGGCGTGTATAGAGCGTGTGTATAGGTGGGGGTGGCGGCACTGGCTGGCTGGCAGGCAGGCAAGCAGGCAGGCAGGCAGGCAGGCAGGCATAGCCGCGGTTGCACACGGTTAATCTATCTCCGGGTAGACACTAAAGCGCAAGATGGAAGTCTCCTTCCATTACGATTGCCATATTTGCAACTCGAGGTCCTCTCTCCCTCTCCCTCACCCTCACCCCCCACCTCCTTTTTCCTTTCCGCTCTTCACCTCGCTCTCCCCCAGCAACCCCCTTTCAACACCCCGCCGTTCGCGATCTCCCGCGACCGGGTTCCCTCTTTGTTCGCGAGTGACTGCTTGTCGGCTCTCGCGATGAGTTACCGGCTCGTTTTTCTCGCCCGGCGCCGGGACGAGGAGGGCGCGACTCCGATCGGAAACACCACCGGACCCAGAGGCTGCTTCCCTCACCGTTCTACTGTTAACACGTTGACTGCTACATAAGCACTCACTGAAACTCCTATGCAATTGAAACAGTTTTCTTAATCAGACAGCAACTGGAAAATAAAGATTCTACATAACGACAGCTCTGCTGTTCTTCTTACGTTTCACGTATCAAATCAAATTTGGTTCATTCGATACGTCACGATCGTCCGTTTCCTTATTGTTTCTGTTGCCCCCCCCCTGAAGTTAGATGCAATGATGCCGAAACGTTGAGAAAATACTCCTATTGTACACAGCTCCCACCCGAAAGTCCCGAACAATTATAACGTTCATTGCTGGTGGAACTAATTGGACGTATTGACACTGACAAGAAAATCCAGCGCTTGGTGACAACGGGACTAATCACTTCCATGTATTTTTACTGTACTAACACTCAGCGGTTTAGTATGTATTAGCATCAGATACGCACACAGCTAGATTGGTAAGCAACAAATGTATTAATTTTCGTTGTGCCGAGTAGAGTACAGGTGTACAACAAACATCATGTTTTTGTTATTTCGACTTCCTTCGTTTTAATACAATGATTTGTATTGTAAATAATAAGTGCTTGTTATAATATGCAGTAATTATATTCATTCCTTTGACTAAACTTATTTATATGTACGTTCAGTACAATTAGGATAAAAACGTAAGGAGTTGGAATTATCTATACCATGAAGGTTAAAAGAAATTAATTTAAGCAATTTCCAGAGATATACGAATATAACAATCTTCAAAGGATAATACGAGAAGAAAACTAATAAAATTTGATGGTATATGAGACGATTGCAGTTTATAACGATGTATGGAATTTGCTGAGGGGTTAACTCTTTAGGAGCGATATACTGCTACAAGGTTCTGACCGTCGATATCATTTGCAGCGTCAACATTTCATTTTGTACCTTCTAGTGTTAAAGATAACTATGTAAACTATCAACAATTTAACATCCGTAACAGAGAAAGAATGGTTCGGATAGATTGAAAAAATTGAGAATTGGGCGTTATCCCTTGAAGGATTAATTTTCGAAGTGCCAAAATGGCAACGGTTCAATCCCTCGCATTTACATTTTTTATAACATAATAACGATAAATCATTTATATTTCATTCTCAGTGATGTATCTGAACGTATAGAAACGTACTGAGTTGTTAGGGGTTAAATGAGAAAAATTCGTTTTTTCGATCGTTCCCTGATCGTTGTCCGCGCGAGTTGCGTAGCTTCTCCCTTATCAACGTCGATCGCCGCGCGCGGAAGGGGAAGCGAAGATCCTCGCGTAACGATTGCATTGTTTCGGATTGCGTGCTAAGTTACAAATTGCGGGGCTTGTACGCGCGAGCGTGCGTTATATTTGAGGCACTCGTTAACAATCGTTGCATGTTCCCCTTTGAAGATACGCGGGCCCGCGGTTTCGGGGATGGGTCACGTGCACGCGGATCTTTCTTGAGGTTGAACTGAATTCGGAGCGCTTAGACAAGCTTCGCTTGCCAATTTATATAGATCTACGAATAACTCCTACGAGGTACTTGTGAAATAGTTTCAGAAAGTTTATCGAGACTTTTGTTTTCTTTGGCATGTGACAAATTTATCTTGTCACGTTTGACGAATCCGTTTATAGAGATGCGCATCCGTATAAAAATTACTATGTCCCGAAATAGCTGGTAAGCTCACTGCTAAAAGCTGAGAAGCTAAACGAGCCTTTTGAAAAGATGGGTCAAAGCAGATCGGCGCTCCTTTGTTCGAGAGTTAGCACAGGTATAGGATAATATATAAAATACATTCATAGATAGCAGTGTTTTTGTATATGCACGTTTTCATTGAAATTCAATGTGGAAGGAAATTATGGACTTCTTGTCCTATGTTAAATACTAACTGAACGTATAATTTTGTACTCCAAATTATTCACTGCAAACAATACCTATATGTTTACATAAGCTCCTTTGTTGTGTAATCATGCAGCATCTCCCACTGCGTCTTTTTAATTCATAATAGGAGATGCGTATCTTTGTTTGCAAATGATTAAATGATTGCAAAATTTAGTTGAGAACTCATCTCTTGTGAATCAGTTTTCTCATGTAAATGTGTTACGTTGCTCCGTTGAATGTTATTGTTCGGTGATCGTATCAGATTCTTTGATATATTATCAGCCAGTTTCTTTTCTATTGTTAATTACACCCATGCAAAATCCTTTTGTAATTATACTAAATGCGATTGTTTACTATAGACATATGAAATTTATAAAAAGATACCCATCTTAAATCGTGTAAACTGCCACCGCCATTTTAAAATTACTATGTAACTAAACTCAAACTTCTCCGAGTTTCAACGCTTCAACGTGCATTCGAACCGTACTATTCAAATGAGACTCATTCTCAATCAGATCCAATAAAAACCTATTATTCCTCAAGCATTCGCTTGCATCAATGGAATCACCCGATATCAAACGATTGAACACCCCCGTAAAAAGCTAATAAAAATGACGATTCACTAGAAACTCCTGCTCAACATCCACGAAAAACCTTTCCCAAGAACCAAGCCAAACCCGAATAAAAGCAAATCAGATCAGAACACCCAAGAACCAAACGAAACAACGAAAGAAACCGAACAGATCACCGTGTCAGAAGAAACCAAGCCGCCCGGTTCCATTGATAAACCAAGTATCCCTAGCTCGACATTAGCGGGCGTACTCGCGCAGAACAAACTCGTCGTTCCCAGCGTCCGGGAATCCACGGTTTTTCACCGTGGTACCTTCTCCCCCGGCTCCCACCCCGTCGATCCACACTGTCGAACATTTTCATCGCGCGATCCCCCCCTGGCCGCGGGACTTATAGCCGATCCGCGTGTTTGCTAGGCGATCAGTAACGCGTTAACCGTGTCCGGGCTTTGTTATCTTCGAGCCAAGGCAACTCGGAAACAAAAACACCGTCCGCCCGGGCATGAAGTAATAAAGAACCATAGGAACGGCGAGGAGAAGAAAGCCAGGCGCACGTGTGTACGTGGTGTACACATACGTGTGTGTATGCGGTGGGAGCGAGCAGGGGGGGGAGGCAGGGTTGTAGCGGGCCCCGTGAAGATCGTTCGGCGACCTGTTAAGTAACCAACAGATTTACAGGACTCTATCTTATCGACCGGCCCGTACACCGTCCCTCGGTGGTTGCGCCGCGCGCGCGCTTATTTATTCGTTTGCAAATGAATAAAGAAGGCCGATCGATGCTCGCGAGGCCCCCGCGGCCGCCTATGGATTCCAATCTAAGAAGTATAGAAGTTGCCCGAACGGGCCCAATGAGAGAGGGAACGAGAGGGTTGCTGCGGCGGCGGGCGGGTGGGGGAAGTCCGGGCATGTCATACGCGAAACCCTTATCTCGTCCGGGCGGGATCATGATCGTTCCTCCGCGCGAAGTTCCCCGCGGGACAGCCAGGTACACCAATTCACGGGCGCAACACGGAGTGTGAGAGGGTTTTAATGTTACCGGCGCTCGGGCCCCGGGGAATTTATCGTTATTCGTAATCGGCGCGGCTGGTCGAGTTTCTCGGCGAGCTCGCTCGCTCGCTCGCCTTTCGGCGGGCATCGCGCGCGTGTGCACACGTCCCGATCGGCGAAATGTCTTCTGCGGAGGGGGCCCCGCGGGGCCCGTGTTCGACGGGCCCGTAAAAAAGCGTTAGATACCGCGGCAACTAAGTACCCGCGGATCGCGAGTTACGGCGGGATCACGCTACACCGCGGTTGGAGGGGGGGGGGGGATCGTTGTTCACCGTTGTTAATCGTTGATCTCGCGAGGTGTTTTGTGTTTCGGGAAACCGAGGCTGAGGGGAGTCGTCGGATTAATTGGCTTGATCGGTGGACAGACGGCCCGGATAGAGGCAAGGAATAATCGAAATTGGGTGAGTGATCGTTGATTGGAACGTTTTTCGGTTATACGATGGTTCAAATCGTTGATTGGTGTTGACGAGTGTAGTGTAGATATATTCGTCTTCATCTTTGGTTGGCTTCTGGTATTGTTACTTAGTTATGCGGGAATTCTTGGGCCGAGTTATGTCGTGGTGTGTGTGGGACTGTAAATTAAATTTCTTTTTTGGGTCTTGTAGGTGCTGAGAGAACTATTCGACGAGTTCGTAAATCATAGGAAACAGGACGTCTGTGTTGTACTATTTTACTTGTTGCATGTAACAAATTAATGGCAGTAGTAATTTTAACAATAACTTTTTAGTGACAGCTCGGTATAGTTTAATTTCACCGATGGCCAATCGCAGAACCGTCACTATTTTTGCAACAATCCGCAACAACTGTCATCAGATTCAAGGAGTAAGAAAAGAATGAATCAATTTTTAGGGGAGTTTGCTGCGCGGATGAAGTGGACATAAGCCAAAATCGTTCACGGTTTCGGAGTGGGTTCATTACCGCGTCTAAAATTAGACGTCGATAGATCGTCTTTGATCGATATGGGAAACCCCGAATGGTATCAGAAGATTGCACGGAAACTGTTTCATTGTTATTCGCGCCCAGTAAAATGAAATTGTTCAATCAGCCCAGAGGACAAGAAAAGGTTCCGAAGTCGAAGAGTCGTGACAGCATCCTAATCGCGGAGTTGAACTTGACCGGAGGAGTTAAGGAGATCCGCTGAGTGTGCCGATCAGTCACGCAGGCTTACAGACCTATAACCGAACCATTTAGCTAACCTAATCTTCATCCGGGCCCGGGTGGTATAATCCCCGAGGGAAAGAAGGATGCGCGGGAACAGGTCATTGCGTGGCACAGCGCATGTGAACATTGTTCTGGACGCAATTTAAACGGCGTTTGACCAACGGGTCAATCTGCCGGCACTAATGCACTCATGCCTGTGTAATAGACTGGCGAAACTAAAAGCAAAACTTGAGGATCGTTCTCTTTTCTTATTGGCCGTTTATTTACGAGGCGCGCGTCTATATATATGTATTGTTAGACAAAATGATAAAACGCAGAGTTGCTCGGTCAAGGTTCCCTCGGCGTGGCACGAGAAGTTGAGAGTTATGTTCATCGGTGAGGGAATTCGGTTGCGATGCCTATACATGCTTGGTTTGGAAGTTTATTGAGATGTTTGTCGTGTAAAGATATTGCATCTTGAAAAGAAAAGTGTACTTTATGTAAATTGCTATGAGAGCAAAGTAGTTGTTTAGTTTCGAGATACATTTTCATTAAGATTTAAATATTCGATAACTGTCCAGGCAAGATGATTTTTTAATATATTTAATCTGAAAAAATACTTTTAGAAAGGTTTGCTTGGTCCTTGTGAAATATAGTTCAAACTATTGTTTCTTCATACGTTGAAAGTAACTGACTAAGAAATTAAGTGTAATTGTATATTATATTAACATTATAAAATAAAGTATCTATACTTTTTTGAATTTCGTTCAAAATAGATAAGTGCGCTGTTCAAAGTCTGTTTCCAAGTTGATTAGCAAAAGGCATTTTCATGTAGCAAGAATTTAAAAAAAACGTGAACGTGTTTTCCCGTTACTTTCATTATAAGGTATATAAGTTTCTATAGTATACAAGTTTCCGATTGTAATATAAAATCCGTGACGCGACATCTTAAGATTTTATTATATATAAATCCTTTCGAACTGTTGAACCGTGGCGCGAAGATTTTTATGTTCCTCTGGTTTCCCGTATCGAATATACAACAGTGAAAAGATTTGCCGAACATTAGCGCATTAGGTTTCCTCAGAAATGTCTGTCTGTATTTCTCAAAAGCTATGATTTTAATTATGACAGGCCAAGCTTTTATGAAGAAGTATTTGCATGAATTACCGCTTAATTAAATAAAAGAGGTATTAACGGCAGGGTTTCCGGAGCCATTTAATAGAACCGCGTGCATTCACACCATTACTAAGATTTATGCATTGACCCGGCCAAGTTTTATCCGCTCGATTGGCAATGTCCAATGAGCGACGATTAATGCCACTCGTTTAGTCGGTTCGCGATAATTGCCGTTCGTTTTAACTTGCCGCTTAGAAAACTGAATAATACGCGCGAACGGAATTCTCGGCCGTCATTCAGATCAGTTTTCTCGATGATTTACGATCGCATAGTCGATGTTTATGGATTCGGAATGTGTATGTACGACCTTCCAAGATTGAACACGGTTGAAGTTTAATATTATTTTCGCCGAGCCGTTCATTTTACTTGTAGCCTTGATATGATAACAACAATAATAACGGAATATACAAATTTTTTATTGTTTTCAGTTCGTGTAAATTAGTTCATGAATATCGGAATTTGCATAAGCATTCGTAGTATATTTATAATTCGCAATCTCGTTTGCATGGTAATTTTTAGTGGCGTGCAAACAATCGTGTATAATATGTTAATATGATCTACGATGGGCGGTTCACGTCTCGCGAAAAACTGTAACGTCGCTCTAGACATGTAATGTTTATGGTTAAAAATAATTTTCAACATCGAAGTTCCTTTTGTAATATTAATCTCTGTGAAAGAGATCTCTATTCACTCTGAGAACAATATTGTATAAAAATTTATAAATTCATTCGTATTTCTTCTATCAAGAAATAAATTTAATATTCTCATGAAATAAATGATCTCAATTTCCCTTAACCCAAATATAACATAGCTTTTTCAAACATTTTGAACGGTATCAACATTTATAATTATAAACCAACATAATTTAGGAACTACAAGGGTATTAATTACTTAAACGGCAGAGGGTTAAAACGATTTTCAGAGATATACTTTCCGCATATGCACAGCCACGGCTAAGAAATAAATACTGAAATGCCTGATAATGACACTACTTTATATCCTTCAAGGCGGACACTAAAGGAAGTTTCGAAAAATGAACTCGGAGCTACCTGATATTCAAGTTAGATATTATGCAAGGGGTTGATGCGGTCTAAGAGAAACTCCCAAGCTATCTGTCTCCGTACTGTTCCCCCTTCCCCGAACCACGCGATGACCAACCCTTCCACGTAGGTGTGATTAATTCTCACAACGCACGGACTACGCTTGAAAAGCTGTTAGACACGAGAACCGTGATACCTGAAATATTCGATTAAGTCGTTGCCGTCAAATATCTCACTGTAGATGGTGCTCACTGTACAAATATCTATCTGTAATCTTAAAAACGTTGTACTTAAACTAGTTTACCTTCTATAGAAAATTTTCGTTCATATTTTATTTCGCGAAAATGTGTAAACTTAATTTTTGGAGACACATAATTCGCATATTTACATATCTGTATTCTTCTCCTTTGTGAGTGAAGTTTCTTTTTATCGAAAATAAGATTCTCGAAGAAGCAAGTCAATTTTCATAAATTTTCAATTTATAAGAAACGTTAGATTCGACATTTTAAAGCTCGTTTTCGTTAATAGGCGATCAGTAAATTGTACATTTTCATGCAAATGTAGCCGTCTCAATAAAAATGTTGTTTCACTGTATAGTATACCGAGTTAATGTAAAGTAGCTTGAAGTTTACACTTCGAATCACAATATTCTCCGCATACCATCATTCACGCCTAATAAAAACAGACACTTTAACTTAACAAACACCTTTCGTTAATCCAATCAACCCGAGTTACCAAACTGCACTAATGGGAGAAGTCCGTTCCCAACAATCAACTGGCAAATCTGAATAAACCCCTTATTTCTAATCCACAGAAACCGGTATCTAACAAAGTGAAATTCCAAAACCGATCTCGTCTCCGAATTCGTCTAACCCATAAATCCTCTTAAATTGTCGCTTAACGGTTCGCTAACGATACGATATCGCATTGAAAATCGACGGCAGAGCGTCGCGCGCTCCGGACATCGTCGAACAAACGGAGCAGCAGCTGCGGGGGTGGTTCGCAGCTGACCATCGGCCAGGAAGAAACAAAAAGTGGGGGCGACACGGGGACCAAAGGCAGCGTTGACCATCGGCTGTCTCCGCCGGACCCATTGTCCGGGCTCGTGCCCATTAGAAACCACGCCAATTCCCATTGATAAAGTCCTCCGGCTCCTTTCACCATTATCCTCTATTATTCAGCCCGGTAGCCTGGCCCCGCTACCTGCGGAATATATTTCATAATCGTCGGCAGAGGGAGGGGAGGACGGGAAACAGGACGACTCCCCCTTTTTCGGGGACTAATCAACGCCCACGCAAGCTGCGCGCTCCCGGCTGGAGCATTGTGCGCGCGTGCTGGTGGCTGCTCCCTGTCCGCTCACGGATCTGGACGGGTCGCTTCACAGACGCTGGGGATTGTTGGGTAATTGCGGAAATCTATTTACAGCCCATTACTTGTACAAGCTGCCGTAGGAAATACGCGTTGCACCGTTGTCGGGACTATTTTCAGTATCACGAAATCGGCATTCGATTGCCGAAACTCGGGCCTGACATGGGTTTCTCATTGCGTTCTTTGTTTAACGTTTGTGTCTGTTGTTTCAGGAGTTTCGCGAGCGAAGTTGGAGCGTTGAAAATTGGTGACGCGAGGAATTGAGTAGAGAATTCGTATGGAATAAAGGATTATTTTAAGCGAAGTATTGAATTAAGAAGTTGGTTGTTGAAATATATCTGCAATTTACTTCTTGGTGCGTTGGAAAAGTTTGTGGGAGTTGTGGGAGTTATATTTTTGATAATATGATAAACATGTACGTTTGAAGGAAAATGATTGAAATGCTGCGCATTATAATTTGGAATACATCTTCTTTGATTAAAGATTTTATAGGAATTACTTTATAGAAATAACAGACATTTATTACTCTAATTTAGGTTTGCGTAAATACAGATTGCAGTTGGATTATGCAAGAAAATATGTCCTCCGCCTTTCAAGGTGGCACGTTTCGTGTTCCTCTTATTTTAGGAAGTTGCCACGTGACATTCAAGAAGTGTGCCTAATAGACAGCTCACGCAGGATTCTCTCGTCATTTCCCCGCATTTATCCTGAAAAGTGACTGAAGAGGGTGAGAAGGTTAGCAGCTGCCTTCTCGTCTCTGTTTTCCTTGTTCCCGAATTTCGGGCGCGTGTCTTCCTCCCGCCATCCATTGGAATTCCCGCGGCTGCTGCGTTTTGCTTTCGATTACGAGCGATTATTTTTAACAGTTTTCACGGGTAAAAGTTATTTATAAGCGTGCACGATGAGTGACCCTTCGCGGTACGCGCTTAAGGGATTTTTCCTTGTTTACATTTTAAAGTGCAGGATGAGTGGCGACGTTAAGGGCTGCATCAAAACTTTGTCGCCCCCCCTGGAAATTTTAGCCACTGGATTATGTCAGTTAAAGCACGCTGAATATTTCAATACGGTACAATGCCGTTGCTGGCCTTAATAACTCTTTAATTCGATTTCGTTCGATTTGTAGATGTTGCTGTAGCTCTCAGGCATATAAATACAAAGCATGAAAGAAATTCTGTTGACAGTTAATTACTTACATATGTGTACTGTTTAAGGTAATTGTTGCATTAATGTGTTGCGCGTTAAATTGTAACGAACTTGAAAACTTAAGGTAATTGTAAAACTTTAAATTTGAAATTTGAAATTTGAGATCTGAGTTTCAAAATTTGAAGTCTGAAATCTGAAATTTAAAAGTTGAAATTTGAAATTTGAAATTTAAAATTTGAAATTAAGAATTTAATATCGAATACACTGCTAATGATTCACAACGAGTAACCTAGTTAATCAAAGTAGATCAATGATTAATAGTATTAAACAAGATCTCTCACAAAACTGTTTTTCTCCAATTAACCATAAAAACATTCGGTTAATAAACACGAAATCCAGTCCTCGCAGTGTGTCACGGTAAAAAAAAAACATTTCAAAATCGTCAGTTTACGACGCGCACGAACGCAACACGCTTCCTTGGGTGTATTACAAACGTCGTTCGACCGTCAACCGAGGTCACGGAAAAGGAAAAGAGGACGGATATCGGGGGTGGCGCGTGGCTGTTTCAATTTTGGGGGTGTAACACGGCCATAAATAAAATCCGGGCCGTTCGTTTTCGGGCGCAGCGTGCGCGCGGAAGCGCGCTCGCCTATTTTTGGATAGCCGATGGTGCGTGGAACTTTTACAAGTTTCAGGAAAAACCGGCCGCGCCCGTTGTCTATGGGGTTCTATCAATAGCGAGAGAGAGATTCGTTGCCCGTGGAATTGCTTTCACGGACTGACGAGCCCTCGAGAAACGCTGCCGCTAGTCTCCTGTGACTTATTTTTTCAGTGTTTCCATGATGGCTTTATGGTGCTCCACGAACGGTGCTCTAGGACTTTGCCATGGTTTAATAATTGATGGCTTTTTGAGTAACACGCTTTAGTCTAATTTACACGGGAATCTTCCTCTTTCCAGATCCTACTCGTTGCATTTACGTAGACGGACCTGAAGTTTTCTAACCAGCTTCGTACGCTATTTCTGGCAAGATTCTAGGCTTTGCATTATTATCGATAGAATTTTATGCTGACTTGGATTTTTATGTAGCAAAAGAAAAAGAAAAGATCAACGAAACATTTTGAATTAACCGTTTGATTTACAATACTGAATTAATTAGCGTTATATTACAGATTTTATATTGAATTTAATAATTGCGAATATTATTCTGACTACTTTGCTTTAGACGAGTCGAAGGAAAATATTATTTTTTATGTTTTCCTTAGGGGAAATTATTAACGGTGAAGTAACTTCGTGAAGCTAATTAAGTAACATTATGAAGCAAGAGATTAATTAAAGGATTCCGAAATTTATTACGAAATCTGAGTATTTCGGTGTGAAAATGTACCAAGCTGACATCGTCGCTAATTACCTGATATAGAATACTAAATAAACGCTCTAATTAAAAAGTAATACTTTAAAATATCATTTTCGTCATTATTGGTTTTAATAAAGTAGGAAAGAAGGGACACTACATTTTTAATTGAAACTTGTGTCTTATTAGTATTGAAATATTTTTATACGTTATAAACGCATAAAAATCTGCTGTCCAATCATCGATGATCTTCGAATTTCTAACTGTAAAATCTATTACAATTTACGTCAGTTCTATTCACTATGAAGAGAATGGATTCAGATAAGATTGTACAAATCATTAAGTTGTATTCAAAGTAAAAACAATGAAATGAAAAAAATTAATACAATTTATAATTCCATTATAAACAAACTCTCATATAGCAATATGAAAGTACTTTTAAAATCTTACAACATTTACATTCGACAAAGTTTCATTCGCTTTGAATTCATGTTTCCGTTCCCCTCGACCCCATGCAACTGCGTTTTAATCCATTTTCCTCTGCACATAATAATATTGACATAAATTATAATGATAATATCAGGAGACCCAACCCCATATAATTTTCAGATTAATGTCGACGGTTATAATCGCGTTATGCTGTATCACGTTTAATTTATCGTAATTAACTGGCGTGTATTAGATAATTATCTCTAATTAAGTAAGCAATTTTAGACACGATTTTCTTTGCTACAATACAGGAGAAGTTACGTAAGATAATTAAAGTATGCTGATAAACGCAAGAATTGCGGGTTTCAGACGAGATAAAGGTTTCAAACGTTTATATTCGTTTATTTCTGACAACAACTGCTATATCGATTTCTGAGAATAGGCACACTGTTTAGTTTCTTCCGTAGAAAAATCTGTGTGAATTTCCAGGTTTCCTATTTTGATTTTATTCGTTTAAAGTTTCGCAATCGTCGGCGTCCTTTATTTTCTAATGCCGTCAAGTATCAACTACCCGGCAATATGATTCAAGTGATGTTGCGTGTCTACTAAAACAGAAGAATGATTCCGACAGAAAGACAACAAGTTCGTCTACGCATGCCATGCAGAAAACCAATGAATGTTTAACACCGTTTTCAAGGATTGAGCACTGCGTCGTATAAGGACAAAGTTGAACTGGTTCAAGTCTAGAAACGACTTGAACGTGCCTTGAAAGCGTACAGTTTCTACAGTGAAATCTGCATAAAAATATTTACTTGACACGAAACATTGTGTTCATGGAAAATACGTATTTATTGTCTATTGCATTAGACGTGGACTCATTGGTAATACAATGTTAAATATTAAGCATGTTAAAAATATTTTTCAAAAATTTATAAAATCTGAATTTTAATAGAATTCAACACACTGCAATTTCATTTAGAATTCATTCAAGCCATCCCCAAAGGAATTTTATTTAACTTCAGTTATTTTATAACGAAGAAGACACGGAAACGTGAAGTTAAATGATCATCCGCGGTTCACTGACAATTCGAACTCTTTACACTCCACAGACTCCGCTAAGGTGTCAATTATTGTTTAAATATTTTAATAAGCAAAGTTGAAAAAGCTGCCACAAAATCATTGGATTTGTTACATATGTAAATTCTGCCTTAAGTAGGAAAATAAAAAATTTTAAAACTATTATGACATTTTATAATTAGAAAAATTGCTTGGAGTTGCAGTAGGTTAGAAAATCGATTAGAGTGCCAAGGTCTGATAATTCAATGAAAACAACGAAATAAATGAATGGAAAGTACAGGTTTATGCGCGAGGCTACGCACGTCCAGAGAACTTTAAACCGCAGGTCAAATTAGTCAACACGTGTTTTAGCTCGTTTGAGATACTACCATGAGAAACAATTAAAAATTCTTTTGTATTCCGGTCCTGGAACAAAACCGCTTGTCACCCTTTTTCCATTTCAGTGGCGGCACGTCGACAGCGGGAGCTCAAGAGAGCGCAGCGCGTGCATTTTTCCGAGATAAGCCTGTTCCGGATTTCCATTCAATGGGAAGATCGTGTAGAGATTCGGCCCGCGGAAAAATTGCCGTGCAACCATCGTATAATTGCGTTATCAGTGTCCGGCGGATATATTGCGGGGAGCTTCTGATCTCACTGACAGCGTATCATGTTTCTCATAAAGGAGAGCTTCGCGCAGATCGAACCTTCGTATCGCCAGTCCACATCTAGTACAACAGCTTGTAACCAGACATGCAACTTGATGAAAATTAACACCGCCGTGGACAAATTTCAGCAAATTCGAGTAATATCTGTTTTTCTCGCATTAACCGCACTAAGTTTATGGACATTTATTTACAGTTTATTCTATTGGTCTTCGAAAAATCGATGTTCGTTCATTTGGATTTTGAACATTGGAAGTCTAAAGATGGACAATTAATCCTTTGCACTTTCCTCGATTAACATTAGGTTTACGAATATTTATCGTGCAGTTTATCCTATTAGTCTTTGAAAACTCGATGTTCGTTCATTTGGATTTTGGGAATTTGAGGTTTAAAGATGGATAATTACCTCTTTGCACTCCAAAGACTCCTCTCGATTGTCAATTGATTTGATCCAGCGAGATTGAAAAATTTGATATTTAATATTTAACTTTGTACAATGCATCAATATGTGAAATATTGAAAGAAAATAGTTTTGTCTCTCAATGTATGTTCGATTCCTTGTCAAGTCAATTTCAGAAAATGTCGTCTGTATCTTATTAGAGAATGTTGAGTACTTCTAGTGAAAAACTGGAGCTTGTAAGGTTAAAATATACATTTAACGAACGGATGAAATATTACATTTTCGTTTACTTTGTGCTTTACATAGTTTTGAGAATATTATCTTACATTTGCGTAGAAATCCTCAAACTATTTCGAAATGGAAATCGAAGTCCTATATAACCTAATTTAGTTGATTAATTAAACAAAGAAATCTTATATTACAGTTTATTTTAGGAAGCTAATTCTTATTCAATCGTGTCTATCGAAACAAGCACGCAAAGGTATCCTCCAGACATTCGATCCGTTCATCAGATCGTCATCGATGATGAATCCTCAGCAAGAATCTGCTATTTTCAGGTACAAAAGGATAAGACGTCACGAGACTGATTGACCTCGTTGTCACGTATGTGCGTTGTTGTAAAAAAAAAAGAAATTCAAGTTTCTGAAATGAGGCATAATAATGCCGGAAACCGAAGCCGATTCCTGAAAAAGGAGAACGAACGAAAACCGTCAGTTCCCCGTACACGCGCAAACACGCCTGTACGTAGTACGTGTCTCGTTGGAAGGAATTGGCTGTGAAAGGAGTTTTCTAGGAATGGATGGAACAACAAGTGCAAACCGTTGATCCTCCTTTAATTATTTAGTCTGTGCTGCATCTTGGTTATTCTTATGAGTTTATGATCACCTCTAATGATGCTCAGTGACCGGGCCGACGGCGATACGTAACACGATGCGGATGTACGTGACGCGGTTTCCCATGGAATAAAACAGCGAGCAGAGCCTGATAATTGCGGGCGTACGCATGCCGGTCACGGACAGGTGTTGCGCGTCGTGCAACGCACTGGAATAGCGCTTATTTGTTTGTAACAGTTGTTCTCGCTGTTGGTAAGTATTAACCTCTTTGCGCTATCAGCGCGTCCGCGGGAATGGCTGCCGCCCGTTCGAAATTTCGCGGAATTTTCGAACCGTCGCGTCGCGTCGGAGGAACCGGAAGAAACGCCAACGCGCGGTTGCTCCGTTGCAATGGCGAAGGGAAATACGAGTATCGCAAGGGAATAATGAAAAGGACGTAACAATTTTGTATGATTTTTAAATGAGTATTTTGTATGAATTATGTACAATCGACTCCACTGCAATGTCGGAGGGAAATATAAATATGACAAGGGAATAACGAAAAGGATATAACAATTTTCTTTCCATCAATTTCGTGAAATTTTTAAATGAATATTTTGTAGAAATTGTATATAAACGTGCAACTGATTCCGCTGCAAAAGATTATTCCGTTCTAACAGATCATTTGTAAAATTCTATCATATCTATTGTAAAAATGAAATGAAGTTAGTAATATTTTAGATACACTGATATTCAAAATTATCAGCAGTATTTCAAATATGCTGCATTTTCTCTATACAATATGCGCAATCGTCTGTGATGGCGAGCGAAAGTACTCGCATAGCAAAAGAATAATGAAAAGGATGTAACAATTTTGTTTCGCTAAATTGTGTTGTATAATGTTTCAATTAATATTTTGTACAAATAAATGTAAAGAAATAAAATCTGTACTCTAAATTTTACAAAGGAATTATTCTTAGATTTAAATATTATAAAAAGTATATGAGAATGGCATTTTCAAGTAACTTATACTGTCGAGAGACAACATGAGAGACGCCTTGCATGATCCTACATTCAAATTTTCAAATTTTTTACAAGAATGGAGAAGATATTGAATATTATTAAATGAAAATTCGGAAGTACAGTCATACCTTTATTTAAATAATATCTAAATATTCTTTTACAATTTTCACGGGACTGAGGGACGAATGAAAATACGTGTTGCTCATATAAGTCGGATATTAAAAGCCTGAGAATTGTAAATTATTTTTTGAAGGATGCAGGAAATAACTGATTATCTAGCAGAATATGACGTTCATTGTTAATCGTTGTACATTGTACCATACAAATCAGCTATTCAAATTTATGTCAATTCCTTTATTTTTTTAGAGAACATTCTAGACATGTTTTATCTTAATTCTTTTAATCTTAATGTAATCGTGAAATATTATAATCGGTTCGTTTGGTTTCAATTTTAATGGGAATGCTTAGGAAGGTATACGCACCTACACGTGAACAAAACATTAGGATTAAATTGGCGTTCGTTGGCAGTCCAAGTTAACAGCGCGAAAGACAGTCCTTTTGTCAGCGTCGTTCGTTTCGCGCGTGCACCTTTTTCCCCGTGACAAAAGCGCGGAGATAGCGGACATAAACTGTTATGAACGTGGGCGTCAGACTAAATATACCGATGTAAATATTCCAGACTGGTGGGCTCGAAGGGGGTTGACCGCGAAGAAAAAATGCTCGAAGTCGGTGGCGGGCATTTTGTGCCTCTCGACAACTCGTAAAGAACCAGCCATTAATTGCAACGAGAATCGACATACATACTCGCTTGCTCAAACAAAACTTACACGCTGAAAAGAGATGCTGTTCTCCTCATTGTTATGTAGCCGATTGTATTATAGAAGTTTTTGAATTTTCGAATCTCAGGATTTTTATGGTTATACGTAATATGCCGCTATTGTACAGTTTGGTATATCGTTTTTAGAAATATTGACATTTGTTCATTTAGATCTTGGAAATTAGAGGTTTAAAAGTAGATAATTGAGGTATACATTTACGTGACTGCAACAATAAAAAAAATCCAAACATTTATTAAATAATGTTTATAAAACTTGATATGAGTTAAATTGGCTCGTTCTGCAAATCCAATGTTAATGGGAATTCAAAGTTTTATGCGTTATTTTACTCGAAGTGGCATCAACGGATTTTATTTGCATAGAAGTGGCATAAGCAAATGCAACTTTTGTCATGAGAATTGGATATGTATGGAATTAAAAAAGGTAAATAAATGAATTTTACACTGTTTTGAATGTATATTATATTGATCTTTTCCTTTTCTTCCTTTTGTACGTTAGATACATGTTTAACACACGGGAACACTAAATTTATCGTGATCACAATGCATTGAACATATTTTTTCATTATTATCATTTTTATAATTACCACTATAAAATAAGAATATAACAGTAATAATAACTATTCCAAGAAGAAAATAAATTCGCAGCAAATTGCTTTCGAATAGTAAAAAACAAACATGTTCAGTGATAAATCATGAAAAAGTAAAATTCTTTAGCCTATCTATGTTAAGAAATTTGCCTATTTATCTCGTCTTCCAGAAAATTTAACAATAACGCTTCGCATTCAACGACAAACATTTAATTGATGTCCAACTATTAGTACAATTGTTTTCTCGGCACGCCGAGCAATTTATTTTCCGAAATATTCTGGGGCTCTATATTAGGAGCTGCTCGTATCAGTCGCCTTTACACTAATTTCCTTCAAACGGCATTATCAGAAATCGTATTTTCAAAAAGACTACTGTTCACCGATTCACAAGTGAACACGCAATGGAACGTTCAACAAACTCGATGTTTTATATTCCGAAAAAGTATAGCTTCCCCGTAGACAGTACTTTATCAAACCGTAGCGAGCCGTCTCAATTATTAGAGGCTCGAGAAGTGTCTGGAACGTAACGCGGCAAAAAGAAGGGGAGAAGAAAAAGGAGCAGTCCGTTTACACGATGAACCTCTCGCGGTTGATTCTCCACCGTTGGACTAGGAATAAGTTCATCGACACGGGTCCGCGACACGGCCGCTCAAAAATAGCCGATGTATAAATTATGCGTTCCCGGGGAAATGAGAACAATGTTACGGCCGGGCGTAGTTAATGCAAATTGTGGCCCGGGGTAGAATTAGATTCTACTTCGAGGACGCTTAAATAGTTCGCGAAGCGCCGGCCAGGGATTATCATTATTCATCGTGAAGCGTCTTTGAATTGCAGAAAGCGATTAGGCGGTAAATTAATTCACTTTTTCTGCCGCTACGGAGCCTCGGTATTCTCCCCGATTCCGATCGTTCCGCGCGGCGAGTTGCAGTCGCAGTCGAACGCTTCGATCGGAATTTACATCACCGAATCTTCGAACAAGCGGAACGGCAGCGTTAACACAATGAGATAATTTATTTATGATATCGTGGGAAGAGAGCGAGAGCCGACCGGATTTCTCGGTTCTCTTCTTCTACCGTGGATTTTCCGGAGTTAATTAGTCCATTCATGGAAAACGACTAATTGATTCATGAGGCTTATTATGTTTTTCATATTTCTTGCTGTATATGCATATGCATCAGGCTGCCCGACAAGCTTGCGACGTTTCGGTTCGTAGAACTGTGGCGTAATTTACGATCCGTTCGCAACTCGCGTTTCGCAATTTCGCTTTGCTTTTGTATGCCGGATTGATTAAACGTTCTTCTCGTAGTTTTTGAAGGAGGCACTAATTGACTGGACTCAATATGACTAATTGAGTACTGCCGGTTTTTATTCGCTAATTTTCTAACGTTTTTTAATGCGATTCGTTATTTCGAATATTACACTTACTTATAACGGGAACTGAGAAATAAAGACTTCTTAACCAGTTATCTGCGTTCGACGAGTATACACGTCATCTTAAAGATTGAAACGATACTAACTCTTTCAACGATGAATTCTTTATTTTCTCACATAAACATGTAATCCTTCTGAGCTTCGGTTTGGGTTTTCATTAAAATATACCGTAGGCGCATTCGTCCTGCGTTTGACGAGTGCACGCTTCGTTTATCGATTTCATTCATTTCGATTACATTCCACGGTTAACAGGTCAATCAACTCAACAATGTCACTATCGTTTTATTCTACCACTTAAAAGATTCGTTAAACATCTATACTCCGCGTACTCAGCTCTCCACGTCGGCACAACGTTTAAACTAGAAAATTTCACTCCCTCCTCAAAACAAAAATAGAAAATTCTAAACTGCCAATGAAACGTTCGTTATTGAAAAGAAATGTGCCATAAATCGAACGAAAACTGAACACCAATTCAGCTTCCACGCCCAACACGTGCAACTCTCCCGAAGCGTATGCCCAAAGTCGACGAAACGAGACAAAAGAGGGGGGGGAAAAATGAGAAACTGTCAATCAATACCCCCCGGCGACGTTCCAGTGGCAAAACGCGGCGGCGAGGATTCCGACGGGCACCGGCAAAAATTTGTTTCGCATGAAACACAAGTTTTCGCGATGTCGACGATAAAGACACCCCGCAGCACCGGGCAAGAAACCGGCCATTCTTCGGGAAAAAGGGGGGCCCCGGCCAGCCCGATGCCAGATGACGAAATTCCGTAGCACGTGCGGTTAAAACGAAGTCACAAAACAAACCCAGAAGTCGTCTGGAGGCGGCCAGGCCTCGACGTTTATCGGGCCGCTACTCGACGACGGAAGGACGTCCGCGTTTCGAGTAAATATTTGAAGATCTTGAGTCGTAACGCCGGAGATCCTCTCCTCATAAAAACCGCGGGATCGACGTGTGCGTTCCACGGGCCTCCTACGAAATCCCCGGCGCATCTGCCCCTCTGGCTGCTCCCGATGATACGATCTTTACTTCTTCGTGATTATTTCGCGGCCAAATTCGTACCGCTACTACTCCCCTTCTGGGCAACCGTTCATTCCATCTGTATTTCTCCTTTTCTTTTCTTATTCATCGCAGACGTTTGCTGCGGGAATCTTATGTATCACTGTTTATAATTATACAGTATTTAACCTGTTAACTGTGGAATTTAATCTCAGAAATCTCTGATAACGCTCGCAGCGAAATGAAATAATGAAGTGTATGCTCGTCTAACGCGGGCCAAACGCACCTATAATAAATATTAAGGAAATGCTAAAGCGGAATGAAGCAGAATTACTTGTTTCGGTGGGAAAATTAATTTATCATTGAAAGAATTGGTACCGTTTTGATTTTAAGATGACGCGCATATTCGTTGAACCATGAATTTTAAGGCAGCACAATCAACGTTTCGAGAAAATCAGTCTTTCTTTTTGTCCTCGTTCACTCGGTCGCTATTTTGTTGATTCTTGCTACAAGTATCTTTATTACGTGTATATTTTTTATATTAACCCTTTGCACTCCAAGCAATTTTTAATACGACCTTCCAGCAACTCCGAATCATTTTTGCTATAAGCTATTAACTACTCCAGGAATAGTTACAATCGCACGGGCGCGCTTTTGTGAAAGATTGAAGATCCTGCTTTGTCATTACAATAGCTCCTGTACATTATAAGGTTATACTTGATTAAAAATGGAGTTATAAACCTATCTTACAATGTCGCCGCAGCGGCAACAACAGAGTGCAAAGGGTGATGTAGGTTTGAATAAGCTGAAAGCGGTTATATTCATAACTCACGTGGATAAAGTTAAAATGTAGACTCATGCTGTTTTGGAATACACGATCTCAATTTGAGAAAAGCGTATTGAAGTGAGATTTTATTGAAATTTAATGAAATGAAAGCATTTCCGATTTTTGTTGCTAGATTTGTGTTTGTTGATGTTTATATTAATCATTTGCACTGCGATGGCCTCTCTCAATGGCCACTTGATTTAATACATACAGGATTGTGTAATTCTAATGCTTAATGTTAAACTTCGTGCAATGCACTAACGTGTGAAATATTCATGCAAAAGAACATTGCTATTTAATCTGTGTATGGTTTCTTAGGTTGTTTTCAAAACACGTCGTTTGCATCTTATCAGAAAATGTTGGTGAATTTTATTTATTTGGTTTTCCAAACTTTTTTCTGGGAACATGTTAACGTTTGACGTTTGTAATCATAGCCGAATCATGACACAAATATCTCGATGAAAGATAAATTAGCGATGGCAGGAAAAGAATGTACGTTTAATATTATACACGGAAATCTGGGCTACTGCACGACTAAACGGTCCCGTACACCAAGCACAACAAAAACATTTAATACTACAATTTTTTGGAGTGTTAACAATGATTGGGTTACAAAAACAAATCGCTTTACAAAACAAAATCGGTAAAAATATATTTAGATTGAGAAGAACGCTTCGATTTCAATGACTATGTTTTCAACAAAAAGTGGAACTCTCGTTTCGTTGAATTTATAAACGAATGTTTGTTTTAATGGTAACGATGATCATCACTTTATGTTTTATACAACTTGAATAAAATTCAGCACCTCACATTCGAAACAAATAATTAAACTTTCACAGCTCGGTGTGCTTTTTTTACTGTAACTGACCAGTATGACGTATCTGATTTGTTATGTTATTTTCTCCCGCAAATTGTTATCATAATAAAAAAAATTTTCTTTTAGAAGACTTTGGTAAAATAATTTAAGAGATACAACACAAGCATTAAATTGAATAAACTGATATCATAATAAAACAAGCAATATTAATTCTTTATGCAAGTTAAATTGGCAATGTCTCTGTCGAACACTAATGGGTAGTTAAATGTCAGAAACTCGTTTCACAACTAACATCCCCTTTTATGATTAATATCCAATTATAAAATAACAAAAAAGAACAACAACAAAAATATTTGCAATCGAATCAAATAAAATTCAGGTCCTTAGGGGATGAAGTCAAAGAAATATCCATAGGAAGGATCAATTAGTTCAATAATTATAAACATATTTCACAACCATATTTAATAATCAACATTCCACCCACAACCCAACATAAAACTAACAAGAAAAATATTTCCAATCGAATCTAATGGAATTCAGGTCCCAAGGGGATGAAATTAAAGGAAGAGCTGGAAAAATCGATGGGGAAGGGTTAGAACGGACATCGATAATATTTGGCAGTCGCGAACCTCGTTCCCTAAGTTATGACCGATGCGGAAAATGAGGTCCTGATCCCTGGGGAACCGAACGCGGTAACGTATCGTCGACTTCCCGGAATCTCGCGTGGCATTATGTTATATGGGTATAAATAACCGAACAGGAGCAATAATACGTAATAATATATCAGTCGGGATTTTAGTGGTGCAGCTAGCTCGGCCGGCCCAGCGGTCGTAATTCATCGCGCAACCCGGCTCACGCCGTACCGTATCCGGCACACGCGTCTCTATACAGCCGCGCACACGGAGAACGCACGCGCCGTGTGCCGGAGATCATGCGAGTTTGACAGCAACCGCGTTTTCGATTGGCGAGCCCCGTCTTGATATCGGTTCTGGAGCAAGTCCGATATCGAGACGTCGTTTCAAGATTCTTTTGTGCTTTTCTGTGCAATCACTCGAGCTGCACGCCTTTTCGATTTATTATTTCCTTTGACAATAACATTGCAATGGTTGGGACGTGACGGCTGGCGAGAAAGAAAGAAGAATTTCAATGCACAAACTTGGAAACACGTTACACGCTAAACATAAAAATGAAGGAAACTTGATTTCTCCTTTAACCCATTCTCTTATAATATCGAGTCAGGCTCATAGTAAAAATTTGCAATTGAATTTGATCAAACTAAATGTTATTTATTTGTTTAGAATATGAGTAGAATATTATTTGTCTGTTATCCATCTTTAAACTTTAGAGCAAACGCAGACGGAGAATAAACATAATTTCATTTCTTTTTTTACTAATTAGTAACGATAAAATAATTCTATCAAGCAAAAGGGATTAATACTACAATATTATATCTTCTTTTTTCGAGTTTCACTTTTTCTATGATTCGTTCTAATTTATTTATAAATTTGGTTTTTCGGGTTTAAAACAGAGATTCGCTGTATCTCTTTGTTACTTTTGTGTTCAATTTTAGTGTGATAAAAGCTTTAATTCAACTATCGAAACGGTAGAATTTACTTGTGAAAAAAGGGGATAGTACAACGTAAGAAAGTGTATATATTTCACAACATTCGAGTATCTTAACGCTAATAATTTTGTTACACCAGTGGATTCGTGAAGCTTAACATGTGTCCGGAGAATTTATGTAAGAACCGAAGCCGGGCAATCGAGAACAACCCCTTCGGAATAGCGTCAGAGCAGGGAGTTAACTTTCCAGCTCGATTACACGGGAGGTTTGGGCTATCCGAGATTTCATCATCATAATTTTCCAGCCCATTAAGTCATAGGGGAGCGAGCACGATCCTCTTTGCATAAGAAACTTAACAATCTCTCTCTGACTCCGAATGCCGCGCACCCTACTCGCGAGTTTCCACAAAAAATCAAATCTGGCGCTACACGAGCGTAATGTTTAATCACAGGACACAAATAAATAACACAAATATATTTTTAGTTCAATAAATTGATCATCGTGATTCTGGAAACAGTTTCTTTAATAAGAACATTGTCAATTTGACTCATACAACAGAATGGAAGTAATTTTGCAAGAAATACTAATTCCAATGCAATTTAAAAAATTCACTGGAAACATTTTTTACACGTAAACTCTGTTGTTGAAGTACATTGTCCACAAACACTTTTATTACATCTACAACGTATATATGTTTTTCAAAAATAATATTTAAGCTGTTTACATACATATACAGCAATAGAGTTTTAAACGCGTCAAATTGGAGCAGTTCGTACATTTAGTTTTAAGCAGAACTCTCAAAAACTACATCTCAAGGAAACTCCTGTAAAGATTTAATTAAACATAGTTCACTTGAGCAGAATACTTTGGTCGATAACGATTTCTTATCATCGCTATAATTATGTAATTTTGTTATGTAATTACGATAACTTTTTATAAATCTAATACGAATAATTCCTCGGCCATGCGAAAACAAACGTTCACTCCAATAAAGTCGTGGTTTCGGCGATAAACGGTTTCCCGGGAAAAGGGAACGAATATCGAGTACAACGCTGTGCATGAAAATGATTGACCATTGCCACTGGATCATGCACCGATGTCTGTCACAGTCAAAGAACAACAAATTTGAAAAATTACGTGTAGGGAAATGCCCGGGAGAATCAAAGAGCCGCGTCAAATCGTTTTTTCATCGCGTGGCATACAATTTTCGCGGTCGTCGCCCCCGCTATTTTCTTTGCCGGGCTATATAGATACGCTCCAATATTTACCGAGCGTAAGCGTGCCGGGACTAGCGTTTCCAGCATTAATATTACATTATATCAATAAGGGCTTGAAAAATCAGGGGCGTCGCGTCGCAGCAAACGGATGCCCGTCGTTTGAGGTTTCGTGTTACTCGACAAACACTCCGCTGTCCTTTCCCTTTCAATCTTCCTACTCCCCAGCGGTGTTTTTCACCTTCAGGCGAAGGGATATTAGGCGGACGGCGTCGAAAGTAATATCGGCTGCCGCGTCGGGGACACGTAGCCCGCCGTTGCGACGATACTCGAGCCTAATTGTGCCGTTTGCTTTACGAAACACCACGTTTTCTTTCGTTTACAAGCGAGACTTGCATCGCATCTGACTCGACTCCTTGCCGTACGATTTCTTTCTGAACTGTGATCGATCTAATTATTTTGTTATTAATAATTTATTGAAAACAAGTAAAAAATTCTAGACATATTCTACGTCAACGTTGCCTCTACGATATAATCACTGATAACAGAGAAGTAATAATTAATTTGAATTTAAACGAATTGAATAATATTTGTGTTCGTTGAATTCTAGTCTCTATTTGGAATAGTTTGTGTTTCCGGATCTTTATGCAAACTGAAATTGTTAAGACTATAATTAAATAAACGTAATTATGATAGAGAAGTGACTTTCCAAATAAATATTATAAAATCACTGTAAATATTTTATATACTTCTTTGTATTGCGTGCATTCCGTACAATGTTACACTTTCAAATTTCCCATAAATGTATAAAGATCCACAGTCCAAGTATACTGCCCCTTCGGTTTGAAAGTGTTAACACATTTTGACCGGTCGCGAGTTAACTCGTGTCTGCACTTGCATAAGCCATTTCAATGTTCGGAACGCGGGGCAATATAGAATATTGCAAAAGCAAAATATCAAAATTCATCGAAAAGATACGTTCAAAGTTCCATTTCGATTCATTGTCTATGAATAAAATGTATTAAAGCTTATTTAGACTGTTTCACTTGCATATTTAATTATGGAATAACAACCGGAGTAGCTACAATGAAATCATGTTATCGCGACGCCGGCCGGTAACATTTGGCCTGACGTAAGTCACGCCCACGTGAGACCGGCCAGGAAAACGGCAATCGTAATACCGCGGCCGTCTCCGGGTTATTGTGAATCCGAAAGAAGCCGAGTTTTAATAAATCGGTCACGATACTAAGAAAGCGGTGGCTCGGATGCATTTCTCAAGGGTGCCCGGGGCAAGAATTCGACGGAACGTGCCTCGTATCTCGCGCTATTTTCGTTTTCAACACGCGAAATGAAAATAAAAGAGTGCGGTTCGTGATCTACGCGGGCCGCGCCGCCTCTGATTTATCGGTCGCTCTCCCCGTCGCATCGAACGCGTCACTATTGTGCACCCGTCCGAAATGCACTTTTATAAATAGCAACTGACGCCAACTCCTTAGAGCCTCTTTAACAACCTCCCTTTCGCTAAGGGATGCGTTTCGACATCTAACCGACAGGGGTCGATTAAGCAGACTACTGACTAGACGTCTTTTGATGTTCAACGGTTCTCGCTGTTCCATCAATTACACTGGGACTGTTTCATTTTATTGAACCTCTCGGATTCGAAGTTTTGATCTGCTCGAGTCAAACGGAGGTTCACACCTGTTGCCAGCTTCGCGGTGATTTTGGTGACATTCTCCGTTGAGTTTGGTCGTTGAGATTTTTCGAAAGTTTTTTTGAGATTTTCGTATGCTTTTTAACGGAGAATTGAGTATTAATAAATGGACTTCATCTGTCTTTGACTTAACCAGCTCACTGCGTTTGACAAGTGTACGCGTCATCTTAAAACTTGGAATGATATTACTTCTTTCAACGATGAATTACTTATTTTTTCACATAAACAATTCTTGTTTGTTTTGCTTTGATTTGTCATTAAATGAAATTTCACAGTTAACAAGTTAATCCAAAGAGTTTTCTTCGTGTGATTGTTGAAGCATTTCTTTGGAAGAAAGTCATTTGATTTGTAAAGCTTGAAGCGTTATATTTGAGAAGAAAGGGTTTCGATCGTTCCACAATGTCGTATATCGATTTGATTCCATCTTGGAAACGGGGCTTTGTAAATCTATCAGTATTTTTGTAATTGATGTAAACATGCATTCTCAGCTGCACGTGTTTCAGGATTCATGTTTACAAGGTTAATTGTTAATGCACACTTACTAGAATTGGTATCTTGAACAATAAGATATAACCTATTTGGATTTTTATTTCCTTTTTGGAATTTGCGGAAAATAAAGTAATCGAGTTCGTGATAAATAATAAGTCTACCGGAAAATCCATCCGTTTCCTAACGTGCAAGAATTTGCTTATACCTACTCAGTTATATAAAGGTATTTTCAATTATTCCGTTTCTTTTCTAGCTGGCATACATTATATAAAATGACAGTGTTCCGAATCCAGTAATTAGTTAATTAGCAGTGAAAGCGCAGGAAACATTTTTATAGAAAGCACTGTATTTACGAGTTTCAAATAAACAAATTTAGAGACTGATATTTCAGTTGTAAAAATTAAAGTACGGACATCTGAGTTGCAGAAACGAAAAGATTCGTAAGAACAAAGAACCACATAACGACTGTACGGTGTGCCACGGGTAATTAAAATAATTATGAATATAAAACTTTATTTACAATTAATTAAAGAACCTACAGTGTCCAATAGCAAAGTAATAAAACCTTTTAATAACTAACAATCTTCTGTTAACTCCTTTAATAACTTCATTTCCACTTTGAACGAGGTAGAACTTTTTTAACAGCCCCGATAATTGGCGAAAGTTCCAACAATTTTTCATTTTCATGGACAAACTTCTGAAAACAAGGATCAAACGCAATTAAATAGAAGCTCGGCACTAAAATTAATAGTTTCGCTTGGCTATGAGGAAAATTAGGTTCGCGCCAAGTTCGATTAAAGTTTTTCGTTTCTTGCGGCAACAGTTTCTCGCTTCGCGCGAGCCGCTCCGTGAATGCTAAAAATCCCGCGGCGCAATCATAAAGCGGGAACACAAAAGAAAAGTATTATCACTGTTGGCTGTGGATTCTCGCGCGTTTATAGCTTATAAGATTCTTCAAAGAGAGGAATAAAGTGGCAACCTTAATAAAATGAATATGAATACAGAAACGGCCGGTACAGGAAACAAAATTTTATTTCGCCTCGGCGACGCGGTGCCGCCGCCAAGAAAAATACAAATTTGCATGAAAATCATGCGGTCTAATTATTATAAATGAAGACATTAAATAATTGTTCCATTTCCGTTACCGGAAAAGGAAATGGCGATTGATTGGGAATTAATGCTGATTACTAGCATTGGTATCAATTTTCCTAGCGACTTTTTTCACGAACGCGCGTTAAGACGCGAGTGTATCGAGTCAATCAAGTTTTTCTCTTCATTCACCGCAAATAAAAGGCTTCGTCCTCGTTCTTTCTCCGTTTTAGTTTATTTTTTCATGCTGCTGGTGCTCGTGCGTGCTCGCTCACGTTCCTGGGGTTCTCGCGCGCTCGCCACCGTATGCTTCCCATGGGGAATGACTGGAGCATAGAGCCACCATAACGCGTTGCCAGCACTCCGGTGTCCTATCGAAAGAATCCGGGATAGTGGAGCGTACGTGAGAGTATGGCGGCTATATAGGCGAACATGCTGTTACAATCCTCGAGAAATGGGAAACTCGTATAACCGATGTTCACCGATTCCCGTGCCGCCCGGGGATTTTCCTAAGAGACTATTTTTCGGGATCCTCAAACATTAGGCGCTGTACTCGATCGATTTTCCTGCTTCGTTTCACGTTTCCGGCGTGCTCGTCGACGTTTAACCCATTCGAGGACAAGGTTTTTCTTCAACTCTTCGCGGCCGAACGTCGACGTTTTGCCGAGATCGAACTTTCGTGTTTGGAATACTAAGTTGCATAAACAAATGATTCGACTACTCAGACTGCAAGAAATCGGTACATAGTTACTTTATTCTCTTTTATTCAAGCATTCGATGTGTAATTTGGCAGAATCTGCGGAAGGTATTTTAGACTTTGAAGAATGTTCGTATACAAAGGGTTCAAAACGGTAAAGAGCCAACACTGGAAATCATCGTTTTCATCATTACCGTTTATTTTCTGTAATCTCGACCATCTTTATTTTGGGAGAGTTTTTGGGGATTTAGCTTGGAACTAAGGAAAGTTCTAACTATTGCGTACCTTTAATTTTTATTAACTAGTAGAATAAGTTGGTTTTTCATTAATGACTGATAATAGAAATTTATAATTATCATAGATACGTTGTGGGGTCAATTTTTTTGGCTAAGTATTTCATTATACATTTGGTGTGCAATTCTTTTTGAATGGGTTAAAGAGACCTCCCATTTCGAGCGTTGAAAAACTACGTGATGGTCGAGAAGTTGTTTTGAACCATTCTCGTTCACATAATAAATTCTAATTTTATGAACTTATTCATCGATATTTGGAGAAAATACAGGAACTTTTTTACATGTAAATAACGAGTTTATTCAAAGTTATGATGACTATCTATTCTGATGATTTAATCATGAAATCGTTGTGAAATTACCGAATAATTTCTCGTTAAAGCACTTTCATGATTTTAGTAAATATAAAAAATCATGGATGAATTATTGTTACTTGTCTAGTATACTTGTAATGTTAATCTTAGATAATTTTCATTTTTCATAGATCCTTCGACCGGAAGTATTTCCTTGTGCGTGATAATTGCTGTTTCTAATTATCTACACCTTCTCTTCCTGTACATAAAAGTTTCCGTGGAATGATTATTTATAAAATCTTTAATTAAGCACCCGTTGATGTGATACCTACACAGCGGAACATAATCTATTTGTAGCGTGTAAACATCCTTAAAGAATTATAAAATAGGAACTTTAATAGTATTTAATATCCATTTATTCAATTTGAAATGTACCGAAGACAATCGACAAGGAAATAGAAGTTTATTCAATTTCGCTTTGAATAAACATTTGACGAACAACTAATTAAAAAATGTAATTGCTCTTCATGTTTCATTCGTTCCATTGGTCACCTACAATTTCTTTCTTTTAAAACTTCTCTATTATTCTCATATCTAGAATTGTTTAAATTTTTTAATATTCTTTGAAACATATTTTCATATTTTCAAATCGCGTTTAGGCGAGAGTATATGTATAACACACGCGCAATAAAAAATATCATGTGTGCTATCTTTCGTTAATAACATGTATTTAATTACTTGTAAATTTAAGAAATATTTCAATTGCTTCTGTGACTATACGAGCTTCGTATTCGATTAATCGCCACGTAACAATAAGCAAATGAAACTTATTATCGCTACGCTTGTTAACCTCGTTAAGGTAACATCATTCCCGGCAATCACCCACGAAACAATTCCATAGAAGGTCAGTTTCATCCATTGGACTAGAACGAAGCCACGATTGGATAAGATACTCGAAGAAAAAAATATTTCAAGAGGTATTCGAAATATTAAATTACATACAATTATTATGTGTAGAGAAATTTTCGAATTTCTATTTTCATTATTGGTATACATCATAATTCTTAGCTTAACAATGTAAAGTGTAAATTGAATCATTTGGGAAAGAAATGTTACTATAACGCGTGAAACCATAACGCTCGGCAAAGAATATTTATTTTTAGTCTAAGTGCGACTATTCGCATTTAATAAAGTATGCCTATGATTTTCATTGTTTAGACTACAGTTTCGTGGACGCAGAATCAATTCTGCATAACCAAACAGAAACATTTCAAAATGAAGCCTCATTCTTTTCGGTATTCTTCAAATAAAATATTATTTGTAGAAATATTTTTGAAGTTTAAGCTCATACGGTATGCATGACTCAAAACAGAAGAGACTGTTTAGCATTTGGAATAATGCCTTATTCGTCACTGGATGAATTTTCTTTGTCTCTGCGCGGGCAGCAGATAATATGCGAGGTAACTGAAATAAAGAAATAACTAAAAATGTGAACAAATCAAGAAGCACGTAAAAAATATAAATTTCTCTTTGGAGAATTCTTCGCTTTTGAATAAATTCGCAACAAGCGAATCAATACTCGTAATACACGCTACATTATTTCACTAAAATACTAGAAATTTTGACAGCTCAATTTCTAGAACGCCATCAACATTGAGTTTCGAAATTAGAAGAAAATATACCAACGAAAAACACAGAAAACAACCAGACCGCACAACAAAAATGTGGCATTAAGGCGATGCATAAACATCATCATTTTCCGCTCCATGTGAAACACGCAAAATAGTACCGACATTGCTACCAGAATGTCCGAAAACAGTGAAAAAACAGAATTCAAGTTTAAATTTTCAAACTAAAACCCTCTAGTGATTGTTCACGCTTAAAAGTGTCTCACGAAACGCGATGCTCACGTGACGACTTGTGCATTGGCGAAGTGCAAGGATGAAAACGGAAGGTAGAAAGAAATAAAAAACAGAACGAAAAAAGGGAAAGAAGCGAGCGAAGCGGCCGCGGGAACGAAATAACGTGAGAGAAAAGAAATGTGGAAAATTGGGTGAGCCGGGGGTAAATGAGGGAAAAAGAGGGAAAGAATGGCGAGTAGCAAATACAACAGATAAACGAACGCTAAAGGACGTTTGTAATGGTCACGAACCGCGTCGGACAGATGCTGCTCGCGTGCATGCCGATGAAAATACGCGAGCGTAACGGTGGCGCACGCCTGTGCCGCGCTGAAGAGGGCCGAGAGCTTTTTGTTGCGCGCGGCAATTAGCCACGGCTCGTCGTGCTTTGGGTTTAGCTGCGACTGTCGCGTCGCCGTGATCCACGGCACTCCTCCTCCTCCTCCTCCTCCTCCTCCAACTCCTCGTGTCGCTCAAAAACAACCAATAGCACGGTTTAAAGGTCGACATTAACCTTTTATAGTTGACTGAAGCACATGCAACAATGGTGACGTCGAAACGTTCGACTTCAGTGTTGATTGTTTCAAATTTTCTTGCTTTTTCTTTTATTCTGTGAACCTTGTAAGAGGTTCGTTGTAACAGTGACTGTCGCTTACAAATAACCAACAGCGCGGTTTAAATGTCGACATTAACCTTTTATGGTTCAACGATGCACATGCAACAATGGTGACATCGAAACGTTCGACTTCAGTGTTGATCGTTTCAAAGTTTTCTGTTTTTTCTTTTATTTTATGAACATGGAGAGATGTTCGTTGTAACAGTAACTGTTGCAAAATGATCAGTTTTGCGATATAATACATGTGTATTGTGATATAATGTCTACACATTATTGCATTATTATATGTTATGTATTATTACATAATCTAGTAGTAGATAGTTTAATTAGTATTGATCAATATCGCTCTTTGCACGGTATATAAAGTAGGTCGTAATAATACATGCTCGAGTGTTCCATCTTCGAGTTTGCATTTACATTTTGGATTATTAGTAATGCGAGACAATTTCAAATGATTATTTCTTGATTTTGAAAAGGAACAAGAGTCCTTCATCTTTCGCGACTGAGAATTCTTTAAACTTCTAAAAGGTCTTTCCATAAAAAAATCTATTATACATTGAAGTTTTAAATATTAGAATAGAAACAAAACTATATGTGAGAATATTTCCGTTTACGCATTAGCTTCAGCAACGAATGAAGTACAATACTGTGTAAGCCGATTTTTATTAAAGTTGGTATCATTTTAATAGCAATTCAGAAATTTAAATTCCAATACTTTCTCATTAATCATAAGCAGTGATGGATATTAGATAGTTACTGTCAGTTAACTCTACATTTTCAAAGAAGCTAACAAAATCGTGGAATTCCAAGGATTACCACTTACAACATCAACAAAAAGAAAGTTTCCGAAATCAAAAATTCGATGAAACAACGTGTTCGGAAAAGACAAAAATAAGAAGAAATTACATACAACGAGGACATTATGCGATAAAATGAAATCCAGATGAAACCTTCCATTTCATAATAAAAAAAGGAACCTAACGATAGGAGCTAATTACCTCTGTCTTGCCCATCAAAATCCGCCCAGCAAAGAAAAACATTTCCCAAGACAGAAATCCTCGAAAACGTTTCCCAAGATAGAAATTAATCTTCCTCGCTAATTAACAACGTCTTACTAGTAAAACAGAAAAAGGGTTTCATTCCTGTTTCAGGAATTATATGGTGTGGTGTGTCGAAGTGGCTGCAGGATATAAAACGTTACCATTGACACCGGTAATTGGCGGTGGGAGAAGGATAACGATTTTCAGCGTGCCTCTCAAGGCCAGGGTTTCTAGAGGCTCATCGGACAGCTCATTCCAACGCTATCGGTGACAGCGGAATCAGATTTGCACGCGCTTGAACGCGACACCTGCGCTCGCTCGCTCGCTCGCGTGCGTGCGTGCCGCACCAGAAATACACACGCCGTTTGTAGGTACCTATGTACGTGCACGGCCGCGATGAACGCGTGTACACAGGCGCGTCGCGGCGCGCGGGCGTCTGAAAACCGATTTTCAGCGTCACTTTCGCGAAATTCGCCCGTCCCCGTTCCTCTTTCTTTTCTTCGTCTCCTGTACTTCGGCCGCTCTCCCGTCACGCGATGAGATAAGTGCTCTCGCGGGGACTCAATGTTGGCTCCTCCGCTCCTTTTTGCTCACGGCCAGGCGACTCCGCTGAATTTTAGTGGAATTCCGTTCCAGTTATACGGCCTTCGCAGTTGGTAGGATAGATTTTAGAACAGCGCGCATCGAATTGTTCGACGATCGAATGTTCACCCATGCGAGGTGGGATTTTGTTTTAAAATTCTCTGTTGGCACGCGGAATTGGAAACTAGCAACGACGAGTATATCTGTCGGACGCTGCTGAAGAGGTTAGTAACTATTCCTCGAAGTCTACGGAGTTGATTAAACGTTTTTTGTTCTTGTTAACGATGGAATTTTATTTAGATATATTTTATTTGCATGTGTAATTGGAAACAAACAACGGCGAGTATACTCGTAAGACGCCGTTGAATGAGTTAGTCACTATTCTTCGAAGTATACGGAGTTGATTGGATATTCTTTGTTCTTGTAAACGGTGGAATGTTGTTTGGCTGTTTCTTATTCGCGCGTGCAATTGAAAATAATCGAAGTATATCCGTCAGACGCCGTTAAAAAGTTTTGTCGTTTTATCGAGATGTTTGTGTCGATTAGAGTGTTGCTCTGTTTATTTGCATCGTGTCATTGGATTCGACAATGTACTATTGTAATATGCAGAACGCAGCATAGTTTCTTGCATATATTTTCATAGTAATACTGCGCAAGTAAATAGAAAATTAAAATCTTACGATTTGATAAGAAAATCTTACGCAATGATAAGTGACTGCTATCGGGTTATCTTGAATTCTTCGAGTATTTGAATAGCAACAAAGGAACAAAAACCGTGTGAAAGTTCAAGCACGATTTACATATTACTATTATATAATCGGAAACACGACTACGAAAACTGAATGATATCACTTCTAAACCGAAGGACACGCGGTAATCGAAATATTTCAGCAAATTTCGGAAAACGAGAACTCGTTAGAGATTTAGACCACAGATCGCAGACACAACTCGCCAACAAACTGAGCTACCCAACCAACAAAGCACAAAGAAAGAGGTAACGCAAAACGAGACAATGAAACGGAGAAGTACAAATGGCCGAGCCAGCGGGAAACACGCGTCGCTTTTAAGTCTAAGTGTCCGAAGTATATCGGTCGATTTAAAAAGCCTCTCCCAGCAATGCGTCCACTGGGTAGTAGAAAAATAAATTTACTTACGATTATTACAGAGTTTACGTGTTTCCCGGGACTTGTAGCCGGACCCTTCGCGCGTTACCTACACGCGAAGAAAATCGTGTACACAGCGTAGCGCTCCACTGAAGATCTGTGGGTTGCGAAAGCAGTCTGTATCTCGAATCGATCAGTGTACACCGGTCAATTATAGATTATGGAGGCGATCGATCGCGGAACATGTAAATCACTGGGCCGACCACAGTTTCCCATCGGCGGCCGGTACCACGGGCAACTCAATTAAACGAGATGACACGGCCGGTAAATAATCGGAAAGATTATAAATTGAAAAGGCGCGCCGAGTTAACGAACGTTGTCAGTTGATCGGGGCCCCGATTTTTCTCATTAGGCACGCGATGGAAACGATCCAGCGCGCGGCCGACGTGAAATAGTGCGTTCTGTCCCCGGGACACGTTTTCGTGTCCCGGTAATGACACGGGGCTTGACTGACTTTCTTGTTAAACGAGAGGAGAAGGCCGGGAGAGGAGGCTTGCATCAGATCGGAAATTTTATGCCGTTCCGTGTGTCGCGTTCCGAGGGAACGGCCGCTGATGAACTTAAAACTGGAATAACCATAAGATGGCAGCGTCCCCCAGTGAATATTCCGGAATTTGACCAACAATGCTGGTGAAAGTTTTTCTGCAAAACTTGTGCAACTCCGTGGAAATCTTTATCGCCGATGGTATTTTATTAACACTCGCGACGTGACGCGGGAGCAATTGAACCGGGAGGATCAACGAATCCTTTTTAATTAAGAGGACCAACGGGTTGTTCGTTTCGTAAGCAATTATGGTTATGTTGTCAAGTATTCCGAATGCTTATCTTTATACCACGAACGTTCGCGTATACGCGCAGTTAGAGAAATTCAATCATGCAGGTCTGAATGAAGAAATGTTTGTAATACTATAGCTTCTTTGAAATTATAAAAAGATTCTTGGTTATTTCGAAATTTTTTAATATTCTTGGATTCTTGTTTTGGATATTTTCTAACTGATGGTATAGATAATATTATTATAATCCTATTATATACTATAGTAATACATAATACTATCGTTTCCAGACTCAACACACGAAAAACACACTCGATACTCTCTCGAAACGAACCAAACGCAATGTTTCACAATACTCCCTGATCGGAGAGTCCCATACTTCCAATTCCCACTCTCAATCCCCAAACACAAAAGCACATCTCTCGAAAATTTATTTACAAATCTGCCGAAAATCCGTCGCGATCGTTGCACCGAGTGGTACTACGAAAAGCTTCCTCCCGGACGTTCAAATACCCCCGAGGAACAGCTCCCTCCCAGCCGCGTCTACCCAAGAATATGCCCTCACAATAGAAATCAGTCTCTCGAAAAGACATACATATATCCGTCCGCCATAAATAAACATGTCCTTCCTTAAACCACATACGCGCAGCGCACACCATAGGCCCGCGCACCATACAATTTCACCGAAGGGAATAAAGACAAAGGTTTGAATCCCGCCCCTGCCCCGGAATCATCCCAAAACCTAAATCACCATTTCCAACCCCTGTCCCTTTTCATCCCTCCCCCACCCTCCTGATCCACTTCTCTCGTCAAACCAAGCGAAGAGAGTGTTCCTCCGAGGGAGGACCATACGACGTACACACGAACACGCGTACATGTAGGACAGGACGCAGAAAATTCGATATCCCCGCGGTGTATGACAGGCAAAAACGGTCCGGCCCCCGTTTTCGAATGACAATTTTACCTCTATCCGACCCCCGCCCCTCACCTCCGCGCTTCTAACCCCGCCGTTCACCGCCAATCCACGCGAGCTTCCATTCAGCTTACAGAATGTCTCATTGTCCCCGACCGTTGTTTGCCAAGGTAATCCTGTACGCAAGAACCTGACCAGCCAGCGGCAGCGACGACGAACAAGAACCGTACTACGGGGTACGCAGGGATGACAAATTTTCCGGAACAGAAAATTCGAATAGGAGAGCGGGCCGGGGCGGGACGGGGAAAACGATCGGACCCCGGGGGCCAGGAACGTATTACATTTTAAAACGACAAAAAGGAGGGGCCCAGGCTAATAATGGGGATAATATGGGGCGCGGAGAGTGTATCGGGGCGCATCCTGGCGAAAACCGGTGTGTAAACACAGAGTTACCGCGACGAGCCCTGTCAATCCCGAGTCACGGGGACCCCCGCGCTCTTTGGAGGGCGCCGCGTTATCTGATCGCGCCCCTCCGGCCGACCGTCGACAAAGATTCCAACGGGGGCTGGACGGGCTGTTTAATTCGGGACTCGTTACACACGGGAGAGGTAGACGTTCCGCGGAGAACCTTGTTATACGGTAGTTCGTGTCTTCCCGGAGCCGGTTATGTTGCATATGAGTGGATTAAGGGGCGGAGAGGGACGCCGGGCGAGATGCGCACAGGAGGAGGGGGAGGAGGTTATTGTTCTGTCTATCTTGACGATGGAAGTGGCTGGTCCTCTGTGCCGGCCCTGATGGAGGAAAGGGACTGTTGCGGGAGGTTTAGCGTATTCGAAATTGATTGGATGGTAAAGACGCGCTCGTTTCTTTTCGAGGGATTAAGCTTCTTTAGACTGCTCAGCTCTTTCGTTTCAAGCGATTAACTTTTTTCACTTTGTTCGTGATTATTGAAACTGTTTTTAGGGTTTCTCGTAACGGATTTGTAATTGTGGATGCGATTTGTCAGCTCGTATTTACCAGGTTAACTGTTATGGAAATTGATGATCGGGGTTTCTGAGTTGCTTGGAAATAACTGTAATGCGTGAGTGATGGTTGGTGCTCGATGTAAATGTTTGATGGAGTAAGTTGATAATAGTGTATTGTAGGGATTGTGATATAGAATAATTAATAACTGTTCTTGTTTATCTTTGACACCTTACCTTTGAAACAAAGTGGCAGTTAACGGGTTAGGATTGTTTGTTATGGCTAAGAAATGTTAGACATCAGTTTTTTGAAAGAACTTTGTTATGGGCTTTTACACTTTGTAACTTTTCTCCATGAGACATTTCTTTGAACAGTCATAACGAATGTTAACTTCGATAAACTTACTACTGTCAGTAAATTGGTGTAAATTGGAAGTTTCGTTTTCTTCGGACCGTTTTGTTTGTTTGATATGCGTTCTCACTTTTCCAATAGTATTTACAATGTATTGGCGAAACAGAGGCCGCAGAAGGGTTAAAAATGTTTTATTATATTTCGCCAATCGGAATTTAAATTCGCAAAAACACGAATATGGAAGCTGTTAGGGTCGACCGTGGATAAAACAGGTTTACGATTTTCTAATTTATGTTTAAAACGTCCAGTGATTTGAGCTCCTGAATTGATTCGAGGTAATGATAGTAATGAGCGCTAGAATAGACATTGGATCGCGTTAGGCTGACGTTCGATGGGAATTATTCATGAATAAGGTTATTAAGGGATATTTTGTGTAGTTTTCGCCCACGCATATTTAAATTCACTTATTTTAAGATTGACCGCGCACCTTCGAAAATTTTAATAGAGCTCGGAAACGATATGGATATGCATCTGCGCAGGATCACCCCAATTTTTTCGTATTAATATATAGACCATATTGAGTATATCGAGTCAGTATACGAGGAATGAAACTACTGAAAAGGCTACTTTCACAAAAATAACTTATGAAAGACGACTTAGCTAATTACTTGAAGAACCAACGGACATCATAGGTGCGCCAGCTATTCACTTCAGTACCAATAGATTGAATGATATTATCATTAACACTTTGCTATGGAAAACTTCTTGTTCTCAATACCAGATATTCATTATGTTCACAAATGTCTCATTCATTTCCCGCGCAAAAACTAATAATTAAGTTGAAACATTTCTCAACGGACGTCAGCCTCGAGTAATTTCAATCGTAACGATAATTTCCAGCGATCCACCGATTTTATACGGCATCCCGTGCAATTTCCTAAAAACTGGTACTCGGTTAAATCCCCGACACATTCGAACGAGCCTTTAAATTCGCTCGAGTCCCCGGCGAAACTCCCAACGAGAAATTCGCAATTTCCTACGCCGATCTCGCCGGAAGATTAGAAATTTCCAGTTAATCATTTCCTTATTAAATTTCGCGGTCCAATTGGAAATGTCCACGATCGTTTCGCCGATCGTGGCCGACCGCGGCGAAGACGTATTTCATTAGCGTCGCGCGGCGGTTACCCGGACGATACACGAGCGGCGGTTAGTATTTCACAAAAAATTGTTTTCGTCACGTACTTAGGGATAAGAAATTACCGGCGACACGATGTCTCCCTCAACGCCCCGTGGAAACTTTCACTCGAAGCCTCTCGTGCTATCTCCAGTAATGCGGCGGTAATTCAGATGGTCCCGTGTTAAGTGACTCGGTGCCGTTGTAAAATCACAGCATTAAACTCGGCGACGGGCCTCGCGATCGCCAATCAAGATTTTACGCGGTCGCCGGACAATTATGATATTTTACAGGTGATTTGGAGGGCATAAGCTTATCGTATATCGCGCTCACCGGGCTGATAAGCGGGGAACGAGCCGCCTGGAAATATCTGAATCCGTTTGACCTTGGATCCGAGCCAAATCGCGTTCGACGATCTCTCGGATGCGCAAGGACTGTTCCGACGTTGACTTCGCGCCTTGTTTTCACCGCCGCGCGCGTTTCGATTACGTTTTCGCGTATCGGGCACCTCCGCGAACGGCTACTAAACTCCCAGCGTCCGTTGCCAATGAAATATATCGTTAGAAACTCGCGGCACACGGATGCTTGTTTGTTTAAACTATTTTATTGCCCGTGGAAATAGATACTGCAAGGAGATAATGAACAGAAAGAAAAGGAATTTGATGTTCTAGCGAGCGAGAGGGAGAGTATAAGGATTCCAAAGGAAAATTTCATCTTTAATGCCAGGATTATCGAGTATTTAAAGGAATTTATACGTAATCATTTGAATTATTATGAAAATGGTAGGTGTATACGGTCTCTAATTTTTCTATGGTGTTCGTTGCATTATGCAAGTGGAAAGAAAGATTTTTTTCATAATTTCGGACTCGAACGCGTTCGTGATTTCAGTAAGTGTAAAATTATGTACGAGTCCGGAATCCGTGATTTTGACAAGCGCGGCGGTTGCACTGTTAATTAGTGGTTATATTTGCTGGCTGATTATTGTTATTTTAATTCAGACACGAGATTTCTGTTCCTTGATTTTTCTGCGTTTCAGTTTTATTTTGCAATTTGCCGTTTGTAATATTTATAGAATGTATTTTAAAAGCACATATTAATAATGAATGAGCCGGTTCTAGAGATAATTTTCTTCATTTCTCGTTTTAAGTGCGAAATAATTGATATACATATGTATCTCCTAGATACGGGAGTAAAGTGTAAGAAATTATCATTCTTTCTGTTTTGCGTTGTCTAAAAAATATGTTTCAAAATCATATTAATAATGAATGAGAAATTCCGCCGATAAAATCCCTCATTTTTTTATTTTTATGTCCTACTGAGCGAATCTGCGCATACTGCAAATGCAACAATAAAGTATGCAATAAATTAAGATCTTAGTAACCTATATTATTTTCAGCTGCCTGATAATCTACACGCTAGTTAACGCCACTGCAGATAGAAGGGAAATAACTTTTTCTGAAGGATATTACGTATCGTGATATGCAATACATAAATGTAAATTCCTTCTAATTTTTCCCAACCCATGCAGTGAAAAATTAACATTTATAATAATGCTTACTTTATCCACTTATGCTAATCACATTTTTAAGTCCGATGAAGAAGAACGTTTGTTTTCTTTCTGTTTAAGTAGCAACCAAATATTTCTTATTAACCAATATATAATCTTAATGTCTTGTAAATTATTGTTACAAACAAACTGTCGCTTGCTATGCAGACTTCCGTTTTCATAGACAACTGTGGAGCAAGCGAAGTCAAGTAGAATCCCATTTTCTACAGTATGAATGATCAAAAAATGACGTTCAACGAATCTATGTATAACAAAGAGCTGTTTGTAAGGTAGTTATTAAACCAGTTATTAAATGTCAGAATGAATCATTGAACGCTAGCAAGTTCAACATCGCGCCAGTGAATGAAACGGGAAGTTTTCGCAACCGCAATACGTAAATCTGTTTACTGTTACGATACACGTTCACAAAAGCTCGATGGCAAAATGGAAGCATAATAAATGTATGTAAGCGTACACCGACGGTAGAAATGATTTTCTTTATACGTTCGCTTCTTTTCCAAAGGAGATAGTATAAGCTGCTTATTGACCGATCCACGTACTAATCACGAGATTCACGCAAGGTCGCTAACTTCTCGCGTCCCGTCACACGTCGGCCACCTTCCCCTCGGCCTGATCCGATACGTGAAGTAATTGAGGCGTTAGGTGCAGTAAGAGCATGCGTGCGATTAACTGTGATTCCGAGAACACAACGTCCAAAGAATAGAAACTACATACTGTCATTTAAACATTCAAGGAGCACGGCAACATCAAATTATAGGCCATAAAGACGATAAGTATTTTAATAAAATTTGCAATTTGTATTCTCTTCATAACCACCTGCATCACGGAATAGATACTCTTATCTTTGATGTTATAACATATTAACATATCAAACAATAATATTTTCACAACAATACATTCTACGTATAATTCTCCTAACAATAACAAAAACGACAACAATGATAGAATAATCAAATAATATTCAGTTGCTTCAGCAATTAAGCCACATGTCAAAATACAATATCCCCTCCAATTTAACACTAAACATCAATTTACAATTCAGTTTGCGTATTGATAAATGAATTTCTTGAATAATTTCTCAAAGAAACATCTGTTGTCTACTTAATAATTGAAAAGGAAGAAATCAGGAACGGGTCATTTCGACCCGCCCGGTAGTTTTAGCGTTAAAAGGCATTGCAATGAAACTTTGGCGTTCCGATAAAAGGCATTTCTACAGATGCATCTCTAATGCATCGAACCAATGTCCACCAATCTCGCCGAACGCCTCGATTGTAAGAAGAAACGTAGGCAGCCTTACTAGACCTGGCTCCGAAACCCAATCCAACTCGGCCCCGACGAATGATCAGAGAATCGTAACTGCAGAACTGGAAGAGAATCGCTCGCGGTACGGCTTCCCCGTGTCCCGATGGATGCGCCAAGGGATTGGATTTTCGGCCTCCCTTCCAATCCCTTTGCGCAAAGGGTTTCATCCCCCGGAACGGTTCACGCGCTCGTTAGCATATCATACGAGCACGGCGGGGCCTGCGTTAGGGTTGAGTTCTCGGCCAATAACAATCCATTTTAGCCTGTCCGCCAGGTCCTCTCGCAGCCCCATTCACCCCTTTCGTCGAGAATCCTGTATTACAATTCGTATTCGGGTTTCCTTCCCATGGCCCTTTTATTTGTTTGTCCAATGGCCGGACAGCTCGGAGCGCTACCGTACACTCAGGACGCCATTTTTTCTTGCGCCGCCATATCGACACCCATTAGCACTATGATTAACCTCTTGCCGTACTTCAACGAGTTTTAAAAATTTTGAACCAAACATAAATATCACGAGCCTGACTCGAGGTTACAACACGAGTGAGATATCGGTCGCGATCATTATGGCCCGGATTTTGTTCGGTTAAGGAAACTTTTTGGTACTTGGATTGCAACAGGATTCTGTACCACCTGTGACGAAAAGGATCTTTTGATTCGGGGTGAACGGAAGGTATTTTTGAAAAAAATTAGAATTTGATTGTTCTTTCTCGGGATTTTTGAGGCGATGACAGTAAAGTTCTAGTATTATTGAATATTTTTTCGTGAAATATTTTATATTTTATTTGTATCGGGCGTTGGTGATAAGGTATCAGCGATTTTAAGTTTCACTGGAATATTCGTTATTTTTATTGGTTTTGATTTATTAAGTTTGCAGTCCAATGATGAACTCTGTTTGCGAAAATAGAAAACGAATATAAATCTTACAATGAACATTTAATTAGACTTTCATTTTACTTTTAACTTCTTGAAACTTTCAAAGAGAAATGTTGATCCACTTAATCCTCGTTCCTGCGAAATAATATAGAAGAATCCATGATTGTACGAAGATCCGCAGTCTACTAACGAGAATCAAAAGGTAATGTAACTGATTCGGTCGCAGGTTACTTTTTGCAACCGTTAATTGTTACCATATAACCCACAATTGAGACTCAGATAATTGCAGCGAGTTGTAATTAGCAATTATAGAAAGTAACTTGCATCCGAATGAACAGTTACATTTCAATCGCCATTCTGACCACGGAAATAATGTCGATATAATTTTTTATACAATGAATTATTGCAACAGTGTAATGCTGATTTGTGTTTGGCTTCACCGTTTCCCATAATTATCTTACTTAAGTCGTTATGTTCAGTGGAAATTTCAAAAGAACTTCCGCGCCAATTTATGGGTGTGAATAGTTTTATAGTTACCTCCGCATTATCTATACACACACAGGAAAGTACAATTAACGACACTTCATATAAAGACAAAAAATTCAAACGATCAACAATTTCAAAGCCAACAGGAATTAATAATCTTTCACTTCCCTTGTGAATAGTCATTAGAAGCCATTCCTATAGTGACATATTCCTATAGTTCCTATTTTATCATCATCCTTTGGAAAACCAGATTTTATCGATTACCAATTTTATCATTTCTTCGAGTTGCAAATTTCGTTTGTATGTTCCGACCATTTTAATATACAATATTTTTTAATGCTTTCATTGAGTCGCGAACGGATATTTACGAGACCAAACACGGACGAGAAAACACTAGCCGCAGGTTAAAATTCTGGTTCGAATGAGCACTGATGAAGCTCGAGCTACTGGCCGGTGGGCTGTGCACGTCGACGGACGAGTGGTTCATACAATTCCCATAGTCCTCATTGAACGGATCTGCATTGATACTCGGCCCCGTACAGTGCCCGTTGTTCTATTCTGCGTCTTCGAAACGAGTGTATAAATCCGGACTGATCTGGGTCGAATGAAAATAAACGAACAATGCGTGACAGATGTCGATGTATTGCTCGAAATGACATCGGGGAAAATGACAGCGCGTATACTGTTTTGGCTGTCTGATACTACATAACTGTTGGACCCACCGATATTAGGTCCTCTTTCTTTTTTCCTTCCGTAAAAACGCGAAATTTATTGGGTTTGGCAACGTTTTGCCGCGCCTCTTAACATGGACGTTTGAGTTACGATACACCAATAAATATTGCAATTGAATGAATACCTTAAAAGATATCAGAATCTTGACGATGCGAAAATACAGTCAGAATTATCGTTTGATTTCCTTTAGAAATCGGTGGAAATCTATCGAACACAATAAGAACATTACACAGTGAATTACTTCAAACAATATGTTAACAAATATCTTCTAAAACATTGGAAAAACTTGTTAGAAAAGGGATTTGTAGACAAACAGGAATATTTAAAGCAACGAAAGAATATAACTACACGACTATAATTTTGAAATAATCTTCAAAGTTGTATTGTATAAGTATAAAACAATGATTTGCACCACGACAAAATGATAATCAACGAACTCACTATATTATTTTCGCTTAATTCTCTTTTTCGATGATAAACGGAACGTAATTTAAATGTAAGCAGGATTCCAAAAATATCCAAGTAAAACAAAATTCGCTCGCATCTCCATTCTGTTTCGTTGACCCAATATTTCACTGAAGCATTCCGCTTACCGTTTCGTAGAAAAGGAAAAGGTTGCAAGGAATTCAGCGTTCGCGAGTGTCTCGCTGTCACCTGGTACCAGGTCGCAGGGGTGATTTCGATGGTTGGGGAAGAGGACAGAGAGAAAAAAACCGGAGATGCTAATCTCCCATCGCGTCGAAGGGTGGAAACTGTGTGCTAATGCGATCCCGTTTAGCCAAGTCAGCTGGAAAACGTGCAAGAAGCGCCCCAACCCCCGAATGCATGGCAAAACACGGGCCAGGGGATTCTCCCCATTAGTCGGCCTCCGGGCGTTGTCGATGTTGCGGCTCGAGGATTGTCATTATTTCGCGATATCCGCTCGCCCGGAAACATTTGGACACATTCATTCCCGTTTTCTCTGTCTGTCAACGCGGAATCATTCCCACAGGCACGAGATGTGATTATGAAGTTCGGCGGCGGCGAATCGCAGGGGGAGAGCAATTTTCCCTTTTTTTTCATCCTCGCAGATTCCGCGTGTTAAGAGGCTTTCTTATTTCTTTCGGATGATGATTTTTTGAGGGAGGGTGACAGTTGGCGCGATTTTTGCGCGTTTGTCTGCTCGTGCGAGCTGCAACGGAATATTCCGTTTGAATATGAACTTGTATGCTTGGGACATGTTTATTTTTATTTATTCTACTTGGTTACAGTCTTTTCATTGGGGGACTGTTAGTTGTTGTGCTGTTGGATTTGTGGAAATGTTTGGACGTAGTTGTACGAGAGGAGAATATGGTTTTTTAGGGGGTAAGGAGATACGGGTGGGTTTCGGTTTATGGAAATTTAAGTAATGAGATATTCCTGGTAGAAATTATGGAATGATAACAGGTCGCATTTAATGCGAAGGGGAATTCAAATAATGCGAAGTTTTCCAAACTTCTTTGATTGATACAGTCTCGTGTGAAAGAATCAAATTATCGAAACGAGTGAAGGTATGAAGATATAAAGAAGCAAAAAAAAGATGTAAAATAACAGATACATTTATTTTATCGTAACTGACAAAAATACGTATGAAAAGGTATATTTAAAAATCTGTGTAGTATATTCTTTGTTTAATTATAACGAATTCTTATATTTCAAATAGGCATTCGAATAGTGCGAATTCAAATAATGAGATTAATTTCTGCGATTTATTATTCCCACTAATTGAGGCCTACCTGTACTGTAAAACATTGAATCCTTTATAGGTGCCTTTCTATAAAAAGGTCTCAATAATTCCGATTACAATACTGTTTCTACTTTAAATCAGCATATTTCAAGACTGAATACAAACATCTTGCACAATTATCAATATTCAAACACATACATATAGTCATACTCTACGTTACACCAAACTGAACTAAAATAAAAAAACACAAGCATGCTTGAGTCATAACAAAACTTGAATGGTAATTTGAAGTACCGTTCCGGATCACAAAGGGTTCAAACGGGGCGCCGTGTACATTGAAAACATAATAACACCAAGAGTACGTGCACAATGGTAAAATGCAATCAGACATTTTGTTCCGATCATTTGATGAAACTGGCAAAAACGATCACAGGGAAAGGAGCATCCAGAAAGGTCGCAAGTCGACCATCAAAATAATGGAAGCGCGAAACGCGAAGTGTCGCCTGGTTGATTCCTCTTCGCCGCCGGTTATTAGGCAAATACGGTCCCGTCAATGATAACCCTTTCGCTCGGGGGCTGAATAATATGGCACCCTTAAACGGGCGGCGTTTGATGTGCCGCCGGTTCAACGCGCGTCGCAGCCAATTTCGCCTCGCAAACCCCCTGGTTCACGCTACCCCGAGTGTCATAATCATCGCCCTCTCGTCTCTTGTCTAATCCTCCATTCGAAACGCGACAAATTTTTCCCTGTGAATTTTCCCCAGGCGTTTATCGTAATCGTTTAACACTAAAACTACCGAGCAGTTAAATTGACTTTTTGACCATCCTCTATGAAAACTCCAAGAGCGCATCTATTACGACTTTAATTGATTTTCAATCCTATTTGCGTATTGCTACATCAATTCCTTTAATAATTTCTCAGAGAAATAGTTGTTGTTTTTTCAATAATTGCGAAAAGAAGAAATCAGGAACGGGTCATTTCAACCCGTCTGTGAACTTACAATCCAACAAGCAGTTACCTATTTTCTTCACGGTGTTAAGAGTCCTCGTCGTTCTTTCAACTCTTTTCAAGCGTACATTATTCCCATAACCCATCAGAGCTACCAAAGCAAGTGGAAACGCGAACAAAACGGCACTTGGTTCCCTCCAATTAATCCAAAAAAAAGGAAAGATCATGTATTAACGCGAGAATGCTCGATTGAAGCGAGCTAGAAAACAAACGCGGGAAGTGCAACGGACCAAAAAGGCACACAAGTCGCGGGAAGATGGCGCGCGAAGATTGGCGTATTCGTCGCAGAACAAGAATAGAAGAGCATTCTCGAATAATATCTATAGTTATAATAGCGTGACAACAAAAACAATCAGGTCGTAAATTAAATAGACTCTAAACCTTCAGTATTGTAATATAGAAACGAATCTTAGTCACTCACTATATAAAAGCCTGATAATATCAAAAGTCCTCTCCTAATTTTCATTAGTAACCGTATTGACGAATAGTACATTAGTGTCGAAAATAAGGTGAAAATTGACCAATCAGATCCGCATTCTACAGCCTAGCCAACAAGAGGTCTTACAACAGTCTTAAGAGGCAACTTGACGTCTAGCAAAACGGTACAGATGGAAGAGGGGCCGTTCGCTGAATGTTTTTTTTTATAATTTTATTTCTTGACGTGCATTCGTATTGACAAATAAACTCGCATTCCGCAGCCTAGCTATTGAGCGGTCTCCCAACAATCTTAGGAGACGACTGATGTCTAGCAAAACGACACACGGGCAAGATAGGTCATTCGCTAAATGTTTTGTTTACAGTTTTGTTCGGTTACGTGCAATCGTATTGATGAATAGCAAATTAGCATCGATAATGAGATGAGAATAGATGAAAACTGGCTAATCAGATCCGCATTCCGCAGCCTAGCCATAAAGCGGTCACCCAACAGTAGTTGAAAGCGACGCGCACGCGGCTGGTGTCTCGCGAAACATCGATTTCGATGGGTGAACCCGGCGTGGTCGCCTGGTTTGAGTTATCCTGTCATCGGCAGGAATCGGTAATGGTTATTTATGGCGGTCGTAACCGCGCCGATATTATGACGTCTCCTCTGATCATTGGACGCGCGCCTGAAACAAGTTGTCCCGGCGCTGTTCGCGCGTTGAAAACGCTTCGCTTGGACTGGAGCCAATTGGGCTGCTGCCCTTCACCTATGCCAGTGAACGCTGTACGAAATTGGTTTCCCTGTCCGCCTGTGAAAAGTTTCGCGCGCAAGATTGAACGGGGAATTGGCTGACTAGGCGCCTAAACGCTTACGAAAATCGGAGACACGCAATTTCGCGGAAATGTTCGCACGGAAGGAGACAAAGTATCCACCGGTTAGATCATCAAAGATTATTGGTACATTCTTTTGTATAGATGAAAGGATAATTCTTCAGAATATTTTCTAGATATTAGGTTAATAGTTCAGTAGCGTATTGGACGCTGTTGATTAGGAGATTACATTTGAAGGCTACTTTTAATTTGAACAAGTTGCAAGTTTCTGTGGCGTAAATCAATAAAATAGTAGTTGATAGTTTTCTTTACATTATAACGCACCTTTTTATTCTTTTTCTTATATCTTATATATTTTCTCGATAATGTTTTTTAATGAAATATTTTGATGTGATTAGTGGGTATCTAAGTAACCTCATTTTTCAATCGATGCAACGATTCAAGCATCCTTGTCTATTTATAATCAGAAAACGTCCGAATCCACGGGTCGAACGTGTTTTCGAGATATTGTACCTTTGCTTTCGAAAGTGATGGTAATTTATAGTCAGCTTAACAAGCACTGTTTGATTTACATCCCACGGCTCGAAGGCATTCGAATAATTCGATTATTTTAGTACATCGAACAAAAAATATTCAGTACCCTTCGTTTCAGAGATCACGAAGTCAAAGCTTTATGGCTTCAAATGCTAACCATGTTTCGTAAAATGGAATTTTCAACGTGAAAGATACTCTGCTTTATCTTAGGCCAAAATCGGGCAAAATTTAATCTGATTACATATTAAGACTAACGACTAAAATGCAATGTTCCACTATATACTTATAGTATATAGCATACTAGTTTCTTATCAAATCAGTTATTACATTCGAATCCTCGTTAGTGATACGTAGTCAGGTTACATTTTTCCCAATTATATCCTGGATGTGCAAAGTGTGCATCTAGCAGATAGAAAGCCAGACTATATCTCGAATAAGTTCTATCACCGTGTTATACGACTTTCTACAGAAGCTAATCTATGTGGTCAAAGTACAATTACAGATTCCATCAAATGCAGCTTTTACTCCTTTCATGAATCAGTTTCTCGTATTATGAATGAAGATCAAAGTCCAGAATAAAAGCATAATATCAAAAAGATTAATATTCTGTTGCACACTTAAATGTGATAAAATAATTCATTTCAGCGTTGAAATGTTATATCGTATCACTGTTGCGGTTACCACGTTCTAACGGATATAACGTTGAAAGTTAAATAAATATTTTAAAAAGTATTAACCCTCCGAACTCGGAGCAAAATTATAAAGTTTGTTACCTAACATGTTCACAACCACGATCTAATCTGAAGTTCCTTCGCCATGGACCCAACCTTTTTCGCAATTCTTTCAGGTGATAATATTATTCATATTATTTTCACACATTTAAAACATAGTAAATAAATGAAACAAAGCATTTTACATAAATGTCATATATATTACATTTTGATATAGCCAAAGCGACGATAGGGTATACTATACGCTAATTATATGTTAATATCGCCATAACAATGTCACACACACACACACACACACACACTCTATAAATATAATAAATTCTGAAATAACAGCATTGTTCCTGATTTTATATACAATTTCTCGATAAGTTAATTTCAGAAACTGTCGTCTATCTCTCTGTATCTCATCAGAAAATGTTAAATATTTCTAATGGAGAAACTTTCCAGTGTAAAGGGTTCAGTTTTCCAATTACTATACACCCTGCATGATGTCTCAAATGAAATTCATTGATATGTTCGCCGCAGGAGTTCCACGACCGAAGTCGGGGGCTGCTTCCGTAAGATTTCCGTGATCCAAGATCCGAGAGGGAAGGGATGCCGGGTTTGGAGAAGGAGTCGCCGGGCCGCAATTCCTTCGGTCGAGGCCTGAATGAAAGTTATGAGGATGAATCTGGTCGGCCGGTTGCGGGGGAGGGCAACGTTCAACGAAAAAGAATGGAGGATGAAGAGCCCGAGAGTCTGAGCTCCCATCGTCCCAGGCGTATCCACTTACAGGCGACACTATGGCCGTGCCGCAACGGGTAGATTTAGGCCAGATAATACTACTTCGTACGCGTGCACGGAATTGCTCGAGGAAGATGATTGGTGGTGCCGTGTCCACTGATCGTTTCGATGTGGTTTTCCTCGATAGTTTCCAAAAATACTTTCTTTAGTTTGAGCAGAAGTTTCCTTGCTGGACGATATTGTTGAAAAGCAGACGCCTTTTGTAACTTGCCACTGGACACTTGCAATGGGTAACCGTAAAATACGTATTTGATTCAGAATTGATTTTATGTTGATTTGTGAATAAAATGATAGAAAAATGTTTATTGATTCCGTATATTGCAGAGGGAATGTAAATTTGGAAGCTTTTTAGGAATCTAGAAATTTTGGACGTTTTCCGAGTAATTTTACTTTAGAGTTTCTATTCGAACGTTTTAATACTCTGTTTTTTGGAGTTCTTAGTAGTTTGTGTCGTGTAGAAACTATTTCTTGATTCTTTGTTCTCTTGTTCGAGATTTTTGTACAATTCTCGTTGTTACCTCGTGATTGAAGGTAGACACCGTTATAGAAAGCGTTGCACGAATCCGAGCTTGGTTTAATTGTCTATTTTTCAACAATAATTTAGAAACGCATTCGATATGCATTTATAGTCTCCTTTCTTACGTAATAATAGAACAGCTGTGTTGGGCACTTTCTATGCTCGTGCCTAGTGTAAGAGTTTATGCTTTCATTAGAACAAGTACTTGTCCAGTAACTTATGGACGGGAGAGCGCATGTAATTCGCCAAAGTTGGAAAATAATTACTTTACGAGTATTCCTATCCAATTGTTCTGCAATACTCGGCTCTATGCGTGTTTCTCACGCAACAGCTATTTTATAATTATTTTATGGCAATTGTGATCATTTCTCTGAAGATAATTACTCCGCAACTACTCTTAAATCCTACAACTATGTATCGTTCTCGAAACTTATAACAGATACGTTTCTTCGTTTAAATTAGCCTTTGAGTAAATTGTACTCCAGTAGAACCTTCTTCTGAAATCATTATACTAATGGATTCTCAAAACGACCGTATAATTTATATTTATCATTAAACTTTATTTAATTTTAAATATTTTACAACCATTAATGACTGCGGCCGTGAACTGGATTTCATAAAATTTTTTAAATGATTGGAACCTATTAACTTCCAATGAAATATTCATACTAAAATTATTTTATATTCTATGACTAAAAAATATGTGGTGTAAACGTTACGTCATTCAAATGTTGTACAGTTAACAAATTATAACATATAATATAAAATACTGGATAGAATGTTATACAGTTAAAATATGATAACATCATGTGTAAATTATAATAAATGTAATTACGCTTTTCCAGCTATCTCAAAATTCGCTGACTAAACGTACGTACCTATGAGAACTCCGTTAAAATTCATGGTCAGGAGTACCAAGAGGAGGACAAGGGAGGAGGAAGCGATAAAACGTGCTCCGCAGGGTTAATTGATTTCACGAATCAATGATTAGTTTGGTTATCATAAATTGTACAACATCGTTCCACGTGTCGTTAAAGGCTAGCCGTTTTCACACGATTTCGTAGAGATTATTATGTAAGTAGCAAGTAATACTAAAATTATGCGCAAACCGAGTTCAAAGTTGACCTTACTCGACCCGAGGTAGCTTCATTAATAATCCATGCGACGAAATTATAATTTCTGGTAATCCGATGCCTCAGTTTCAAGCCTTGGAAGTATTGTTTTGAATTATCTTCAGAACCGTTCGATTCGTTACTTCCAATGTCTACGTCTTCAATAATAATACAATAGCAGTGATACACTTCTACTTGCAAGTGAAATTATTAAAATTATAAAAAGAAAAATGAAAAAAAAAAAATAATATCTAAACGTACTAAATATCTTGAAAATTGTTTCTTCCCTGGAAGACGCTTCTGTGTTCTTATCTGGAAAATGTTTGCCAGTATCTGCTATTTTTATTCAAATATAATTTCATATTCTTTCAGCACAGTGGAGAAATACAGTGAAAACAGCTAATTGGAAACTTGCAACGCTTGGAAAACCTCAACCTTGCATTTCCAGAAATGATAGATACTCTAAACTAATTTTCTAATTATACAAAAGAAACAACATCAAGTAAATTTCTCCGATTCGTCGATAATCAACGCCCATGTTCAATACAACAAACTGTACCTACTATCCAACTATACTCCAACAGTTTTCTACAATTATCTCATTCATCCAATCAAACAGACTTCGCAAGTATCGGCAAATCAAGATCCCGCAACGTCACGATAATCATGCTCCATATACACACACAAAAACTCAAATGAAATTCCGAAATTCCCAGGAAACCTGAGAAAAAGTCTACGGTATTGAATAAGCGTTTGTTGACACTGCAGGGTCGTTTCCCCGACGAAAAGAGACGGAAAAGAAGCGACCGAGAAAAATAGCTGGATAACGTTACCGTGAAATTATTTCTCTCGCGTATGGCCGATTTCGCGGTTTATAAATACCGGCCGTGGCCGGCCCTGAAAAAACAATCGCCCTCCTGAAATTCCATTCGCCAATAAGTCGGCACCTTCGACGCCGTGAAGCCCACACGGACAATTACCCCCCTTAATATTATTTATATCTGTCCGTCGTTATATCATGGTGGAGAGAGAGAGCGGCGCTGCACGGCTAGTGGAGGGGTTGGGGCAGGAGGACGGTTGGCAAGGATGTTGCCTGTTCTTTGGCGGTTTCGCGCAAAACCTTCCGCGGCATTCCTTCGAGGAAGAGGCGAAGGTCGCCAATTATCGAAGGCGGCTTAATGCGAGCCCCTATGACGGGTCATATTCAGCCCTCTTTTTGCTCGCCGGACGATTCCGCGCCGGCGTCAAAGAGCACCGGCCGCTTCGTAAATCCTCCTCGCGGCTTTCCAACCCCCTCCACCATCGGCACTCTCCCCCACCATCCCCCGTTCGCGGGCTCGCCGTTCGCGCGCGCGACCTGAACTTGATTATACGCTGTGTTCGAGGAACAAAGACGACTTATCGTCGCCATAGCCGGTGTAGCTGTCTGTACCCGGTAGAGGTCACAGTAAGAACGCATGCGTAACAAACGCCTAGCGGCTCCTGTCTCTCGACTTGTCGGCTGGTGCTCTTGTTTTTGAATAGCGCGGAGTTTCGCGTAGCGTTTGCTTTTTAACCCCTCGCCCTATGATTCCATTTCGCAGGTGCACTTGTTGGAACTATTTATCGTTAACACTAACGTACCGTAATCTGTTGAATAATTGATTATAAAATAAATATCAACAGATTATACGGTGGATTTCTTTTAGTGAAAGTTGAAACGACAGACCAACAGAAATGAAAAAATTGATTACTCGGACAATGGAGGGGTTATATAAAGTTAAATGAATGGAGGGAAATGTAGAATTTTCAATTGAATTTGAATATCGACCATTTGACCGGTCGCGATACGTTTAATGTTAATAATGTACTAGTAAAACAAAAAGTTCTGTGCTCTTCCAATGTCTAGATTTACTCTAGACCATACAAATTGCTGTCGAGAAGAATAATGTTTCATTTGAACTCGAAAGAACCGAACGACATTTATATTTCTTAAACTATATTAGAAATCTTCGCTACGAGTCTGACAGGAGATTGTAAGGCAAGGGGTTAACACTTTGACTGCACGTTACCCGAATTCGAGTGACAGCATTTTTCCCATCGACTTGAAAAATTATTTTCTTCGCGACGTATCGAACGAACTGAATTTTGTTAGATGTATCGAATATGGAAGGGACAGTAGAGCAATCGTTATGAAGAATCTTGAGTTTTTAGTTTTTGTTTTACTAAGCAAACTGTTTCGATCGTATGAGGATTTTCCTGAGTGTTTATTAACGTGTTAACGCACGTTAAATGTCACGTGATTTTATAGTGTAAAATATGGGAAATGAAAATATATAGTTATATAAAATTATAGTTTGTCTTGCTGAATGTAATCATTGATTTCATTGAGTGATTCATAGTAATTTTTGGTTAGGGTCATCAGGGGCCACACGGTATTCGACGTGTTAAACATTCTTCAGTTATGAACAAATACTTAAGTTCTAAAGATTAATTTTAATGTTACAATATACTAGACAAAACTTCGTTTTGTCACAATCCGAGGCAAACATTCTCCACGTTGGTGAACTCGTTTGACCAATCTATGAATGCTTTCGGATCTACAAAAGTCGATCTCTCATTGGTAAACGATCATCGAACTCGATTGCAAGCTAAGGCACAAGCCTTGAGAGCTTACATCGATTTTCAAACTAAAACGTTCATTCGTCAAAAGAAATGATCTGAAGTCTTCTTGCTAATTAACGATATCCTTTCGCGGTATAAAATCTTCTGAGCAATTAATTATGCCCTTTTATAACACGAAACATTCCGGCTAATTAATTATATCCTTTCACAACATGATTTCTAGTTTCTCGGACGCGAAACGGACAGCATCATTCATAAAATTCTAGCGACTCGTCTTCTCGTCACTCGGAAAATAATAAAATTTTGCGACCTCGCTGATTTTCCAGTGAATCTTTTCCCCCAGAACTAGTTTCGCAGATATATAATTATTGAGTAGCCGAAGACAGCGTCCACGATAACTTCACGAATTCCGGTATCTTAAGGGTTCCATTTTCCTAACATCTGCGTGTCGACCGAACTTTATTTAACAAACCTTACTTTGATTACACGGGGAGAAACACACGGGTATCGCCGTAAACGTTACTAGTGGACCGTAGTACCCGCCCGTTAAATTACCTTGCCTCATCAGATGCTTATCGAATTCATCGGGAAACAGAATTAGCGACAGGAATCGACATCAGTTTCTGCGGACGTCGGAGGGTCTCGCTCGTAAATTTCACGTAACGTTCTCGTAAAGGTGATTTTTTTCAAAATATGACACCGCTAATATATTCTTATCTTGGGCCGCAGATTTATCGGACGCGATCAAACGCGGTGGGAATATTTTATGATCGGCCTTGAAGAAATTATAACACGCTGATTGTAGAACGGAGTCATAATTGTCCGGTGCAACCACCTGTTACTTGCATCGTAGATGTGAAATCAATTCACGGCGGGCGAAATTACGCGGTGCCAGCTCGTTTCATTGATACGCGACGTCGATTTCGTTATAAAAACACCGGCCGGTAACCAGTTAGTCTGTCCGGTCTCTCGTTCTTCTTTGAGAAATTATGGATTTAGTAAAGACCAATCGGTTCTTTTGTACCGCTAGACCTCTCTCCTTGAAAGTTATGAAGCAAAAATGTGCCAAGAAGAAACTTCATGGTACACTCGGTCCAGAAAATCTCAGTTTTACCCGGTTCTCTCGCGCACTCTCAGCTGCGCCACACCGTTGACAATTTCGTGGCAAGAACGGTCATTGAGAAGATTAAATTGCCGGTGAAAAATATTTAACGTTAATGGAACATTTTATCGTCAATCTGTTATTTTTCATTTTGTTTCGATTAATGACTTATGAAAAAAAATTGAACGATACCGTGGCATTATCGAGATCGAAATAACAGTCGATCGATCTGTTCCCTTCGCGATTGAACTTGCTGCGTAAACTTCCGGACGAAACATTGAGATTTCGCAACGAATGTATCCTTCAGAGAATTATTTATACGTTGACTTCTTCGTAAGTTATAAATTTGCGCGGAGAAGCAACGGGAATGCAATTTAAACTCGTTTCAACTCGAATCTCCGGCAGCTACGTAGGTTTCGACTTGATTTTTCTATCTCCTAATTTCTGCACAACGAAATCTGTAACCTCCGAATCGAAAATAGAATTCGAGCTTTTAAAATCACCGTGATTTACAGTGCGTACTGATACTTTTGTATCGCGTACACTTATTTTTAACCTAAAAGAATTCAAGTTCCCCGAAACACAAGGGAGTCCGCGACCCGTTTTTCAGTTCTTACGTACCAGAATACTCCGTGTCGGATCCGGGACAGGAGGTTTTGATTTACGTGCTCGGTCGGACATCGATCTTTCCTGCTCTTTTATTTTCATTTCCGACACGATAGCATTTTCACCGCGGAATCGCGCGGTAATGACACCGAAAATATTCACGCGCGGCGTAGGTGAAAAAACCGGTAAGTCGGCTTCGCCGGCTACGAAAAGGGAGACTGTACATTTCCCAGATTCCTGTCTCCCAGCCCATTCATTCTTCTCGTTCCCTTCATTGTTGTCTACTAGTCTATTCGTCGGCATACTTTCCGACTTTTCGGATGGCGATGATGTATCAGTTGGAAGATTTTTCCAAAAACATTGATTTTTTAATGGCGCTTGCGTTATAGGGTAGATTGAGAGGCAAATCGGATTGTTTTCTGTTCGATTCTAAAGAAATTAAAAGGTTTGAACGTTAATGAACGAAAATGAGAAGGGGTTTTCGAGTTTTTCTTTTGCACAGAAAATACAAAGAGGTTAAATATAATTTTGAATATAATAAATATAAACTGGATTCTTATTTTGATCCGATTCACCTTGGTTTACCCTAATACATGAATAAATATCATAAACAAATACACATCAAACGATGGTAGATGTTTAACAAAATAAGCAACGCATAGGAAGGTTAATTGAATTAAACGGAAGTTGCCTTTAGATTTCCTGGGATTTTTCTTTTATCTGAAAATTACCCTCGAACCATTTTGCGTACCCTAATATTTTATAAATAAATTTTACACGAGTGTTTCGCACACGCCACTGTCCGGTTATATAATTATTCAAACACTCTTCAAAACATTTCAAATATTTCCTTGATTCCATGCAATCGTAAACTAACACGATTCAAGGAATACAAAAGTCAAATAATTTGAACAATACATAAAGCATCGCGATTGCTTCACAATTAGTCATATATACCAGGTACGAATCTGCGATCGTGGCCACTGAATCTTTTCAATACGAAAAATTCGTCATCGATTAATCATTCGCTCGTGGAAGTCTCAGGTTTAAATTCCCGTTCGTCGCGATCGTCGGTCTCCGAGCAAATCGCGAAAAGAAACGATTCGACGCCCCAATATCTCAAGCAAAAAATCTCGATTTCCTTTTCTCTTTTCTTCCTTTTTTTTCATCGATTCAGACGCGTGTGAGCATATATATAGAACATTTACATTGGTGGACGCGTTTTCGTGCGCGTGTACGTGACACGATAAATCGGTCTATCAATAGCCACCTGGGATCATCGACCAACAGCATGACGATGATCCCCAGGCCGGTTGTTGATTCGTGAGAATTCGTGCACCGCCGGTTTCGCTGCATTTGCATATTTCTCGCGAATGCCTATTGCGGCTCCGAAATAGCCGGCATCGGGCACCGAATCCGCCGAGCGAACGAGACACAATACGAAAATATCGGGGCCGGCGGGGCGTTCGTGAACAGATGAAAAACAGGAGGAATCCGGGCAATTAATTTACGATCTTGGAACTGGTTCGGCCGGCTGCTGCGACCGCGCTCGCGGCCCCCTTCACAATTATTTCGCGTAAGGGTGGCTCTCCCTTTAGTTTATTTTGCCAGTTTTCTTGTTACAGTTTATTCCGTTGCAGCGGTGTCGCACTTCGGGCATCCGGATGGACCGTAATTGAATTTAGATAACGATCCGACCGACCAGGAATACATTACAAATCATGGACTATGTATTTCATTAGAAGACCGTGAGTATTGTCCTAAGGAATTGCCTGTATAATGATTAATTAATTCTTCTGTAATTTCATTTTTTCAATTGTCTTTAATCTTTCTGTTAAAGGTTCTCTTACTATAGAAGTTTCGTACACTTAGAAAATTTCCTCTTTGAAATTGATAGAGTAATAAAGTGACTTTTAGAATGAAATCGAAAATTGTATTGTCTTCTCACGTTACTCATAATATTAACACTAAAACTACCGTTCTTGTTTTTGGAATTATTAAAAAAATAACAAATGTTTCTCTGAGAAATTATTATTAAAGCAATTAATTCAGCGCCACGCAAACTGAATTGTAAATCAATTAAAGTCTCCACAGATGCACTCTTGGAGTTGCTATTGAGACATTTGCAAAATTCAATTTAACTGCTTGGTAATTTTAGTGTTATTGTCATTAATCTGTTAAATTATGTTGTATTCTATTGTTCTATGTGATATTTATATTTTACATTTTGATCGTGCACCCGCTAGAATTCTCTTGTTTCTTAATGTTTGGCGACACGTTTGCGTCAAGTGGAGACATCTGTTGTTGAAAGATACGCTGTTCGGATAATGGAAAGTCCACGAACAAGGCAGTCACGAGAATTCCTGCGATTACGTTCGCAATGATTTCTATGTCCCGTGGTGACTCACCTTCCTAACGAACATTCGATATCACTCCTAGCTTATTTTTGCCAGAGTGACTAGTCAATGTGTATATAAAGTTGCTGTTATCGGTAGAGATGTAAATACACGGTCGATTTACAAATTAGATTAGTATGTAGTGCGCATTGGAACGCGAGGTAGACTATCATTATAAGCCGATTTGCAAAGTAGACAGTGCTACTTCCGATACATATGCAACATGAAGCACGATCCGGCTGCAGAAGATTTTCATTTCCGTTCATTTATTTCGCGAAATAGGATGAATAATTTCGAACTTGTATTTTATAACGCGGATTATCGGCTGCGATTACACAGTTCGCCGAGCGAGGTGTTCTTCGGTCGTTAACTTCGAAAGAATGTCAGTATCCATAACTTAAACCCTGGATGTCTCATGCAAATTTCCAATTTAAATCATTTCAGCAATCGTAAATAAAACTGAAGGAATACCCGAATTCTGTATAGTCCTACATCATTTCACTTCAGATTGTCAAAGTGATTTTTGTTAAATATCAGTCTGAAATTAACGTCCAACCGAAAATTTTGCTCAATGACAAAATATTAAAATTTAACTCACTTTTGTTCAATCGAATTCCCTCGTAAACTATCTCTATAGTCAACAAACACGAAATTAAGGTGAAATAGAATTTTCTCTCTCGTGTTAATCGTCACGGTACGTTCGAAAAAAGGATCTAGGAGAAATAAAAATCCATGAAAATTTCCACACATCCTTTTACGTGAGCCCGTATAAGCAGTGGATGCATAAAAATCCGCAGTCCAGTTATTAAAACACGTCCGCGGCTCGTAAAAATCCCCGGGAAAGAAAAATATAAATTTTTTAATACATCATTCTTTCTTGCCGGGCGTTTTTAATTTACTTGAGATTATAAATACAGGAAATGAAATTCTATTTCAGTTTCACGACACTCACGACTGTATAAACAGTGGGACCGGGAATGGCGCATCAATAGGAAGCGGACAACCATTTTCTTCTTTTTCCTCCATTTTCGTGTCGCTCGTGAGCGCGCGCGCGTCACAGGTTCACCGTTGAAACGCAGAAAAATTTACGCGGACGGACCGTCTACGCTCTAATAGTCTCTATAGTTTGCGGAACAAACGGCAGACGTAACGATGCCGAGCGGCGGCGTATATTAGGATCTATTAATATGCAGTCAAGTCGGATGTTAGACGGTGCTTAGTCGCTTGTCACACATATTATGGGCCAACACACCCCCTTAGTGTGTTGTCAACACCAGGGAACTCGACTAACAACTTCTCTCTATTCGTCTGTCCGCGACTTGTCGCCGACAGAGCAAAACTGTATTACAGTAAACCGGGATTACCCAACCTAATTGGAAGACAGACATTCTGGATAAATTGAGAACCATGGGATTTTTGATTTACGAACAATTCGTTTATGCTCGCGGTGTAACGTAGCTGCGTGTTTGCTCGTGTTCAAACATTCGGGAGCGTTATTAATATAATATAATTTATCGTCTCTTATATCGAGTGATTTTGTATGTTGACCAGATTAGTTGTTCATTATATAACCTTTTATTTTATTTCAGCAGAAAATAATATTTTCTCTAATTCATGTAATCGAGTAATTTTATGAGTTCCTTGTTGGAAATTACTGAAAATATGCTTCTTCTCATCGTGACATTAAATTCATAGTTATTTTATTTATATAGTATATGAAATATAATAAAATATGGAAATGACGAAATTTAACACAAGTTTCTTTATTTTTGTCAATAATTTTAATACATCGATAATTTGTACGAAATATATCATAGAAATTATTTTATATATATATGTATTAAGTGTTGATTGTTTTTCGTCGTTGCATGATACTAAGAGTTGAGACGAATATGTTAACTTGTAGAACTAGTGCACGCAGAAACGAGACCTAACTGTATTACAGTATAAAATGTAATGATTATTATTATTAAGAAAATCATGTGCGTATGTATCCAAGCAGTTTAATCATTCTAAGAGGAAATCGTGGCGCCGCACCTTTCTCTCTGTCTCTCTCTCTTCTTCTCCCGCTTAATTTGTCACGCTGTCCCGAACACGTTCTAAAAACTAGAAAATTCGGTGCGAACGCATCAACGAGGTCTTCTAGCATAAAAAAAACATATTAGCGATCCCGTCCATCGCTCAATTCGGTGCTTGGAATTGGCTTAAATAAAAATTGTATAATTCCCGTGATTTATAGCATAATAACACATGAGTTGGATAAAGTAAAAGCTTTTATGACACCAAGAATTTTTCGAGAACTTCATCGTGAGATGTTACACATTTTTGTTGTACTTTAATTTACAGTTCGTCAACAAATGTTAAGTTTCCCTATAATTTCCGAAACATATTATTTTTCGATAATAAAGCAATTGTTAAGGTTCGTGCTGTAAATAATACTATTGATATATCTTTCAGATAAGTAAACTGCCATCAGCTTCTAAGTTTGTAAAACTGTCGCGCAGAAGTAACTGGTGATTCATAATGACCCGCCGTGTCCTCATTTATTATTTATGAAACGATTTAAATCAGTAATGACATCTTTTATTAATTTTCGGTTTTCTAATTAGAATAAAATGCATAATACATGCCCTGTTAATGAGAAACTGTAAACCATTGTCTATGCACCGTTTCAATTGTCGCATTTCGAAATACGAAATTTGTCATGCTACACAAGACTTCGAACCGGGGATATTAGGATAATTTAAATCACGATAAATCGCGAAAAATAATTTTATTCGGGGCACGATTAAAATTGTAATTAGCAAGCAGTAAGAAAAATAAAGCAGAAACAGGAAAACGTGAAAATAATTAATTTTGCGTGATTAATTAAACGTTGCAAATTCAACAATTCATCTCTACTTATGTTTGGCCATATATTTATGTGAATTTGTAAACATCGTTAGTAATGTTTGTACAAGCATGCTTGTTTGGCAATAGATTCCCTGTATTTCGACACACTCGGAACAAGTAATTATTAATGTCATTTAACAATAATACTTCACATAATTTTACTTCTTTGTATTGTACAAGTCATTCAAATTAAAAGGCAAGTATGAACGGCAAGAACGAACGGCAAGAACTATGAGTATCCACCGTAATGAAACAAAAAAAGAAAGAAAGAATAATAGCCTGCAATGCGTGTTTCATGCATATTCGATTGATAGTAAAATTGTAAAACGGAAGCAAATTTTACAAAAAAGCCGAATAATAGAACAATTACGCACCGGCGAGTATAATAAAAGATTAACTGGTTTTATAGACATCATAGGGAAGAATACCTGGAATGGCGTGATTAGCCACGGAATGTTAATGAAATAATTAAACCATAAAAATTTTGCGAACAAAAAGGTAGAGTCCATTACGGAATTAAAAGACGTATGATACATTTATGAAGAAACTTACATACCGATTCGTACGTTTCTCGCAAGATAATGCACTCCAAAATTATATAAAATATTTACTTCCTCGAATTATCGTCGCGAGCTTAAGATCTTAAAAAGTTTATTACATGTATGTATATTTCGTATTTTATATCATTTATAGTTTATACACCTTCATTCTAGGTGCTTCGTTCCATTTAAATAACAGCCATCCTGAATATACCTAAACCATATTTTACAATCATTAGGTCATATATGTATACATCAAAATTTCGAATAAATACATACAGTCGAAGTAAGCTAAATCAAATACAATTTCTTAAAAATCTTAACATGTTTACTTTTCAAAAGCTGTTCGAAAGCTTTTTAAACTACTTTTCATCAAATTCACCTATAAATGAACTATCGCCAAATGTTTAACAGTAAAACTACCGAACAGTTAAATTGACTTTTCGAAATTCCTGTATAGAAACTTCAAGAGTGTATCTTTTGAAACTTTAATTCATTTGTAACGCAGTCCGCGTATTGCTGAATCAATTTGTTTAATAATTTCTCGGAGAAACATCTGTTGTCTTTATAATAATTGCAAAATGAAGAAATCAGGAATGGGTCAATTTGACCCGCCTGGTGGGTTTAGCGTTGATGCAATACAATTTCTAACAATTCAGTTTAATGTAACTGAATTCAACGTAAATATTACACATATTTACATCAAATATTTGGAGTTAGCATAAATGCTGCTGGAACGACCCTGAAATACCTCGAGCCAACGTACGAAGTATTTTCTTATTTGATAGAATCAATTTCTGACGAATCCCGTCACGCAAAAAGTCACTCTATAAAATCTTTACGAATTCCTGAGTAAAAATTAATGAATTCCGAATTTCTTGAGATACCCGCGCGCCCAGCGGAACGCTGACGATTGGAAGGACAAGTGTCGGGGTTATCGTGATTTTATCATGACCAATCACAAGATATGATTAAACTGTTACGCGCAGTGGTTTCGCGACAATTTGCAGTCAGGAATGGCGGCCGCGGTGAAAAAGGCGGGAAGGATGCGCGCCGCGTCCCAGGATTAATCGAGAAACACGGAGTTCCGGACGTTCAGCAATTCGTATCCCGGGGACCGACGATATCTCTGTTTATCGTTTAATTGAGAAACACATAAACCGGACGGTTAGAACGAAATAAATAACCGACAGCGTTGCTGAAAGGGTTACACACACAACACACACACGCGCACACAGAGAGAGAGAGAGAGAGAGAGAGAGAGAGAGAGAGAGAGAGAGAGAGAGAGAGAGAGAGAGAGAGAGAGAGAGAGAGAGAGAGAGAGAGAGAGAGAGAGAGAGAGAGAGTCTATTAAAAAGAATCAATTTTTCAAAAATATATTCATGTGAATTTACGATTACAAGTTAGTTCGACGCACTTTGAACATAAAATTATCGGTCGTGTGAAGAAAAATAATGCATTTTTCAGACCTTGAAATATTTGAAATCGTTTCCGATGATTTTGCTCCAACTTCGAGAGAGAAGTAGGAATCTTAAAACAGCGTGGAATTGTTTGAATTTGAAATGAAAATGAACTTTGCAATCGATCAAACGAAAATATATCCAATGAATTTCAACAGCTACTTAATATAATCCTTTAGATGCTTTTATTCCAGTTTTATTATTCACGAACACGATCACAATATGTGCTATTCGAATCAAACTTATCTGCGAACATTTTAGCGTCTGTTTAGTAAGAACTTACATTCATATTGCGATATAATAATATCGCCTGTTGCTCGGGTATAATTTTTATATTTATACTTGAAGAAATTAGCATCAACGTGGCGGGGAATTGTAATACGGTACTGTGTTGCATAAACGTATGCAAAAATTCGTTTTACGTCCGTTGATAAGCAGTTCTAACGAATACCAGGTTAGCCTGGTTAATTTACGAGCACATATATTATGTGATTTATATACAGTAAACATCACAGTACAATTATTTAAATGACAGGCAGTTAGATAAATTTTCGATTTACAAGTTCCAGAACTTGATCAACCGCATAATAATTTATGTTTGACTGCAGGTTATGAATTGCGAAACGATCTTTCAATTTCATAACACAACACTTTAAGTTCGATTCTAATTCAATTTATATCTTTTCACTTTTCAAATGTTTTTAAGTTCATTGTCATTTTTGCGAAATCGAAAAATAATTAAAAGATTATTTTAAAAATCACGTATTGTTTCCATCTGTATGATAATATCTAATGACAAGAATTTATTCTAGTCGTATATAAAATTATGTTGCTTGTTTAATAATCCATGAATAAATGAAACAATTTATAAATTACTGATTTCCTCTTTGAATTTTGATCCTACGAAACGAATTACAGTTAGTGTTATAATAAATAATAAATTTATAATAAACTATAGTTATAATTTAGAGTTTATTATACTTAATCTTCTTCATTATTATTTACAGGAAGTTCTTTGAAGATGAATTTTTAAATTGTCTTGCTTAATTTGAACCTGGCTTCTTATATCTTTTAAGATTTCTCCTGTCCTAGTAGATAAGGATTTTTCCATAGCAAATCGGCAATGTGCAGTGCACTATGCTCGTTGATAACGGTTATCAATGTGCCCGGACTGGACAACTAATAATTGACAAATATTTACAGAATCTTTGTTCGGAACTGCACTGTTATCATCTGAATTTTTTGTCGTGACTCATGTCGTGCCCCTGTTTCTTACGTACAGAATGTGTTCTCTGATTGTCTTTCATTTCTACTGGACATGGAATTTCTCCAACAAAATAGGTTTCAGAAAAATAAAAGAAAAAACAAAAATAATTACCAACAGACTCGAATTTCGAAGACTTTATTAAATTTTTTGTATTTCGCTTGAAAATCGTTGTGCAGTATTCTGTTATCAACTGTTAAATTTCAGCTAACTGATTTCCTATTAGTTTATCTTTCTATGCGCAACTTTTGTTAAAATTTAGTTTACTTGAAAAGTATGTATAACTTTATCAACATTCCCAACAGATTTTATTAAACAGAATTTCCTCGTAAATTTATTTTTACAACCAATAATAACGAAAATAAGGTAACACAGAGTTTTATTTTCTGCGTTAATTGTTTCAGTAGATTAAAAATAACGTGTAATCATTAAATTTCATAAAAATTCTCCTCCTGTCTTTTTCATAACTTTTGCAAGTTAAAAATGCATCAACATCGAGATTCTACTTGTGATCTTAGGAGATATTAAATTCAATTCAGTAGCGCACGACGATTTTAGTAATCTCACGAACAATAAAAATTTAATATTGTAAGTATCGGTGAACGAGGAACGATAAAAAGTTCGATGATCATGCGAAGCCTATCATTGGCCCGATTCAATTCCTCGTTTCTTATCTGCGTTTCTTTTCAAACTGCATGCCACGAGAGATTCACGACGGCTCTGTGAAATTTCACGCGGAGAAATTCCTTTTTTTTTCTTCCCGTGTAGAATTCGATCTCAAAGGATTTCGCCGCTACAGACTCGTCCGAGTAATCAATTAAGGGTGTATTCCACTTTGTGCGCCCGAAAAGTCGACCTTTCTTCACAAACTTTTTTCCCAGAAAACGGGAACAACGAATAATACCAACGTTTATACATGAATTTCTTCAAGTTCAAAGAACAACGTGACACCTTTTTCATTTTATTTTATTGGTCTCTCGTTGTAAGGTACGACTGGAAAATGTTATTGGAAAAAAAATTACGAGCGGACGGTGGATACGTTTTTAAATATTTAAAAGATCCAAAACGTCAACTACGAGCATTTCGTTTTATTTTGGAAGAACGTGTCCATTGTTTGAGGTCTAATGAAACGAGAAACTCGAAAATTATAAGTGTGCTGGCCATTGAAACGAAAAGCGGGATAATTTCGTGACAAATTTATTAATACTTTTTTTATTATTAAAGCCAAGTAATTAAATATGTACACGTTATTCTTATGCATTTGCTGTAAAAGTTTCAAATTGATATTTTCAATTTTTTTGAAGAAATCAGTCAAAAAAATATTCAGGCCCCAAAAAATTTTACTAACTTGAAGTGTCCGTTGGTTCAAGTGGCTATAATTTTGATAAAACTTCGAATTTCGACAAAATTATGTAGGAGGTTATTTTTAAGACATGAAAGATTGAAAAATTTCCGAAAGAATTTGATTCTTTTTATCCAATAAAATAGAATATCTATTTAATGCGCCGATTTTCTTGCCGTGAAGCGTCCGTTCACTTCTCTACTACAGAACAGCGAACTTCAATTGTAATACAGTGTTCCATCACAGGGAACATTTAACTTTCTAGGGAAAAGATATTAAAACAACGGAATCACGATTCATGAAACACAGATCTGTACTCTAGTTAGGCATTTTTGATTTTATTGTTCATAGAGTCTTATTGTGTCTTGATAAAAATAACTGCTCCAGAAATGTTTACAATGGCTCGCTATTTATTTACGTGTTATGAAAGAATTTTAAAAAGTGATTTGAATTTTATTGTCCCCTGACATATAAGTTGGTCATTTTGAAACATCTTATCTATGATTTTTTAGAGACTCGTGTATTTATGTAAATGCTTAGAATGGAAATATATTAAAAGGCAATACATTAAAAAAACATTAATAAAAGAAACTTAATACTGTTAGAAGGAAAATTTGAAAATTCGAACGTCTTTTCATTGTCTAAGTGAAATTTTAGTGCAAAGACTATGGTCATTTTTTCTTGGAATTGTACAATACAAAATTATTTTGTCAAAGGATTATCAGACGCTATAACTTTATCTTCGTTGTCAGTCACAGTTTCAAAGAAGACAATTTATAGCCCGTCACGTTTGAGGAGTTCATTTTGAAACCACTATTGATGCTTCGCATTATCGAAACTCTCAGTGTACTTGTTCCAAGATAAATTGTCCGATATGTTCGAAAAGTTACAGCCATATTTCTATTTTAACGAATGAGGTTGTACTTAAGCGTCCTTCGCATTTCATATGTACAGTTAACCACAAAACTCCGCGTGCACTTGCCAAATACCGAATTCATCAACATTAATTCATTTCTTCGTAAAATGTAGACAGATTTCGAAAAATTGTGGCGTTTTATATATTTGCATACCAGAAATCATAAATAAATTGAACGGGTAACATCATGAGTTCTATTATACAATTACCAGAGGTATATTATAGACTACAAAATATTGTTTACAAGATTGTGTTTTATTTAATATTATTCACTTCAATACCATATTCATGATAACTGTTAGTTTTCAGCTAGTAAATGCATGGATGTTCATAGAATGCTCAAAACAGATGTTTATTCGTTTAAAATATTTAATATTTGCCAAGCTCACGCAGCTTTCCTGGCCGACTGTACACGCACTTAAAATAGAAACGAGTTATTCCCTAGACAAACTTGCTGATTCTGCTTGTTTTGATCGATTACTGATCACGATTTTTCAAAAACTACTGTTCTAAGAATCCGTGGCAGCACTATAGACACATATACAATACCTACTGTTACTCGTAGAGTAATTTACAGAAGTTCAAGGCAAAAAATAAAACAAATGTCTTCTTCATTAAGGATATTATTTTCAATTATTTAACTTTACGTTCGGATCGGAATCTAAAGAGATACAAAAGATTGTTAGAATTTATCAATCTTTACCTACACTGAATTTTAGAAAGTCATATAAAATCATAGTTCAATAATCGCACATTAAAATCTATGTGGATCGAATTTAACTGGTTATCATAGTATGTAATTACAAACTAGTAATTCACAGATTTTTTAAAAACTATTACTATAGATGCTAAAAATGCTTCGACGATGTAGTGTATGTGTGTTACGGAACATTGCATATTAATTAGCATACTTTCGTGGAAAGTTTACTTTTCCGGTGGATAAACGAATAAAAAATAGTTATTGAATAATATAAAACGACATTGAATTATTAACCCACCACATATATAGGTTATCTCTTCACAAGTTCGATGTTGTTCCTTTCTTTCATTTTCAATATCGTCGAAGGCGAACACTACACACGATTGCAAGTATCGTCGGGATATATCTTCGTCTATCTTCTCTTCACCACTATTCGCGATATCAACAACTTCTTCGTGACTGGAAAATTGTTCCTTAGAAGTGAAGGCCATCTGAAACTTAGCCGGACTCGAGGAGAACGTAAAAGTGCTTAATAATTCCATCAAACTGATTGTGAAATTCATCGATTGTAGTATATAGGTGTAAGTGGAACGGAGTTTCGCTGTTCGAGACACCTACAATTCGAGTATAGCGTATTTGTGCACATAAAATCCACAGAGGAATTTATGATGCTTCCATCAGCTCGCGAAATTTCATGAATTTCATTTAACGGAGAACAGAAATCAATCAAATTTCTGCTGGAAATGGCCGAAGATTAAGTAATGTGATCGTTGAACGGAAAAATGATCGAATTATTCTACAAGTTCTTTCGTTCCAATAGTTCTCCTAGTCATTTTTTTGAGATTGCGAACAAGATGTCATTTTGTTTAGTGATTTACTTGTTGTCCTAATGTTTTCTTATATAATTTGGAATTTGTGTTTTTGTTTTGTAATGTTTCTATGTATTAGAATATTAGTTGGAATATGCTCCTATATTAGTGTATAATGAACCCAATTAAATCCTTACCTAATATACACAATTTTTAAAAAAATATATAGATATTTTATTATTCAATTCTGAACATCCCTTTCATTGTCAGTTATTTATTACTAAAAATTCATCTAATAATTCTTACAAACAAACGAACACAGAAATATTTAAGCAAATTTTATACAAAATTTACATACACCAAAAAGTAATTCTAAATTTTTACGATCCACTAATTAGTTGAAAATTCAATATTATCACAAAAAATAAAAAAAAACGATCGTGGAACGTGCGGTAACAATCACGATCAAGTACGCGTAGCCGCCGACTTCGAAGACTTTCTCCGAAGAGCCAGTTAATTTCCTCCTCCCGTGAAAATGCTCTCGTCCGACAAAATACCACGGAAAAACTAGATCGTGGAATTAAGATCTCACTGCGAGGCGAGAAGGAGGATCGAATGCGCGTAAACGCGGTCCGCACCGAACGAATGGCAAGTGACATCACGTTCGTTGCGTTTTTGAGCAGGTCATCGCACTTCGCTCGAGGAATCTGTCTTCGACTCCTATTTTCCTTCTACTCAGCTGCTCGTGTGACTACTAGACCCGCAGCCGAAGATAACGACGAAAATCGAGTCCTTTGAACTTAGTCGCTGCGTCGAGTACGCGCGTTGCACGAGGAAAACGAGTTTCATGTTTTTTCGAGAAGATTTACGAATTTTATTGTATTATTTAACACTGAAACTACCGAACAGTTAAACTGAGTTTTTCACTGAGTAAGTCCAAGACTTACTAAATGACAAACGAAAACATACAGGAAATAAAAGGCGATTTATTGCTAATTGAAAAGTGGGAGATCACTCCAGTCGGTTGGATAAGTGTTAACACTAAGTTTACGAGTTTTATAATCAGTATTTGCTAAATGTTTATGTCCATTTTGATTGATGCAATTACACGAATACGTTTTCTGATTTTTAAACTTCGAATTTTCAAGCTCTAAATGAACGACCATCAATTTTTGGAACGATAGAATAAACTGTAGTATAGATGTCCTTAACCTAGCATTAACGCAACATTAACCGGCTAAATAATGTGTATTTCTACTAAATTATTAATGTGTCAGCGAAATTTGACTAAAATTGAAATAACTAAATTCCAGTGGTAGTGCTACTAACACAGAACTTAAACGTACCCTATCGAACGCAACGAACAATATTGTAATCGCAATTTACATGATTTTGCACTCCAACAATAGTTAAAACCGATGCATAAACGAACACGAGTATACTCGTGTCCGGCCAAGATTTTTTTAGTATAATTAGTCTGTTGGCTTAGTCATTCTGTTACTAATAGCTGTTGTTGGATAATATATATTTGTATATAGAAGATAATGATAATTGACTAATTATAAGAAAATCTCAGTTATTTGCTGACTAATAGTTATTAGTAGATTATAGAGACTCATATATGAGATAATAATGGTATATGACTAATAGTTGGATATGGTTAGTCTAATTATACTTTGATCAGTAGCTGTCGTTTTTTCGACTTGAAAATATTGAAGACGCTCCTAATCAAGTAGATATCACTCCTGGCAAAAAGAATTCACTTATTAGATATGGAAAATATTTTCATTAATGCTAATGAAGGCAAATAGGATAACAACGATCGCCATATGTAAATGAAATGTTAATGTTAAAGTGGATACTAGAAAATTCAAAACAGTGATTCAGGGAAGTATTTAATCATCTTCGGACGTACAGGAAATTCCTTGGTAATCTTTATCTCGTCATCTTCTTCTTTGTAATGTTGCAAGTTTTCCAATGTTTTGTCATTCCGCTTAATACTAAGTTTGGAATTTTTTTCATATAAACGAACACTGTGGTGTTCTATATTTTCTAAGACAGCAGGATCGTTTATTATTTCATTGAAAGTTCGTGATTTCATTAACTTCCCTTTCAATTTTATATCCCTTCTGTTTTATTTCTTTGATATACGTACGCAAAATACTATTTTCTGATTTTAATATCAATAGAAACAATTCTTTCAGTGATTTACGTTGAAAAATTTGATGCGTTATCATCGATCAAGGATATTTTTTGAATATTTCAGATAATACATTTAGCTTGGAAGTCGCTAACAGAAAAGTTCCTACGACAGAAGATACAACTGGACCTTTCAGCCGAATGGATCGAATATAAAGCGACGGTGCAATTTTACTAGTTCATCTACCTCTGCCTGAGCTTTCGTTTTTTGTGTTTTGCAATGGAGCTGTTTCTAATCGCTTGAGCTACGATAAGCAATGAATAAATTGTGCGTTCTTTTAAACTTATAATTCGCAAAAATCTTTGCAATCCAGGAAACTTACAATCAAAATAATCATTTCTATTCTATTGAAATTAGTTACCGAGGAAAGAGAAATCAATTTAACTCCAATTTCTCGAAATCAGCCTACGAAAATGTAGATTTCCATAAACATCCGCGATCTACTGACGAGATGCACATCGAGCAATTTGGCGGGAATAAGTGCCAAGAAGACTGGCGAGGATCATTAACCTTTGTGCATTGTTCGAGCAATTATCGCATTAATATTTTGCGAATTAAGTTGGATCGGAGTTGACATTCAATTAAGGGAGCAACTTCGTTTACGACTTGAGTTTACCGTTTACAAATTGCTTGTATTAAATTAATTCGCACTTTTCTGTGGAAATAGATATTATTAGAAACAGAAGTTTACTTTTGAAGCAGGTATCAATGTATAAAAGAATAGAGAAATTGGTGGAAAGTGTGGGTGAAGTTTGCAGACAGCTTATTCGTGTCAAGTAGTATCAGAAATGATTTAAGAATTGCCCAGGACGTAACTAGAATCTTAAATTCGACTGGTTCTACGATTCTTCGTCACATTTGCTCATTTTCACTCAACGTAATGCAACGCACATAGCATTATCAATATTTTCTACGTTATCAGTGCCATTAGCAATTTTATACCCGGCGAATCCATCTTTACTTCTTCATGTAACATCGTTTGCAAACTCCTTCTTATCATACGTTGCCGAAGTGGGACTACGAAACAACTCGTAAACACTGAAAGTACATTCCCGGTAAGTTTAAGCACTTTTTTCTTACTGGCTCCTAATTATCAGTAAACCGAAGCTCACGGAGGAGTTTAATTAAATCGTAATATATGTGAAACAGTGTTTGTACTTTCACCATAAATTAAAATTAAATTAATAGCGTATGGAGCCCGTTCGGGCCGTTTATCTGTTTTTCACAATTCGGAATTAGAAACGACCGTAGAAATGCTGAATTATTTATATTCTATGAATAAATTTTATGTTGTTTGAAATCGCGATTACTGGCGTGAGCCGGTGTCAAAGGTAACGCAAGAAATTTTCAGCCAGGAAATATTATCTTGGAATTGTACCTTGTTGTTGAGAAACCCGAGGAGATCGATGAAGATATCTGACAAAATGGGAGGCCTGAACAGTTCGCCGAACACATTGGAATAAAATTCAATAGGAAGCATCGAAGAATTAACTCGAAAGTTAAGTTTGCCTCGTTCTACAATTCCCCGCCACGTAATATGTATTTTCACCTATGTAATATACATTTCGAAGAAGCTACATTAATCCTAAGAAGAACCAAGATGTAGAAAATATTGCTCAATCCATTAAGACAACAGCTGCCTGGCTCTATTTTGTCCCAAGTCCACGAAATTTGCACGTTTAACCCCTTGCCTCGTGTCATCAATTTAGACACGCAATAAAGATTTTACAATAGACTCGATAAATACGAATATTATTCAATTCGCATTAATTTACTCGTGAAATTACTACCTACAAAGATATATGTGATTTATTCGTTCGCTAAAATGTTATTGAACGTTTAACTTACGATTAATAAATTTCGTTGACAGTTAACTATATTAAATCGAGTAAGAATATTTTGTGTCTCAGTAGAGAACTCTAAAATAGATTTAAACTACAGAATAACTAAAACACAGGAAATAATCAACTTCAAATGTCTCGTCTTATAATTACTGACATTATAAAGTTATCCTTGTAGCCGACTATTAAATATAACTAATATATTCATGCATATACCACGATAAAATTTGTGCGAAATTTTAAAAAATGCGCTTTCACAATTTCTATTCGAAATTTCAAATTAATCATTGTAGCTGTCCGATGCTTCCATCGCCAAAAACAAAAAGAAAACTCTGTTTGAGAAGATCCATATATCAGCTCCAAAAGAAACTCCTTAAAAACGTCACTTTTTGAAGGTAACGTAACTCGTGTCAACTTCGCAGCTCGCAATGTGCATACAAATGAATAATATTCCATTAAAATCGTATTATTGTTTAAAACGATGCGAACAATCTCCAGACTGAGTGTACAAACGTTTTGCTCCTTTATCTTCGACAAAAAGAGTTCACAAATTCGATTATTTATTTCTTCCATGTAGGTGAATTTTTCATTGTTAAATCGATTGAACAGCAAGGTACAAATTAAATTTGGTAAATGAGGGGTACATGAAGGTTAATGGGTCGCAACGCGAGAAGTCCGACGGAGAGCGGCCGTGAATCGAGTTTCGATTGCAGTCGTCACTGATCTCGCACCGCCGACGGCTCGTATCGCGCGAACTCCGAAAATTCGGGGGCCGATAGTGGCCATGGGTTGGCTTCCCTGTTCAATGGAAAACTAGAAAACGTCTCAACGACCACCGAGAGGAAACACCTACTTTCACCGGGAACCTGCGTCTAGCGACACGAGAAATTCGTGAGACATTTTACTCTGAACTTGACATATACAGAAATTTTATTCAAATACACCTTTCAACGAAACTACAGGACACCGAGAAATTTTATACCAAGAATATTTTCACTTCTAATCAAACAGAATGCTGGGATCAAAATACTATACCAAAGACATTATTACATTGTTTAACAAATCGATTCTTTGTGCAAAAGTATATGCCACTTGGTTCAACGATGATACAAGTCAATTGTAAAACAGAAGGAATATTAACATTCAGTAAAATTTTTGTATCTTTTTGCATTAACAGTGACGTTTGGACCGTTCTCTGACTGCTAGCTGCACTACTCCGGATATTCTTCTGGGTGAAACATTAACAGAATTATTTAATGTAATCTCAGTTCAAGCTTCGTCCTTTTAAAATCATCTCTGTACCCTGTTTTGTAGTATTAAGCTCAAGGTAATCCATTATCGAATTTGAAACATTTTTGTATCCCGTTCGAAAATCATTTACAATTTTGCCAGCGGCACGCATAGCTGAATTACCTCGCTGAAACGTGTATTTTTTCGCAACGAGTCTGTCAAGATAACTCCGAACCCGTTTGTTAATCAAATTTAATTATCCGGCACTGTTAATATGGTCTGGAGTAGGTTTTATTTCAGTGCTAGTTCTGTATCTGATCGGTTTTCATATCATTACTGCATCGATACTGTGCTGTCGACTGCTTGGAAGTCTTTTCTCCTCTCGTCAACCGTAGAAACAGTATTTATATCTGGCAGGACTGCCTCATTTTCATCTCGTCTGTAAATATTACTAGCTTCCATTCTTTTTTTTTTCATCGTACGAGGATAGTCTGTCTACAATAAAACTCGACCGAGCTGCTCCGCGCTTATCATTTCGCCGGGCAGCGTACCCGAGCGAAGAATATTTTAGAAAGTTCTCGAGGGTCGTTAAATCATCCTAGGTGCGAGTTAGTAACACAGGAATGTTGTATATGGACATTGTCGGATATCGGAAACAGCTTGAAAGTTATTGCCGGACCGCGGATCTTTATGCAAATGTAAAGTTTCCACGGCGTAATTTACGAAGACCGGCGTTAGACAGAAGTTTACTTCCCCTATGAATGATTTTGATATGTTCGAGTGAAAACAATGTCGAAAGAAATAGAACCGGCGAGATCGGGAACGTTACAAGAATCGTTTTATAAATTAAAATACCGGGGGATATACATTATTTGCGAATAAACTTTCGTTTCGTTCGAGAAAAATGTGTTAAAAACGAATCGTTCAGTTTCTAATATTATAAATTCCATTGTATTTTATATTTTATGGAGTTTCATCGAGATTTGAAACACTTGCGGGTTGAACATCAATGTCGGACGAACTTCCACCGGATTTCTATAAAGACGAAGTCGAGAATTCGTTTCTTGCGATTATTTTTATGAAAATATTGCTTGGATCACCGTTCGAAGGAAAGGAACGTCGAAATGATTTTCTTTCATTCTTACTTATCGATGTAGAAACGTCGACAAACTCTGCACGACGAATTTATAATGGAAACAGAGTCAAGCATTCTTTCTCGACGTCGACGACGCTGGAAAATAGATACTTGACGTCCGAAGGAGGAGAATTTCGAAAAATCTTTCCCGGCTTATTTACCCAGATGAAAAACCCACAGAATTCCTATGTTTCCTACAGAAACAAAATCAAATATCATTTCCTGACCCTACGGACACTTCCGCGAAGAAAGCGAACTTCAAACTAGTTCTCCAGGGTTCGTTCATCAAAACGGAAACGTCAAATATCGATTCCCTCTACAAAAACGAGTTCAAACATAAGTCAACTTTCCTACAAAAATCTCCCCTAACAACCTACACCCCCTAGCCCACAACAGAAACTAGACACCGCTCCAAAACGATTGGAACCGCAGACATTCGCTACTCCAAAGCAAAACCCATCGTAGCGCGAATCGATGAAGACTCTCGAACATCACCAAAACAACCTCGACACTTCCGATCCTCGAATACCAACATCTGAACCACTCGGCAGGATTCTTTTTACAGAATCATCGAAACCGCACAGAACCTCGGACCTCTCGCGGTACCATTCACTGTTCATTGTCCTTCCAGCTCTCCGAACCATCTCGTAACCGTCCCCCCGGCATCAAGATCAAAGATACACAATCCCTAGGTCTATCTTGCACATCAGTTGAACTTAGCAACCGCTTCTAACCGAGCCACCATCAACCGGATACTGTTTGGCGGCATTTCGGTGTCGTTCCGATAGCAAAACTCAAACGATCGCGTGAAACGGCTCATTATCGTGTAGGTCTTTTCACGAAAAGACCTCCGAGTATCTGTACCCGAATGGGACTCCTACGCGCGGTCTATCCACAGAGGAGTACCGAATAGCCACTTGTCCCCCCCAATCGATCTAGAAATGTTCACCGTGTTCACTTACGGGTCTCGTTCACGTTTCCCACGGCATTGATCAGCAGAGGGCCCTGGGCAAGATCCTCCTCGAGGTGGGCACGGCTGGGACGGGCCTGCTTTCGCCGTGACATCCCTTCTTGCCTGTTGATCCTCGGGGTCGCGGGGGCGATTCCTGGCCCGGTGGTGGTCCGTGTGTGCTCCGGGGGTCGGTCGGTGCGCCCGGGGGGGCAACAATAATCGCCTCAGACGGGCCGACACGTCATCGGTCCGCGGCGTGGCGAGGACACCGCGCGCGCCGCCGGTGGTGCCGCACAACTTCGCTCGATCCCGGCTCTCTCTGCTTGCCGCTGCGGAACAACCGATTCACTGCTGTACTTCACCATCGACACTTGTCAGGGAGCCGCACCTCCCTGCGCGCGCTAATCCACTTCCGGAACGATCCCATGCGGAAAGAGGAACGGCCAAGAGAGGCTCCTCGCTCGCTCGGTATCTCTCTCGCTCTCTCTCTCTCTCTTTTTCTCTCTCCCTCTCTCTCTCTCTCTTTTTTTCTCTCTCTCTCTCTCTCTCTCTCTCTTTCTATCTCTCTTTCTCTCTCAACTCGGCCAGCAACACACTCGACCCATCCCCGATTCCTATTGACCGCGGCGCGCACTGTAACGTTGTTGTATCGAGTTTCTCCCGATATGGGCACGTGGGGCACGTCTGTCAATCAATCTATCTCTGTTTTTTTACGTTTACTATATATATATATACACATATATATACATATATTCTTTTTTCTATCTCTCCCAATCTACGATCTCTGTGTTTCCCACTGTACTCTGCTTCGCGTCACACACTGTATCTTTTCCTTTTCGTTCGGTTCTCTTTTCTTAACGCGAACCAACCGACAACACTGGGCGTGCGGTCACGTGTCTCGCGCCACCGAGCCGACTTTTGTCCCAGTCCACACGCGGGAACACGCCGCATGCGTTTCTTCTATCGCTTCGGTGCCGTGGCTCACTGCGATACCTCGACCCGACTGGTTAAGTGCGTGCGTACGTGTGTATGCGAGTCAACGTATGTGTACACGTGCGCGGGTCGTGTGTGTGTGTGTGTGTATGTGTGTGTGTATATATAAATATATATATATAGTATGTATATGTGTATATATATAAATATGTATGTATAGGTATCCGTGTGTATGTGTGTGAGTGTGTGTGTGTGTATATAGATATATGTATATATGTTTATGGTACTATATCTCGCGCGAAATCCGCGACTCTGGTGCCTCAAGTCGGCCGGACGACGGACGGACCAGCTCTGGGCCTGACTAAGCGACGCCCCTCTCCTGCGCTCGCCGTCGCGCCCCGTGGTGGGGATGGAGGGGATAGGCCTGCGCGCGCTTTTCCCCCACCAGCTCGCCACGCGGCCGTCCCCCACCACGAGCGCGCTATCCGACTACCCCACCCCACCAGCCGGGATCCGCGACTGCCGCTTGTCAGGGGTGGGATCAAGTTCAATGTGTACTCATGAATCTGAATCAATTCGATGAGTACGGAGGCCGGGTGGGAAACGTATGAGTACGCCGCGCCGCGGACCGATCCACTTCCGTTCTTATTCGACTCTCGCGCCCGGCGAGAATATCAATCCGGCGGGAGGGGGAACGGTTTTTATTCTTTATGGACGATTATGGCACCTCCGATGGGGTTGCTTTCGTATCTGGTTTTGAAGGTAAAGGTTCATCTTTGTAGAAGAATTTATTTGTTGTTTCTTAGTGGATGTTATGTTGCATGCTGGTTGCTCCTTGGAAGCTTGTTTTTTAACATGTGAATAGTTGGTTTGTGGAGGAGCAAAAGGGTTGGCATTGTGGATGAATGGATCCTGACGGATTTTAGTGGGACTAGTGATTCATTTGCTTTTGACGATTCGAGGATGTGAAATACTTTCGAGTATGAACGATTGATAAATTGTAATTCGATGAGTAGCACAGGGGAGGGCATTTAGTGGAGATTGTTGTTTGGAGTTTATGTGCCATTTTTGATAATATGTGGAACAAGTGCAGTCGTCAAAAATGAAATTGACATAGTCTAGATTAAAAAAGATTGTTAGTATCTTTTATGTCTTCAGGATTTGACGAAGGTTTCTAGTTCGGTGTAGATACTTTTTTTATTAAGAGCGTTCGAAGTAAATGATTGTTCACTCAGACATGATACTAGACCTCAAGATTTTGTATTTCCATGGTTATTTTTAGAGTTGTATGTTAAAAATAGCATTCATTTGATTGATCCTGTTGTCTTCGCCATTTATGTTCTATTCAAACTAAAAAAACGTTAAAAACCAACGTTTACTGATTTTAAACTAGAATCGATCGAAAGTATATTATGAGAACGTAGTTCGCAGCAAAGTTCAATAATTGGTGGATATCGGTCATTTACATAATTGTTTAAGTTTGATAGTTAGATACTTCTCTCTTCATATTAAATAAGATCAATATTACCCAATAAATCAAAGAAAATATACTGATTGTACTATTGGAGTGAAAAAGTGGAGACGGGAAATTAAGATTGAATGCAAAAATATATGTAATATATATTCTTGATTCTTTTAATATTATCAAACAGTAATGAATTTATAGGGAAATAAAACCAGTTTCCTACGCGAAACTTTTCGTTTGAAGTACTTCAACCCAAAGGGATTGAATTGATTTCATACCGAACAAGAAAATGATGCAAGAAAAGAGAAATATAAATCGTTCGTATGAATGCAGTAATAATGGAGCAAATTAAAGTACATATTGCGAACAAAGAGTGGCATTGATTGACTTACAAGGACTGAAATGGGTGAAGGATTCTGTTTCGGCCTTTGTCAGGTATATTTTTACAATTACAATAAATTCAATTAAACGGAGGAAGTAAAAGAAACGTTATTGCTTGCGAAATTACGATCAAATTGTGCTCGTGTCCCTGAAATGAACACGGCGACAATTTAACTGTCATTCCTCGAGAATCCTTCACACTGCACAACAATTATAAAATTAAATGTAATTCTTATCAGGTTATTGAATCTATCAAATTTCTAAAGTATTCTTTCTGTTTTTTTTCGTTACTGAGCTCACGTTTACGAGTTTTCTTCTTCGTTACGTCAACTGTAGTTGTCAGTAAGGTTATAGTAATAGACAATATTAAGCATAATATACTCTACACATACTAGCTTTGAATTAGTATTATACTTAGCAATAAAATAACATTATAAATAGTTTCAAATTACTACAGATAATATTTTATAATTATAAAATGTCGTTCGTTTGCCCTTTTCTGTTGTAATTTTAACGACAGCAGGTATAATAAAGAAGAACTATCATAACAACCATTACTATTATTCACAAAAACTAGATTTATTTCTGAAATCCCGTAACATTCGTACAAATAAGTGTGCCAGTAACGTTCCCAAGCACAGGAAGCGTACCTAACTGGCACAGAAAGCGATTTTCTAGAGACTGCCAACCGTGAAATACGTTTTTTTGTTGCTCAATAGTGCCACACACGCATGCAACACTTCGTCCATTAATGTTTCCATGCTTTACGTACTCCGCACTTTAAATTTTCTTTCTCACGAACGGCAACGTTAACATCCATCTCTCATACATACGAATCCAACTGAAACACACAAAAAATCCATTAAAACCAATATCCAAACCATTTAGTCACTAGTGATCCGACTTCAAAGAATCACCAACAAAATTGAGTTTAAACAGAGAAACGTTCGTTAAAATTATAGAAGAAAATGAACAAAAAGGAGTCCGTCACTGTTTAACACCGAGTCGTGACTCGTCCGCGAATAATATTATAATTTATTCGACAAGAATAATGGAGGCTGCGACGCGTCTGGTTATTTAGCGAGATCGTTGATACATTAATCAGGTATCGGCGGCGGTGTCCGCTAAACACGCCCCCAGCCCCGAAGGAAAAGGGAGAGAATTTCCCGTCTGACGGGCACGGATGATTTTCTGCTTCAGCTTCAGTTGTGTTTCTGTAACTCCCCACTTCGAGGCTTCGTTCTCAACTCATCCCCCTACCTACGCGGGCTTCTCCCACTAGGAGCCGCGACCGTGAGGGGCGTGGCCTGCGTCAGAAGCGATTCCGCCCCCTTATGCATTATTATAGCAAGCCACTCGTGTCTCTATGATTTTATATGCCGGCTGAATATTCCACGGGTTCCCCACCGTGCGCGCGGCGCGACGCGGCGCGCTCGCGCTCGCGCTCTCACCCGATTGTATTCTCGTCGCGCTTACGCGGTTTTTATAGCAGCGGCCAGGGAAATGCTGCGAGCGTACGGGCGTTCGCCGCGCAACGCGGACCGACCGGTGGACAGACTTTCCGCGGGCCGCCGTTTCTTTCGTGCGTCGGGGGGCTCTCTTTACACCTGGTCTTGATGAATGCGGAGTTATGCTTGGCAATTTGTTTCTCTTTGTTTATCGGATTATGTTTTTTGAGTAATCTTTCTGAATGGTAATTGTGAATTTTCATTGCATTCGTTCACTTTTTGTTTATTTATGTATAGCCGTGTGTAAGAAATAAATGTTGCTTCAAAGCATTTTGTTTGATCGTAAACTGTTTGGTTACCTATACCGTCTTGGTTTAGTTAGTTTGGATAATCAAGGTTCTACTGTGGTTCGACAAACGGTGATATAGATGTTTAACGTAACCAGGTTTTTGGAAATGATACTTTAGGAGTGAACGTGTTTTAGTAAATTTTTAGGAGCATTGAAAGAATGAAACGTTCCTTTAAGGCAGATAAAAGATAATTTCTATCATGTTTACCGTAAATATAGAAAAATTTATAAGCTGAAAATATTTGCTACGCATTTAGCATCAAGTGATTGTCTAACAATATTTTTCTCTTCAACTGAACGATAGCTGAATGAAACAAAGTAAACTTGCTCTTAAACTTCTTGAAACGAAACGAGTAGTCTTTCTTGCCAACTCAATAGCATATATTTTTCCGGCAAATACTAACCGAACAACATTAAAATTTACCAAACGAACAATCTTAAACTTTCTCCTCAAGTTGCGATCAAATTACAGCACAGGGTACGAAGAAAATAAACAACTCCGTTCATCCCGACTGACCCAAAAAAACCGTAAATATACTCTCCTCAAAAAACCCAAAAACCGCAAGATCTCCTTTGGATCGTTGCATCCGGAGCACGCAAAGAATAAAGAACCCCAAAGAAACATTCAACCCTTCCCTTCTTCATTGATCCCCAAAAAAGCGGGGGCGCAGCACGCTGACTTCGCCTTTCCGCGGACGTATCAGCCTATTATGGGTTCGTCTTTAAGGTGTCAGCGTGCTTTAATCTTCGGGAGCTCCGTCCCGGCTCCTTTTACCCTGGGCAGCTCCGCTTTGAAGCGTTCCGCTTATACTCTATCATGCGATGCCCGGAGGGGGAGAACAGGTGGGATCGTAGGAGTATCGACGATTTTCGGTCGGCAGGGGGAAGGGGAAGAGGGCGGTTTCTGGGGTAAGGCGAGAAGGTCCAAGGGTTCAGGTGCTGCCGAGGATCCGGCCGTTGCATGCACTTTTATTGCTCAAAGCACGTTTCTCTGTTGATTCTTCTCCGGGTTGCGTTTCAGCTTCTACAGGGTGGCGATGGCTGTTCGGGAGTCACGAGGGAACGATGAGTCCTTTAAAGCTTTCTATGCCCGGGGTTTCTTTGCGGGGACGCCGTTCAGGGAGCTTTCAGACATTCGTACTTTAATACTATAATGCAGGTCTCTGTGTTTCGATGGAACTTTGATGCTGCGTTACTTCACTTGATAAGATACTCGTTTACACTTTAATACATTTCTAAGTGACGTTCGTGGATATTTTTGTCATTTAATTATAAATTGTTAAGATTTGTGTTATTCGTATTGATTCTGCTTTTGTTTTAGACTACGGAATCAAAACTTAAATATTTCGTTGATTCAGAAGAGCTTTTGCGACTAATAAATAAATAATTGTGTAGTATTATTTGGAACGCAACAGTAAGCAAAGAAATATACCTATATGCCTGCAGTTTAGTTCTTAATAAAATGCACCAATTTCGCTATCATAATTTTCTTCTTATTTTCTTCGTATGATTTGTAAAATAATGTCCTGAGTAATGCAATTGCCTGTATAATTGGAAAATAAGGAAACTAGAACCACTCGTTTAGACCTTTCCGGCGGTTCTGATGTTAAATATCCGGAAAACAACGCAGAAGTTCGTGAGATGCGTATTTGCATGTGTATTGTCGAGCGCGAAATCCAGTCACGCGCTAAACGAACAACAAACACAACCCCGGAACATTAGCACTCGATACTGACGCTTTTGCTTTTGTTCCGAATCACTTTACGATCCGTAATTTTTGCGCGACGTAGTTTGACCTGCAGCGTCCAGGTAAAACCGGAAAGAGTGTGACCGGACAGGCGCCGGCGCCGGTTTTGACACCTGCGGTGAGGAAATTTCACCTTGGCCTACCTGTTTCACGCACCTTCCTCAAACAACGTTTTAGTTCTTAAAGAAACCGGGTAGAAGTACGCCACGGTAAATAATTCTCATTGTATCCCGAAAGTTTTTTTCGAAGGAAGAGATTTGTCTCGCTCTGCCTATGGTAGACTCCTTTCATTCTTTCAATATTTAATTGTTCAGTATTTTTTGTCATTTTAAACGTGCAATATTTGTACCCATCGTTAGAGTGAAGGATCGTCGTGGAAAATGTGAATTTCTTAAAACAATGGAAAGAAATACAACAAATCAATGGAAATTCTCTGTTCTACCTCTTAAGGATTACAATTATCTCCAAATAAGATAACACTCGTAAATTCTTTCGAAGATTTCTTTATTTTATATTTCACGCGTTCGTGTTTGTTATAAATATGCACCTACATCGAATCCATAGCTTGTTTATGAAAGGAGAACAAATTTTGGTATTTATTAATTGGAATTATTAACTCTTAACGCTGCAGCTGATTTTGTACCGTACCAGCAACTCCAAACTCTTTTTGTAGTACCCTAGCGAAAATTAAGTAAATTAAGTAAATTAAGTAAATGTCACAATATAACATTTCTTGGATTTTTTATTTTTCTTCTTTGGACAAGATTTGCATCTGCAGCAGATGCAATAATCTTAAAGTAGTTTTTCCAACTTTGTGCGTCGAAATATTTAATACCATAAATGTTGCCGTAGTGGATCCTATAGAGTGCAAAGGAGTAAGATAAGACACTTTGTGATTGGTAAAAATTTAGTACAAAAAATATAGTTTGTATAGAAAAATCGAGGAGATATAGGAATACAAAGTTTTACGAGTTACTGCGTATTGCACATAAGTTTTAGTTTGATGTGGTAATAGACTAGGCACAGAAATGTTGAGAAATGTTGAAATAATAGTAAGAATAAATGATGAACTGGTAAAGGATTAAAGAATGCAGAAAATTTGTTGCAGCAGGTGACGCGACTTAACGCTGGGTATTAACACTCCTTGTAAGGGTGACAACCTGGTAAAGCGACGTCATTTAGATTGTGCTGCAGTCAATTATGGTGTTTCTCAAAGCGTTGTGTTTTCATTAGTAATCTTCTTCTTCCTTCAGATATTACGTTCACATGTCTTATTTTTTATAACGATCTTTATATTTTTTAAATATTTCTTCGGTTTACGTTGGCATTTCATTTTTTCCGTGTTTATCTGCTTACCAGTGTATTAATTCTTATAGCTCGACAGTAGAAAAAATGAAAATGTCTTTTTAAACATATGTATTTATTCACAAAGTTCTGAACACTTACTACGATTTTGCGTATAATTTAAGAGATTGCAGATATTTATGCAAATGTATACTTTCGCAAAACTTACTAAGTTGAATAGCAATCTCTTGCGTTCGTTGTGAACGTTATGATCTTGGTAGTAACATAAAAATCGTCTCCAATTTCAATAAATTTTTTTTACATTATCGTGTTTCATAAATTTCAGAATATAACAAAAGTAAAGAATCCGAAGTACTATTATATATTTACTGTATTCCAGTATACAGTATTAAACACAATGTATTGATCACACAAAGATTTTCACTTCATCAAACTCGCATTGCCTATTTTATCATCCTTCGATATATTCATTTATCCGCAATATTGATTCGAATGAATAATCATAAAACAACATTTCGAAAGTACGAAACTTCCGCTATAATACTCAAATTTTCACCCTTAATCGAACATTCGTCAACGATACTCGCAGCACAGACTAAACCCGCAGAAAACATTGACAAGTTCTTCAATATATCAAACAAACGAGAAGATACACCACAAACAACAGTAGGTGCAACAAACAAAAGTAGAAAAAACAACATTCCCTGTATTTCCGCAGTGTAGTCCTCTTACGGTTAAGCATGAAAAGATGAAACAATAACGCTGCTCGATCGGCGAAACGCAACGGAGCAAAAACGAAGACGAACAAACTGCAGCGATATGAGACATCGAGCCGTAGACAAAAGCAAAATGCCCGAAACTGGAATAAATTATCCCGGTTCCAGCGGGGTTCGGTTTTCGGCCGGTGCACAATCGGACCCGGTAGCTGAGGCGACGCGAGATCGCGACGCCGATGGGGTTACAGCAGGTCGAAGTCTCACGGCCGGGGCCCCCGAATTCCGAATTGGTAGAAAACGTTCGTGGCGCTTTTGGATCGAGCGAGAGGGGAGAATCGGGAGAAGGCGAGGTCCGGGTTTATGGTCCCCGGGTTTGGCAAAAGAATAGATATGACGTATTCATGAGGATGGCGCGGGTTTGTCAGGCAGATGGCGCAGCGATAGCGGCGCGTCGGAGACCCGATAAAAAACACAAAATAGTTGTGGCTCGCTCGAGGCGAGACCGGACCTGTTTTCTATCACCTTTCTTCGCGTCCGGACGCCGTCCCGCTCTCTCCCCGCAATAAAATCCGATTTGACGTCAATTTATCTACGGATATTTCAGCGAGCGAGCGCGCGGCGCGGCGGCCCCCTTTTCTTTTCTTCTTCCTTTCAGCGTCGCGCATGAATTTCGCTCAACGCGACCGGCTTCTTTAGCGAGCCCCTCTTTTTGTCATGGGGCTTGCGTCGCTAATAAGATCGTGCAGTTACCGATCTGGATCGTTAGAGGATCGAGGCACCGCGGAGCGGATTTATTGGCGGGTCGCCGGATTTCTTTTTGGTATCGAGAAAATAGCGGGCTGTTTACCCCCGCTCCGGTAAGAAGACCGTCGAGCGACCAATGTCGGATATTACCTCTCTGAGGACGAATGTCGTGATATTAGTGAGGTTGGTTTCGTATTTAGAATAGAAAGGTTGCAAAGAAATTATTTAACCCCTTGTGCTATCATCTCTTTCTGTTTATTTTTATTTTCTGCCTTTATGTTTATTTATGTAACCGGAAATCAACGCATAGTTTTCTTTTATTCTAGTATTAGATAGATAGATATATGGATATCTAAGTACTTACTTTAGCTTCCTTTGCTTCAGATTTTGAATGCTTTAAACATTCACTGCGTGGAAGGCTTAGTTTCTCGTTGTTTAGGATTGATTTCGAAGAATATTAATAAAATGCACAAGTTCTGAAAGGATTTGAAAATTTATATAAACCCGTAGGTACTTATTTTATATAGAAAATTAAAAGACTTTATCGGATTGTATGGCGTACAATAATTTGTTAAACTTTATAATACACAGGTATCAATCAAATTTAATTCGCACTAAAACCGACAACGTAGAGAACGAAACATTAAGTGACTTAAATTTCTTTGAATTTCACAAAGACGTAAATTTGTATCAAGTTTCATGGTGTAGTAATATCATTACGTAGTTTAAAGTTACTTCACCTTGCACTGTTCCTCCCCGTTGCTTTTGTAATTAATAGAAGAAAACCAATAAATCTATTTATTTCTTCGACGCGATAGAGGAGGATTGATAGGTATCAATATTAATAGCTGTGCCATGGGACTAGTCCCATTACTACAGTTGCTGTTTTGCTGGGATATGACAAGCACGACCGGGCTGGTTCCACCGGTCTCCCCATATACGTTGGACCGTAACCTCCATATATACGAATACAGGTGTAAAGGTGGATACACTGTTTGATCGCGTGGACATCTCGCATTCTGACGGTATCAAAGCCTGCACATCCAACAAATACGGTCATAAAGCAAAGAATTCCTTGTACGAGGGACCTTATTTTCGGTACCGTAAAGATCGAAACGATTCGACCGTTCTTATACAGAAATTTGACAGACCATAAAACAACCGTGGCTTCCCAACTATTCAGGGTGAGTCATCTTAATCTTTTTTTTAATAATGTCAAGATATTCATAAAAGAACGAATGCTCTATTTGAACGAGTTGATACGATGATGAAGACTTTTTAAATTACAGTCCAGAGATTTTGAAGGTTATTCGAATTTCCTTAAGTACCATTTTGATTACCCTATACAACAATTCTAACGAAAATAATTTCTATTTTCAATGGAAGGAAGGATAAATTAAAAGAAATATGAAATTAAGAATTTTGTGACGAAACATAGGTGGAAAGTATATTTTGTTTAAGAAATAAAAACATATTCAATGGTTAATATTAAAAAAAATAGCTCTTTCAATGAAAAATTTTAAGATATCCAAAGCAGAACATAAATCCCAAGAAATTTTATTGTAACAAGTGTACTATTGACTTTGTTTTATTGTTAAGGTCAATGCGCTACAAATGCGTGGACATGCACAGTGTAACTGTAAAAAGTAATCGAATGTTCCTGAATTCTATTTTGGACATTTATGTTGAAGGATTATTTTTCGGAATAGTTAGTTAATGTTATTTACTGGAGGCCGGGGGAGCTTTCTCCTTTTGAATTTTGGATCTTTTTATGTGCGTTATTTTGAACCTAAAATGGTAACCGCAAAATAAATTCGTAAATCGTTGCCATGTCTTTCGGACAGCGGGCTACGTCAGATCGCTTTCTTACGGAGCTTCAAGATCTTCTGCTGTTTTTCTTTGCCTCTTTCTTCGTCCTTTCTCGCGCACTTCGGTTTCTTGTCCATGAAGGTCGTTGCGAGAATACCTGCCTTTCCTTTTGCTGTTCTGTCAACCGAGTACTGCGAAATCATGCGATTTCTGGTTTCACGGAGACCTTTGTAGCAATTGAAAACAAATGGAATTGATATTCCATTTCATTTTCTTCCTACGAAGTCAAAAATGCTCTGTGAACTGTTTAGCATTTTCTTTTCGAAGTTGTAATTATCAAGTTTAACGGATGACAATGTTTTAACCTATTTTGCAGAAGGAACGGAATGTTTTATTTAATTCTGTTTGTTTTCCTGAACAATATAATTGTATTGACTTTAACATTTTTTAATCTGAAATTGACTATTTCTATAATTTAATGCGAAACTCTAAGGATCATTTGATTAACAATTTTATTTATAATGTACAACGAAATTTTGATATTAGTAAAAGTATTCTATACAATTTATAATAAATTCAGGATAAAACTTCGACTTCTATGAATTTTTTATTAAAAATCAGTAACCGTCGAACCCACCCAAAATAATTTCAATTTTCTGTTACGTGCGCGTGTCAGATTTATTAATTATATTTTATTTAAAAAATTATCGTCTGGTTAGGTACGAAATTGTATTAAAAAATGTAGATAACATAAAAGGTAAAATTCAAGAAACGTTACAAACGTCTCTTATCGGGGACCAATTAAACGTGGCGGGCCTCTAGCATTAGAAAAGGATCGACAGAAACCGGATCGTCGTGATGGAATGACAAACTGAAATGAAAATGCGACGTTTGACTGCTTCTTACGAAGTTTCTTCTTCCTTCCATCTTTCGTTCCTTTCTTCTTTGCCCTTTTTCGGGTGCAACAGTTTTTTTTGTATATAATGGTTGCTCCGAAAAGCCTTCACGTGCTCCGCCATCCTTTAACATTGTTGAATTTTCTGTTTTAAAAAGTTAGACTCGATACATATATTTAACGAATTCTGATATATAATTAAAAACTTTAAAGCACATTTTCTGTAGTCCCTAAAAATACACAAAAAGAGTTATTCTACTTTTTAGTTTAAAATGCCCCATTGCATTATAAATCCAGATTGTGTATTATTTTCTTCTAAACTAGAAGTATTGTCCGTATTGTTCTTTAAATTAATCGTACAGCATAGAACATTACGGAATTAGTATACATAGTTTCAACAACAAAGACAAAGTCTTCGAGGCAATTTATAAATTGATAAATCAATAATAAAAGAGTCACCTTTTTTCACCGAAGGAAACCTTCGAAGTCCCCGTCTGCATTGAAACAGAAGTCGATAATGCTGACCCGATTGAAAAATCATGTTCTTCTCGGCGGGAATCAGATAATTACGATTGTAGTAACCTTCCAGGCAATTTGGTTGAAGAGTTGAAAGAACTATAAAAGTAAAGTTATTTGTAGCTGATAGTAGCTTCTGAGAATTTAATAAGGAAGCAAATTATCTTACAACTATTATTGTTTCAAAAACAATTTCGAATTTATCAACCTTCCCTCGTCAGGATTCATTGGTACATTTCAACATTTTCAAAAACCATGTATACCTATAAACCGAAAAACGTCGAATTAACGTATAAATTAAATATAACAAATTATTTGCTCCAAGAATTAAAAATGAAATATTTAAAATGTAAGTATACATGGATTACATGTAATGTAAACTTCTTTCGTAATCTATTTACATAATTAACATCTTATAATTACCAACTATTAGTATCTTAAAAAATTAATTTGCAATTCGATGAACTTCTGTTGTACAATCATCGCAAGCGTGATTCTGTCTAAACATTTCTCCTTTGTCTACCGTTTAACACATAGTTCCTCCCACTATCATCGAAAAGTATGATTCAGTGTTTCCTGCGGACAATCGTCTCGAAAAATCTCGTGTTCCGTTCATTGCAATAACTATAATAATGTCTGTCGAGGCTTGCGGTAGTGATGGCGGGAGGCAGGGACGCGGCCAAGGCCGGCAGAAAGGAGCTCGGGTCGGCCGATCGCGGATCTTGGTCGCATAAATTTGTTTTAATTGCCAGCGACGTTACATTTTGCTTTAATTATGCCGCATTATCTGGGAGGTAAATTAGGTAGGCCCGGTTCTCGGTCCATCTTCCCCTCCCGCCTTTTTCCCCACCCTATCGAGGGTCTGGGGCCCCGTCTGCCCCCTGTCCAGGAACAGTCCGCTGCTAGTGATGGGCATTCGATTCCTTTCTGCTGTTACTTTCCGAGCAATTTGCTTGAACGTAATTAACACTGGTTTTACGGACATTTATTGCACCCAGGAATATTACATTATTTTATTGCTTCTAGAGAAATAAGTGTTCGCTCATATAGATCTTGGAAACTGGAGCTTCGGAAACAGAAAATTCGGATACTTATTTATATAATAGGCATACATGTTTAGAGAATAATGTTTATGACATGTAATATTCGTCGAATTGACGAGTTCCGTGAAGCTGGTGGTAAATTACCTGCATTGGAACTCTTTATAGATATTTATCGACTTGACATTTTTTCGTTGTGAGTAATAAGGATCGAAGAACAAAAGTTGTACGTGTGTATGAACTTAATGAATTAATCATAGATAGACTGTGTACCTTTATGCAAGTGTTTAATTTCCATTTCCATCATTTACAATGATGCTATTTGCGGAACACAAAAAGAAATTAGAAAATCTTCCAATAAGACAGTACACTTTTTGTCACTCCGGTTTCATTCAAATAACAGATATTACAAATAGACCTAATTGTGAATATAAAAATTTGTCAAGTCCCTTTTCAACGATAATTAACTGCTAACTTGTACATTCAATTGAGAATTTCATTTGCACGCAAATAGAATGAAAAGTCAATGAAGCCTTCATGAAATTCCATATTATGCTATCCAACTCGATTCCAAGTAGAAAATATTCAGTGCAAGTTTCACGTCCTTGATTATACATCGCATAATAAAACTGACACAAAAAACAATAACATCGGATAAACGAAGATTCTCTAAGAATCATCATTTAATAAACAATCAATTCTCCAGAGGAGGCATTAACACTAAAAGTACGAAATGTAAAAAAGTTATCCATTCCGGATCTCCTCTTTCAAGATAATTAAAAGAACATCAACAATTATTTCAGAAAATACTGAATAAATCGATTAACTTATACGCGAAGCGACGCACGAGTTAATCAAAATCTCAATAAATACACTCCAGTAATTTACACAAGAGGATAGTAAAAAGTCGATTCGAGTGCTCGGTAGTTCCACTGTTGGAATCTGGTTCGAAGTGATTCGAAGCGTCTTGAATTCATCACTAGCCGTACCCGCGGCTCCGTCCAGCTTGGAATAGGATCTTTCTCCACCCGCTCCTCTTTCTTCCCGGCCGATCAGGGGCCCACCGGGCCCACCACCCCAATTCCTTGTTCCCTCAGAACGGAGAGAGCGTGTGACAATTTACTCGGCCGATCTCTCCGGGGCCTTCGTCCCGGGCCCCGCCTTTCACCCTTTCTTCTCTCGTTCTTATAGCCGCGTTATTTATGCGGGGTCCGGCTAATAAACATATGAACGCCCGTGGCCTCTCTCTCGTGAGACCAGGACCAAGCACACGCATACACCGGGGCCCCGGCATTGTCTCGTCTTATTAACAGCCGGCCGGACGATATATCTCGCTTGTCCCCGCCGACCAGGTCCCGGGAACATCTACCGACACCTTCGGGAAAGGACAGGGTGTCATAGAGGACTCTCCGGACAGCGTACACGTACGCCTACGGATACTTTCGGGCACATTTTTCCTGCGAACCGCTGCAGTCGCGCCGTGTCCGGGAACTGGAGCTCGGGGTGGCTTTTAACACCCTGTGACTTATGATTTCCTTCGCAGCTGCGTCGATTAACCCTTTGCGAACGAGGACTCTCTGAAACATTCGGAACCTTTGGCAGATGAAGCTGCATTGTCGAGTGCTGCGTTAAGGTAAATTATATTTATTCGCAATGTTGTATACTAAATGTAACAGTTTGATCTTACCAAGTGATGATATTCTTCCCTAAAGGATTAAAGTTCCTTTCTTGATCAATGTGGGATGAATTACGCGCCGGGTATGTAAAGGAGTTCCCAGCTAAACAGTCAAATCACACGTGTGAGTAATAATTGTGAATTTTGACCAGTTGGTAGTGAAAGATAGCTTACTTTATTAGTTAATAGTAAAAATTAGGGGAGTGTGAAGATTAAAACTTGTATTGGTTTTGGGTTGGGACTCTAAACAGAGTAACCTAAAATCAAGATCAATAGTAGTGTCTTGGTGAATGTGATGATTTCGAATCTAGGCTCTTGAAGATCACTTTTTCAAAAATTCTGGTTTCGAATGAGTTAATTCTTAAAGAACCAATATATAAAAAGCTCTTAGAGGAACAATATTAATATTCACAAGTTAAACTCTCAACTTGACCTAGAGTTAACATTGCAAGTCAAAGAGTTAATACGAATTCAACCGAATCGGATGGAATTGAAGCAAAACAACAATTACAAATAACCATCTCGCGTTATATTTGACTTTTTCCATTTCTTCAAACTACCATGTACCATTTCAACAAATCGAACGTCTTCGATCGACGATACAACTTCAAAATACCTTCAGCATCCTCTCTCCGAACGTCCCACAAGAAATATTCCAAAACCATCGACAACCTATTGAAAAATCTTTGACGAGCACAAAGCAACCGTAAACTGTATCTTTTTCACGGAATCACCTAACCGGAACAAAACAGGGTGTGTGTAGAGGGAGAGAGCATGGAGCGCGGGGCGTAGGGGTATGGAGCAGCTCCTTTTGGACGAACGCAGAGGGCCAGTTTGTAGAAGCGACGCGGTCGTGATGTCAACGAATATTTATTTAATTGGCTCCGCGGCGGCGCGACGTCGAATGCAGCCGCTGTGTTATGCGGGGGCGATCTCCGTCCTCTCCTCCCCCCTCCCGCCCCGCCGGTCCCCCCCTCTCGCTCCATCTCTCTCCCGCCAGTCGTCCCGAGGGAGATGGTACCCCCAATATTATCTTCGAACGTGTCCCAGCGTCGTGGGCAAAGCGATCGGCTATAATCGAGTGTCTCATCCCTCTGTTTCCTTCGAGCCGACTTTTTTAAGTGGATAAAGTGAGTGAATGTTTTATTAGGCGGCGGGAGTCGGGGGACAGGCCTCTTGCTTTCTTTGCGTCTCGTCGCTGAAGATTAAAAGCGGCTACGCGCGTGAATATTTACCGTGAACGATGAAACGTTCGTATCGCGTTTATTTATTTATTTCGATGGCTTTGTTGCGCGAGTACGTCGCGGGATGTTGAGGCTAGGCGGGTCAAGTTGGACGTTGCCTGGGTTGGAACCTACTTTAGTAAGTATGAAGTAGATTGGTATAGTTTGCTGTAGTTTGTTTTTAGTTTGATTAGAATCGTTGGTTTTAAATCGATTGTGGTGGAGGCAGTGAATTGCTAGATGGTATTTCGAATTTAATAAATAATGGGGAAGTTGTAATTGGATCATGGGTGATTTCGTATGATTGTTTAGCTAGCTTGCGTCGACTCTGCGTCTGTCGGGTAACTAACAAGAATATTATTGTAAACGAAACGAATCGTGCATTAAGAAGATAAAGTTTCTAATTTGAAGAAGTGCTCGTGCAGCAGGTTTCTGAAACGCAAGCGTGTGCAATCAATGTATTAGGTTTGGAGGATTTTACTATGACATTACCTATATGAAAACGTGTAATTTCCCGTATTGAAATAATTAATATCTGGGACTTTTGTTCATTCAGAAGTAACAACGAAAAACTTAAGAACGTGTAAATTGCAAAATAAGCGGTTAAAATGCCCAATCAGCACATCAGTCAACATCTTCCTCATTTCCCTGGTATACATCTACAACAACTATTCTCCCTCAAAAAATCTTCATCACCTAATGTCTCCACTTAATACACCGAAAACTCATTCCAGCCCCCAATTCCTCCGACATAACCGACTCTGAGAGTCAACTTCCCAGAAAACTCCAACCGCTCACGTCACCACGGTGTCCTGCCTCAGCGCAAATCCAATCCGCGGGTGCGCGACTCAGGACTAAGGTTACGGGCTGTCGACACTCTCGTCAACACACGTCAAACCGAAAAACCCTGACATTCCGCGCCTCGTCCCTTCTGACCCCCACCCATGCACCAACACCACCCCCTTGCTAACCTCTACCTCGTTCACCGCCCGCCCCCCATCAATCCGCGTCCCACGCATTCCTCAGCGTCGCGGTTAAGTGTTCTCCGATAAGCGAAACGAGGCTACTGGACGTAACTTATTGGCAAGTTGCGCAGGAGCGCACCGCAAATGGAATAGCTTGCGACATCGGTCGGTGGGTCTTCGGGGCAGGGTGGGGAGGGTGGGCGGCGGACAGCGGGGTGGCGGGGACCGCAGAGTCGGAAAGGAATATCTTCTCCCGTGGAGCCAGGGACGGCAACGAAGGGGTGGAGGAGAGGAACTTGAGCAGGGGGAGAGGGAGGGTGGCCACCGAACGGAAGGAGCGCTCGGAGCGCTTCGAGTGATTTGTGAAGACGCTCCTTGCGGTCGTAATCACGTGGGATCTCCAGGGCTGCCGAGCGTGAGCGAGACGGCGGCATCGGGCCCACCGCCGTTGGGAACGGGATCGACGGATTCTTATTGTTATTATGGGGAGTGACGTCCCACGATTCTGGCATGTTTATGCGTCCAGATTCGAGGCGGCCTTGGGGTCCCGGTGCGCACCGCGGCCGCAGCCGAATCAAAGACTGCTCTTCCCTCCCTCCCGCACGCCCGCCCCGTCACCCCGCCTTCTTTACCGACCGTCAACGGGCGCTATAGCCAGCTCTAGCGAGCGTCGGTCGACCGCCCCACCAGCCAGCAGCGTCCTCATCGAGCGGATTTTTTTCACCGATCGTTTCCACCCCGCGGTGGATGGAGAGCTACACCGGTGACGAAGACGTTTCTGATGGGGGGCGCATCGTGTTTTATTGTCATGGACCCGGGAACCGTGTTTTGGCGGGAGTGGGGGTAGTACGTTGATCGACGGATTCTGGTTAACACTTTGAGCGACGGTGGTTGTTGGGGTTGGATGCGACGATGGGAATTGCTTTTTTTTCATTTGGTTTTTTGGAAGTTGGAGGTTTGATTGGGGATTCAGGGGTTGCGGGGATTGGACTGATTGAATTTTCGGCGGTGGACGGTATTTGAGAGAATTGTGAGATTTTGGATGAGCTTCAGGGTGATATAGGTATTTAGATCTTTGGTCATTGATCGGTTTTGTATATATCTGTGAAAGGACTTCTTTAGGGCACATTGGAGTACTAGGATCAATTTGATGGATACATTAGTTCACTGCAGACTGAGTATAGCTGAATGAAAGTTGCGGTATTCCATGGTGGGAGTCAAAATCGACCACTGAACGCGTTATTAATTAATAACTAAGGATTTCGTAATAAGTTTTCTCAATGGCAATGGCAAATATAGCCTTGAGCCATTGTCACCCCAATTAATACTGGTTATCAAGTACGAATAAATTTGAATTTTTAATTTTCAAATACCCTACATTGACGAAACATTGTATTCTTTTAAGTGATTTTCTCTGATCCCAGGTAAGTTAACTCCGTTTATGTACGATAACAACAATACCTGTTGCGGGATCGTAGTTTCGACAAAAGACGGCTCAATTATTCAATCGCCGCTGCGTTTCCTCCACTTTTTTGACGAAATCTGTTTCAACAAGGGGGTGTGTTTATGACGCGCTCGTTTCGAAACCCTAGTGTCATAAAGAAACACCGGCACGAGCCGATGGTGCTGCAGAACGTGCTTCTGGGCGTGGCGGGGCCCCAGGGCGCCTCCAACGGGAATAAATTATCTCGCGGGCACGAGCCGCCGCACCCCGGTTATTATTGCCTAATAGGGGGCCAAACAAACGATTCCCGCCTACCCTCGATGACGGTGTGATTAAATTGCTGTTAAAGTCGGCGCCGGGGAGCTTTCAGAAACCGGTTGAAAGGAGCCGGTCAGTGACAAAGTGCAACGGAAACAGCGAAAAGGTCATCTTACTGGTATTTTTCAGATGGCAATTTTGCTGTCAATCGAATGCTATCCGCTTTTACCATGTATGTTATTATTGACAACAATTTATCAATGGTTTGCGGTATAAAAAAATTTCTTACGAAATTATTCGGAAGTATTAAAATTGATTAATTCCAGATAGAAAATTGTTGTTTCAAGTCACTTGGAGCATTTTCCACTTGACAATTAAATTTTTATTTTGCACTTGTTAATTGGCATTATAAATTTAATATATAAACAAAATATGACACTTAGTTGGAAATATTATTTCTATGTTCAATCGTATACAAAATTTTTACTTGTTTCTCAATAGGAAGAACAATACTAATTACTAATAGATATCAGAATAGTACCTTTAATAAAAACATCATTCTTCCACTTGCTCCGATTTTTTGTTCGTAATAAATATATTTTCCTCCAATAAATCTAAAGAAGACGCAAAGTCCTCAGTTCATCCTCGGTTCACCACTGAAACAGGTTAAAATCCTTAATAAATCTCAAATTCCAGGAAAACACGATTATTTATGAAAGTTCAACAATTTCGTTCGAGCACTGTGAATTCGATCGTGATAGTACAATCTCCGGAGAATTTACAGAATGTAACAAGTGTGGTCACCTAGTCCCATGTCCTAGGGCAGCGTCGCTCCTTATCTGCAATCCTGGCCGCTTCCGTGAAAAAGCGGTTCACCGCGGACCAGTTTCCGTCTCGATTTTTCCATTTTCTTGTCGCGCGCGCGACGATGCTGCCTGCCGCGCGGGCGGAGGCAGAGGGTCGGGACGAACGGTAGCCGTATCGATGCTTGGGATCGATGGGGATCGATAGCAACGCTGCTGAGACACGATCGAAGCTTCCTGGGTCGCAACGTCCTGCGGCAGGACCACCAGCATCGCGCCGGTTGCATATGTTAAAAGAAGGACGGTGTACCGTCGTTGTTTTTAATTATGTTTATAATCAAGGCGAAGCTTGTCTATGGTAATCGGTCGACCGCCTATTCGAGATTTACGATCCGCTGTCTTTCAAGACGAAACGAGATGTGGTGTATGAACGCGTTTGAATGGAAACAGGGAAATATTTATTCTACCCATTTTTTAAATTTCGTTTATGGCTTGAGTCATGACGATTTCTAAGTTTCATTATCAGTTACTCCACTAGGTTTACCCTACTTTGGTTACTTATTCATTGTACAATTATTTGTATAGTTACGTTTGTACTGTGCTGTCATAAGTTACTTCATCTTTTTTTTGTGCGATATACCATTCAGAACAAAGAAAATGTAGGATAAACAGTTTTCAAAAACTTGTAACGTATTATTTAAACGCTTTTTGCTTTGAAAACTGAATTAATCTTCGTATAACGAATAGAGGTTTTGATTCTCCAGTAGCGTTATTTACATATTCTCTTATTTATATACTGATTTATGTAACTACACACGTATCTAACTGTAAAGCGTGCAGTCTAGAATACGCATACACTCGAATGTCCAATTTCTTCGAACATCTATCCGTCATCCGAGAATGAAAACAGTACAACGACAATTTGGAACATATTTTCAAATTCTTATATTACTCCTAGGAGATCGGTTTACATAGGAATTCGACGAAAAGCGAAATCAAACGACAGGTCTATAGTAGCAAAATCGAAAATCCGATAAAGAGATAATTAATTATCCATCGATTCTCGAACCACTGAATAATCGTCGCGACCGTGATCTCTTCGGCGAGCCAGTACGCAGTTAGAGAGATTTTCCTTCCTTTTTTTTCTCTCTGCCCGAATTACACGCTGTTAATTTAAGCGAATGTTGACTGCAGCAAGGAACTGGCCCGCGTAAATTGGACGTCACCAGCACGCAACGTTCCATCCCCCCGAAAAAATGAATCATGCCCCCGGGGGCGGGGAGGGGACAAGGTGGAAGGGGTGGGGAGGTGAGATTCGCTAAGGGGTCCCGGTCATGCGAGGTTACACACGTGTACCTCGCCAGCAACGACAGCAACGCCCGCTAATGACGCCCGGAGATACCAGCGATACCTCTAATTAATTCTTCCTATCTTCTCGATATACAAATGCCCACTGTTCATGCCGATTGCCAGGCCAATGTCGATGGAAGAGATTTATCGCGTTCCGTGACCAGAGGGTTGTCGGGAAAGGGTAGCTCGCGTTTCGTTGGTATTTTGTTGAGGTTTTTCGCGGACGTTTATATAGGTGTCAACGATAAGGCGAGGTAACGGTACATTGGTATTAGAAAAATGTTTTGTTTGCTGTCAGATATTTTGTGAAAGCAGGGGTTCGTGCGAGAAAATTGTAATATAATAAGAAAACGATAGGATTACTATTTTTAATTATTTCTGCTATCTTTGTATGTTACAATTTTTTTAAGCTACAGTATGTCTACAATTTAAATGTTCTTTTATTATTACTCTGAGTATGATTGTTACGATTAGTATTATTTTTATTATTATAAATTTTATATGTTATATGTTTATATGAATCGTTATGTTTATTATTATTGTACATTGTGGTTTTTAATTATTGGTTTATGTTATATACTGATGTTTGCTGAAAAATATAACGTTAATAAGAATAATGTTTTTCAGAGGCTGTTTATAGAATTATAATTCTCCTAGACTGGGCTATAATGTAAATATTAAAGTTTGAGAATCGTTTAAATTTAAATATAATTTGTAAGTTATGCTGAGTTCGAGGCACATGAACAATAATATTATAGAGAGTATTGTGTAATTGACTCACGATCTGTTTTACAATTGTCTGGTGCATGTTCTATAGCATACACTTCGAATTCAATTTTAGAGCAGCCTGATGAATTCCTCTTTGTTGTCTAACAATAGTTCTCCCGGTTGTTAAAAATGATTCATTCGAAGGGAAATATTTGACAACGGAAACCGTCTGACAAATTTATCTAATGATGCAATATCTTGTGATGCTTTGAATTTTATATTAACGTACAAGTATCAAAATTAAGTGAATTCTGGTAGCACATGTAAATACTTTGGTAATACAAATTTACATTTTTAATCAAGACTACATTTTCTTTATTCCTAGTTTAAGTACATTATGAATAAAATAAAACACTTTAAGCATACTATTATAGTTTACATTCGTTATTATAAGCTTCTCAGATGTTCATGTTTGCATTTTTAATCGAATATCTATAAATATTAACCATAAACTATTTCAGAAATAGTGTATTCTATATCAACAAAATTAACAATAAAATGGAAAGTATTATTAATGAAACAAACGTAAATAGTATAATAACGAGAAAGATTATATCATTTAATTTGAAAGTATAAAGAATGCGAATCGGTAGCAATATCGCAGGCATCCCAGTAAATTTTATTCAATGCTCTTAATGGAAAGCGTGATCGTTCCGTCCAAAAATAGCGTTTAATTATCAGAAATCCTGAAATCGTCGAACAATCGTGACTGCCACCGTTATAATAAGCTCGCGTGATCCAGCAAAGGATCTAGAGAACTATCTCGTCTTAGAATCAGCGGGGATCCGTAAAATCTTCGCCGGACCGCGAATAAAATCGCGTATTTATGGCGTCGGAGTGGCGCGCGGCTGGTCAAATGTAAATTCACTTCATCAAAAGCGGACTGAGAAATTATAAATGTTCGCAGCAGTTCGATACGGTGTCTAACGATCTGCTGGTATTTCAGCCCTTCGCTCTGCATAAAGATCTTTATCCGGGCGGTTGTTCAATTTTCGAGGCGGCGGTGACTTCTACACGAAAGAAACTGTCCGAACCGACTGTCATCCGAAATGGTACTTTCCATTTCCGTCGCATAAAGGAATAACGAAAACTGAGAAACCACGGCCGAATCGTTTTCGATCGGAATATTTTAAATAATTGGATGAGATAATAAAACCGAAGCACATACGAAAGAAAAATAACAGAGAGTTACGAGATCGACTACTTTTCTTTATTGTCGTTTATTTTTATAAAATATAAAATGATACCAGATATTTCTGTAGATAGAAATTGGAAGAATGTTTAGAATGTGTAACGGAGCATTAACTTCTTGTTCTGGAATGTTATTACCACTTAAATGTAACAGAGATATTTATTTATTTCTGGGCACTTACTATTATTGTTTATCGCATTCTTTCATTCTCATTTGAAATCGAAGTTATTATTATCAATTTATTAATTTTAAAGAAACTTTCATAATTGTTTATAAAGGACTGAGCGAATGTATAACATTTGAATTTCTTAAATATATTTTTATATATCTTTAACATTAGGTATACGTCTTTTTATAATGCTATATTATTCGTTTTTATTTATATGTATTTATATTTACGTCGTTTCACTTAAAATATATGGTATCGACAAAGGTAAAAAAAAATGCTGAATGCTGTGACAACGAAAACTATATTGTTTAAAAAACGCTATTGTTAAAAAAAAGATTTTCTTACATTGTAAAAAATAAATATAAAATCATATTAGCGTTACATAAACCAACGAAAATACATTAAAAAGATAGATTCTTTAGAGCCCGTAAACTAAAAGAGATTACCAAACCAGATCCACAACGATCACCTATATTCATCGAACAGAAATCATCGCGTGAACAATCCCTTATCTTCAATATAACATTACACAAACCGAGAAAGAATATAATAAAAAAGAACTAATGCTTTGGAGTCTCCAAATCGAAAGAAGTTTCCGAAGCAAATTCACAATGAACACTAACATTCGTCAAATTTCGAAGGGTCCCTTATTTCCAATCTAACACGCGGAAAAGAACAATTCTACACGGCGCAATCCGACCCGATCAAAGCCCGTCGTTCACCGAACGGGGAAATTCCCCGGTGATTTCAACAATTCATGGTAACAATCGCTCGGTACACGAGGCACCGGGGCAACGTGTCCCGAACAAGTACCTTGCGCGGAATCACGACACGGGGGGACCCCGAAGCCTGAGAGCGCAGCGACGATTTCAACAAATTTGCACCTCTAATCGCACCTCGCGATACGAGTATAATGAGAGCATGACGCCAGTCGGAGCTAAGGATGAAGAAACTGAGCAAGGGACCCGATTGGATCTCTGGGGGCCGGCCAGTGTGAGAGGCCGGGTCTCACCTTTGACCCCTGCCTGCCCCCTCCCGGCGACCCTCTACCCCTGGTTTCCCATCCGTGGTGCTCTTTTTGTTCGTCGTTCTCCCCGGTTCGCCAACTCGTTTCTTCGGTTCGATCTCTCGGTAGCCTCGGGTCCTGTTCTCCGCTCTCATATTCATCTCATTCTTATTCTATCGATTTCACGCTGTTTCTGGTGCCATTGGCATCTCCTCGCCGGGCCACCGCTTCCCTCGGGGTGCACCTAGGGACTTCTTATTGTTAACGGGGAAATTAATTTCAACCTGTTTCCTTTAGTACTCATTCGCATGCCGCGGCCGGGCAGCTGGAACTTTTTAGAGCGATCGATCTAATCTGTTGGCCGCTACATGCTTTTGTTTTCGCGAAATGATGTTTGTTATCTTACGCGATATAATTGTTTCGGATGGTATTTTTCATCGAATCGTGTGATCATTTTGTTGTCTGTTTTGTAGGTATAATGATGCGATGAATTTCATTGGTTTGAATGATTATGTTGGAATAATCTCAGTGGGAATTGTCGATTACGTCGAAACGATGGAAGCTGATTTGAAATGTAGGGTATTTTCACTTTTAGCGGGGCTGTTCTTCTTTGGAACGTTGTAAAATCTTGGTGGATTTTGATTGTTGGTTTTTAATAGGAGAACGAATTCGTTTTATTTAAAATATGTTGTAATATTTATTTGTAATTTGCAGTTAAACTTTTAGAATCGTTTTCGTGTTATTATAATTCGTAATATTCGATGGATATTTTAGTAAATGAAATTAAGATAATTGACAAAGATAATTAAATTGGGTTAAGTAACTAATGGTTGGTACTCGAGATAATTTTTATTGAGTATTACATCGAGATTATTCTTACTAGTTACTTTTTTTACCGGATAGTGCATATGTACTAATAAGACGTTAAATTTTAGTTACTTGAAACTGCTGTAAATGATGATATGTATTGCAAATAATCGAAGTAAAAATGATTGATGCCACTGAAGCTGAAGAGAGAATGGGCGAAGAGTGTTTAATCATAGCTTCGGCAACTGGAACCATTGCTGCATAAAACCGGTGCAATTAGAACCACGAGGATTGGAAGCTTTACAAAGGGAATTGTTATCATTAGAATCACAGTGAGTGAGAGTGCTGTAAGTGGACCCACCGCAAATAAATCCATCGCACATACAGCTCTTACATTTGAAATTACTGCGAGTGGTACCATTGGAAATGATTTATGTTAATGTGACCCAGAATAATATGAATGGCGAAAATGGATGTTTGTCATTAAAATCAATTTCTATGAGAAATTTTATTCGTTCTAAACAAAACTTGCTTTTTCGCTGAAACTACTTCTTTATGAAATTATATATAAACAATATAAAATTTAAATAAACATATTTTCAGTATAATGTTCATCCTGTAAGAATCTACGGTTCACATATTGACGAGTTAGGTAAAAATACTTTGAATTCAACGAAACAAAATGTACGTCAGCATGAGTAATATATTCCAATATACAATATTTATAATGAGTTAACTGACTGACAATGAAAAATTGATATTCTCTACTTTAGGTCCTAAAAATAGCGTTCTTCTTCAAATACCACCACGAATTATGATTTTTCATTTCATTTCAATTTCCTGCAGTAAGATAAAAAACGGTACAAAATAAGAATAACACAGTTGAAAATACAAAATTTCCAGTCAAAAATTAATTTTAAGTGCCAGTAAAATATATTCAATCAAAACCTACGCAACTGCTAAGTATGCGTGGTTTACCCTGGCTTCAATAAAAAATACAAGTAGCAAGACATGTAGCCAGAAATTGTTTCAGATTAAAGAATTAAAAGAATCAAACAGAAGAATTTAAAAGAATTTAACAAAAGAATGAAACTTTCGAAACTTATCACTCTGCAGGCGGGAGACTGTAATCTCGATACAATTATGCACAATAATTGAATTTCCCTATTATACGTTGATAAATGTGAAAAATCGCGCTCGCCAGCAAAGTGTGAAGGATAGCAACAATAATGGTTGCCCTCGGTAACATCTCTCCATAGAACACCTCCGGCGCTACCGTCAGCCTCCTCCCGTTGTTAAGAAAAAAAAAACTTCGGTCTGCTATAATTGATAGAGTGGTAAACGCTCGAGCCCTACGAGTCTTCAACACCATAAGAGATGAATTATAACATGTTCACGCACACTCGAGCGGGAACGCACGGGCGTTCTAGACTTAATACGGCCGTAAAGGCAAGCCGCGGTAATAATAAAGTGATAATAAAACGAAAAGTAATGCCCAATCGTTTCGCAGACACGCCACAGGGAGTTTATTACACGCTGCCATATTATATGCATGCAACGGGACCGCTACGTAGCGACACTGATTTTATGGGGCCCTGGCAATGAGACCTTTATTCATGCAACATCTACTACGCTCAACATTTTCCATGGGTTTATTGTCGATAAAGGATGCGTCAATTCGAACACACAGATAGAGTCCACTTTATCAAAGCCTCTTTAGAGGTTGCGTGTCGTCCGACGAGATTTTAACCTTTTATTCACCTGATGACACGTTTAACCCTTTGTGTGCTGTAGGTACTTCAAAGCGCCAGTTTCATTAAAGTACTGCTGTGAAACTATAATTGTGTGTACACAGTATTATAATATTAATTTGATTCAATTTACTTGAAAGTCTCATTGTATATAGATAGTTATATTTAGACACTTCACGGTGACGAAAGAAACATTTACGTGGAACATATACCATAACGTTAAAATATTAAAATATTTGTAGTGAACCTTGTAACATTTCCATTGAATTGCTATTGTAAACTAAACGTGCTTAGATTGCCATTTTTCTGTTTTAATTCACTTCGCTTAGGTTTACCTTACACTTTGTGTCATTTTGATTTATTTTAAACAACTTTTGTTCTTCATGTTTTATTAGTTGTTAATTCGAATGCTATCTGTTTGAATATTTCTGTACCTACCTTTTGCTTGCCGTTAATATTAAATTTTTACTCTTATTATTTTGTATAATTGTCGATAGACTTAAGCTGCACAATATGTTACGTTCAAATTTATGATATTTAGCAACAAGAAATACGTGTTCCATAAATGTACAAGCAAACAGTCCGTTTCTTTGATCCGCATTTAACACGTTGACTGCTCGTCAGGCACCCATAAAAAGTCCCATAAAATCGAAGCACTTAGAATTTATTTAATGAAAAAGTAATAAAGAACCAAGATTTATTACTATGATTAATCTTTTAACAATCTTGGATCTCATAGATCCCAACAATGTTTACTTTGCAAAACATATCCTCATAAATACCAATTTACTTAATTTATTATTATTATATTACAATGGTAATCATTATATTAGGCACAGAAATCAATTCGCTATAATTTTAAAATAAACTCATCGTCTGTCTACAAAGAATTACGCATCGGTAACATCGCTCCGTCTTCAATAAATAATCGAAGGATCTCGAAACAGTCGAGAAACATTGAAACTTCAAACAAATTTGTAACGCGCTAAACGGAAAAGCGCCCAATTCATTTATTTTTACTTAAGTATCTACCAAAAATCCTGTTATCCAAGCAACTTTCGTCTGGTCATAAATTCAGATACAGGTGGTTGCATTTCCACGAGAGGAAGTTCTCAAAAAAAAGGAACAAGAAAGGGAAAACAAAAAATCGGAGAAAAAAGAGGAAAGAAAAAATGTGTGAAGCTGAGCGAAATGACGAAGCAGGGAAAGCAGGGGTGGTCCTCGTAAGATATACCCCCGTCGTAATTCATCGGTGAACAACGTCTTGCGGTAGATTTTAATTTTAACGGCCAAGTTTCGGACCCGTTTATGGGCTTCGATGTATAATTTTATCGAGCCTGCCGATCTGACCGCGGGCCCTCCGGGCCAAATATTGTCCTCCGCTCGGCGGAACGTAGGTGACAAGGGGGCGGAGGCAGAGGGGGCCCGATGGCATGGGGGATCGGTTAAAGATACTTTTACTTTCGACAGCGGCCAAGATTGGGCCCTTCTGAATAAACCATACGAGATTTTGTAGATGTTTCCCGTTATTACGATTAGGGAGTGGACGTTCAAGGGAGAGAAAGAGAGAGAAAGAAAGAGTGATGAGCGAGGGGAGAAGGAGAAAGATCGAGAGAGCGGGAGAGAGGCTGCGAGAGAAGGGGGGGGGGGGGGGGGGAGGAAGGTGCTAAACACTCAAGAGTGCAATTTTATGGAGTTCGAAGAGAACCGAAATTGTTGCTCGGAGACGTTCGGCTGTGAAATTTAATACGAAGCGAGTAGGTGTAAATATTTTACTTTGAAACGTGTCGCGTAGACCGTACATTATTTTTAGTCGCGCTAAGGTAAATGTCCGTTTTCGCGACTACACGTTGACGGTTGCACGACCAGTTGTTCCTTTTATGTTATTAAATTCTATAAATAAACGCACCGGGTTTCAAATATTTCGGTTGTTCTGTCAGTCAACGTTACTGCCATGGGGAAATGAATGATTTTAGTATTATACCGGCTCGCGCGAGTAAGGTAATAATGGGGACATTGGGCCTTACGCGATTTTTATTGTAAATCCGTTTTCAACGAACACTTTGCGTTTGATACTTGAGTGAATTTAGAAAGCGGATATACCTACATATGCTAGTGTTTATGGGAATCAGCACTCTTATAAACAAGTTTTAGAACATCTGAAATTAAATGGAATTTTTCCTCGTCGTCTTTTAGTAAATCACGTTGGAGATGAAAATGTATTTAACTCTCTAACTTTCCTCAGTTTTTTAAATTACATTTAATTACAAAACCTTATGCAGATTTTAGAAATATATCTGTAAGGATGAAACTATTTTTTATTGTGATTTGTCTGAAAGACTGAGATCTTCGTTGTTTATATGTACACTTGTACATTAAACATTAATAATGATAAATGTAAACATATATTATTTATGCGATTAATATTTATCTAAGTGTTGTAATTGCTAACATTAAAAATGTAGTCATTTCAATGTCTACATTCCAACTACAATACGAACTTGTATATATTGCTGTTGATATACATAATTTTGAATAGCTGTTAATTTAAACATGAAATTCACATACCGTTCCAAATTTGGTGTTCAAGGTCACATCACAGTTATAACTCAGACCTGCCTGAACGCATTTCGTTACCTTCTACAAAACCAATAATAAGTGAATATTTAAAAAAAAATGTTCATACCAAGTTGTTCATCTCGCATTATTTATATTATGTTTAATAAATTGCCTGATATTAAAGAAAGCATGAAAAATGAACAAGTATTCACATTTATTTATACTTACCTATAATACATTGAGAATCTATTTTTTTTTATAAAATTAAATATAATTTAATATATTCAATGTGTAATATGATAGTTCAATTAAAAAATTATTAGTTTATACAGATACCTTTATACTACTATTTACAGAACTTATATACGAAATTATTATCTACCTAAATTTTTTAGTACCATCAAGGCATTCAATAATTTTATTTCAGTGCATACAGAATAATATTGACATTAAAAATCTATAAAGGTAGATACATGCCTAACAATTATATTGCGCAATAAATCGACAATTCCAAATAGAAATTCATAACTTCGAAATATCTTCAACCACACTTCGCTTCTCATTATATTTATCGAAAAATACAGCAAGCAAGGTCGAATAATAAACTATCATGTTTGCTGGTGTCCCGGTAAATGAATTTCCTTTCAGTACATCGTAAATTAGCAACGTTAGTAGACTGTTACGAATATCTATTCAAATTAGTTGGAGAATTACGAGATACAATCTTCACTTCTTCACACTTTCTCTGCACTTCTTCATTTCTTCACCTTCCGCAAATATCATACAAAATCCAATAAAATAAATTTAACATACTAAAATTATCTTCCTCGTAATTTTTTCATTATATGAAAATTTCTCTTTAAATAAAAAATCAAATAACCTTTATAGATATAAACATTATATACTACAGGTTTAGCGTTAATCTATCGATCATACAGAAATATGTAAAATAGAATATTTTTCAAAAAGACCTTTACTATTATTGCAACGTTTGCATGGCTAAAGGAATTCTTATTATTTCGAAAGTATTAAACCTAATGATAAAAACATACATTTTAAAAATAAAACGTCAAGAGTCACACGCTTTGGCAATAAAATTCTTCAAAATTGATTTTCTTCAAAATATGACTTTGCCTCATACTACGCTTCTATATTACACGAACATTTACACTTGTAATATTCATGGACAAGTGCCCGAATATTTATTTCAAGCCAAACAAAGGAAACCGACCGTAGAAGTGAAAAATAAAGCTCGCTGAGCCGAACCGGATCGTCCAGTCGCTTTCAAACTATAAATTAAACCGATCTTTCGGGGAATTACAATTTTTCTACCGGGCCGATAACGCGCGATATAATTCAATTCTCATGAAAACTTATCGAGGGGGGCCCTGTTACCGGGGAACGCATTAACCGCCATCACTCTTGGCCACATCCACAGACGAGCGGCTGGGGCCGGAACGAGCAACCAAAAATCCTGTGTACGCGCGAGCGCGCCACGCTCGAAAACGAAAGAAATCTATACCTTGGAAAAGGTAAGGGCTCCTTTATAGATTCGTAGAAAGTTGTAAATCAAACGTTAATGGGAGCCCGCTGTCAGACATAAAGAGCTTGAAACAACGACGCATAACGATAAAGATAAAGGTACGAGAGAGCGTAAAGGGTGTTCTGGGGCCCGGGTCCCCTTCCATATTGGCTTTTATGGTCCTTACACCGGTGAACCAGTTTGTAAGCATGAACATTTAAAAAGCTTCGAATAGCCGTCATCAAAGTTTGAGGGATTTCCGCGTATCTGATGGAAGACAGCCGTAAATTTGCACGCTGATCTTATCTGTTCCCGGGGCCCCGGCCGGATAATACCGTGGGTTTGCGTTAAAGTCAGCCTTTGATCGGTATTCTAAAATTGCCGATTTACGGCCGCGGATTTTTCGAAATTTCACCGGCTCGCGTCCCGAATACAAATGGATCTAATCGATTCTCTCGCGTTGTACCATCGTTTACACCCTTCGCGATGGTCGGTGCTAGATCTTTGGAATACTATAACTTGTTTCAGAACGTGCGTTAACTGTTTCGAGCTTAGTGTCGTCGCGGCGATTACATTTTTTTCATTTCAGTCTTTGAATGATTTGACGCTAGAACTGCCGAGCACTTAAATCGACTTTTATAAAGTTTGTTGAAGAAGCTGTAACAAAAATTAATACAGAATAATAAGTTTTAAGTCGAGGCTTTCTTCTTTTCGTAAACATATTCCTACTCCTAAAAATAAAAAATTCTGAAGATTTGGTTCATTTAAAGTCGATGTAATGGTGTGAGAAAGTGGAAAGTTTGTGTTCACTTGATGAGGGAAATGCGAGTTTTCTTTCTTCTTTAGAAAAATAGGGTTTGAAGTATTTCTTCAAGTACTTATGTTGCACTGTTACGAAATGTGACAATGAAGATTTAAGAAGACAGTTTATGTTAATGTGTTTTATTGTGAGTTTTATTGCAAGAATGACCACAGTTTTGAATTTTGAGGAAAAATATTTGTTCTATCGAGTCCTTTGGATCAGTGCCACTTTATGGTCTACTGCAAATTTTGGTTCTTATTACTGAAATGCAAAGTTTCAAACATTTCTTTATACATAACTTAATTTCCATGTTAACTAATTATTGTAATGTATAATAATATCAGAAACGTATTTCCTTAACATTTCTTTGACATTTTTATTTAATTCATTTCAATGGAGAACATGGCATATAACATTTTTTGTATACAATTTTGAATTTTGAATTGCATTATTACGTATATAGGTATGTAACAGCATTCTGGGAAATAGCGAAGTAAACTATTTTTGGGAATGTTGTGGTAATTATCGGTTTATTGTTGATTTTTCCAGCGATATTAAAAGATTTACGATTCCGCCGCGAGAAGCCCAAACCACAGATTGTTCATTAACTTCCACGGTAAACTATCTTCCATCATCGTTCGTTGATTCGTTTTCGCGAAAGATAATAAACGCTGCGCACCAGATCACGCTTTCTGATATTCGTTCGAGGAAATCTGATGAGTAAGATCGACTGGATGCTCGCTTTACTATGAACATGTTTAATTTCTGATTATAATTGCGACAAGTAAATTGTATTTGTTGCATTTAAGAATAATATCAATTTACTAAGAAACACAAATTTTTACAATAAAATGTTTAATTATCACTCTAACAAGTATCGAATCATAAATTACTTCTTTACACGCAGACCAGTAAAGTCAAATATATAATGGAAAATAAAAACATTACGAATATATGCGAATTATAAAAATTGTAAATTGAAATGGTAAATTAAATAGAACCACTAAAAATTATGTTCTAGAGAGCTCTTCATTGCAAGTACAAATGTTGGGTTGTTATAAAAATACGTAACTGATGGTATAAGTAGTGAAGAACAGTCAAATGTCAAGAAAACAGATTCAGTTCTCGTCGACCGGATATTGGAGCAATGTTGGAAGCTGAGCTATTTTGTTCTGCATACATCGTCTGTGCATTATGAAACATTTCTCTTTCATTATTTCCTCAAATGGACTGATCATTCTCTTCGTAGGAACGATGAAATATTAATTTTCCAATTAAACTTTTCAGAAGGCAAACGCTTGAACAGACGATTTATTGAAATTGAATAATGCCTTATCTTCTTTTCAATTAACTAAAATTAAATTACTGAAAGAAGCAAAATTTCTTCTCAGAAACGTGAAATTTTACGGATTTTAATATAAAGATCTGCAATCCATTCATAACAGCCGAATAAAATCTAAGAAATGGCTAAGATAATACTGCATTTGATATCAAATGATCATAATTAATATCGATCATAATAATTACGAAAAGAAATATTTTGTATTTAAAAATTACAAAATCACAATCATTGAAAACTGTAGTAACTATTGTTGTAGTATACAAAAGAAGTAGAGAATACGCTCAATAATTTCATAGGAAAGGTCCATTAAAATTTCAATAATTGTAAAATAGAAAGTTTGAAATGGATTATGTTGCTTAGTTTGGTAATTCTAGTGTTGACAGATTACTTTTTCCCCTGAACAAAGGCAGACAAAACATACGTTTCATATTTTCATAATGGCCTACAATGGAAGAAATGGGAAAAAACGAGTCGCTGCAATTGCATTAATAATTGGCGTCGTGATGTCTGACAGACGCTTACCGTACTCAGTTGATGTCGGGAGGCATTTGCACGAACAACGGCAGATTGTGAAGCGAGAAAGCGACTGTGTTCAACCAGGCCTCGGACAATTCCAAATATTATGACGGTCGAAATACGCCAGCGAGGCGTCGCGACGCATTTTGCAGTTACACGACGCCTTCCGCGCGTTTGTCTATTTAAACAGACCGCGCAACCTGGATCTTGATTGTTGATGATACAGATTGATTCAATGATCTTTTTTCTCTCTCACTTTTACAGTGACCCGTTCACTGGTTTTCATAAATTATCTTTGACGCTGACAGGGATTATTTCCTCTGTAATCACTTAAATGTTATTTTTGAATATTACCTATGTTTCCCAAATTATTTACCAATTACATTATCCAAATTGCACATTGTTTTAGCTTCGTATAAAAAATAGAATTTCCGGAAATGCCCGAAGAAGTAAACATATTGTTTCACACATTTGAACAACTAACACATTGAAATTTGTTTCTTCGCAGTCACAATTACGTCACGTAGACACATATATAAAAAACCAATCAAATTACCATTAGCAAAATATTTAAGAAATGATCGAGCACTGGATATATTAGGCACACATTTTGTCAAACATTTCACATAAACACACCCAGCGAGCCTGAAAACCGAAGAAACTCACAAAAACGAAATTATTTCTATCAACTCTCGATGGCTCTTTACCGCAAACATGTACTCCATTTTCCTAGAACTCGCTTCATTCCTTACTAGTACGTGCCTTCCACCGTCCGGCCGTCATTATTTCAAAACAAATTCAGCGTCCGCCGAGGCTCCCATGTAAGTAAACAGAATTCACACCTGTTTGCTTCCCAATTAGGCCGGATAATCGAGTTTCTCCTATATTATCCTATCCGGCATTGTTCGGCGTGAAACCAGTCCGTGTACGCTCTTTATCAGATGTAAAATCGAAAGACACCTGAAGACGGACCGATCCCCAGGACGATCGGCTGCTGAAAGTCCGCAAATCGCGCGGCGAGGCGCGTTCATTAGCAAGAAACCGAAACAGGATTGTCGCGAGGGTTAATGAAGACCAACCGTGACGATGTTCGAGGAACTCATGCCCGCGATTTATTCTTCCACGAACGGCTGCGCGCACGTGTCTTCGATGAGGAGTAGTCCATCCCTAGGCAGAAAAATCCTTTCGATGGAAACGCGGCCGAAGAAACCCGGGAATGTCTCTGCCCTATGGGGTCCGGATCCCCTTTTGCACCGGCGTATCCCCTCGCCGATCCCCTTCGATGCCTACCCTACGGCCTTATACTCTTTTTCCGTCAAACAAGGTGAGATCACGCAAAAAACGCCTCTCCCGGTCGCTTTATGCGAAACTCCGTTCTCCGTCTTTGTCCCGTCGACGATGGTTTTTCACCCGTTGCCGCGAGCTCGTCGTCTCCGTCGCGTCGGTTTCATTCAGCGGGGATTTTTCAACGGCCGCGCCGCGGGTACGCCGTTTAGGGAATCTTGGAGGAACGAGTCCGGACGCCGCGCCAGGAAGATGGCGCGGCGCGTCCGCTCGCCCGCGCGCGGGCTTGTATAATTAGAGCGCGGCGCAATTTGTCCGCCTTCGATCGGGACGCGGACGATCGCGAAATTGTGGGGTGATTGGTCACTTTGTTGACGATCCAAGGACTGACGATTTTGATTGAGGTTCGCGGCTTTTTTGGTGACCGGGAATGGTGATGCCCGAGCGGAGATGTTTTTTCCTGTTCGTAAGTAATCTTGGGAAGAGATCTTGTAAGTGTTTCTGTTTCGTTATATTTCTGTACAGTTCTGTAAGCTGAGTACGTTTAAACTCTTAGGGTTTTTATGCGAACTTCGATATTTATGGATCATTACGTCGATATTAGTTAGGATAAAATGATATTTTTTCTTGTCTTGAAATAATAGGATCGATGACCCTTATTATTTCTTAAAGAATCTCCAACAAAATTCAATCTATTATATGACCTGTTATTGATGTTATTGTTATTGATATTAGATGTCATTATTATTATAACTTCTTGCCTTATAATGGGCTTTTTTGATTAAGCTTATCCTAGAGATTTCTTTCTCAATCGTTTCTTCCAGTGAAGGAAAGTAACGATATTTATTGTGGAGGTTAAATATTCGCAAGCAGTAAATGCAATATCTGTGTTCATTTAAATCAATTAATCCTCCGCACATGACGATCGTCACCCACCACCAAGCGCGGACTATTCCGCGAGACGTTATTTTCACTTATCACCGGGCGTGGTGTATTCCGCATACAACGCAGTTCGCTTTTCATTATCACTCCGTGAGCACTTTCTGACAATTTTTCATTGTATTCTTAACAAATAACAAATTTTACTTTCGTTCAATGCACAAATATATACTACTATCTTGTTTTAATTATTACACGTAATTTTTAAGTAAAATTGAAAATAAAGAGGCTACTGACGCCCAGTGATACGGGCTGACTATCGTTAAACGTCTCGGATGTATGTGTTGATAGCGTATTTCGAGCTGTGATGCAAATGGGTTGACATTGAAAGATCTTATATTTGATAAGAAACAAAGTTTTTTCAATTACAGACCAATAATAAATTCTGTAACGAATGCGAATAATAATTTATTGCGATTGAATTCACTGAAGAACCTCTAAGTACTTGTCGAGCTTAGATGCATGCGATCCACAAGCTAAAAAATCAGGCAGGCAAGGGGACTCTTCCACTCACGATGTTCGGCTCAAAGCTGAATACAACGAAGTGAGAAGTAACGATAGAGAACGAAGTTGGCGGCACTATAAACTTTGTTCTCTATCGTTGCATCTCACTTTGTTGCATTCAGTCTCGCTTCCGTCTTTTGTTACTGTCGCGCGACCAATAACGACCACTCGTGCCAGTTTACGGGTTAACCCACAGCACTTGACGATACTTGTCGTTACAAATATTCATTATTTCTTGCTGGAATATCGTTCATATTCCGTATAATCAACATTAACAAACGTTTTGCGCAAAATAAGGAACAGAGCGAATTTGTTTGAACGTTTCTTGCATTAATATCGTACACAATATTTAACACGTTGAGTGCCGCACGATTTCATAGAGTAAAATATAATATTAAATCATTTAATTGAATTGCATAATTATTATTGCACGTTGGCCTAGCTAAATGTCACCGCGTTAGATAGCACTATTTATAATATAGAAATGTTTTCAAATAATCATAGCTTAATCGAGTAAACTACAGTAATTCGATTTGATTGGGGGTCACCGATATGACATTTACATTTAACCAGTCAAAACCATAAATACAATTCCTAGCAAGAGAAGCCCTGTACTGCCCCAAGGCTTTTCTCGTAAACAACGGAGTACACTCGATCGTCCTGTAAAGCATCTACTTAAATTATCGAAGATATTTAAGGTCTTCAAATATTCAATATCCCACATGTATATTATAATTGAGTATTTTAATAGAAGGTGCTCAGTTCGCTTTGTTTCCAAGAAGTCGTTGGAAACACGACTTGCATAAATAAATCGTCATTTTACACGTATATAGTATTTGTTATCTCCTCTTTTCTCGTGATGCGGGTACGTAATAGTGTACTATTAGGACGGTCTGTTTTTATAAGGAATGGTTCTTTTTCGTTTAATTAACAGGTGGCAGTTTAATCCTGCGCCCTGGAACTATTACTGTTTCCAGTACTTATTATAAATCAGAATTTCATAAGACTCAAATGCTACTAATTATTAACTTGTTGAAAATGATGAATTCTCTGCATTTAATTTTTTACCCATTTTATATAGTACTAAATTAATTTATTCATTTCTTATAATACTTCGTAAAACCATAGGTATAGTAGTACTTTATTTTAAGATAACCGAATATTTGGTTGATTTATTAAATATCCAATATTCGAATAATCGAGTGTATACGCGAACGTTTCGTATAGTAAAGTGAATATTCAGGTAACGAACGTTTAAATAATCGAAAGTTCAAATAATTGACATTTCGTCAATCGAAGATTTGAAAGTTAAAATAAAGGATGTTCGGATAGTCGAAAGTTGAAATAAACGTTCGGAAGTAATAGAATTAGATTTACGAAACCAATTTGACCGGTACTGAATTTTCTAAACATTATTCAGTATTAGTTTAAGTCGATTTTGATTCGCAATTATGCGAATACATGTTGTAATACTCTAAATTTGAAGCTACAGTTTTCGCGATCTGTATAAACGAATACGCAGTTTTCTAGAACCAATAGAATAAAATGTCGAATAAACGTCAGTAAATCTAGTGTTAAATGTGAATTCCCTCGTGTTTCTCCCTTCGTTTTTTTCCAAAATTCATCTCCATCGTGTACCAGTCACCGCTGCCACGGACTGGCTGCTAAACTATTATACACACGTTGGGAACGGCATTCCCGCATGCCCGCGGTAAGTCGGCTCATTACTCATTAAACGTGCTGCTATTCTAATAACATAGACGAATGTCCACCGGACTCGTCCTACCCACTTAAGGGAGTTTGATCCGTGAACTAAGGCGAGGTGCGGGAACGCTGGCCTCTCGGTGTACCAGGTGCAATAATGTCTCGTTTCCCGTAAATAGATTTACCCGGCGGGCTGCACGCGTTCCACTGCGAAGGGAAATGATTTTAATGAAACGTCCCTTGTCGATGGACAGAATGAATAGTGCTAAAGCGAACCGTAAAGGGTTTTTTGTTTTAGGCGATCTGTTCCTGTCAAAGGTCAAAGGGATCATTCGGTATCGTTTTTCCGTGACTGACAAGAAAAACGTTTTGTCGGCTCTGAACGCTGCGACTTCGTTGTTCGTTATCGGAAACTGATTAAATCGTGCCGTTAATTATTATTTCGATGGAATTGGTTAAACGATATATTAATTTAAAGATTGTAAAAGTAACGTGCAATAATATATTTATGTGCATATAGATTGACGTAAATGTGTTGATTTGTATTGATTTGTATTGACGAATTAGAAAATTTTACAAAATAACCTATTTTTTACATGTTTCCATCATTCCGCGGTCACGTTGAAAAAAACTCGACTAGTTCCAAAGGAACTGCAAACTCTTGCTCAACAAACTACGATCTCTTCAATTCCCAACATTTCGAAGCAATCTCGACCGCTATTAATACGTTTCACAGAAATCCATTTAATTTCAAATTTGAAATTTCCAAAGTATCCCGCTAACAATATTCGTATTACAGTGAATTTTCATCTACTCTCGCCGAAAAAATTCCAAAAACTCTACCCATTGTCGCAGACTCCAAACAATTTACGCCTAATAATACACCCACCTCAAAGTACCGGAACAGCGAGCGGAAAACCCGAAAACCCCAGGATCAACAATTAAAAAAAAAAAAAGGGACGACAGTGAACAGGGTACCCGTGTCGTCTTCGGTAATCGAGTCTTTTTAACACTGATCGAACCGAGAGGAACACGGCCCGTGTTGAATGCGCGCACCACTTGTAGCCGCGAGAGACTAATCCAAAAACTGTCCCCAAAAACGAGAGCTCGTCCTCGAGAAGATGATCCCCGGGCCGCGCCGGCAACCGGATTTGTCGTGTGCTGTCCTGTCGGACAAAGGTCCTGACAAACGCGACAAATATTTTGAGCGGTCCACCGATCCGTGAGTAAAACGGTTTACCGGGCCGGGGGATTCTTACGAGGGCGCGACCGCCGCCCCATAAGACGTCACGCGGCGCGTCCCGACATTGTCGGGCAACTTGTTGCACTGGGACAAAATTCACGGTCCGCGGAACCCGGGACCGTCGCGAGTGCAATTGTCATCCGTGCAGCTGCCACGGTTAACAAGACGCTTTCTGCGTTATTTCGTAAAATAATCCGCCGTAGAGGGATGATCAGGGTGGCCTCTGGTCGGTGCCCCGCGTTTGTCCCATAAATCCTTACTGTTGCGTTTTAACTGGAATTATCGGTTCGTTTTACACTGGGACCACCTCGCGTCGATGGATGTTTGCTTGCGAACCGTGTCAATGTCGGCTGCGAATAGTAAAACTGTGGATACGGTAGTAGTAAGTTTCTTTATTTTTAACAGCGATTTGTTGGATTGTTTACACTTCTATATGATTCGATTTGATTTGATTGTTATCGTAAGTGAATTGAAGTTGTCAGCAAACTGAGATGCGATTGCATACATTATGGTTGATATTGGGAAAATGATTGTTTATTGCTTTACTAATATGATTATTACTGTTTCCGTTTTGTTTTTGTTGATATATGTTAGTGTGATTTGAATGGTTCATTAATATCTGTTTTTTGGTACTCTGTTGTTATAAACAATATTGTTTCAGAAATTTTATTGTTAAGTGTAAATGGTTTTTTGTATTAATATTCGGTATATGTTCATACTTTCTTCCTCTTATGGTTTGCAAAGCAAGATTTTGAGGGAATGTTTCCATTTAAAGCATAAACAAGAAACAATTAAATTGTGGTGAATGATACAGTGGTAAATGCATTCACAGAACCCTGTGAAAAAGATGTGAACAACCATATAAAATATTTCTTTGGATGTATATATTGAGAATATTTTCGCATAAAGACGAAGGTTCAATAACGAACTTCTTTAACGATGAATTATTTAGTCTTCCAGATGAACATATAATTCTTCTCTGTTTCAGTCTACCGTTAGAATATATTATAGGCGCATCTGCCCTGCTTTTGACGAGTATACACTATACTGTTTGATTTTACTGTGCGCCCAATGAAAGACTTTTCAAACTAAATCCCACAGTAAACAGGTTAATTCACCAAATAAAAATCTTATTTCCTCTCGAACCCAACGCGTTTCACTGAAAAAACCAAAACCTCCGGCAAACATTCTCAACCCTATCAATAATTTCTTCCTGATTCACAATTATCCGTTGACTAACGATTCACCCGAGCCGTCCGTCTCCCAATTAGGCCAGTTAATCGAGACTCTACCTTTCTTTTGCTCGAAGACAGCGTATTTCTCCCTCGATGCGGAATGAAAACTCGCATTGAAAAAGAAAGGAAAAAATGGGGAAAGAAAGGAGCTCAACTGTATCCTATGAACCGTCATCGTGTCCAGCAGGGTCGTCGGCCAGTTCCCTGCCATTGTATTTCCTTGAGGCAGGTCTGATCGGGGATTTTGAAGTCGATAAATCACAATTAATTAGCGGGGCGTAATGATGCGGCATGTCGTTGCAATTGGTATGAGCTGACGGCGTGTCCGTGTATATTCCGGACTGCGTGTCTGCGGGCGCCAGCGGTCGGGCTTAAATGTACCGAGGCCATCGCTGTTCGCAGATTCGACGTGGAAAGAATTATGGGTACAAATTTGCGCGCCGCGGCGCATCGTCCCCCGATTTTACGCATAATCGCGGCCACCGATCGGACCCGCCTATGTAAATGACTACACAAACGTTTCGCGATTTTAAACGCAATAATGAGCTCGCTCGGTGTTTATAATTGTTTACAACGATACCGGTTACGGGTACTGATGTATCCAGCAGCTTTGCTTTTATTAACACCTTCGCGCGTTTCTCTGTATGCTCGGTGCCTCTGTGTTTCTAGACTGGCTCCCGATACTTTTTCGTCTGCGCGTGGTGCTAATTGTTTCGTGGTGGAAATCGATAATCGAGGAAATTGTAAGTGGAATTTGGTTCTTTAGGAAACAGAGGTTTTCCATATAATCACTTGCAATGTTGTTTATAAAGGTACCGGTTATTGGATGACTATTCTGTGATCAATCATTTTGGGAATATTGTAAGTTATTGCTTAAGGATTTCTTGCTCCACCTTTCTGTTTCGCATTGTATATCGAGAACTATCATGATATAAAATATTGAGATAAGATCCGTTTCCTTCGAAATTAACAATTTTTATTTATTAAATTTAATTTCCACAACAATAATCTCTAAATAGTTCATTTTCCGAGCGACGCGATTCATACGATCCACCGTTATAATATCCAATAACTCCCACATTTGAAATAGAACAAGACACCTATAAGTACGTTCTAGATACCGTTAATCCATCTTCATTCTACGCATATTAATCTTACTGTACAATTCATCTTCAATGCAGACTTCCACGATCTACGGTTCAAAACCCAGACATCTAAATATCTCGAAGTAGCCGAAATAATTCAGACATCCCAAGAACACTCGGCACCTGTTCGAAATCCTCTGGGTTTGAGACGATTCGCCGTGGTTGCGTCTCGCGGACACTATTTTCCGGTAGGTGGAAAGCGTTCCGCAGCGCCGTGGAACCGGTCACGAGCGTATAGAAAACACGAGCGACCGGGTTCTCCTTTTGTCCGGCTGTCCAAGTCGAAAATAATGGTTTAACTATTCGACGCCGGGGAACAGGGGTCCGGGGATACGCGAGGACCGGGAGGGGGTTTGTGTGGGAGAGAAGGGACAGCCTCGGAGGTGTTAATACAGAGGTCGATCTCTCGACTCTGGTACCAGTTTCATGCAATATGCGCATGTTTAACTGACCAAAGAGCTCTGTATCGTGGGCCTGTAGAATAGAGTGTGCAGAACGCTCGGTACGGCAAAGGGACCGGTTAGAAAAGGTAGCTCGGAACTCCCGCTTTATTTATACACCGCACTCCAATCCGGCGACGACTGGCCAGGCTGGCCAACCGCCTGCGAAATACTCCCATGTAAACACGCCGAACCCGCTAAACTTCCGACTCCTTTGGACCCGGCCCCCTGTCTTTGAGTTACTAGACCCTGAACGATTTTCGTAGAGTCGGGTCACCACGACTGGTCCGGTTGACCTCTCGTTTGATTAATTATTAATCGCCTGCGGTTCGAGAAGCATGAACGATGTGTCCGTACGTTTCGGATGGAAAACATAGATTGGACTTGTGCTTCGTGTTATTGGATTGCGATGATTTTGGAAGTAATCAGTGTGAGGGTTTCCTTTTAACAGTTGACTGTTAGGGTTGGTATGGAGGTTTGTGGCTAAGTATTGAGAGAGGAATGATGCAGAGACATGGAAGGACTTTTCGGTTCTTTTTCAGAAGTTTGAAGTGTTTTGAATGGGAAAGATGCTAGATGTGTTTATACTAGATTCAGTGCTAGATGAAGCACTGAAGGTATCCTTGCAGAAATGGTTTTGGAAGGATACGAATGTAAACATGAAAAGTACTTCAAGGAACAATAGAAATACAAATTTAAGCTGTACAATTTCCAAAACTTCGATACGACACAGGAGTAAAGACCAGTGACTAAGCGTCTAAAGTCTAAATTCGAAATACGCAAAACAAAAGATTCCGGCGTTACTGAAAACTAACTTACCCCTGAACTCCACGATTCCACCTCTCCTTTAGCACCGAACAACGCGAAAATGCCCGAAAAACCGATACTTCGACTAACCCCGAATTCCTTTATCCAACCACCGAGATGTCCCCATCAATCAAGCAGCCCCGGTGATCCAGCTGTCGGTACATACGGCCAGATCGAAACGGTATCTATTTAAACCAACACCGTACCCGCGTGTTGGTTTACATCTTCAGCAGGTCCGAGGCGTGGCGTGCACGCACTCGGCCGCCAACCAACTCGCCCTCCCGCCCGTTCCCGTATTCACGGGTACAACCGTCGGAGCGTCCGGTAATCGAATTTTTGTGATCGAGCGCGGCCGACAATTACGCCGGTTCCTAGGGCAAGGGGTTCGAACTGCGTCAAAGATGGCTATTTGTATACCTTGGCCCCGGTGTGTACCTTCGTCCTACAGAGGCCGAGCGCCGGTCCTGCCGCGTCGGGGGTGTAGAAACGGGTGGTGGCTGGCCGGCGGGCGAGTTGCAAGCGAGGAACGTAGAGCCGGGACAGAGCCGGCCGGCCGGCGCGCAGCCCGGGTCAACTTTGTTTGCATTGGCCGTGCATGTCCTGTCGGGCCGTGGGGCGGCCGCTTCTTGATGCAAACTGCCCATTTGCAACTACAATCATCTCGGGCGTCGAATCGCACGGGCTCCTGGCCTCGATTGCCGGTGGAACGCGCGCGGTGTATAAACCGACCGCACTCCAGCGCAACGGTGCTTCAGTCGCTGCATAACAGAGTGAAAACAACGGCCGGCACAACCCGGCCGAACCAAAGGCCGTGTGCCAACAGAGAGGCCGGACGATCGTGTTCAACCCCCGTTGCCGCGGCAGCGCGGAGCGGTGTGGCGCGGGGCGCCCCGTGAATTCGACGCCGCGACGCTTTGACCGATCCCCGGGATCCTCTCGATTCGACAGAATTCGGGCTCTTTTTCGCCTACCCTCCTCCCCTCTACCGCCGACCGACGGCCGTACTCCCCTTGCAGCCTCGCCGCCTGCCGGTACTCTAGCCTACACCCGCCACGGTAATCATCCCGAATAGTGTTCCGGACGGGAATCTATTTATGATTCGAATCGATACGGGGCTTGTATCGCTGTGTTGCAAACTATGTTCGGTTGGAGGGACCCGTTAGCGAGTTCCCATTAGAGGGGTAGTTTGGGTGGTGGGTTTTGGAGGAGTTGCTGAGGGAAATGGTTTCTTATTTTGCTCGGGATTATGGAATGGAAGATTAAATGTGAATCGTGGAATTTCGTTGAATGTTTTAATGTGGCGGTTCGTTGTTGGGAATTATATTTAACCGTTGAGTGATTTGGAGCAATTAATAGGGTGGAGAAGTGTTTTGATGTTTTATTGGGAATTCACTATTTAGATACTTTTTGGGAAAACAAAACTATTGTGTAATTAAACATTTTACTGTGAAGTAAATGATCTTGTTAGCAACTGGTTATTCATGTTAGTTCATTATTACGGACTGTGTTTGCTGGGATAGATAGGGTATTTTGATTAAATATCAAGATGGATGTTTGGAAAATCAGTTTTCCTTTAATCTGGAGGATTGGCTAGAGGAAAAATGTTTTGTTAGGTACAGGTTCGACCGAAATTTGAAAAGGATGAAACTTCAGATAAGAATGATTCAGTTCCTTGTTATTTTGGTAATTGTATTTGTTACAAACGGAAGAATGATAATATTGTTATGTTTTAATGTTTTTGATGGTCGATGTTAAGAATTAGGTCTGCGGCTGCGGATGAATTGCAAATCAATATGCATACGATTTTAAGTACTCCAACACGATGAAAATATACCAACTGACTGCGGTGGGGCTGAGGCTCGTTAATATTCTGTCGGATGCCCGTCCTACTTTTCTAGTGGTGGGAAACGCTGGAGAAGACCTACGTCGGACGCATGACAATTTGAAAATTTGATGGAAATGAGGGTCTTCGATTCCCGGCTGTCCTCTAAATATTACTAATTTTAGAATATATTGAAATGTGCAGATCGTAACAGCGGCCTTCTTTCTCTTCGATGCTCGGTAATCGATAATCCATGGACACTATATAATTGTTTGCGCAAAAGTTTCATTCGTTGTAAGTATGTAATTAAAATTTGCATAAAACTCAATTTTAATTTCTCAATACGGACAGCACTGGACAGTAAAAGCAATTCAATTTTAATTTTATATGAAAATTCCAGAAGTAGGTTGTATTGGATTATGCACGACTTTTATTGTAATCTGCACGCGAATAATTGAATTTATTCCACAAAAGTACCTTTGTAATTTCAATAAGTGTGAAATAAAAGATTTGAAATGGATCGTTTTAATTCATTTCGCAATTGTAGCGTGAATACGAAACGATATAGCGTTTGAAGGTAAATAATAATATTATATAAAAAATAATGAAATTAATTTTGTCTCTTGTGCTTCTTTCCATTGATTACTTTAATTATTCGTATTAGATTAAAATCATACAATCATCGATTTAAGTCTACATTATAGAGGCAAATTCGATTTCTTTCCAAAAAATAATTTTTCAACGATCGAAATGTTTAACCAAGAATTTTTACCAGTGATCAATTTCAAAACGGCAATAAGGAGTTATTAGCTTAAAAAAATATGACTTCTTCCGAACTATTGAACGATAATGTATACACTACAGAATTTCTAAAAAGGACAATGTCAGTGTATGATATTACTCACTGTATGCTTGAGTCACACTTTACCTTCTAAAGCTGCAACAAGAAGCGCTACAATGTCAATACAGCACAGAATAGATGATGCTGCTCATGGTGCACTTAGCAGAGGTATTAATGAATTGAGGTCATCGTTTATAGGCACTTACAAGTCACAACATACGCAACATTACGTTACATGAGGATTTTTGAAATGTTACTGACTGCACATTTTAAAACGGAACCGTAAAATACTCGTACATATAATTTAATACTATCGTAATACATACAATAATATAATAACGCTGTAATAACATTTCAAAATGACATTTATGAGGATTTAAATACAGCAATATATTGGTATAAGTTATAGACAGATCTACATCATCTTATAACAAGTGGTTACGCAAAATCATTAATTACAGCATTTTTAAGTAATTTAATCATATGGACAATTCAAAATATATTACACAAAATGTTCCATAGGAAAACAATTTTACACTAAATTGTATATGTTTTCCCGCTCAACATTTCAATCCCCAATGTTCAATAAAAATCAGTATAATAATAAATAATCCCAATACCCCTGCACGTTACAAAGAAACTCGATCAGGACTACCGATTCTGTTTATCACCAAAGAATACAATCTAAAGATTCAATTTTTCTCAAGACCGAAACTAACAAAAACCCTCTGACAATACCGAAAGCAACCGTTGTAGAAAAAGATTCAAATTTAAACTCTTCGAACATCAGAAAAAGAAAACTCCGAGCATGACCTCCAATTACAATGATCACGATCCCTGAAGACTGTACCCTGAAGATTTTACCCGCCTCACCTGTTGCGCGGCAGGTAGACTCCGTTGCCCCTGGAAAACGCATTAAGCAACCCCCGTATCCTCATTAGGGTGTATGACAGATGCGTAGTGGCGTGGTCCGGGGGACCGGTGGCGATCTCGCGTCGCGGCGCAGCGCGGCACGGCTCGGCGCGATGGGACGCTGCGCGACATTTCCATAATATTCAAATGCGCGGCGAGGGTGAAACAGAGGCGAGAAACGGGCCGGGGAACAGAGATATTCCGCGGGGTGGTGGGAAAGGAGGGCCCGGGGAACCGGACGGAGGATCGAGGGTGCGAGAGCGGCGTGGTATGCCGCGGCATGGTGTTGCCGGCTGACATATTTATCGGCGGCCACGCCACCTGCAACCGGGCCCGCGGCATCCGCACAGAGCGGTGTTTTGCCCATTTGTATCCCCGATCCGGCGACAGCCCAGTTTGCCTCTACCGTTCCTCCCTCCCTCCCACCGTTCCTCCCCCTCCCCCCGCCGGTGTTCTGCCTCTTCACGAGCCTTTCTTTCTGCTCTCGGTTTCGGTCCGCGCGGAGGGGTTATTCGGAAGGAACGGCGAACAGAGGGATGACATATTGGCTGGGCCGCGTTCTCGGGGTGTTGGACGCTGTCCAACCACGCCAATTGAGGGATGATTGCTGAGAACCACTGGAAATTTCTGCGGCTAGGAATCTGAGGATCTTAACGTGCCGTGACCGGTAATAAGAAAATTCTGCGTCTTCTTTCGACCATTTAAACGTATATCAATTCGTGTATTGTTTGATTAATCGGTTCTTCATTTCGTTTATGTTTCCACTAAGAAAAATTTATCGTTTAACTTGTTCACCTTTGTTTTATAACCAATTCCTTGATTAGTTACAGTAGAAGTAGGTTATGATAAAGTGCGAGTATGTTTAGTGTTAACTCCTTTCTTAATATCGAGTTACGCTCGTGATGGAAATGTGCAATATTTGAAATATTAATCTTTAACCTTTAGAAACGCGGACACGAAATAAGCGTAGAATTCGTTTCTTTTTATATTATATCGTTGACGATAAAGTCGTTCTGTTAGGCACAGTTGTGACAGACATCATAGGGCAAGAGGTTAATCCTTTGAACTGGAAAGTTTTTTCGCTAGATCTGTTTGACATTTTCTGATGAGATGTGGACGACATTGTTTGGAAGTAACTATGTTTGTTGTATTAAATCGAGTGGTGATTGAGAAATCTTCTTAAAAAGGAGCAACAGTAGAATTAGTAAGGAATCGAATCAACTAATATGTATTTTCTTGTGTAAATTGCAGCAATGAATTTATTAAGATTTCGATTGATTTATATGTTAGTATGCATATTAATGGATCAATTTATTAAAAAATTTGTTTCGAAAATTGCAAAAATTAAAATTCAAGATGAGTCTTTTTAATCTGTTTCGTAAGTCTAGTGTTAATCCGCTGTGGATACAAATTTCTGAAGGTTCGGTAGAACTGTATCTGAACTCCCGACTCCTTGAACCAGTAATACATCATTTTTTGTTTAACTTTTGGTTACCAAAATCGTTGTTATTTATTATTTGAATGTGCCAATTAACAAATCTACGTTCCTGATAGGCAATGTTTTAATCACTGAAAAATTTAATGATTGGAGCGTTTGTTATGGACGTGGTGTGAATTTATTTTTGGAAAATATTGAGAAATTATTTATAAACTATCACTTATAGTTTCTATCTATATGTGTACCTTTTTTTAGAGGTATAAAGGAAGAATTCCGAATGATTTTCATCTATAGGGTATTGCTAGTTTTGAATTACCTTGACTGTCAGAAAAAAATAATATCGGAACTTTAATCAAATTTAATTTTCTTAATGTTACTTTTAGCAAACCGAAAATATTAGTACGGGAAATTGAATGCTGTTTTACTTCGGGCTCGAAGTAGCTGACAATAAAAAATACATATTTACAAAAACGTCCACGGCCTGTTAATAATATTAGTTCGTCAGGAAAGTTCGTGTCGTTTCTTGTGCAGTATTCATTATCTTTTACTCCAATGAAATAGAATCTCGATCGACTTGATGAGCACTCTCTAAAAACGTTACAGCTGTGTCGCTAATGCGAATCAGCCGCCACTTTTTCAGTACAAATCAAGGAGCGTTAGCAATTATAAAGTGCACCGCGGTTGCATTATATGTAATGAACGAAGGGAACTCCACTACTAAGATCGGAAAATTTTGACCTCCAAAAATTACGTGCCTGAATAACTAAAAAATACACAGAAAGAAACATTGATAATAAAAGAATTATAGTAGGAAGAAGTTTTCAAATTGTTTGTGAAAGAAAGGAATAAGGAACAATGGTATTTAATGATGAGACAATTTGAGAAGGAAACGAAAGTATAAGGAAAAATAATTATTTCTTCCTTTTACAGGTAATATAACTTTATTAACGTTGTTTCTAATATCAAAAATTCAATCGCTGAAAAAGCAGAATACAAATTGTCGCTTGTAAATAATTCTACGCGAATTTCTCAATGGATTTATTAGTTAAATACCTCTTCCAGCTAAAGAATTGCCCACATAGCTTTTAGAAGTATAGTTGGAACAAAAACTCAGTCTATCGAGCCAGCTGGTATACGCAATCCCAATGTTACTTGTTTGGGTAGACTAGGAATTTCAAGCAGTTCTAAAAAGTGTCGAGGGTGAATATCTATGAGAGTTGAATAAAATATAACAAGTTCCATCCACCTAAGATCAACAAAAACAATGTTATATTTAGAAATATTTTCATATAAAACCTTCAACTGAATGACTTCTAACAATCCTAACGAAACACGCTTAAAAATAAATCACAACTATCTTACTAAATCAACAAAAAGCTAACATTGACTTTGTACATGCAGAAGAAAAGCTGATATAACAATCGTTTGCTGCCATCTGCCATTTCATTCGATCAATCTCAGAATTCCCATTATTCCCAATAATTATATTCCACGTCATAACCCATCGTTTCACGATCTTCACACTTTCCAACGACCCGTCAACCCCCCGGCAATCCCCAGAAAAAACATCTCTGTTCCACTCACGCACGGTAGCAAAAACCGCGGTCTTGCAGATGAAATTCCGCCGGTGTCCGTTGGATTATATTTTCATCGAATCTCGTATGTCGAGCAGCCCGGCCAGCATAAAAGACGGCAGCGGCTATTAAATCCCCACTTGGTCGAAGGTTAATCCTCTCACCTGGTAAAGATGATGTATAGTCGTGGAAAGAAACAACCGGTTGCACGCGATCACCGTAAATCCAACCGTAGTTAAACTTCCCTTCTCTCCGTCTGCGGACGTTCTCCTTTACCTTCTGCCCTCTCCCTCCTCCCCTCCGCGCCCCATCCCCTTGCCCTCGCCGTCCGCCCTACGTGCACTCCGCGCGGAATTGGCGCACGATGATATATCTCCTGCGCTGTTTAAACGGTCCATTGTTTGCGACGGCCACTGACGAATTTGTATATGTTTATAATAGCGACGCCTGTGGGTAGCTATGAGGCATAATGGTGACAAGGGGAGAGAGATTGTTTTCTGAGTGGAAATTGGAGGTAGGCGGAGGCCTGGCTCAGCGTTAGGGATCCGGAATCCATTTGTCAAATTTCTTTGAACATTTCAGTCGATATCATTCGTGCTCCATTGCCGTCGATATTTTTGTTCATTATCGAGATATCCGTATGTTTCGGAGTGACGGTCACACGAAGAATTGTAACAGGATAATCGGATGTTCCAGCGAATTGAGAGCGATGTGTTCATTTTATGTGAGGTGTTTTTGAGTCAGAGAGAGTTTGAGGGATGATCTTTTGTGAAGGCGTGAGGAGTACATTAAGAGAATCGTAGTTTTTCTGATGTTTCCAGGTTATTCATTGTTAAAGTTCAATGATAATGTAGTGAGTCATGTTTCTATCCCTGTTTCTTGCGGGGTACTTTACTTTCCGCGCGCGTACTGACCTGCCGCACGCGCGTCATTATTGGCGGATCGTTATAGAGCAGAAACAGTTTCTAGTCGCTGATAACTTGAAAACGAAGCTGAGGCTGCACAAATATCCTATTATATCGGTATTAAATGATTTCGTTTCTTATAAGTATAATATTGATCGTTTTACATGCAGCAGAAATAAACGTTTCCAATGATGATTATAAATGATTGAAATTCTAAATTATATTCATCTCATTGAATATGTTTCATAAATTACGTTCGTTTCGTTGAATGCCTTTTTAGTGTCACACGATTATGCTGTTTCACTCAACTTTTTTTGGTTTATAAGAGCAATATTCTATTTTCAGTTACCAGTGACTATGTTTACAAATACCGATACATATATGTGTATAAATTCCACACGTGGAATGTAGGCTATAAATTCACCAATACCTCGTCCACAATACATCACCGTGTAAAATCGAAAAATTGTACAAAACATGGAAACTAGTTTATCTTCGGAAGATATTTCAATGTTAACTACAGGAAACTTTTTTCACCGGAGAACCATAAAATTATTTTATGCAGCAGCTCTCAAGGTCATCCCGAGGTCAAACATATGTGAACATGATCTTTCACTTTTTACAATCCTACAATGTGATATCACCTTGCGTTTCGCGTTTAGATTTACGATACAGATTTAATCGTGTTCGTCAGGCTGGCACCTATGAAAATTTCACGAGATGAATCGATTTTATTATAGCAGTTGTTCCATTGATTGTAAGCAGAGCTCGCGTATGCCATTCAAATTTGGTTCAGACGATATTTTATCGTAGAACATGAATTTTTAAGCCTGATCAAAGAATCGTGTCACTCGTATATAATTGGCGACCAGAATGTCAACACGTTCGCGGCCATGCGCCACATACTCGCGACACTGTTGATTAGTGTTGTTATGACAATATTAACACTAAAACTACCAGACTGATTCCTTCCCTTTGCAATTCTTAGACAGATGCTTCTCTGAGAACTTATTGAAGAAATTGATTTACCAATACGCAAATAGAATCATAAATCAATTAAAGTCTGAATAGCTGCATTATTGGAGTTTTTACAGAGAAATTTCAAAAAGTCAATTTAACTGGTAGTTTTAGCGTTAACGTATGTTTGGCTATGGTATACGCTATTGTCTCTTTGTTTATATCAAAATGTCATACATATATGCTATTTATGTAAAATGCTTTGTCTTTTTATTACGTGTGAAATGTGTGAAAATCAGATGAATAACATATCACGTGAAATAATTGTAAAAAAAGACACCGTCCATAGCAAGGGTATTCGGTCTTGAAGGGTATTTCAAATCCGACCGTGGTCGCGAACGTGTTAATCGCGTTTTACCGGTTTTCGGGTCATACGGGGGTATTATCGATCCGAGGTACGGCGACGTTGCAACGCGCAGTTAATATTATTAGTGTTACATACCAATTACTCCAAGTCTGAAATAGCGTGACTTGTGTACCCCGTAGATCAGTCCACGTGGGCACCTGGCACAAAGCCATAGTGGGTGATAACGCCGAGCACAATGCGAAATTCTAGCGCCGCGGCTGCGACATCCATCGGATTCCGTCCCCGATCTGCCCCCGTCTGCCGGCGCAATTTGCGGCTGAACGTTTTCATTAAATTAAGTGCTGACTTTTCTTTTTCGATGGGACCGGCTACTTTGACGATTTTTATTCGTTAAGCCTAATAAATCAAAAACAGACCGTATTTGTCATTAAGTTTCAACCTTAATTATGGTTTCCCAATAATTGTCCACGCCAGAAATATAATAGAACGACTCACTTCTTTTATTCGAACGAAAATATTAGTCTCTATCGTAACACCTTCAGTCATAGTGGACAGGTTTGGATTATCGTATCATACTAAAGATAATATATCGGTTCTATAATTATTATTTTACGATTCCAGAGGAAATTCAGAACCGAAAGACAGTTACCAATACAAAATCAATATAATATCGGCTCCGAAGGACCGGAACCGAAGCGACATAGCTCAGAACCGATGCACCGAGTAACAGTTATAACTTCATTTCCGTTCTCCATAAATATTTCACTCGGAACCAATAAATAACGGTCTCAAACAGTCACTTTCTGAAGCTTCTCAATCCCTGCCCGTAACCCCATAAACCTCGTCAAATCGTTCCGTTCCCGTGGGCAATTTCAGCCAAAAAAAAAGAGAAGAAAAAAACACGAAACGCGGTTGCCTCTCGAAAGTATTTAATCCGTGGGCACAGAGGGTTAATGAGCACGAAGTAGCTTGGTACAACGCTGGGCCCCATGGCAGGTCCCTGTGTCTCCCCCGTGGGAGAGTCATGTGGTCCCCCGTGCAGCGGGGCGGCGGAGGGGAGAAGCGGCGAGCGGCGAGGGGGCCCGGTTATATTGCTGAATTGAGGAAGGCGGTGTTACAAAGCGCCCCGTAAATCCGCGCCAGCTTCGACACTCGACATTCCCTCCGTTTTATTTCGTCCCCGGCGCGACGCGGGATACGTCCAGGCATTAAAAATAATAGCGGGGACTCGAGCAGGGATTCCGCGGGGCTCTCCGCGCGCCGGAGGAATGCCGCTGGCCCGAATTTTGCGCGTGGTGCTCTCGGGGACCACTGCGCGCGCCTCTGGCGAGGGCAACGAGAGGGAGCCCTGGAATTGGAGACAATGATGACAATTAGAAAATGGTATCGAGCGGTTCGAGCTTCATCGGACAGCGAAGGTCCGGACGGTTGTGATCGTTTTTGGGAATGAGACAGTGGGATCTTTCTGCTTCATCGATCGAATACTGAAACGTGAAATGAAAAGTATTTATTTTCTCGTTTTTCTTTTTTGGTTTTTTGGTTTTCGTGTTTGTGAATGATTTGAGATTTACTCGAATGTCGTCGGATTCTTGAGATTCTTTTGTTAATTGTTTTTTGGGCGGCTGAATAATTGGAAGAATTAATATTGGGTTTTAACGCGTGGTGTTGCATGGGTGATTATACTTAGATTTGATTTGTATTTGATGGGATTAGAAGAATGATCGGTTTGTTTATTGTTTTGTGGGTTAAGATCGGTTTATTTTATGGATGGTTCACGTAACAAGGTTTTGTGAATCATTCCTTTAGCAGAGTCTGTTTGTAAGATTTTTCTTTTGTTTTGATAGATTTAATTCTCTGGTTACTTGATTTGGAATAACGTTTCATATAATTGTACTGCTATAATTGTAAAGATTACGTATTATTCTCGATTGAGTGTTGTAAAATTAATTAAATTATACTGGAAGCAAATGTCTATTTAGTATTCTCTGCAACACTACTAAATTTTTAATATCCTAATTTTATGGGCATTTTTATGGAAGCGTATATTTAATTCTATTTTATCCTCACTTTGTAAGAAATCTACAATAACACGATTAAGAATTTAGCGTCCCGATACGAACATTGTAAGTCGAATGCAAATCTTCATTAAAAAGAGAGAAAACAATACCTAATTAGAATGCCAAGTTCAACACCGAAGAAAATGACCAGCCACAGAAAATACTACTGAAAGGTCCACGAAGGTCAGACAAATGAATCATTTACGATGTTTATACGTGGAAAACAATTCCTCTGAAGAAAAAAGGTACATGATAGAAAAACCTGTTACATTATCAAAAGTTAATATAAAAGCACATAGAACATTATGGAAGAAACTTTTATATCGAAAATTAATGCAGTTACATTAATCCAGCAGCTGAATTACATGGGAAGACCAAAAATATTTATATGACGAAGGTTTCGAATTATCAATCTTGAAGTAAAGGAGGTGTTTCGAACAAAAATTCAACTTCTAAAGATTTTATAAGACGATCGTATAGAGCTAGTAATCTTATAAGAACGATACGACATATAATTTCATATATTGACTTAATATATTGTATAGATTAAAAATGTATCGAAATGACAGTAATAGAACTTCGATTTATAAGATGTAACAGTAGATTTCGACTTATAGAGGTTGATCGTTTCCTAAATTCAAGTTGCAGAAGTTATTTTTCGCGATATACACATCGTTCGGTGTCTTAGTTATCAACAAACTGAATAATTCGGATTCTGAGATCCTACCTCAAAATATATAAGACCGAATTTTGCAAAAACACGCTTTCAAAAATTTGTACTCGAATCTCCATTCACCTGACCTATTAGCCGCTTAATTCGAAGAAAATACTCTTAATGAAAAAGACAATAATTATATTATAAATAACAGAATTCAATGTGAATTAAAGAATGTTAACACGAAGCATACCGGCACTTTATATACACCTATTCCTACCGCAACCGGTCAAATAACTGGTTATAAAATAAAGGTAAACAAATTAAGCGATACATTTTTCTTAGCGAAAACAGAAACATAAGGAAAGACAACAGTTGGGAGACTGATTAATCGGACAATTAAGAACCAATATAAAAGCTAAATTGGCAAAAGAAAATGCAGAATTTCTTACCAATTTTAAAACTGGTCATTTGACCGGTCGTGGGACGTTTAGTGTTAAGCAATATTTAGCCTGTTAAACTTTATTTAACCTCTTCTCCTATAATATCGAGTCACACTCGCGATGAAAATCTTCAATGGAATTCAACAAATCTAACTGTTATTTATTTATTTTGAATACGAATGAAATGAAAATTTTCTTTCTCTACTAAATTATTCGCGGTAAAGTAGTCTTATCAAGCAGAATTTTGAAAGAAATCAAAGAACAGGGGGTTAAATAGAACAATCGAGGTTCTGTTGTAACGCAAACTTCTTACAGTTCGAATTGCAATGTGCAAGAGAATGAGGAAACTTCGGTGATTTATAGAAACACAGGTTATCAAGGTTCGACTGCGCAGTACAATATAAAAATAGAACATAATAGAAGAGCCTTTTATATCAGAAGTTATAAACGGTTTGAAATGCGTACGTCAATCTCGCGCCCTGTATAAGGTAATCGCGGAGATATGATAGAAACCCGGAGAAACGCGTGTCTGTCGCAACGCAGCGGAGCTCGCGAAGGCATCAGCAACAAGGGCAGCCGCGGTTTTTCGCCAAACATGGAATTGGAGCACGCGCCATATGAGCGACGTTTATGGATTACAAAATTGCAGGTCGAGCCTAACCAGATTTGAAACCGCTTCTACATAAGCACAGACCCAACGAGCCCTGAAAAGAAAAAGAAACGGACCCGGCCAGGTCGCGGCAACTCTTACCGCGGCGCGCGGCCGCGCTCCAGGAATCCAGAAGTGTAATGACACGAGTAATTGGGCCTTAGAAACGGAATCTCCAGCAATCGTTTTTGCCGCACGCGGCCCTTTTGCTAACAATAAACGCGCATACCGTGGGTTACCTGTGGATCCAGGAAAAATCCTACGTCATATTTCTCCTCTCGCGATCTGTGTGCTTGAATTACCTGCGAAAATATTCCTTTTATTCGAGTAAGTGTTCGACGCTTTCGATAATGTTAAAGGTAAGAATTCAAATCATGTGACGAATAATAATGAAAAATGTTTCATTTATTTGTATGCTAATTGGGTGCTTTGAATTAAGGCTGAAATAAGGATAATAATATTATGTTGAATGGTAAATGACAACGAAAAATATTCTTTTTATGAAACGTTCTTAAAACGTTTAATTTATTTACGTGTTAATTGGGTGCTTTCAATTAACGCCAGAATAAGGATAAAATGTTGAATGGTAAATGATAGGGAAAAATTTTATTTTTATTTGCTCGCGTGTTCGACGTTTTCAACAAGGTTGAGAATGAAATATTCTATTGCAAATAGTAGTGAACGATATTTCATTTATTTGCTTGTTAATTGGATGCTTCTAATAAAGCCAAAACAAGTATAAAACGTTGAATGGTAAATGATTACGAAAACTATTCCTTTCGCCTGCGTGAGAATTCGATGCCTAAAATATTATAAGAAAAAAGGGAGGATAAAATGCTAGTAAATAATAGGGAAAAATAATTTGTTTGTTCTCATGTGAATTTCGTTAACATTTTTTATGCAATCAAGGATAGAAATAAAACAGCATTCAGCGAATAATGGCGAAAGATGTTTTATTTACTTCCATATAAATTGAATGTATTCAATATAGGAAATTTATTATACAATAAGTGTTACAAAAGTATTGATTCCTTCAACTTCCTATAAATTATATAATACAATTACATTATACAAGTATACACCTTTTATCCCAGATGATTTAAATAAACGTATATTACCGATATATACGTGTCACTTAGTGGAATCGTACAGTTACCTTGAATTCGACCGACTACACTCAGCGATGCGACGTGGCACGTTAATACACTTAATAAATCGTTTCAAATAAAACATACGTTTACCGCTGAATTGAATATCATAATCGCATGTATAATACATATTCCTGCGGAATGCTGCATTATTCAGGGAATACTCGATATATCAGAAATTAATTGTCTGTACCGTCATCTTCGAGGCTTAATCGATTGACTTCGTATAAATCCCCGGTTAGTTGATTAGGCAGACTAACATCGTACGTTTTAACTTGTAAAAAGATCGTCGGAACGATTAAAAGCCTGACGCTAGATTAAGTAACCCGTGATCCGAGGATCGAGGATCCGCGGTTGCGGTATCTTATCCTTGTTCCCGATGAAATAGTTACGCGCGCCGTGCCTGTATTCGCCGGTGTGCAACGGTCGTGCACGCGCGCATCAAAATCCATAAATCTCTGGTATTTTCCCATAAATTATGGAAATGCCAGGTATCAGGATGATAAATCAACGCGACCGGCCGCATTAAAAATCACAATGCACGGGAACGCGTCGCGTTACACCTGTAAATCAAACCGCCCGTCCATTTATGCAACCGATCCCGCGGTACAATCGAATCGATTGCGGTCTTTAAGGTCATACTGCACGCCGATATGAGTTCCATATGAGCGGAGATTCCAGCGTGCGAAACGATTCTACCGACGAATCGTCGGCGAGGAAAATCTCTTCCAGTCTTTCAAAGTTTTATATCGTTTGTTTGTTTAACACTGGAATTACCGAGGATTCGATACGATTAATATGTAATCCGTATAAAAATTCTAACAATAGATTAGTTTTAGATTCTTTAGACATTCGTTATAGTATTCAAGCTAAACTGTTCATTTTAAGATCTTTATAAGATTTTTATAAAATCATATCGAATATTCAGTGCTTTTAAGATCTTAATAATTGCGAAACGAAAGATCGAAATCAATCGTTTCGATTGGTATGGTAGTTCTAGTGTTAAAGTTAAATTCACGGTGTTATAGAATTTGTATCGCTTAACCCTTTTCCCTGTGATTTCTTTCGCAACTGTGTTGATATAACTACTTTATCGTTAATAATTGATTAGAAAAAGAAAAGAATTTTATATTTATTCTATGTATACAAAAGGTTAAGTAAAATTTCTATGTATAACAAAGGTAAATAATATATAGATTTGTTAAATTCGGTTTAAAGTTTCCATCACGAGTCTGACACGTTGCTATAAGGCAAGGGGTTGATATTGGGTGAAATGTCACCCAATGTTTAAGCTATTTTTAATATTTTAAATGTATCTATTTATTTAGGTATACCTTTTAATTAATTGAAAGAACGTTATGTTATCAATAAAACGAAAAGATAGTTTAACCAGTTTAATATTTTTATTGTGGAATAATAATAATATAATGACCTGTTGAGTATTTTTTGCTGAACTTGTTCAGTTTTGCAGAGGCCACAGTATAGTGATAACAGCTTTATTTCATTATAGGTAATTGATAAGATTTCTCGAAAATGCATATAGGTTAATACTGATTACTTCAAAATTATTGAAGATTATTGTAAACAGTGATAAAGGTTATAAAAACGAAGTTTCCTTTTTAGTTTGCGACTTTGCTACAATGTGAGATTTCTAATTAATCTTCGTCATTCGAAAACGCTTCATCAACATGTTCATGCCCGTACTACTCAGCTGTCGCATATTTGCTTTAATTTTTATTCCATATTTCTTTTAACACTGCACTATTTACTATTTCTATGACTCAGTGTTCTATGACTCACGATGTTTAAACGTGCATGAAGTAACCTTAACATTTTTATATTCCATACAGTCCTAGTAAAAATTTGAGAATTCTAATAACATTTAACAACTGAAAACACATATTTTCCATATAAATAACAAAATCTCATTCGCATCATTTACGCACTTCAAAATCAAACAATCCTTCACTAACAATCACAAACTACGTTCAACACTAAAACTACCAGACGGGTCGAATTGATACATTTTAGAATGTTTATTTCGCAAATATTTAAATTATCGCACGGCTTTACGAAAAATTTCAAAACAAATTTGTGTATTTGCACAGATACAACAATAAGGGACCCATAAAATCTCGACAAATATATTGTTCCAATTTGTCTAAAAACTTAGAAGCAAGCCAATCCAGTTGCTCGGTAGTTTCAGTGTTAACCTCTTCAAGGATACTGGCAAATATGCGTAAATTTGCTTTTAGTCGAACATTAACGAACACTTACTTTTTCTTCGTATCTTTTCTACGAATACCTCCGTCTGTCTTCGTATCGTTCAATTCGTATCAGCCGTAACAAACTAAACTCTAATCAACCGAACACTGAAATCGCTCGTTCATATTTTATCGTCAAACTATGCACGATATCAAGTCCTCGCATCGAAGCATCGAGCCGAATGTTAGCAGGATCAATAATCGCGTTACAACAGTGGCTTTTAATCACCGCAGAAAGCTCTCATGCATTTTCTCATATCCGGCCACGGGAACGGGCGAGGATGCTTAAAAATGCACTTAAGACTGGGTTTGGATGCAGCCTGACGGTGCAGTCTGGACGAGGGCATCGTAAGAGGGAAGTTAGTCCTTAATTTATTCGTCCACTCGGGCCCGGCCGGTGGGCCGATGCAACGGCCAATGCAATTATTATTAGCTTATTATTATATAATTGGCGGGCCGCGGTTAATGAGGCCTCTTGAGACAGCTAGGCTCTGCGTTGACCGACTCGAACTGAAGAATCATCCGTTTATTTGCCGATGCATTAATTGACCGGGTGCCTAGGCCGGGATTGCGGCTTCTGTCGGTGCAACCGGCGCGGCGCGTTCGTGCTAAAGATACTCCGACCCGGCCGATCGGTGGATCAATTAGAGTTTTACGGATGATTCCGTGGAATTGTGCAAACACTACTGTCCGGAGGTACCGTACGTTTTATTTGCGATCGGTCGTCGAGTGTCTGAAACGCTCATTTGTTCTACGCTATCAGATCCCGCGGGTTTTCATTGTCCGTGGAATCGTTCGATTGCGTCGTTTAGAATCGGATCTCAATTAACCGGCCTATTTGAGGGACACTTTAGATAATCGGGACGCAAAGGAATTATTAAATGTATGTTTGAAAAGTGAACACTGCTTTTCATTGATAATGTATAGGTATTGTGTGCTTTGTTTTCTTACGGTTGAGTCAAGTTATTTTTTTATGTAGGAATGATTGGATGACTTAGGGAACCGTATAAATATAGATATTTAATAGATAGATAAATAAGAATTATTTACACTTATACTTGCTGAAATTATTTACAAGGTAGTGTATTTTTATTGAAATGTTCACTGTTAGAGAATAGATTAACTTAAATATGTTCCAACTAATTGTTTTGCCGAGAATAAGATATCAATACGAATATTTTTTTAGATCATTGTGTACACGTATCTTTTCTCAAATTTGTTTTTCATTCTGTAAATTTTGCACTAAAAAATAATGTGTTACGCCAATCACGTAATAGTCAAACTGTTTTTGGGTTTGTTGCCATACTGTTTTTAATGTTGAACGATATGATTACAGTTTGCTGCAGAGTTTTTATAGACAGTTATAGTTAAATTAATAATAACAATTAATAATTAAATGACTATGATATGGTAGGAGAAGCACAAGCCTAGAAGAATGATTGATCTTATATCGGCGTTTGCATTAACCAGGTATCTTATTATAACATTCGATACATAGTTGAATAACAACATTGAAGATCATTCTAGATTGCGAATCCTTGAGCTGACTTTATATCTCCATTTGTATGCATTAAAAGTGCACTACGGATGACGCCATAATTCATGATTTATTGATGTTGAGTGACCAAATGTGGAATAGTGGTGATAATAATTATACACGTTACAGTAACCATCACGTCAAATGAGTATTACATAGTCTTTACGAGAAAAAAATAAAATAAAACATAAGTTCTTTGGTGCCTTGTTATAAAGTAATGAAAAATAACTCATGCAATTTTTACCTTCAAACTCGTATAAAATACAAATTTTATAAGAAGTTAATATTGTTTCATTTTATTTTTACTGGATAAAACTATAAGCTATCAAATATAATCAATCATTCAGTATCGTGTAAAACACTTATTTTACTCTCTACATACTACAATCCTCTTTTCAAATTCATCTTTAACGTCACATTTACGAAACTCACGAATCTGATGGATACTAAATTTCGTAAATATTATTTAAGAAAAAATTATGTCCACTTTGAATGACACAATTATACGAATACGTACCTTAACTCTTTCTTTTTGAAGCTTTAATTCTCTAAGATCTACATGAACGAATATATTCTTCTATGAACAGAAAAACGAAGAATACAATAAACATTATTAAATCTAGCATTTAGAATATATTAATATTTAGTTTATTGTTATATGCGTATTTAGAGATAGCTTACTCATGGAAAATATTCTTAACACTAAAACTACCGAGCAGAGTTAAATAAACTTTTTGAAATTTCTATGTGGAAACTCCCAGAGTGCGTCTACTGAGACTGTAACTGATTTATACTTCAGACTGCGTATTGCTAAATTAATTTCTTGAATAATTCCTCAGGGAAACATCTGTTATATTTTTAATACTTGCGAAAAGAAGAAATTAGGAATGAGTCATTTTTACCCGTCTGGTAGTTTTAGTATTAACACGTTTTGTGCCACCCGAAATTTTGGTTATATCTTGCTTACACAGTGCACTGATCTTTTTAATGAAATATTAAGTGACATTCAAGTTTTTGGTAACCTTTATATTTGTATTATTTTATTACTTTTCCGCTGTTTCGCGACACGCATTGCTATTCTTTGCCACATATCTCACAAACAAGTCTCTTTACAAAAATCACGCTGGTACCACAAATGGTACACGTGGCACGGGACGTGATAATACTTGAAAAGTGTTTTGCAAATCCTTTCAACAATACCGTTAAAAATGCAACTGCATAAAAGAAATCTCGCAGTCCATTTTTGTTTCTTCCATCCGCGTAGACGCAGAAAAGATCTATGAGTCAGAGAGGAGCCGTTCGCGTGCGCGCGACAAAGGTTTTCCGTTCTTCACGAGTTAAATATCAACAATTATTGCTGAGTTGCCGCCTCCGCACACCGACGAACCTCCAAGGAGCGAAACTTTCAACGTGGCCGCAGCCCACATCGCGAATTCCATTCGGCTAGGTGATTTACGCAGCCGTGTTTGTCAATAGCATTTTCCATTAGCAATTCATGCGGCGTCGGTCGCGTTTATCGGCTTCATAAACTATGACGGAAAACACATTTATCATCGCATCGTTGATTTCGTAATGGTTTACTCGGCGAACGACGCCGACATGAAACGTCTTTAAACGTTATGTGTTATTTGCGTCCCGCCTGCTTACAGCCGTTCCGAATGCCATCCTCCGCTTTTGAATTATTATTTGTCAACTTTTATTTGTACACCTATTTTAGACGACTGCTTAATTATTTATAACCGGCTTTTTTCAATTCGAACGGAATAATGGCTGGAATATAACGCAACTGAACGGTTTGCAATTGAAAATTACGTAAGTGTTACGTTATATAAATTTGCAAGCTGGAACTGTAGTAATAACTTATTCTTTTCTTTTAATGTTTCAGCGTACTTGTAACGTAAACAATATTTTATCGCGTACTCTGTTTTTTTTTTAAATGTGCGCACGTATGTCCATCAATCGCGTGTTCCTTGTTATATTAAAATACATATGTATGTGTTTTTAAGTGGCTATAATCGCTTTCCTTTAACTATTCCTGCTTCTAAGTGAGATGTAGGTGCGTTTAAATTGGACGTGTGAAATGTCTATCTGACATTTATGCCTTGTCCATTTAAATGAACAATGGATACAGTTTCAGATAAATGTGGAAATAAATTTTACTCGAAAGTTAATGTTGGGTAACAATGATCGCGGTACCGTTCATTGGTTCTTTATTTATGGAAGTGTTTTATTATGAAATTATTTGATTCGGACAATTTTCTGGGGCTAAAAATAACAAAACTGCAAAAATTGGAAGTATAAAATGCACTTATGGCCAGTGAAAAGTAAAAATTCTTTTATCATTTCATATCGAAAGAAAGTTACCATTATATTTTTTACGTACATTCATGTATTCCCTTATTTACTTTTATGTTGTTTCAAATGTTAGCCAATCCTTTAAGGTACATAACAAAATTCAGTTATATAATTTCATTTCAACCACTGTTATTCTATTTTTATTTTCCATTCAATAAATTACAACAAAATTTCAAATTTGAATATTCCCCGTCATTTATTATATAATACATATAATTTGTTCGCAAGTAGTACAGAACAGTAGTACCACATATGTTCCATGTAGTACATATATTCCAAAACAGCGCCCGATTAATTAATCAATAATTTCTATTTTTTCTATTAATTACAAAACAAATAAATAAACAACTTCTATAAATACCACATCGCAAGGTACATTAAAAAACCATTTATAAAACTCCTCTTGTTTCCAAAAGATGTATTCCATACTTGCCATTTAACCTGAAAATAACAGAAAAAGACCAGCGAACATTTTCAGTGAAATAGTGTCGAACATTTAGGTGCATACGAGGGGCTCGAAACGAGGCGAGCTGTTAACCATACCCCGTTCGAAATAATATTTTACACGGCGTCGTCGAGAGGTCGGTACCCAGAAGTGAGTACAGCTCACTGAAAATTCCATTTATAACAGGCGCTGGCTACTTTGTTGTGCCGTGGCGTCATTAATTTTCAAGAAATAAAGCTCGTTCCGAGATGATATATTTGGCAATAAATGGCCGCGGTGAAAATTACGCGTCGCGCGAATTGTTTTTCATCGGGCCGGACAGGCGTCCGGATTTTTATTAGCTGGTTATGAGTGGACAAAAATAGTCGATCGGCGGAAAATAAATTATGGAATTACTGGTGCCACGGTTCTTATCTCGCAGCAGCTCCTTTTACAGCGTGATTCTGATTGGATTGTCGGGCATTATGCGCGGTATTTATTTATTGGTCATTGTGGAAAGAAATACAGGGTTTGATACATTCGTCGAGATATGAGTCGGACCCGAAAAGAAATGAAATAAAATACTGTCTCTGGTGACGCTCCCTTCTCCCACCACTCGTTTGAAACTTTAATGGGTGCATATAAGGCTTTGTCGTTTGTTTGTAACAAAGCTAATGTTGCGCCGCGCGACGCGACGATTCGGAAATCGTAAATATTATTGCGGGGACGGGATTAACATCCAGCGAACGCGACCAGGAGAAATGAGACACTTGTAAATCAATTTAAATTATTGCATAATTATAAAATCAAGCGTGTCCGTTATGGAATTTTAGGTATCCGAACGTTAAGAGGAAAATAAATATTTTATTGGACAACGAGTAATAAACGTGAGCACCTGGTACGATTGCAGCATCTGAGTTACGAAGCTTTTAGTAGGTGAAAGCCTTTTTTTCAATGTATACGAGGTCCTTGCAGTGTCTTCATGATCGTTAATTATTATTTTAAATCTTGTAGCGTTTTACGGCCGTTATGGTCAAAATATTTATGGGACATGTCACCTTCGTAGATTGTTTCGTGCAAATCAAGGTAAGAGAAGATTATCATAGTAAGAATAAAGTGGAAGCGTTTCTAATCTTTATTCGTGTAAACTGTCATGGGAGATTTAGTATAACATTTATTTCGTGTAATCATTATTTGTTCCTCAATGAGAAATCCGTGATATGTGTTGATGGGTAGTTGATTAAGAATAATTTTGTATTCAGATTAAAATAGAACAGGTTTGGAACGAGTAACTTTAGAAAAGTGGTGAAGTTGAATTTAATATATATTTTTGTGTATTTATCGAAGTTCGCGTTTTGATTCTAGGTAAAAACGTTTCGTAAAGCTAACATCAATGTAAGAATGTACAGGAAAAAACTTCTAGGCCACTTATGTGGTTGAAAATAATAAATAGTTACATAAATGTAATTTTAAAAGCTTGTAAATCCTTGAATTAATTAAAATTTCTCGAATAAATGGTGATAAATACCTGCACAAGTAGTATAAAAGAGGCCCTGACTTTTGCCTTTCCAGCGTTTTTCAATTACGATTAATAGATTTCAACATTTTCAACACGTCACGCATGAGACACAAGCAATTTCTCTTTAATTTGAGACCAATTAGATGCAAAAATGTTATTAGACTAATCGGGAACGTTTGAGTTTTTATAGATGACATTAGATACTCTTAATCTGTAAATCCCACTCCTTAGAAAAGAATTTACTATTAACATTAGTTCATGTTTTTCGTGTACACATAAGCCGAATATAACGAATAATGTCCCATCCACTCTCCCCAATTTGTCAAAGAACAATCCAGAAATTTTCAAACAAAAGTAACAAATAGAAAAAATTCCACTTTGTAGTTTCATTTATTAACCTTCGAGAACCATGCAGAAGTATTTAATAGTCATCTTTTCATTCTCGAAAGTCGAATTTTACAAATATTCTCTGAATTCAGACGATAAAAATGCACCAATCAAAAACGTATGCCAGATGTAAAAAGGTCGGACGATTAATTTATAGGACACCATGTTTGCCATCTTAAAATATACTGTTCCAAGATGAACGTAATTACAGGTCGGTAATAATTAAACTTTGTTTTTGAGTATACAAAGAGTGCACTACATTATTATTTCGTAATACTTTTAAATTACATGTTGAACATGCAAAATTTGGATGGAGTACAAGGAGAAGGAAAAATTGAATTTTTGAAGCCGTCGAAGTGGGGAGGCCCCTTAATTGGGAGTACAGTTTGAGCGTAAGTGACTGGTATCCCGGCCGATTGATTTGCGAACCCATATAGAGCCATGAAGTCATATGAGGAACGGAGTCGATATAAGAAAATGACATAAACGATACGGCGATCGGCTACCAGTCGAGGCACCCAGCGCTTAACGGTGCACCGTTATGCTAATTCACCCATATCGACGTTTAATATCGACTATTTACGACTGTCCGGTGTATGACTTATGTGCGTTCATTGCTTTCACCTGGCCGGCGCACCGATAACCAGCGGGAACTGGTTCGCGGGATACGTGTATTATGCCAATTAAATTCCATACTTGGTGAAGTCTTTATCCAATTATAAACAATTCAACGGATATTATCGTTCCATTCTTTCGAACGTGATAATTGGCCTGCGGATTATGCACAGTGTAAAATTCGGTATAATGAACCATTTTTTAAGGTTTAACGAGACTTTCATTTAACTCTGGCTTCAATTAAAGTTTTAAATTTATGTTTGATCCCTATTACCGGAGATACATGTGCGAACATCTGAACGCGAGGTTATAAAATTTGAGAAATTTGACGTATAAGATGAAAAACAATTCATCCTTACCGTAGAATAATAAATATTGCGTAAATATGAATCAGATAAATTATGATTAATAATGCGCATTACTAATGTAGTAATTGGTGATTAATTTTCTAAAATACGAATTTAATAGTTCGATATGATTTGACACGTTAATTTACATACGAATTTCAAGTAATTGCACAATTATTACATATTATTGATACGTATGTATTACATAACAAGTATTAATAGAACATAGTAATAAATATATACATTTCATCAAATGGCCAGCAAACATTAAAATATTCGAAAATTTCACAACATTCCGCATAAGTATAACACGCTAAAATGTTCATAAAACAGGCAGCCCGAGCAGTCGCATTCCGGCAATCAAAAATCGTGGTCCAATTAGAGCGTCATTCCGTTCATTTCCACGAACGCATAAGAAAAATTCGAATCGAACTCGCTCCCGACTCGAGTGCATAGTTGAAACGCTGACGATTGGACCGCAGACGATTACGCGAATCGGGTTTTTTCCCTGGACTACTTCCAGCGAACGGGATTTAAATAGAAACTTAATTCCCCCTGTCGAAAACATTTATAACGGCGAAAAATATAATATAAATTCCGCCGGTTTCAATCTTATTGTGTTTCGCGTATACAACCTTGCCATAATTCAGATTACGACCGACTGTCGATGACGATGGATCTTTTGGTTCTCCCCCTACTGAACGAAGGAACGGTGAAAAATAATAAATCAAAAAGAAAGGAACAGGGGAAAACAGAAAAAGCGAGAAGAAATAAAGGAAAGAGAGAGAGAAACAGTGGAACACACTATCTGTGTAGGATGCAACGGTTTAGAACGAATCACCAGGTTGCGCCGGGGATAATGGCGGACCGGGCAGCACGCGCGCGCGCGCGCGCTCTCTCGCCCGCGCTTATTTTTAAGCATTCTGCAGCTTTGCCCCGAGACGACCTGGCCGAAACTTTTCCAATTTAAAGTTTCTTTGAGAACCGACTTTCGCGCTGCAGCAACCCGACCAGGGTGTCTTTATTGCGCTCGACAACGTTGCCCTCGCCTCTCGGCCACTCGAGGGGGTGCATCAACGACCCCCTCGCCGCCGCCTTCATCCCTCTTCCCCCACTTCTCTTCCAAGCCGCCGCCGCCGCCGCCGGAATTTCAGTGTTCGTAAACACACGTCCCATCGACGTTTTTCTTTCCGGGCTCTTTTCACTGGCTGTCGTTACTGTCAACAGGTAAACCCCCAAACTCTCGTTTGCGCCCCCCACCGCGGGTATTAATTAACTTTTACGAAACTTGACTGGGCCGGGAGGGGCTTGAATTTCACCTAAAACGCCACACCACGATGACTTTCGATGAGTTTTGCCGTTTGCTTCGATTTGTTTCGGTGCTATTTGTTTAAGGGGACACCACCTAAATGGAGAACAGAAATTCATTTTTTGCTTTTTTAGTGTTCTTGGAGTATCAGGTGTATAGAACATGTTGGGAACAGGAATTATCAAAATTGTAATGTCGCGAGAAGTTATAGCAATGTGTACCGATGAGTGGGGACTAAACAACGTTGCAGCAAAATCAGATGAGAATTGAAGGAAACTTGAAAATTACTAACATGAAAACGAAAAATGATTACACATGAGTTTTGCGAGCTAGAAGAACTGAAATACTGACTTCGAATAACTGGTGGATGGAACTCTTCAACAAATTTTCGCTATTAAAACAGTTCTTCAAGGTCTTGCCATTTCTAACATAATTAAATTTTTTGAAAATTGTAGATAATACGTTTCTATTTATAAATCTATCAGAATTTTTGTCGTCGGATGTTGCAACTGTTTTCAATCGCCTCCATCAGTTATGACAATTATTAAAGCTAATTGTGAATATCACTTTTCTTCTAAGTTTATGGTAGTTTTGATAGATATGAAAATAGGGAATAGATATTTTAAATGATTTTTCTTTGGATATTTTCTATGGATATCTTCATCTATTTTTCTAAAAATCATAAGATTATGTTTCTCCTATTTATTATAATAATTGGAGAATTTTGTTGTGTCGAATTGTTTATTTCTTTAAGTAATTCTTTTTGCAAAATAGAAAGTAAAAATTTCAATATTTATCATAGCAATTACACGTTTAGCCTTCTTACATCTCGCAGATCGTTGTCATAAATTTCAATACTCAAGTCTGAACAGACAATCATGTCATCCGTATATGATTGATGCGGCAGTTAACGTGTTGAAAATGATGCAGATAGTGCATTTCAATATAGGGTTCAGTGCTCATCAACGGACCGCCAGAGAAAGTGGTCAGCGTGCCGCTCAACGAGAATGAGCCGTAAAGGACATAAAAAAGGATAATAAGGAAGCTGATGCGTCAGAGAGAGGCGTATTTTTACGGCTCAGATATCGTAAATAGTTTACAAGTTAAAAAACAATTTCATTCAATAATTTCATTGCAGTATACACTTGTCAATATACAAGTTTAACACAGAACACTAGCCTGTTTCATTTAGTCAGCGTCCTTACAACGATATGAAGTCTATTTCCTTAATTAATGAATTGATTTAACCATATTCTTTTATAATATTTCATTACATCGTTCTTCTATCATGGCTGTTTTTTTTTTAAATACAAAACAGCATATAAAATTTTAACATATAAAGCATATAAAACATATAGTGTACAAAAATAATTTCACTTTCTCAAAACTTCATTTTGAATCATATCTAACATTGTCTCATCCTCAATCCCAAATCAGCCTCGAACCAAACAAAGCCGAAATCCTCAACGTTCAGAAAGGTTTATTTTTATCCCTTTCATACAATCTTCGTCAAACATCGAAAGCTTATCAAACAGCATAAAAATAGATACAGAGGGACTCGGTGAACGCTGTAGCCGGCGGGGAGGATATCAACTTCAGTGGTCAATGATTCCGAATTTCTGGCGGCGAAGCGTCCCGGTCGATGGCGTGCTGCTTTATGGGGTGTGTAATGACACCGTATGGGGCTGCGAAAGCCCAGAGGAAACGTAAAAACTCGACGGTGGCGCGGGGACAGGAGCGAAAGGGAGAGGAAAGAGGAGAAAAAAAGAGGACAGGGTCTGGAGGTGATTGGATGAACAGCAATCATAAAATTTCCACCTCCGACGCTGTAGGGGCGCCGGGAAATTTGACTGTGCAACAACATATGCACGGGTATTCTTGATATTTACGGCGGGGTAGCGAGGGTTGTAAACTGGCCTGCAAAGTAGAGGTGCTGTCAGCAGTTTCCATAAGATTGGCCGCGATGGCGCACAGGGGTTACCAGCCCCCGGCTCATGAATATTCCTCGGCTATTCGATCCTCAGCCGTCCGTGTTGCTGGGAATCTGCTGCGAAAATGTGAGTGGAATATATATATATGTATATTTTTTTCTTCTTCTCATTCATCGCGATGTCCCGTACATCGACTGCTGACCTAACCCAGACTGAATGTACGATGCCTTTCAGGATGGAGGTTTGGATTGTATCGTGAGTTTCATGGTTTTCTGGTTCTTGTATTTATAAATATGAGTGAATAAATAACCATTTAATAAATTTATTGAAATATTTAGTAAATAAATTAATACTTTTATTTTATTTTCTTATGATATTTTATGTGTTTAGACATTGATTGGTGTTTGAACTGTCCTGAGTTTGTTGTGTTACATTTATAATCGGGTCAGTCTTCTCGATAATAACTAATAGAAAAATTCTATTGAAATTATTTAGTAATTGTATTTTTGTCTGATTTTGTAAGCATGTTTTGTTTATATCAATCTACCAACATTTATTAGAGATATTGGTTTTTATTTTTCTTATATTAGGAATAATACTAGAAAGTTGTTTCTGTAAATAAAATCGAATAAAATTAAAAGATTATTGTGATTATTGTAAGGAAATTGAATGTATATTTTAATATTGGCCCTTTCGATGATGAAAATTGAAATTGATATTCCAGCATGCAGAGTAGAAGTTCCAATATGCGATATTTCCGTATAGGAAAGATGCTATGATAACGTGCACCGTCATTTCATTTCGTTCAATATGCTTGTATACGGCTGCCACTCGAATGTCAAAATATTCCCCAACTATATACGCCTTTCTGTGATTTCTCCCTTAATGTGATCGATCGCCGTTTTCCTCGTGACCGTCTTGTATATGTATACATACCTACATCTTACGCCGAATACTTTATGAAATACACATTTAGTATGTATCAAAAACTTCATTTCGAGAATGCTTAGAAACAATATTTATATTCTAGTTTTTTATTCAGCTTTCTTTTTTCTTTTCGAAAGAGTATTCATTTTGGGTTTCATTTCCCTGAAACGTCATAGTCATAAACATTTATTTAGAAACGATATGTTCGTTGCTAATATTTAGAAATATCGGTAACTAGGTTTCTGACAAATGAATTTAATTTATACAGCTAATAATTTACTTAGCTATTATAATTTTTCACATTTGGAAATGTAACACCAGATTCACAAGCATTCTTTCAGCAACTCAAATTTATGCAGCTACAAACGTATTAACATGTTAACCTTCATCCGCCTATTAACAAAAATCACAGCAAATATTAATCTCGATTTGGGTTGAACAAGACCCTGGCTTGACCAAGATTAAATGCCGCACAATTTCTCACAGCAAAATACACAAAATAAAAAATATATAATATCAAATTATTTAACCTTTCGTCCCGAATGGTATACATAGATACCACGAACATTTTAAATTATCGGTAAGCTAAAAGACGTCTAGATAGAAGAAAATTAGATCACACAGAGATCTTTGTTTATGGCTGACAGCTTAAACGCTAATCAGCTGTCAATATATATGTTTTGGTTGATTAATGTGCAGCTGTAAACTATATTTCATTCACAAAATTCATATTTCAAAAAAAATTCATATTCAAGGACGAAAAGGTTAATTGAACTGCGTTATTATTATCACATCTCTCGTTGAACGTCACCGTATTAGGTAGCACTATTCGTAACACAGATATGTGTTCAAATAATCATCGTTCGATCGAGTGAACTAATAACAAACTCACTAATAAATAAAAAAGTAAATTCGAATAATCCTCGATTCCGACGCGAAAATCGCCAGGTCATAAATAACCTTGACGAGTGTAAGGACGGCAGAGGTTTGCGGTGCCGACAGCCCGTCATGCCTATATTTCTGCCGCCCCCTTCCCCTCATGCCTCCCTTATGGACTCGGCAAAGCACCCATTCAGTTTTTTTCAATTTCAAGAACGTGGGTGTGTGCCACCGTCTTCCGACCGGTGAGAGATCGGAGATACATCCCTAATGTTTATGCAATGCCGGGTGCCGTGCGGAATTTTTCGCGAGGAATTGCCGCGCGATACGGAATCGCGTGTGACGACGTACGCCGGCCAATAACGCATAACTCCGGACAGATCGGATCTGCCTGCGAGCTGCGCGGATCCGAGCCACGGAATGCGGAGACTTTCGCGTCCGCGAGCCGCACAAAGGAAATTGCTCGAAGGGCGAAAGACGAACGGGCAACTGATGGATTGAAAATAGAAACGCATTTCGCTCGGGACAAGTTTTATTGTTAGTCGAACCCCGTTGGCCGCGTTTCGACGTTTCGACGCGTGGCATAACGGTGCTGATCGTGCTATCGATTCTTTAACGCGTTCACGCCCCGGCGCCGTAATTCACGTTTTCTTCCCCGTCTGTCGGCGAAATTCTTGAAATTTTTGAGAATATTGAGACTCAATAAGTAAATTAATTTTCAACTATATGGCGATTTTATTTGTGTATTAAAATAGTTCAACGAACTACATATTTGATGGTGTACGTCGTCTAATGTGCCATCAAAATGTGAGCCGTCAATGGCACACGCCGTATAATGTGATATCGAAGTGAATGTAAGTCGCTTGCCAGCTGCTTTCTTTCTTTCTTCTGTGCGGGGTGTAGTGGTTAGAAAGAACTAACCCTTTACACGTGGAAGGTGACTCTTAGATGCGACAAATTTGTGAACATTGATATTCGATATTAACTTCCTGTCCTAGGTTTTATTTCTTAACTGTGATCGATGCAACTATCTTTGTAATTAATGGTTTCTTGAGAAACAGAGGAAAATTCCTAAAGTACAATAATCTTTATCACGAGTCTCACACGTTATTATAAGGCAAGGGGTTAAAATGAACCGTCTTGAGTTTCTGCCTTTGCAGTCTTTGAAAAGATGTACGGGCTTTTCTTGAAAATTTTTGGGTAAACTGGTTTATCAATGCGCATTCTAAAGTACGATTCAATCGAAAGTCTAATAAATACATTTCTGTCATTTGTACAAGAAAATACGTATTCGGTGATTTGATGGCTCGGTAGTTTTACCGTTAAAATATTTTATAAATTCGCAGATACAGGAGACCAGCTAAGAATTCTGCTAGCATATGATGCTCCCCAGGAAAAATATATAAAATAAACAAAATTTAAAATCTATTGAACATTCGTAGTGCAGAACTTTTGCAGTGCAGAGGGTTAAAAACACAAAATCATTCCATCGAAGGCTACGTCACTCTAGAATCTCATCAAAATCGACATCCGTCACTGACCATCCCTTTATCGCCGGTATCGCGTATATCAATAAGACGAATCGATTTTGACTACGGCAGAAAGAATCCGTCAGTCAAAGCAACGAATTGAACATCACTCTAAACTCGAAATCCACCCCAGCTAGCTGGTATTCCAGGCGCGCACGCGCGCAACTACGTACCACGTACGACGGCACAAAAGAACTGAACGGAACAAAGATACAATACCTCCTTCGTTTCCTTTCAGCGTTCCCCGGGTCCATTCACGTGAATACGCGATTACCGGCCGATTAATAGGAGCAGCAGGTTGCAAGGGGTGGCGGCGTATATGATTTAAAGGGCAGGGGTTGCGCGAGGGTCACAATGGGCCGCGTCGATGCTCACGTTTCCTAACAGCGCTTGCCCAATTTCACTCAAACAGAAGCCGATTAATTCGCCAGCGTTCAATTTAATCCGGACCTTCCACCTCTCCACCCTCCCCTACCCGCCCCGTTCCAAGAACACCACCCCGCAGCCGTTCCCATTATACATATTTTAAACTGTCAATCTCTCGTAGACGAGCGGTATTCCGATTAGACGCGCGGGGCCAGGGATAGATTAGCGTTGGGGTGGCCACCGCGATGAGAATGCGCAAAATGCGGGGGCCGGCCCACCCCTGCGAGCAATCTGGAGATTTCTCAGTTTTGTTCGCGATCTTCGGACATCGTGGCTGGTGTTGAATCACGTATTCTCTTGTTTGACGTTTAAGCAGAACAATAACGATACTGCTTTGTTACGGTTATACATTGTTTCTGTGTAATTTATTGTTTTATATCGTACACTGTTGTACAGAGTATTTCTCGTAACACATTGATTCTCAGAGAAAAATAATTATAGGAAAAGGACTGAAAAAACGATTTCCGTCTCCGAGAAAATCAAAGTTCAATTTGTTCCATAGTACTAACTCGTCGAACGCAGCTATTGATAACTGAAAAGATAATTAAAAGTGATTGATACTTGAAGAGGGCTTGTAGAATATATTGTAAGTATCAGAAATTCAATTTTCCGAGGTCAAGGAGGAAGTAATTCAACATTAGAGTTATGAACATTTATTCTACAATTTATTTTACTGTACCTACAAAAGTTGAGTACAGTTGGATCTGGGAATTAAAAAATTTAAAGATACACGTGCAATCATATCAATCAAAATTAATGTAAACATTTACCAAATAATGTACATTAAATTCAATATGCGTCGCTTTGACGCGTTCGGTAAACCGAGTGTTACTGTTACATTAGACGCAGCAATTACGCCACTTTTCAGCTTTATGGTTCTCCACTTGCAAAACGAAAATTGCATTTAAATAAAGTACACAATTGAGTGCTATAATATATTTATTGGCACTTAATATGGTATATTCATTGGCACGTTCCCCGATAAATACGGACGCTTTTAAATTTCCCTTAGTTTTGCAGTGGTGCAATTACAAAATAACTCGTAATGGCAAGGGGTTGAATAATATTTCCAAATTACCATTATCACATACTGGAACGACACCTCTTCCTTTTTATTTCGCCCCGTGTCCCCTTCGCTAAGAAGATTCCACCCCTAGCAAGGTGGAATGCTCGTAGTCACGTGAGAGCCGATGCCACGTGCAAGCGTACCCGTGGCTCGGTACTCGTTAAGGCTCAGGTGGGGGTGAGTTAGCGGATTAATAACGCCTGGCACGAGCCTAATCAGCCGGTGTAGGGTTCACGGGTGCCTGGCACATCGCGCCCCTCTCATACACCCGGGCAAGACCCCATAACAATATCATATTCGGGCCTTCCCCTGAGTTATTAACCTCTAAGGTTACCGCAGCCACCCTCGCAGCGACGACGTAAGCCGCACTTAATTACCAGAAAAGCTTAACCACCGACTGTTAAGCCGCGTTTGCTACAGAAACGAGGGGGAAGCCGGTTTTTAGAGAAACTTTCGCAGGTATGGAATCATAGATGGATAATTGACTTTTTATCTTGCTCGATTTCAAGTGATCCGACGCCGCCACAATCAAGCAATTATATCAAATGATTCGTAGTTTTTTTATATGAACTACGGAAGTACACTTCATTTACCTTTCAGTATGCGCGCGTGCAAAATGTAAAATAAATTAGAGGAATTTTTTTCAGGCATTTCAGTGATTAATATTAAGATTAGTGAAGTTGAAGAAATAATTGCAGTGTAATGATGACTTATGTTATTATCAAATCAAACTGTTGATTTTTGTATCATGAAACGGCAAGTGCTTTCTTATTGCGTTTGCAAATTACCAAATAGCTAGCGAGTATATAATCTGAATGTAATTTTGTTAATACAATTTGCTTGGACTTTAGATTGCTGAGTTGCTCGATAATATTGCACAGTAATGATTATTGTGTATCTTCTTACTTTGCTAATAACACTAGTACTCGGGATCTGGTACGATTGGAATGAGAAATTTGTATTATTCGCAGTGAATTATGTACTCTATAGCTTCCTTACTCGTATCACTTCCTTTTTTTCTTTATTCTGAATGCAAAGTTGTATGCTCTTGGTGAAAAGCTTAGTGTTCAGCGTTTCGAGATAGCTGTGATTATGAGATCAGCATAATACATGTTACCTTTATATATACTGATGGTTTATCAATTTCGTTTGCCAAAACTAAACCATTGTTTATTAAAACAGTTTATATACTTATTAATTTATAATAAAATTAGTTACATTTATATTTATATTTATATAACATTTTCAATTACAATTTAAATGTTCTTTCTATAAGTCCATTTTAAATAACAATATATAAATGAGTATTCACATAAAAGTAACCATGATAGATTAATATCACAACAATATTTTTTATTAAATTTCTGCAGTTTCTACTCTTTTTCAATACCATTTAGAACACTTCTATTCTTTTGCTCACTCGAGTGACAAATTCTTAATATCCGTTCAATAGACTACGTAAACAACAAGTGAGATAAACATTGTATTTGAGCAATCACTTGCGTTAATTCGATTCTGTCCAGCTTCGTCCTATGACAACGATTTCGTTATATTCTGCCTTAACAATAAAACAAAGCAATTACAATGATTTGGTTTGCATTTTTGATACAAATTAAAACAATAGGTTTCTTGAAATTCGAAGGGTCTCCTAGTCCTGCATCTGTACAGATACACGAATTTAATTAAAAACCTTTCGCAGTGCGCTCTTAGAATTTAAATACTTACAATATGAAGATTCTGAAATGGGTCAATGTGACCGGTCCGGTAGTTTCAGTGTTAATGCAGCAAATATGAAAATGCAATTCAATGTATAATAATATGTCTGGAAGTACTGCGTAGAAACCAAATGAACGGTGCAAGCTGTAAACTTTATTTTATGGTTTTTTTCTTGTTTTTGTCTAATGATATATTGCGACGACTTATTTGCGTCTGGTAAATTAATCGGCGTGTTGTTTATATTCGATTTTCTTGTGGCATAATAAGATTAGAATTACCTTCAGATACGTGGCCGGGGAAAAATATGTCGAGTGTTGCATAAATATCGCAGAAATGAACATGTATCATTCTCACAACGAGCACTGACGTCACTTAATGTCGACACGTTCTTGCATCATAATAACTAGGTACTCTAATTGATTTCACGGACAGTGAGACCATTATCACTAATGCATTTACGTAAAACGATGAAATTTCAATTTCTAATCGATATGGTATGATAAAAATATGATAACTCAAAAACGATAGAAACGTTTCCCGGTGCCTCTTAATGTGCCAGGTCCTACTTAAGAGTGATTAACGTCATTTGCGCTTCGAACGAGAAACAGAGACTTTCAAAACGTGATATAGATATCTGACTTAGATATCTTAAATTACTTTTTATTTTTAAATTAAGAATACTTCACTATTCTAAGGAAATTATATACATTGAGCATCAATATAACACAATTAACATTTATCAATTAATAGCGATATAAAAACAACATAATGCAGTGCATAAAAGTGCGAAACATTAAACTATAAAGTTCAATACAAATTCCAAACTTTTCGGGACACACTTCGAAAAGCACAATTATTAACAAATCCTATAAACATCACTATACATTTTAAACGTCTTGCATATTTTTTCATATCGCTCAATTTTTATATTATGCAATTCTCGTTCGTAGTTTGGTTATCAAACTTTTAACCTCCTACGCTGGAAACACGTAACAATGCACGTTGAGATATCTATCTCAAAATTGCATCCTTCCATACAAAATGATTAATAAGTAAAATTATAAATTTTATTATAATAATATATTATGTTATACTATAAATTTTATCATAATAATGTAAAAATGATATATTAAATTATAAAAATAAATTATAAATATGATATATATATATTGTAGGAGAAAGAGAATTTTATTTGAAACAGTATAATTATTTCATCACAGCTCACAATAAAACACTAACTAAATTAAACAACGCACACACTATTTATATACTCAGATGCTCTTGTCTCACTCACACACTTTCTAGAACATTCTTTCATCACCATGCATTAACTTCACATATATTTGAAATATTCTAGATTCTTAAAAAAAAGAACATTATTAACATATGGAGAAAATCAATATAATCTAGAATATTCCTACGCTTCAAAACGCGCTCACACACACAGTCGCGTCATTCATCTATTGTACACACATTCATCACTCAAATACATCCATTCCCACAATATATATATATCTATAATTATTAAAATATTTTTGACTTAGCCAAGTCTCTAAATTAATATCCAGCTCAAAAGGTGAACCGAAGCAGAATGAAAGCGTTGCCAGGATGGAACAATCCGTACGTCGCAATCCTTCTCTTCTTTCCAGGAAAAGTCATCGCGCCCCAAGAAAAGGGTTAGTCAGGCATTTCACGAAGCTCCGCGTCGAACGTGTCGGCCGAACGGGACATCTAGATCCTCCGGCGGACGCGTGCTCTGCCTCGGAGCTCACGGTTTTGTGCTTCTATCTCGGTTTCAGCGTCGTTTCGCAGTCATCTCACCCATCCGCCCTAAGTCGAACTGGCTCCGAACTGTTTTCCTATTCCTTTTCGCCGTTAACGCGTGCGGCAGATTGCGTTATGGATTATACTGCCTATTTACAAGCGCGCTTAACCACTCAGCTTGGAATAACTTGGCTCCGGGCGTGTGATTGAAATCTCGGGCTAAACGTTTCAAATATTTCCTCGCTCGTAACTTTCTGTTTCTTCTAGGAAGTGTAGCGATATACTAGGATTATTAATAGCTGATAATATGCGTTTGTTATTTTTTCGAACATTTTTGTTTCAGTATTGAGAAATAATTTTCACTCATATGGCTTTGCGCATTTGATTAAGCTTCATGCCTGATTAAAGGTGTAAGGTAGAAGGAACTTCGAGAAACTTCGTCGAACTTCAAATTGTGTCAGTGGAATTTGAAAAATTGGAGATATTGTGTAGAGGTTTAACGAAAGTGAGCGTATAACATGCTGGTGCATCTGTTAATTGATTGAACTAGATAACTATTATGTAGCTTTTTATTATTTTCACTTAAAAATTTACACTGTATTTTAAAATACTTTAACTCTTTAAGAAATGTTTCAAAAACTTCTTTTAAAAACTGTGTCTAGAATGAAACGCTCGACTTTGTCCTTTTAACAAATATCAAGATTTTTCCCAGAGAAATGTCTTACCCTCCGAATGATTATTCGTTTGGACGATTTAATTAAAAAAAGAAAAATGAAATCGAAATTTGCTGTGAATTCATTAAAACCAATTCAACACATTTTTACCCATCTTGTCTACAGTCTCTAAATAAAATGCACAACATACCTATTAACAACGGTAATATTTAATTATTACGATTAATGTCAATGCGAAAAATGTTAAATGTAATTTTCATAAATCTGCATATTCAGAGGAAGAAACTGAACTCTTAATAGACCTAAAGCTGGTAAAAAATATTTTAATATCACTATTAGCTGTTATGAAATAAATGCGCATAGGATTAACTGGAACTTTTTATGAATTGAGAAAAAAGTGTTTATAAAAGTAACTCTGATATCAACGATTTATTAATTTTCCGCAGGAAATTACGAAATTGAATATTGATGTTACAATCTATTTCAGTTCAATCGCGTATCGAGTAAAAACTCTTGACGTTATTTAGCGCAAAAACGTTCTGTCATTAGATTGTTAGGCTGATACAGATAGTGTCCAATTTTGCAATGTACAAGCATAATCAATTACCACATAGATGATTAATGGAGTCTGTATGTAACATCTCGTCTGGTGTGCGGTATTTGAAATAAAGATAGAGTTAGCTTGATTGATGAGAATTAAATAGGACCTAAAGAGAAGCTAATTACAAGAATTAAAAATTCCAAATCTGAAGTTTTTGTGTATCTTAATCAGTTTCTCACGAGTTTGACGGTATCGTGATACAACAACCGAGTTTTTTTTAAATGCAAATGGTTAACTGAAGAATTTTAATGAAATCCCATTCAATTCCAATTGTTATATATTAGCTTATTAAAAAAGTAACATAAAAATTGCTACTTCTTTGCCAAATTGATGAGGAAAACAAAGATGAGAAAGTGTAGACGTAAATGGATATTCTGGTGATTCTGGCTATAGATTCCTAATTGAACGATAAATCCGTGAATGAAGGCAGAACTCAAAACTTCGGAAACGAGGATTTTTTTCTCTTAATTTTTCGAACGCGGCTCGTGACACTGCGCGTCGTCACGCATTCACTTCCACTCATTGATGGATATCCCGGAGGCTCGCAGCGATCATTAATAATTCATCCGTCATCGGTCGCAGCGGTAATGGCAGCGGTAGCCAGCACACCGAGGAACATTCATATCTGCGAATCGATCCCTAAACTCCGGCCGCGGCTGCGGTCAGCCTTCAGCAGCTTTCTGATTTGCATATAAAGGCATTCCTTTGGCTATCCTTGCCGCGGCCGCGTAACTGTAAGTCCTCGTTGACAGGATCTGCCAACAATCTGGTCTGCATGATTTGCTGTACGAAGTATCCAACTGCTGGGGATTCTGTTTGCGTACCGCTGCGCGCCGCGATTCTTCTTCGGCTCCTTAACGTGACGGTTGATGACCAAGTGATTTTTCAAATGACGGATTTCTATGGTTGCTTTATTAATATTTAGTAATGTGTACTGATTAAATGGTTCAATTACATTTCACCCATTAATTTAATTATTTAATGAAGAAAATATTCTTCGGCAAACATTCTTCGACAAAAGTCCCTTGATTTAAGCAACGGATTCGTTCCACGCAGTTGTTAAACCGATTACATATTCTACAAATGAAGTCTATGTATAGAAACAAACATAAGAAAATTTTTTTACAATATTTATTGAAATAAGTGTCTACATTAATATTGTATTCTAAAGCAACTAATTTATTCTTTCTAATTATTAAAATATTGTCATGCAGTCTCTTCTTAAAAAAAAACAACAGAAAAACATGATAATAGTTTTGACTGATCTGCTGCTTTAGTCTTTTTCATGAATTTTTTTGTTAAATAACGCCAATTGGAAAAACATATTTCCATATAAATTTTTTTTGGCATAGTTAATATCTCTATGAAAAATAAATGTTCTTAACTAATCAGCGACGCCTGTATCATGCAAAAGGCTTTCAGCTTCTTCGTACTCGACATTTATCGCTGAAATTTCCTTTCTATTTGTTGTCTTGTTATCCAGTTTCGTTTCGCTCTTTGGTACATTGACATTGACGACTCGCGATGGCTTTTGCTCTCACGTAATTTTCTCGGCTTGTAACACGACGATGACACCCATAACCACCATCTATCTTGAAAGAGGGTTTAAAACCCTCATAAAATGAATATATAGCAATATATACAGCCATCTCCAACCCTTTCTTGCCACGAAAGCAACGCCTCAGGGCAAATTGCCACACGCAGGAGTTCAAACTTCCATTCTTATTCTGCATATTAGAGCGCAGCAATTTCGACAGTGGATCAATTGATTTCAAATTGACATAAATTCTTTTCAGAACCGATTCATATTTACGAGTTACAATAATTCACGACAAACATACTATAAAACGCAAAATTATTTTATAATCCTAAATACCAGAACAGGGCAAAACTATAGTCTGATCTTCTTTTACGTAAACAATTTAATTGCTTACCTGAAACTTTCAATTTCAGGTACCAATATCAAATAATCAATACACTGACATTCATCCTGAAAGGATCAATCAGTTAACTGCACTCGACGAGTATACACGTCATCTTAAAGCTTGAAACGATACTAATTCTTTCATCCATGAATTCTTTATTTTTTCAGATGAACACTTTAGTTTTCCACTAAAATATTCCCTAACTGCATTCGTCCTGCGCCCGACAAGCACACAGTTCATTTATCGATTGTATCGTGCGCAAAACGAGAGATTTTTCAAACCGAATCCCACAGTTAACAGGTTAAACAAAACTCCCCTCCTCGAACAGGTGAACCTCTCCGCTACCGAAGAAATAAGCTATTCCCTTGGCTGCCACGGGTTCATTTCAAAAACACTATAGTCTAAACCACGACATATATCTTGTATCTAACACTCGTGGCGCATACCTTTACTACGAGACATCTCGTTCCTGTCAGCGAATGGCGCACAGACGTATAGTCAAAATCGGCCCAATAGGTCCCTCTGATCTGAAGCCACATTTCGCTGAAGCCCACCCCTGCCCCCGTTTATTAACCTCACCGATCCAGCGAAGCCAGCGATCGGGCTCGGTTCCTCGTTCATCCGTGGTCATTGTGATGTCACATGAGCTCGTAAACACGGTTTACGTAATTACGACGGGGGGTTGGGTGGCGGGGCTGTGTGGCGTGCACGGGGGAGAGGGGATGGGACGCTCGACCCGGGATCGGCCCCGTCAACAAGTCGGATGCCATTAACATTCCCCGACCGGTTGGGTTAAGTCAGGTTAGTTACCGGGTTAACCTTACAAAACTGTCGGGTCAGTCGGGCCGGACGAAGCTGTAGGTCCGGCCGGGGCCCGGGGGGCCCCGAGAAACCCGGGCCCCCGGGCGTAGAAGCCGCCCATGAATTTCGGCTAATGAGAACATTTCGAGATACGTCAGTTCCAGTATGCTAATGGCCATACAGATGCCGATACAATTTCGAGATGAATCTTTTCTCCCCGCCCCCTCCCCCAACCGCTCACTTCGCGTCCGTCGTATATTACCGCTGTCCGCCATATCTCGGCCTAACTATGCAGCTCGTAGATCCCCGGTGCGTGCGCCGCTTATGCAAATACGATGGATTTTATTTAATTAAAATCGGGGCTCCCGTGGAACCCGGCCGCCTTCCGAACGGTTTCCGTGAGAAGCGAATGTAGCGTTGGCGGACGGGAGGTTTTTAATGGTGAAGTTTTAGGCGGACTTGTCGGTGAACAATGAAGAAAGTAATACGTTTTTTACTTTGTGGCGCGTGTTGCTGGTTCGGCAGTCGTGAAGAAAGGGGCGAGGCTTGACGAATTTGAAGGATGCTGTGGTGATCTCCTGTGCTAGTAGAGGTGTAAGGATTAGCTGCTGAGCGGTTATTAGTGTCAACCTGTTATGCTTGTTTTAATGAAAGTGGGTGCAGTGGGGTGCCGTGTAACTTTGTTGATGAGAAAGAATTGTGGAGGTTTGTTGTAAATTATTAATAGTAATGTGAATCTGATGAGCATAGTTGAAAAGAGTTTGTATGTATACTATACTGTGATGGATCTAAACGTGTTGATCTTTTTCGTTGCAATTTTAGGAGGAACAGGGAAAGAAGTTAAATAATTGAGTGAAAAGATAATACGTGGGCTGTTTGTTAACTGATGTTTTAATACGTTTCAGTTACTATGCATTAAGTTTTACATTACAATAAAAATGGTCTGAAGAAGGAACAATACAATTTCTGTAACACATGAGTTTGTAAATTTGAATTCTGACGTGAAATTTGAAAAAAAATTTTTGTTGCAATTGATCCATCATTTATTATTATATGTCGGATAGTAAGAAACATTTTCCACAACTCTGTTAATAGCGATTTAAGTTAATACTTTTTAGAGTTCCACTAAATAATCTGGAAGCTAAAAATTGTTCTTTGAATAGTATCTTGCTATATGGATTCTATATTGAACCATGCGGATTCGGAGAAAATATCTTCGAGAAGAAGGCATTTTGGAAAATGCACGTTGAACGCTGAAATATTACAATGGATTTTGTATCTCTAGGTAAAATATATTATAAAAAAGAAGTTTGCTGACAAAACGCGTCTCCGCTGTCAGGGTGCTTTGACGTTCAGACGTTGTAAATTATACGTTCAATTCTAGATCGTAAAACCGGATGCCAGGGACTGCCACCTTTGACGGCATCTTTTAGGGCTGCAATAAATTGTGTCTTATACAGTGCGCCCATTTCGACAATGCTTGCATTGCACTTGTAACATTCCCTTGCGTAATATTTTGGAGAATATGCTTCCGAAGAACGAAGATTGGAATACTTGCAAAATATGGCACAGTGAACGTTCAGTCAAGACTGAAAAATTAGTTTTTCCATTAAAATAGTTGCTATTTAGATATTCCATATCGGTTTATTACATTTTATTGCATTTAAAATTTTCTTCTGTTACCTTTCGATCTGATAATTAACACTAAAACTGCCAAACTAGTCAAAATGACCCATTCCTAATGTCTCCTTTTTGCAATTATTAAAGAGATAACAAATGATTCTCTGAAAAATTATAACAGAAATCGATTGAGCACTACGCAAACTGAATTGCAAATGAATGTAAGCCTCAGCAGATGCACTCTTGGATTTTCTATAGGGAACTTTCTAAAAGTCAATGTAACTGTTCGGTAGTTTTAGTGTTAAAATAACTGCTAAACAGGAATTTATTATAATTTATAAAACTAGTTACGATATAAGTTATACATCGCAATTATATACCACGATATGATAAACCACAAACACAAATTTATATAACATTCTATCCTCAAATATTAACCGAAATTCAAAACCGTCGAATATAACGTAAAGTACATTTATCACACAGATAGTACAATATCACCACTAAAATTCTTTCTTTTCGTTGGTCCATAAGAAAAACTCAATCGATCAATCTCCAAAACAAAAGCAAACGATAAGATCACACGTCTTATAAGAAACAATTCTATCAAATTACAAATCGTTTCACTGGCATTAGAACCGCTCTAAAAGTCAGGAAATAATTGAGTCCGCCAGGGAAAGCGTACGAAACACGTTGTAACGGTACATTCTGGTAGCATGTAATCACTTTATCAAGCATAATTTTTGTTCTCCTTTTTCCATCAAACGTGTCCTGTCCAGGGAGAAGTTAAGTCGTCGCGGAAAATCGCAAAGATCAATCGCTGTCGGTTGTCTCTGTGTCGGCACACACGCGACGTCAAAATAGACCCGAAGGTCCCTGTCATTGGGATTATTAGTCTCGGCGAAGGGGTTATGACGGACGGCCGGCTATCAGTTATACAAGGAATTAGACGTGTCAACACACCGGCGTAATTGATTATCGCGGGCAGGACAGGAGCAAAACGGCCGGCGGGCCGCGCGCGGCCATCACTCATCTCACCAAAAAGACAAAACTCGCGGAGGATCGGCCGGTGTGGCTTTCCCTACGCGGCGCGAGATAACGCGGCCGAGCACGTGTCTCGAGATTATACCCCTTCGAAAGATGTTCGTCATTTATCTTTCAGCTTTCCGGAAGAGAGGATGCGTGTAACGTATTACAGATATAACTTTACAAGCGTCCCGACTATTCGGACACTTTGAACAGCCGCGGTTTGACGAAACGTGTTTCCAGCTTGTCCGCGCGCGCGACTATTTGCCTGCTGCGTTCGGGTATGCGTGCTTTGAAGCCGTCGTAGAGTAACTGAATTTTGCGGGAATATCATTATTGTTTCTTTCGACGAATATATATTGAAAGCAATCGGTTCATTTAGTGAATGTTTTACCATACTGCAGATTACAATTTTGCTGCTTTTTATAATTGAAGCCTTTTTACAATTATCCGTAGATGTAACATTGAAATGGACACATCTCCACTGTTATTTTGAGTATGTATTCTAATTTATATACTTTATAATCTCATTTTATATAAGTTTCTGACTATTCCTTATCCCGATTTTTGTAGACATCCTGAATTCATTTAGTACTACACTACAGGAGGAACGACTACACGAGGAACTTCATTATAAATTGGCAAAAACAACCGCTACAAATGTTCGCGGTCCACCATCAGTTAAATACAACTTCAAACAATTCCCAACATACCGGTCAGTTCAAGTCCATTTCCCAATCAGCTCACACAGAAGGAAATCAGACCAACGATCGACCTCGCTTCATCTCCGTTCCCACCAAAGCTCGCGCAAAAATTTGCAAGAATCCATTTAATGTAACCCGATACGTTCAGAAAAACCGAGATAAGATTTTCTCTCGACGACAACAAAAACCGTTGGGGCTGGAGAGAGTCAGGGAAAGAGAGAGGTGGTAGAGAACGTCGGAGAAAGACCGAGATGAAAGAGGTAAGAAACGCACCGAAAGAAGCTTTCGTGGCAAAACGACGTTGCACCGGCTCTGGCAGCGGTCGTCGAGCATTTTTATTTGTCCAGGCGACGTCTTGGGAACCAACGAAACCATGTCGAAAGGACGGAAGGGCCTCGAGCCGGCGGTAGGATGGCCGGCGGGGTGAGGGCCGGGGGGGAGCGTAGGGAGGAGGGGCGCGCGCGATGGCGCGGCGCATCGATTCCGCCGATTCAATTTAAATTTCATTGAGTTTATAGCCCCGTTCCGTTCGCTCTTATTCAGTATAATTAATTTTTCAATCGGGAAATGAAGAAGCCTTTTACGAGGCCGTGGATTAGCGGCCGGGTCTCGGTTACGTCACTTCCGAGCAACCAATGGAAGTCGGTCGGTTGTCCAGAAGACCGGGGCTCCGGGGCTCGCATAAGTTTACGACCGGCGCGCCGCTTTGTTCTTATTGGCGGGATCGTTCTCTGTACGCGGCTCGTAACACTTCAGCTTTACAAATCGGGATAAAGGCGGACGTTACGCCTCGGCATTGTGAAGATCGGTTTTACGGGGGCCCCGGTGATGCTTTACGAGCTCGCGGAATTCCACCCGGGAGAAAGAATAAACCGAGGGATATGAAGATATTACGAGTGACGGTGGAGACGTGGCCGGGCGGAAGGGTGAACGGCGTGAGGCAAAGGGAGAGGGAGGAAGAGGCCCTACCGCCGCGGACGCCCAACGAGGGCTGCACTCCGGATTTTAAGTGAAATTGATGGCTTTGCACCGGCCATGTTCCGTGCCGTTCAATTTTAAACGATCTTCCTCCGGGGCCAGTTTATCTCCCGGCTTTTATCGCGACTTATTTCGTTGTTGTGCCTTCGTTTCTCTTTCTTCGGCTGCCCGGTCGCGTCGCCTTATGATTTCGCCGATGATTGGCAGCTCGGAACAGTTCGAACTGTTTCTTCGGGAAAAGAGGAGCTGCGTATGATCGGATTGATTCGGCGTGAACGATAGGCATCCGCGGAATGGTGATTGCGTTTTTGTTGAAGCGGTGCGAGCGGATGATGTTTGAGCTCATTAATCGAGTGAATTACGTTTTTGCGCGTAACAATGGGGAAACGAGACTGGCTGCATCGTGTTCTTTGTGATAAGCTGGTAGGGAATAGATTAAATAGATGGACTGAACAGGTTTGATGGGTTGGAATTTGGCTGAAAGTGTGTCACATTGTATGGGAGTTGATGATTTATTGGTTTTGGGAAAGTTTAACCTGTTAACGGTGGAATTTAGTTTGAAAAATTTCTCGTTTCCTGCGATAAAATGAAAAAGTTAAGTGTACTCGTCAAATGCGGGACGCACGCAACTAGGATATATTTTAATGCAAACCAAAGCAAAACAAAAAAGGGTTACATGGTTAGCTGTAAAAATAAAGATTTCATCGTTGAAAGAATTAGTATGACCTCAAGCTTTAAGATTACGTGTATACTCGCCAAACGCAGTTAACTGGTTAACTGGCTGTGAGTGTATAGACATCTGTAACTTATTTATAGAATTTTCGAAAAGTTTTCATTGTACGATTTTTTTCTGTTTTTCTCAAGTTAAAATTGGGAAGTTGACGCACTGTAGTGCATACTTTTATGCGTTAAGTATTTAATGCGTAACTTCGTGTTCCAAAATGGATGAGTGAATTGTATATTTTATTTATCATGCAATCCTTCAGCACCTGAAGGTAAGTATTATTAAGCGCCATTTCAATTAAGACCGAATTACGACGCCAGCGTTCTTAAAATTTCTTGTAATTCGCTGTCTTTTTTCTCGGATACCCCTACATGCAAATAGAACTCTAACGGTTGTGAAAATACTTGTACACGGCATGTGCATTATCCGAACAGATGCTACCAGTGTATATATAAAATAACCAACCGTCTTGATCGTTTATGTTCTGAACTGGAACAACTCTGTTTCTCATTTTATGATGGATAGATTACTAATATACGGTGAACATCGTCGAAGAAATAATTTTTAACTTTAACGACGTAATAAATAGGATTGAAATCATCAGAAAAGCATCACTCTAGTTAACAAACTACATTTTGTTTACGACACGGGTAAGTATAGGGAAATTATAATTCCTGCAGGTTTACCTTACCTGCAGGTATTCGCTGTGAATTCAAATTGCACACTATTATGTTAACGCGAAATGAATATTTATTTCACAGCTTGTTTTCCACTTGAAATATGTGTTTGTAACATAAGGGCGCAACGATGGTGGCTACAAGAAGGCGAGCGAGGAAGGCAAACGCGTGATGCGTTCCTGAACGAAATGTATCTACGGGCAGGACGGGACGATATAAATGAGCGTCATGAGTCGACAAATCAAGAAACTATCGACATAAATAAATTGCGGCCCACAAGGGGCTTCACGGCTGTAACTGTACGTATGAGGAAAATGGCAGGCCCTAAGTCAGCAATTACCTACATTTCCAGCTTGCCACAGCTATTATATCTACCTATCCTACCCCTGCTTCTCGTTCGACAGCAAATCTGCTATAAGGCTTTCCAAACGATATGAAACACGCGTTCCTTCGAGTTATTAACGATTCTACGTACTGTCATTTGACAGCTGACGTTAAGGCGAATATACATTATCGCCGAACAATTTAAACAAACCGGAATGAAAGAAGTTTCTTTATTTTCTTACGAATAGATGTAAAGTTCAGTGAGATTTATCAAGAAATTCGTTTACCTCTTATCGTATTGATTTAGTAAATAACAAAAATACCGTACACCGTTATTACTAACTTTATATTGTTACCGTCTTTATACTACTGAGAACATAAAATCGAATGAAACAAAAAACTGAAACGATTCAAAGAAAGAATCGTTTACTCTGTCGAATAAATTAACAAACTATTTTCAGATAATATCGAATGATAGAAGATTGTAAATTATTCAAATATTTTATTTAACTAACGCCCACGCCTGGGCGTAAAGCATCTTCAAAATCAGTCTATCGGAGACGCCAGATTTATCAGTGATTATCAATTCTTTGAATGGGTTGTTGCGTCGTGATCCGATCTAAACCTCAGTTTTGGGGCGTCCGATATACAGTGCGGCTCAGGCTTTCCATCCCCCCCCCCCCAACCGACTCGCCCTTTCACCCCCGCCCTATGCCACCTCCAATGTTCATCCAGTGAATTACTTCGTTAGTGGCTACCTTCAGAGGGCTGTTAATTCCTGCAGGGCAGATTATACAGATAGGTTTATTGCACTCGTGTCCCAATCTAATGTCCGTAATGCTCCTCCACCCGCTACACACATTTACCCCCGACCCTTCTCAGGCCTCCCCGAGTTTCCTAGTTCAGTCTCTCCACCCACGCGCGCGTTTCATTGCGATTTTGGATACCACCTGGCTCGATGGATTGGATTTCTGTACTGTCGATGCTCACGGAAACCGGAGGACTCGAAATTCTTTGAAAGAATTATTCGGTAGATATATTCAGACAACTATGAATAATCTGTGAATCGTCGGTTTCCCCATAATCATTTATAATGTGAATAAGTTCGCGGTGAAAGCAACCAGATATTATCTAATGGATCAGATGTAATTAGTTATTAATAGTAAATGTATGCATTAATACAGGACAAGTTGAAATTGAAGCAATACTTATACTTAGAAGAACCAATCGAACTCTATTTTCTTTTATCTTCAAATGTCAATCCAATGCTCCATATATTTTATACTTCGAATAAAAATTCAATAGAAGAAACAATATTATTTATGAACTGATCTAATATTTTCTTCTTGAAATATTAGAAACCCATATTTTGCTACGAATCATGTTCAGTAATCATCTATTTCTTTCAGGTTAACTTTAATTAAAGTTAAAAATCATCATTTCTAAAATACGTATTACAGTGGAACCGCGATTATCAGGTTTAATTGGCCGTCTAACAGCCTAGATAAATCTACCGTATTACAAAGACTGATATCCGAATCGCCGATATCCCGATAGGAGAGTTATTTAGAGAGTAGAATGAACTGCTGCGGAACACGGTTCTTTTGAACCTCTTCGTCAACATGGAGGTCGCAATCGTTGAATTTACCAGTTAACTGCGTTTGATGAGTATAGATGTCATCTTAAAACTCGAAATGGTTCTGATCTTTTCAACCATGAATTAGTTATTTTTTCAAATACATATGCAAATCTTCTTTGCCTTGCTTTGGTTTTTTGTTCGAATATATTATAGCTACATTTGCATTGCGTTTGACGAATATATACGTCACTGTTTGACTTTATTGCACGCAAAATGAGAAATTTTTGAAACTAAATTCCACAGTTAACTGGACAATAAGAGTGTCGAAGAAGGAATTCTGGAACAGATAACGAGCGATCCTTACCACGTTTGTAAAGTACAAGGACTTACAAATCAGTGATTATTTTCTAAGAATGGTACTTTGTCATAGGTTGCTAGAACAAACTTCTAATGACGGACAATTTTTGTTCAGAATTTTATATACCGATGAAGCAAAATTCACGAGAGACGGAATGTTCAGTGTTCATAATTTGCATCGATGGACGTCTGACAACCCGCATGATATTTTGCAAAATAATTTTCAATTAAGATGGAGTGTGAACATTTGAACTGGTATAATAGGGGATCAAATTATAGGTTCTTATTTCTTTCCTGGTGGTGTAACGACAGAAAGATATTTATATTTGTTGTGTGATATTATCAAATTTGATCATTCAACAAGATGGAGCAGCATCGCACTTTAGTCGAGCAGTAACGAATTTTTTAAATGAGAAGTACCATTCCAGGCCTATCATCATTGGATTTTTATTTGTGGAGTCATTTTAAGTTTATCGCGTACACTCACGAAATAACGAGTATTGAATCGATTGAATTGATTTATCTGAAGTAATATAAAAATATTAAAAACTATTATTAACACAAACATAGACGGCCTACAGTGATATCCATTGAATTTAGATTCGATCGAGTGGATACGTGCACCGAGTAGATTTTGAAAGTCGATTTTTTCTAAAACGAAGTCTCCAATGAAAACCTTTTACTCTACATTTTCCACTTATCTTTTGATATAGAAGCCCCTATCCGATTGTGCTACCAGTTACACGACACCCGGTATAACACGTTCAAACAGTTATTTTCGGAACCTTTTCAATCCCCGGTTAAATAAATTCACCGGTCAACAAGGCGTTGCCACTAGGTTTACGGGCATTTACTATACGTTTGATTCTACTGCTTCTACAAAAATTCATATTCGTTCATTCGGATGTTCGAAGTTAGAGGCTTAAAAATAGATAACTGAGATACATACCGGTCTAACTGCATCAATCAAAGTCTACGCAAACATTTACCGAATAGTGCTTATAAAATTTAGTATGCGTCAAATTAACACGTTCCGTACCTTAGTGTTAACACGAATCACTGCAGTGTTTTATGTATCACTTATTCTTTCGTAGCAATGATAAGAAGGAACAATTACAAATTGTTTGGTACCAGAATTCTTAGGTTACACTATTATCTAGTTACTCACGCTACTGAATATTTTTATTCGACATAAGTTATCTTACGAAGTGTAATGATTTTCAAGTAATTTGGAAGCTCCGGTCATCGGTGACAACCGTGGCAGTCAACGTGTTAATCAAATCCATCGACGGAGAACCGGGCAGACGGACGTACAGACGGAGAGACCCCAAGGAACCTCGTCAATTCTGCTCGTAATTCTCGATTCCCCGGGCTCGTTGATGTCCACTTGGCCGACCGTCCCCTACGTGGCTCTTCCTCACGGCCGGCTGAGCATATCAGCACCGAAAATTTTGGTAACGAGTTTAGCATTACGCCGACCGACGGTCCTGAGGGTGTCTGATTTTAATGGCACGGACTACGAGCTAATGGGCCACCGATTGTCCAAGCCCATTTAAGTCCTAGCCAGACGCGTCTGTCGGCCTCGAAATAATGGCATCCGCCGGACTCATGGTCGCAGAAACTCCGATCTCCCGGTGGTTTGGACACACCGCACCGCGCGGATAATTTCGGAGAATAATTAGACCGCGTTGCTGCCGGCCCCGCGCCAAGAATATTAATATCGCGAGGCGTAATTAGACTGGACTGATTCCGGGATTTACCCCTCGGAACGCGCCGGCCTATGGTCGCTCGAATAGTCACGTTTCTAGTGCCACGAATCATAATGGTGCACTGCAGAAGCTCCGTTATATATGGAAAACCTGAGGCCAAAAGTGTTCAGATAATAAGATTTTCATATAAATGAAGGATTAATAATTTTATTTGATAATCGTGACGAATTGAAATGAAATTGATACTGGTGATTGTTGATTTTGTAATATCATTTTTGTGCTGAGTTTGTTGCATTTCTTATGTTCGACATCTTTAATTGTGTTATTGGTTAATAGAATGCGTGATATATGTTATTGTATATCGATACTTAAATAGGATCTAGATTATTTATCATTCATGGTGGGCGTTGTACGTTATGTGCAGTCTATATTATGTTGACGTCCTATATTGCGTTTTAACATTAGAGTTTTAAAGAATCGAACCTTTCGATGGCCACAAACCACGACTAAGGACTTTAGTAATGTAGAAGCGGCAAAATCCCGTTTCCGCTTGATTATCGGTAGGAAAAAAAAGTGTAAATAATTCGTAGGCCGATTTAAACTGTAATGAAAGAAGTGTATAACAGGTAGCCCATTTCTGACCTTCGTTATGACAGCGTTGAAGCATAACGCGGGTAAATGACACGGCATACTTTGTGAGAGGAACTTTCATTATCGGCGTAAATTTATAATTAATTTTTGTAACGGTACAATAGTCTCAGGGTCGCCAGGAGAATCGAGTCTTCAAATCGTTCCACTTCGATGAGGCTGCCTTTTCTCCAATGAAATACCGACACTAAGCATCGGAGAATTCTCTGCGCGGGTCGAAAGATAACAATGTAAAGCTTCAAGTGTTATTTTATGGAATCAGTTAACAAATAAAGTTAACAAAAACATTTTGGAGTGAAGAAAATATTTACAAATGAAACGCACTACATTCTTCATTACATGAATTAATTAGGTTACCTTATAAATTAATAATGAAAAAATATTTTCATATTAACATAACATCTTATTACGAGTACAATTTTATAATCCTTTTAATATTCATTTTGTCCTTAACCCCTTTTGTTCTTATGACAATATTTAATATTTTAATTGCGTGTTATGTAACTAAATACCACGTAAGAATATAATAATAAAATAATTACGTAATATTATTTTTAAACTTTTATTTGATTTTATATTACTTTAAAATTTCATTATAATTACATTATTTCTATATTTTATATTTTAATTATATTTTGATAATTTTTAATATTAATTACAATTTTATTAAAACATTTACTCTATTATTAGTATGTGATTATCACTTCAGCTGTGATTAGAAAAAAACAGATCGATCGTGCACCACGAATTGTTTAACGAACGATTATTATCCGGTAGCTTGATTAAAATGGGCGGCTGCAGAAAAGTTTGTACAAATAGTACCAATGAATTGCCCTGACTTCGTTAACTGTAATCTCTGTTTGATGCAGATAACTTCATTTTCAGACGAAACTGCGCCCGAGGCAGGCGGAGAAGCAATAATGAGCTGATTTATGAAACGTTTAATTAATATGTTAATTTAGGATTACTTTTTCTGACAATAAGGACTCGCGTTTCGTGTCAGTGATGTCGAAATCTTAGAAACACTTCCAATTGGCATTGAAAAAAGTCATTGTAAGGAACTCAATTAAAAATTTAAATTAAAACTCGGTTAGACCTGAATTTGAGTCCAATTATGAAATCCAAATTGAATGTAACATTTGAGTGTAAATAAAAAAAATAGAAATTTAAAATAGACTTTAATCTTCAAAAGTTCAAAATATAAATTTCTTTTCATATATCCTTAATTATTCTAAATTACGAAAACGTATTAAAACAAACATTTCATTTTAAGGGACATACACTGGATAATTTCCTGTTACTTTTTTAATTCTTTCGGGAGCATTTTTTAATCTCTTATTTACCAACATACATAAGTAATCACACAACGAAACATCACTCTACAGTTTCCTTCTTTTATAGTATTCAAAAGTTTCATACACAATTTTACTTCTTATAGAAACGCCTTTCAATATTTAAAAAAAATCTTCACTAGAAACAGCTGATAAGTTACCCGCGACAATTACAATCAAAATTAACATTAAATTTACGGAACAAGCCATATTGACTCATATTGAAGTTTATAAACATTATTTGCTAAATATTTAGGTCGATTTTGATCGACGCAGTTACGCAAATACATAAGCTAATCGCCTACGTTCAAACCTCTATTTCTAAAATCAAAATGATCAAACATCAATTTTTCTATGGACAGCGAAACAAACTACAGTAAGTGTCCATAAATCTAGCGTTAATTACCCTTGCACAATCCTCAATCTTATCATACTTCATTACAAAAACCTGGGACACAGAAAACTCTCAACGCATTGATGTCTCGTAGCAGCCGAAATGAATTCGTGCGATCGGCAATCGCGGTGGAAATCAGATTTTTATTTAATTGCCCGTCCCTTTTGTCCGCCCCTCGTACAGTTCCTCGCGCAAAGGCGAACGCCCAACAAAATTTCCAAGCCGTTCCCCTTCCCTGGTGTTTTAAAAGGTCCGCCATAATCACGCAATCAGCGTGGACATTTCTATACCGGTCCGACGCGTTTATTTCCTTAATAAAACCGCCCCACCCCCGTCCGCTCGGGAATCCGGCCCACCCCGCTGCCCCTCTTAAATCCGTAGTCCAAAGGAGTCGTCAAAGGAAAAAAATGTTTTTTGCCTCCCCCTAGCGGCGTCGTTGGGCAGTGGAACAATTAAAACCGGGCGAGAGAAATATGAACGAACGGAGGAAAAGGCACCGAGGAAATCGTACAATTGCCTTAATGGCGGCCCGCGGAGGGGAAACTGATGGCCGGAGGCGCATAATGGTGTTGATTACTAATTACAATTATTGGCCGGCGAGGGGCCACGATCGATCCCCTCCCTCCAACACCCGAGGTTCAAATACCTTCCCCTTGGCCTCGGAACCGTGTTAGAGATCCCGCGGCTCCGCTAATTGCATTATACATGTCAATATCCTGAAGTAGTTCTCCTTCCGCGCGGGGTCAGGAAATCCCAGCGAGCTAGGGGCCGCCATAATTAAGAAATCTTCGATACCCGGAGACGCTGAATCGCCGGAAATTTTTAACTCCGGATTATTGTGGCGATGATAGCGATGCTTCAGCAGCGGTGTTTTCCAGCTGTCTGTTTTTCTTTCCCTGGAAACGTGGGAAATCGTTCGATCCTCAATTTTCGCAGTGGAATAAGTGTGAATTTCTGTGTACGTGCTGGCAGAATTTTTGGAATTTTTCTTTTAACGTGGGTAATCCTCGAGGTAATTGCATCAGTTCTGGGTTTATTTTCGGATATTTTAATTTTTGGGTATTCATTCTTGTTTGATTGTTGAAGGGATATATGACTGTATTTACACAAAATATATTGTATGAATGTAGGTTTCTTTGAGCTATTTATTTTGGTTTTCTGGTGTTTTTTCTCGTACTGATGAATACTGAAGTCAAATATTTTAAATTATTTCTTGTCGACAAAAGATTTATATATAATATATTGATTCCACGTGTAATATAGATATTAGAAGACACATAACGATGTATTTATACATTTCTCTGCCGTGTCAGTTACATTACGAGATTAGAAAATATTAGTTCTGCATATGTTGCACGTTTTAATTCAAAGCTCTCAAATATATAGCAGAATAGAACATCACAGAAAGTCAAATATTGATGTCCATTCACACTTCCATTTTATGATTCAGTAGCAATTCGCAATTCTTTACAAATGATTAAGAATATAATTAGGAAAACGAAACTACGATATAAAATGGTGGTAAATGTCGCCTCCTTAACGATTGCAATGACACCGAAATATATTATCAAGTACGTTATTCCGAGTAACTTTTTCCTATACATATAATAGGCGGTCTCTTTTAGTTTTGGAGTTAGATGTAAAAATATGTGGTAAATATCTGGATGAGTACTCTCCACAATAAGCAAAATAACCTTGAAATATGTTGTCAAGGGCATCATTCTCAATAACTTTTATTTATACATACATTAATTCATCTCTTTTAGTTTTCAAGTAATACACAAAAATATGTATCGCATTACATGTTTTCCTTCACTTATTGAAGTTGTTTCGTATAATATATAGCAATTACTTTTATTTAGATAATAGAGGTAGGTTAATATCTAAGGGACCCCACCCCGCAAAAACTAGCCCCACTAATTCCTACCACTATTATTTGAATGAAACTGATCTGCACAAATAGTAAAAAACAGTATCAATAAAAAAATGTGGTGGCGACAGATTTGAACTTAATACGAAATTTGAATGCTTCATAATTTTTGAACCAATAACTGCTAGAAAATTTAGATTGGTAGGCGCGCAGAACAATAATCTTCATAATATATCTGAACGTCAAGGTCATACAAAAGTTTATTCTTTTTCTAAATAATTTCGGCCGCTTCACTTTCCCGGGCATATTTATGCGAATATCTTGAAAAATAAAAGAGATCATCTATTATATGCATAGGGAAAAGTTGTTCGGAATAACGTCCTTGGCAACATATTTCAAGGTCATTGCAATCAATGAAGAAGTGACTCATCTAGACGTTTACCAAAATAGTTTCTCCTAATGAACATTATAAAAACCCTACGTACCGAATATTTCATATATTTTCCAAATTGCGTGTACTCTGTGCAATATTGCACTTTCGAATTTCCAATAAATGCATGAAAATCTTCAATCTATAAATTACATAATACCACACGATTATTTCTATGTAACCAATTTGTGTTTCAATACGAATTACACATTATCCCATGAACACATCAACCTAACCTTTAAGTATGGACGTGTGGTCTCACAGACCTCTATATAAAATATCGTGAATTTTGCACCCAGTGAAATCGTCGTTGTATAATCGATACTATCGATACGTAGAAACATTTAAATAAGTAAAACCAAATAAATACAATAAATTTGTTTCTTAGTTGTTACAAACGAGAATATTTAACATTGATCGGTAATTTTCAGGATCCAATACTTAATGGTTAAATTGTTGTCCATACTTAAATTTTAAAAGGATAGATCTTTTATCAGCGAGAATAAAATGAATAATACTTCCTGGGATGTATAGATTCCGAAAATGAGGCCGTTATAGCTTGACGAATAGCTGGCTCGTTCGTTGGGTAAGGATGTATCCCTGTTTTTAGGGTGGAAGCTGGCTTTTCACCCGGGATTGCCAGATTTATGACGGGCTGCCCCGCGCGCCGGCTTATTTTTAACCTTTCGCCCACTAACGAACCTTATCTCTCGGGCTGCATTTCTCCGCGCAACACGATAGACAAAAGGAAAACGTCTGGTTCCATGGGCCCCATAACTTAACGATCTGCCCGATTCCTGTACTCGGCCAACCATTATGTCCGCCCGAAATTTCTACATTTTCTGCTGCACCGTGGACCAGCAAAACGAGCAACACGGAACTGCGCCGCGATAAAATTGCTATACAGGGCGATTAATTTTCGGGCTATTTCTGCAACGGCCCTGTCGCGGTCTTCTTCTGAAATATTGAAGATAATCGGAGTTTCGACTCGCCGTTGAATTATTCATTGAAATTCGTTAACGAGGTTGGACGGGCTTTCAACTGAGGTCCTTCTGTTATAAATTATTGGTACGTTTGCGGATGATGTGGGTATTTATCATAAGGAATGTCTTTTGTTTTAAATTGTTAATACACTTACAGATGATGGAAGCAGTTACAATAAGGAATATGTTTTGTTCTAAATTATTGGTATTATACTAATAATTGGTAATTATTTACAGATGATATGAGTAATTATAATAAGAAATATCTTTTGCTATATTTACAAATGATGCGGGTATTTATCATACAGAATACGTTGATTAATCAAATGCACGTTTTAAAGGGATATTGTTGTATTTTGTATGTGATTATTTTCAAAGTGAACGTTTGGAATTATTGATTACTCGTGTGATACATGCAATGTGAGTAAAGTACTAGGAATTTTATTATTTTTGTTATTTATAGTTTGTTAATCATGTTGGAGTTTGAAACAGGTACCGGTAATGCAGTATTTAATCACATAATATTACGTTAGATACATTTAATATAAATTAATTCGATAAAGAGACTTTTAGTGAAATGAAATGTAATCACAGTATTTATGTTACAATGGAAAATTATTTTTATGGAGATGTAGAGACCTATAGGTTGATCTACGGAAATGCAAATCAAATAAGTATTGGATTCTTTTATTAATGATTCGACAATACCGAAATAAAATGAGAATTCCGTTGAAATTGAACGAAACTCTGATATTATATTGTGTTTTACTATTGAAGCTGCAATAGCGTATAAAATATATGGTACAACGATTTATTACCAAGTAAGCAGTGTAACACACACATCTGTCACGATGAAAGCACGAAGAATATCGGGATGGTAAACTTGAAATTTTAATATAAAACCGTCAGCCATTCCGTCGCAAAAACTGTGGCTCGAAAGAAGACGAGAAATCCCGGAAACATTCAGAAATAACAAACGACGTATGCTGAATAGGCGTAACAGCCCAGGAAAATCGACGAAGAAGAACGTAAATGAATGAAAAACTGGAGTTGAAATATGCTGTCTGTAAAGGCAGACGGAAATGAAGAGGGGAATAACTAGAATTCAGCAGAAAAGGGGCAGGAATTGTGTGAGAAATACGCAGGAGCTGCATTTTAAAAAGAACGCGCGAAACGAACGATGGGGAAAGGGGTATTATAAAGACATATCATTTTAATGTTTTAATATTTAATACTTAATGGGCCACGGAACAACTGAAAAATTCATTCCAGAGATACAAATTCCATGAAACGGCATTCATTCGAGTAGTACACATATATTTTACTCTAGACATTCTGTTACACCAAAAATGAATTTTCAACTGCGCATGAAAAGATTGTGTCACTATTACTCTACTAATACAACAATAAAAATATAAAAAATGAAAATAAACCTCAAAAATAAATTCACCAAGTCATACATGTGACGAAACGGCGTTCACTCTATCAACCAATACTTCACACCGAACGCACTGAAAATTAATTTTCTAATCGACACCAAGAAACTTTGTCACCATTACGCAATTAACGCAACAACCAAAATGAACACAACAATAAGAAAAATAACAGAAACGCCCAAAACTCAATTCACGAACTGACAAATCCAACGAAACAGCGTTCACTCCAGAAACTATATTCACACTGGGCACACTAAAAATGAACTTCCAGGGCACTACGAAGGAACCGTATCACTATTACACAACAATCAAAACATCGAAAAATAACAGAAAATATCAAAATTTAATTCACAAACTCACAAATCCATCGAAACAGCGTTCACCCGAGCAACCGTCCGCCACGCTCAATCAATATCTCAATTTATCCCCGAGCACAACGCTTAAACGTGTCCTCATAGGCATAACGAAACCGAAGAATAAGAAGCCGGAGAAGAAGACGAAGAAACAGGAGAAGAAGAAAACTACAACGGCGAAGAAGAAGAAGAAGTAGAAGAAGAAGAAGAGGAAGAGGAAGAAGAAGGAGAAGGAGAAGAAGAAGAAGAAGAAGAAGAAGAAGAAGAAGAAGACAGCGAAACAACGCGGCGACGACAGAGACAGGACGGGTCAAACGGAGAAGAATCGAAAAGTGGAAGGTGCAAGAAGGATGGTATACTTACACGCAGGCCTTATTTATGCGCACCGGCCGGCGACCTCGGATAAGAGTTTAACACCGCGGCATTATTTATTCGACTTCGTATGGCGGCGGCGCGAGAGCGCTCGCGCTCGCGCGACCGAGCCGGGCTAGGCGCGAGGAACGCTCTCGCGCGCGCGCGCGCGCACGCGGCCACGTTTCTTTTAAAACTTCCCGTGAAAATGATACCTCCGCGATGAATATAAAACGCAACGCCCACGCCTGCGACATGCCGACACCGACACTCTCCGGCCGACTCGGATATTATACGAGGCCCTGTTCACACGCGCGATCGACGTTAACACCTACACGGGACATCGGCGAGGGCGGCAAGAGAGAGAGAGAGAGAGAGAGATTGAAAAAGAAGAGTGAGAGAGAGAGATAGGGTGACGAAGGAGGGGGGATAAAAAAGAAGAGTGAGAGAGAGAGGGATAGGGTGACGAAGGGGGAGAGAGAGAGAGAGGGACGTCGCAGGTGTACCAGGTCCGAACATCCCCTCGAAATCGGAGAATTCTGCTAGGAAGAGAGGAACGAAAGGCGCCCGGTTTAAAGTTTCGGTTTTCGAACCTTTCGGCGTTTTCGGAACCGATGAATCGACCTCTCGCTTAGTTTCCGAGAGCTTTATGCGGTGTCATCTTGTCGTGCACCAATTATGTCTGCTCCGGGGAGATTCGTTCTGTTCCTTTTCGGATTCTAGCGTTACTTGGATTTGGGGATTGATGATGTTGGTGGATTGAGGATCTTTATGTGCAGCCTGATTTTTGGGAACGGAATCGGGAAAATAAAATTACGATGGATAATATAATATCCGTGTTGTTGAAGGATATGGCGTTTTGGCGTTTTGTATGCTTGCTCGTAGCGTGTGCGTTTTGTGCGGTTGAGCGGTTTTGGATTTCCCGTGAACGCATGGGGATTGGGGGTTTGATGATCAGGCTGGAGAGTTATGGATTTCTAAGAATATTGATTACGATGGAAAGTGTGTTCTTATGGAGAATATTGTAAGAACCATTGCAGTTTGGATACTGTTTTCGTATTGTGTATATTTTATACGCTTTTGCGTGTTTGAATTTTTCAGAAGTGTTTGACCACACGCAGTAACGATAATGGCATTTGTTAGGTGGTTTTGTTGATAAAACGATTTTAATCCATGTTTGTACGATATTGACAGAGTTGTGTATTAACCCTTTGCACTCGGAAGTTTTCCATTAGAAATATTTTAACATTTTCTGACGAAATAAAGATGATATTTTGTGAATCTAATTCCAAGAGAAATCACATGAACATCGAGGAACAATGTTATTTTATTTCAATATTTCTCAAATTGATGTATTATACAAGGTATAATATTAAATGTCAAATTTTATAGTTTTACTGTATGAAATCAGGTGATGAGAAAGAGTCAGTTCCCGAGTGCAAGGGGTTAAAACCGTTAATGTATTCGACATGTACTGTACACAATTATTCGATTTTTCTGTAAAATAAGTGCATATCGATGATAATTATGTTTTTTAGTTTGTATATCTAAATAAGTTTTTAAGATCTCGATTACCTGTTGTGTTCATATACTTTATAAATATAAATACATAAGAATGTTTTCGTGAATAAAAATATTATCCATCTGGACTAATGCTAATATATTGTTATTATTATTAATATTATTATTAATATTATTATTATTATTATTATATTATTATATTATTATATTATTATATTATTATATTATTATATTATTATATTATTATTATATTATTATTATATTATTATTATATTATTATATCTTCCAATTATGGTCAACGTTATTCCTACACTGTGACTATTAAAATGCAATGAAAAGACAAAAGATTCGAGAATAATGGAATATTCTTTGTTTTATCATATCACGGAAATGATTAATTTTACATGAAGAATTACTTACGGAATGTTTATTTTGTACAGATATCTACTCTTAATTACATGTACTTAAGAAAGGAAGAAGAAAGTGAAGAGTAAGTAGAAGAAGATAAGAAAGATGAAGACGAAGAAGAAGAAGAAGAGGAGGAAGAGGAAGAAGAGAAAGAAGAGAAAGAAGAAGATGATAAAGAGGAAGGATACAATAAAGTTTCATTGATCTATAGACGTGTTCACATGTTCAGATCGAAAGTTGCAATAATTTCTTATTTTTTTATGGCAGCTCGATGGAAGCATTAATTCACATCCCGGGGCGATCGTATGCATGTTCATACACGTGTGCACGTGTTAAGTGTGGCTTCACCGCAAGTTTGGATAAGGCACGGAATATCGTTCATCCGCACGCAACCAAGAGTTTGTACACTCCGGATAATCAACCCTAATTTCAGGCTACGTCTCTATTAAGCAAGACTGCTTCAAATTAATAGATAATTTGGGTTCTCGGCCGCTCCGATTATCATATTCCCCAAGTTTGGCGTACTGTTATTCGAGTTTAAAGCTGTCGAAACTCATTTAACACCGCAACAGCCGAGCGTTTAACATGATTAACATGTAACTCTTATAGAAATTCTAACAATAGATGTTTTTCGATTTCTTCGCATAATCATTACAGTATTCAGGTGAAACTATTTATACTTCAAATCATTGAATATTTAACATTTTCGAGACGTCAATAATTACGTACTAAGAAAACTGAAACTATGTGGTGGTTCTAGTGTTAAAATTCGTCAAGCTACAGAGCAGCGCATAATCGTCATTAAGTTCGAGAGAAAATAATTGTAGAATATAGAATGTTATACTGCGAGTAGATAATTGAATTGTTTATTCTATATAATTAACATTAATGAGTTTCATAATACATAATAATATTAATAATGTTGCTATTAAATATTTACTATTTCTAATGATTATGAATATTCAATTGCCATTCACAGTTGTAAAACACAAACTTTCCCAATATCCGATACAGCTCCATTGAACATTTAACTTCACTTTAAATTACGACCCTCATTGGCGAAGGGAATTGAATTTTATTTCCTATGAATTCCTGTAAGTGTCTACGAAAATATATGCTCGCTGGAAGTTCGCTGCCAATAATAACGCGGCATGCGAACAATTCCGAAAAGAATTTCACTTTCCCCCACCCTCGAAGTTTGTTTGTATTTAGTTTCGCGGGAATGAACGCACGACCTTCCCGTTAGTACAACACGTACAACATACAAGATTGCCGGGGAATAAATTGCGTGAAATAAAAACGTTCGTTTACGGACTGCGACTACCTTCGTCCGCCATGATATCTCGCGTATCCGTATTATATAACGTTATCGGCGTATTACTGCTAGATTAATATACGAATACCCGCTTGTTTCGTTTTATTGGCACTTCTATTCCTTTACACGCGAGGTAGGGACGATCAGTAGGTGTTAATGACATTTGATGTGTATCCCGTATAAAAAACACGTTACGGAACATTGAGCGCTGGTTATAGTCCGGCGCAGTCGAAAATAATATAGGTACATTAACGGGGAGGCCTAACGCAAAGACGCGCCGGCCGATACCGCGAGGGTGAATTTATGTGACAAGTATTAAGCCGTTAGCGCTAAGCGAATTCATAGTAAATGCGGAGAATAATGATAAAACTGTTGCCCCGTGGTATTCAGTGTAAAGTTTAAAGGAACGGTCGCCGGGCACGATAACAATTTGCCGGTTAATATTTATGAGCGTTTAGAAACGCAGGTGAACTTGAATGCTGCTGGATGCCAGCAACCGTAAAAATCCTTTTTAATAAAGGGCCATTAGCATTTCAACGACATTTACCGGCGTCGTCGTTAACATCAATGTCACATTGATTTATGCGATCTCCGTGTTAATTGAAAGTGTCAGATGAACGCCGTAAACCCGCCTTACGCGATTCCCTTCTCACGGATTTGTGTTCGTTCGAACGGGTTAATATCATTAACGGGAATAAATGTATAGGTAAGTTAACGTCATAAATATATTACGGTTGAACTTTACTTCTGTAAAAGGTACCATTTTTTTTTAATCTTTTCTTACATTGATCGGTAGTGCTCGATGAAAAGAAATTAAATTTTAAGCTTCAGGTTTAGGAATTCGTTAGTTTATAAGTTATCCATGCGTAAAGTTAATTAATAAATGTGCATATACATATAATGGCGTAGACAGCAACGAATTTGATGGTTTTGCAATATGTTGTCAAGATTATCATTTTTAACTTTTTCCCTTAAGAAAACCGATGCTTTGTTTTAGCTTTTAAAATAATGGCAAATCGATTCGCAACATTTTCTTTAGATAATTCAAAATATACTGGATTATGTAAATATAGTACAGAGATAAGCTGTTCTGTAAACACTCGAATAATTGCTGAGCGACATAGTTCTTGTAACTAAAAATTAATCATTCTATAGATATTCCTCTATACAATCACATTGCGCTTGAAGTTCTATAAATGTGTTTTATATTAATTTATCTGTACCACTGATTACATAAACAATGAAAAACCATCGGTGAATGGTGGAAATTTCCATGTAAGTACCATTTTTATCGTTACTGCACAGTTCCTCAAAATAATCCGATCTCACGCGAGTCCTTTCTGCTATTTCATGATCCTACATAAGATAATAACCATTAAAATTAAATAATTTGATATAATCATGAAATATGATTAATGTTTAAAATTTATTTCACCAATTACATGAATCCATCCCGTAAAATGGCGAACCGTGACGTAACCAATGACGTGAAAAAACGTGAGAAAATCATTCGACCGATGGTAATTTAAAGTTGTCGGAGTAAAAGAAGAGAGAGGGAAAAAACCTACAGGCGAAGAGACACGACTACTCACCCCTCGTCGCCGCCCTTGTCGTCGACATCTCTGGCACCGCATTTAGCGTTCATTAAATAAACCGCCCCCTTCCGTATCCACCCTCGCCGGTCTGTCTCAGGGCCCGTCACTCACACGGTACAAAGTTTAATTGATCAATGATAAAGTTTATCGATCATTTCGAATTCATTTAACTTTGGTATTAGTTTATGGCGCGTGGGAGACACGAGACTCGCTCCGGGTATGTGCATAGCCCGCAGAGCGTGCGTACACACCGGTGCATCGTATCTTTATAGCGGCAACTGTTCCGACGAAAATCTTAATGCAGGCCGACCGACAGGACGAAACTTCTCGAATCGCGTCGCGAATTCGAGATTATATTTCTCGCTCCGATCAATGGGATATTTCGTTCTCATATAGTCACCGCAGCGAATGTATTGTTTCCTTATTTACTCTTTACTTGAGCTTGGTTGTTTAACGAGACACGAATGGAAATGAAGACATATAGGATTACTTTTTCTACGATAAATGTATATTTTGGAAGTATGAGTTTATGTGCATTGTAAAAATTGAAAGAAAAATATTTGTTGGTTTTTAGGGAATTGTGAGTTTTTTTGTTGCATGGTATTGCATTATCATGTATTTTGAGAGTAATATGTAAGTTTATAATATATGTTCTTGTTTTATACTAAAATATTTGGATCAATTTGTAATATTATTACATTCGATTTTGAGGGTAAATGTTTATGAATATATAATTAAATGTTATCGTTTATCTTCTGTGCTTAAACGAAGTAATATTTTACCTTTTTTATATATTTTTGTTATCTAAATAGTAAGTAATCTAAATGTTTTTACACATATGATTATCCGAACATAAAATAATGAAATTCATACAATATTTATTATCTTTTACATTTTAGATATGGCTATCTTTTGAATATTTAAAAATTTTTTTCGATTGTAAAGATATACCATCTGCATTGAGACAAATAAATAATTTAAATAATAATGTGTAAAGTCCTATATAATAAAAGAAAACGTAATTCTTATTGTGACACATGTAAAATACGTTTATACCCAGCAAAAATAGAAATAACTTCACACTTCCCCGACATTAGAACAATTTCTCAAAGTTCTCGATTCGTCCGAAATTTTATAATCAACGAGGAGCAAAATATTCTCACTTTTCCATTTAATACGGAATATGGAAAAAAATATTTAAACAAGTCGAACCAACGTCTGCAAAAACACCAGAAACATCTCGCTCCAAAGCGAACCCACGTGGATTGTTATACAATTTCTTTCCACAAAGGCACAAATATTTAAGGAACAAATGAATATTTACAATGTACAACCAAAAACTATCCCCACTTGTCCATTCACTACACAATACCATAACATTCTCAAACAAGTCGAAGCAACATCTGCAAAAAGTTAAATCATCTACCTCCAAAACAAGCTCGTGTTTCACGGGAAAATTATAACAATGCAAAATACCAAGAATTTCTCGTTCACCATAAGAACACTTTCGTTGCCCACTGCGACACAGAATCCAGGCCGAACCGTCCAGAATGCTTGGAACCGAACAAATAAGTTATTCACCCCGAAGCTCCCCGAAACAATCCGGCGTCCCATTTACCTGTAATCAGCTGGATCCTCTCCGGAAAGCCGCTGAAAAAACGACTCCCCCGAAAATCGATTAATTCGCGAAGATAACCGTGGCCGGGCTGCGCGGCGCAGACCAGTCTCGCCGGGCCCCGATAACATCCCTCATTCAACGGCTCTTTCAAGCCCGGGCGAAACTAACTCCCCGATGCTCATAGGCTATATACACGTTTTCACTCCCTCTCTAGCAGCGGGCAGCGCCTTTTAACGAACGGTCGGAAACAGTTCGGCTTGAATACCCGCGGCCTCTCTCTCCGCCACTGATATTAGTTATACTTAATTCAAGACCGACGGAGAGATCCCGCGCGCCGCGCCGCCTCAAAGCTCCGCCGCCTGGCCCCCTTTTATTTCAAATCTATCGCGTGCAACTTATATTTTCATTAGCCTTTCAGCCAGGACCCAGACCTCATAAAGCGCTTCACCTGTGCCTCGGGCCACGGGCTCTGCCCCCCTCTCTCCCTCTCTCACTCTTTCTCTCTTCTTCTTTCTATCTCCCTCTCTCTCTCTCTTTCTCTCTCTCTCTCTGTCTTTCCACCTTTCTCCTTCTCTCGCCGTCCGTCTCGCTTTCTGCTTTCCGTTCCCCTTTCCAAGCACCCGAATCCCTGACTCCCACACAGGTGGAGCTGCACGTGCCCTCGGCACTTTCTTTTTATTTCGGCCTCCACAGTTATGAAAAGCGATCGCATGCAACCCTTCGCTGAAATTATCTTCGACGTTGGGACTTTAGGGCTGATGACGTGTAGATCGTCGTTTTTTTTTTATTTAACCCTTCTGATTGGATGGATGGATGTCGTGTTAGTCGTGATGAAAGTTTTAGACTGAATTCGAGAAACGTGAATGTTATTTGCTTTCTTTGGATGTAGGAATTAAACATTATTTTATTAGCATTACCAGTGTTTGAAGTGAATGTCGATGGAGAATAAGTATCTAATGTTTTTGTTTTTTTTTCAGTCAATTATTGGCGGTAAGTTGTGAAAGAAATTATAGGAGTTAACGTTTTGACTGATGTGCTATTCGAATTTGAGTGACAGAAGTTTCTGTGTGAATTCCAAAATCGATTTTGTCGGTGACGTGTCGGAGAGATCGATGTTGTTGGATTTATGAGAAGCGAGGAAGTTAATAGAGCGATTGATGGATTCATATCGCGTAATTTGAAGAGTACTGGTTTGGTCAACGCATTAAATGGTAAAATATGAAAATTATTGCATAGGATATATTGAGAATATTGAATATATTGATATGTGATTTTAAGTAACACAGAAAAACTAATGAAAACTAAGTGTGTGGTTGATTTAGCACACGATTTCCGTCCCAACAATCAAGCTGAATATTAATTTTCTAAATATTAGAAATATTTCTCAAATAAATTCACCGGCTGTAAGGAATATCTAATTTTCTAGTGTTTAAATTTACTTTTCCTGCAACCTACTTTCGCCTCCACGCGGCCAGCACCGCAATTACCATCAGACTGCGGAAGTTCATAGAAAAATACACCTTTGTGGAGACCTTTAAAGGAAATTACATCAAATAAGCTTCATTACCCTCAGGAATACTTTCAGTAAATTAATAATAAAACGAACCTCTAATAAATTATATTAAAATTCGCGCTTCATTAATATGTCTAAATTTCCTGTACCCCATAAACGCACAAACTTTTAATTATCGCATAAACCAAGACCGTTGACAGTCATTCGCAATTCAGGTCGCTCCCGACCGAATAAGAACACAATAGACATAAACAACCTTATATAATTCAAACAGATCGACCGTTACTATACACAAATAAATTTCCGAAGAAGCGAAATAAATCTTTATTCCATCAGAATGTGCGCGCGTCTGTGATCCGGGTTTATAAAAATTTCTATTCACGTAAAGATGGCACCCGTCATTAACGATTCCCGAAGCAGTCCTCGACAATCCGCAATTCTCCAGTTAGAGACCAGATATCGCGGACAGATTCGCGAAAGGAAACCCCGTCTTTTTAGTTTGAACCTTTCAATAAATTTCCCTCTTCATTCATCAGGCCGCGAGTTCAACCCGTTTTCCACCTCGGACCGGTACTGTTCCCGGGAAAACCGCACCGGCACTCCGTTCACCATAAAGAAAACGGTTGGACCGTAACAGAAAAGACATCGGCGTTGCCGGCGTGCTCCCCATTCAAGTATTTCTCCGCGGCGTATATGGCATTATGAACATTGTCGACGTCACAATTATGAACACCTTCCGTCCTGATACCGTTACCGGCGCTTTTCTTCATCCGGCCGAGCCGGGGCCCGACGTGTACACCGCTACCGCAGGTGTGCGTTCCTCATAAACTAACGCCTTAGTTGGATAGCGACTAATGCACTCGTGTAATAAAGATACGCGGTGATACGTAATATTCAGGCTCGACGTTCTTCTTCACATCCGTTCCGGTTCTTTTTTTGCGGCGCAGCTCATTCGATGCCTACCATCCCAACCTGCCTGCTCCCCCCCTACACCGCCGCGCACACCCCCTAGCGCTTTCCGCCCAGGACAAGGCTCTCCTTGCCTTTTTAAATTGGTTTATTAGTATTCCTAAGTACGCCAGCTACCGTTCCGATTAGGCGAAGAATTTTGTGCATTTGTTGGTTAATGTCTTGCTGGATAATGACGGGTGTGGTGTAATCTTTAAGTACGGAATTCTAAATTATCGATTAATGTTAAATATTCTTGTTTGTAGCAGTTAAGAAAGAAAATTATTGTAGCTATTTGTTTTTGCTTATGTATTTCTGCGTAGCGATGGTTTCAACTATATAACGAAAATTTCAGTGGTTTCAAAATCGACGATATTTTATGCAGAGGTCTGTGAGACTGCACATTTATATTTGAAGGTTGACGCTGATTGGGTGTAACATGGTTTTCTTTCGAATTGTGTATTTTTTATTGGCTCGTTGATTTAAATGAGAAACGGTGCATGGGTGTAGACATTCAATAGACAGATAGGAATATAAATATATAAATAAATATATAAACAAACAAATGAATGAACAAATAGATGTACAATTAAGTACAAAAGCTGTTTAGTAAATAAATAGACAAGCAGGTAACCGATAAAGAAATAAATAGATAAAAGAATAAATTTATAGATAATGAACGAATAATTAGATAGGTAATGCTTGCAAGGTTAAAGCTAAAAATATCAAGTGCAGGTATTATTTTACTAGATTTACTTTTTCATATTTTCAGTGATTTATAATGACCACCGATATATGTATATGGTTAAGTTTCCTGTCAGATTACTGGACACATACATTTCTCCAGTCAAATTTGCAGAAAACTCTGGGAAAATAAAATATTCATTTTCACATTAACAGTAATAAAGTGTTCGACTTTAGAATAGAATCCAATTTTTACTGAACATTCTCTACGGTGCTTCTATCTTTATTGCAATAGAATATTATAAAAAAGAATAAAATTTAACTAATCGTATGTACTTACAGTATCACAATAATGTAATCAATATTTCATTAGAAAATAATAAATGTATATGGTGAAAAGACTTTCGTCTGGAAAGATTTAAAATTCCTGACTTACTTTTCTTAAAGATCTCTATAACTCATAAATACACTTCCAACCAACGAGGCACACCAACAACGATCCAATAAAAATACTCCTAACAACGAACAAATGATTATCCGACCATCCCTTCATTGAATCAGCTATTTATTCTCAGGAATTTAGCAAAAATTTGATTCCAACGAGACTGGAGTCGCGACTCCTACGTGCAGTCCAAACAAAAATTTCGCCAAACAGAGCTCCCAGGTGGGCTAACCGAGTGAATTATGGCAGGCAGGATCGAGACGTCAAATCACGCCCTTTCCTCGACGCGTTTCGGCTTCCAAAGGCACCACCCCCCAGGGTTAGCACCTACCTGGGCGTGAAGGGCCATTCTGAGGTCTCATTCCAGGTCCTCCTTTTCCCACGAGCTGGCGTCACATTCATGGGCCACGGTATTTACCATGTTAATGGGGACCTCCCCCTCCGCCCCTGAAACTCTCAGGATGGCCGGTACACGCAGATACCGACGTTCTAACTCGTTATGGAATTATCATCGAGCAGACTGTCTCCAAAAAGCGATGGGGACAGTCCGCGTCCATCCCTACGGACAGCTTATCTCGTGCCGCAAGTATGAGCACCAATTATAATAAATACCAATTAACAGGGCGAAGACGCCATTACTGCGCCGTGGAAACCAGTTCCTGGCTGCACCTTGTTGACAAACGGCCGGTCCTTGAGCGCCGCGTTGTCGCTGCTTTGACGTGGACCATTCCAGAAATTGAAATAGTCCGGTGACATTATATTCGAAGATGATTAGAAGGAGACTTTCGGGAGAATCTAATTAAGGCGAGAGGCCACGCCGATGTGCTTTCCATCGACGTATGATTGGAATGCGCGTTCTCAATGATTTTATGGAAACGGGTTCCCTTCTCGGAACCATCAAAGATTCTGTTGGAAATTGTTTGGTAATGGAAGTATTAGGTTGGCATGTGAATGCGCTCGGTTGTAATGTGAATATGTTTTAATTTTAAGAATTTGGGTATGACTGTTTGCGCGTAATTGTAATTGGTGAGAAGTCATTTGCCGATTTCAATATGGTATCGTTACTTTAGTGGTTGGTGAAGCTGATAATAAAAAATTATATTGAATGTAGAAGATGGTTATGAGGTATACCAGTACGAAACATAGTGTATTAAATGCAAAATTAAATGAAAATGTCGTTTAGACTTATGAAGCAATTATTGCTAGAGTATCAAGAAACATAGCGAGAAAACTGTAATAATAGTTTATGTAAATTAAACTGTTATGGTCGTGATGTTGAAATGTATAGTTAAATTTTATGCTCGGCGTAAAATTTTATTTTGCGTCAAACGCCTGAACTGATTCGCTATCTTTATGGCAGAGTAGATGAACCTTGCGCGATTAAACATAACTCGTATCTTGGCCAAACATAATCTAATCTCAACATAATACAATATATGTCTGAATTACTTAATTAATTACTCACATAGGAAATAATATTGGAGATGTTATCGAAGATGCGGAACGAGGTGATGGAGCAGGAAACAGTTTGATAAATAATAATAATTCAAAGAATGCATTGAAACGTTTCGATTCGATCTTCTACAATCTTCTAATTACTCTTTCCGGAAAAAATATGTTTTATGCATCGGAGTCTTAGATACTAAAAACTAGCCGCGTATCAATCTCTCGTTTTGGAGGTTAACATTAGATATAAAACTCGAAATCGCCATTACGACTGCATTCTAATTTAGAATAACTAATCTAATACAAACCTGACGCGAACAATTAACCTGTTAACTGGGAAGTTTAGTTTCAAACAGCTCTCGTTTTGCGCACAACAAAAGTCAAAAAATGAAGTGTGTACTCGTTAAACGCAGGACAGATACACTCAGAATATATTTTAATAATAACCAAAGCAAAAAAAAAGAATTACATGTTTACCTGAAAAAATAAAGAATTCATCATTGAAACAATTAGAAGTGTTTCGAATCTTAAGATAACGTGTATACACGGCAAACGCAGTTAACTGATTAACCGTGGACACTATGAGATCGCTTCTACATAGTATGACAATATTATCTTTATGCATGAAAGCTGTATTCATCATTTCCCATCATCGAAATATCCCTAATACTAGTACTTCTTATCAAATTTTCAAACCTAGCCAACAATAACAACACAAAGAATAAATAACACGACGAAAAACTAACGGAATCATTCCTAACGTAACTACATTATCTTCACGCGTAAAGACTAAATTCACCACTTTCCATCATTCTAATATCAATACTATTATCTCTGATCAAATCTTCAAACAGAAAACCAACAACAGCGAAAAGGATAAAGAACTCCATGGAAAAAGAACGAAACCAATCATCTCGGCAAAAACACCGAAAACACCCTGGATAGCCAATTACAGCAGCAGCGGCAACAAGAAAATTCGCAGGAGAAGCGATAGGGTTCCTAACAATCCGTTGGTCCGGATAATCCCGGTTACACCGCGTAACACGCGGCAGCATCGGTCGCGGGGTACGCGAGAGGAGCAGCGGCACGGGTGGCAGGGGGGGAGGGCAGGACACCCATCACACGGTTCCACCGCGTGGGATTTCACCGGCGCGCGGAATCAAGCATGCCGGGGGCCCGGGGAATAGGTTCGCTCTCCTCTCCTCCTCGCAAAGTCAAGACAGCCGGGAGAGTGACTTCTCGTTGTCGCAGCAGATCGGGGATCGGCCTTCGAACGAAACGAAACATGCGCCACCATAAATTGTCTCCCTGTCTGGCCCGGGTGAAAGCTGGATTTGTTACACTTTGCACTCGGAACCGGGACGTCTAAGGTCTCTTCACCGTGAGCCCGTAGGATGCTCAGGTTAGGAATCCATCCTCGCGATCGTGTCCCCTTTTCTCGTGCGGCTCAACCGATCCCCTTTCCTTGTCAGCCTCATTATCTATCTGGAGCCCTACCCGGCTGTCATCCGTCCTCCCGATATGCGTCTCTCTCTCCGGGGCCGCGGGCTCTTCGGTTAGGAAGCCTACGCGGACTGTCTTCCTACGGCTCGCCACCTGTCCTTTATACCACGGATCCAGATATTTCTCGGCGACGGAATCCGGCCGAGCAGTGTCTGTTATTGACGATCCGGCCGACGATGAACCGAACCGCTTCAACCCTTTCGGGCAAGGCCACTGACAAAAGAGCACCACGGGATACGGCGGATAGGTCCGGGGACCTAACTTCGTGGTGTGAGAGGGATGTCGATGATTTTTTCAGGTGGTGCGGTTCCTTTTTTATTGAACTGTGGACTTTATTGGGCTTACGATGTATAGGGGTCTGATGGTTGTGTTCTGTTCATTTGAAATTTATGATTTTCATTTTGTTTTTAGGAATGAAGAGGGAGATTGAGAATTGAGAAGTACCGTTGGGAAAGGTATTAAGAATTGGAATAGAGGGTATGTGAGATTTTTTACTAAAGGTGTCAGGCAGTTAAGTGTAGAGTGTGGAATGTTGGCTACTCTGAGGAATGCTGTCTTATCTTAATTATGATGTCGGTTTGGAAACTCAAATCTGATATGGTTTTCTCTAAAAATAATTTAGAGTATAAGTGATGGATACTTTAAACTGTACGCGTGTGTAGTTGGCGGCACTATAAACTTCGTTCTCTATTGTTACATCTCATTTTGTCGCGTTTAGTCTTGGTTCCGTCCTTTGTTATTGCCGCGCGGCCAATAATGATCAGGCGTCGATGCCTGGGAAGGCCCCCTGCCCCTCTTACTTTTCAGCTTCAGGGTAGTCGGCCAACTCGTCGGAGCACCACTATACAATCTTCAATATTGTGTCATTCTACAGGCACAGGATGTAACGTGAAGTGCTTCGTACAATACAAAAAATCGATTTTCTAATGAAAGTATATACAGTTTGGCAATAAGAATTCCGAACATTTTAATTCCCCATGTGAAATCGAAAGACAAATGTCTAAAATCCAAATAAAACAACAATGACTACAATAATTAGATTCTGCAAAACATCAAATTGCAATAACCGAGGCAAAGGAACGTAATAAATAACAAACATAATAAAATGCTTCTTAACCCCTTGCCTCGTAATAACCTGCCAAACTCATAATGAAAATTTCAAACCGAATTCAACAAACCTAAGTGTTACTTATTACCGTCTAACATAAATTAATTATTATTTATCTATTATCAATCTTTAACCTTGAGAGTAAATCTGGACAGAAAATAAGTATAAAACTCGTTTCCGTTTCTACTAAATCATTAACGACAAGGTTGTTTTACCAAGCACAGCGGAGAAGTAAATCATAAGGCGAGGGTTTAAAACAACCGTCCAAATAAGACTCCACTCGAACAATACTTAACCCTGTCCGTCTAATAGTTGAAACAAACGTTTTTTTTCTGAGTTTCATCTACCTCAGGCATCGAGGGACACCGCGTCCAAGGTGGTGCACGAAAAAAACGGACATTGAAAACAGCCCTCGCAATTCAGCGAGCAAAACCCCACCGAGTTTCACCAAGTTTCTGCGAATCATGGGCTCCGCAGGCCGCACTTGTTTCCAGCCGAGACGAACGACGGGGGTACGTAAAAGTCGTCCCCGGTGTCAGCGCTCGTTATGGCGTTGCGCGACGCGGGATGCTGGGGTTGGCACGAGGAACAACATGCCATATCGGAGACACCTGTTAGTGGCAACAACCGAACCAGGCGGCTCGCTGAGCGGATCGGACTATAAACGTATCGCGGTCGTATGACTAGCGCCCGATGGGGGGAGGCATGCCGGGAATTAAAAGCGCGTTGTCATATTATAATCGTATTATGGCGTGCTGGGCCCCGGCCCCACAAAAACGGCCGTACCGGGCAACGTCACGCCACGAAGATCGGTCCCCGATGCAGCGTGAACACCTACACTGATATCCGACAGAGTTGGGCATTATTCGAATTGTTTCGAAGAAATGTTTGTTTCGACTATTAATATTATCATTTTAATTAGACCGTTGATATATGGTCAATCGACGTTACCACAATATTGTATTGTCATTACTGTTATTTCAGTTCTTCGTGAAATTTGATGGATGATTTGTTCCTTTGAAAAGGATTGAAGGAAATATCAAGGTACTCTTTATTGTTCTTTTTTGATTATTGCTTGATATTGTTCTTTTACTCCTGTTGTTACTGTTGTTGTTATTTACTCTATTCTTGTGATTTTATATAATTATCTGCACATTTATTTCTACATTTTTATTATTTAAGTGTAATATAGGAAGGTATAATTTGGTAATAATTGGATAACCTTCTGTCGTAATACTGTCTGTTGGAAATTTTTATTTTTAATGTTCACCAGGATAGTGCTTGTAGAGTTTGTAGCTTTAATTTTGAATTCAGAGATAGAATTGTTCAATGAGACGTAGATATTGAGAGATTTAATTTTGAAGAAGGAATCATGTTTTTGAGTTTGAATATTTTAGTTGTGAAAGTTATACAAAAGTATTTCGAGGAATAAATTGAAACTGACTCTATACTACACACTTCTATTTTGTTCGGTATATACTATTTACATCTATTTTTACAAATTGGTTATAGTAAAAGAGACATCACAACAGAAAATCAGAGTAATTGTATACGTAATATAATTATGTTGAATTGAAGAGAACACAAAGCGATTGTTCGGGTTGAGAACCACTAGCGAAACATCGAGCATCGGGAAACTATTTCGTTTCCCTCATCGAAAACAAAATCCGTGTTGCAGTACGAATCCAATAATTCAAGTATTGAATGCCTAGACTGCGCAAAGAACGGTTAATCCGTAATAAGAAAAATTAGTTAAAAGTTTACCAGCTCGGAAAACACTTTTATTAGTTAAAAAGGATATTAAATCTTCTTTTAACTTTGTGAATTTCAAATTTGAAAATAACTCGTATAAATATTTAATCTTTCATTAATATTTACTTTCCAATTATTCACTCGATCTATAGGAACAGAACAAAGATGAGTGTACACATATAAATAACAGTAACAGCATTCCAAGTTCTATCGACTTTACGATATATCAATTAATGATCAACTTTTCGAGTCATTTCAACCTTTAAGTACAGATGTGCAGTCTCACAGGCTTCTATATAAAATGGTGAATTTTGAAACCAATAAAATTTTCGTTATATAGTTGATACTATTGCTACGCAGAGATACGTAAATAAGTAAAAACAAATAAATACAATAAATTTCTTTATTAATTGCTACAAACGCGAATATTTGACATTAATCGGTAATTTTCAGACTTCCATACTTAAACGTTAAATTCACGTACGCACTTAAAGGTTAAGCATCGGGACATTAAAAAATTATTTAAACGACTCGATGCGGTTATAGGTTATACGCGACACGAGACAAAGATTCGAAATAGTCTGGGATCGTACACTGTGGATGTACAACAGCCCGGCAACGCCAGTAATATCCTTTGTCGCAATCGGGAGCCGCGTTATTTCGCAGAGCGTTTCGATTTAACGCACAAATGGCTCTCTGTACAGCCACGGTATGCCTGCGAGAGCCGACCGGATCTGGTATCGCGGTCCTTTGATATCCATCGATGAAACGATTTATCTCTGTCCACGGGCACTTTCAATCCGACCAGGACACCTCTCCATCGGGACACCCAGGACGTGGTTCGAAGGCGGCCCGCAGCATCGAACGTTTCTACATCTCTGGCTATCCGCATATCGCGTTGCGTTCTACGAATTGGTTATTTTTGTCATTTCCGCGGTTTTGCTTCTGCACGAAATTTTTATGGATTTCAGACCGAATCGCTACGTAACGTTCTGTAATTGTTACGTGCTGACTGCAAGGTCATTCCATAAAATAGATATTTATTGTTAGTGTTGTTGTTGTAAAACCTCTGTTGAATTTCTATAGTGTCTACTATAATAATTTTTTGCTGCTATTAATGTATTATTGTGAGACTATTGCAGTTTAAAGTATATCGTAACAAATAAAACCGAACCAAATTGCGTGAAACAGTTATTCGATTCGTTACTTTCGTATTGTCGATGAACTTTTTGTTATTTACCATTACTTATTATTAACGGAACATTAAGGAAGCTTTGAGCATGTAACAGAGGAAACTCTTAAATAGAAAAAATTAGAAAATGTTGCATTAACAATTTTTAAGTAAGTATCGATGCTAGGTATACGATAATCGATAAATGTTTCTTAACATTATTGGGATCGAACTGCGTATAGTGGCAATTCAACGTAATAATACTAATTTTTATTGAAATATTACTTTGAACTAGTTTTGGAATATAACAGTATATTTATATTTGCTTTTATATTTGAAAATTAGGGAGATTAGATTAAATTATAATACTATTCCAATACTATTTAGTATAAAAACTAAACAGATGTACTCAGTGGCTGAGACTGTAAGAAGAAGGTGTTAGTAGGGCAAAGCGGCGAAACAAAGAAATCTGGGGGAGATACCTGACTGCCGACCGCCCAAACCGAGCTCAGTCAATAAGATGCTCATTAAATATTCGTAGATACTTAGCAGCTGCCGCTAATAACTTACCTATAGTCTGGAAAGAAAGCAAAGTAGATTAAAAGTAAAGATAAAGTTTCCTGAAACGCATTAAGCCTAGTATTATTTAAAATTACATTTTCACATTTTTTTAAATAGCCCAGGTTTGTGCTACTTCAATACATTATTCAAATAAAATAATGTTTAATAAAAATTTAACAAAAACAATATTATAACATTATTAAACTTCAATCTTGCCTTATTGATAATTTTAAAAAATCAACTTCCATTCGAATGTTCACCTAACTTCCCGTTAACAATTTTCATAATTCGTTTTAATTGAACACGTTTAACTCAATATAATCATACGACTGAAATTCCTCGAAGTGCGCTAAAAAGTTACAGACCTAACGTCAAAACACACCGAAAATTACAGACCTAACCTCAAAGTGTACCAAAAATTACTGACCTAACCTCGAAATGCTGACAACCGTTCCCAATTCTTCCACGACCCATCCCCTCTTTTTACACCCTGCGTCTACGATTTCCGGCAAAATCTAGCCGCTAACTGTTTTACAGCAACTCGGGTCCCGTCCAAGGTCGTGATGGCGAATCCGAACGCGGCAGCAAAGACAAGCAGCATTCCAGCTGTATTACATCGCCGGGTAATATAGAGTCCGTCGGCTTTTCTCAACGACAAAGGGTTACCGGGACTGACAAAGGCGCACAGGAGGCCGGTATATTAGGACGGTATGCGATGGCCCCGGTCCGCGCGCCACCCCCTCATATATAATAATGCGACCGGGGGCCAGGGCGAAGTCGGGACCCCTTCAAGTCTTTTGCGTCACCGGATGTCATCACCGGGTCCACCGAGCTGATTTACATCGCGCGCGGCCAGCAGGAATCCCCTCGGCCTGCCACGGGCCCGATCCTTCCGCGCATAAAATATGCGGCCGTCATATCGTTATGCCCCCGCGACGACATAACTGCGGGAGCTCGACAAAAGATCCACGTCCGCCGCCGTGGGCCACGCACACGCAGCCCGCCGACCGCGGATCGCGGTACCTGACTTCACAGGGTGCTCGCCACACAATGGCGGAAGCTTTGTATATACTTTGAACCGGGGATTGAAAAGATTTGTTTGATATTGTTAGACAATAGTACTGACTGAAACACTTATGGAGAATCGAAATCAAGTCATAATCAGGGGTTGGAAACAGTTATGGAGAACCGAGATAGAGTCTTCATTGTTATTACGTGCATAAATTGTGAGCTGTGTCGGTTTTGGTTCTGATTCTTTGAAACTGATGTTGTATCGATTCTGTGTCGGTTCTAAAATTGTTATCTTTCGGTTCTGAAAGAAATGCAGGAAGTATTTTGACTTAAGAAATATATATAATATAGTTGACATGTTAGTAAATATTATATGTATGAAATATCAATAGAAACTACAGTCAAGATTTGCCACAAAAGTTTCTAACGTAACCCTAGAAACTCTAGCTAAAAATGAGAGTAACCCCTTAATTTAATCACATTTCATTCGAAGAAATCCAGATGTCGTTACTTGTGCACTCGTGGAAAAAGCACTTTGCAATGCTGGTGCATTGCGGAGTAGATATTTTGTTGTCAATCATGCTTACTTAATATACCAGTGAATATAAGTACTTAAATTCAAAGAATGTTTCAAAATTATATGTATAATGAAATGTTGACAAAATTTCTTTATCGATTAAAATAAAGTTGAAAATCTAATTTAACTTAATAATATTATATAAATTATATAAATTAATATCTTATTCTAAAATAATCACGGAATAAGAATTATCACAATTTTAAGGTACAGAAAAGTCTAACACCGGAATATACTTTCTGCTCGGTCACTGTCCCGCCGAATGTATTTTCAGCAATTAATAGTTCCTTAATTGACGCGAATTAATTTACGATGCGTTAATCACTCAGCCCACGGCTCTGAGATGCCGGCGCGGCTTTCATTGGTGAGAGCAAACGATTGATTTATCGCTTATAAAGGGATTTTTATCTCGTTAATAGCATTAAACCGTAATCGAAGGAAAAATGTATATGGAGCTGATTATTTCCTCCACGCACGCACTGTTCTCGCGTGTTCCATGTGATAGCTGAATCAATAACGTTCCCTAACATTTATCATACATACCTTTTTATACTTTTTTATTACACTTCCGTCCGCATAATTCACTCGATGTTATCGGCACTGTTATGTTTTGAAATATCAGTATACTAGAATATAGTAAAAAGGGATGTACTTATTCGAAACTCCACATTTTGTCTGTTCGATTTTTCTTCTATAATATGGTACGTTCAGTTTTACTTGCTATTTCTGCAACTGACTACACCGATTGTGGTAGTACATTTGTAACGGTTTTTACTTCCAATTAGAACAGTAATTTAAATTCTTTTACGAATATATAAATCATTGTTGTATTTAAATTTGTTTACGAAAAGTAATGGGCTATAATTTCAAACAAATACAATCAGCATATGCTCAGCTTTGTACTTTACAACTTTCGTCTAAAATATGTTTTTGTATCATTTATACTTCTAGCTATAGAATACTTATGACTATAGTTATATTTATAATTATGAAATTTTGACTAAGATTTATTGTTATACTTGTAGTTGTAGCTTTGGTTATAGTTATAATTACAGAATTTTGCCGAGAAAACAGGCTACTAGTCGCACTGTGTATCGATCGGCGCACGACATTCACAATCGCGAATGATCTTAACACGGTCGGTATTTCGTCGGGTGGAACAAACGCGATCCAAGCCGAACAACGCGCAGAGGGGTATATATTCGCGTACAAATTGCTCCGGTCGGCGGATTTCACGTCCGATTTTATTCATACCGGCGATCCCGGTCGCGGATTCATGCCGATCCGAGAGAGTTCGTCCATCTTACGAGAGGATCCGAGGCACGAGCCCGTCTTGTTTTGCAATAGAATTGTCGCCGCCAGGCTTTAACGAGTTAAAAAGGCGAATCTCGTTACGACTCGTATAAATGACGCTGACAAAAATGGCGGAGCCACGATAAATTTATAGACCGAGCCGCTTCGTCTACCTCATACGGTCGCGGTCGTTAACGACCGCCTCCTTATGGGGGAGCCCGTTCTCATTACGGATGCAAACGGACTGCCGGTAATTTTCAATTGTTTCCTTGCGCAGAGACCGCGCAAAAACCGTCTCACCTTCAGGACCGAGGAAAGCGAAACGGGATCGGAAGCCGTCGACGGGACGTGGAAGCGCACCGATCCCGACGGTTTCACGCAGATTCCAGCCGATGCTGGTTGCTGTCGATTTCTATGCGGAGTTATGGCGGGTGGTGGGGTTGCATGGATAACTACGAGTTCACGTGAGTTTGGAGAATGTTGGATCTGAAAACTGTTTCGCTGAATACGAATCAGAAGATTCAGATAATTTTCGGATAGAGATCTGAAGGTGGATATTCATTTTTTCTTATTCATATTTAATTTGTAGTTAATTTCTTTGTCGATTTCGAATTTCATTGTGATTCAATCTGAACAAGTCTTTTAGAATGTTAATAAATTAAAAAGAATACTGAATATGATTGAAGTTATGCGATTTATGACGAAACTGGAGTAGGAAAATGAATTCGTCTACTGTAAAAAATGAATGTAGCAAATTTATAATTTTATTAAAAATAGTGATTATTATTCTACAATGAAATAAATTTAATAATTGTTGAACCATATTTGATACCATGTGATATATTGAAATTTTGTTATCGTCTGTTGCCAGTGTGTTTATAATCGATTTTATGTTGTGTATCGTTTAAACATTGTTTCCGCGTTTTGTCTGGAGAGTATGATTAGACGTGTGTCTCTCCGAAAAATTCTTTTACGTTAGAGTATAATTCCAGCTGTCGTATATTTTGAGATGCGTTGTCAGCATTACGGCGAAGAATTTCTTCATTTCCCTCGTTTTATGTCTGTCCTAGAGTATAATAAAACGAAATATAAACGTCAACTGCAACTCAAATCTAACTGAATGAAAGTTACTGTCCGCAGGATTAAATACATTCTAACAATTCTGATACTTTTTCGACAGAATAAAAACATTCTTTAAATTGTATCCTTGGCACACTTCAGAAAGCAAACACAAAAGCCGAGTATATGAAACGAATCGTAAAAACACAAATTACTAAAGAAAACTAATTATTCTACGAGCTTCGTATTTCCAATCTTGATGGCTCCTTTCACCTTTAACACCCTTTCACTTAACACTAAGCGCATCGTGACCAATGAAATGACCAGTTTCATAATTTCATTAAAAATTCTACATTTCCCTTCTTTCGTTTACCTTTATATCAATTCCCACATTGTCCGAATGATCAGTTTCTCAACGTTTGTCTTTCCTTCTGTTCCTAATTTCAATAAAAAAAAATGTATCGTTTAATTTGTCCGCCTTTCTCTTATAACCAATTCTTTGACTAGACGCAGGTATATACAAAGTATCGGTAATTCCGCTGTTAACACCTTATCAAACGTTCCCATAAGGACAACTTTCCATCCAAGTATCCCGAAAAATCCAAGAAACCGAAGAAGTCAAAGTCGCAAAGGTCTCCTTTACCGAAACAATCACCAAGCCAACCCTACACGTCCACACTCGCCGAAACTAACAGCACCGGACGGAAAAGGAACAATCAGTTTTCGAAACGGGGCGAATAGACAGCAATACCTGGGACAGCAATACTTCGTCCGCGGAACATCGTCGATTTTTTCGGGAGTCGAAGGTGACAGAGGCGCCGCGACGGGGATTGAAAACTAGCCCGGGGGCTGGTCGCCGTGTCGACGTGAGAGGGTGATGCGCGCTAGAAGGGGGTATAGGTACGCCAGCCGGCGGGGTGTCGCGGGGGGTGCAGAACCGGGTGCGTGGGAGGGGACGGTTTTTTCCAATCAAGCAACCTGCTGAATTTGTTTTTTCCCCGAAACGTCGCTGCCGTTTCAAAGTTATTGATTGCCATCCAGCAGGGCACGGGGCTGGGGATGAATTTCCGAGGGGGATGCAGGAACAGTTTCGGTATATGGGGGGCGGATAGGTACGAGAGAGCGGCGCGCTGTCGCTCGTTTCGTTCCGTTTCGTTTCGTTTCGCCTCGTCCCCGTTTCGGTACGTTACGTTACGTTTGCTCGGCCGTGCATCTCCTCGCGCAATATAGGGGCGGAATAATAATTACGGGAGCGAGCGCGCGCGAGCGAACGGGAGGGAGAGGGAGAGAGAGAGAGAGAGAAAGAGAGAGAAAGCGGCCGGTCGGACGACCTCGCCAGTCCGGTTTCAATGATTGCGATTGACTGGGATCGCGGAGAGGGTGCAATCGGTCGCAATACGCGCGCATCCCCCCGCGCCCGATGATGAACCGTCTCGCTGTTGCCAATGACTTTAAACCCCTTCCCTTATTATTGTAGAACGAGTCGGGCTCTCCGTGAAGATTTTCCAGCGAATTTAGTAGCTTCCTGTTTTATTTGATTGTTCATTTGAAATTGGAGGCCACCATTATTAATGTCATCTTTGAGAAGATCTGCAATGAATCAGTGATTTGATTCTTGTCTGGTCTTTTGCTCGTATTACTTTTTTATCACTCAGGCTTAATTTCTTTGCTTAACTCTTGGTGTTAAGACTACGATAAAGAAATTGTTGTTAAATTACTGTGGCCGTAATTTGTTAATGATATAGATAAATCAATTATCAAATGTAAAATAATATTATTTTCCTTACTCTCAGACGTATAATTGAAATATTCGGTATAATTTGTAGCTGTCTGGACATTTTTGAACTCTGACAACGTATTATGTTACCTTCAATTTATGTCCAATCAGATTCATGATGACAACTTTAAATTACAATTATAATAATTGAAAATTGTAATAGTGACAATCAATACTGTTAGCATAGAATCTGTTTTCGAACTGGAAAAATATCATGAACGTAATTATTAGAGAAATTATAAAGCAAGGGTTGTATGTAATATCCAATTTAACGTAATATTACGCTATAGCGGGTCATTCATTTCGAGGTATTATGATCCACTGAATAAGTAGTGCACGTTACCATCTCTTCCCTTATGGTACACCATTCTTATTTCGAAATTTCTATGAGAACTCACCATATGCACTCAGTCGGGTTTAAACCAAATGAATGTGGGGGTGTAGCTAACATATGGAGAGTATTATACAGCAGTCACTGACAATGTACTGTGCGCTACGAATTTTAGTCTTCTCCAAAGCAAAATGTCCTTCCAATTCAGAAATTAGAAAAAACTAATATTTTATACATTCATGAAACCACACAGTTTTGTTTTTACTTTTGAAAAATATATTACACAATTTATTTGGTATAGGGATGAATTTAATTTATAAGAAACGATGTTAATCTGGGGATGATCTAATATACTGAACAGTGCATCCTGCCGAAAGATACTGAGATATGGGCCTTTTATGTCTAAAATCCATAAATCTGAAGGTACTTCAAAGGATGTAGAGAGAAAGTTATAAAATCTAGGAAACAGATGTCTCAAAACGTAAAATTTCTTTCCAAACATTGTATTATATCCAAACGCAAGGCAGTAATTTTTCAAAAACATCTGCACAACAGTCTGTTGCATATTTTAAATTTCTATATAGTATACGGTTTTCGTACTTTAAGGTAATATACAATATAATTGTCCTTTTATTAACTTTTCATATTCTAGTCATTCCACTTTCATTGCTTACCCGTACTTTTAGTGTTAGTAACATTATCGTAGTTATCAAAGAAATACATAAGTAATAAATGAAATAAAGTATTGAATAACCCACAGATTATTTCCCAAAATTTGAATTTTTCGATGAAATAGAGTTTGATATTCTTATTTAAGTAATGAAAATATCAATTACATATTTCGTATTGTTTACTAATTCAATAAACATTTAAAAATGAGCTTCATTTAATTTCATAAAAATGTTCATTTCACTGAAATTCAATTACATTTTGCCATAAATATAAGAAAACAAAATTTTACTTATTATTCTAAATGGCCATTTAATTAATATGCACATTCTATTTCTTCGAATATTTAATTGAATTGAATTGTCATCTAGAAGTAGTGTCTGTCCTCGTTTTGATGCTTGCTTTCCATTGAGATTTTAACGATTTTCAGTTTCGAACCCTTTTACGTAAATGGGGTGAAATATTGTTCTTAGCAGAATCACGGGCTTCTACGAACTTGCCGTTATGATTTTTATTTTTATTGTTCACGAAGCATATGATTCGAACGCCATTCCCGAAGACGCGGTATAAGCAATCTCCTTAATGGCCGGTATATTTTCCGCTCGGTAGATCGTCCGCCCACCGAGTCTGGGAATACATATATGTCGTTGTAACTCGTTTGATTTTATTAAATCTAATAAATTGTCGAGCTTAGAAATTCCGAAACATTTCACTTCACGGATCAATAATGTTATCGCGCACCATTCAAGTTACATGAGACAAGGAACTGGGACATCTTCTTAAATTAAAATTTTTCTAAATGTCCTCTGCTCGATATCGTTGGACAGCAAGACGAACGTTATTACAAATGTCGTTGCGATATATGAATATTACATTTTGAAGAGTCTGCGTATTTCTAAAACGAAAAATTTCATTTCTTAATTTCATGGATTTAAATTTCTATATAATATTTGAGTTGTAAAGTCATTGATAATATAAATTACATCTCTTTTTCTTGGCTTTTCAAAACTTCTTATTTTATTCTGTAGAAAATTTTGTTTTATAAAATATCTTTGAAACATGAAAATCTTTTCGGTTATAAGGATTTTTTATTTCTACCGGGTATAATATTTTATATTTTTATATAATAACAATGAACATGGGAATACAAATTATAGCAATTTAAAGACAACCATAATTTCTGATTAAATTATATTCAGTAAAAATGAACGTATTATGAAGCAAAAATTTTATAAAGTACTTTTTCCATATGTAGTATACGTTATGTATATAATAAATGTTCATTACAATTTTTTATTACTTCTAACAACAAATTTTGAATCTTTCTAAGATACCATTTAAACCATATTCTCCAGCTGTAATGTAATTACACGAATGAAATATAATAATGCTTACTATAATAAATTATAAATAATTATGCGGTGTTCCGTGAAATATTTTCACATATTTAAGAAAAAAAGAAATAATCCTATTTAGTAGGAATAGTCTCGAATCGAATTGCCTGAAATTTTACGTGCCCGTAAATGTCCCGGCTCGTAAATCCCAGACCTTTTACTTCCGGTGCACTCCTCGATCTCGGAAGAGAGGGAGTGAGCGATTGAAACACGTTGCGTGCACGTATGCCTCCGTTTCCGTAGTTACCCCACGCTAGTTTCAAGATTGCATTGGCTCACGTCTTATTACCCTCGTCATCTCCAATACACATACGCGGACGGTTACAAGAGTATCGGATGAATGGAATTGGAATATCTTCTGCCCGACTCGAGATACCTTAACTGTGAACTTAATTGCTGACTGGGTTAGGGATCAATGTCGGCGTGCACGGTAAAATTGCACATGCACCAACAGCCCTCTAGGCACAGAGAAATTACGAAGAACACGAGCAGGAGGTCGAAAGTTTCTTGGTAACTTATAGAGACTTATCGAATAATATCATTATATACAGTAGCAATTCACGCGGTACTGGTCATTTATAAAAGATTAGATAGTAATATTTATATAGGAGGAAAATTATAAAAATGTTAACAGTAGATTACACTTTAATGTACGAAAGGCAACATCCAGACACAATATATCAGGAGATTTATAGAAATTTAGAATTTCTTAAATTCTGAATTGTTCCTCTTCCATTCTACAAAATCTTAATAGTTAAATACTCGTGACATTAACCATTAACTGCAAGATCATCAATTCGGCATCGTATCATGGATTAAATAAGAAAAATTTCGAGACTATTTTAAACGACAGTAAAATCAGGGGTACTAGTAAAATCAATAATCAAAATTACGATAAAATCAACGATTGCGAGAGAAATCGATGAATCGATAAATAAATCAATAAATAAGTCAATAAACAGAAGAAAAAGTTCCACCTCAACAAAATGAATGAACAATAGGACCAACAAAGTAGTTCGCCAACATTTACACGTAACAACGCGATCACGCAGCGGCCGCGCGTGCAGCATTCCATCGCGAACTGCGCGGCGCTGAAAAGAAAAAAGTGTCGCGAAAGCAATCGGAAACCCGTGTAAATTCTATGGGGCATTAGAGGTCCGGGCTCCTTCGGGCGCGGATGCCAGCAACATTGAACCGGGCCTCCTCGTTATACTGTCAACGCGCGTCGCGCGTTCCCCCGATCCGCCGGTTTCTCGAAATCAACATTGTCGACGGCCGTTTAATTGCACTCCACTTACAACATTGGCGTAAATAAAATTCACCTTGGCCGTGGTGTCGCCGCCGAGCCGCGCCGCGCCGTGCCGGCCCGTGTAAATATTAATTTCACGAGCCCGGATCGTTATAAATAACGATAAATCGGGCCCGCGCGTACAAGTTGTCGTAATAAACGTCCCGGGCCGGGCGCACAATGTGTAAAGTGCCGACTGTAAAGTTGAGCCCCGGACCAGTGTCCATCGGCGAGGCGCGCTGCAAGTCTCGGGAGGTTATAACGCCGCTATAACCGTATACATTCCGCGACAATAATCGTTTTATGGTGGTCGGCAATATCGGCGGGTTCTACTGTCGCGGGAATTGATATCCTCCACCTACAACGGCCGGTTAACTTATGGCCAAGTATGCCCGGGGAAGATTCAGCAGCGGCCGGCCGAGTTCGAAAAACCGGATGGCATCCGCGAAAACAAAGTTTCCCTGATCGTTCCTGGCAGGGCTTGAAACGGATCCGAAAATAACTGTTTGAAACTGTTGTATATCGATTCTGAGTGAAACGAGCATGGAGAATCGAAATGAAGTCATAACTGGTATCATAGTTTTTTGAATTTCTGGGTTCGATACCGTTTCTCGTTAGTCGTTTATTTATAAAAGTCAGCGAGAGATATTTTAAGACCCACTTGTGCGGAAAAGATACTGACGTATAGTTTTCGGATAGTTTTCACGTAGATTCGCATCGCGAAGCTTCTACCGAGTCTAAGCATTTCCCAAAGCAATCAAGTATGCTCGAAATGTTCCCCTAAAACCGGAACAGTTTGACGTCGTGGTGCAAGTTCAAGGACAATTATCGACCCCCTATCGTTCTTTCGTTCACGTGCCGTCGCGATAAATCTTTTCGGAAGTCGCTATTTCCTCGCGAAGAGACCGGAAGCTTCGTGTCAACGCGCTGTCAAAACACGAGGGCTGCTTGGTCACGTGCAACCCCTGACATTCGCGCCCTTTTTCTATACTCATAACTGCGCCCCATTGTGCTTTCGCACATGCAAGCCCACGCGACTCACAAACAGCATTGCCATTATTATTGCTGTTGTCGTTTGAGTATTTCGAATTACGGAGGTGGATCGCGCCGATGATTGATGCCACTCCCATTGGTGCTTAATTGATCGTAATATGTGATACAATTATATAACATTTTAAAAAATCATTCTCGAAGTACATGTAATTTAGAAGAAAAAGATCTAGAATATGATGTAAGAATATTGTCTTCCATATTTTCTTCATTATTATTACTTACTTAAGTATGCAATTTATGGAGGGCACGTTCATAACAATTTTTGCCGAAAATAACTTGTTTCTTATTATTTTGATTAACAGATATGCAATGTAAAACATTGTACTCTTCTATGCTTTTTTTGTATTTCAAATTTATGTTTCACAGGTTTATCGTCAACTCATACCTGAAAGTTTTGTTTCGATTTTTTTCTCAGTTTATATTTCAAATCTTTGTCCAACAGTTAAATCTGTCTCATGTTTTTCTCTTAAATTTATATTTACTATTTTTATACTGGATTGAAGGTTTAAATTATGTGTGTTAAGTTTATTATACATTGGTTATACTTAATTAAATTCACGATATTTATTAAAGAGTATTTAATAAAATGTACCTAATCGTAATTATAGAGTAAATGCAACTTTTAAAGTTTCCAATTAAGAACAAGATTATAAATATGAGAAAAATGTTGTCGACACGGTGGTTGCTTTGAAACTGAAATCTGTGCTCCCTCTATTGTGGCTTTTACCTTGTTCCTCTTTGAGAAGTGACTGTACCTACCGTTTCTCGATGCCATGCAACAGATGAGGTCCATCTGCAAGTATCGATATTCTATTGTACTGTCACGCTTTTCGACAGCATGACTGCAGTATAGCTCTGTCTATCTATGTTTGTCAATTGATCTGCGTCTCCAAGTAGTATTGTTCTGTCTTGTATTTTCACAAATTTTAATAGGGATGTATATGCAATTGATAATCTTGTATGTAAACAAAAAATGAAATATAAATGATGTACATGTTGAATATTTTTCTCCGTGTTTTAAGTTGTTCTTCAAATTTTAATGAAATAAATACGCAGGATTTATCGATCAATATGATTATCATACGATTCAAAAGTAACGATATTAAATAATACATAAATTAACACGATGAAACTTTTTAATATATAGAATCAATTTGATTCATATTGAATTTCATAAATGTCTAATTGTCTACTTTGAACCCTTTACGCTCCGGTTATTTTCTCAATACCATCGTCCAGCAGGACTTTTTCTACGTTAAAATATTTGAAAATGGAATCTTTAGTTTCGAAACAAATAGATCACTGCTTGTACATTTTTTTCTTTATCTTCTTTATTTTATATATATGGTATTTTATTGTAAATAAGACTTACATTTTACATTTTGCACTGCACTCTGATCCGAATAACAAAAATGTTAATAATGTAAATTACAAATACTAGATGTCTCCGTAGCAGAGCTAACTTAGCGTTAAGGGTTAAACCTCTAATTCTCAAGATCTAAAATTTAGATTCTAAATGAACCAATATCAATTTCTCTAACAAAGATAGAACAAACTGTACAGTAAATATCCGTAAACCTAGCGTGAGCACATTGTTGACCGTCAATTTCATGCGGAAGCTATCCCATGTCACCGGTTATTATTCTGTAATTAACTGTGAAAATGAAACAATCTAAATAACCTTCAATATACTTTATTTCTACGTAATGAATTTAAATGAAACTTTGGATATATCTTTTGTACAACTTTGACTATTTCCCTTTTGCAATATTCTATATTGCCCTGCGTATCAAAAATTAAAATAGCTAATGCAAGTGCAAACACGAGTTAACTCGTGACCGGTCAACAATCTGTTAAGAAGCGATTTATTGCCTCCGTCGTGTGCGTAAAGCCACCATAACGCTGTAGATAATTCGATTCCCCGTGGCTGAAAATCGACACCTTTAATTACGCCCTGAAATATGACTACGCTAATGGGCGGCAGTGTGGCATAAGTAACATTGACTCCGTTCCAAAAGCGGAGTACATTTATCCGGCGCACGCATAGAAAGGGGGAGTGGGTGGGCAACCAGAGAACTCTTGAACCGTGTAAAGCTTTTCCGAAAATTTGTGAAAGTCGGTAGTTTCAGCCCCGGGTCCAGTGCCCGCCGTTTCAGCCCCGGGTCCGACTGCGACGCGTGCACGTCATAGATCAATAAGGTCTCGTTCTCATTGTCGACTCGTCGTGGGCCGGCTTTACGGCCTCCTCTCTCAGGAAACGTTAACGACATCCGTGAAAGACGTATCGATCGTTACGTACCGAAGATATCGTAAATCACGAAAACCGACGGGAACGTACGTTTCCACGTGCAGAGAAGGCGAATATGTGGTACAGAGAGATGCCTATTTACTCCATATGGAATAGAGAAACAGCCGGCTTCAGGGAAATAAGCGTTACTTAACCCTTGCACCCGTAACCGGAACGTTCGCGTTTCTTCCAGACTCTGATATTATAGAAATATTGTAGAAATATTGTATAAACTTTGTTCATTCTCAAAGACCGATGTAACGAGGTTTATAAAGCAGAAGTTCGAAGTAATTTAATGAAATTGTCATCGGAATATGAAACATTGCAACGAAGAAAATATAGAAATTGACATTTCGAGTTTCTTTTGTAAATTATATTTTACGTAATATGAAAGAACTTGTAATTCAATATTTATACCATTGTACTGAGATAAATGACTTCAATTAAACATTTATTAATTTATCCTTCAAGTAAACATTCCAGTAACCGACACTTTGTATTCAAATTAAACACCATCCTTCCGATATCAATTATTAATCTGATTTTAGGAACTTATTCCATAATATGTAAACAATTAGCAACAAGGAAGCCCCCAGCCAAGTCCTTTATAAAGAACATTCACGTAAGAAGATATTAATCATATTATACGTCGAGAAATCAAATTCTCTCCTCGTACATACAAAGTCTCCCCATCCAATCGCTATATTACTAAAAGAACTTAGCAATGTCCAAGGAAACAAGCGTGGAGGTTTGTTAATCTACACAATAATGACACTTTTAAGCGTCCCGGTGGGAGCTCGAGGGTGTTGGGCATCGGTCGAAAATTGGATCCCAAAAAACTTTGTGATCGCTAACTACGATAAAACGATCCGACGGTGACATCTGTGTCAATAAGGCGAATTCTCTGGGGGCTGCTGGCAGAAGCGGCAGGGAGGGTCCGCGAACGCGATTATCCTCATTCAATCATCGATTTTATTTGGTTAATAAAACGATTATCCCGGTTCTCGCACTCGACGAGGATCCTCTCGCTTCATCCGCCCCTCTCCCCCGCCGTTCGACCCTCCCTCACCGCTCTTTAGGTTCGAAACTGTTGTATAGCTCGCTCTCATCCTCCCCCCACCACCTCCAGCCATGCCACCCCCGAGGGCGTTCGACCAAAAATGTAATTTACATCCCTTTATGTCGCGAGATTGAAATATTTGCGAATTAATCCGCGCGACAGGATTATCGGCGACCATTATACGCGACCCGCCACCGTTTCTCTTTCACCGCGCACGCTCCCGAATGCGCCTCCTAATGATTCTCCCTTTATTCGATTCAAAAATATCGCCCGGATTACCTCCCGGCTTCACGGGAGATTGGATTCAATTATTACCGTTAGACGGAGCCTTTTGCAAGTTTTCGATTCGTCGCGACGCGGTGCAGCGCCCGGTCCCTTGGAGACGATCGACGCTCGGCACACTTTCATTGGACCGTTTATCGACTTTCTTTCTTGATAATTTAGTCCGACGTTGACGCAATCCACCCCGCGAGTGGCTGATGCATAAAATCATCCGGATAATCGGGGGAACGGGGAGATACCATTTTCGACGTGGACCATTCGCGAACATGTGGGAATCGTTGAAGCGATTCGGTACTTCAAGACTCGTGGTGAAGTTGAGTGGGAGAAAAATATTGAAATTATTGCTTTGTTCTTTTTTCGATTTGAACGTGTTAAGACTGGATTCATGGAACGAGTCAATTCGACTCGTATTGAATATTATAAAGATTGTTTGGTACATGTTTTAGGTGAATGTGTACTTTCATTATCTGCTTTTAAATGTCTAATTTCCAAGATCTAAATCAACGAATATCAATTTCTCTAAGAACGATAAACTGTACAGTTAATATTCGTAAATATAGAGTTAATTATGTTTATCATATTTATAAATTTTATTAATTGCTTATAAATTTTTGTTTGAGATTCTACTTGTAAATGTGCATTCTAACTGGGTTATATGATTTATTAATCGTAGAATTCTGATGATTCAAAATAATAAGTGATATTGAAATGTGTGATTTTACAAAAATAACTATATTTTTGCCAACTATTTGATCTGGAAATGAAATAGCAGCTTCCAAAGAATTATAGTGCTCTTCATATGATTTTTAACGCGAAATTATCCTTCATTTCTGTTTTATAATCATCACCATAACAATGCAAACTTGAATCTCAGACACAAGCGAAGATTTAACTGAAAATATCCAAAAAATATTCTAGTCATCCCCGTTTAACGTGAACCCGGTGATTCTCTGAAAGCCAAAGCGTAAAGGAAAGTTAATTTCGATCCACCAATTAGAATCGGATCCGCAGCACTATCAAGCGAAACAATCGCGAATTAAAGCGACGAGCGGCTCGGAGGTTGCTCCGGGAGACATTATGTCAAATCCCGGTTCGTTAAAGTGGCATACAATAATCGGCGCAGCGCCAATCCCGTCCACGACTTTCAATTAATTCTCCGGAACAAAATTTGTTGCTCGTATTAAATCTCGCCGGATTAAAGGCAATCTCGCTTCCGTCTTGTAGCCCCCCTTGATTCTCGCTTATGCTTCGACCCGTCATTCCAGCCATCCCCGGCGCAACTTTGTGAGATCCTGAAACCGACGTACGAGATACGATGCAGTCTCGATTAAGAAAACGGAGCTATTAGCTCTATCCCCCTCAAGACAATGACGAATGAGGTGATCATAGGAAATGGAGTCCCCCTTTACAACTCGCCGAATTCACGGAGATTTTATTTACGGGCTTAAGGGGTTACACGCGGCTAGGAACGGTAGAAGTGGAGTTCGTGTTCGGGAATGTTTGCATTGTACCATTGTTAAAAAGATGTTGAAGGGAACCGTAGTTTACAACAATTCAATCGTTCTTATAAATGATTTCTTAATACATTATAAAGACTGCGTTCAATTTTATTGGAATTTTCGTGTTATATGTATCTGAAGATTCTTATATATTATATTATACAATAGATGTATAAGTTCCTATAATTTACTCATAATTATATAGAACTAAATTCTGTGTTTTAAAAATCATTTCTGCGCTAACTGCATGATATGTTAGGCGCATCCACAAGTCGTAAATCTTTTGTAAATAATTGAGTTCATTTAAGTTGACTTAAATACATTTATTAGTGAGGCAATCAGCAATGCCGTATATGTTCTTCAGTAGACTGATAGTCCGCCATTTTGTTTCAGGATAATTTGTATGTATTATTTAGCTAAAAAATATAAATTTACAGTCGAACTTTGCAAAATATCATGAAAAATCTATCCTCACTAATAAATACATTTAAGTCAGCTGAAATGAACTCATCTATCTAAAAAAGATTGATGTCTTATGGGTACATCTAATATTTTTCATTTTTAAATAAAGTGATATACATTTTGGTAACAATGTAAGCATTTGCTAATTGCTTTTCCGTTTGTTCGTTATAAAAGAATGTTATCGATATTTCATTAGAAGTTGACGAACATAAACAATGAAAAATGAACTGTCGAGCGTTAAGATTTAAAGTTAGAAATTTTTAAATATTGTGTATAACGTTTCTCAAAGGGTTGAAGATTACGGAATCAAAGCAGATAAGTATTCAAGGAGTGAGGAGGGAGAGAGGACACGCGAGTGGCTTGTGTTGACGTCTCATGAAAAAGCCAAGTGACATGGCCGCGCTCGAGAAGGGTAAGCCAAGCCAACGATACGGGTGAGTGTAAATAAGGTAACCCCAGGTCTAGAGTTCATCACCCCACACTCAACACATCAGGGTTGCGACCCTAGGTTAGCAGGGCTTGGCTTGTGCTAAGGAAGAACCGAGAAGGGCGACTATTTGTTAGAGGGGGACACATGATCCGCGGAATGGTAAGCAAAGGATGAAAGAATTTGATCGACTCTTGAACCATATAGGAGGGCATAACATCATATAGTACATAACATGAAAATGGGGTAGGATTTTTTCGGATTTGCGAACATTGGGTTTTTGGCAGTCATCCACATTTTATGTTATCCATTCGGACAGTACTATAATATGTTTGTATTACAGTAAAATAATGTACTTGTACTATAAATCTAACACTAGGTTTACGGGCATTTATTGTACACTTCATTCTATTATTCCTAAAAGAATTGATGCTCGTTTATTTAGATTGTGGAAACTGGAGATTTGATAGTAGGTAATTGGGGTACATGTCAGTGTCATCGCATCAATCAAAATCGGCGTAAACAATTACAAAATAATATTTCTAAAATCCAATATAAGTCAATTTGACGCGTTCCGTAAACCTAGTGTTAATATATATTTCATTTAAACTGTTCTATATTTCTAAACACTACCGCTCGAAAGTTTGGAACTACTTGATATGTAACAAATTAAAAATTATGTATCTTATAAATACATAAAATACAATAAGAAAAATTATGTATCTTTATGTTTGATTAATAGACTCTATGTCCATGTTCCTTTATCGTACACACAAATTCTCCATTAAAAGTTGTTTACAAGTGTATTTATATTTATGTTAAGACAATGTATTTATATTATGTAATGTCAGAACTTAAGATTGTGTACAATGTAAAAAATTTGCAAAATTCGAGAAGACATCAACTCTATCATTATCTTTGAAGTTAAGGCTCAATGCCTATTTCTTTAATTTTTTAAACTGTGGTCTTACGATACGCTGTATAATAATCGTAAAATTAGATTGGTATAAAAATACAGTAATTATGATCTAATGATTTGTAAACTATTGAAGAAATTTAATCAGTAATAAAGTGAATGGAATAAAAAGTGTGGATATAATAAGGCTTTTATCTTCTAATGGTCTTATAAATACATTTGCTGGCAGGCGTTAATGCAATTAGATAACTTTCTCGAATCCACTTAATTCAATTAAGATGTAATCTGATATAGAATATCACGATCGGAGAAGTATTGACTATATACAGAAAACCAAGTGGTGGGAGGCTTCTATCGATTGGATGAATAATGGATGGTCATTTTTAACGAAACTGGAAATTAAGGGCAAAGTCAATGGCAATGAAAATAATAATGTATTTACCAAAAAAGAGATATTCTCAAAATGTATGATATTAATATTGTGAAGAAAAAGAGATGCAGTTTTGTTGTTAAATATAAATGGAAATATAAAAATTAATATTACACCAA